>NC_058191.1:1252500-2502500 GCF_907165205.1 Coccinella septempunctata
TAGTTGCGGCCGAGTGAGCAACGGCAGCTATGGATTTTAGTATTCTTTACATGCATTGCTATGATGTGGGTGATATTTTATTTCAAAACGGAGTGAACGAAATTTCTCTTGGAATATTGATTAACATCAATTTAATTAAAATTACTTTTGTCAGGCTGCGGTGTTATCAGTGTATTCTCCTATCCATAAACGTATGTGAAAATGTGTGTTTGTCTCTGTACGTAATGAACGTAGTAATTCTGAAGTGGGATCTTAGACTATTACACTTGAAGTGTTTTTCGAATAATTATGCCCAAAAAGAGATAA
Organism: Coccinella septempunctata; assembly: GCF_907165205.1. NCBI lineage: Eukaryota > Metazoa > Arthropoda > Insecta > Coleoptera > Coccinellidae > Coccinella > Coccinella septempunctata. The sequence continues at coordinate 1,252,807 of NC_058191.1, forward strand.
TCGAAGAAAAATAAAATTAGTCCTAAGTTGAGCGAATTACTATTATTACGAAAGTCTATTTCCCTTGTAAACCCAACTCCTTCCTTCAGATTAAGTCTCAAATACGTTCAACTAAACCTATCATACGAATCACAACAATGAAGGCGAAAGGAGCTTAATCCAAATAGCAAACAAACGCAGTTACGTGTGGTCCTTTCCTCAACCTATCATCGCGGCGTGGTACTTAACCATACCTAACTATTTCGAGTACCTCGACACTCCAAAATATCGTTGCACAAAATGCTCCAACTCTAGGGAACAATGCCGCACGTAAAATTGCCAGTGTTGAAATTACCCCGTCCAACGGAGCGTGCTGATCGATTTGTTGAATTTCGGTTTTGTAGTAGAAGCTAATGTACCGTAGAATTGGCCCGACGCAATACCATTTCTCGAGAATTTACCGACACTCGAGTGGCCGCTTCTATCGCCGGGATGCCGACCTTTGGAAATTTCGTGATTTTTTGTGTCCGGAGATGCCGAATTAGCATTGAGGATGTCGTGGAAGATTCCTGGGTATTGTGATTATTTGATTAATGTCGTAGGAGAGGAAGAATGGACTGCGTATACTGCCGCGTTGGTCTTTTGGGTGTTGTGAATTTTTTTGAATGATATTCCTTCGGGTTGGCACCTGAGATTATTATTCGGAATTATTGACTGGAAAATAATTTCACACGTGTTTCTTTCATTCCTATGAAGGAGACGGTGTAGACCTGGTTTTCAAGCATATCATTCGATGAAGAATGCCAAAATCTTAACACCTGATTGACGTTCATCTTGTAGGTCGTAGGATATTGGTTCAGGCGGTATCAAAACCAGAAAAAATTCGTAAATAGGTAGATATGTCTCAGAACTGCATCACATTGAACTAAATATCGAACGATAAGTTATTCCATTTATGTGTGTATTTTCAATTTTGATTGAAATCGAATAGGAAAATTCAAGTGAAATTTCTCACAGTTAAAGTTAAAAAATTCTTAGCTTACTATAGAACCGAACAGAATTTCAATGTCAAAATATTTTATTACTCAACATGATCTCCTCTAAATTGGATACATTTATTACAGCGAACCTGCAACGTATCTAGACCTTTCAAAGAAAATGTTTCTTCTTGCCCTGCAAATCAGACCTCTACAGCTTTTATTACCTCCTCGTTTGAAGAAAATTTTCGACCTTTTAAACTTTTTTTCAGTTGAGGAAAGAGATGATACTCGGATGGAGCCATATCTGGTGCATAAGGGGGGTGTTCTAGTAATTCACTAATTTTTTGCATGAGATTTGTGTGCAGGGGCGTTGTCCTGCAAAAACAAAACACCTGTGGATAACTTTCCTTTCCGCGTCTTTTCTCTTTAATTTTTTCCCGTAGAGTGGTCAGTAATGTCGAATAGTAGTCTCTAGTTATTGTTCTATCCTTATTCAAAAAATTAATCATGACTACCTACTCCTTGGGAATCCCAAAAAACTGAAGCAAGAACTTTTCCAGCAGATTTTTGGACACGAAACTTCTTAAATCTTGGAGAACCAGAGTGTCGCCATTCCATCGATTGTTGCTTTGTTTCTGGATCGTAGAAATGTACCCAAATCTCATCTATACTAACAATTCGGTTTAAGAAGTCTACATCGTTTTCAAATCGAGCACAGATCGAACGCGATTCTTCTACCCTTGCACGCTTTTGGTCAACATTCAAACATTTGGGGATCCATTTTGCAGAAATTTTTCTCACGTCCAAATTGACGTGAACTCTATGATGAACGCGTTAGTATGAAATATTCAGTGCTTCAGATATCCGTTTCAGCCCAATTCGACGGTCTGATAAAATCAAGACATGAACTGCATCGATATTTTCAGGGACTGACACAGAAGCTGGCCTTGCCGATCCGTCATCATCTTCAATGAAAAATTTACCTCATCTGAAGCTTGCAGTCTAATTTTTCACGGTCGCATACGAAGGACATTGATCACCAATGGTATTAAGCATATCTTCGTAAAACTGCTTATCTCTTAACCCTTTTAAATAGAGGTACTTGATGATGGCTCGATACTCCAAGTTTTCGATTTTCACAATTTCGGTGGACATCTTCTTTCTTTTAATTTATCTAACTCTGGTTAAATTTTTTGACCTCAAACTTCACACTGACACTTCTAATGAGTTATTGTTCGTTGCTATGGTAACGCAATTTTTTTTATGCATGGAACTAGTCTAGGCTAACTAGATATCACTACATCCTCGTTAATATGTAGTTTTCAATAATAGAAGAAAAAACAGTTGATCGTCTTTGATTTTGTCGAAATCCACTGTGGTAAGCATTTCACAAAAATAGTTCTACTATATAAGACATTCTAGAAGAAAAAATATATCAATCCTCAATTCCATTTTGAATATTACAAATTACAACAATTTACAAATACGGATTTACTTTTACAACTTTTGTTGTCAGTAAGGTTTCGCAAATTTTAATACCAATGGGAATCAGCATCAGCAATCAGCAAGTTGTCATCAATATTCGACAAGGAAAGGGGATGTACTGCTTATACCCAAGCATAGAACATCAAGGTTTGAACGCTCGCCTCTATACCAGAGTATACGAATATACAATCACTTACCAAGAAAATTTAAAGATCTTAAAATAATTCAATTCAAGAGAACCATAAAGAAATTACTGTTATGCAAAGCCTACTATTCAGTAAGTGAATATTTGTGTGATTTTTCACTGTTATCTTGGTCTTGTGACCACTAATAATTTGTTTTCTATTTTTCATTGTAATGATTGACTTGTCCTATACTGTATTGTCTAACGGGATCAATAAAGTTTATTCTATTCTATTCTTCTATTCTACTCCTATTCTGGGCTCAAAAAATAATAGAAATTGATTCCTCGCTAATCTCTTGGTGAAACAATAAAAAAAAAAAAAAATTGTTTTGAGAATGGGATGAAACCCGAAACATGTCAACGAAAATAATTTTAATAAATTGTGAAAAGTATAGTCGAGTTTTTTTTTATTGATTTATTTATGTATAATGATAAAGAACAATGCATAAAATAATATAAAGTACGGTTGGGCTTAAAAAACCCATATGTTTACCATGTAGTCTATTCGGAGTCTAAGAAATAGCCTCAATTTTAGATATCGTACTCTGATTATAAAATGGTCCATTAGCCTTATGAAATAGTCACCTAGGATATTTCCCAATTTACCACGTCCACCAAATCAATTAAAAAGAACCGAATGATCAGTCTAGTCATTGATTTAATTATGTTAGATGCCCCGCCTCACCTGAAATATCACATTTTCTCAATCAGCCTCTTCATATTCCCACAATAAGTTTGATAAAGTTAATCTTTCTAGTCCAGTCTTCCTGCATATCCCTAATGAGATGAGATTTATATGTAGTCGGTTCGAATGACCGAAGCTTTCTTGCCCATTCCATCGGATTTGATGGTTATTTATGTAATACGATGATTATTTATGGAGAGAAGCCATAAAATGATGGAGTGTTTAAATGCCCGTGGGATGTGAATCGAGCTAAGCGATTCATGCCATATTCGGAAATTCGTAATAATAGATGTCTCAATTTTCTACGGATATGGTTCAGCATTCGGAATAGAGTTGGATGCTTGTAATCGATATCTGTGCGCACGGTAAAATGATTGGTTTTATGCCATTCGGCTTGATTTATATTCCGCGAATTAATGTGATTGGATTGCAGTTCTCCATGTTGTCCATAGAGATGCACATTGGAGAGTTCGTACGCTATATCTGCAATGGAACGATTTCTTGACTGGACTCATATTTTTGGGAATTTTTCGAAGGAGAAATTTCGACGATCATATCTCTCAGGAAAATAATCGTAGATCTAAATGTAATACGTATTCTAAAAGAGCAGCTCTTATTGAAGTAAACTTTGAAATTTCGTGTATCTCAGTGCAACCTTTCGACCTTGACGAATTTCTAACTGAACCCATCTTTTTGGGAATTTTTTCGAAAATCAATTTTCGACACGCGTATCTCCCAGAAAAATAATCGCAGATCTGAATATGATACATATTTTAAAAGGGAAACTCTTTCAGTAATAAATCTCTAAATGTACATGGAGGATGCAGCAGATCTCTCTTTTCTACTCCTTTTCCTATATGTATTGCTCCCTCTTTATTTATATGTTGGTATCTGAAACATATTTGTGAAATCATTTTCTATGTTTTGAAAAATAAATTCAATGAAAAAAAATTGCTCTTGTGCTCTTGCGTTCATTTTTAACGTGCGTTCAAAAAAATTCGTCGTCAAGTAGGCTATGGAATTTTGAACGTCGATATTTCGTGTCTAAACGTAATTCTTAGCTCGTGGTATACTATTTTCCAGGTGAACTGTCATTTTAGAATTTTGGATTGTTGTTGAATTAAAATTATCAGCAAATTATAACGATGGTTTTTACCAACGTGTGAAAGGCTTTTACTATTGAATCCTACTTCAAAATTGGAAAGAAAATTGTAGGAGAATGGAAATATTATGTTCCGGCGACTTCATAGAAGCCTCGATAGAAGCCTATGTTGCTGTAGATTATTAAGTAGGAATTTTTCCAAGTGGCTGGAGTATCCGTTGGCATATGCTACCCGATTTTGAAAAAAAGATATCCATTTGTTTCCATAAAGATTGGCATATTATCAGAAAACTAAAAAGGTTGTGATTACCTAAACTTGTAGCATCCAAGAAAAATTGGAGTTCAGTATGAATCAGTCAAAGGCAAAATGTGGACCTACTTTCTTTTATGGAACTTTAATAGCAGAACGTTATGAAGAAATGCTTTCTTCTTCATAACGTTCTGCTATTAAATGCGTTTTTATAGCTGAATTGAATTTCAATAAATTGTCCAATAGCTATTTTCATGTAATTCAGTTCTTTTAGTGTAGTCATGGATTTTCAGTAGTGACTGAATCAATTCAATATTTATAGAGAATTAATAAACATATTATTGAGATTCCTACTGTGATTTATTCATATGACTGAAGTAGCTAGAACCTTCTTACAAAAAAAAACATAATACCACGATCAATTCAAGATTCATGTCCCTTACGTATGAAAATAGTGGACGGTTAAAATTTTTACGAAGAATTTTTCTAACCGCCTCAGATTGTTTGGATTCTTGTCATCTTACTCAATGAAAGAAATGCTTTTCCAACGTTGGGTGAAATTTACAGGTAACTTTTTCTAAAATGTGCCTTTCCGTACAAAATTACGATATATCTATAGGTTAATGTCATCATTCTTTGCATTTTGATGATGATGATGAAGTAATTCAAAGAAAGACATACTTTCAGCCACCGAACATCAGCCTTCAAAATTTCATAGCCTACTTGACGACGAATTTTTTTGAACGCACGTTACATCATGATATGTGTCCTCCTTTCAAATTCTCTGTGTGTAAATTCTATGTCGAACGTCACGCATTGCTGTCGATGTCTTGATGATTGACGTTTGTTTACTTTTTTCCTCTGCATATTTAAAGTACTTTGGGGTGGTTTTTGGGAGTTGAGGGTTGTATCAAACGATAGGTCGTTCGTTTTGGAGGAGTAGCGTTTCCAAGTGGACTTCTTTTGAACAGTAATAATCTGTGTACTTGTTATTCCTTTATTAATATACATTACAATTTTATTAAGCTGGCTGGAGCGGCATGGAGTTTCCAGGAGTGATTGTGGTGCAGCGGCATAATTTTATATCTGAAATTCTGTATGGTGGTTGTTCTTAAGAGTGGATGCATTTCCCCACCCCCATGGGAACCGCCCTGGACATACAAATAAGCATGAAAAAATTGAAAAATTAAAGTAAAATATGTCAATTGATCTCCACTGATAATGAATTTTCATGAGTTAATTTCAAAGCGGACAGAAGGTTTTTTTTAGCTGCGAAAATGTTCTAGTTAGTAATGCTGTTCAGTTTTGCCACTATTCGACTTTAAAACTATGTTTCGCATCAAAGAAATCTCTCATCATCATGTTCTCGAGTTGTTTTAATTCAAGAACAATTAATGTTGAAAGCTATGCAACTTTTTGATATAGAAAAAGTCTAAGAGCAACCATATTGCTTCAAACATTTTCGAGCTCATAGTAATGGAAATTGTATCATAAAATATCTCGAATAAACCTGATATACAAAAGCAATTTTCTCGTATTATGTTCACTGAAAAAAAACAAGAAATCTTCATTATTATCTGAGAAAGAATAGGAGAAAAATGAAGATGCCTATGAAAAGACACACTTAAAATACCTAGTATAACAAGTCTCGTAGAATTTTCTAAGACTGGAAAGAATTTTATGAAAAAAATATTATGTGGGTTAATAGTGTTGAGCAATAAAAAAACGATAAACAGTATTTAGCATAAAGCAATCGTTAATCGACGATTCATCAATATTCATAAATCCATCCGAAAAAAAGTGTTAATTTTTTTTTCGTATAATTAATTTATAATTTATATATTTTCAATCAGACTCTGTCGATATTCTTGAAACCGAACCTATTCAGCTACAGTTTTCAATGCCAATTTCAGGAGGCGACTTTGGTACTGCTACCGGTTTATATCTCTAATGTGTGGGTTATCTTATCTGTTCATTAGTTACGAAGATACCGCTTGTTTCATTGTTTCCGAAAGACGGAACTGTACTAACCAATTAGATAACTAATAAAAACGTCATTGTGTGTGGCCTTTGGATAAGGAACGCCAAAGAAGGAGAATTATTCGAATCAAAGGGTGATACCAAAAGTTCGGTAGCTTTCAGGATGTCACTTTGAGATTTGTGTGCTCCAGAAAAATTTATGGTGAGAATGGGAGGTTTCCGATTTTAGGGAATAACGGTAATGGATTCCGAATTCTGTTTAGGTTGGGAAGGGGATAGTTTTGAGTTCATAATCAGGTTACCTACCCAGGTACTCAATTTGCTTAACGCTGTTTGGCTACCAGGAAGATGTTTGCCTAATATATCCAAGATCAATAATATTATAAGCATTGGCGTTTATTAGCAATAGTATTGCGTTGTCTTGGTTATTATCTTTTTGTAATCACATTCTAAATACTGGCAATTTTCCCGCCGAATTCCGAAAAGCAAAAGTCATAAGAATATTAAAACGTAGACAGAATTCATCTGATCCCAGTAGTTATTGATCCATTATACTGATTGATACTTTATTGAATGTTCCTTTCGAAATGTTGGAGAGGCTTATTCTTTTTAGGATTGAATCGACTCCTGAAGACGCTTTCCAAAATTGTCAAGGGGGTTTCAGGAAAAATAAAAATTGTTGTAATCAGGTTCTGACCATCATCACTTTCAATGAAGCGGGTTCCAATAATAAACTGAAAACAGGAACAGCATTTGTGGATTCATCTGCCGCATATGACACAGTATGGAAGGATGGTTTGATTTTCAAGCTATATACGCATCTGAAGGGAGGAAAGATGGTTAGCTCAGTGGAAAACATGCTGTCAGATAGAAGGTTTCGTGTTTTTGTTGATGATAACAGTAGTAATTTCAAAACTTTGAATAACATTCTTACCAAGGATCAGTCTTAGCACCTCTTCTTCTCAATTTATGTCTGTGTGATATCCCTTCTTCTGAGAATTTTATATACGCTGATGATATTGCCCTCGCATTCCGTCATCCTGATTTTAGATGCATAGAGAATATTCTATCTCTAGATTTAGAACTTGAGGAATTACTTTTTCGAGTGGCGTTTGCGTTCTTACCCAAATAAAATCGAGGTTTCGTGTTTCTATTTGAATAATAATCATCAAAAATATAGAAAATTGTGTGTAGTTTTCGGTAATTATTTTTGGAACATAACTTCCTATAACAGTCCTAAATATCTAGGAGTTAAGCTGGATTCCTAGCTGAATTTCAAAACGCATTTCAAAAATTTGCGTCTGAAGTTTGAAACTAGGAATAGTATCCTTCATAAACTAGCTGGTACTTCTTGGGGTGCTAATGCAGCTACTCTTCGAACTACAGTCCTAGCTTTGGTTTTTTCGGCTGCTGAATATTGTTGCCCCGTTTGGGTTGATGGTACTCAGGTGCAAAAAATTGCTGCACAGCTGAATCTTTCCATGAGAATTATAACTGTAACTATTAGATCTTCACCTATTCAACGGTTAGGTTTGGTTAGGTTAGGTTAGGTTAGGTTTGGTAAGATTAGGTTAGGTTTAACACTACCGTGTATATATATATATATATATATATGTTACGGCTAAAGTTAGGTGTGAGTATACACTTAAGATTAGCCGGCTAGACTCAGGTTTATATTCGAGGATCGGCTAAAGTTCGATAAAATGTTTATCTGCGCCTGGCAATTTCATCTTTAGCCGGCTAATGTGCACATTGCCCAAAACGAAACGACTAAAAAAGTGTACGATGAATGGTCGGATGAGAGAAGACGAAGCACGCAGCCACGTTTTTGTTTCAATTCTTGTCTTCATTCTATCTTTTTGCTCGTTCAATTCTCTTGTAATTTATGAATAACAACAAGTTGGAGAATAATCATTTACTCCACAGTTTTCCGTCATACTCAAAATTTTTTTTTCCGATAAGTTAATTTTTTAATTGCATCAAATCAGAAATTTGTTTTTTCTCCTTTTTAACCTATTTTACGTATTTATCTTCATGATATCTGAAAGGACCAATAAAGTATTCTTTTGTTCATGTGCACCACAGAAAACTAGGCCTGTCTATGGTATTAGTATGGAGGGTAGGCATAGGCATCAGAAACAAACTCTCTGGTTCTATCCTGGACAATTTATAAAAAGTTATTTATAAAAAATTCCCTAAATGAAATATGAATACTTCGAGATCAAGACGATCGACATTGGATGCTACCCCAAATACGAAAATGTGTCACATCTTTGAGCAATAGCCTGAATAAAGGCTGATTCATGCTAGACCGTGTCGGGTCCGAACCGGGACCCGGACGGGACACGGTAAAAGAATTATATGAGCAATTTCAATTGACCCATCCACGCTACACCGGTTGGGACACGTGCCGTGCCCGTGTTTTCAGAGTGGCGACCCGGTTGCAACGGCCCGGAGTCGGTCCCGGCCCGGCTCCGACACGGTCTAGCATGAATCATCCTTTACGTACTGAGTCTGTTGAAAAGTAAAAATTAACACGTGAGAGGTAATATTAGTAATAGTAATATTGAATAATTTTCAGTTATTCCTGAATTTCAGCGTAATTTATTCATATATTGATATGAAAATCATTTCAATATTTTTTATTTATTTATTTATCAACTAAGAAATACACACAGGTGATATATCAACAATTGAATCGCCGATGTCACCCCGTCGTTATTTTCATCGAAATATGACGAAAAGTTTTATTAACACTAAAGTTGAAGTTTTTTTTCTCATAAAAAACAACTAAATTGGAAAAAAAGAGACGGGGTGACATCCAGACGTCCTTTAACTTCAATAAAAGAAAATAAATCAAGGCTTCACATGAGAAATTGAAAGCGTCAATTAGAAACTAGCGAATGCCGTTTTTGAATGGAGATTCTTGGGGTATTTTTTCCCCTTAAGGACATGACAAGGCCCATTATTTCAAATGATGTTTCTACTTATTTGAATATTGTTCTATTCAAGATTTTTTTTGGGTCTGGATTTGAAGTAATTCGATGGAAATTTCCTTTCTCATTTGGCCATTTTCTTAGAAACCTTCTCCATAGAATTCACTTCTGGGAAAATTTAGGTACGAGATCGAATTGAAGTAATTTATGTCATTCATTTCCATCCAATATTGCATCAACTGAAGTCGTACTGTTTTCGGAGTGAACACTTTTTTTCCTTGAGTAAGTCCACTGGAACTAGTTGCCCTTGACAAAATATGCCAGCCTGCCCCAACATTTGAATAACCCCCCCAATAAATCCCGTATCCGAGGACCGGCTTTGTACAGTTATATCCTCCTTATCCGCTATCGTAATTATAGAGGAAAAACGATTTCTATGCAACCTGGAAAAAAAGAGAGAACACGCTTCGACACACGAAGGAAGTAGGAGGACATACCGGAATGATAGAACGATCTTGGGGGCCCGTGAATTGTTCTCTTTTATACGGACTTCCGATACGGGGCACACGTCTCAAGACGAACCGCCTCATATCTTCATTACATATTACTGCATTGTGTCTGGTCTGGGCGCAAGAATTAGCATACAAATCAGATGGTACGGAGGTGTTTAGTGTCAATGGAAGTAAGACTAGCACGCAATTGTTGTAGGGGGGTTGACAGAATAGGGACAGTTTAATGGTAGGTGTGAGGGATCTTCGGGGGCTTCAGAAAAAAATAGATCAAGTTTTGTTTGAAATATGAGGTGGAGGTGATGCTCGATGAAGTGTACCTCTACTCCACTTGTGGCAATTCAAAATGTATTATGGACGAATTAATAAGATTAATGAAACGCCTTTCTTTCTATACAAGAATCATGGTTCAGCATCATCCAAAAATTATCCAAATGGGCTTTGAAATTCGCCGAGGAATCTAGCTTAACTCCTAGATATCTTGAGGTTATGTTTCAGTTTTTTTGGTGGAAAGCATGCGGAGAATATGTCAAACAATTATTGATGCAAATGGAGGCGATACTTCGTCTTGAGGGTGAATAGAAATTGAAACAGATTATAACATTTCCATAAAATGAGTCGTTAAACCAGAACACGTGTTTCGCTATCGCATCTCCAGGTGGGTGAAGGTAAACTGAATAGAATTATGAATTTTTGAGATTTTCAGGAATTTTACAACGAATGAGTTGATGTTATGGCAGCAAAAAAAGACTCAGTGAGGAAACAATAAAAATCGAGTTAAATCAGCAATAATTCTGTCTGAAAGTGTTACTATTTATTTATTTATTTAACATTAGGAACACAAACAGGTAAGAGACCCATGAACAGTATACACAAAGTTACAATTAATTTAATAGTTCAAGTTTTCAATTAGAATGTTAAAATTTAGGAGGAGCAGTTAATAGGACATATTTTGATTATATATTGTAAAAGCGATGAAGGATAATTCACATTTTTCACAAGCATGATTATCAAGGGCGGATTTATGGGGGTATTGGGGGTAATTACCCTGCCAAGATCCATACGATCTGTGGTCAGGTGAACTTTATTCCGAAGATGATTTGAGAGGATTACCCCCATAAAAAATTGCTATATTCCTCCTTGATAATTATACCTGTATATATGCTCCATTCTATTTTATTTTAGCACTCAGTTGGCCATGAAATAATTTTCTCAAGTTTTTGTAACTAGGACAGAGTAAGTTTGGCACTCATGAAATGTCGTTAATGTCAATACTACGTTGCCACAACTAATATCAATTAATATTGAAAAAAGCCGAAAGTAACTGAAAAAGAGAGAAGACAGGATTTCAAGAAGTGCTATTTAGAATTCAGGTCCGCTAATTCAAATAGTACCCTGGTATTCTAATATCTACAATATATCAGACGGTAGCGAACATATTCAATGTAACTGAATTTATAAAATGTTTCATCCGAATCTAAACGACTTATATTTTAGCTGAATATTTCTACACTCAGAAAGATTGCGAATGAGGAGGATTACCAAGAATTTCCTTCTATTGTAAAACCCAAAAAAGTGGTGACATTTGAAAATTGTATTTTATGGTGAACGAATGCGAAAAATTTCTACAGGGTTTTCGATGAATGCCATCGTAGAATAAGTTCTAGAAAATTAGTTTTTCATTTGACTCGTCCTATACATTGTAAATGTCTTAAGGGATCAATAAATATATCATTATCATATCAAAGTATTGAAAATAAACAGCCATAAATACGAGCCAGTTGTCCTGTTAATTGTTAATTCATGTGAAATTTTTGTTTAAAGGTGAAGTTCCTCTTGCCTGGAATTTTTCTTTGATTCTTTTAACTTCCATTGATGCAAGATATTTTTTGTTGAAGAATTCAACATTCTTGTAATTATTCGTTAATTCCTTCGAGGATACCCATTCCCAACCACTGTATCATATGCAATTCATATGATTTTTTTGAAACCTACAACTGATGTAGGAACGTATTCAACCTTTAGATAAAGAAAATAACCAACAACAATTCTCTCCAAGCTACTGCATATTATGTCAGTAATTCAATTTTCTTTCATAGCAAAAATAAATATATGTAGGCCCGTTTGCACCAATTCGACTTAAAAGGTGTACTTAACTAAGCCTCGTTTAAAGTTAATGAACGCTTAATTTTATTCCCAGTTGCACGACTGTGGTTTAACAGAATCTTAAGTAAGTGGCGCTTAAGTTTTTATATCTAGTGATATTCCAGTTTTTTATTTTGGTGTAACTTCATCCTAGTCCAATGAAGCCATTTCATTAGTTGGCCGGTTGCCGATGATCGTTGTCATTTCATTAGCCTAACTTTATTGTCCTGTCAGTCAGTGTCAAGCATATTATTATAATATTGTCAAAGAGTAACAACTATTTGTTGTTGAATTAGCATTGATATTGATAATGATAATGATTGTCAAATAAAAGGTACCTTGGTAGTACGAATACGGTGAATGATTGCCAAGCAAGTGGTGGTAATTTACGAAGGGCACTCAACTTCTCAACAGAAGAAAAGAGTTTGTTGCTAACTATAGCACCAAATTGAAAATTAAAAAAGACTGATGGCACTACAATAAAGACAAAAGAATGGGCTTGGTAGTCAGTAATGAAATTCATTCAATTTTCAAAATCCATCAAAAATGGGAAGTTCTGCAGCCAGTTCAACAAATTATTTTAGGTTAGAATACCGCCCTTAAACACCTAAGTGGTCATCACAGGAGCGCTTTAGCCATTTAAATGTCACTTAACAGTTGGTGCAATGTAATTTAAGTTAAGGGTTCATTTTAAGGGACACTTCACACTAAGTGTGTTTGGTGCAAACGGGTCTTAAAAACTTATTTCTTGTATTTTTCATGCCAATAACTAGATTTGGTATGCCTTCAGTCAGTTTGTATAAATTTCAATTATATTCGTCACATATTTTCGACTTCATATTTCCAGAAATGATTCGATTGTGATAAAAAACCTAATTTATGAAACTTTTACGTAGAACGTACAACCTTACGCTGATTTAAAACCCAAAAATGTTTTGACAAGCGTCATAACCCCAGATTTTCGTACTATACAGAATGGAATGTGTCAAATTTCCATGGCCAAGCGAGTGGGAATATTCATCAAATATTATGTGTAGCACAATAAAAGGTCCTTTCGTTGGCATAAAAAGTGTAGCTTTTTTCTACACTCGATTTGATTTACACCAGTGTAGAGGAAGTGTAGTTTATCTACACATAGTCAAAAGGAAATGTAGATAAATTACACCTCCTCTACACTGGTGCAAATTCAATCAGCAAACGAATACTAAAATCGAGTGTAGAAAAGTGCTACACTTTTTATGCAAACCAAAGGACCTAAAATGTATTATGAATTCCCTCGAAACATAAGATTCCTCTTGGAGCTACGTCCTTGATTCCGTTCAATTTAAAATCTCTTCTATCCAGAAATTTCGTGATGAAATGCCCCATACGACTCAATCAGAACGGCAAACTTTTTAGCAGAAATATATCAACTTGGCATGTACCACATATTGTTGAAAAAAGCTCAAAGTTCGAATACTCGGACAACATTTTTGAACGGCCCAAATTTTTGCTATAGAATCACCTGCTTTAATTGACATCGGGAGATAATGATCCCTTCGATTACATTGAGTTCTTTCCCGTGCAGGAGAGTTGAGTAATCTCGGAACCAAATATCGAACTCGACAACAAACAAATTACCAACAACTCTAATTGGACGGCAAACGGAGGGCATATTATTTACCTCATCAGATGTCGATTTCTGTATAAAAACTGTATCAGGTGGAATGTTCGGAAATACGCCGAGAATTCCCAAATTAGAATCCGGTATTGGTTAGGTTTTCGACACGCACGAGATTCTCTAGTCGATACAGGGCCGGCTTCTAGGAAATTTTGTTCCTACCCTCACTAACCCAACCTTTATTAGTGCGAAATATCTTGACCACCACCATTCCTTCGATATTCAGCTTTGAAAAATCAATATATAGTGTATCCTGGGTGATATTGGAAACGTTTGAATGGGAGATAGTGAACACCTACGTCCTAGAGGATCATGAAAAATCCCCATATGTATCTAGAAGTTCTAGATTCTGATTTACAGGGTATTTTTCAAATTTGAATGGAAAAGGAAACCATCCTATCTCCTGAACGCAATCACCGACTTATCCGAAATTTGGAATGAAGAGAGCTTCATGATTTTTGAGAAAACTGCAATCAAATATCATCGGATTTGCAAAACTGTATCACATAAATTTGGGCAGTTCTTAGAAGTTCACGAAATCACCCTGTACAATGAATTGCATGATATCTTCGATATCTACGTGAACTGTAAGATTAATTTATTCAATTCGCCAATAATTTTGCATGGCACCATCCAGGTTGCCGAGGACTATTTTTTTTTCTTGATAGTTACAATAATTTTTTCTCTCGTGTCGATATTTAACATCCTTTTCATCTCATGTTATTTTTCGTCGAATGAATATTCAGGACGGTCTAGTTTGCCTTCATTTCGAACAGACAATGAGAGCCGCGTAGGTTTTGTTTTATTTCACCTTTTTCTTATCTATCACTTCATAGTTTATTCTTTCTAATATCTATTTAAATTTAATATCTTATCCGGACAGTCTGTATATCCGATATCTCTTCGTTTTTGTATTCATTTATTATATGATAATTTGAATGAATGCTCTGGTTTGTTATAATCAGTTACGATATAATTCTTGTCATCACTTTTATTTTATCAGTAGTGTAATTTTTTTTTTATTTTTACTTATTATTGTTTATAATTCATTAAATTTGTCTTATAATCGCATTGCTACGTGTAAAAATTAATTCTTACTTTAATTATTATTTTCAACATTATGCTATACAAACTGGAAGTATATTCTTAAAGCGTGCTTCTAATTATCGAAATATCGATTTCCGAGGATCTGAAGATAGTTTTGTTTGAACTGAAAACATAGAAATATAATATAGGTATACTCCGTTCACATTTACTATAGCAGTCGGTTGGCCAGGAAATAATTTTTCAAAGTTTTGTTACTAGAACGGAGTAAGGTTGGCACTCATGAAATGTCGTTAATGTCATAACGCCTTTGCCACAACTAATATCAATTTTTATTACGAAAATGCCGAAAGTGATTGAAAAAAGAGAGAGTGTTTCAGGAAGTGCTATTTAGAATTCAGGTCCACTCATTCAAATAGTTATAACCTGATATTCAAAAAATATTCAATGTAAGAGAATTTATATAATGTTTCATCTGAATCTAAACGACTTATATTTCAGCTGAATATTTCCACAATCAGAAAGATTGTGAATGAAAAGGATGACAAAGATTTTTCTTCTATTGGGAGACCCAAAAAAGTGGTGGCATTTGAAAATTTCATGTTTGAGTGAATTCATGCGAAAAGTTTACTACAGGATTTTCGATAAATGTCATCGTAGAGTAACTTCCTGAAAATTGATTTTTATATTTTTCAGTCGACTTGTCCTATACATTGTAAATGTCTTAAGATACCAATAAATACCTTATTATTATTATTATATCAATATATTAAGATGAACAGCCACAAAAACGCGCCAGTTGTCCTGTTAATTGTTTGTTCATGTGAAATTTTTGATCAAAGTTTGAGTTCATCCTGACTTCCTTCAATTCCTTTTACTTATATTGATGCAAGATGATTTTTGTTCAAGAATTTAACATTCTTGTAATTATCTCTTAATTTCTTTCATCATGTGCATTTCATCTTCGGGTTAATATTTTTGAAATCTACAACCTATGTAACGTATTCAAACTTTAGTCAAAGAAAATAACGAACATTAACTCTCCTCAAGCTTATGCATATTATGATATTTATGTTGTCCATATATTGCAAAATCCACGAGCGGATATCCATGTGGATTAACTGTTTGTTCAGAATTTGAGCAAAAAATTTATATTGACTTGTTTTTTGTATTTTGTTGCATTTCTCTGAATAAATATTATTATTATTATTATTATTATTATTATTATATTATACTGATCTCTTGTATTTTCCATGCAAATAACTGGATTTGGTACGCCTTCAATCAGTTTGTATAAACTTCAATTATGTTCGTCACATATTTTCCGAAGCGATTCGACATTGTGATAAAATACGTAATAACAGAAACTTTTACGTAGAACGGACAACATAGCGTTGATTTAAAACCGAAAAATGTTTTGACAAACTTCATAACCCCACATTTTCGTACTATACAGAGTGAAATGTGTCAAATTTCCATGGCCAACCGAAGGCTAAAATAAAAGTCAATAGAGTATACACTACCGTAATTCTCATGAAAACAAGTATTACTTAAAACAAAATAATATTTCCTCAGCATGATGTAATTGAAAGAGGCTCAAGATACGGTGCTAAACTCGAGCGCTTTTTCTTAGACACCTGTCCTGGTACACCTAGATTGCCTGGAGGTTAATGTATTCGTCATTATGACACAGGAGGAAAATTGCTAGTCTTCAAAGCGTAAGCATCGTGAATGTAGGATAGTTGGCTTTTTTACTCATCAAGGCTCACCTTATACTCTTATATGCGTATGGAGCAACCTCTCTTCTTTTTACTACATCTAAGAGAATGTTCCACGTAATCTTCGTAAATGAATATCATTTCATGCTCGTTAAGTAATTTAATAGTATGAGCGACAATACGATAAATACTCCATTACCGTATCAGATACGATGGAGAAACAGGAATTGGAGAATATACTTCGTTGTCTAATGACAAACTGTTAAACAAGGGTAGCTTTTAATATTCTCCTAATATAAATAAATATAAATAAAAATAAATAGCTCCCACGCACCAACCCTTTCGTTGGTAAGGTGTGGGCATATTAAATTTCAATGAACCAATAGAAAGTCTTCTGCAAACTAATAGAAGAATAGTACCATCCAAAAAAAACTATTTATAGGGCAAGAGTTCTTTTTGGAACTAATCAAATCCTATATTACAAAACATATTGAATCTATATTATACTGAATAGCATGGCAGCTTTGAATAAGTACACCGTACATACATTACTTCATTACTTCTATATTGGATGGCCTCGAAAAACAGCCCTGATTGATGTTGGCGTAAGTATGAGGTTTTTCGGAAATCTTTTGATTGTGATTTAGTGGGTTAACCTGGCAACACCCCGAAAAATATCAAATGGTAGTTTAGTGATATTTCATTTCGAAGGTGTTGCTTTTTTTGAATTTATGAACACCTATGATGAACAAATTCTCCTTGACGTTCTTTACAGTGTAAAATTCTATACTCCATTCACTTTTATTTAAGCACTCGTTTGGCCATGGAAATTTGAGACATTCCACTCCGTAAAGAACGAAAATGTGAGGTTATGACGGTTGTCAAAACATTTTTGGGTTTTAAATCAGCGCTTTGTTGTCCGTTCCACGTTAAAGTCTCAGTAATTACGTATTTTCAATATGAACCCGACAATATGTGACGAACATAATTGACGTTTATACAAACTGATAATTACAAGAATGTTAAATTCTTTAACAGAAATCATCTTGCATCAATGGAAATAAAAGGAATTATAGGAAGTTTCAAGTAAAGAAGATCTTCACCTCTGGAAAAAAATTTCACATGAATAAACAATTAACTGGATAACTGGCTCGTATTTGTGACTATTTATTTTTGATACTTTGTTATAATAATAATAGTTATGTATTTTTCTTTGGTACCTTAAGACATTTACAACGTATAGGACAAGTCAAATGAAAAATACAAATATAAATTTTCTGGAATTCATTCTACGATGACATTGATCAAAATTCTTTGTCATCCTCTTAATTCACAATCTTTGTGATTGTGGAAACATCCAGCTTAAATATAAGTTGCTTAGATTCAGATGAAACATTATATAAATTTTCTTACATTGAATATGTTCGCTACCGTCTGATGTATTGTAGATATTAGGATATCAGGGTTACATTTGAATTAGCGGACCTGAATTCTAAATAGCACTTCCTGAAACCCAGTCTTCTCTATTTTTCAATCACTATCGGCATTTTTGTAATATTAATTGATATTAGTTATGGCAACGGCGTTATTACATTAACGACATTTCATGAGTGCCAACTTTACTGCTTTCTAATTCTAATTACAGAAACTTGAAAAAATTATTTCATGGCCAACCTAGTGCTAAAATAAAAGAGAATGGAGTATATATCACGCGTATTTAAATGTTTTTGAAAGAGAAGAATCACGATTTGTGTTCTCTAGAAAAACTTTTTTTGTTTATTGTGCAAGAGCAAGAAATTATCTATACACCATTTAGTTTTCCAGTAGAATTCGCAGAATTTATTTTTGTTGAAAAATGGTCATAAATGTTGTCGATAGTTTTAAACAAAGTAAAACTGCACAGTCTCTGAAAAATACTGATGATTTACTCTCTAATTTTGCTCAATGGATAAAGCACAAAATCAATTCACCCGCTTATGTGGAACAAACTGTACCTACATAAATAATTATATGTTGAACTACGTAACTTCTTCTTCGGATAACCTTGTGAGTTGTCAGATTTCTAATTTGAATTGATACCTCATTATACGTTCACATTGGAGGATTAAGTCCCACCCTGGAAGCGTTTCAAAGAGTTTTTCTTAGGCGGTGTCGGAACCGTCAGGCAAAGGACATCGGTTATTTGTAGTCATTTTTACCGATCGGTACCTTCATTTATTCGTTTTGTCTCTCGATTACGCACGGTAGATACGGAGGATTCGAGATGCAATCTGGGCCTTAGATCGGAGAAATTGAGATGATTTGTTACTCTAATTGGGGCCTTTTTTTCATAGCACGAAGCTTAGGAGAACTGACCGACTTGTTATCTCTGGTGCGAGGCCGCTATCGAGCCATCCGTGAGAAAAAAGATTCGCCAGAGAAATAACGGTAGAATCGGTATACTAATGACGATGTCTAGAGCTGTAAGGGTATCTTATCAATCCCAGCTTTGGATAGTTCAATTTTTTGCTGTCACTTTCTGGGAAGGATTGGATGTGATGGTGAAAAGGCAGAAATGATATGAAAAGGATTAAGTCCTTTCGACTGTTCCTTGGTGTAGTGTAATCTACACTGCACTTTAAATCAGCTGATTTTCAGTGAGTTGCGCAAACGTGACGCCCGTGATATCAACATCAAATTTTGCATTTGACAGCTCAAAACACTAATATTACACCTCCTTTTGACTAGGTGTGGATAAACTACACCTCCTCCACATTGGTGTAAATCCAATGAGCAAACGAATACTAAATTCTAGTGTAAATTACACCGAGTGTAGAAAAGTGCTACACTTCCTTTGCAAACCAAAGGACCCATTGTCTTACATGGTGCAAATGCGTCATATACAGGTTATTCCAAATTGCTTGATTTTGGCTGTTTTTGGTACCTACTACTAGACTAGATAGGAAAAAACGTTGAAAAGAGTCCTGGGCTTCGTGAAAAGTCCAAGTGGAAACCGTTTTACTATATCTTCCTTTGTCTTGAAGATATAACCAAATATCTAAAATCAAAAAAAACTTTCTACAGGCACTTTTTCACTGGCAATATTACACTTTATCCTTTTTTTAAATCTCTCGTACTATAAGTCCGAAAAAAACAGCTTCCTTTTTTCAAATACGAATGCATTCTTTTTTTGTTCTCAATTCATTAAAAAAAATATCCTGTCAAAAATATTGTATAATTATGTATATTGACTGCAATCCCAAATAACCCCCAATCTGAGTATATTGATATATTACATACTTACATCAAGGCAAAATCAGCATAAAAGTGGAATAATCATTAACCGTTGAATATCCCACACATTATTTTATGAATGAAGTGGACATAGAATACTCCAATACATTGAAAGAGTAAAGGTGAAAGAGATTAAAGAAAACGATAAGGAATAACAAAAATACATCACTTTTCAATTTGTGTAGTTTATTCCATTATTTCACTGGATGGGAACGCATGGGCCTATTGTCTGGCCAGCAAGATCACCAGATCTCAATCTCAATCTCAATGTTCCACTCAAATATTTTCAGTAAAATATTCCTTACGAACTAGTGAGATTGAAGTTGTTTAGTTGCATGTTTCTTGTGTTTTAAATGTTCAATGAAATAATTTTAACAGATTAGATAAGTAGCCAAATATTAGCTTCTTTCTTGTTTTTTATGCGTTGCAAATTTGCTTGAAGTTTTTTCCATTGTATTTTGATTTTTTTCACATTTTCTTTCCAAGGCTCAATATGAATTGGATCAATAAATATGTTTCATTATTTTTACAAGTAACAATAAGATATTGAGACTTAGGAGAGAATTATTTCTCTTTACACAAAAAAACTGTGAACTAATTCATCAAAATCTACAATCATTGGGGAATAGTGTTGATGCCTTCCAGCTTTTCCTTTCATATCAACCTAATTGCAAAATCGTATGTGTAACAGAACATTGAAAAGTGAAGAAGAACAAGGAGATTGAATAACTAACTATAAGCTTGTATGATCGATTTGTAGAACCGAAGGTAAACATGGGGTAGCAGCAATTTATATCCATGAGGAAGTTATTTGCAAAAGAAGAAGAAAATTAGAAGAGCTCTCAATAATTTGTCAAATGAAGTGTGCGGCTGCTGAAGTGTCATTAGGAGCAAGAGCTTCATTGTGCTTTCAGTATATAGGCCGTGTAGTGCAAACAATGACGTAGAGGTGTTTTTAGTGCAGTTGAAAAAGATTCTCACTGTTGCAATTGGGGAAAATAAGTTTATAATAGTGGCTGGAGATTTCAACATTGATTTATTACACAACAACAAAAGAAGGTCAGATTTTCTCACACTCATGAATATATTTCAGGTTTTTCCAACAATTCAGGAGCCCACTAGAGTTACTGAATACACCAAGACTTGTTTAAATAACATATTTTTATGGGTGAATGTTAGGTTTTTAATAAGTAGTTCTCAGCAAGGTTACTTGGATGGATGGTTCAGACTGCTTCATTTCAGTTTACTGAGAGAGTGGTGAAGCTCATTGAAGATGGTAGGCTTGGTCTGGGCTTGTTTATAGATCTGGCTAGTGCCTACGACTGTCTTTTCAGGCCGTTTCTGTTGGAGAAGCTTGAGAGATTAGGAGTTAGAGGAATAGCAAAAGAGTGGATTAGGTCGTATTTTTCTGAGCCTTCGCAAAGGGTATCAGTTGCCAAGGATGGTAGAGAGGTAAGATCTGACGTACTTGAGTCAGATTTTGGGGTTCCCCAGGGTAGTGTTTTGGGCCCAATATTGTTTATAATTTTTCTTATTGACATGTGTGATTTGAATGAGGAGATCTTGAGGTGATTGACCTCTTTCGTTGATGACGCAAATGTTATTGTGGAAGGATACGAGTTTGATGATATTAAGGCTAAAGTATTGTCAGTATTTAGTGAAATAAAATTGTGGTTTGCTAAAAATAAATTAGTGTTGAATGAAAGCAAGACATCAGCGGTTATTTTAAGTACAAGCAGATCAAAAAAAAAACAAAAGAAAGTACATTGAATCTGGATGGTTGTGAGGTGAAAGTTGAGGAATGTGTGAAGTTTCTGGGGGTGTACCTGGATGGTTTTCTTGGGTGTAATTATTAAATAGATCGGAATATATTGTGTATAAGATTATTTCTTCCCTCCTATAGGTGGAAAGACTGTTTATCATACAGAAAAGAGTGGTGAGGTATATTTTCTCGATGAGTTACCTTCAAACATGTAGGGGAATTTTTAGGAAGAATAAATTACTTACTGTATTTGGGATATATATTGTTGAATGTTTAGTTTTCTTTTTCAAAAATAGAGATATGTTTTCTGTTCATATAAATAGGAATGATTACCCTCTTAGATCATTGAGTTTTCATTACCCAATACATAAACTGTCATCATCTGAAAAGCATCCTTCATAAGCATGTATCAGGTTTTATAATAGATTACCTGATACACTGAGGGAACGAAATAGTGAAATTACAGTGAAAATCTTGGGTTATTTGTGACCAACGATAATCACTGGAATTTCACAAGGAATATTCTGAAACGAAAACCTTGCAAAATCACAGAAAATATAAATCACAAGTTGGTTGTGATTTCACATGAACTTTTTTAAAATGATATTTCTAGAAACTAAACCTGTGAATACACATTGTGAAATCACAATAGAATTTTATGGTATCAACTGTAAAATTACATTTATGTAGTGAATTCGTAAAGGATTATTACAGAAATAAATTGTAAAATTAAAAAATTTCCGAAAATTACAGGATTCATTGTGGAATCACCTCTCGTTCTCGCGAAAATACGTCGCGAAATTTAGCATCAATTAGACCGTAAAATACTATAATGTTGTGAATAAACAGAGCAGATTCACAAAATTTAATTGTGAATTTCATGTATTTGTTAAAATTTCAGAATTCATTGTAGAAATACCCCACACCCTTTTTATATTACTTCGTGAAATAACCATGAAAATTACTGGATATTTGTCTTTATTTTGTTATTGATCAAAGTAGTTGTACAGAACTAAATTGTAAATTTCAAAAATTCAACTAAATTTGGCACAATCACTGCCTAAAATATACACTTCAATATGGAAAAAAACAATAAATCAAATAAAAAACAACAACCACAACATAAAATATAGTCATCAATATGGAAAACAAAAAATTTGAAACATTATATCATTTCAAAAACAACCACAACATGAAATTAATATAATCTTCAATATAAAAAACAATATGGAACAATACATGAAACAAAAACAACAACCACAAATATCATCTAAAATGATAAACATTTTTTTCAAAATATAAAAAAAATCAACATAAATGTGAAGCATTCAACTATGAAATATCAGCTTCTGAAAATATTGATATACGTATGCGCTTATTTAGCGGTTCATATCATAAGAGTATAAAATTAATATTCAAAAACAAAGTATACAACCTAGTCTTTTTCCAACATAAAAAACACAATCTTCTGTAATAGATAAATTTATGAATTTGTTTTCTATAAAACTTGCTTTTGTCGTGCTTGATTTACTTCCAGAATCCAGATGAATGTTGAAATGCATCCTTCGGAACATCTTCATATATTAAATTGAGGGCCTCCCTGAATACATAGGTTGTAAATACATATCGTTTTTCCATAAAGAATTCGTATCGGTGGGAATTTTACAAGCACATTGTATAAGCATATTTGTGAGGGAATTTTAAAATTAAAAGTGTTCTGCATTGTAATTCTACAACACGATATTTTTTTCTTCGCAAATTCACAAGAAAAATTCTCAAATCACAATAACTTTGTGAAATAACGTTGTGAAATCACATTTTCATGTGATAATTCACAAAATTTTTGTTATTCAAGAAAAATTTAGATCACAATAATGTCGTGAAATTACCGTTTCATGTTGAAATTAACAAATTTATTGTAATATTGCATTGCAGTTGTAATTTTTCAGGTTAATATTACAACCCTTCTGATATCACAGAGAATTAACACATATTTTCTGTAAATTTCATATTCACTGTAAATATACATGATAGTTTTACATTTTTCATGAAATTTCGCAACACCCTTGTAGAAACATCCAGATATTAGTTGTGAAAAAAATAATCCAACTGTGTAACTGTAACCTGTCCAGCTAATATATGGGTAATTTCACATTGTAACCTCAAGATTTTTCTCAGTGTAGCATAAAGGTATTAAATAATTTAAGAATTTTTAAGAGAGAAGTAAGAGAACTTGTTATTGAATTGGAGCCATATTCTTTGTCTGATTATTTGTGCTAAATGTTGTTGCTTGACACCATTTCTTTTATGTTCGTTTACATACTATGAAATAAAGATATCTATCTATCTATCTATCAATTTTCTTCCTTCTTGATTCATTTTTACGTTTTTTTTTTATCAATATTCAGTAATTCATTAAAGAACATGGCACTACCCAAGACTCCGATATCCAGTAAAAACTACCGCTACAGGTAATTTGATATTGATTGAATGTATCAAGGAACGTAATCCTATCAATCAGTCATTTCTATTTTCACGGTAGGCGGCAAGTTCTCGTTATATTCCCCTTCCTTTTCGAAGCATATAGGAGCTGCTCTTGAACGTTCGCGAGCTGAATTCGAAATCCGTGCGGTGCTGCTCATATAAGAGAAATAATCTTCGAAATGATATACGACCAATTTATTAGCCCAATTCATTCATATTCATACTAATCTCGAATCTCACTATAGTTTCGAAATATCATCCTGACACGATAATGAAGAAATAAATTTTCGGAAAGTCCGTAATTATTGGGCACCAGTCTCGGAATTACTGCAGCTAATGATAAAACCGAAGAGACGTGATTTTATCCGGTCGGCGTTCATTCCTCGGAACTCATATTTTTTCGTATTTTTTTCGAGTTGAACTCGGAAGACTGTTATATTCAGATTTATCTGGAATAGATTCGTAATTCCCTACGATAAAATCCGCTTGGAAAAACTCGTTTTAGCATATTCATCAAGGATCAAGGACTTTTTCGTGAAAGACGATACAATTTGAGCCATTTTTTGCGGCTGAAACAAATTTCGCTCAGTTCACAGGGCCATTAATCTGGCTGGAAATCTAGACTATAAACTCATCTTATATTATTATAGGTTTATTCCATTCAATTTCATTATAGCACTCGGTTGGCCATGGAAATTTGACACATTCCACTCTGTATAGTACGAAAATGTGGGGTTACGATGACGCTTGTCAAAACATTTTTGGGTTTTAAATCAGCGCTATGTTGTCCGTTCTACGTAAAAGTCTCAGTGATTACGTATTGTATCACAATGTCGAATCACTTCAGATAATATGTGACGGACATAATTGTTGGTTTTACAAACTGATTGTAGGCATACCATTTCTAGTTATTTGCATGGAAAACACAAGAGATCAATTTTTGAATATATTTATTTTTGTTATGGAAGAAAATTGAAAAACAATTGACACATAATATGCAGTAGATTGAGGATAGTTAATGTTGGTCATTTTCTCTGGCTAAAGATTGAATACGAGGATGTATTGATATCTAGTTAGCCTAGACTAGTTCAATGCATAAAAAAAATATTGCGTTGCCATAGCAACGAACAATAACTCATTAGAAGTGTCAGTGGGAAATTTGAGGTGAAAAAAGTAAACTAAAATAACGCAATAAATTAAAAGAAAGAAGATGTCCATCGAAATTGTGAAAATCGAAAAACTGGAGGATCGAGCCATCGTCAAGTACCTGTATTTAAAAGGGTTAAGAGGTAAGCAGATTACACCCTTGGTGATCAATGTCCTTCGTATGCGACCGTGAAAAATTGGACTACAAGCTTCAAAAGATGTAAGTTTTCCATTGAAGATGATGACCGATCGGGAAATCCAGTTTTTGTGTCAATCCCCGAAAATATCGATGCAGTTCATGACATGATTTTATCAGACCGTCAAATTGGGCTGAAAAGGATATCTGAAGCACTGAATACCTATTTCACACGAATGCGTTCATCATATAGTTCACGTCAATTTGGACATTAAAAAAATTCCCCAAATTTGTTTGAATGTTTACCGAAAGCGTGCAAGGATAGAAGCATCACGTTCGCTCTGTGCTCGATTTGAGAAGGACGTAGACTTCTTAAACCGAATTGTTAGTATGGATGAGAATTGGGTACATTTCTACGATCCAGAAACAAAGCAACAATCGATGGAATGGCGACACTCTGGTTCTCCAAAACCTAAGAAGTTTCGTGTCCAAAAATCTGCTGGAAAAGTTCTTGGTTCAGTTTTTTGGGATTGCCATGGAATGATCATGACTGATTTTTCGGTTAAGGGTAGAACAATAACCGGTTTTCTATTCGACAGTACTGAACACTCTACGGAAAAAAAATTAAAAGAAAACTAGCGGAAAGCTATTCAAAGGTGTTTTGTTCTTGCAGGACAACGCCCCTGCACACAAATCTCATGTTTCCATGCAAAAAAATCGTGATTTAGGGTTTAAATTACTAGAACATCATTTTTATTCACCAGATTCGGCTCCATCCGACTAACAAAGTTCAAAAGGTCGTAAATTTTCTTCCAACGAGGAAGTAATAAAAGCTGTAGTTGGCTGAGCAAGATGAAACATGTTTTTTTTTAAGGTCTAGAGACGTTGCATGTTCGCTGTAATAAATGTATCCAATTAAGAGGAGAATATGTTGAGTAATGAAATATTTTGACTTTGAAATTTTGTTTGGTCCTACAGTAGGCTAAGAATGTTTCAATATATTCTTGTACGTTACCTAAGTTTTAGATTTAAAAAAAAATCATCCCGAAGATGAAATGCATTTGATGTAGTGGTTGGGAATGGGTATCTCTCGAAGGAATTAATAGATAATTACGAGAATGTTAAATTCTTCAACAAAAATAATCTTGCATCAATAGACGTCAAAAGAATTGAAGGAAGTTTCAAGTTCAACTAACAGAACAACTGACTTGTATTTATGGCTCTGTGTTTTCCATATTTAGATAATAATAATATATTCATTGATTCCGTAAAACATTCACAATGTATAGGACAAGCAAAATGAAAAATAGAAAAATTATTTTTTTTTTCAATCACTTTTGGCATTTTTGTAATATTGATTGCATAGACTTATAAATAACATGGACTCCGCATGTGAGAGAGAAGTCGGTTGGTTGAATAAGATGGAGAGTTTGTGGGCAAGCTGTCAAAAGGTTATAGAACACAAGTTTATGCGAAAATTTTCTTCAATAAATTTTAAACAAGCTTCCGAGAAGACACACAGAAATTCCATAGCATTCCTTCGAAATCAATTATGTCAAAAAATATGTGAGTTTTAGTCAAAAATAGATGTAATGAGAATAATAATCAACGTATCAACACCTATTGGGCAAAGTCTGCGAAAATTGTAAAAATTTTCCATAATAAATGTTCAACAAGCTTCCGAGAAGGCAAACAGGAATTCCTTAACATTCCTTCGAAATGGAAAATATAAAAATTATGTGAGTTTCATTCAAGAATAAATATAATGTGAATAATACTCAACGTATAAACACCTTGTGGGCAACGTCTGCGTTAATATCCATCATATGATTTTGACATTGCCCACACGGAATCAGTTCATCTCTTTCTTGTTCGATCAAAACGCATAAGCCCTTCTCTCTCTAATGCATACAACCCCTCGATCTACTGAAAAGTCACGTGACAGTGAGTCCATGTATTATAAGTCTATGATTGATTGATATTAGTTGAGGCAATGGCGTTATGACATTAACGACATTTCATTAGTACCAACCTTACTCCGTTCTAGTTACAAAAACTTGAGAAAATTATTTTATGGCCAATCGAGTGCTAAAAAAATGAATAAACTGATAAACTTAAAAAAACTGAAAGGGCAAACAATATTTTGTTCGAACTTTCATTAGGTTTATAGTATTTCATGATTATTTTTCAAAATGAAACTAAAAAAGTGACATTCTACGCATAACTTAATAAATATTTTACATGAGAGGACCATCTCTGGAACAATCCGATATGTGAAAAGAGAAAGATGGCATTCACTCTTGAAAAAACTACGAGAGCTTCAACAATTCTACCAATCATTCTCTCCTGAATGGTCATTTTCCTCGCGAACCCCTGCAACTTCCTCATTTTCAATTATACTATATTTATAACTGATTGAAATAATTATGGCGGCACGGACTCAAAGGAACGGTGATTTGATAAAACCTCGAGGTTCGCAATATTTCATTGTGTATCATCGATTATAATGAAGAAACTGAGGCGGATGAATTTCCTTTCCTTGCTGAAAAATGTGTGAAGTGTGGAGACCTGAGAAGATCGAGGTTGATTTTATTTGAATTATCGTAATTAGTTTGGAGTTTATCACTCTGATTTATGTCGAGGAATTTGTAGTTTTTATTTTGCCTGGCAAGGTAGATTGAACTACTTCAATCTTTTCCGATAACACTCAAAATATGCTGCTAAGATCTGGAGTAATAGAATTCAACTCACCCCTTATCAAATGATTGAACAAAATACCTATATACCCAGTGTTTTCCAGGTTAAGTATTGTTTTTTTATAGAAGGAAGTAGGATACCTATTCATCAAAGTGACTCATATCAGTGAAGTGAAACATTCAACATGGCGAAGCTATAATCCTCCAAATCCGAAATAAATTGGATGAATTTCTTCCTAATGAACTGGTTACAGTCAAAAACGCGGACGAATTACGAGCTTATTGAGTTTAATTTATCGAATCGAACAATACTCACTAAAACACACAAAACATGTTTGGAGTCCTTCGAAAGACAAAAACTTGTTATATGGCGAAAAGGAAGGAGAACAGTGTATGAGAAATGGAACAGGCAAATTGATATTCAACAAAACTACCCAGGAATCTCCACATTTTTCGTTTGGCAACACTATATGCGAACATCTGACTAAGAATGACAACTCTGCTTAATTTAGACTGATTATATTGAAGTGTCTTTGAAGCTATTTTCTGTCAGGAAGTAGAACATGTTGACATATAACTCTGAGCTGAACAATTAATTTTTATTTAACCATAGCAATAAATTACATTCATCCAAGTTTCCTCAATCATATTGTAAATTATGGCCATTTCCATAATCGAAATATGAAGTCCCTGCAACTGAAAGCTTTCTTTAGTGCCATAAGTATATTTCTCATGGAACCACACTATATACTGCATTCACATTTATTTTAGCAGTCGGTTGGCCATGAAATAATGTTACCAAGTTTTTGTTACTTAAACGGAGTAAGGTTGGCACTCATGAAATGTCGTTAATGTCATAACGCTGTTGCCACAACTAATATCAATTTTTATTACGAAAATGCCGAAAGTGATTGAAAAAAGATACGGGGTTTCAGGAAATGCTATTTAGAATTCTGGTGCGCTCATTCAAATAGTTATACCCTGATATTCTAAAATCCACAATACGTCCGACGGTTGCGAACATATTCAATGTATGAGAATTTATATAATATTTCATCTGAATATAAACGACTCATATTTCAGCTGAATATTTCCACAATCAGAAAGATGATGACAAAGAATTTCCTTCTATTGGGAGACCCAAAAAAGTGGTGGCATTTGAGAATTTCATGTTTGAGCATTGAGTATTAAAGCTTTCTTTTTGGGTTTAATACTCAATGGTTTGAGTGAATTAATGCGAAAAGTTTACTACAGGATTGTCGATGAATGTCATCGTAGAATAAGTTCCCGAAAATTGATTTTTCTATTTTTCATTTGGCTTGTCCTTTACATTGTAAATGTCTTACTCCAATAAATACCTAATTATTATTATTATATCAATGCATTAAGATGAACAGCCACAAATACGCGCCAGTTGTCCTGCTAATTGTTTATTCATGTGAAATTTTTGTTCAAAGCTGAAGTTCATCTTCATTTGAAACTTCCTTTAATTCCATTTACTTATATTGATGCAAGATGATTTTTGCTGGAAGAATTTAACATTCTTGTAATTATCTGTTAATTCCTTCGGGAGATACCCATTTCCAACCACTGCATCATATGCATTTCATATTCGGGTTATTATTTTTGAAATCTACAGCTGATGTAACGTTTTTAAACTTAAGCCTAAGAAGATAACGAACATTAACTCTCCTCAAGCTAGTGCATATTATAATATAATACTGATCTCTTGTATTTTCCATGCAAATAACTGGATTTGGTTTGCTTTCAATCAGTTTGTATAAACTTCAATTATGTTCGTCACATATTTTCCGAAGAGATTCGACATTGTGATAAAATACGTAATAACAGAAACTTCTACGTAGAACGGGCAACATAGGGTTGATTTCAAACCCAAAAATGTTTTGACAAGTGTCATGATCCCACATTTGCGTACTATACAGAGTGCAATGTGTCAAATTTCCATGGCCAACCGACTGCTAAAATAAAAGTGAATGGAGGATAGTATATCAGCTAAATAGTTATTTAATCAACTATTTTATTAATTGAGCGATTAATGATCTCGAACATTAACGTGCGAGCGAAGTGATTCTCTCAGTCATCAATCGCTTTCATTAATAACCTAGTTTAGCCGATATACTATAACGTGGTTCCATGAAAAATATCATACTGACTTATAATCTGCTGGAACCAGAAAATCGCTATATTTATGGATCGACGGTACAATGGATCTGAGGTACAGATAATATATGACCATCACAGGGGTGGTTAGCTTCCTGAATCGATGTATCAGTTAGATGAAGCCATAATATCCAAACGTCACTTTCAAATTCCATCTGCCACACTTATATGTGTGTGTGTGTCCAAAGTTTTGCACTGAAAAACAGCGGGAGTGTTATATATTTTGACTGCGTTTTTATTGTTGAACGCTACTTTGCCCCATTTTGATGTGAAGATAGCACATCCTCATTGTGAATTCACAATTACCTACTGTCTATCGTGTGGTGCTCTCATAGAGTTTGCAGATTCATTTGACGGCGCTGTGACACTTACATTTCTATTTCCGAGTCGTTTTATGTGGGTGGTATCAGTGACCCCCAAAATGTTCTCTGGATGGAACTCTACCGTGCCTTATGAGGTAGGTGATCTGAAATTTTAAATATTTAGTTTATTATTCTTTGATCCGGAGTTTCTTGAGGCCTTACGTGAAGTCGAAAACTTATGAACTGCATTAACTCCGTCAAAATGTTCAATGCTGCATAATATAAAAAAAATTCAATTTCAGTAGTCCTCAAAAAGAGATACACATCTCTTGAGGTATGCTTCAGGAAAAATAATTACCTATATTCTTTTCTGTGATAATAATGTTTCAATACCTCACTGACTGACATATATAAAAAATAAAAAAAGAACTAGCAAATGATGCAAAACCTTAAAATTCATTAATTGACATTAATCTTGTGCACAAATAAATTTGCAATAATCAAAATCGCTATTACTCAACATGAATGTCTCTTCCAAATATTCAATTTATACGAATAATCATAATTGTTTCAAAATCAAGAAAATTGAATATAAAAAATATATTGTTTCAAATATGAAAATTAACAGAATTCAGAATAAACCTACCATTTACCCATTATCCCAATCAAACTAAAATCAAGAATCTACATTTTTCATGAGATGTTATGAATTAAGGAGGCATGCATAAATATTATTATCAAAAATTAGGAATTTTTGCACTAATTTGTCAGGAGCAAATCAGAGAAAAAATTGTTGCCTGACAAGGAACGACAAATAGTACTTTGAAATGATAACTTCATAACGTTTCGTAGTCTATATCAGACTCCTTCATCAGAAGAATTTTTAAAAATCTTATTGTCATTGTCATTTGTCAAGAAACGGAGACGTTGATCAATTTAATTTTGAAATTATCGGATGTCGGTTCTTTCCTTAGTGAATTAATTTTTTGTTTGCAATGATCTGTCATTAAAATTTTAGTGTTATTCCAATCCATCTTGTGGTCTCCTGCATTAGAACAAACATGATCTGCAATCTGTAATCTATTAATTTTTCTATTTTCAATGTTATTTTTATGTTTCACCACAATTACAGGGAATGATGTTAATTATAAAATTTTTCGATTCTGGTTTTTCATTCCATAATTTATTTTTTGTTAGAATAGATCTTAAATTCAGTTTGTGTTTCAAAAACAGCTCTTATGTTGAATTTGGAACCGATTCTCCTCATTTTTTCTGAAGGGCCATTAACATAAGCAATGAGGTTCAATGTTCGATGAATTTGGTTGTTCTTGTCGGTTTCTTGGTTGTTCCTTATCATCTTTATGATTATGTTTAGATATTTTTCATTTCAAATTTAATATTGTTTTATCTAAAAAATCTGTCTGGTATCGATTATATTTCTCTTAATATACTAGTGCAATAATTAACGCAAATCGATTATTTCAATTTTTTAATTGATTTGATATTTCCAACTCCTAAAACATCAGCCTCTCATAAAGTTTATGTTATCGACCTTAAAATACATATAAGAGCTTAAAATTAGAAATCAATCAAGTTTATTCATTGCATCCCTATAAAAAAAGAAAAAATGATGAAAAAAACCCAAGCAATGACATGAATAACCAAATCATTTTCAGCAGAAAAAGGTCAAAAGGTCCATGCATTTCTGTGAGACAAATTAGAGCTGCCATTTAAAAAATTCCACACCTCGTAGAGGGTACTAAAAAGTTCCTCAATACATAGAAAATTTCGCAATGTGAACTAAAAGTTGACTTGTAAAAACCGAAGATATGAGATGTGTGTATTTTTAATGGTGATTCAAAAATTTTTTTGAGCTATGGATACATAAAAATAAAAATATGTTTTCATCAAGAAAAACAAATCAATAATAAAAAATATTACAGGACAATTGTCGTCCTATGAAAAAATATCAAAAACCTATATACCAAGTGAATTTGGTACCGCTGTAAATGGACCACCGGTAAGGCCGTCAATCTAGAGGAGAAGACAAACCACAGTGGCCACAAAGTCTGTGTTTACCTCGGTCATTACTGCACTATTTGTATACATCCATTCATTGTGTTCCATTCTAAGGACCCAGGTCATCCGTTTTGTCGCTATGCCATTCCATTTTAATAGATTTTTGAGCATAATATGCGATCTCCCAAAAGATCCGTCACCTCCGAGCCAAGTCTAAGACCGTTCGATACCTTGATAGCTATTTCCCCCACGGGATCCATTGAAAATTTCTACTCTATTCAGTGAATTCTCTCGCTGAACGCTGTGGCGAATTTGATGGGGAATTGATGGCTACGCGATTGTTGTTCAATTTGAGGTCGGAGGCGTGAATTTCGGACAGAGGACAGTCACTTTATCGGAAGCGAAAGAATGCCTAGCACATAATGTTTGTGGGCGTGCATGAAAAAAATGTGCACAAGAGGAGATGTCGTATATCTTCCTTCAATGAAGGGCGGAATTTTATACGTGGTAAATCAGGAAAGCTGCTTTTATGTCGGTTCGAAAAGAAAAGGAGATGGACAGAGGGGATGATTAAAAAATTCATTTGTGCCCCAACGAAAAAAAAATTGACGAAAATTTACAGAAAGATGGAATAGGTGATGCGATCGGATAACTATTTTATTTGTGCCTCAGTACAGATATCATCAAGAAAGTAGTTAATGTCAATGCAAGTATCTACTTCAAACGAAAGTATTTTCCTATACCTGCTTACTGTTATATTACATACCCCTAAGAGGGGTCTACACCGTTTTAGTGGTCCATTCAAGAAAAAAATGAATATCTTACGTCACAGAGCACTAATTTATATGGGGTTTTCATTATAATTATATTCAATTGGTTCGTCATGTCGGAAAGTCAGAAATTTTTTTATTCGTCAAACGGAAAAAAAAAATCATTTATTTTATTAACTTTCTAAGGTGAAATTAACTCTCCTATGAATTTCCACATGAAAAAATTTCTCGTTTTTTAGGTGTTAGGTACTGCCTTCTTCTCGGTGAAAGTGGAAACTGTTGTAATATTCGTTACAACAACAATATACCTAGGTCATTTTAGGGGAGTCTAACACCTTGCTCATTTTTGAACCAAAAAAATCGAGATTTTCGAAATCGAGTGTGCTAGGGTGGAAGCCTTGGCAATGCTGATTATATAACCGGAAATCCCAATTGGATCAGACGAATATAGCAGGTGATATCGCAGATTGAAAATTACAATTTTTGAAAAATGCCATTTCCGAGATGAAAATCTGAACGAAGTGATAGTCTTTCGAAATTGCTCGCAATAGATTCAGCGTGTTCGAAAACGTATTTTTCATACCAATATTCTGAATATCTGGTTTATAGTAATCGTTAGAGTAGTTTTTCTTTCAATAAAAATAACCGCAGATGGAAATATGATAGATACATATTCTGAAAGAGCAACTCTTCTAGTTGAAAATCTAAAAATTTCATTGCGCTCGATGAAGCTCTTCGGTCTTGACGATTTTTTAAGTGATTCCACCTTTTTGTAAATTTTCCGATAGTCACCGTTAGAGTAGTTTTTCTCTCAATAAAGATGGAAATGTGATACATATTCTGAAAAGCAACTCTTTTATATTTTATAGAGCTCGAAATTGCTCGCAATTTATTCAGCGTGTTCAAAAGCCAATTTTTCCATACCAAAATTCCGAATATCTGGCACTGCTTAGTAGAAAATGTTGTTTTTCGTTTTTCCACTTTTCATTTTCGATTTGACTTCGAAGAGCTCTCTAGAGTGCAATTCTCTGTTGAATCATAAAGTGTTTGGTTTTCTAGAATCTTCAAAACAAATTCTATGCACTCTAAATACGAGGACAGTCATAGAACATACTGATTTTTAGACAGTGTAGCAAATAGCTCATTTTAAGGGGGTCTAACCCCTTGCTCATTTTTGAACAAAAAAATGGAGATTTCCGAAATCGAGTTTTGGTGCTAGACTGGAAGCCTAGGCAACGCTGATTATATAACCGGAAATCCCAATCGGATCAGACGAATATAACAGGAGATATCGCAGATCGAAAATTGCAATTTTTGAAAAATGCCATTTCTAAGAAGAAAGGCTTTCAAAATTGCATGCAATAGATTCAGCGTGTTCGAAAACCTATGTTTTCATACCAAACTTTTCAATATCTGACACTTTTTAGGAGAAAATATTTTTTTTGTTTTTCCACTTTTCATTCAACAATTTTTCTGTTGAGGAGGTATTTTTGAGGAAATCTCAACCATTTTCGATTTTTCCATTATGTAGAATTATAAAAATGATTGCTGCGCGAATCTAAAATGTTTATGAGAAGACCACCAACTTGGACAAATCGAAATCATCATGATTTTCAAATTAAAAATCTTTTTTGTATATTTCTGCCGAGAAGGTCTTTTCAGAATAATCTTCACAATATTCTATAATGCCAATAAACAGGGTGCCCTAGGATTAACGGGAATTTGTATATAGGTTCAGTACTTCAGAATAAGACGAATAGTTCATATTTTGGATTATGGATATTTTTCAAAAAGAGATGCACCTATATAGAGCTCGATTATTTCATTATTTTTCAGTCATTCCCATAACTAGAGAAGGGTGAAATTGGCAACACCTTTTTATTTCGCACCATACCTTCTCATTCAGGGCTCATCAAAAATATGTAGATATTGGAGTAATGATTTTTTTCAAGAAATTTTATTGCTTTTTCTTTTCAATTTGAAAATTTTGTGCTTTGATAAATTCGATTTGTCCAACTTGATGATTTATCATATCATATAGATATTCTTACTCCAAACAGCAAACAGTTTTATTATATGTAGGTACTACATTTTAGTAACATTAAAAATTGTTAAAGACTGTTTTATAACATTCTCAACTTGAATAGGTATTCTAGCAAGTGCGACTTTCCATATAGTCACAATTTTTCCATCCTAAAAACTAGTAAACCGCTGTGTTTTATCCATTAGATATGCATTTCACGATGTCAATTAAAATCCGCCCTATTTTGAGGTTCTTCAGTATGACAACCAACGAGTTGTCCAGAAAACACAAACAAGTTCACATTCACAAAATTCCGTGTGTTACACCTTTAGAATAGTTGATTAGTCGTTATTCGGATTTCATCAGGGGATATAACTGACAAACCACAATAACAACTTTTCCAGCTAGATCACACAATTTGTGCATGCACCAAAAATTAAGCTCTCCCTTTATATCCGGGGAAAAAACTGGGATGCTCTTACTGGGTCAACAATATATCCTCAAAAACAATAATATCGTTTATAGCTAACCAAATCCTTATTGAATGGAGCAATATCATTATAATTGTTAATCCATGGAAGTATAATCTCGTATAAAATATCTATTAATTGGATGTGTAATGATATAATTTATTATCGCTGGTGATATTTATGTTTCGCGCTTGACTTCGCGTTAAAGTCTCTCCTACACTCAGTAACACATCCAAGAGAATGGTAAAAGTTACATGTTGCTTTATTGTAGTGTTATAAGAAATGTGGCTTGTTTTAGGTTGAACATCTTTAACAGCATCGATTCTATATATGATTTTCAGTTCTCTTGTGCTTAATAAACTCGAACAGGTTGAACTTATTCAATAGTCCAAAGTTTCAAGAAAATGCTAAAGGTTTGGAACAAATATTAAGGTGATATTTAAGTGATAAGCAACGTGTTCAGGTTGAAAATTTGTCAAAGATATTTTATGAATTTCAGGTCTGAATTTATGTGGATCCACATCATTAGAGAGATGAAGGAAATTATTTATGGATTTAATTTAGCCGTGACCTAAATGCATCTACAAGACTGATTTAGAGTGTAATAATTGCTTTACGTAGCGAGAAATTTAACGTTATCATAAACAACAAATATCATCGATCAAATTCGATCTTATTACTGATGAACCACTCCTATATTGATGCATCTCTCATGTTTATTAGGTATGAATAAAACAACGCCCAGTTTACATTAATACTGAATAATTTATACGACTGGGAACATCTTTTCGTAGATGTTCATTCATGATGTGTGTCTTAACTAAAAACAAAAGTTCGATGGATAGTTTTCTATATTCTTCTTGAATTTCATACGGAATGAAATCACCTCTTTGGGCTCTGTGTTTTTTGGTTCAAATATAGTGAGGTTCTCTAACTTGGAATGAACTCAGATTCAGATAGGATTCACTAGATCTCCTGATCTGACACCCCTCGATTTCTTTCTTGTGCTTACTTGAAGGCCAAGTTGTATGAAACAGATATCATGACAGAGGAAAAATTACCAAATTGAATAATAATGCTGCTTGAGATGAAATTTGTAAATCATGTAATAAAATGACCAAATATGAGCCTCAAAAAAAAACTTTGAAAAGTTTATAGAAAGTGGAGAAAATCTTTTTGCACACCTACTTCAGACAACTAGTTGTCAATAGAAAGACGGTTTTTTCTGAAGATCAAGTTTTAATTATTGGTTTCAAGGTGGCGTAGTTCATCCTTCCATATCTATTTGTGTATTGTCAATTACAAAACATTTTATCATTATGAATGACAATTTTGAATGAACGGACATTGGATATAGTATAATTGTTGAATACATTCATCAGAATATTCGTCGAAGAAAAAATTGCAATTAAAAATTTTTGAATATATTGCTGTGTTCCTTGATGGCGACTGACCACAAAACAATTATTTATAAAACATGATCAACAGGTGAGCCAATCATACATGCAGAAAACGAAAATGTTGAAATTATGATGAAAAAACTATAAACAGGCTGTTTTCCCTTGAATTGAAAAAAATCGCAGATTTCAAAAATATATAGATGTCTAGTGTTCTACTTTCATCAAGTTCGATTTGATTAAACCGATAACAATAAGGCGAGCATATAATCCAGTTTTCCTCACTGGACATCGAATTTGGGACAGCCTGTATACCAAACACAAATCAACTATCAAACAAGGTCCATCAAAACGGAAGAAGTTTTATGGGACATGAAAAAAGAAGAAATAAGAGACAGAAGTCACAGGAAGAGTTGCATTCTTGCCAGTTCTTTTGACGACCGTTGTACTAATGAGAAATTTTTATTAATAGAGACATAATAATACCCACTGCAGTGAATAACATAAATCATCATATTATTGGTCGTTTATTGAAAATCTCATTGACGATGACACTGAATACTGTTTTATGTCTCCGATGTAAAATTTAAGACTACATCAATTCGATTTCTTGACAGGTACTCTAGCTCGGAGGGATCTATAAAAGAGAGAATATATTACTCATATTTTTATGTCGAGCGGAACATTACGACCATTGTGCAATTTCAATCAATACCAGAGGCATTCATCTTTTGTATTTCGGAAAATACAGAAGCATGGAACAAACCGTTTGAAGCATGAAATTCAATTGCTGATCTAATTATTTTCTAATTTTTAACCTATACAGGGTGAACAAAAATAAACATTAGGAACAATATACATTTTTTTTTTGTCTGGATCTTTTACATATTGTTACATATTACAAAATGTTATACTCTTATTTAGAAAATATCGAAATAAAAATATATAATTTACTTTCGGTCATAGGACTTTTATAAATGGTACAATAATAACCGATATGGAATTCAAAAAGTCAAATTTGATACTACTGAGATGTTGAGAGGAAACCATAAACTACGAATATTCAAGAATTTCAGTAATTCAGTCAGCCATGTGATTAATGGATTCGCAGCCCATTAACATTTTATTAAGGCCAAGAAACATCTCAGTGTGGACAATCACTAATTAGGCTTGTATCAGAAAGATTCCGCTCAAAAGTGACCGAATAAAAAATAAAATTTTATGGATCTAATCTGATCTAACGCAACTTATTACTTCCTGCGTTAAAAGGGAGCAATCCAATATAGAAAAACGTGGATGGTATTTCAATATTTATGATAATCCTCCAGAGAAATGTCGTTTAGAGAAAGCAAACTATGTATTTTGAAATCATATTTATCAACATCGATTGGAATCTTTCCCAACAAACATTGATTCATCATAGAAAGTGTCGTTTTTTTCAATGAAATGAGTCACCACAACTTTTGAATTACTTCAAATTGTTAATGGGAGTATTATTTCTCAAAATTGATATTCATTTAAATTTATTCATCCACAAAATGGTAGCAGCAAGAAAACTAATGAATTTTTTTCTTGGTCGAGTTTTATTCGAAATTTATCTATTTTATATTTATTTATTGAATATAACGTCTTTATGATTTGTTATCACTGGCGAATATTAACAACTTTAAATTCTGCTACAATTTTATCATTGAAATCTGGGACTGTTGATGAAAACAAACAAGAGGAGCTCATTCAAAATGTTGTCAACATAAAAGCACGATTTACGAAAATGTTGAACAGATGATCTGAGTGGAGCCATAAAATGTGGAGATAATCAAATAATTTCCCATGTATTCCAGTAGTAACAGAATGTTAATTTTATTTCTAACATCTTAAAACTCGTGGAAACTATGACGTAAATCTCTGTGATTTTTACGAGGTTAATAAATCATGCGGGCTTATCGGTCGTTGTTTTAATTACAATAGTTTATTCGTAGTCTTTGAGAATGGAGTTCAGGTGGGAAATTTTGTATTCTCACCGATGAAAATGACTTCCCAACATAAAATGATGACGTTGACGATGACAAAAATTACGAGCGTTCATCAAATAGATTATGAATGGAATGTTGAAGTTTCTCGCGAAATACGAAACGTGAGTCTTTCAGTGAAATTATTCTTGGAGTTGTTGATAAAAGACTAAAAGAGCTTGGGAATGTGCAAAATGTGCAGCCCTTGTACTATGCGAGAATCTGGCGATATTATTTAAAGTTTAAGCACAAATCGGAAATTCCTCTTTATTGTTCATACAAGAGATGAATAGAAAAAGCGCAGTCCCGCCAGGAAGCCTTCAAACATATATCAGCCTGGAAGATGAAACTCTGGAACAGGTCGAGCAGTTCAAATACTTGGGGAGCTTCATAAAGGCCTAACCTAGACACGGAAATACACAACCGCATCAATTCATAACGGGCATTTTAGAAGCTAAAGGGCAGACTGTTTCAAAATCACGACCTCAATCTTAATGCCAAGACAGCTGTTCACAAAGCCTGTCGTCCCCCAACACTTCTTCATGGAAGCGGAAGCTGGACGCCCTACAGGCGACATATTAAACATCTTGAACAAATGCAACAACGTCATTTAATGCAGATAATGCACATTAGATGGTTCCACAAAGTTTCAAATGCAAAAGTCTTGCAGCGCGCGAGTTGTATAACAATTGAGACTCAAGTAACGAGGGCCCGATTCAGATGGAGCGGCCACATTCTGAGAATGCAAGACACAAGACTCAGTATACCAGTACCCAAAATAGCTCTGTATGGCGAATTCACAGAGGGAACCCTTCAGTATTAAAAGCTTATTCTGTAAACAAATTTGACATCACTACTCTAATCACGGGGAGACAGGGTTTTTTTACTGAGGTTTTTCCCTAAGCTCTTGTATCATGCTCCAAATTGTATGGTACCCCGTTACACTAACCTTTGCTAAAACTCATACATATGCTATATTGTTTGATAACTAAAAATGTATTGCTGACATTCAAAAGAATATATAGAATATATAAGGATATACTGCATCAATCGCTTGAATCAGTTAATGCCATTCGTAACTGGAAACAACTAGTGTTAGATCTGTCTAACACTAGTGTCACAGTGGAGGTCTCTGGTTCAAAGTTATAATGGAGAAAGAATACAGCGGCGGCCAGGTCTGGTCACTATCCGTTCCCGGACTGTGGAAGGATCTGTAGGTCACGGTTGGGTCTCTTCATACACAGGAGGGCATCGCAAGCAGCCCTAAAAAATTATAAGTTTGATCGCACCGATAGTTTTGTTTTTGAACCTTTTTGTAGATTTATTCTTGGGGTGTATGTAATTCATTCATTCATTGCTGAATGAGTTTCGGAGAATAAATCTACAAAAAGACTATCGGTGCGATCAGACTTATAATTTTTTAGGGCTACTTGCTACTATGTGCTCTCCTGTGACTGAAGAGACCCAACCGTGACCAATAGATCCTTCCACACTCTGGGCATGAATATTCACTAACCAGATCTGGCCGCCGCTGTATCCTTCTCGATTCTCCATTGTAACTCGGTACCAAAGACCTCCACTGTGACCTGTCTAACGCTAGTTGTTCCCAGTTATGATTGGCATTAACTAATTTTAGGGATTGATGTTGTATATCCTTAAACCGCTTATACTGGCCTCCTGGTTTCCGGGTTCCCTCTGCAAATTCGCCATACAGAGCTATTTTGGGGAGTCTTGTGTCCTGCATCCTCAGAATGTGGCCGCTCCATCTGAGTCGGGCCCTCGTTACTTGAGTCTCAATTGTTGTACAACTCGCCCGTTGCAAGACTTCTGCATTCGAAACTTTGTGGAACCATCTGATGTGCATTATCTGTCTTAGATGACGTTGTTGCGTTTGTTCAAGCTGTTTAATATGTCGCCTGTAGGGCGTCCAGCTTTCGCTTGCGTAAAGACGCGTTGGGAGGACCACTGCTTTGTAAACAGCTGTCTTGGTCTTCATATTGGGGTCGTGATTTTGAAACACTCTGTCCTTTAGCGTCCAGAATGCCCGTGATGCCGAATTGATACGGTTGTGTTTTTCCGTGTTTTTCCGGTTAGCCCTAGTATTTATGAAGCTTCCCAAGTATTTAAACTGCTCGACCTGTTCTAGAGTTTCATTCTCCAGGCTGATATGTGTTTGAAGGCTTTCTGGCGGACTTACCAGGATTTTGGATTGTCAATATTGAGTCTGAGGCCTGAAGCTTCGTATATATGTTTATAGGTGTTCAACATCATCTGTGAATCCTCTGGGCTGCTAGCGATAAGTGCGCAGTCGTCTGCATCTTGAAATTCCGTGATATACAGGGTGTTCCTAAATTGCA
Organism: Coccinella septempunctata; assembly: GCF_907165205.1. Taxonomy (NCBI): domain Eukaryota; kingdom Metazoa; phylum Arthropoda; class Insecta; order Coleoptera; family Coccinellidae; genus Coccinella; species Coccinella septempunctata. Next base: position 1,294,489 of record NC_058191.1, read on the forward strand.
CGTACAAACGAAAAGGGGAGATTCCTTAAGTGAGTTTAAGAAAAAAAAGTCCCATAAACATGGGGTCGCAAACGTTTTGTTTTCGAGATACAGAGTGTTGAAGTTTGAATTTTTTTCAAGTTTTTTTCTCATAGTATCTACTCTTCACAAGATATTCAACTGAAATTTGGCATAGATATTACATTTTAGACTTCTCACTTCTCACCACGTGACATGGCAATTTCGATAAAAGATCTATATAGGGTTCTGCAGAAGAACAGGTGGCAGTGTTCCAGAAAAAATATCACCCTGTAGATCTTCTATCGAAATTGCCATGTCACGTGGTGAGAACTCTAAAATGTAATATCTATGCCAAATTTCAGTTGAATATCTTGTGAAGTGTAGATACTATGAGAAAAAAACTTGAAAAAAATTCAAACTTCAACACTCTGTATCTCGAAAACGAAACGTTTGCGACCCCATGTTTATGGGACTTTTTTTTCTTAAACTCACTTAAGGAATCTCCCCTTTTCGTTTGTACGTTCAATTTAGGAACACCCTGTATTTTGTACGGGTTTTTGCTCTGAGGCACTTCAGGTTAAACAGGCCTTCATCAAATTCAGAATATCTTTAATATTTAGATGTACGATAATTCTTCTATAGTGTGAGTAAGAATTTTCAGGTTTGTTATTAGAAGAGCTCCAGTTTGGAAATCAATTAATCCAATGCAGGTATTTGAAATTTTATAAAATAAGAATTATCACTTAGCTCGTACATTAATCGCTTTCATTATTAAACTATTGTTTACTATTTCGTACTTTATTGAATCAGTTCATCATTAGAAGAAATATTCAAATGAAAATTTGTGTTCGATCGAAAACGAGAGTTCTCATCCTCGTTGGATATTTGAGTGCATCGTTTTCTTCATCTGCACCCGCATGGGCGTTCAGAAAGTGACTGACATTGAAAATTTCCATGAGAATTATAGTGCGTCACGTTAACGCCCTCTTGAGGCGGATCACCGGGTATCATTTCGCCACAAGTCTCTTATAAATTTCGAAAAAATTCCTCATTAATAGACAGTATTCCACAATACATTAATTTCGAGACGGGGCATTAACAATTTTCATGTAGAATAGCATGCAATGCTAAATTGCTACTTGATTCAGAACATATTTATGATTCAGGTATAACAATATGATGCGGAAAATGCGGCTGGTGTGTTATTACCGGTAATGTGAGTAATATGAGAGCAAATGCGGGACGCTGACAGCTTTCGCTCAATCGACGACGAGAGGTTTTTGTTTTGATAAAAGTTTTACTTTCCATCATAATCCGACTCTAACAGAACTAAACCGCTAAATAGGCGGAAAGTTAAGTAGATACAAATGATCTTGACATCTCTGCTAATGAAGTTTCACAAGTTGAATTTGTTTCGATATTTCACCAGGTTTTTAATACAAAATAATCGCTCCCAATGGCAGTTTCAGGAGTGATTTTGAGGGTTTGTTGCTATAAAATAGGTGTGTCGTTATGATTGTGATACAGGACGACAATTTGAAAACTTGCTAGTCCTATTATGTCACGACAGGGATGATTTCAGAGAAAATGCTGGAACAGGTCGATTTTTATTCGGAGGGGGACATGTTTCGAGCAGAATTGTAAGCCAATATCTCCTCAATCTTAGGTGTAGGGGTTGTCACCCCTGAATTCTTAATAGGGAATAGAGGGTGAACTATACCTCAATTGGAAGACAATAGTATTATGTAGAGGGACATATTGTCTTCCAATTGAGGTTTAGCTCACCCTCTATTCCCTATGAAGAATTTAGGGGTGATGTAATAGCCCCTACACGTAGGTTTGAGGAGATTTCGGCTTACAATTTTGCTCAAAATATGTCCCCCTCCCTTTAAAAATTGACCTGTTTCAGCATTTTCTCTGAAAACACCCTTGTAGAGAAATAATTGGACTGGCAAGTTTTCAAATTGTCACCTCGTGTAACTACCTCAAGGAATCAATAAAAACTTGCAAACCATAGTATTCATGTAGAGGGACAAGGGATCTTTCAATTGAGGTAAATCTCACCCCCTATTCTCTATTAAGAATTTAGGGGTGATAGCCCGTACACCTAGGGTTGAGGAGATTTCGGCTTACAATTCTGTTGTCCCCTTACGAATAGAAATTGATCTGTTCCGGCATTTTCTCTTAAATCATCCTTGTCGCGACATAATTGACCTGACAAGTTTTTAAATGGTTTCCCATTATTTTTGGATACTCGAAAAATGTTTCCCTCAAGATCTTAAAGAGCTCGCTTCTAATGATAAATCTCAAAATTACATCGAACACGGCCGTACCGTTCAGTCTTGATGAATTGTCAACTCATCTTTTTGGGAATTTTTCGAAGGTCAAATTTCAAAACCCGTATCTTCCAGGAAAATAATCGATAATCTAAATATGATATATATTCTGAAAGAGTAACTCTTCCAGTAGTAAATCTGCAAGCATCAACCATTTTGGCAGAACTGTTCGGTCTTGAGGGAGTTTTAACTGAACCCAACTTTCTGGGAATTTTTCGAAGGTCAACTTTCGAGTCGCGTATCTTCCAGAAAAATAACCGTAGATCCGAATGTTATACATATTCTGAAGAAGAAACTCTTCTTGACATAAATCTGAAAACTCCACCCATTTTGGCACAACTGTTCGGTCTTGAGGAAGTTTTAACTGAACCCAACATTTTCGGAAAATTTCGAAGGTCAGCATTCGAGTGGCGTAACTTCCAGGAATATTATCGTAAACCTATAAGTGATACATATTCTGTGATAAATTTCAAGATTTTATCCGTCATGGCGAAACTGTTCGGTCTTAAGGAAGTTTTAACTGACCCCAACTCTGAGAATTTTCCGAAGGTCAACTTTCGAGTCGCGCATCTTCTAGGAAAATAAACGTAGATCCGAATGTTACACATATTCTGAAAAAAAAACTCTTCTTGTAATGAATCTCAAGATTTCATCTATCCCGACACTTTATCCATTTTGGCACAACCGTTCGGTCTTGAGGAAGTTTGAATTTAACCCAACTTTTTGGGAATTTTTGAAGGTCAACTTTCCAGTCGCGTATCTTTCAGGAAAATTATCGTACATCCGACTGTTATACATACTCTGGAAGAGAAACTCTTCTAGTAACAAATAGTAAGCTTTCATTGATCTCGGCGCAACCGTTCGGACTTGACGAAATTTTAGCTGACCCCATCTTTTTGCGAATTTTTCGAAGGTCAAATTTCGACACGCGTATATGTCAGAAAAATCTTCGAGGATCTAATTATTTAGAATATTATATATTCTGAAAAGGCAGCACCTCCAGTGATAAACCTCGAAATTTCATCGAGCTTGGTGCAGCTGTTTGGTCTGAACCAATTTTTAACTGACACCATCTTTTTGGGAACTTTGCGAAGGTCAAATTTCAACACGCGTATCTATATCAGGAATATCATGGTAGAGCTTGATCTAATACATATTCAAGAACGGGAGCTCTTTAAGTAATAATCTTGAAAATTTCATTTACCTCAGTGGATCTATTTGCTGTATTTGGACCCCATCTTTTAGGGTCAACTATCGACATGCGTATCTATCTCCCAGAAAAATTATCGTAAATGTTTTGGAGTTTTTGGAATATCTCGAACTTAAACATAGTAACCACTTAAAATAACCCGAAAACCATTTGCTTTGGGAGTATATAGCAATAATTCTTCAGGACTATTTCTTGTTGAATTACTTTCATACTTGTCATCTCGAAAAGCATACTAGGAAGCAAATGTATGTAAACCAATAACAGCCAAAATGGGGAGGAGTTGATATCTTCCTCAGTTATTCGAATGCTTGCTCATCCAAACGAATCTGTATAGTACCTATATTCCGGTAGAGATATTCTAAATGTAAAAGTCCAAATCAAGAAAGAAAACAGTGATATCCCAAAAAAAAGCTGTGGCACATTTAATGGTTCTCCGAACTTCGAAAATAACAAATCGTATTCTTGAATGGTTATTTGCTGAGCTTGAAATGACAGCTATCCTTACTTGAAATGACTTCCGTACAAATTTTTGACTTAGAATATTTCAATAATCAAATTAATAATACCTAATCCATGGAGATACTGACATCAAAGAGAATTTGAAATTTGTCTGAAGTGATTAACAAGTTCACATTTATCGTATTACAGTTTCTCTACCAATAAAAGTATTATCGTTATAGTCTCCAAATGTTCTATCTCTACTGCGATCTACAAACACATTTATTTGATTCAATTAATCGAACATACCTCCTAGCTATAAATTAGGCCTACTAATTGGAAAAATAATTATACGAGAAGAAGAGACCCATCAGGGAGTTCAGTAACGAATGTTGTTCACCGTTAAAATTGGACCAGTTTCGGCGAAAGTTCTCACCTTGAGGGTTTCAGCTGAGAAAAAACACATTTGTACAGAGCTATCAGGAAAATTTCAATGTTAAATGAAGACAATTATTGTGCGTATGAAGTATGGCTGTCTTTCGGTGTAATGAAGAGTAAGCTTACGAATGCACGGTCGAAATGCAAACTTTTACCGCGATCAATTAATCTATAACGGATTTTGCATACGTATATCGGAAAGTAGTTTGCATAATATGCTAATAAATTCATAAATTGCTCTATAGACACGGTCGTCGTTTATAGCTCCTCGTTTATAGGCAGGTAGTATGCAGGGTCTTGAATGTGAAGTACCTAAATATTGCTTGTGATCAACTAATACCCGCTGAAATACAACTGTGAATAGTTACTGCTGCGAATTATTATGTTTAGATAAATTTGTCATCTTTTATGTCAGGAACATTTCGAAGAATATGTGTCTCGATGAAAATTGGTAGGGGCTTTATTTTAATACTTCCCCAAATCAACTTTTATTCCTTCTTTCTTCTTCTGCATAAGTTCTGTGCATTTGATGTCTCTAAACCGATAATAACGTGCGTTCAAAAAAATTCGTCGTCAAGTAGGCTATGAAATTTTGAAGGCTGATGTTCGGTGGCAGAACGTATGTCTTTCCCTGAATTACTTCATCTTCCCAAAATGTAAACAATGATGAAATTAACCTATATATCGTAATTTTGTACGGAAAGGCACTTTTCAGAAAAGTTTACTTGTAAATTTCACCCAACGTTCGAAAAGCATTTCTTTCATTGAGTAAGATGACAAGAATCCAAAAAACCTGAGGCGGTTAGAAAAATTCTTCGTAAAAATTTTAACCGTCCACTATTTTCATACGTAAGAAACATGAATCTTGAATTGATCGTGGTAGTATGTTTTTTTGTAAGAAGGTTCTAGTTACTTCAGTCATATGAATAAATCACAGTAAGATTCTCAATAATATGTTTATTAATTCTCTATAAATATTGAATTGATTCAGTCATTACTGAAAATCCATGACTAAACTAAAAGAACTGAATTACATGAAAATAACTATTGGACAATTTACTGAAATTAAATTCAGCTATAAAAAGGCATGATGCTTTTTCCTTCATAACGTTCTGCTATTAAAGTTCCATAAAAGAAAGTAGGTCCACATTTTGCCTTTGACTGATGCATACTGTCAGTATGCATCAGTTCAGTATGATACTGAACTCCAATTTTTCTCGGATGCTACAAGGTTAGGTAATCCCAACCTTTTCAGTTTTCTGATAACATGTCAATCTTTATGGATATCTTTTTTTCAAAATCGGGTGGCATATGCCAACGGATACTCCATCCACTTGAGATAAAATCTGAAGAGAGGTTTGTCGAGCTTCTGTCACCATGTTTTCATTATTACTCTCTGGAGTTTTCTTTTTTGGTATACCACTTTTTTTTTGAACATACCTGTTTCGTCAACACATCGCAAAACAGTACAATGGAAAAATTCATTCTTAATAATCTACAGCAACATAGGCTTCAATGAAGTCGCCGGAACAGAATATTTCCATTTTCCTTCAATTTTCTTTCCAATTTTGAAGTAGAATTCAATAGTAAAAGTCTTTCACACGTCCGTAAAAACCATCTTTATAATTTGCTGATAATTTTAATTCAACAACAACCCAAAATGCTAAAATGTCAGTTTACCTGGAAAATAGTAAAGCACGAACTAAGAATTACGTTTAGACACGAAATATGGACGTTCAAAATTCCATAGCCTACTTGACGACGAATTTTTTTGAACGCACGTTATCTTGCATAAACATAGAGAATGGACTGAGCATTTCCTTTTCAGCTAGACGTAGAGTAAATATAGCAGAAAAATATGGCAACAGAACGTGAAGCTAGTAGTTGGCACTTTTCAGAATTTTGATCGGTCCACTTTCACGTCTATGTCCACAGAAAAGAGACCAGTATTGACCGATTCATGGCTTTGCCTCTTTCCACAGAGTAACTACACTCCTGCGGGATTTGCTCAGTCTATTCTTAATGTTTATGGGTTCATTTCTTCTTGCACACTATTTTTGTTGGCTTTATACTGTTCAGATTTCGTTTCTTCTGATTTTGCCAATGAGTTTCTGTACTTATTTTGATCTCCTTAGTGGTCCACTCTCCGCCTCTTTCTGTGAATCATAATTCTTCCTCTGTCTTTATGGGGAGTAGAGAGAAAAAGAACGATCGCTGCTTGGAGTCCATAGATTTTTTGTCCCCTAAAATATGTACCAATAGGGTAGTTCATGTTTTTGCCAGTAGGCGAGCTGGCAATCACGGGAGGACGAAATTTTGATTTAAACAAGTTAAAGTTGGCTGAGTGAACTGTGTCTTTCTGGTGACAGACGATTAGAATAATATTATTATTTTCGATTTCTTATAAGGGAACAACATATAACCATGGTGAAATGTTGGAGCGTGCGGCATTGTAAGAGTGTTTCGGCATCGGAAAGAAAAGAAGAATAAAATTTCCGAGTGCATTTTTGAGAGAAAATTGGAAAAAACTTTACCTCAAGAATCGACTCGGAATCAATTTGTGTGTCAAGAGCACTTTTGCGATGAAGATATCAAAAAGATGATGGATTTATTATAAACGAAATCGAAATTGTCATCTCTCGTGAGAAGTGGACTCTTCTGAATAAGAATATCTAACCAATAAAACTACAGAAGTTCAGAAGTGTATATTCTTGAAAAATTTTGTTGACATTACATAATTTATGGTTTATAACGGTTCTTAGTTGAGTATTGGAAACATAATCAACTCTAATAAGTGATAAATCTGAGATTGCTACCTTTTGTTGTCTTGCTGTGTACTACTCCTCACTGCGAATGTATATAATTTTGAAGATTACAGTAAACCAACTAACATACCTGTTTTCAATAAAAAATGATAAACAAACGTAGGTAAAAATTTTTTGATCAGTGATTTCATTGATTCCGTCAATTTATTATGAATGAATAAGCTGATAATATAGCCCTCTTTATGATATGACTTGTATTTTATTGCATATAATTCAGAGAACTCATATTTAATAAAGATTTGAAGAAACGTATTTGAAAAATCATCAGAAAAAACTAAGATGACAAATAACCTAAAATAAAATGAAGACTGTTCATCTTAAATTGCCGCATAAATTCCCGCACCCCTTATCGATAAACGTAGCGATCGCAGCGCCTCCTATGTTCAGCGTTTTTTGAGACACATTTTTAGTACGGCAATCGTTCTCCTTCTCTCTACTCTCCAATCTGTCTTCTTCCAGGTTGCAGTCCACTAGTCTCCTGAGTTCCTGATTCGGACGTATTTTTCGTATTTGCCATAGAATGAAATTCTATGAAGTGTTTTATGCCTCTTAGCATATTAGAAGAAGTGAATATTCATGGATGGTGACAAGAGAGACGAATAACGAATCAAGAATAAATTTTTTCATTGAACGATGCTAACAGACTGCATAGGTAACAATTTCAAAATTCAGTATGTGGTGAAATTTTACTGTCGCTGTTTTAACTCAGAAAACTAACTAGTTTTCCGCAAATCGCTAGGAAATTTTGACATTCCAGACAAAATTTTAAAGACAAAAATTCGAGATTTCCCAAAATAGTCATTTCCTTACTGTAGGAAAAAGATATTTCCTCACAGATGTTAGTGTCCTATGCAGATGTTAGTGTCCTACATAAATGATTGAAAACACGTTGTCTATAAGGAATTAATTCGTATTTTAAAAAAACTCGATGTATTGCAGAATACATTTTAAAATCAGATTGTTATATTTACAGTTATTTGTCAAGAAGTATGCCATTACAAAATTTTCCGAGAATGAACTCGTGTTTTCATTCTTGCGATAGTCCATAGAACGTTTAGAAGTATATTCCCAATTTTCTCTCAATTCTTTTGGCCATTATTCTAATGGAGCAGTATTCCCTGTATCAACCAGCTCTGGAGGAGACTCAGAAATCACTTATCGTTCTTACATTGTTTTGCTTTCGAAAACACCAGCAACTGAATTTATATGAGTCAAGTTTGACAATTCAACATCGATTCGTTACCATAGTAACGCAACCAATTTCATTACAAATTTCAAAACATAATTAACGACCGGTTTCATAATCAAACCTAAAGTCCCTTTAATTTTAAAGCTTCCTTTAACCCCACTAACGTCCGGTTTCATAATCAAATTCAAAGTCACTTTAAGCTTAAAGCTGTGTCATTTTTAGTAGGGTTAAAGGAAGCTTTAAAATTAAAGTAACTTTAGGTTTGATTATGAAACCGGCCGTTAATCATGTACAAAATAATTCGCGGTTTTTTTCATAATTGTTTACCGGGTAGGAAAAGCCACATTCCTGGACCCAGCCTCGATTTTGCAATCTTCACATTCGTCCAGAAATGTAAGGATTTTTCTACCCGGTAAACAATGTACCTACTATGTTTTCAAATATGTTCATAAGGAATACAGAAAAAAATGACTGTATGAGAAACAACTTTGAGGCAATTTATCATGACCAGCTTAAGCATGAAACACTTCATATTTCGAGAGAACTTCATTTTGAACTTGTGTATTGTGAGAAATAATCTAAAATTCTCATCTTAGAAGCATCAACTCCGTCGTATAGTTTAGAGATTGATTTCGCACAAACCTAAATCGAATCTTCGCCCTAAGGCGTATAAATTGATACCTGCAGATCCATCGGACACATTTTAATATCGAGGAGAAACTATCGGTATATTACCGAACTCTAATACACCTTTACGCAATTTGTTATTTTCTAATTCTCTTCGCTGATTATATCTTTTCTCGAATTAATTCGTGCGTTTTCTTTAATTGAGGCATATGTAAATTTTATTGATGTTAGATGGCATTCTTAAAAATTTATAGTGTTGATCGAGAACCTTTCGCTCGCGTTACTGTTAGGACACGCAAAATGTTCCAATTAGGCTGGTCAATTATACAAATGATCTTGTTGAAATTGAGAAACGGTTCATTCCAATCGCTCATCACGATTCAAGAACATCAAAAGGAACGATTTCGATGACGTTTACTGGGATGAAAATCAATAAAAACCATCTGGGACTGTCGCGTTATTCCAAATGAGTTTTTTATGAAATAATTTCGATACGCAGCTTCGCGAACGTTTCTGAGACCGGTCAGGAAATACTGCATTCTTTAGGATGGCATTGCGAAGGTTTTCTCGCTAGACGTTCGTTCTCCAGACTAGATCGAAAATTTACTGTGCGAATCGATTATGTTGATAATTTATTCATGAATGTACCGGTTCTTCTCGAGTCATTTCTTCATCATCAAATGAGAATACTCACAGGGTTCTCACATTGTACATAATGATGTATTCCCTGTGATTTTTCCACCAGAATTAGCAAAGCTCATTTAAAAAAATAATTTTTTAAAGATTCCTGAGTAGGTACACTGCGAGATCAAAGAAGTATCTTCTCTGGAGGAATCTTCCGAGACTGAGATACTCCGAAAAAATTCTTTGGGAATTTTAACACTGCGAGATTAAAGGAGTATCTTAGCATTCTCGGGTCAAAAAGCACCTAATAAAAATGGCACTAAAATAAACTGACGGCTGCGGATTCTGTGGGGAGAAGGATGAAACTCCAGATTACCTGGTGACAGAATGCCTCGCTATTACTAGCCAAAGCAAAAAATGCTTCGAAATTGGCAGGGGCGAGGAGGTCATCTCCTTGAAGACTTTTGCACTCTTGTTTGCTTGTTGTGAGAATAGCTTATTCCTTTCGTCAACTATTTGTTCTAAATCAATCGTCAATCGGAATTATAGTGCGTACTTCAGCTACCACCAACTTCCATAGAGTCTTGAATAAACACAGGTAAAAGCCATTCAGAAATGATTGACATCCTAGTTGGCCTTGAAAGTTTAGACTTAGCTTAATATCTGGTCACAAAAATCTTCAATTATTTCTGTAGTTCCAATCGCAGAACTGGCATATATGCATATAATCTAGAAAAGTATTTGAGAGGAAGAAATATTGCTTTCAATTTGTACGATTGCATTAAGAACATAAACACCAATCCAAAATTCAAATTATGGTCGATCAGTTAATAGATTCACATATAATGGGTCTTTAAATCACTGTTTATTCACTATAACCGCAATTCCACAACACAAAATCTTAACCTATGGGCTATTACCAACTTAAATTCGATTTTCCATAGTCACCCCAGATGTCAATCATTCTTGAATGGACTATACGTTGCATTTTTCGAGTACTGGTATTCATCATTGAAAGATCGGCTAAATGTCGGTAGTAAATATGTTTAATCTTCGTTTTATATCAACGTTACCTCCTCACGTTCATTTTATAGCTTCTACAAGTAGCAACCATCATTTTTGTAACTAAAATTCTACGTAATGTTGAAAACGTTGTAAATTCAGAATAATGTCGTTGAGACACGAACGCCAAAGAGTGAATTTGATTGTGAAGTACCACCAGAATTACGTTGAATTTCAGAATAGAACAAAAGTTATTCAACAAGTTTATACAAGGAATGAATATTTGAAGAAATTTTGTAAAAACCTTCATCAGATCAGATCATTTGAACATCACATTTTGTATTTTTAATTCAAAGATTCCTTTCATTTTTGTGTGGATTTAATGGCGTCATTTATTTTTTTTTCTAAAAAATCTTCATCTATCTGCAGCAGTAGAAGTCTCGATAGACGGATCTAGTCTGTAATTCCCAGCGTTTTCATTTTCCATGCCGTTCAGTATCGGAATTCTTTCTCTAGGGCAGCTGTAGGTACATAACTCAACGTTGATTTAACGTTTCTTACACCTTATCGAATAAACGTTGTAATGACATGATAAAGACACGTTTTATAATGGTTGATAGAATAAAGGGCTCTTAAACAGTTTCGTATTCATAGCTGTAAACTGTAACTTTTCTTACGCTTTATTGAATATACGTTGAGCAAGCTGGATAAGGAAGCGTTTAGTTTTGGTGTTTACAGGAATGGTTTCAACGTCGATTTAACGTTTTTACTCCTTATTTAATATGCGTTCGAGAGGTACCATAAGGACAGGTATTGTATTGCTGGCTACAGTAAAATCAACGTATATTTGATTAATGTTGGCGATACTGAATGAAAATCCCTAATTGAACATAAAACAGATTATATGATTTTCACAAAAATTAGTTTTGAAACAACGACACGTGTTTCGCTATTACAGTAGCATGAGTTTACCTTCACCCACCTGAGGATGCTATTTTGTGATAGCGACATAAGTGTCTTGGTTCTAAAACTAATTTTTTTGAAAATCATATAATTTGTTCTAAGCTCAAATAACCTCTAATAAACGTCACTCAACACATATAAACGTATTATACACGTGTATGTTTTTATTCGGTCAAATTGCAATTATCCAGGAATCATTATAATTTTAGTTAGATAGTTTAGCAACGTTGCTTAGGATACTGCATTAGTAACTGAGCTAGTCTTCATTGGTCCATCCCTGTTACTTCGCATTGGTTCCACATTCGTCTTATACAGGGTGATTCATAACTATTGGGACACATAAAATATGGCTGTGGAAAAAGATAGAGCGCGTTAAAGTTGAATTTGTTTTTGTTTTCTGCTAATAATTATTTCACTGTATTTAACCGTTTTTAAGAAAAACACAATTCAACAGTTCAGAGCAACGGAAGGGGATTTGAAGTAACGATTTATTTATTTTATTCATTTATTTCGACTATAAAGCATAATTAAAAACAATGTAACATAAAAAGAATAAACTTAAATTAAGTGTTCTACGTGGCTTCCTCCGACTTCTACGATTTTCTAATTTTTTTAATGAAGAACTTTCGAACTTCGAAGAAAATATCTGCCCTTAGCCTATGTGCCAATAGTTATGAATCACCCTGTAGATAACTGGGAGCCAATTTTTATATTATTTTTTGTTTGAAGATGAAGATCTCGATAGCCGCTCTTCAAGTTGAAAATTATTCCTGTTATCAAGAGTACAGCGTTTTGTCCATCTGTCAAGTCTTATAAGGTGCGATCTTTGAGCCCTCACAAAAGCTATTCTAAGAATATGGGGAGCCACAAATAAGATGAAAACCCTCTCGAAGCAGGTATTTATAGATTTTTTTGCGACTATGGTAATGTTCACATCGTGATAAATTGAAGAAGCATTTCAACAAGACTGGAAAAACACCACAGTTTTAGTTTCCTGTCACAAAATAGGGAACTCTAACGATTTGTCAAAATCAGCTGACCGTTTGTTGCCGTGGGGCACCCAAAGCTTTTTATTATCACTATAAAGAGGCATTTCTGAGAAAGTTATAGTCTTATCACCCTAATATAACGTCGGGAAAAACTTTTTTTCCAAAAACATGTACAAAACACAATACTCGACCAAAACAGCATGCGAATCAATGGAGGGAAAAGCTTGTGTTCCCCACGGCAACGAATGCTTAGCTGATTTTGACAAATCGTTAAAGTTCCCTATTCTGTGACAGGAAACTAAAACTGTGGTGTTTTTCCAGTCTTGTTGAAATGCTTCTTCAATTTATCATGATGTGAACATTACCACAGTCGCAAAAAAATCTATAAATACCTGCTTCGAGAGGGTTTTCATCTTATTCGTGGCTCCCCATATTCTTAGCATAGCTTTTGTGAGGGCTCAAAGATCGTTGATGGTTTTCCCAATTCTGTTCGTCACACCAAGAAAGAAATTCGAATAAGCCTTCTTATCGAAGGCGATTTGCCCTCTTACCTTGTGAGCTTTTTTTGGTTTGTGACTGTTTTTTTGGAGTAACAGCAGTAGTGGCATTCTGCAAATCATTCATTCTTTTTTTTATATACCAGCTTACATAGACATCGACTTCTTTCCGAAAGTTGCTAGATGAATGATTTTTCCTGGTTTTTGTAGTGGTTTGACTCGCAGATCACCAGAAAGAACTTGTTTCTGTGATCTCTGCTTTTACTTTCACACAGATATTTGTTTTTATTCAGTTACCCATGAATTATTTTGCAAATCTCATCGTTACTTTACAACAAGTCATGAGTCCCAATTTATTTTGAGCTGTGGATTTGATGAAATCGCAATGTTTTGATATATGTAAATCAAATTCATGAAAACCCAACAGCATCAATGGATTTCCGTCATGCATTTATATTTTGAAGCGATCGCACAATTCCTGTCATGCGATACTACATGGTGTTGACAGTGACATTGAAATATACCTTTACGATTTTATCAATAACTGCACACAATATAAAACTTGAACTTCAACTTTGGCAGTATCCAACAGCGTTGAAATTTATAACGCAAGCAGTCGCTCGGAAATATAAAACTAACATCGATACATTACGACCGTTAAAAAAAATACCGAAAAGAATAAGGCACGCTTCACAATAGAAAAGGACCCGGAAAGTCTAGGTAGATAGATGAAAGTCTGATGACAAACAAAGAAAACTCCGGTCGTTAGTCGGCGACCATTGTGAAGTTATCTTTGCGTTTTCATGCTTGAACTGAACGAAACACACAAGTATTGTTATTCTTGGAATGGCATGTAAGGTCCTGACGCAGGGGTGCCAACCAAGTCGTAATGAACGAAGGTGTCAAAATGATGCGAATGAGAGTCCTGGAGTTTTATTCGTTTTAGCATGTTGAGGAAGATGGATACTAAGAATGATCTCGTTCATCAAAACCAAATATTTTTGATTTGTCATATGGAGTATTACGAGAATGTATTGATATCTAGTTACCCTAGACCAGTTCCATGCATACAAAGAATATTGTGTTACCATAGCAACGAACAATAACTCATTAGAAGTGTCAGCGTGAAGTTTGAGGTCAAAAAGTAAACCAGAGTTACGCAATAAATTGAAAGAAAGATGTCCACCGAAATGATGAAAATCGAAAAATTGGAGTATCGAGCCATCATCAAGTACCTACCTCTATTTAAAAGGGTTAAGAGGTAAGCAGATTTACAAATATATGCTTAATACCCTTGGTGATCAATGTACTTCGTATGCAACCGTAATTGGACTGCAAGCTTCAAAAGAGGTAAATTTTCCATTGAAGATGATGTCCGCTCGAGAAGGCCAGTTTCTGTGTCACTCACCGAAAATATCGATGTAAGTTCATGATATGATTTTATCAGACCGTCTAATAGGGCTAATATGAAACGGATATCTGAAGTACTGAATATTTCATACGAACGCGTTCATCATATAGTTCACGTCAAATTTGGCATGGGAAAAATTGCTGCAAAATGGATCCCCAAATGTTTGAATGTTGATCAAGAGCGTGCTAGGGTAGAAGCATTGTGTTCGATCTGTGATCGATGTGGAAACGATGTAGACTACTTAAACCGAATAGTTACTATGGGTGAGACTTGGGTATATTTCTACTATCCAGAAACAAAGCACCAATCGATGGAATGGCGACAATCTGGTTCTCCAAGACCTAAAAAGTTTCGTGTCCAAAAATCGGCTGGAAAAGTTCTTGCTTCAGTTTTTTGGGTTTGCCAAGGGTTGCCATGATTGATTTTTTGGATAAGGGTAGAACAATAACCGGAAATTACTATTCGACATCTCTGACAACTTTACGGGAAAAAAATTAAAGAGAAAAGACGCGGAATGCTATCTTAAGGTGTTTTGTTTTTGCAGGACAACGCCCCTGCACACAAATCTTATGTTGCTATGCAAAAAATTCGTGATTTAGGGTTTGAATTATGTACTATTACAAGAACACCCCCCTTATTCATCAGATTTGGCTCCATCCGACTATCATCTATTTTCTCAACTTAAAAAAGTTTAAAAGGTCGTAAATTTTCTTCCAACGAGGAGGCAATAAAAGCTGTGGAGGTCTAGTTTGGAGAGCAAGAAGAAACTTTTTTTTTGAAAGGTCTAGAGACGTTGCAGGTTCGCTGTAATAAATGTATCCAATTAAAAGGAGAATATGTTGAGAAATAAAATATTTTGGCATTGAAATTTTGTTTGGTTCTATAGTGGGCTAAGAATTTTTCAATATATCCTCTTACAATATTGTAGAATTTATCGGTATATCAAGGATGTTTTGAAGCCTTTTTAGGTTTCAGGGATTCTCTTGTTTTTTACTGAAAGAATTAAACTATTTAGTTGACAATTTCGTTTGCTTATAACTGATATATTTATCAAATCATCAGTGAACTAGGAAAGCTATTTCCATCTTTGTTTAGTTACGCCAAAGTTATTTTTTTTACTCTTGGCTTGGTGCAGGTGAAGCTTTGATATACGATCTTGAAACAATTCTACTATAATTTTTTTGAAAGATTGGGGTCCAGATGAGTTCAACAGATCACTGATGGGATTTAGATATCAATGCTTCTCTCTTGCTTCGTTACTATTGAAGCTTCATTCCATTTGATCCTATGGTCTTTATTCCAAGCATGTTAGACTAGCCTTGATTCATAGCTTCTGGCTGTTGAGCATTTTGGTGATTGATGCCCTTTAATTTTTATTTGTGAATTGAGTGGTTCTTCCAATAGTTATAGGTTTCCTTGCATTTACACAGAATTTCTTGGTTTTTCAATTTTCATTATTCAAATTTGGCATTGGGGTTGCGTCTAAGCATCAATACTACGTTCATTGGTTAATATACCCTTTGGTATGTCTCCAACCACACCATCCATGAGGATGGTGTGGAGTAACATCGCAATGGCGTCAATTTCTAAATTCTATAATTCTAGTTAAAGCCCGTTTGCAACAGCCGAGAATTCTCTGGAGAATTCTCTACAAAATTCTCGCAAGAAAAGGGCGGAGACTATTTAGTACGCAACTGAACAGAAAATTCTACCGAAAGTGCGTATGTAACGGTACATAATTCACGGCGCATGAAATCTCGAGTAAATTTTCTAGAGAATTCTCGGCTGTTGCAAACGGGCTTAAAACGCTTTAATAAGAAGCTGCACGGAAAAATTCGAAGCCAACTGAACTGTTGCAATCAATTGTAAAGACCTGTATTTTATTATGTTTATATTGACTTCTCTACCCATATTGGGGTGTATTAGATTTGAGTTTCTAGAATCACTTTACTGATTCAGTTGATGCATTTCCGAATATCTATAATCAAACTGAAGACCGCACCCATTACGAAGCTTTCCAACCACCAAATATGTCGTATCACCGCATTTACACCAATCAGACAAATTACCCACCAACAACAATTACATTAATGTAAATAAGTATACAAACATTGTGAAATAACCAATCATTCACAATTACCTCTC
Organism: Coccinella septempunctata; assembly: GCF_907165205.1. NCBI lineage: Eukaryota > Metazoa > Arthropoda > Insecta > Coleoptera > Coccinellidae > Coccinella > Coccinella septempunctata. The sequence continues at coordinate 1,311,183 of NC_058191.1, forward strand.
GGGGAATGGGTCATTTATCTGGGCCTCCTATTCAAGATCGATCATTTTCGATCGAAAGATCGTATCAGACAGACCGTCCGGATGAGATATGAATTTTGTAATTTCACCGAAGTTTTCGACAGTCACGATGAGGAAAAGAGTTGTAGACGTCGATATTCGATCGGGCCACAATGAGGAATTTCGACGGTATTCACGTACGATGAATAGCTGGTATTTACCGGACCTTTGTGCCGCGTCCATTCATTCTTGACGTGGGATATCTCGGAGTTATGAGAAATTTGACGTTTCTGTTAACGCCGTTCTGACATATCGGTCAGTTTCGTGTTTCAATCGAGAACGCGTCCGAAAATGTAATAACTTCATCGATTGGGAGGTGGTGGAGTGTGAAATTCGGTAGCAAACAGAACTTTGTGACCGAATGTGATTTACTAAATCTGGGCAAATATTTTGGGTGGATTTGTAAGTGAAACTTCCGGGGTGCAGAGATAAGCTAAATTGCATATTCATTTTGAGAAGAAGGACGCTATTCTTCGTACTTCAATGAGTCTTAGGTCTTACAATGAAGTCTCAATTTCATTATGAACAGAATGCTTGAATAGAGTGTGAGCTCAGAAAACCTGACACAGAAAAAGCAACGAATTGAATTTCTGGCGTAATGAAACCAATCAAATACCAGCTTTCTAAAGAATTAAATAATTTAGATTTTATATTTTGGGATTCTCATTGGGAATGAATGCACGAATAATAAACAAGAATGTGTGTGGATCAAAAGACGTTTTTTATGGTTTCGGGTTGCTTTGTAGCCAAGCCAGGTACAAATTTCAAATCATTGTGTCAAATCACTGTCAAGAAGTAAAACATCTAATACTTCTTATGGAAATCTTGAATTCCAAATTCTGATTGAAATTTGATTACTCATGGAATTATTGAAATCTGGATTTTCAATGTCGATGACGTGCATGCTGAATGAAAAAAGCCTCACCTTTGAGAACATCCTGTAAAAAATTCAATTCCAATGATTTAATATTATTTCTAGATCAAGAGTTAACTTCTTTTTCAACCTGATCAAAAAACAAAAAGTGCCGCTATATCTAATTTATGGCACGTGCTGCGATAACAACTACCAATGTTGCTTTTAACGTATCCCTAGGCATCTTTCTCTATTAGTGGTGAATTGCAAATTGATACATTTCCTGCAACTTCCAACCATCCATGCATGATATATCGTTATATCAGTCCGAAAAAAAAACCATTCAATTAATCGATTCCCATGCGAACTAATCTCCCGGACAGCTGATTGTTAAATTTCCGGAATCGCAAAATAGTCGAGGTGGAGAACGATGCCGCGCCAAACTCCGGTAGAAACGATGTTCAATATTTATGATTCTCCTGTCTGAGAATATCTCGGGAATGCTTAGAAGATTCAGGGCCCGTTTAGGCCTTAGATTTATGGAGTATTAACAGATGAGGTCAGCTTATAAATAAGATTTTAAAGAAATAATCAACTGCAGACATCTATTCAACGTTTTAATTTAGTCCACTGATTATTAACGGTGTGTTTATCAGAATCCGTGTTCAGTACACTTCTCGCGGACAGGTCAGTACTCGTGGTTTTCACACTTCGATTTTATTGTAAAACTTTATGCTCCAACGAATTTTCCAAAGGTTCATGAAGTATAACATTATTGGAATTATCAAATTTCATGTTGATTTATTACTTATAGATAGAGATAAAACGCATTGCTCATGGAAATTCAGTCTTGTATGCGATCCCGAAAGGTGATCTTTTGTAATCCAATGAGACATATTATGGTGTTGGTCAGGGTGAGTCTTTGACTTGTACAAATATTTCAACAGTAGATTCTTGGCATCAAAAAAACCACTTTTTTCCCATACCGTTTTTTCCGAATCGGCCCTGATAAAAAGATATAGCCATTTTAAGTTTTTGTAAAGAGCTGTGCCACCCCTGGAAGAAAAAAATTTCCTCCGGACTAATTAGGTAAATCTGTGTCACTACACATCTGTGAATCTTTTAAACAGAAGAATTTCATTCCAAAGTACCGAATTTTTTAGTTTTTGAACATCAAATTACTCGAATAAGGCGCATTATACAAGGAAATATAAAAAATACTTTTATTTTACAAAATTTTTAAATTCATTAGATAGGTATAGCTTGCAACTTAGTGTCAAGAGTTGGGTTCCTTGAACTTTTGGTGTTTTCATGGTACGTAATCGTCATAATGCGAAAACTGGAAGACGTGGTTGATATCTTGTGTTCGAAAAAGATTCATCAAATAAAAGAAAAACTCTATTTCGAAATTCATTTCTTTCGATAAAACCGTTGGTGAAACAGAACTACAATAACATTTTTTTATGGTTTTTCAACAGCCTGTATCCTCTAAACCAAACCGATTCGAGAAAAATGGTGAACGAAAAAATGTTTTTTTTTCTCAAGAAAATACTGTTGAAATATTTGAAGAAGTCGAAGATTCATCCTGTATATATAGTGAAACTCAAAGGTCCTAGACTTATTATTAGGATTTTTTGCAAAAAAAAAAGAAATCTCGTATTGCTTCAATCACCTATAGCAGAAAGCAGATCATCAATTATAATTTATCATAGAATGAGTGACACTTCGTATCACAGAAGAAGTTTTTGTAAGGGCCAATCATGTCTAATTTTTGACATAGCTGTTCGAAGAAATGTGGATCATCTCAACGCTAAAATATTTCCAAGCTTTGAAAGAAATCCATCTTTATTCGCTGCGGAATTCGTAATATTGGCCTTGTGGTCCAAAAATTTGACAGTCACACAATGATGAGATGCAAGGATTTCCCAGTGCTGGATCACCTGATCCTTCATTATCAAAAAATATGAAAATGAATAGGTTCAGAACAAAAATAAAAATTATGTTGGCTTTATTCAATTGACGAATTTTACAATTTGACTCTAGATGAGACTGATTCTAACTGACCCCATTCTTTACTCGTTCTTTTCAGTTTTTTTTAAACTACCCTTAATGAAGTGTGAAAACAATGTTTTGTTTTTAGTAATCACCAATAAATATCTCTCTCTCTCTCAAGTCGCGAATTGGGATTTTCGAGAAAAAGTTGTTTTCAGGTCTTCGTAGCATTGAACTGCAAGATATTATTTTAGTCTCATTCCTTTATCTTCTAGACATCTGAACGAAATCAATGCTGCGTTTGCCAAAATAATATTTTTAACATTCAAAAGAACTTAACCCAGTCGAATGAAAGGTTGGAAATCCAAATAAATTTATTACTCGCTTTTCGATTCGAAATACAACCCTGTATTATGTGAATTGACAATGAAAAGGGTATGAATCTAGGCTTCTTTCAGTATCAATAGTTCTGAAGTCTAATCCATGTTTCTACTCACTATACCAAACATATAGGTCATATAATCCGAATTTACTTTAATTTATTACTATCGAACACCATAAGAGTAGAAGATCATTAACTAATCTCAAGATTATTTCACTTTGTTCGACTTAAACCTGATATATATGACTGAAGCGTGATAGAGTTATTTGTGGTCTATTAACGTCAACTTCCACAATGGAATGAAAAGGATTAACTTCATATTATATGTAGATTTCAGCTTTTAAGGGTAGAAATCAAGATGCCCATGCTGGATCCGAGAGAATTCGATGTAAGATGAAATCTGAAAAATAAAAACTAGTCCGATTCAAACTGTCATGTTAACTTTTTTTTGAAAGCACCCCAAAAACAGTTTTTGGACTGTTTCAAATTATGCGAAGTAAGAGGATATATTGAAAAATGCTTAGCCTACTGTGAAACCAAACAAAATTTCAATGTCAAAATATATTAATACTCAATATATACTCCTCTTAATTGGACAAATTTATTACAGCGTACCTGCAACGTCTCCAGACCTTAAAAAAAAAATTTCTTCTTGCTCTGCAAACCAGACCTCCACAGCTTTTATTACCTCCTCGTTGGAAGGAAATTTACAGAGATGATAGTCGAATGGAGCCAAATCTGGTGAATAAGGGGGGTTTTCTGGTTATTCGAACCCTAAATCAAGAATTTTTGAATGGCAACATGAGATTTGTGTGCAGGGGCGTTGTCCTGCAAAAATAACACACCTTTGGATAGCTTTCCACGTGTTTTCTCTTTAATTTTTTCCCGTAGATTGGTTAGTAATGTCGAATAGTAATCTCCGGTTATTGTTCCACCCTTACCAAAAATCAATTATGATAACTCCATGGCAAACCCATGATCCCTGAAGCAAGAACTTCTCCATCAGATTTTTGGACACGAAACTTCTTAGGTCTTGGAGAACCAGAGTGTCGCCTTTCCAACGATAGTTGCTTTGTTTCTAGATCGTAGAAATGCACCCAAGTCTCATCCATAGTAACAATTCGGTTTGAGAAGTCTACATCGTTTTCAAATCGAGCACAGATCGAACGCGATGCTTCTACCCTTGGTCAACATTCAAACATTTGGGGATCAATTTTGCAGCAATTTTTTTCATGTCCAAATTGACGTGAACTATATGATGACCGTGTTCGTATGAACCAAGAACTGCATTGATATTTTCGTGCAATATTTGAAGTAATAAATAAAGAGAATAAGAATATATTCCCTAAGTTATACCTTCCAATATTGATGGCAATTATCAGCAAAAAACGAAAAAAATTATCTTTTTCTACAGCAATATTGCATCGAGTCCTACATGATTCCATCGTCACATTCTGATTTTTAAATTCAAATCATTATTCCTCAGGCAATGCCCCAAAGGTTATGAATCAACCTGTATACTTATAGGTATTTCAAGAGACTTTGTTTCTTTCATGCATTGATATATTATATCTAGTGTATCCTCTTTGAATAGCTTCCCTAAAATACATACAGTTTATAACCGAGGCGAATTTTGAATAAACTTGATATGTACCTGATATGTGTAATATGGTTTATGAATAACAAAGAAGAAATAAGTTTTCAGGAAGTGCTCTATTCATTTAACAAATTTAAAAACATTATCACCATTCTAATTATACTTTCTATCATTACTGTTTTCCTATCTGAGACCAGCAAATTCCAGTGCTGAATTCAAAATAGTAGCTGGCGACTCTAGTATTATTATTATTAGTAATAAACAATAAGAGTGGAGGTAAATTCCTTTGAAACAAAAATTCTGCCAGTATACTAATTGTCTTCACAGGAAAAACATAAGAAAATTAAACTACTGATGATTGCTCACACTACACCACTCTTCCAAAAATCATCACAGTATTCCTGAATATCGGATATCGACATAAATACAGAATATTATTTGAGATCTTTGTTCAAATGAACTAAGCAAGAACCAAGCTAGAGACTTGAAGAATTTCAGGTTTAACTGGGGGTCCGCAAGCGTCTGCTGAGTTTCATATACTTGATGGTTTCAAAGTGATAAGCATGTGAAATTTGTTATTCAATATTCGAAAAATAATCCCATAATTAGAAAGTAAAACATACACCTACATCTCGAAAATAGTTCCATAACTCAGATTATGTCCTCATTTTCCAAGAGCCTTCAAACCGTAATTTTAGAACCAGTGCAAGATTTCCACTTGATTGGATCCATATTCTTTGAAAAATTGAGAATATTTTTTCTGGTAGCCGAGCAGAGTAGAGCGAGTTCAGTACCTGGATGGATAACCGTGTTGGTTATGGATTCGAACAACCGCACGAAGAATTCCGACTTCAAGTCAAAGATTCCCCACAATTTTTTCTTTCGTCCACATTCATTTTGTTCTGATGAATTTCAGAAGGTAATAGTGTTATGGAAATGGTTTTTAACCCTTGGTTAACGACCTCGATGTATGAATCGATACTATCAATCCGCTAGTTTAATTATTCTGAGTACTTTCTCGAAAATATTCATCGATTCGTAAAATTTTCCGATATGGCTTAAATTAAAATGGGGCCTGATAACAAAACGATTAAAATATCTTAATAACCTCGCCCGAATTGAGACATAAATAAGAGAGTGGTCGTTCCAGAATAAATTCTCACATCGTTTCGGTTTCGGTAACTGTAGGGCCGCTTTCGGTGTGGTCAACTCTATTACTAAATTAATTACCTGATGAAAGAAGTGCGGCAGCTAGAAAACGTTTGTCGCATTAGCGATTGACAACTTTCAATAGGCTCGATCGCTCGGTAATATTTGCATAAAATCTGAATAAATCCGATATCTCCTAATTAAGACTCCGAACGGATTCTCCGGATAATTCCATCTGATTTCGGCAAACAGGCATTTTATGAATTAAAGATTCGGAGAAAAAACTGTTAGGTGTATTAATCAGCATTATGGGTTTCATTCGGGTAGTTCCCATTCTAAAAACACGCATTATCGCCTGGAAATTAAAATACAATTCGAACAAGAACTAATCGATTACTATTTCGAAGAATTTTTTAATTAAAACGACGGAATATTCAATTCATATAAAGCTACGACTTCTACGAGAATTCATAGTGTTTTATCTTATGTTTATTATATCCTTAAATCTATACCTGTATTTTTTAAATTCTTGAATTTTTGGTGCTTTGAAATCCCAAAAACAATTATGGTTTGGGCTTCAGATGATGAATATCTTATTAAACAATAGAAAAAACTCACAAAAAAGACATTTCCTACCATACTCATGAAATAACACGTTTGCTGAATTCTGATAATGACATACACGAATATGAAAGAATTTTTAGAGAAATCATCTAGGATGTGACTTCTTGGAATCATGATTCCATCTGAAAAACTTGCAACATTTCTTCCGATGTCCCCCGACGAATGTTTTATTCATTACTGCAAAAAATCGATATCCTCATCTATAAAATACCAGGATTATATGGTATAGACTAAACAACCCGTTGATCGACTCTGAGGAGATAAGTCGCTGCATAGGAATGGCAGTATCAAAATTTCTGAGCAGAAAAAAATCTGTTCAGATGACAGGTCCTTCACCTTCCTTTGTGAATAAGATAACATCGTCGAGACGTTTTTCTGCAAATTTCAGAGATTCTATGTCGAATTTATTTCAATGGTTTCCGTTTGCTTGTTTTAAAGGCATGTTCTAGGCTTTTCACAGTTTAACACATTCTAACAGTAGATTATTGAGGTCAAAAGAAACACTTTTTTCTATAACATTTTCTCCGATTCGTTCCTGATAAAAAGATATATAGCCTTTTTATAATAAGTTATGCCAACCCTTGGAAAACAAAATTACCTTCAGAATAACTAGCTAAATCTGTGACACTCCAGATCTGTGAATCTTTTAAACAGAGTTGTATTCGGCCAAAGTACAAAGTACCCAATTTTCAAATTTCACGGATACTTTTTAATTTTTAAACATCAAATTACTCTTGTACGAGAGAATATGTAGAATACTTTTATTTTACAAAACGTACAAACATTCCTTATATAGCGCCCAACTTATTTTCAAGAGTTGGGTTCTTCAAAGTTTTGGTATTTTTATGGTACGTAATGGTCATAATGAGAAAACTGGTAGACGTTGGTCTACCTAATGCAATACAATGGGTTTGGTTGTAACTATAAAATATGAAACCCAAGTATTTAATGATTAATTAGTCGTTTTGAAATTATTGTTTATTCTATATTTCTATTAATTTCTTAGTGAAGGTCAATTTAAGGAAACTAGTTTCTCAAGAGATAAATTCCACATCAGAAAAAACTTTCTTAGGTAAAAAAATCCCAAGAAAATACGGAGTAGGTACTGAGCGATATCCATGTGTATGTATAACAGACTACCCCTTAGACTTAGGAACCTGCCCAAATTCGAATTTCAGAAAGAATTGAAGGACATATTACTCAGAAATGACTATACGATAGATGAGTTCTTTTCTTTTTGGAAAACATGAACGCGTGTCTTTTTTTGAGTTAACAATTTGTCTTTATACTTTATGTTTACATGGTTACATGGTATATTTATTTATATAATATGCATTTTGATATTTCATTTGTACAGGCTTTCATCTATACAAGCTTTATTCATTCGTGCATTATTAGTATATTATGATATTTTATATTTTATCTCCACAAGCATTATATATACTACCTTTTAAGTGTTTATACATCTCAACTTGTGGACATTATTTTTTCCTTAAAACAGTTAGTTTATTACTTTCTCTTCACACCTAATTTATTGATTTATAAATATATTTGCACTTGGTTCATTGTTTCGTCTTCACATTTATTGTGTTCATCTTTTTTCTTGGCTTTCCACCATTTTTGCCGTGCAATCTGTACCTACACTTAATTGATTATTAATTAGTCATTTACCATGCTGCTCTTGCAAAAAACTCCCTATCTATATATTTGTGTAGTTTGGTTTTGTGTTTTTATGATATTTCTATGTTTCTTTCATTGACCTGTAAAAATAATTCTTGACATTGTAGAAAACACCAATAAACACTTTCCCTCCCTCTCTCAAAAAGCTCAATTTGAAGTGAAAGTTTTTTCTCAAAAACCTCACCTTTGAATTTGTGCAGTAAAACAGTCTTCAAATATAAAAACGTGTTTTCGAAATTACCGTATACGGTGTGTGATATTTCGAGGATAAAATCGTTTCACAATTCTTTGTTAACTTGTGGAAGGAATGAACAAAATTCGTTAAACTTTTATCTCGGTTATGGAGACAGTCACTATCCGCCTCTTCAGTATTTCCCTTTCCCAATGAAACACCCTGTATAAAAAATAAAAAAACGAAGTGTTCAACCATTTCACTCCTACAATAAAAAAGAGTTAATAATAATCTCCATCATTGATGAAATCATGCTCCGCAACAAAAGGTTTATCCATTTATGGCACAAAAAAATTATGTTGCATAATATCGAATTAAAATTGACTCTTCGAGTATTTTTATACAAAATAGGAAATTAGGAAGATGTAAATGTTCTGAGTTACTTTTTAGTAAATTTGTATATCTGTTCAGCCTTTAATATCGGTACTTTCTGATAAGGGTACATTCGAGATAATATAATGATAAATAGTTAACTGAAGCGGCGTTGAAAGCATCGCTGCAAAAAACTAATTAAGAGCGATGAAAAAACAAAAGTAATTGCGGTAGCAGTTGATCCCGGCCGAGCATGCGTCTCGGAAGTGACCGTCGCGGCATTTTCGCCGGTTTTCTTGTAAGCCCTTATTAAAAACTACTTTCGGAATCGTATAAACCGAAAATGACCAATAAAATATAATTTATGATGTTCCGCAGAAATATGTTGAAAATATGTTAACGTCGTTTTAATAGGGACCTGCTGAGCACCAAATTGCTCATAAACGTTCCTTATTACGTTTCCAATTTGTAAAAACCACAAAGGCTACCTTCATAACGAAATATATGCCGAATACGAATCCGTTTTTCCTACCCCAAAGTGCCCTCCGTCACTAATATCTGGAAGAATTATTATGTAACGTTATTCGAGATAAACAGGGCCGCATCGAAGACAATGCCCATCTCTCTAAGTGGAGGCCGATACGTTTTTACGACTTTCCAGAATCCGATGCATATTTTGATACGTTCGCATCTACCTCCTGACATTTCCTGAGAATTATTTTAATCGAATATTCAAATTTCTGAATGCGCCTAAGAGGAGAATAACAGTAAATGTCATTCATTCTACTTGAATTATGCGGGATAAATCAGTCGAGTCAGATAATACAACACTTTTTTTCGACAAGTGTGAAAATTTGCATCGATTAGAAATTGGCCGGGTGTTAATCCATCTGTTATTATTTAAAAAAAAAGTATTTCATATTCAAGTCAAGCACTGAGGGGTTTTTCCACTTTAGGTCCAGTGTTCCAAGTGATGATTCTTCTAATCTTCAGGTTTTGAAGAAATGCTGATAAGATGGCGAAATATCTACCATAGATATTGCTGTTTTTATCTATTCAAGAAGAAGTGACTTCGAACTGTTGTCAACCTACTCGGAAAAACCTCTCTGGATCCAGGATTCCTCTCATATAAAGTATTCACAAACAGGTAAATTTTAAAAGTGCTCGCCTGAGGCCCGGTACTTTCACCTGCGAATAAATGAATTTATTCGATAGATAAGTCCTATTCATAGAATAAGTGAAAATGCTGTCTTTTCAGTTTCAGATAGTGTTATTCAACGAATAAATCTGTCATTGAAACTTAATAATAATGCCCGTTTGCACCGTTTCGCTGGTAACCATGGTTAAACTAATCGATGTTTAATATTTAAACGTTGCTTAGCATTTGACGGTTTGCACCGTGGAATCATAATCGTTGTTTACTTTAATCATCGAAAGGTTTGGCAACACCACATAAAAAATTCAAAATTTCAGCCAAGCACATCATAGAAGATAAATTAAAAAGAAAAAGATGTCAAGGTTTTGTGACTAAACTTCTGTTGTCAGGGAAGGAAATTTGAACATTTCTCTTGGAGTTTCGGTGTTGTGTTTTGAATTTGAAGTGCCTTCTTGTGAAAGGACTGTTGAATTTGCACTATATCCTCATCTTTGGTCATTTAATGAATTCGGAATATAATTATCAATTGCTAATGAAACTGCGGGAATAATTCTTGATCCTTTCGATTAATCTACATTTATGAAATCAACAGAAGCCAACTGGCCAACACTAGCATAAAACCTCAATGTAGCTAGAGCAATTGATTTATTGGGTCAACACTATTATTCCTGAAATATCTATATTTGTATAATACAACTAATTATTGAATTCCAAATCATTCTCCATATCTATATGGCAAAAAAATAACACGGTTTCTTTCGTTAAACGAAATCTTCTGAGAAAAGTGAGGTCCATTCTTTCGAAATAATTTCTTCTACAGGGAAAACATCTGGGAAATTCCAAATCATTCTCCATATATGGCAAAAAATAACACGGTTTCTTTCGTTAAACAAAATCTTCTGAAAAAAGTGAGGTCCATCGACCGAATAATTTCTTCTACGGGGAAAACATCTAGGAAATCCAAATTCGATATTGCTAAGTGCATCAAGATCATCATCAAGTAATGTTTCATCTTCCAAATCATCATCATTATTAATTTGAATTTTATATCAACACAAATAGAAAACACAGTTGTCAATCGAATTTGAAGTATTACTTCAATCAACGTTTTAATCGAGCTTTAATGGAGCAAATTTCTGCGTTTAGTTTAAACAACGTTTAAGGGCCTTATAATCAACGTTTAGGAACGGTGCAACCCGATTAAGGAATTAAACGTCGTTTAAGAATATAATCGTTGTTTAGACAAACGGTGCAAACGGGCATAAGAGTTTATTTGTCATAAGATCGAATGTCGATACGTCATTATAGGTTGAATTTTTTAATTCTTGAGGTATGGTTATTTTTTTTTTTTGTGATTTTCAAGAAATATTTGCTTTCTAGTTGGAATTATGATAATTTCTATAATGCGGTGTCTTACTTCACATTAATCAGTGAAAAGTAGTATACCGTGCTTTTATAGAATTATTTTTCGTCAAATAATTTCATCTGAAAGCACCGAAATAAGGTATCCTTCAGATAGGAAATTATTCTACAGATACTTATTCACATTGAATAAAATTTATTCGAAGGAGAAAGTACCGGGCCTAAATCATATACAAAAAACAAAGAACTACAATCAGTTGTAATATAAAATACTAAACCACTTTTAATAATTTTTATCATACTCGGCAAGCATAACGTTACAAACTGATTTCTCAGTGAGTATTACTGCAAAATTTGTTTTTTTCAAGTTCATGAGGAGGATATCGTTTGTTTTGCTTTCATTTTCTAGGCTATTGAAATTCATATACAGGGTGTATTTAAAAGTGAGGCTTTTTTTTAACAGAAGATAGAAGTGGTAAAAATAAAGCGTTTCACCAAAAATCTCCTATACAAAAGTTTCAAAATGACAAAGTTGAAAAAAAAATTGAAAATGATTCCTGAAATAGCTCCAAATACGATCCTAGACCGTTTGTTAGCTGAATTATCGCAAAGAAATGGAAAAAACTTATCGATTGGACCATGTGGTTCCGTTCAGAATATTGATACATTCGATATTAACGTCGTAAGGAAAATGGAAACTTGGGATAGTTTTTCTCATTATTTTTCAGTCACTTACACGATTTTATGAAATGACTCATTTCGATATCAAGTGACACAAGAGATTCTCTCAAAAGTGACCTGATGCATCTAATCCGATGAACTTGGTACTGAACCATTCATTGTCCAGCTATATGTTTATGTTTTGTTTCGTTTTTCCGAAGCCGTAGTCACCGTCCGCAGTCCCAAACTTGAAATTCAATGAAATTTTATCGAATTTCTAGGTTTCTAGGTCTTTTTATATAGATATTTTGTGATTGAATGACTCATTTCGAAGAGATCTACTCTCTCAAAAAAAAAAAGCCTCACCTTTGAAAACACCCTGTATTTAAGTCTCAGTCTTTGAATAGAAGTTACAATTGAAAAGTAAAATTTTGAGTATTTTCATTGAGCTTATTCAGTTCTAATTATATATACATATTTATCTTGAATACAGGGGTCAGAACTTCTAAGATCAAATTTAAAACCTAATCGTTTCAACCCTTAGTGATACAACCCATATACTTCGAGTAGGGAGGATGGGCTAGCTGATGCCTAATTTGAAAGGCCTTTTCATTCTGAGTTCAGCATATTTAATTTTTTTTCATTAGATCCATTCTTTTTCGAAATATTCTCATTTTAATTCTACATAGGCACCGTTGGTTTTTCCTTCAAGCATAATGTGTAACTAAATTGAATTTTTCCTCAATTATTCTGCAATTTCGATGATAAATCTGATGAATGGTTCCCGCCAATGACTATTTTCGAAAAATAAATAAATTATTTCAATTATTTCTGGCAATGAAGGGGAGGACATCTAGAAGAAGATCTGGAAGCTGAATTGTTGGTTCATCGCAATATAAAGATCTTCATATTTTTAAGGTTATTCTGAATAATATAGTCAAATTATTTAGTCGAGAATGCTCCCTATACAAGGAAAATTTACAGTTTTGCCCAGTGGTTTTGTGAGAGCTCATGTGAATCAGACGATGTATTTTTTCTTACAAATAGTTGTAACTTATTTTTGAATAAATTTCCATTTCATTTAGAGTTTTTTGTTTCGTTATGAAACAAACTACTTCAAACTGTAGTTGTGGAATTTTTCGATTTATTTTATTTGATTCCATTTTCACAGGATTACGCTTCACCGACTAAACTACTTACCCGTGAAAAAAGCTCGAGGATCTTGTACCTTGAAGATAATCAGAGGCAGCTGCAGAAGCATCAATCTGTATCAATTAGACCGCAATTGAATGAAGAACCCAAACGCAAATTTCGATCGAAGGTCATTGATATTATCGGAAGTAGAAATAAAAATTTCAGTGAGATGTAATAGTCGATTATTATTATTATTCGTGTTAGGGCTGGTTTATTCGCCTATCGTTAACTATTGAATAGTTTAAGGGTATGTCAACCTCATGCTCAGAAACATAAACTCCTCGGTATCTCTTCAATATCTAGCAAAACTATGAATGATTACGTTACAAATATAAGTAACTAAAAGAGTCACACGTGGGCATTAAATTCAACAAACGAAAGTTAACAAACACTTTAAAGAGATCATATACTTACCGGCCTTAGGGAATAATATATCTACTTTTTAACTGTTAAAAAACTCAGAATAGTGCTCGAACAGGTCAATGTAGAGTAGAGTGAAGTGAAGTGGAGTGGAGTGGAGTGGAGTGGAGTGGAGTGGAGTGGAGTGGAGTGGAGTGGAGTGGAGTGGAGTGGATGTGAGTTATTTTTTACTCAATCAGCATATTACTACAAATTAAAATAAAATGTCTCATCTGGGCAGTCCACAGTGAAGGTGGATAATTTCAGAAAAACGCTTAGACGATTCAATTATACCTCGACATGTTTTTCGCCAATCAGCTCATCTTCAGAAGAAAAATCTCAGAAGTAAAGCTGAGACTGACAGAGATTGCAAGAGTAAAAACAATTGAATATAAAAGCCAAAATAATGAATCCACACAAAGTTGAAGAACTGTAATCAAATCATTGAAAAATCTCAGAATTTGGTACATAGATAGGCAAAATCTCATATTTTGGCACTGGACCACCCTAAGACACTTTTTACAGAGCCACAACATCTTGTAACTACTAAACATTAACCGCGTGTTGAATTCCTTGAAAATTGTTGAACCGTTTATACCCATTTAGTTCAAGAACTTTCATGTGCCTCACAAATTTTTCATGAAATGCGAGATTTTTGAGAAAAATCTACAAATTGAACAAATTCCGAAATTCGTATGCAATTAAACTTGTTAATCACAGGTGGTTGAAGTTCACAATAAGGAAATGAATTCAATTTCTGAAAGTTATATCATTACGATCTGAGAACAAATGAATTCATTTGTTATAGTAATTGCATCAAATAAATAAAAACACAAAAAAAATTTCATTGAAGTTTCGAATTGTCCTAGGGGTGAAATTCAGAGGGCCCCCTAATTTTGTTGCATTGATTTCGGGACACCCAATTTAGGTGTTTGCACTTTGTTGGACAACAGTTGATTTACTTAATGATGATCCAACTGACTCGACAGTAAAGAAAGATTTATACCATAGGAAAAACTATGTTCTCCAACCCACACCACTTTTTATTTCGCCTTTCTAATGATTATCACCCGCACAGTTCTTCGAAAAAATCTCGACATCAACTATAACGTTGAAAAAACTCATTTAACAAGGGTTTCCAAGTCCGAATCAACGTTTATGAGCCGTATCGTTTGTGTTATCGAATTCTGTTCCAATTGTGTAAGTATCAATGTTACGATCAAGCGTAAAGCTTTTTGTTCCTTTGATATATTGCTACTGTTGCCCTGAAGTGCTCGTGAAGGGCTGCGTCATTACTGCGCCCATTATACACTAACACAGTCATCGTGTTCCAAACTCAGGCATGGAAATGATATCGTTTCGACCGATCTCAATACACAAACACCTCCTTTTTCGAAAGGAATAAAACCATTACAACCCATTGGAAACGAAATTTGAATTTGAGAGGCTCACTAAAACGTCAATTAAGGGGGCACAATAAAATAATAAAAGCATAATGTAGAATTGGACACCACAATATTATAAACAAGGAGTTTACAGTCCTCCCTCAGTTGTGAGTTCGCTGAATTCAGTGAAGAAGTTGATGGATCATGAGTATCTACCATAAAATAACAGGTAGGTATAAGAGGTTGAGACCAATAATTGACTCGTCTTAAATGTTTGTTGAAAATGAAAATGCAGTCTTTTTTTCTCAAAGCTCTATCCTGTTTTCAACTCTTTGTTTTTGTTTTTTTTTTTGATATTTTTGATGACCTTGGAATCGATGTATATTAGTGATTAGAGGTTTCTTTTAGGTCGAAATTTCAGAGACTCAATTAGACAAAATGCCGACGTTTCGATTTTATTTTAAAATCATCTTCAGGGCTCTTTGTTTTTGTGTAGTTTGCTTCGATGAGTGTCACTTTGGCCCTAGGATATTATGAGAAACAAGTTTTTCTATAAAACTAACAGGACATCCATCTGGTATCTCCATAGACATCTGTTGTTAATTATCCTCCTATAAACTGGAAAATAAATGAATAAATATTTTTTATTTCAGGGAATAGAAGGGATATTGATACTGATTTAATCCAAGGATCCATAATTTTTAAGATTATATATTATAGATCTATGATCTTTGCATAGAATATTCAACTAAAAAATATAGTATAGTAGATTTTCAACTGACAACAGATATATACCTACTCCATTCACTTTTATTTTAGCACTCGGTTGGGCATGGAAATTTGACACATTCCAGTCTGTATAGTACGAAAATGTAGGTTTATGACACTTGACAAAACATTTTTGGGTTTTAAATCACAATGTCGAATCACTTCGGAAAATATTAAGTCGAAAATATGTGACTAAGATAATAGGGAATCCTCCTTCTGAGGAAATGATGTATTTTTTATGAAATATCTTTGAAACGTCACATTTTTAAATAACCATTTCAACCGTTTCCCAGAAAAAATTATTTTAAGCACGTAAAAATGAAAAATAAAAATGGGTATTAAAAGTTTACAGCGTTTTATGAGAATTGCTCAAGCTGGCACCATCGACTGAAATATGTCTTGATAATAAAGGACAACAAATGCATTATCTTGATGACATAGACAAAGATGGATGTCTATGAAGTCTGCGACGAACGAGGAAGGTCGTAAAATTTTATGGGATTTTTATGGCCGGTTGCAGTTGAAGCTCGCCAGTAAGTACGCGCCTGTAGATCAACAGCTGTTATTTTATAAACAAGCTGATCGGACATTGTATGCGCTGCTTTGATTCTTGAGGTCAAAAGAAACGCTTTTTTTCCGATTCGGCCCTGATAAAAAGATATAGCCATTTTAACTTTTCATAATGAGCTGTGCCACCCCTGGAAAAACAAAATAACCTTCAGAATAACTAGCTAATCTGTAATCTGTGACACTAAATATCTGCGGATCTTTTGAACAGAGTTGTATTCAGCCAAAGTATCCAATTTTTCAAATTTCACAGATCCTTTTTAATTTTTGAACATTGAATTACTCGAAAACGGCGTACCTATTATAGGAGAAAATATGAGGAATTCTTTCATTTTACAAAACGTTCAAATATTCAATGGATGGCGTCCATCTTAGTTTCAGGGTTGGTTGGGTTCTTTGAATTTTTGGTATTTTTATGGTACGTATAATCGTAATGGTCATAATGAGAAAACTGGGAGACGTGGATGATATCTTGTGTTCGATAAAGATAAATCAAATAAATGAAAAACTATCCCGAAATACATTTCATTCGATAAAACCGTTTGTGAGATAATTTTTTTTATGGTTTTCCTGTTCGCCGACGATGCCAAATTATACAGTGTCCCATCCCTTACCTATAACCAGCTGCAGTCCGACCTGGATAGTATTACTCTCTGGGTTGAAAAATGGTTGCTACCTCTCAACATCAGCAAGTGCTGTGTTCTGCACCTCGGCAGAAACAATCCCAGGCTTCCTTATACGCTGGCTGGAGAGTCTCTTACTGTGGTCCGGAGCCATCTTGATCTTGGGGTGATCGTCAATTCCGATCTTGACTGGTCGGAGCATATAACTGAGGCTTGTAGTAGAGCCAAGAAGGCCGCCTTCCTCATTCAACGGTCTTTCAGGGGTTGTAGTATACAGACTGCCAAATTGCTGTACACAACCTACGTGAGGCCTATTCTAGAGTACGCTGGGCCAGTTTGGTGGGTAGCTCTCAAATCTGACTTACAGCTTCTTGAGTCTATCCAGAGATGGTGCACAAGAATCCCGTTTTCCTGGTTCTCTCGACCAAGCTACGAGGCAAGAATGAGATTGTTTGACCTGACAAGATTCGAGGACCGGCGTGCCAGGGGTGACATGATAGTGGCTTTTAGGGCTACGCATGGATTCTTTGGTGTAGACCTTGAACATTTATTCCCTTTAAATACGAACCATCTTCGCGGACATAGTTTCAAACTTGCCAAGGAATCGTTTAAAACCACCTGCCGGATGAACTTCCTACCTAATAGAATTTTCGACGTTTGGAATCGTCTCCCGAATGAAGTGGTGAATGCTGATACAGTCAACAGGTTCAAGAACATGTACGACCGATACTATTATTATATTCTATTATATATCTATTATACTATTATATATTCTAGCATACATTGTATATATTAGTTCTGTATTGAGTGCATAGGTTTAACCTCCACTCTTATTGTAGTGTAATAATAATAATAATAATAATAATAGCCTGTATCTCTTAAACCTAGCCGATTCGGAAAAAACGGTAAAGGAAAAAAGTGTTTCTTTTGACCTCCTCTACGTGCAGAATTTTGGCAAGAAAACGGCAGAAATCAGTTTGTATGCAATTGAACAGTGAATTCTGCCGAAATTACGTATGTAACTGCAGGAAATTCACGGTGCATGAATTCTCGAGTAAATTCTCTAGAGAATTTTCGGTTGTTGCAAACCGGCCTTAAACTACAATATTTAAATATTTGAGGCTTTTGTCATGAACGATCTTCGAAGGGTGGAGGTAAGTTGAGTTTTTTTTGAATGGCAACCGTAAAGTTTAGTGCAAGAAATGGATTGAGTTAACAGTGTTAACCCCATATTTGAAGGATGATTTTGAATAGTTTCCGCGGTGTATTTGAAAAAATCATGAATTAAACTCATACTTATTCAGTTTGTACTTGCATATGCAGTGATAACCCAAATTGGGGAGAATTCCCCGTTGACGTTTATGCAAACTGATTAAAGGCATATCAAATCTACTTATTTGCATGGAAAATACAAGGGATCAGTTTTTAATTAGGTATATTTATTTTTGCTATGGAAGAAAATTGAATTATCGACATTCGTTCAAGCTTGAATGAAATTCTCAAATGCCACCACTTTTTTGGGTCTCCGAATAGAAGGAAATTCTTTGTCATCCTCTTCATTCAAAATTTTTCTAATTGTGAAAACATTCAGCTGAGATATAAGTCGTTTAGATTCAGATGAACATTGAACATGTTCGCTACCGTCTGATGTATTGTAGATTAGAATATCAGGGTTAC
The DNA here is from genome assembly GCF_907165205.1 of Coccinella septempunctata. NCBI lineage: Eukaryota > Metazoa > Arthropoda > Insecta > Coleoptera > Coccinellidae > Coccinella > Coccinella septempunctata. The sequence goes on from NC_058191.1 coordinate 1,329,852, forward strand.
ATCTATTTGAATTGGCGGACCTGAATTCTAAATAGCACTGCCTGAAAACCTGTATTCTCTCTTTTTCAATCACTTCGGCATTTTTGTAATATTAGTTTTGGCAACGGCGTTATGACATTAACGATATTTCATGAGTGCCAAACTTACTCCGTTCTAGTTACAAAAACTTGAGGAGATTATTTCATGGCCAACCGAGTGCTAAAATAAAAGTTAATGGAGTATACCTCAGTTATTCCTAGATATGGGGTCCTATATCTTGAGAATTTGCAGTTTTTTCTCAAGCAATTATCCATATTATTCACGAGATATTCAACAAATTGTATAAGATTTTTTTTCCATTAGTAATAACAGAACATAAAGAGAATATCCAGGAGAAATCAAAGTAGACATCCTGGATATAAACAGACGTTTAAAAGACTATCCATGGTTAATCTTGAAATTATCTAAATGTATATCCAGTCGATTTACTGATTAATGGGAGAGTATTTTTATAATAAGATAAGCGAACGAATTTCATTGGTAGGCATATTTCCTATCCCATCCATCTAACATATGTATCCAATGGTTATACAGACTATCCATTAACGATATCCTGGTGAAGTATTAAGGTTTTGTACTTTCATATTCTATCGACTCTCTTCTGAAGACATAATTTAATCGATTAATATAAAAATTGACTCGAATTATAGACTGAGTGACTGAGTCTCAGAGAGGTCGTGCTACAAAAAATTGGCAAAATATAAGAAAACAAACTGCATAAGTAATACACCTAAAACATAATCACTACAAGAACACTTATGCAACATACGAATGTGTCCTACTTCCTAAACTACCTTGACTTAATATATCGAATACCTACTTGATTTTACCACTTTAGAATCACCACCAGTAAATCTTCCTAAATAAGACCAGGACCCACCCAATTTGAACCACGATATAGTTCGTTTGAACCTCTTCTGAAGCCGGCTTTCCTCTTTCATAATTGAGACGTCAAGAAGTTATATGACTGCCAGGATCTTTTGTATCACACTGCAATATTATGAATATACATGAAGCCCTATTACCGGCATAAAGTGGTCCCTTTTTAATGAGATCTATTTAGTAGTCCTAAAACTGCCCATCAGTGACTTTTATGTCAGTATTCGGTCTCTGTGTGGGGGTGGCAGTTGACCGCCAGGTACAATTAATGGAAATACACGGGAGGAATGTGTGAACCACCGTGTTGAGTTTAATTGATTAGATAAGACAGGTCCGAAAAAGTTTTAGTTTTTTTCAGTTGTTCCTACGATTGTATTTTACTGAGAAACAAGTGAACTGTTTGAAAATGTGATGAATTTAAATATTTATATCTGTAATACGATATAAAATCAAGGGTGATTAGCTGTCCTTGACAGGAGTCCTTCAGAAGCACGTGATCCTATGTGAAAAGAATAAGACCTGTTTGCACCAAACGCACTTAGTGTTAAGTGTCCCTTAAAATGAACCCTTAACTTAAATTACGTTGCACCAACTGTAAAGTTACATTTAAATGGCTAAAGCTAGCCTTAAATTAAAGCGCTTGTAATGTCCACTTAGGTATTTAAGGGCGGGATTCTAACCTACAATAATTTGTTGAACTCATAAACTGGCTGCAGAACTGCTGTGGTTTTTCTAAGAACGTCAAGTACCTTTTATTTGACAATCCATCTCATTATCAATAATAATGCTAATTCAGCAACAAAAAGTTGTCACTCTTTGGTAATAATATAATAGTTTACTTGACACTGACTGACAGGACAACAAAGTTAGGTTAATAATATAATAATAATAATAATAATATTTATTTGCAACAACAATATAATATGTACAAAACATAGGTACATATAATATACGATGTAATAATTACGTCCAAATAAACGGAAAATATTATTAGCCAATTAGAACATCACTGTTGTGCATGGGCAATACACTTTTTATATGTTTAGAATCTTAGACGCCTATTTCTAGCGTTCGTGGTGCTTGCACCTATCTCATGTTACAACAAACACATAATTATACAACAAAATATAGTTTTATCCTCTTTTTAAATCATTGCGGCTTTCGTGTGGGGGTGACAGAAGCAAAAGGCACATTAAGAGTTTCAGTTATTCTCAATCAGCTGTTTTGTCTCGAACCTTCCCAGAAGAATGATATATTTTTTAAATAAAAATGAAATGACAACGATCATCGGCAACCGGCCAACCAATGAAATGGCTTTATTAGACTAGAATGAAGTTGCACCAAAATAAAAAACTGAAATATCACTAGATATGAAAACTTAAGGGTCCCTTACTTAAGATTCTGTTAAGCCGCAATCGTGCAACTGACAATAAAATTAAGCGTCCATTAACTTTGAACTACGCTTAGTTAAGTACTCATTTTAAGGGGGATTGGTGCTAACGGGCCTTAGAATCTTAAAAAAAGTTCCTTACAAAGATAGAAGCCACCTATATTTTTGCACTTTATGGTAAAAAGTTCAGAAGTACCCTTCCTACAAATGAAAGTGTGTTTTCTAATGATCATATTTATTCCGAATTTATATCACATGATTAATAAAATAATCTTGGTGTATAGAAAAAATTTAAACATTGAACGACATTGACTAACATAATAAACATATTAGTATGGGAATTCTATTATTTGAAGATTCATTAAAAACTTTGCCGCAGTCGGTAGGATTCGAACCTACGCTCCCAGAGGGAATCTGATTTCTAGTCAGACGCCTTAACCGCTCGGCCACGACTGCTTATGTTAAACGAACGGACATACTGTTATATAACTCTGCTAGGAAAGTAAACCCCAGCGGCGGATGTAAGAATGTGCAGTGCATTGGAACTCCGAACATACGGGGACTCCAAGTGCTCATAAGCAGTATTTGGACTACGTAGCTGAGATCAACTTCATATTACATATTTCGATATATTTTTCCATTGACTATTTGTATTATATGGAGAAAAACTAATAGAGAGAGAAAAAGTTTATTTTATGGCCATCGACCTAGGTCCTTCAGCCCTAAAAAAAAAAACTAATATGTATGTATTAAATTGATAATTCCATCAGAATATTATTCGCATTACATCAAATCATTCCAAATTACATGATTTCTTCGGAGGTTACGTACTGCGACCTCATTTCTTTTTCCCCTTGAGAAGATATGTAAGTATATAGAGTCATTCGGGGCAACTGAGCGCACTTTTGCCTTTCAAGCCATGCCCTGTTTCAAATGTTGAAGCTAGGAAAATTAAAACATATTCATAAGATAGAGAATTTTCTAATCTATAAAATAACATCAAAAAGCCAACAAACAAAAACGTTTTCTTTCCGCAAAAAGAAATTTAATGGTGGAAGTCGGAGTGCGTTCACATGCCCCGTAGTGCGGGTAAGTGTGCGAACCCTCACGGGGTAAGTGAACGCAGTGCTTAGTGAACCACACAATCAAAACAAATTACAAAATAATGTCATCAAAATGTTACAGTATTAAAGAAATGCTGTTTATTGTCAATAAAGAAGCGCCTTTTTATAAGCACTGCATTATTGTTCGTGCCACAATTCCTGGTGAACACAACACTTGATACATTCCCCTGTTGGTGGCTCTTCATATTTTTCCGAACAGATAGAACAATATTGATCGAGTCTTAACCAAGAAAATCAACAATGTCATAATTTATTCCTCACTGAACTAATGCCCATATAATGAATCTATGCGCACACTTATCTGCGCACACTTTCCCCAGTAAACCAAAATTTGAATTGACATTCTTATCGAGTTGAGCGGCTAAGAGAGCCTAAAATTTTTTATTATATATTTAGATTAATATGCTTATTTATGATCGAATAAAATATTGTTTAACACTGTCGGACTCGGAACTTGGACCTGGCAGAATTTGCAGAGATGCTGAAAATCAACAAGAAAACTAGTGAATTTGATTGATTGCAAATAAAAAGTTAACGAAACTTCGCACGGCGCACCCCTATGAAAAACTAATTTGGGGATTCTGCGCCCTTGCATCACCCAAATGAACCCCTCTTTCATACATTGCATAGTCGAAATATACGCACTGCGCACACTTACCCACTGCGCACAGTTACCCCGAATGACTCTACCTATTAGTTTGTTATTATTTATTGCTAAAAGGGTTTTGAAGTTACTGTATTTTATGATTATAGACTTTATTTGTGTGACTTCAAATCCTACAAGTGCAAAGCTAGTAAAATTGCAATAACATATGATTAAGACCCCCATTTCGAAGAAAAAAGGCAAAACAATATTCAAAATAAATATTTTCTACAATATCCAGGAAACAATGAATAATGATGTTTCTTTCGATGGTATCATCATTGCACTCAATGTACTTTTCGAATTTCTATCTTCATCTTCTTCACTTAACGTAAAAGAAAAAACTAATTCGAATGTGTGAGCAATTTCACAGTAAATATTTTCAAAGGATAGGCTTCATTTCTCTGAAATTCTTCAATCTTCATCACCTTTTTCTACCTGAATTAGAATTTTGTATCAAAAATTATGAGAAAATACCAAATGCTAGTTTTGTTTGAAACTGCTTTTACTAAAACTATTTTTCACTAACATGTGTTAGTTATTTCCGCTAAAGTGTAGGCGGTTCTCAAGTATGATTTACAAGTTAGTTCAAAATTATGTTCACAGTAAATATTTTCATCTTGAAACTTAGCATTCATTACTACTATGACAATTAACAGTTTGACAGTTTGTGGGAGAGTAAATGCAGAAATAACTATTGAAGGAATGATTTCACTATGATGAAAATTCATGAAAATGAACCACACTGAAAGGAACAACTTCATAACCCACAAAGGCCTAAGGAAGCAGATTCCATTCCAGAAGGAATAATTAAATAGGCGTCTAATAGTTACTCCTACTAGATCTCCGAGATAAGGAAAGCTATTATAATTATTGGTGGAAGAAGCTCAACAGTAACAAAATACCCGTTCAAGAAGCCCCATTATGAACCCCCAATATAATTAAGCATTTACCAGATACCATCTTCAACCACATAAGAATCGAATTTGAATTTTCTGACCCAATTTACCTACCCGTTGCTCTTAGGGCAATGTATATCTGATGTGGGATGTATCCAGAAACCACACAAAATGTTCCATTGTAGGTATTCATGCAAATATTTATAAACCATTAATTTTCTTTTATTCTTTTATCGATACTTGTACATCTGAGAGGATTCGTTAACCCCCTCTGGTTTTTACACTAAAGATAAGGGAATCTTAAATTAACTACGATGGTGTGAAGTTTATGTTCTAATCAGATCGCTAATGGGGTGGAGATGCAATCGCCTATTCCAGACTATTCTTTAGTTGATGAGATCCTGGATAGGTTGCCTATTGATAGTCTGCTGTGAAAAATTATAATTTTCATAGCTCAGTGTATTCTTATTCTTCACCTTTAGAGATCAAATGATAAAACGAGTTCTATTATTTCTTATTTACTATATATTGATTTTTTTTCTTTTTCATTGTTGGACGAAACTCATTTACCTTTACATTGTTTTTTTCTTATGAATGGTCCATGCTTAGAATATACTCCTATCCAACGAACCGATACTACGAAAAAAAAACACTATTGCTAGAGCACAGGGTATTATTAATCTATATCTTGACTATTCTGAAAAATTGTGTATTCTTAATTTTGTGGAGAGTTTATTCGAATTTATTTTGCAGAATGTTTTTTTTTTAGAAACTGGAAATTAAATTTAAATTATTCGAAAAATAATAAAAACATTGCTTTTTCTCCCATATATACCCATAGGTATGGAAATCCAAATATGTATGTATTTCGTAGGAGATTATGGACTCATGAAATAACACCCTCGAGTATTAACTCAATGGGGTTGAATAGTCAAAGATAATACTAAACATGGGTAACAATGAAATGCCAACATATAAAACAATGAAAGTGTTAGATTCAACATATAAGTGATCAATATATATATAATGTAATATTGTATTGTATAGGGTATAATATACTATTGTATAGGGTAGTCAACTGAACATATTTTGATTATTAATTCATTGATTATGTAATGAACATTCTCCTTATCAATTTATTTTCTCAAAATCAAGAAGGTTTTTGTTCATGTTGACAACTTTTTTGGTAAAGTATTAAAAATTTGATCGCAGTCGGTAGGATTCGAACCTACGCTCCCAGAGGGAATCTGATTTCTAGTCAGACGCCTTAACCGCTCGGCCACGACTGCTGCTGTGTGAAATTTTGCATAAAAAGAAAGTAACTAATTTTGCTCAGCCAAAGAGCTGTTCCATAAGTGAATGAGCTTGGCTCTTAGCTCACCTTTAATGACAGTATTGGGGTTGTAATATATCCAAACTAACTGGAGAGGTAAGCTAATACACGAGGTTATATGTTGGTAACTGTTAATTATACACCCTGACTAAAAAATACTCGGTGTTCCCTCATGTAAGTAGGATGGGACAATGAATATGTAGACAGGGTGTTCTAAAGTGACTTTGATAATTTTATGATTAGGAGATTTTATAAAAAAATTTGATCTTGGTATATAGAGTATGCTCTTCAGATTATTTCAATGGAAAAGGAATATAATGTACACTTCGTATTCTTTACGATCAACTATTATGAAGAGGTAATTTCATCGGTAAAAAAAGCTTATATTGTATGCTGTTCTTCGACAAATTACGTCCTTTCCAAATATAGGTATATACAGAGGTATTCATGAAAGAGTTTTGGTTTCGCAATATAAATAACACGTTGTTATTCAATGAATATTGAAATTATTATAATAACAATTAATTCCATATGTACCTAGTACATGTTTTTGATGAATTAATAATCATAGAACAGCTCGAATATGATTTTCATATCATAAACGTAGAAGGAAATTTGAGGATTATCAAAGAACACCATTCATACATGTGGGAATACTCAGTATAAACGAATTTCAACAGTAGCGAAAAATATTCATTCTGAGAAATTGACCCACGAAAGGCTCACACTATTACCATTCTTATTATAGGTATTTTTATTTTTTATTGTTGTTATCTAAACTGATTCCAAAATTTGAGGGGTCCACTTTGTAGTATTCCCAAAAATTGGCAATAATTAGAATAATAATGGTGGCTCAACAATTCTACCTGCACTTGACGATATATTCATATCATTTGATTCCATTTGAATTTTTTCATTGTTGACATTTCACCTAGATCAAATGAAACCATTCTGAAGAGAAGCGAATTCCCAGAAAACTCAATAGATTTAGGTAGCGCAGGATCAATTTATTGTCATTCTGTCCCTATAGAAATAGTCACCAAAATAGAACATAAGGAAGAACACACACGAGAAGAATTCTGAATGGAATATAGGAATGGAATATATGTAATACCTACTATAATTTATTGATTTTTACATTTCTCTCTATACTCAATAATAAACGAAGAATATTTGTAGAAAAAAGATAAATGCAAAAAGATAAAATGTTAGACTTTCACAGATCTTCATAGCTCCTTCTCAGGTGTGGAGTACCTATACAGGGTGAGTCTTTAACTCCTACAAATATTTAAACAGTAGATTTTTGAGGTCAAAAGAAACACTTTTTCCTCTTACCGTTTTTTTCGAATCGACTCGGTTCAAAAGATACAGGCTGTGGAAAATCATAAAATGTTATTTTTAATTTTATTTCACAAACGGTTTTATCGAATGAAATGAATTTGGGAAAATATTTCTCCATTTATTTGATGAATCTTTTTCGAACACAGGATATCACCCACGTCTCCTAGTTTTCTCATTATGGCCATTATACGTACCATAAAAATACCAAAAATTCAAAGAGCCCAACTCTTGGAACTCAGTTGATCGCTATCTAATGAATATTTGAACGTTTTGTAAAATAAAAGTCTTCATATTTTCTCGTATAATGCGCCGTTTTGTTCATAAATTAAAAATCTCAAAAAGTATCTGTGCAATTTGAAATATTGGGTACTTTGGCTGAATACAACTCTATTTACAACTCGGTTTGAAATATACACAGCTGCGTAGTGTCACAGATTTAGCTAGTTATTCTGAAGGTGATTTTGTTTTTCCAGTGGTGGCATAGCTCATTATGAAAACTTAAAATGGCTATAACTCTTTATCAGGGCCGAATCGGAAAAAATGGTATAGGAAAAAAGTGTTTCTTTTGAACTCAAAAATCTACTGTTAAAATATTTGAAGCAGTCAAATACTCACCCTGTATAAGAACAGGTAGGAAAAGGTTTAATTTTTTTTCCATGACACCCCCTGCCAAAATTTGTGCCTCCAGATGGTACTCCCATACTGTTTTTCTAGGATAACTTCCGAACGATTTGAATTTGAGATAATACAAATACCTATTAGTGATGTTCTGTTTTCAACATGTTTCCCATACCGCGAGGAATGAACTGACCCTAGCACCTAATGGTCCAAATTTGTTTTTGTCGTTTGAAATATAGGCGTAATTCCACCATTTATATTTTTGGTCATTCGTTTTGCAGAAAATTACCTATCGTTGCAACATCAAAAATGTGTACAGTTTTCAAGTTACAAGGATTTTTTTGATTGGATATCAAAATATTTTTTCAGGAATAGGTATTCCAAGATGTTTATTGTTGCTATGATTACTAAAGTAGTGAATGATTTTATAACTTGTCTTGGTAGGCATTTCCAAATATAAAGTCTATTTAAGGAAGTATTCAACCAAAAAAAAGGAGGTAAAGGAGGTAGCAGACACTTTATGAGAGCAGCATCAGAAGAAGATGTTTTGAATAGTAAAGAGTGTACACTATTCTTGAAAAAATGTTCTGAATTTCACCGATATCTTCAACTTAACAAGTTTGTGACCATAAAGTGCTAGGGTTAGTCCTTTCCTGGAAGACCTGAAGACTCATAGCGAAGGAGTTGTACGCAAATCATAACTGATATTTGTAGAGCGACTCAAGTTCAAAAAGTATCCAGAATCGGTTGAGTCGTTCGAAAATTATCTCAAAAAAACTCAATTGTGGGATTACCATTTGGAGGCGCATATCTTCGCATAGGAGAGCAGTAGGAAAAAATTCAAAAATTTCTGACTCATCTTTATGCATGTGCCTACTTTAATAACATCTTCACATCTTTGCTCCAACCTGCCTTAAGGAGAATCTCCTCCAGTCCATACCCACCTTTAAAAGACACAAATCTGTCTTGGCACACGTGAGATCGAGCCGGCAGGTGGCAAAGCACTTCTGATTCCACAGAAAGCTCACTTCAAATGCCAATCGGCGGTCTTACGTTGACCACTCACCCGCGCAAGATCTACCAGATTGTGACCGCACGAGATGCAGCTGACCGTGAGCCAAGTTCTCTACGTAGGTTACTGGACCGTGAGACCCTCCGTGCCACTGTGGTTTTTCGTCTTTTTAACATGTTTTTGTTATTGGTCTCCTCTTCTGTAAACACTTGTATCGGATGGGGCCTCTGCGGGCATTTCATCGGGATCGATACTTTGTCTTTGAAGAGTTTTTTTCCTTTGGTACACCGCAACGCCGCCAATTGCTTCCGATTAGACGGATATTCTTTGATATTGGGCAGTTGCGGAGATAAATTCGGACTCTTTAAATGTTCAAGTATACCAGCTGAAACTCCCTGAGCAGTCTGGTTCTGCTCAAATTGGTCTTTAACGCGGGGATCCATATCGAAACTAAATTAAACGATTTCGGATACTGCCGTGATTCGATTCAAGTTGGCCAATTATGATTATCCTGGAAAATGTTATCATTTATGCCTGCCAAATTAACAATAACAATCTGCACTAAAAGGTAAGCAGGTGTACAGGCCAGTTCCACGCTATTTCAATGGACCTTATCGTTTGTTTTGACAGGAACCGTCAACAGTTAGCCGCTGGCGCTGTAAGCCTATGTACACAAGAATTTTCAACCACTGGAGTAGAGAAATAAATAAATAAATTTCTACGAACTGCGCATTGGCTCTTCAAAACAAGGTAAAGTATCAATATTCATGAAGATCCCGTCTGATTGGTGGGAATTTGTGCTGAAATTCCTGATTCCATATCATAAATGTCTCTTGAGATTTATCTGACATGACATTAGCTTCGCTTTTGATTACGTCTGTAGCTGACGTTTTTTTTTTCTATGTAATCTTTCTTGAGCTCAAATCTGTTTATTTCAAAATCATTTTTGGCGTGAAATCAGTAGCTGCAACACAACTTTGAGCTTCTCAGACATCTTCACAAATATGGATATTTGGATGAAACTATCTGAGCTTATGAATAACCTGGAAATACGTTTCTCTTTCTCCTGGTAAAAAATTCTCAAAATTGCTGTCGATATTTCAATTGCTTCTCGATATTTATTTTTTGGGTTTGCATAAATTCACGCCTTAATGCAAAAGTGGCCTGCTATTATTCAAGAACGATACATTCTGGTTTTTCCACATCAACTGTCTCGTTGCTTTTATCAATAAAGAGGTTGTGTCACTTAGAGAAACGTCAAACTCAAATAGTGCACACAGAACACAAATAATCATAAAATAGTGCCTTAGGGAATTCTCAAGGTATTGGGAAGTTCAAACAAGCAATACGAACCCTGGTGTCAATTTTTCTAAACAAAAAGTTGATAGACTTTTGTTTGTTTACATAAAGGAACGGAGAATATTTTGGTGTTTCATAAAAAATATATCTTAATCAGTTGAAAATATCTTCATCTATCTCGTGATAATGAGGGAAGCTAAGTGAAGTTTTATTTGCATCAATGTTCCAATTTTAGCCATTGTAGAAGGTAAGGTGTAATAATTTTGGCTCTCATATGATCAATATCTAATATGATTTAAAAAATATTACTTTGTTTTATCAGCTGATGGCATGCTTCAACTTCGAAAACAACAATCACTGGTATATTGTATGTCGTTGACCACAAAAAATGATAATAAGAAAAGTGAAAATCAGAAATCGATAAGTTCCACTTCATCCCTTTCTTTAATGAAGAAAAGGACAAAAAACCCAATCAATGACCAAAACATGATCAGCAGATCAAAATCGAGTTATTACCATTCACAAAACTCAACTACCGTAGATTCGGGTGACTTGGGACGATTTTCAAATTCAACTTTTAATATTTCAAACACGGTGACCTATTTTCATGTGAGAAAGAGGTTCAAATATGCTTAATGACTCAGACTATTGATGCTTCATGCTTCAGAATTCGGATATAAATTTAAAGAAAAATAAAATATACTTGTCCCAAGTCACCCACCGAGTTGGGAGGCTTGGGACACAAGTTAAAATCCATTGATTACTTAATTCTCAAATGAATTAGGTGACTTGGGACGGTGTATAGTTTTGAAAAATTAGAATTTATGATTATATAGTTGAAATTCGGTAATGAAATTAAATGATAAACCACTATTACAGCGAGAGTAAATATATTGCAACTCAAATGTAAAACAACTAAACAAAACGAGGGAACTTTGATTTCTTTCATTCTTCGGTGATTTATTTGTGGAAATAACGTAAAAAATAATATCTTGTGAGAAATCGGCATATTTCCTGCTGCCAATGCGCCTCTTGTATCTATTCGGCATTGTCCCAAGTCACCCTATGAAACAACAAAATAAATGAATGAGATACGTGTTGCCGTTTGATTTATAAAGAACCTTGTTTCATGACATATCTAATATCCCACGTATCCAGAAAAAAAATTACTCAGGCACAAAGTGAAACACATGTACAGGACACTAGAAAGTATAAGGGCCATCAAAAACGCGCTTTTACTCTCCTAAATTCGTTAATTTTTCCTGTCAATTCAAAAGCTCTGATCACGGCAAACTCAACAGGAATTAATTGTTAAACTAACAGAAAAGAAGCTTCACAATCTTATAAGTTTATCCCTCCACTCATAAATGGTAAGAAACAAAGAAATCTGCAAGGGGGGTAATTGTCCCAAGTTACAGGACTGTCCCAGTACCCGAGTCTACCGGTACTGCCCATCTCTCGTAGAGGGTGCATGACAAATTCCTGAATTATACATAAAAATTTGCGTTATTTGATATAGAATTAACCAGGATGCTTTAGGCATTCATCATTCTAATGATCAACTGGTTTAAACATAGGTTTTAGGCCATTTTTTGTTCCAACTCTCTAAAGATCATACGACTTTATTTGTATTCATAGATTCCTTTCAAGAAAAGTCTCTTTTGTAATCAGTTCTGTGGTAAATTGCCACTTGAGATCACAGTATAATCCTTTGAAACGTCATCATCACCGTTCTAACCGTAACACACCATGTAACCTTGACCAGCCTTCGTTCAAGGAATACCATTCAGTGATTTGTAGACGTATTGTCGTTCCTGAATGGAAACAAGGTGTCATAATGTATTCTTTCGCAGATTCCTATGGGACACATTTTCCACAATGGAACCTCACGCCTCACCATCAATGAATGCAATTAGGTACCATTCTTCGGCGTTGTTCTTTGACACCTACCATGAAGTGATTTTCGCACCAGAGAATTACACCAAAAACTAAAAGCTACCACAATGGACCCAGGGAATGGTCGGATGGTGCAGTGCACTTTTTCTATGGATGATCTATGATCGGTTGAGTTCACGGGATATGGATTGGCTGTAAGGCTCACTTCTTCGAAAACTAAAGAGAAATGTTGTCCAACATATTCCTTTTTAACAGTCTTTATCTGATCTGCAGTGTAAAAGAAGAGATAAATTCACAAAAAATTACATACGTGTGTTTCATAGATTATGATTATTTAACATATAATATTATACCATGAAAGTAAACCTTGCAACTTTCGGGAAAATTACGAGAATTTACTGAAATTCCAAATTATTTACGTACCTTTGTCGCAACATTTTTGTAGTATTTCACGACGTTTCTGCGAATTTGTCAGTTAATAAAACTAATCATGTCAATTTGTTTATTGTCCAAACAATAATGAATACTGAGGTATGCAGTAAGTCAACAGTGCTCGATCAGTCGATAACTCAGGGCTAAAAAAAGATTGAAGCTTTGGCGGAATTGACTTCAATTTGCGCATGACTGTATAGGGTAGATCGAAAGTGGTGTAACAAAATACAATGAACTTTCAATTTAGGTATATAAAATTCTTATTTAGAAATACCCCCACTTATAATAATTTGTACGTTTGCCTTTATGACGACAAATTTCATGGTTATGATAACTTCAAAACAGTGAATTCCTGAATAGTTTTCTAGCTTTCTTCAGTCCTTCAGATGGACAGGTGGACTTCGAAAATGAATGTTAAAAAATGTTAATAAATCCATTTTCCCAAATAGTCTGCTCCCAACTCTTATTAAATACCATACTGGGTAGTTCTCATTTTGATGGATTTTAGTTTCCTACCCGCAAGGCGTCGCTAGCAACTGGGACAAAAAACGCTTGACAAACCACAGTCAGACGTTCACGACTGAACAATTGGGTATTCTCATTTTAAAAAGTGGGGTGGAATCATATTATTTCACCACTTGCGGACCAACATATGAAGTCAAAAATATCTTGAGCTTATACGCTAATCAAAGTCTATTCGAATTTGAATAATTCTTCTAAATTTCTCAGAGTTATCGACCGATAGATACTTTAGACTCATTCTCTACATTGAAGATTGTCATTTCGATGACATATTTTGGTTATTTCTATTTCAATGTATTCCTGCCCATGGAATTGAAAATCTCAAGCTGTATCTGTAAGTTCCGTAATTTCATAAAATATTATATATATTTTTTGTCTCTTTCTGAAAAAAATCTACCCTATATGAGTATTGAGGTCTTCAATAAATTATAGAATTATAATCTAAAAAGAATCAATAATTACAAACAGTTTCATGTTAGAACCAAGAAATTTTTAGTAGGGCTAAAGTCATATTGTTCAGATGATTATTTAGGTACAAAAGTTTTTTCTAGTAGTTATTTGGGACACTGCTTCATTAATTTTTTCGTGTGGGAATATAATTTGAAATGAAGACATGTATCTATATATCAATATATCCATCCACTAAGTAGTTACAGAGAAAACTGGAAAGTCACCTAATTCGAACTGTTTCCATAAAATTTCTATGATTTCCGCTGCAATAATTCTTTTTTTCGGATTATTAAGAGGTTGGTTTTAAGGGTTAAATTAGAATTGTCGGTTTTTTGGTCATCAATTTTTTCAAATGACACCTACTAAAATAACACGCTTTGAAGCTATCATTTGAAAATAAACGAGTGATAAAAGTATCTAAAAAATACTCTTGATGTATGGGGAGTCCGGAAGGGTGTTGAACCCCTGTTCACTCTGAAGCCACTTAAGTTTTGTATCTGTGAATGGAAGTAACCCATTTTTTTGCTTGAAGATATCATGCCCAAATAGGTAACGATAGATGATAGTAGAGTGATGGAGAGATGAACATTTTGAGTACAGCAATTCTTTTTTTAGGAACCGAAAATTAGCTCATGTCTCCATAACACATGGGAGAGTTGAGCAGGTGGCGAGATAGACTGGATCATAAGTTTGTTCATCAGGAAAAACATTGAAAGGAAACAATTTCCAATGACCAACGATTGTCTATATCAAGGTTTTCATCATCAGATGAATCAGCGTATGAAATACATACTTATTTTGTATTTCAGAGTCACTCTCACTTATTTCCGAAGTGTTTTTTACTTTTTTTAACCTTTGTTTATTTTTTCATATTCATTTCTACTATTCAATTTTTTTTTTTGAAGCAAACTATTATCCAAGCTCAGTGCGGGAAACTTGGACCACTGATTATGTCTCAAGACCATAGCATAGGTCAAGTCTCCCGCACTCCCTGTGTAACGAACAAAAATTAATTAATTTCTTACTTCTTAACAACAAAATCACGTTCAACCCTTTCATTTCCGAACTGTTCTGATGGCGGTCAAAATGAAGCCGCCACTAGTTATGCCTTGTCACTAGTATGTCACAAGCTATTGACGATACCGGTAGCGCGAAATTTAAATTGGAATATTTGAGGTGGTTCAAGTCTCCTACCTGAGCAAGTCTGCCGGATTCATCCTACATATTATAAAAAATGAACTTTGTGGAGTTATGCACAAACAAACAAACTAACAATTGTTTGTTAATCTCCTTTTAACTTTTTGATATATCAGGAATATTTCTCTTCAAAAGATAAAATATTTTAATAGGTATTATCTAACTAAAAGTGATAATTTAAATGATATGATCATAGAGGAGTAATCGCCTTTGAAAAAATACACTTAATGAATCTAGAGAATCAAAGATTTATAAGCAAATTACTTTTATTGGTACCTTCAATTGATACCCAATATTGAAAGTGTTATGTTGGAAATGTGATTATCCTCAGGCTTTTTTTTTTCAAGGGTTGAGGCGCTCTTAATGTGCGGTCTCGGACATTAGTTCATAAGACAAAGACCTTATTTTGTGATGTTTTACCATCCCTCGAAATATTACTCGACACATTTCTGATTCACCTCGTCCCAATTATTTCCTAGTCCTAATTTTGAGTGACCAAGAGCTGGGGTAATGGTACAATTCATCTAACCATAGTGCGAAGCAATCCGAAATTAAAAGCGCATTCAGAGGTAGTCCGATATCGGACTTGCCATCTACGAACCCCCAGTTTACAATCCATTCATTCAAGTCTAAGTATAAGGTACGGTTCCGTAAAAGCGACATTTAATTTTCCAATGATATTTTTAATGCCCCGCAGACGTGAAATTATCTATATTCGCACCCTCAATTAGTTGACCTTCCCCCCAAAAAAACCGGGCCGTTGCCATTTCTTCGCCAGAAGGGTTCAATTGTGATATATACGTAGAAGAAACTTCCAGGGTGGAGGTATACCTTTTATTGCTTTATAATCACTGTATTTGTTTACTCTCAGAGACTGACGTAATTTTGGCTATCTTGGGGAATTGTCTACGGACGTTATGTCATCACGTATAGATGGATATTTCGGGAAATTATACGGGCTTCAAGGATTTTCGGGCACTTTTTAATTTACGACTGTCCGTCAAGGTGGAATTCTATGAAATGCGACTCGTGGTCCCGGCTCGTGGCTCAAATTTATTGGAATTGCCAGGAAGTAGGCGATCACAACACAAGTCAAAATTGGCGGGTGGCGAAATTGCGAAATAGCGACGTGATTTTCGATTGATGAATCTTGTGCCTGTTTCAGTCGACTGGGGTCAAGTGGTGTAAAGTGGACACAGTCAAAAAGTGGTGAAAATTGAGACACCCTTCAAATTTTCAGTAAAACTGTATTTGAAAATATACAGGATGTAAACTTTAAATGCGGAAAAATTCAAATGGTAAGTCTTTGTCAGAAAATAGTGTGGACCTTCTATATAAACGCTTTCTTAGCAGTCCCTGCTTTGATGTTGGCCCCTAAAGAAAGCACCTGAAAAACAATTTTTAATTTTTTCCATAGAACTAGAAAACTCAGAGTTGAGCAGACATTTTATAGGAGTGAGAAGTCTCTAGAAGTCAATAAACATGGTGTTTTCTTATAATTGCAAGGGGTAGAAAAAACCACCCCTTAAATTTGTTTCGCAAGAAACTTTTGTCCTCATTCTTATTCATATTATATCATTCAAGAATAAAATTCTGGTACCATCATTCATTTCGAACAAATAAGGTTTGCTTGGTAAAATTAATGGATCAATGGTTTTTGAGAAGGCTTTTTTTATCAACAGGTACGTATAGTGCGTCGCATAGGCTAGAATTATCTTCGAAATAAAATTTGCCCAGTGGGCTGACATTTTATATATATGCATATCTATGCATGAAATATGGTCAAAAAAAGTGACAGAGAGAAACGCACGTCGGGAATGCAGTTGTCTTTTTCTAGAATATTGATTGGTCCACACTCACCTCTATGTGAACAAAAAAGAGAAGGTAAATGCCCGACCATAATTTCTCTCTTTCTATAAAAAAAGCCAATTTCATGCTTACATTGCCCAGTCCATGTCTCTATGTCTATGATACTACCATACTTTTTTTTATCGACTTCTCTCTCCCATAGAATGTCTGCTCGATTCCATTTCTGTCAATTTTCTGGTTAAAAAAAAATTGAAAATTACTTCTCTGGTGCCATCTTCGAGAATTTTCTTTATGCTGAGTCTGCTCGAATTCTTTTTCATGAAAGGCCCACACTATTTTCTGACAAGAAATTCAATAATGGTTTGCATTTGTTTCGGATATTTATAGCGTAATTTTAATTTAGGTACAGTGATAATAAGCTTCATTATTGAATGAACAAAAACAAAGAAATTAAAAACTACGCTATCATAAAAAAAATAATTATAATAATAAATAATAATATCTTCAGAATGGATCGCCTTCCATATACAACTTGTACTTCAAGTAATTTTCAACATTAATTATCATATTCGCCCTTTTAGTGAGGGTAGTAATTGAATAATCGAATATGATAAATGCTCTTTCGAATTCGTCAATGATTCCGTTATTGCCATTATTGGATCTATGAAGATCTATGGTCTTACTTTCAGAATGCCCTACTAATACTACCATTCCTAATAGATTATACGCAAACAGGTGGATTGAAAGGGGAGGACCCCAACATTGGCCTGCTGGATCTCCTGATCTGACACCCATGGATTTCTTTCTTTAGGGTTATTTGAAGACCAAAGATCAAGGTCTATGAAACAGATATCCTGATAAAAAAAGAATTATTATATCGAAGAAATGTTGTTGGCGACGAAATTCGTAGAAATCCTAAAGTAATAAAACGATCGGTTATGAGCCTGATAAGGACGGCCAAAAAGTATATAGAAAGTTGAGAAAATTATTTTGAACAGAATGAAGATTTATTCTGAAGATCAAGTTTTAATCATTGGTTTCAAGTCAGAGTAGTTTTCATATTTGTTTAACTTTAAACTTTTCATCATTGTAAGGGAACCTATTAGGGTTTAATTATTGAATACATTAAAAAGAATATTAGTTGAACAAAAAATTGCAATTTTGAATTTCTGAATTCCATTTTCATGTACTCTATTCCTTAGAGGCGTATGATCATAAATAAATTATTCATGAAACATGATCCTCAAGTGGAGCATACCAATGATTGATTCGTTTTGAAATAATTATACAGATTGATAACAAAAATGTTAATATTATGATGAAAATCCACACCCACATACAGGGTGTTTTTTCATGACTTTGAAGTTGAATAAAGCCTCACTTATTTCGATTCTGATATTTGTAGAACTTAAATGTTGTGTTTCATTGGAACTAACAACTTTAACCTAAATATAAACTTTCTGTCGAATCGATCAAGAATTTCAGGAGGTATATACAAACGAAAATTTGAGAAATTTGGGAAAAATCTCTGTATAATGGAAACAGAGTAACTTAGGCAACCTAAAAGGGTGTTTTTGAACTCATTTCAATGTCCTCTATTCACGGTTTTCATTTTTCCGTTTACTAGTGAAACACCCTGTATTTTATATCAATAGAAGGAGTAAAACATCGAATTATTCTCTAAAGACAACTATCAAATTAACAAGAGAAAACAATTAAGGAAAAAAATTCATAAATAAATAAACACAAGAAAGCCTAAAGTAAGACTAAAATATACAAAGAATTATGAAACCACCTACTTTTACTCTATAAATAAGGTGATTTCAATCCTAGTAATAAAGTAAAAGTAGATAGTTTCATATTTCATTGTATACAGGGTGTCCCAAAACTAGTGAATCAAACCTCACATCCCGATAGAGTAGATCAAATACTATCGAAAGACACCAATATTAGTTGAGCGAAAATGTACCGTTTCTGAAAAAACCTAACATAAAGTTGCCGATTTTCGAACTATTTTTTCAATCACAAGGCCAATTTGTGATTAAGGATAGCGTTTTTCTCCCATATTATCACCCCTATACAGGGGGTTTATTCTGAGTAATCAAAATCATATAGAAAAAAAACAATTGTTTTAATTTTCATTTACTTAGGTTATCGATAAATTACTTAAAATAATTTCAATTAGGGGAGATAAAACAATAATCTTAGTTCAATATAATTTAAAATCGATATCCTCTTTCACAAACTGGCCCTGTCGGCAACTTTAGGTATTTCAATAAAATTTTGATTATTTTGGAAACGGAACATTTTCGTTGAACTATTGTTGGTGTCATTCGATAATATTTAGTCTACTCTATCGTGGTGTGACGTTTGATTCACTAGTTTTGGGACACCCTGTATTTTAGAATACTAACTTTTTAGTATAATCACTATAAAAACACCTTTCTAAAAATCTTACAGTATAGTTCGATTTGTCCAGAAACATCTCAATGAATCTGAAACACTTTTGAAAGAATTGTGCCGAAATTCGGAGCCTTTTATGATTTGCGATAATAGGTGCCCTAGGAAAATCAACTTGTACTTTGATTTGAAAAGACCTTTTTGCAAAATTTCGGATTGAAATACACCTAATAGCTATTACCAATTTTTGTGTGTGCTTCCCCGTAAATTCCAAGTCTTCTGAGCTCTCACAGTGGATATACCAGACATCAATTCCCTAATGACACCTTTCAGTCACGACAGTCTGGGGGGTGCCAATATAATTTCAGTCCGAAGTGAAACTTTATAAAATTCTTGTGCGTTCGGCGAAATGAAAATCTACAAAAGAGTCCTTCCTTCAAATTAAGAGGCCGTTTATGCAAATATCCTAAAAGGCGGAAAATATTTATTTCGAGCGTAACAAAAATTTAAGGGTTGCGGGGTAATACCCGACCGGTGTGAAAATTGATGGATATTATGTTGCCGGAAATTTACATAATAACCATAATTCCACCCCTAAACTGTTTGAAAGTCGAAATGCCTGTAGATTAAGTCTTTTATCGGCTTACTTTGTGTGTGAGTTTCGACATTTTGCCTCGTAATTTTCGTTTTTCCAATTCGGCCCATTATATTATTTTTTATACATAACTCGTATAAGTAGAGGGAGCAGTGCTTCAAGGGGTTCCATATAAAAACGATTGATTCTTATTTAGAGAATCGTTTTGCTGTTTTCTCCTGGTGATTGGCACTGTGCAGAATATTTAATATTTTTTTCTAGTGCGAGGGAGACCATTCCATACATTTATACAGGGTGAGTCTGTATCTTGTAGATATAATTCGACAGAATATTCCTGACGTTGAGAGAAACACTTTTACTTTCACTATTTTTTTAAATTCAGCTCGCTTACAAAGATACAGGCTGTTGAACATCTCACAAATCATTTCATCGAATGGAATCATTTTCGGCATATGGTTCTTCATCAAGTATATCATGTAGTATATCTTCTCCGAAAACAAAATTCCAACCAAAAATTAAAATTTCTTCATTATGACCATAACATTTTATAAAAATACTATAAATTAAGGATTAAGTCCTAAAAGTGAGTTGAACGCTCACTAATGATTTTTATCTGACAAATGAGAGTCGAGGAAAGGCCTTTTTTGACTCAATATAAAATAGAAGGTAATTCTACATACAGTATACATGCGAAAAAAAAATATTAGACCATTTTGAAAATAAAAGTAGGTACTTATTCCTCATTTTTCCTTGTACAGAGCACCATTAAAGAGTAATTTCATGTATTATTGTTTTACATATCCTTTATTTTACTCGATATTTCTTCTATAATTTTTTTTTGCCTTTCTATAGTTACCAGAATCAAACACTGATTGTGTTAATACCTAATCAAATTCTTTTGACAATATCTTCTTATTTGTTGAACCTATACTACATTCACATTTATTTTAGCAGTCGGTTGGCCATGAAATAATTTTATCAAGTTTTTGTAACTAGAACAGAGTAAGGTTGGTACTCATGAAATGTCGTTAATGTCATAAGGCCGTTGCCACAACTAGTATCAATTTCTATTACGAAAATGCCGAAAGTGATTCAAAAAAGAGTCAGGGTTTCAGGAAGTGCTATTTAGAATTCAGGTCCGCTCATTCAAATAGTTATACCCTGATATTCTAAAATCCACAATACGTCAAACGGTAGCGAACATATTCAATGTAAAAGAATTTATATAATGTTTCATCTGAATCTAAACGACTTATATTTCAGCTGAATATTTCCACAATTAGAAAGATTGTGAATGAAGAGTATGGTAAAAAATTTCCTTTTATTGGGAGACCCAAAAAAGCGGTGGCATTTGAGAAGTTCATGTTTGAGTGAATTAACGCGAAAAGTTTACTACATGATTTTCGATTAATGTCATCGTAGAATAAGTTCCCGAAAATTGATTTTTCTATTTTTCATTTGACTTGTCCAATACATTGTAAATGTCTTAAGGTACCAATAAATACCTAATTAATATTATTCTATCAATATATTAGGATGAACAGCCACAAATACGTGCCAGTTCTCCTGTTAATTGTTTATTCATGTGAAATTTTTATACAAAGGTGAAGTTCATTTTGACTTGAAACTTTCTTTTATTCCTTTTACTATTGATGCAAGATGATATTTTTGAAGAATTTAACATTCTTGTAATTATCTGTTAATTCTTTCGGGAGATACCCACTCCCAACCATTGCATCATATGCATTTCATTTACGGGTTTATATTTTTCAAATCTACAACTGATGTAATGTATTCAAACTTTAGCCAAAGAAGATAACGAACATTAACTGTCCTCAAGCTATTGCATATTATGATATTATACTGATCTCTTGTATTTTCCATGCAAATAACTCGATTTGGTATGCCTTCCATCAGTTTGTATAAACTTCAATTATGTTCGTCACATATTTCCCGAAGAGATTCGACTTTGTTATAAAATACGTAATAACAGAAACTTTTACGTAGAACGGGCAACATAGCATTGATTTAAAACCCAAAAACGTTTTGACAAGCTTCATAACCCTACATTTTCGTACTATACAGAGTGAAATGTGTTAAAGTTCCATGGCCAACCGAGTGCTAAAATAAAAGTGAATAGAGTATAGAAAGAAGTAAAATTGGCATACATAAAATGTCGTGGTTGTCAAAACGATAGTTTGACATTGTGGAAAAAACGTAATAACAGAAACTTTTACGTAGAACGAGCAACATAGCGTTTATTTAACACCCAAAAATGTTTTGACAAGCTTCATAACCCCACATTTTCGTACTACACAGAGTGAAATGCGTCAAATTTCCATATCCAACCGAGTGTTAAAATAAAAGTGAATGGAGTATAGGTATGAAATATGTCAGACGAAAAAAATTCAGAATTTTCAGGTAAATAACATCAAATAGAAAAACTGGGCATCCAATTGTAATTGGATTCGAAAGAAATATGTACAAGCTTTCTGAAACCTTCTGTATGAATTAAACTAGGTTTTCTTTTTCGTAATGAACTACCAAACTTTTTCTTCTAGACATAAAAAGAGGAAGGCATCAACCCAAATGAAGTCACGTTTTGATAATGTATTCGACTATTTCACTATTCCAGAAGAGTAGTTGAAATTGGAAATCATGAAAGAGGTTGAAAAAATCACATCAGCCATCAAGAAGGATCTTCAGTATGCGACCTTGCATTTCGAGCGCCAGTCGAACAGTCAATTAGCCCTCACGCGCTAAAGAAAAACTGACCAACTGATCGTCAGTTCAGTTGTCTCCGATCCGACATTGACAAAAAAGCGGAAAATGCGGCACGACCCAAAATATTCAAAACTAGGGCAGCTGATAGGCTGGATGATAAAGGATCGTCGCGGTTTTATCAATAGACCTGTTCCAATTATAACTCAAAACAGGAACGGAGGAGGAAGATTTATGTTTTAATCCCACGAGTTGTCTATTTTATATACGATGGCGATTCCGAGAAGAATTTTAATTTTTGGTTGCATTTCGGCGGTTGCGTTAGAATAGATTCCGGCTTTTTTACGAGAGGAACTCCGATTAATTAGTCAAATATAATGGCCTGATGCGAAATTTTATGAACTGCTGCCGGGGAAGAGAATTATGTTCGTTATTTTTTCAGTGACGAGTCAATGTGCCTCCTAGATTAATGAGACGAATACCAGAAATCTATTCCGGCAAAAAATATCTGTTTATGCTTCAGATCCTCCGACAGGAAAAGTAAATTATATAGAATTCATACAGGATGTATTTGGTGGTGAGTCTTTTTTCCATAGAAGATAGAACTGGTCAAAATGAAGCGTTTCACCAAAAATCAACTATACAAAACTTTCAAAATGACAAAGTTGAAAAAAAAAAAAAAAATTGAAAATGATTACTGAAATACACTGCGCAAAAAAATTAACGCACCTTCTGAAAATCTCAATTTTAATGAAAGTTAACTCTACATTGACTTTTTAACTTATTTTTTATGTTCTCTCGGGAAGGTTTTGAATGAAACAAGACACATTAAATGGAAGAAAAATTCAGGATTTCACCGAATCTTATGTGAAAGAAGAGAAATGAACAATTTTCAAAATACTGAAATGCTGATAAGTGATTTAATACTTGGTATTTCCACCCCTTGCGTTAATTACAGCTCGGCAACGACGGTTCATACTCAAAATGAGTGATCTTAAAATTTTCTGATCTAATCCTTCCCAGATTTCTCCGAGTTGGATTCCTAAGTCATTAAGAGTAGCTGGATGATTTTTTCTGAACTTCTCAGCCTTCTATTGAGGTTGTCCCAAACCTGCTCAATCGGATTGAGATCTGGACTTCTTGCTGGCTATTCCATTCGAGAGACTTCAACATCTTCAAGGTACTCCTGAACGATTCGCGCACGATGGGGTCTGGCATTATCGTCCATAAAAATGAAATTTTCACCAATGTATGGGGCAAATGGCACTACATGCTCTTCAAAAATGTTCCTTATATACTTATCAGCATTAATAGCTCCATTATCAACGACCACTAGGTATGTGCGAGCAGTCAAAGATATTCCACCCCATACCATAATCGATCCTCCCCCGAAACCAGTAGTATTCAGGAAATTGCACTGAGCATATCTTTCATGTGGACGTCTCTATACAAGGGAACGTCGATCACAATGGTAGAGGCAGAATCTAGACTCATCTGTGAAGAGAACTCTTTCCCAATCGGCCTCTTCCCAATGGATAGGCTCTCTCGCAAAATCCAAACGCACCCTTCGATGGGCTGGGGTAAGAGCTGGGCCGCGACACGAGGCCTTAAATCATATTCTCTGAGGCGATTTCTTATTGTCTGAGTGCTAATTGGCACCTCATGAGTTTGCTCAAGCTGAATTTGAAGGAGGCGAGCGGTTGCAAACCGTTGTCTCAACGAAGAAACTCTCAAGTAACGTTCTTGAATGGCAGTTGTTACCCGTGTAGAGAATCAAACGAAAGAAAAACTATTGATCACTAGAATTGATCGAGAACCTGCTGGGAAAAAACATCTGTATTGAAGAAAACCGTTGAAAGTGGATAACATATGCATGCAAAATTCTGAAAAAAATAATTATCATTGAGAACACCTTGAGTTGTAGAATAAATTTGACATTTCCATAATGTGCGTTAATTTTTTTGCGCAGTGTAGATCCTAATACGACACTATAGACCGTTGGTTAACTGAATATTAGCAAAGCAGTTGGAAAAATCTTATCTCCTGATTCGACCATGTGGTTTCGTTTAGGATATTGGCACGTTCGATATTTACGTGGTAATGAAAATGGAAATTTAGGATTGCCGATTTGTTCTCATTATTTTTTAGTAACTTACACGATTTTATGAAATGGCTCATTTCGATACCAACTATGGAGAGTAGAAAGAAGGAGAACGATCACCGTACTAAAAATGTGTCCCCGAAAACGGGGAACGTAGGACAGGAGTCGCTGCGATCGCTATGTTTATAGATAAGGGCTGGGAATTCAAGCGTCAATTTGAAATGAACAGCCTTCATTTTATTTTAGGTTATGTGTGGTTTTTCTGATGATTTTTCAAATACCTTTCTTCAAATCTATATTAAATATGAGTTCTCTGAATTATATGCAATAAAAAACAAGTCATATCACAAAGGGGACTACGCTTTATCAGCTTTCATTCATAATAAATGACGAAATCTATGAAATTCGAACGAAATCACTGATCAAAAAAATTGTACCTACTTTTGTTTATTATTGTTTATTGAAAACAGGTATGTTAGTTGTTTTACCGTAATCTTCAAAATTATATAAATTGGCATTGAGGAGAGTATATATCGAGACAACAAAAGGTAGCAATCTCAGATTTATCACTTAGATATTAGAGTAGATTCTGTTGCCAATACTCAGCTGAGAACCGTTATAAACCATATATTATGTAATGACAACAAAATTCTTCAAGAATATTCACTTCTTAACCATCTAGTTTTATTGGTTAGATATTCTTATTCAAATGAGTCCTTTTCTGACGAGGGATGACAATTTCGATTTCGTTTATAATGAATCCATCATCTTTTTGATATCTTCATCGCAATAGTGCTCTTGACACACAAATTGATTCCGATTCGATTCTTGAGGTAAGGTTTTTTCCAATTTTCTCTCAAAAATGCCCTCGGAAATTTTATCTCTTCCCCTTTTCTTTCCGATACCAAAACACTCTTACGCTAGCGCACGCTTCAACATTTTACCATGGTCATATGCTGTTCTCTTATCAAAAATCGAAAATAATAATATTCCTACCATCTGTCACCAGGGAAACAGTTCACTCAGCCAACTACAACTAGTTTAAATCAAAATTTCGCCATCAAGTGATGGCCAGCGCGCCTGTTGGCAAAAACATGAACTACCCTATTGGTACATATTTTAGGGGACAAAAAATCTATGGTCTCAAAGCAGCGATCATTTTCCTTCTCTCTACTCTCCATACCAACTGATAGAAGAGACTTAGGACACAAGTGTAAAAAATAGAATAATACAAAATTTCACCAATAAAATTCGTCCAAATTATTCACGAATT
Organism: Coccinella septempunctata; assembly: GCF_907165205.1. Taxonomy (NCBI): domain Eukaryota; kingdom Metazoa; phylum Arthropoda; class Insecta; order Coleoptera; family Coccinellidae; genus Coccinella; species Coccinella septempunctata. Next base: position 1,355,825 of record NC_058191.1, read on the forward strand.
TTTATCCAATGAGCATCACAATCTTCTTGACTGAACATTCCAACAATCCTCATGAATATGGGATGAAATGGGGAAACATCATAGCACTTTTTCAACATAACTAACATAAGCAGTTTCAAGAAACTGCCCCGATTTTCTATATTTTTTTTTCACCCTAAATTGCACGATACAACAATTAAGATTCTCTCAAAAGTGACCTGATGCATCTAATCCGATGAACTTGGTACTGAACCATTCATTGTCCAGCCATATGTTTATGTTTTGTTTCGTTTTTGCGATGCCGGAGTCACCTTCCACAGTCCCATACTTGAAATTCAATGAAGGATTGTATCTCAGCCATCTTGGATATTTTATATAGACAATTTTTGGTTAAACGACTAATTTTGATGAGTTCTACCTTCTGTCAAAAAAGCCTCACCTTTGAAAACACCCTGTATATGTGAATATCATACCCGGTAAGAGCAACAATGAATCAAAAAGCGTCCGAGATTCATAAATACAGAGTTTATTTAGTGATCAAGTCTCCAATTTTCCTCAAAAATTTTTCTAAAGCACCTAGTCCTATAATCGATGTCTACTACTTCCATTAAATTCAGCATCTCCGAAAAACAGCATGTACATCATAGCGTGGGTGGATATTCAAATAGAAGAACATGTGCCCAAACCCTTTGTGGGGAATTAAAGCAAATAAATAAATACAAATACGGCCAGATGCTGAATGCGGAATTTGGAGGGTGATTCCTCCTTACCAACAACTCTTTACAAGAGTTTGCAACAGGTCCCTCTGGCTTTATTCCACCCACACCTTCGGGTAAATAGGGACACCACAGATAATCTAATAAGAATGACGTTCTAAATTTATTACACAAATAACGCTATCTGACAATGGCGCTCTGTGTGCTTCAAAAATAATGTTTGCTCGAAACAATTTTTTGGGGAAATCGTAATCTCCCATCGATTTCATCGAGAATTTGTGTAAGTTCATAGGTATCCGGAAATTATGAATGGACACATTTGTCCGATGTTTGAAATAGATTAGATGAGAGTCATGTTTATTTTACTTTATATGTATCTATTCGATTCGAGGAATTGATATTGACAACAACGTTGAATGAAAGAAGAGGTGCTAGGCCATAATACTCCGAACATCCCAACAAAGTCTTAATAATTTACCAAAGTGCATAATATTTGACAACTAGGTACATCATATACAGGGTGTGGAAATATTTTAACAGTTGAATCTTGAGGTCAAAGAGAACACTTTTTTCCCTCACCATTTTTTCCGAGTCAGCTCGGTTCAAAAGATACAGGCTGTTAAAAAACCACAAAAAAATGTTATTTTTAGTTCTCTCTCACAAACTGTTTTATCGAATGAAATAAATTTCGGAATACAGTTTTTCATTTATTCAATTAATGTTTTCGAACACAAGATCACCCACGTCTTCCAGTTTTCTCATTATGATCATTACGTACCATAAACATAACAAAAGTTCAAAGAACCCGACTCTTGAAACTAAGTTTGAAGCTATCTAATGAATATTTGAACGCTTTATGAAATAATAGTACTATTTAAATTTTTTCGTATAATGCGCCGTTTTCGAGTAATTTGATGTTCCAAACTTTAAAAGTATCTGTGAAATTTGAAAAATGGGGTACTTTAGCTGAATATAACACTCTGTTTAAAAGATCCACAGATGTCATAGATTTAGCTTGTTATTATTAATGTCTCTATTTTTAATATTATTTTTATGTTATAATATTGAAAATAGAGAAATTTATCGATCACAAATCGTATTTTTTCTAATACGGGAGACCACATGATTGGAACAACACTAAAATTTTAATGACGGAACCAGAGCATTACAAACGAAAGATCAAAGAGTCTACATGTATTCTATTACATCAAGATAATAATTTGGCAAAGTGTTCGGTAGGAATAGATCATATTTGGATCAATTTACTAAAGAAGGAGATGTCATCCGGTAATTTCAAAATTAAATGAGTCAACATTTCTCTGCAGTCTCTAATTCTATGTATTGACAATTAATGTCAAACAAAAGCCACAATTCAGAAGATTTCCTAAAATAGATTTTTCGTCTGATGGAGTCTGATATAGACTCCGAAACGTTACCACATAAAATTATAATTTCAACGTTATTTATTTTCAGTTCATTGTCAGGCAACAATTTTTTCTAGTTAATTTGCTCCTGACAAATTAGTGCAAGAATTTACGCAGGAGCAAATCGTCGATTTCATTGATTTCATTGATTTTGTTTCAGAGATTGGGAGTGAAAACCCTAAAAAGTTCATTAAGAAATGCAGAATCCTCCCAGAGAAAATTTCAATCGATATCTAGAATAATTTGTTGCACTGGCTGCAGAACTTCCCATTTTTGATTGATTTTGAAAATTGAATGAATTCATTATTGAATATCAACCTTTTTCTATTGCCTTTGTTGTTATGCCATCAGTCTTTCAATTTTGGGTCACAAATCATACTATAGTTAGCAACAAACTCTTTTCTTCTGTTGAGAAATGAGTGTCCTTTGTAGATTACCACCACTTGCTGGGCAATCATTCATCGTATTCGTACTAACAAGGACATTTTCTTCACGTTCCTCTTCAACATTAATAAAACACATTCACACAAGACCTTACAAAAAAAGTGTTGTACTCATATAAACTTAGGTACCCTTTATTTGACAATTCTTATCATTATAAATAATAATACTAATTCAACAACAAAAAGTTGTTCCTCTTTGATATTAAGATAATAATTTACTTGAAACTGACTGACAGGACAATAAAGTTAGGTTAATGAAATGACAAGGATCATCGGCAACCGGCTAACTAATGAAATAGCTTTATTGGACTAGGATGAAGTTGCACCAGAATAAAAAACAGAAATATCACTAGATATAAAAACTTAAGGGCCCCTTACTTAAGATTCTGTTAAGCCACAGTCGTGCAACTGGAAATAAAATTAAGCGTCCATTAACTTTAAACGACACTTAGTTCAGTACTCGTTTTAAGGAGTATGGGTGCAAATGGGCCTTAGAGTTATTTTCAAGGTTTTCGATGAAATGTAGGTAGAAGAGAACCACTTTTTATGTATATTGTGGAGATTTCAAGAATGGTGCTCGATGCGAGAAACAATTCACAGACTCATCAAACTAGAATGCTATGTGTTTGGAATCTGCTTGTTCTTCCCGTTGTATCCTATAAATCTAAGTTATCTCCGACAACTATTCTAGATCTGGATTATTGAGTTGGAAGCAAACAAATCTCGACTAGAATTTTGCCTAACATTTCGCTTTATTGCCCAACCTTTTCACGATAGTCACAACGATAGTCCAACGAGGAAAACGGATGTACGCGCCAATTGTACACAACACCTCTTTATCACCGGGCTTCACACCTTTATCACAATTTCCGACTTTTGGCACCCGACATAAGTCGGTCTCTTTGCTGGCCGACGAATAGGAACAATAAAACAGGCACACGCTGTACACTTTGAAAAAACAACTTGCCTCACAATCAAATCGACGTTAGAAGGACCAGTCTACAGAATTCGATGTTTTCACCATACAACTTCACGGTGAATTATGGCCTATCGTGAATGGTTGCACGTCAAGTAGCCTACTCTAATTATTTGTAACTATTGTCGCCTCAAAGAACAAGGGGATGAAGTAAAAGAGGTGTTTTGTTGAACTTCCCTTAGTTATACGTGATTTATTATTTTCCTTCCCGGAGAATGGCGCTTTAGAATGGAGAAATTTCCGTAAAATGGGTATTTTCAGTTTGAATGTGATGGTATAATAATGGTGGATATACGGCCCGACCATTATTCAGGTAACAACAATGAAAATCGGTTTCAAAATCGGGGTGCACTTTATGGAGGTCGTTGGTTCGGTAACCACTCGTTTCTTCCCTAATTATGGAATAATATGGTACTGAATTCTTGACTGAATTATTCCAAAATTAATTTCCGTTCAATTGGACTATGTTGTGACTTCAAAAGAACTCTAATCCATTAATTTTCTTCCCAGCTTCTACCTTTATTGAAGCAATACACGACAATTGCTTCGTCTTCTTCGGGTGAGTTGAACAAATCAAATAAGCTGTTGAAATGTACTCCCCATATACAGATTGAGCAGAAGAGATGTATGGCAGATGGAATATCCCATATCAAGGATCTTTCGATGTTTGTGTTCTAGTAATCTTGCTTTAAATTGATCGTAGTGTATTGAGTTCTGTGGGATCGTTTTGTAAATACTGTTTTTCATCCGATATATTGTTTGATAGTGAATCAATTAATTTTGAATATTTTTGTTTTCTGAATGTTGGAATTGAAAAGCATTTTTAAACTATGAACTTCCCTCATCTTTAATATGGTTATAGTAAGTGAAAGTTGAATGTTTTATTCTCTGAAATTTTGAAATGTTTGATATTACTCACTATCTACTACTCTTTTTACTTATTATTAGAATTATTGCTATCGGATCATGCCTGTAAAGTGCAGAGGGAGCTCAATATCTGATCACAAAATATCATTCCTACTGAATACAACTAAATATTTTCTCAATTTGATCTATTGAAGCATGAAGGAGATCAGTGTTTATTCCCAATACCAACCTGGACTCAAATTCAACTTCAATTGTTATCACCTTCGATCTGTCACAGCCCGATCGAGATGTCAATAATTCTTTGAGTGATTATACAGGGCGAGTCTTTGACTCGTACAAATATTTCGACAGCAGATGAACAGTAGAGAAAAAAAAGTGTTTTTCTTTACCATGTTTTTCAAATCGGCTCTGTACCAAAAATTCAATGAACCCAACACTTGAAACTAAGTTGGACGCTATCTAATGAATATTTGAACGTTTTTGAAAATAAAAGTATTTTCCATGTTTTCTCGTACAATGCGCCGTTTTTGAGTAATTTGGTGTTTAATTATTAAAAAGTATCTGTGAAATTCGAAAAACTGGGTAGGTACCTACTTTGACCGAACGAAACTCTTTTTGGAAGATTCAAAGATGTGTAGTCTCACAGATTTAGCTAGTTATTTTGAAGGTAATATTGTTGTTCCAGGGATGGCTCAGCTCATTATGAAATCTCAAAATTGCGATATATTTTCATCAGAGCCGAATGGGAAAAAATGATAAAGGAAAAAAGTGTTTTTTGATCTCAAGAATCTACTGTTAAAATATTTGTAAGAGACAAAGACTCACCCTGTATATTATAAATTCTTCAAGATTTAAATACGTTCCAACTTGAAAATGGACGTTTTTATTTTTGTTATTTCTACAAAGTGTTTCTCCAGATGACGTCATTGGTTCTTTGAAAAAACGGAAAAAGTCACTCCACTATTTCTTAAGCTATTTTAATGAAATTTTGAATGATTTCATAATTTATTTGACTTATTCCACCGTCCAATAAATACTTTTTCCACTCATGATATTTTAATTCTTTTCAAAATTTCTATTGCTCAATTGAAAATTTTCTCCACTAATGATGTCCATATCGAAGTTGGAACTAGAAAAAAATCCTATATTCACTACAAATATGACAGTAAACATTATGAACAAACTTAATCGAAACAAAAACGAATAAAGTCAAAAAGACAAACATCACAAAAAAAGAAATATTCACCATTTGAGAAATATTATGCAACAAAGATATTGAGGTCATTTCAAAACTTTATCAAAAAGTGATCCACCGCATTATCAATACATATTTTTTTCGATTTTTCAAATTCTGGAGAGTTCTTCTGATAAGCACTGCTGCAGTTATTCGCTCTCTGAGTGACTCTTCTAATAATCCTTATTTTCAATTGAAGTTTAGAAAATTCTGTCAGATAAACGTCCCGAAATGAAATAGTCCAGGGGACTTGAATCCGGTGACTTAGCAGGCCAATTTCTAAATGATGTCTCACCGAATATCTCCATTTTTTACATATCCACCTGACAACGCATATTTTATAATTTCGAGTATATAAAAAGATCCTCTTCTTCTTATTCAGTCACATCCGATACACTCCTGTACAGGAAGAGAAAAAGTCATATTTTCGCATTTGAAGAATAAGAGTTGATTGCCGTTTGGTTTTTCTGTAAATCATCTCACTATGATAATTCTGTGCTCAGTGTGGTCAGAGTTGGTTTCATATGAATGAAAGACTAAGTGATTATTCAAAATTTCATTCAAGTCGTTTAGAAAATAATGAACGGATCTTCCAAAATGGGCGATTCTAGCAATATTCCAAGTTTTTTCGAAAATCAATTACGACTGCTTGTTGAGATTTGAGAAAATATAACTCGTTATCTTTCAGAATAGCGTCGAAAATATATAATATCAAGGAAATTTTATTAATTATTATGATGATGAGGACAGTATAAAATGAACTGGGAAAAAAGTTGAGGAGCCGTAAAAAACTTCAAGAAGTGGTGTTCAACTCCTGATTGATGTTTCCTTTTTCGGTCTTGAGCCAAAAGTGCGCCATCACTAGTCTAATTAATTATTCAAAATTGAAACATGATTTTCATTATCATACTACTCGCTGATCGTCCGCTTACCAGAAACTGAACTCTATAATCACTAACTGGCGTTAAATAGACGCTAATATGCCCTAATGACTCAGCAATATAAGTGTCTGGACGCGTAAAAAACAGAGATTTAATTAACGCGATGCACCTTCATTTCTGTCTGAATGATTATCACATCGAATTATTAATGTGTCTCTTAATTAAAAACTAATCATATTTTTTGTCCATATGAGTAGGAGGAGACTTCAGCGTACGGACCATGAATGTTAGAATAAATATCAACAGAGAATCTTTAGTTCAGGATCATTAATTTGTATTATGAAAATTGAAAGAGTGAACATATTCTGGCACATTTATTTTCAAACTGCATTGAGAATGAAAATTATGTCACAGTTATGACACTTTTTAGAATTCGCGAATCCAATTACCGCTGAGGGCGCTGCGAAATGTAAATAAACGTTGACGTTTGTCAGTACTCTCTTCGAGATTCGTACAGCCTAACAGAGGTTTTCTAGTAAATCAAGATATTTATCTAAATTATCGGAAGTGAATTGATTGATTTAGTTTCGTAAAGAAATATCAAACATTCTTTGGAAATACTTATTTGAAAGGGATGAATTGTGGAATAAAATCGAGCGATGATATTGGTGATCCAATTCCTGTTATTTCACAGATTCTTTCTTGAAGTAAATCTAGGTAATAATGTTGAGGCATAGACATAGAGACATGGACTGAGCAATGTCAGCATGAAATTGGCTTTTTTTATAGAAAGAGAGAAATGATCGTCGGGAATTTACCTGTCTCTTTTTTGTTCACATAGAGGTGAGTGTAGACCAATCAAAATTCTAGAAAGAGACAACTGCATTCCCGACGTGCGTTTTTCTCTGTCACTTTTTTTGACCGTATTTCATGCATAGATAGAAAGGAAAGGCACAGTCTATGTCTATATGTCTATGTGTTGAGGTAACTTATACTGAGTTTGTGAAGGAGGTAGAATGTGGAAGTTTCTTTTTAAAATATTTCAATTCCATGTTATGATATAGGTATTCCTGATACTAAAATATCAAGGGACATAAATATGATTAAGCTCATGGAACAAGTTTTACAGATGAGAAAAAACATTCATTTGGAAGTATGAAAATTATGGAATTGTATTTCTAAATCGTCAATTGGATTTAGCAGAAAACTCTTGCAAAGAAAAATCTTTCAATCTAACTCCTGCCGGTTGAAAGCACTGGCATAAATACCTTTTCCAATATTTTTTCTGAATCAATATTTCTATTCAGAAACCCAGACAATAATCCCAATATAACCTCTCCAAATAATAATTATAATACTTTATTGGACAATGCCAACGCCAACTGGCGAATCCAAAAATCTAGACGTACTCTGCCGACTGAATTACGAAACTACTTTGTCAGTACTGCAAAGTCAAAACAAGTTTTCTTCCTCATGTTTTTTCTTATCCCACGTTGTCCAACAAAGTATTATAATTATTATTTGGAGAAGTTATATTGGGATTATTGTCTGGGTTCCTGAATAGAAATATGTATTCATTCCGAAAAAATATTGGAAAAGGTATTTATACCAGTGCTTTCAACTGGCAGGAGTTAGATTAAACGATTTTTCTTTGCGAGAGTTTTCTGCTAAATTCAATTAACGATTTAGAAATACAATTTCATACTTCCAAATGAATGCTTTTTCTCATCTGTAGAACTTGTTCAATGAGCTGAATCATATTTATGTCTCTTGAGATTTCAATATGAGGAATACCTATATAAGAAAATAGAATTGAAATACTTTAAATAGAAACTTCACAAACTCATTATATGCTACCTCAACATTATTAGCTAGGTTTAATTCAAGAAAGAATCTGTGAAATAATAGGATTTTGTGTCTAGGTACAGTGGATCACCAATATCATCGCTCAATTTTATTCCACAATTCATTCCTTTCAAATGAAGTAGGTATTTCCAAAGAATGTTGATCTTTCTTTACGAAACTAAATCAATCAATTCACTTCCGATAAATATGTTGATTTACTAGAAAAACTCTGTTAGGCCGTACAAATCTCGAAAAGAGTACTGACAAACGTCAAAGTTTGTTTTCATTCCGCAGCGCCCTCAACGGTAATTGGATTCGCGAATAGTTTTAAATTGTGGTCTAGTTCAATGTAACTGTAGTTGAGACCGATAGGTCTGATTTAAGATGTCTAAAACTCTGGTGTATTCACTGATTCGATTTTGTTTTTAATTTCGTGGGGATATGGGATCAGTTTCGTTTTTTCCACTGTAGGTAGCGCTGTTTAGAATTTGACAGAGCATTGTCATACGATATTTGAAAATAATTTCCTACGACGTACGAATATGTTGTATTTATAAGCGATTATTGGTGTGTGAAAATGTATTAGTTTCGAGAAAGGGATGTGGAACATTCATTTATTCAACATGTCGTTCAGTAAGTTCAGTTTTCCATACGGACAATCAAGAGCTACAGCTAAGAATTCGGTGTTGTTGGAATTTGAAGCAGAACCAAATCAGATAGATGAACGAACATTCGGGACCGATATAGCTAAGTTTTATGGAAACTTCAGCAATATTTCAAAGAAACTGTATTGAAAATACGTAATGTGAATTGTGAGCATGTATTGAGAATCAGAAATTATACATAAATCTATTCAAGTCTGTTAAAAAAAGAATATTTGAAGAAATATTCTTCCTGAGTAGATATAGTGAAAATTTCCTATCCGTCAACTGAATATATTAGATATTTGACCAATTAACTGTGTTTTATTAAAATCATATTGAATTACCACCCTCACGAATTCAAGTTGTCTAACGGAAATTATCTTGAAGAAGAACAGTAAATACTCATTCGAACCCTTATTCGATAGTGTTGAAATATTGACAGATTTGTTTTTACAACGAAAATTGAACTGTAAAGCACAAATATTCCTTAACAGCTGACAAAATGCACCAGTTCAAGTTCATATTTTGAACTCATTGGACGTTGATCGACACTCGATATCAACACAAAACAAAATAAAACGAGAGAGTATCATTGGACTTCCCTTGGTAGAACAAGGATAGAACGAAACAAATGACATGGTGGCGCCGCCACGAAACTGATCCCATATCCCCGATTTTCTGAAATGTTGATGCTTGCAAAAAGTGACAAGTGCACACACCAGTGTTTTAGACATCTTAGTCTGATTAATGTGACAGAAACCATAGACTAACAGAGACGTTTATGACCTTTGCTATGGAGAGTAGAGAGAGGAAAACTATCGCCGAACTAAAACTGTGTCTCCAAAAACGGGGAAAATAGGAATCGCTGCGATCGCTAGGTTGATCAATAAGAGAGGTGGACATTTACGCGTCAATTTAAAATGAACAACCTTCATTTTATTTTAGGTTATGTGCCATCGTAGTTTTTCTGATGATTTTTCAAATACGTTTCCTCCAATCTATAATAAATATGAATTTTCTGAATTATATGGAATAAAATACAATTCACATTATAAAGGAGACTAAGTAATCAGCTTTATTCATTCATAATAAACGATGAAATCAATGAAATTTGAAAGAAATCACTCATCAAAAAATGTTACCTACATATTATGTTCATCATTGTTTATTGAAAAGAGCATATGTTAGTTGGTTTAATGTAACCTTCAAAATTATATACATTCGCAGTGAGGAGTGGAACATATCAAGACAACAAAAAGTAGCAATCTCAGATTTATCACTTATTAGAGTAGATTATGTTTTCACTACTCAGCTGAGAACCGTTATAAAGCATATATTATATTATGCCAACAAAATTTTTCAAGAATATCTACTTCTGAACCATGTAGTTCTATTGGTTAGATATTCTTATTCAGAAGAGTCCACTTCTCACGAGGGATGAAAATTTCGATTTCGTTTATAATGAATCCATCATCTTTTTTGATATCTTCATCACAAAAGTGTTCTTGACACACAAATTGATTTCGAGTCGATTATTGAGGTAAGGTTTTTTTCCAATTTTCTCTCAAAAATGCACTCTGAAATTTTATTTCTTCTCCTTTTCTTTCCGATGTCGAAACACATTTCACCAGGTCATAGGTTGTTCTCTCATCAAAAATCCAAAATAATAATATTTTAATCATCTCTCACCAGTAAGAAGACAGTTCACTCAGCCAACTTCAACTGGTTTAAATCAAAATGTCGCCCTCCCGCTGATCGCCAACGCTGCTATTGGCAAAAACACGAACTACCCATTGGTACATATTTTAGGGAACAAATAATCTGTGGTCTCAAAGCAGCGATCATTCTCCTTCTCTCTACTCTCCATAACCTTTGCCTAACACGTGCGATGCAAAAATTATAGAATAGAAAGATGGTAAACGAAGCGACTAAAGCGATGTGAGCGCCATCTGTGTTTCAAATGTGTTTCTGAAACCCTAAGACTGGTTAAAATATTAATTCGAGGGCCAATTGCGAAAAAATATGAAATTTTGTAACCATTTCGATCAATGGTTTTGAATGTTTTGATTCGCGTGCCAGTCGTATCGCCTTTTGTTTTGTCGAGCTCGTCCTAGTTGCTGATTATTGAATTTTTTGTCTAATTTCTTGGTAAAAACCTCTGAATATCGTTCGAAAATTATTGCAGGAAATGTAAGTATTCAAACTGGTAACATGTGACTCGGTCAATCATTAATTTTTATTATCAGAACTCCGAAGTAGATAAAATTTTCAGGGCGTAAAGACAATGACTTTAGCAAACACTACTGACTGTGTCAGTATGTGCAGTGATCCTTTTCTCTGCAAATCAATTGAGAACTGTTCATCCACATAAATTGTTGTATGCAGGAATCATCCCTCTGCAACGCTGCCAAAAACATGTGGGCGAAAGTGGAAGAAAGCTAATAGTCGCTTTTAAGGAAACAAATTACGACAGAGAGTTGCGTAATCTATAAACCACACTCTGTAGCCTGCCTATTATCATGAAACATCATCTTACCTTATAATATGAGCATCAATGGAGAAATAACAATACAAACAATAATATAAAAGGAAAAATAAAATTATGATTATGATTTATTTCTTTAAATTCAGTGATGATGTTGGATAAATAAATCAATAATTCTGAAAATCATTCGTGTAAATTATACGAATCAAACCCGACTGCAGGAATCCAAACTGAATCATCCAATTCATTAAAAACATTCCAGGTTGAAGAATAAGTGGGTTAATGTTAATCGACTTCTGATAATAACCTTTTTTGTGCAAATTTAGAGCAGTGCGAATGGCGAAACACTTAAAATTACCGAAAAAAAGCTGTAAAGATTAAAAACACCCGAAAAACGTACAGACGGTCGCTTTGAAAGTCTAATTCAATTATCTGGCTTACGACATATCCATCATTTAATTAACAGCACGAGGAATCGAAGCAAAAACGTCGTAATGGTGCAAATGTTGGACATAAAGTTCGGGAAGCATTCTGTCTTGATAGTCTTCTTGATGACGTCGGTAACCGAGTGCGGCTGCTGCTTCTGTGGCTTCCTTGAATTGATTCTCGAACACAATTTTGGTACTCAATATACAATATATTACAAAATAATGAACTACAAAAGACTGTATGAAAACATCATGACATCTCTGAGAATAGGCTTTAATAATTTTCGAAAACGAAAACATAATCTACTTGTCCGTCATATGTTCAGATGAATAATGGAGAAAAACCAGCGAAATTTTTTAAACAATAATCGTTTAACTTCACTTCAACTGATCTTCAGATCTGGAAATCCAGCAATCATTTATTGTTCAACGAGAGCGAAATGATACTCTTCTTTTTTAACAATACAGAGCTTACAAATATTGACAAATAATTGTAGGTACTCGCGTACTGTTTACCAGGTACTTTCAATGCTTGAAGAATGAGTACGGAGTACCGAATACTCTACTCATTGAACAAGTTGTCGTGTACACAGTTCTCCAACTTGAAGAATGTACCCGAATTTGAGCAGCATTTTTTCAAAGTCTACTGCTCCACCAAAGTTAGAGATGTTCAGAAATTTTGTGACCGTTTCAAAAGTTACCAATAAAGTATTCATTTGCATATAGGTACATTTTCATTTTATTTCATAGGTTAGAGGTCTTAACAATGGTTCATGTGTCAATAAAATGATGATGTTGCATGTAAAATACAGCCAATTAAGGTTTCAATGGAGCTGATGCCTGGTCTGGTAGGGGTTGTGCTTGCACTGGAGCTGATTCGATAGATTGTGGGGTTGCTGCTTTGAGAGGAGGAGGTGGTGCATTTACGAAAGCAGGTTGAACTTGGCCTGGAGGTGCTGGTGGAGGAGGAACACCTGCTAGTGGTGGATGGCCAATTGGTGGTGGTGGTGGAGGTGGATGACCCAACGGACTCTGTGGTGGATGGCCTAGCGGAGGTTGAGGTGGTGGTAGTGGAGGTGGATGACCCAATGGAGCAGGTGGTGGATGGCCCAGCGGTGGTGGAGGTGGTGGATTTGACGTCTCACCAGGAGGAACTTTTGGAGGTTCTTCTACTGTAGGGGCTACCTGCGGTTTTGCTGTTATCTTTGAAAATAAAACTTTTATCAGCATTTTATATTCGAAATGAAATTTCAAATATTCATTCACCAATATACTGTATAAACTGTATGTATATAAATTGAATGTACTAGTTTTACAACTATACTTCATTCAAATTTATTTTAGCAGTCGGTTGGCCATGAAATAATTTTCTCAAGTTTTTGTAACTAGAACGAAGTTAGGTTGGCACTCATGAAATGTCGTTAATGTCATAACGCCGTTGCCACAACTAATATCAATTTTTATCACGAAAATTCGAAAATGCCGAAAGTGATTGAAAAAAGAGACAGGGTTTCAGGAAGTGCTATTTAGAATTCAGGTCCGCTCATTCAAATAGTCATACCCTGATATTCTAAAATCCACAATACGTCAGACGGTAGCGAACATATTCAATGTAAGAGAATTTATATAATGTTTCATCTGAATCTAAACGACTTATATTTCAGCTGAATATTTCCAGAATTTCTGATTGTGAATGAAGAGGATGACACAGAATTTCCTTCTATTGGGAGACCCAAAAAAGTGGTGGCATTTGAGAAATTTATGTTTGAGTGAATTAATGCGAAAAGTTTACTACAGGATTTTCGATAAATGTCATCGGAGAATAAGTTCCCTAAAATGGATTTTTCTATTTTTCATTTGACTTGTCCTATACAATGTAAATGTCTTAAGGTACTAATAAATACCTAATTATTATTATTACATCAATGTATTAAGATGAATAGCCACAAATACGCGCAAGTTGCCCTGTTACTTGTTTATTCATGTGAAATTTTTGTTGAACGCTGAAGTTGTATCTTAACTTGAAACTTCCTTAAATTCCTTTTACTTATATTGATGCAAGATGATTTTTGTTGAAGAATTTAACATTCTTGTAATTATCTGTTAATTCCTTCGGGAGATACCCATTCCCAACCACTGCATCATATGCATTTCAACTTCGGGTTAATATTTTTGAAATCTACAACAACACACACATATACAGGGTGTCCGGGGAATAACTGTACATACTCTTAGCAGAGATAGAGTTGGACTAGCTGGTTACGGATCGACTATAAAAAATTAATTTCTGGATTTCCCTAGAAAGCTACAGTGTGATTTATCAACTTCATGGAAATACTTAGACCATCATAAAATCCAAACTTATTGACGGATATTATTGAAACTTGGGAGGTTATTGACACATGCTGAGGTCAAGTCAGAAAGTTATCAATTATTTCATTATTCCAGGGCCAGACTCATTAATATTCATTTAAACTGTTCAGCGTAAAAAAAACACTTTGTATTTCGAATTACAAATAATTGATTCGTTTTTTAGGAAAAAGCTAAATTATGCTTCAATTCTTGGTATCACTCAAAGTTGTCACATCAACAATTGATTTTTTATGAATTTTTGAATTTGGATAAAGTTCGAGAAATTGAATTTTTTACCATGAAGAGAACTGAAAATCTCATGTTTGAATTTTAAATGCGAAAGTAGTAGTAGAAAATTTACAAAAAAGTTCAGAGCTTTAATGAGCATTTCAATAACGAAACTATAAAAAATGAAAAAAACTAAAATACAGTAAAGGAGTACCTAATAAAAATAAAAATAGGAACGAATGTATTGCTGAGTCAACGATATTTCAATAGTGGTTCGAAATGAAAACCATTAGCTTGTATACATTTCTCTTGCCGAATTTTCAAATTGGAAACAGCCTTCCGAATCATATCGCCATTATTTCTTTAAATATCGCAACAGTTGATTATTCTGTTCATCAGCTGTTCTCTTGACTGGAAGAAGTGTAACTTTGGTCTATATCATTGTTGTCGAACACCCGGTATACATAGAATAATTTTGAAATATGCTTCTGTATACCTTATACACATCACCAATTTTTTTTTTTCAAAATACCTTCATTTACTCCCTCAAGGGGAACCTTGTTAAGAAAATTTATTATTGATTTTCGACCTGCACAAGATGACTAAGTCCTGTTCAGGTAAATAAATTGCAATTTTCGAACTTTATCCAAATTAAGAAATTCATAAAAAAATAAATGTTGATGTGACAACTTTGAGCGGTACCAAAAATTGAAGCATAATTTCGCTTCTTTCTCAAAAGCGGATCAATTATTTGTAATTCGAAAGTGTTTTTTTTTACCCTGAACACTTTGAATGAGGATTAATGAGTCCGGCCCTGGAATAATGGAATAATTGATACCTTTCTAACTCAACCTTAGCACGTGTCAATAACCTCCTAAGTTTCAATAATATCCATCAATAAGTTCGGATTTCATGATGGTCTAAGTATTTCCATGAAGTTGGAAAATCACCCTGTAGCTTTCCAGGGAAATCCAGAAATTATTTTTTTATAGTCAATCCGCAATCAGCTAGTCCAACTCCATCTCCGGTATGAGTATGTACAGTTACTCCCCGGACACCCTGTATTGAAAATACATGATCCGCATGTATTAATTCTTCAGAAGTGATCTTAGAAGAAGTATAGAATCACTACTCAATGAATATGGATAAACGGTGTTACAAAATTAAACTTTTATTTGATTCATATTTGTCTTTGCAATACACATTGAATTTTGAACCGCCCATGGCTTCGGACATATTTATTAGGTATAATATTTTCATGATATCGAAATATGATCAGGTAATTTTTCAAAAAATGAACTATTTGGAATACATTTGAATGAGATCTTTCCTTCACTCACCAACCTGAAAATAGTTGTTACAAATAAGTTATATGTATACAGATTGTTCCATTGGTAAATGTTTATTGAAGATACATACATAGTTGAGGCAAAACAATTCTTGAAATATATTTTAGAGACTAAAATCAACTCACCATACCAACTATAGAACAGATAATCAACAACATAGTCCTCATTGTTCAACAGATTAAAAAATACTTTACGAGTCTGTACCTTATTCAGAAGTTTCAGATTGATATATATGAAGATTTTTCACCAATTCGAAATATTTATAGTCTCAGTCCTTAGCTTAGAGAATTGAACATGGCTCAATTAACACGTTGGTACTAATATAGTTTCCATTACTCACATTTTTGAATATATTCGAGTGAATCATAACTTCCATTCAGGAAAAAGTCATGAGATTGCTATTTGAATATTAGATTAGAATACATCTGGATATTACTGGATATATTCCAGAATATTTGTTTATTCCGCTGCTTGATCTGACGAAAACAGTGATCTTCAATGATTTCAAGTTGGATGAATAGCATAAAGGTCGTTGAGCTTTGGTGAAATTTATTTGATTTCTCTTTCAAGCTTACTTTGTGATATGTTGTCAAGAAACCCTTTTTTACTTAATCCTTTTTTTCATTTCATTCCTATAAAATGAAAAAGTTGATAAAAAACACATCTATGGATAAATTATCCTCAGAATCAAAATGTCCTTCCATTTCTAGCACAAGAAGTTAGGGTTGACATTTGAAAACCTTCAACTGCCCTCCACTCCTCGTAGAGATGTATGATATAGGTTATTCTAATACAATTACACGAAAAGTTACGTGATTTAAAATGAAAATGATCTATTCGAACATTTTTCTACAATCAAGTAAATAACGAAAATATTCATCTTGTGTGTTACTCTTAACTCACTTACAATACATATCTATATCAAATAAGTGGTATTGTAGAAAATATTCGAAACATCAATATCATTTCTATCTAGTAGCTATACTGGCAGAACTCTCTTTCACCTCGAAAAATGAAGGCTTTGAACAAATTTTAGGGGAGAACCATCATTTCCTAAGTGGTTTCGAAAAACCAACATAATCATAATGTTTCAGATTGAGATTAAATTGATTCACGAAATATAAGAAACCTGTCCAATTTTTGGGCATCTAACAACCCTTTGATCAGGGCATATTACCCGGTAAGGGTCGATTGAAGTAGCTTTATGATATTAGCTCGTTGAAAATCCATTAAAATCTCAACGAAATGAGGTTCGGGGCTAAATGAGAGAGTGAAAGCTGTCTGTATGATTCGATTGGAATTAACTCTGAAATTTATCGTTATCCCCTTGTATCAAGTATAGGTATCTATCATTTCAGAAAAAGTGTAAAATATGTACACATATTCTATTCAATTTCTAGCTGAGTTCAAATTTGAAGTTTATGTGAACAAAGGCATAACCAAAATCCCGCTTTCTTATGAATATTTTCACAATGTAAATCTTTTGATGAAAATATTAGATTCGCGTTCCTAGATAATACTAGGATTTACAAAAACTGATGTCGTAACTCTTCAACTTTCAGTTCAATAGGATAACCTCTTGTCAAATATCTCAATATTACGTGCCAATAATTTGATTTTTATTTATAATTTACAGCTATACATACATCGTAAAAATGATACAAATATTCCAAAATGCTTAATGAAGAGAATTGTTGCGTTCTTCTCCTGATTAACTTAATATTTCGGGTTTCGGATACACCTGATCTTTGCATTACACCTGCGCTACCATCAGCTGTTTTCAAGTCCTATATGAGATACCCGTATATCAAGTAGGTCCTGCCTTTCAGATGCGTTGAAACACCCTCGAGGTACACCAAATTGAATACTTTGTCCACTCAATTTTCTCTACACATGAGGTCGTATTACGAAACGTGAAATACTTTCGCGAAACTTTTCGGTTTCCTGGTTTGGGTTTCAGCATCAACCGTTTAAAATTTTTGAAATATGCCAGTATAGGACTTACCACTGAAGGATAACAATAGGAAAGAGAAGTTTGAATTGAAAAAGTACTCTTTATGGGACCGAAATATTCGCATATTATATCTTCATTGTTGAATTGAACACTCAATGAGAAGGTATAATTTATTTCAGGGAAGGATTCTAGAGGTCAAAATATGAAGATATCAAATAAGGTCCTGAAATGCATCTAAAGAGCGCAAGACACTCTTCATCATCCAAAATCTATAATCAATTTGCTAAAGCTTTTTTTTGGAAAGCTTAAGCGTACATGCGAGAGAGCAAGGTCAATGCAGAATCCCAGACTTTTTGCACATATACTGCATTCACATTTATTTTAGCAGTCAGTTGGCCATGAAATAATTTTCTCAAGTTTTTGTAACTAGAACGGAGTAAGGTTTTGTACTCATGAAATGTCGTTAATGTCATAAAGCCGTTACCACAACTTATATCAATTAATATTACGACAATGCAGAAAGTGATTGAAAAAAGAGACAGGGTTTCAGAAAGTGCTATTTAGAATTCAGGTCCGCTCATTCAAATAGTTATACTCTGATATTCTAAAATCCACAATACGTCAGACGGTAGGGAACATATTCAATGTATGAGAATTTATATATTGTTTCATCTGAATCTAAACGACTTATATTTCAGCTGAATATTGTGAATGAAGAGGATGACAAAGAATTTCCTTCTATTGGGAGACCCAAAAAGTGGTGGCATTTGAGAATTTTTATGTTCGAGTGAATTAATGCGAAAAGTTTACTTACAGGATTTTCGATGAATGTCTTCGTAGAATAAGTTCCCGAAAATTGATTTTTTTTTCATTTAACTTGTCCTATACATTGTAAATACCTAAGGATTATTATCATATCCAATGTATTGAGATGAACAGCCCCAAATACGCGCCAGTTGTCCTGTTAATTGTCTATTCATATGAAATTTTTGTTCAAAGGTGGAGTTCATCTTGACTGGAAACTTCCTTGAATTCCATTCACTTATATTGATGAAAGATGATTTTTGTTGAAGAATTTAACATTCTTGTAATTATCTGTTAATTCCTTCGGGAGATACCCATCTCCAAACACTGCATCATATGCATTTTATCTTCGGGTTAATATTTTTGAAATCTACAACTGATGTAACGTATTCAAACTTTAGCCAAAGAAGATAGAATAGAATCATTAACTCTCCTCAAGCTAGTGCATATTATGATATTATACTGATCTCTTGTATTTTCCATGCAAATAACTGGATTTGGTATGCCTTCAATCAGTTTCTATAAACTTCAATTATGTTCGTCACATATTTTCTGAAGAGATTCGACATTGTGATAAAATACAGTACGAAATAACAGAAACTTTTACGTAGAACGGGCAACATAGCGTTGATTTAAACCCTAAAAATGTTTTGACAAGCGACGTTACCCCACATTTTCGTACTATACAGAGTCAAATGTGTCAAATTTCCATGGCCAACCGACTGCTAAAATAAAAGTGAATGGAGAATAAAAAGAATTGCTTTCTATGAAATTTGTAGAAAATATTATGCCCTACACCTCTTATAATGAATGCGAAAACGATTTGAAGCCCTGGAGAGGAGATAATTAAAGATAAACTTATTTTTGTGAACTTTATGGCCAATAATTATTGGTTTGGCTTGCTGAAACTGTCAGATTATATTTTTAGTATGCACAATGATACAAAGAGAATCTTAAATCAAGAATAAAAACCCTTTTTTGTTGTCGACATTTTCACATTGAGTATCGCTTTATAATATGTCTGGGAAGAATTCTGACAGGTGCTTGAAATATACTCCATATGGAGTTGTCTTTTATAAGAATTTAGGACTTAGGTTTGTGTTCTCTTTATGGCTATCACCGAAACATAAATGTTAGAACAAACCAATCATTAGAAGTCCGATAAATAACTGAAATTAAGGATTTTCTTCTTCTTTTCTGCGTCGAGCCGACTGCTTGTATAATAGTGAATCATTTTATGTCGAATCAGACACGCTTCTGCCAAATGACGTCTAATGCAGCCTATTTTCTAACTCACTTTCCTGTGAGAGCTGTTTGGGGAGAAAACCAATAAAAAGTTCAAAAAAAATTACAAGAACCTCATCCTGAATATCAATGAGATATTTTCAGAGTCGATAACGTCGTCGACATCCTGATTGTCTTCTCTCCAATTTAGCTCAGCAGTTCACCCTACAGCCCGAGGACCATCATAATTTCCCTTCAACGACCAGTGTCCGAATGAAAAATACACGTGATCATATTGAACACATATTTTGCGGACCCCTATAACCATCCACGGACTCCACCGAAAAGCGAATATGCTGACGATACCACAATTAATAACGTCTCATAACCGGTAAAACGAATTTAGGACAAAACGGGCCAGTTATGTTATATTTCATCTTTATTAGTCTTCAGTTGGATTTAATCTGATAATAATTATTCATTCCGCATTTTGATTGATGATAGCATTAAAAATTCGAACACCGGAGTTTCGTAGCATTTAATATATTGCGAGTACATGGCTTTGCCAAGTTCATGATGGAATGGGACAATCCCTTCAGACAGCAGTTGAAATCTAGGTACTTACATATTCTACGAATTTCACACTGATTTTTTGAGCAGCCCCTGCTTGATAACAGCTCCTCAAACATGTTAACCCACGCTATTTGTTGACAAAGAATAACCTCTTAAAGTTTTTCGCAACAATTCATTAACTCCCTGTATACTCACCAGAATATAGCGTAGTAATAGTTATTTGTGAGAGCAGTTGGGAGAAGCATTATTTTTCGTAATGAGCGTATTCTATTTCTGCGCAAACAGAACGCGAAATACGAAAAATAGTGTTTCCCAACGTGTTTCACACAATATTTTTTCTAATTTACAATAGGATGTTGCTATGAAACTACCAAAAACGTCTTTAAAAGCTTCTATCAGAGATTCCTTCAAAATCGTCTAGTGACTAGTATCTGATGAAAATTCTTCAAGATGTTTCCAAAGTAGAATAAACTCGCTACGATATGATACAAAAATTGTCTCTGTAGATCCAATACTTTAGAAGATTAAAGCCCGCTCATCTCATCCTAAAAAGTCCCTCTTTGCTAGGTTCCACTTAGACTTTGGTTTCACTCAAAAATCTTCTGATTTACATTTGGCAACTATGTGATATTTTAATTGTTGGTACACTCGACCTATTTTAGGATTCCAGATAGTCTAATCATCAGTCATCTGTTAGTCGGTATACCTACAATTAATCCTAACAAAACTGTCAACAAAGTGTACTGTCCGTACAAGGACATGATTAGGATATCTCGTGGATGTCCTACTCAGTATTTCCTAGGCATATCCCAACTGTTTCATTCCTGAGTTTTCCCATTCATGTCCCAGCAATAATTCATGGAATTAGACCCTCAATTTCATCATTTGAATCGCAGATCATTATATAAGATACCGAAAACTGTGTCAAACTGCTGGTTAAAAGTTCTGAAGGGCCTCAAGAAATATAACAAAGGGCAAAACCAATAGGAAAATAACCGAGGACTTTAACTGATATTCGCTTAAAATCGATTTATATTGGTAGAACCAGAGACGGAACAGAACCGGAGACAAGGTTGTCTCTGGGTAGAACTATGTTCTCGCCGCAAAGAAAAGCCAAGAAAATCAACCTCAAAAAGGGAAGAAATAGCACACTAATATAAACTGAAACAAACGAACCATAACATATCATGAGAAATACACATTTCTTTGGAACGGAATCAATTTTAAAAATCTAGCAATCATGAAAAGACATGCCTGAAGACACACAGGGTCTCAATATTATTTACTGTTCTTTGCTGATCATATTCAAGTAACGTATAGGTCACCGTAGGGATCACATGTTCTTTGATGATTGCTAGGTTTGTGAAATTGGTTCCATTCCAAAGAAGTGTGCATTTCACCTAATATGTCATCGTTTGTTTGTTTTAATTCACATTAATTTGTGTACTGTTGGTTAATTATTCATTCTGGCCTTGTGTCTCCATACTATTTTCCTATTTTATTTATAGAACTGATTTTCTACAATATTTATTTACGGAAGACTGTGATATATTTTGTTTGTTGTTATATTGAGCGTTGACTCTCCTTTTGGTCCTGATGAAATATAAAAATTCAGACGAAACGTTGACTTACGAATTAAGTTCTGTTTCTTAATCTTTATTGTTCCTCGTTTTCGTGAAACTATATCTATCAATAATGTGATCAACTGTGCATTCTAATATATGTATTGTGTTCATTCAGATTTAGTTTTTGATATTTAATTGTAACTAGCTGATTTGCCATCATCAAGGCCCCAAATGGAGTACGCTCCATCGAAGAAAAGCAGATGCTGACCATAGTTTCGGTCTCATTTGATTTCATGAGAGCAGATAGCATTTTTCTCCGATGGAGAACGTTTGGAATTGATGGAACTTGATTATATAATACATATTGGCACGTGCTACTGGGTACTATACATTTACCCAGAACGTCACGCAATATATAAATGTAATGTATAGTACCCTGTAGCACGTGCCAATATTGAATGAAATTCCATCAATTCCAAACGTTCTCCATAGGAGAAAAATGCTATGTTGCTCTGATGAGGTCAAATGAGACCGAAACCATGGTCAGCATCTGCTTTTCTTCGATGGAGCGTACTCCATTTGGGGCCTTGACGATGGCGAATTGGCTAGTTCAGTTCAGATCGTAACACTTGTTGATATTCATATCGGCGCGTGGTATGCATCAGAATTTATCCTTATTAATCCTTAATTCGGTAGGTATATGTATACTAATTTCGTAAGCATCGAATGGAAGATGTGAGAGGGGGGATAATCAAATGATTCAGAGGGTTAGGAAATCGATATCAGTGATCAAACCGCTGCATCTTGAGGGCCGCAAAAATGCCAAACGGAAGCCAGATTCGAAGAAATCGATCGGAGATAATATCCTCAGAGGTTCAACATTTTTGAGTTTATCGTACTTAAATGTAAACAAATTTACGTTATTGATCAGATACAGGGGTAGTTAGTGCCAATTTAACTCATCGTGTTCATGAAATTCATTTTATGGAGATTCTTTCAGTCAAAATGGCCTTAATAGGTAGATCTCATGGCCTCCTAGTGCCATATTTTCGAATTCAAGAACGTAGTTTCATAAAGATTTCATTCAATCACTTCTCTTGAATCGATTCTCTTCAACGGGGCTGCACTGACAACCACCAACCGTTACCGCGGCCCTTTCGAAACCACCGAAACATAAAAAAACCCCATGACCACGGTCAGTTCGTAGCGAACTAGATCAGAATACAACCCTTTTGATTAAGGCCGAAAACGTCGGATCCGGACGGCTCATAATCCATCACAAAGGCCGATTTGGTTGATTGATCCGAGCGGCCAACCTTTCGATCGTTATCTGGTTAATTCATCTTGTGTCTAATGTGTGGCTGAGGCCATTCCGCGTCGCGATCAGATTCAGATTCTGTGCGAGAGGAACGAAAAGTTCCCAAATGAAGAATGTTGAGATGAAATTCGATACGGCTCGCAAGATATGTGACGTTTCGGACTGCGGAATGTCGAGGGATGGTTGGGTGAAGGTTCATTTCGGATTGTTCCTGTCTACATGTTCATCGGCTGATGATTCGAATGATTGTTTTATTTCTTCGATTGAAGTACCATTCGTCCATGGCCTCCGACGACCTACAAACTTATTCAACTATTATATTCTTTGAGTTGAAGATTTGAGTATTATTGAAGCATAATTTTCTTCATATTCCAGTTGAAACTTCTTCTCATCTATGATCTTAAAAATGTTCCAAGTCCAACCAATCCAGAGAGGCCAATAGCAGTACCCTAAAATCGAGGAATTATGAAAAAATTGATGATGGCATTGATATCTCCTCAGACGATTTTGTTAGATTTTAAAAAATTTTGAAATATTTTTTTATATCGGGTTTGTGAGAGAGAAGTTCTTTTGTTTTTTTTTTCCTTGATTTCGACGAGTTGGTTTGCTCGGTGAACTCGAACTTTCAATGTCTTTAAGTGGATACTTTGTTGGTAATCAAATACTTGGGAAGCTTCATAAATACTAGGGCTAACCTTGACACGGAAATACACAACCGTATCATTTCGGCATCACGGGCATTCTGGAAGCTGAAGGACAGAGTGTTCCAAAATCACGACCTCAATCTGAAGACCAAGACAGCTGTTTACAGAGCAGTGGTCCTCCCAACGCTTCTTTACGGAAGCGAAAGCTGGACTCCCTACAGGCGACATATTAAACAGCTTGAACAGACGCAGCAACGTCATCTAAGACAGATAATGCACATCAGATGGTTCCACAAAGTTTCAAATGCAGAAGTCTTGCAGCTCGCGAGTTGTACTACAATTGAGACTCAAGTAACGAGGGCCCGACTCAGATGGAGCGGCCACATTCTGAGGATGCAAGACACAAGACTCCCCAAAATAGCTCTATACGGCGAACTCACTGAGGGAGCTCGGAAACCAGGAGGCCAGTATAAGCGGTTTAAGGATACACTACATCAATCCCTAAAATCAGTTAATGCTAATCATAACTGGGAACAACTAGCGTTAGACAGGTCACAGTGGAGGTCTTTGGTCCACAGTTATAATGGAGAATCGAGAAGGATACAGCGGCGGCCAGATCTGGTTGGAGACTATCCATGCCCTGAGTGTGGAAGGATCTGCAGGTCACGGTTGGGTCTCTTTAGTCATAGGAGGGCACACAGTCGCAACTAGCACTAAGAAGTTACAAGTCTGTTCGAATTTTTTTTTTTCTTTTTTTGTCTTCTTCTTTTTGTAGATTTATTCCCGGTAACGGGATACAGCAATGAATGAATGAATGAATGTTGGTAATCTTTTTACTGTTTGTTTCCTAAATGTGCAATAAATAAATGAGAAGAAGCAAGAGTGTGCCAGAAAAAAAAAATTGCAACCAATGAAATTATTCCTGAAATAGATTCATATATATATTCCAATATAAATACTCTATATAGGTTGATTTGTGCATTAGTAGGGGGGAGCTGAAGTATACCCAGTGAAGTGTTGTTTCCGCGGATATTCTGTGTTATCTCCTTCGGGACTTACAATTAAGAAAAAATTGTTGATATGTTAGTTATCGAGCATTGAATTATGCTTCAAACAAGAACAGATGCATGTATCTAGTACTAACCATTTTCATTATACAGGCCCTCAAAATAACCAATAACCAATAACCAATTTTTCAGAATAAAGAATATTAGATTCAACACCACTTTGTGAAAAATATCTTCAAAGATAACAATGATAAAAGTGAAGTATGAAAAGTATTTGAGCATTTTTTCTGCGCCGAATTTAGGATCCAGAGCTTTTTTTGTACCTTGTACCACCTATTCCAAAAAACTTATTGCTGCATTTTGGCGTTGAACTGTGTGTCGCTAAAATGAATATTTTTGAAAGCTTTACATCGCGATATGATGACAAGCGATTAACAGCTTCTCCAGTTTATGTATGAGCCATGATCATTTTTATTCATCTCGAATGCGAAAATCAAAGTGGCGCATTTCAGAATAGTTGATTATTTCTGTGATGAATCTTGATAAAATTTTGATTATTTGTTGTTACTCGTATAATATGTCGCTCCTTGTGGATTATCCTATTTTCTCATGTCTCAGGTACCTACCACGATTATTACTTGTTCACCTGATTCCAGAATAATATATAGAGTGTACTTGGAAGTGAGGCTTTTTTCCAACAGAAGGTAGAACTGGTCGAAATGAAGCGTTTCACCAAAAATCACCTATACAAAACTGTCAAAATGACAAAGTTGAAAAAAAATTGAAAGGGATTACTGAAAAAGATCCTAATACGACCCTAGACCGTTTGCTAGCTGAATTATTGCATGGCATTGGGAAAAAACTTATCTCCTGATTCGACCATGTGGTTTCGTTTAGGATATTGGCTCGTTTAATATTTACGTGGTAATGAAAATGGAAACTTAGGATTGCCGAATTTTTCCCATTATTTTTTAGTAACTTACACTTACAGAAGAGACAGAAGAGGCCTAGGACACAAGAGCAAAAAATAGAATAATACTTCAAAATCTCACCAATAAAATTCGTCTAAATTATTTTTACTTTTTTCATAATGAGCGTCACAATCTTCTTGTTTGAATATTTCAACAATCGTCGTTAAAATGAGATACAATGAGGAAACATCATAGCACTTTTTTTACATAACTAACATAGGCACTTTCAATAAACTGTCTCGATTTTCTACATTTTTTTTCAACCTAAATTGCACGATACAAAATTATGATTCTTTCAAAAGTGACCTGATGCATCTGATCCGATAAACTTGGTACTGAACCAGCATTGTCCAGCTATATGTTTATGTTTTGCTTCGTTTTTGCGCAGCCGGAGTTACCTTTCACAGTCCCCGTACTTGAAATTCAATGAAATTTGGCGAATTCCTAGTTGTTGTATCTCAGCCCTCTTGGATATTTTATAAAAACAATTTTTGATTAAACGACTTATTTTGATGAGTTCTACCTTCTGTCGAAAAAAAGCCTCACCTTTGAGAACATCCTGTAAAAAATTCAATTCCAATGATTTAATATTATTTCTAGATCAAGAGAACTTCTTTTTCAACCTGATCAAAAAACAAAAAGTGCCGCTATATCTAATTTATGGCACGTGCTGCGATAACAACTACCAATTTTTTTTCACCTAAATTGCACGATACAACAATTATGATTCTCTAAAAAATGACCTGATGCATCTAATCCGATGAACTTGGTACTGAACAATTTATTGTTCAGTCATATGTTTATGTTTAGTTTTGTTTTTGCGATGCCGGAGTCACCTTCCACAGTCCCGTACTTGAAATTTTGTCGTTTTATCTTGGATATTTTATATAGACAATTTTTCGTGAAATGACTCATTTTGATGAGTTCTACCTTCTGTAAAAAGAATCTCACTTTTGAGAACACCCTGTATACAGGGCGAGTCTCTCTGACTTGTACAAAAATTTCAACAGAAGTTTCTTGAGGTCAAAAGAAACACTTTTTTCCTGTACTATTTTTTCCGAATCGGCTCGGTTTACAAAATACAGGGTGTTGAAAAACCATAACAAATGTTATTTTTATCTCACAAACGGTTTTATCGATTGGAATGAATTTCGTAATGTACTTTTTCATTTCTTTGATGAATGTTTTTCGAACACAAGATATCACCCATGATTTCCAGTTTTATCATTATGACCATTAGGTACTATAAAAATACAAAAAATTTAAAGAACCCAACTCTTGAAACTAAGTTAGACTCTATATAATGAATATTTGAACGTTTTGGAAAATGAAAGTATTCTCCATATTTTCTGGTATAATACGTCGTTTTCGAGTAAATTTATGTTTAAAAATAAAAAATTATCTGTGAAATTTGGCTGACTGCAGCTCTATTTAAAAGATCCACAGATGGGTAGTTCCATAGATTAGCTTGTTATTTTGAAGGAAATATTGTATCTCCAAGGGTGGCATAGCTCACTATGAAAATTTGAAATGGCTATATCTTTTTGTCAGGGCCGAACAGGAAAAAATGGGATACGAAAAAGTATTTTCTTTATTTCAAGAATCTACTGCTGAAATATTTATAAGAGTCAAAAACTCACACTGTATATTATATACATGTTTTGAAAATTATTAATTTGTTTGGCTGAAGGACTCAGGTCGATGACCTTAAATACATTTATTATTATTATTAATTTGAGTCTTAATTAACGTCCATATGCCAATAACAAAAATTGTTTAATATAGAACAATGCTAATCTCGAAGGACGATTTTATGTTGGTGACATGACCACGTTATAGGAACCTTTGCAAAATGAATAATCTTCATAGCTTCCCACTTTCTGAGCATAAAATATTATGCTCAGGTATAATTATTGGATATATCACGAAAACCATAATCTTCTGAGATGAAACAGCATTCATCAACCCTCTGTCTCAATGTTTACAGAGGTGAAATTAGCGTGAAGACATTGTCTCCAACCTTGAAAATAATAATTGCAACTTTGACAAGCGTACACGAGAGCATGGCACATGCGACAAGTGCACTGTCGGGCACGAATTGTTTAAACGGTTATTGCTATCCGTCCGCTAGGGTCGAATTTTATTTTCGAAACGACGACTTATGTAGGTCGACGGGCTTTTCGAATTAATTGCGGAATGTTATTACAAGACCTCATGCCTCGAAAACACCACTGGGGCATTCGACGTCCCTGTTGCCATGTCGAACAACCAATTCTGAACGATATAGAATCAATTTGCGAAAATTTACGCAACTCTGAATGAAAATTCAGAGTCAAATTTCGAATAGAACCTTTTGAAATTCGATAAACAATTAGATGTACAGGGTGGATCTTTGACTCGTACAAAAATTTTGACAGTAGATTCTTGAGGTCGAAAAAAAAACTTTTTTCCTTTACCATCTTTTCCGAATGGCCTCAGTTTAAAAGATACAGGCTGTTGAAAAACCATAAAAAAAAAACCTCACGAACGGTTTAATCGAATGAAATGAATTTCGGATTATAGTTTTTCTTCTATATCAATCTTTTTCGAACACAAGAAATCATCCACATCAGTTTTTCCATAATTACCATTACATACGATAAAACTACCAAAAATTCAAAAAACCCAACTCCTCAAGCTAAGTTGGTTGCTATCTTATAAATATTTGAACGTTCTGTAGAATAAAAGTATTTCTTATATTTTCTTGTACAATGCGCCGTTTTCGAGTAATTTGATGTTCAAAAATTCAAAAGTATCTGTGAAATTTGAAACTTGGATACTTTGGTTGAATACAAATCCACAGATGTGTAGTGTCACAGATTTAGCTAGTTATTCTGAAGGTAATTTGTTTTTCTAGGGGTGGCACAGATCATTAGGAAAACTTAAAATGGCTATAACTTTTATCGGGGACGAATCAGAAAAAATGGTATATCATCTTTCATCATATCACCTCATTATGTTACCGTGTGGAGTTTGAGCTTCAATTCGGAATTTATCCACCTTATCTATTTAAAATGGTGTATGCCGTAGATTCAGGAGTTTGCCTAGTGCTGCGCATTCACCAAAAATTGAAACTGGTTCAAATTATTCGTTCCAAAACCATAGATTTTTGCTAAAAGATATTCCAAAGGAGATGCAATTCACCACTCGGAAAAGTGCTGAAATAGATGGAGGCTATTTGACAGAACTGGTATCGTTATCAGTGGCGTAGCATAGGCAAGGGGTAAAGTTAAAAAAAGATTATTCAAAATATCTTCAATTTTTGTGCAGAAACGTTGTTTATCTGATGAATAACTCACAGGATGTGCTGCAATACTTTCACAAGTTAGCAGAGTTAATGGAGAAGAATGAAATAATTCAAATTCATTGCACGGCGGCACCTAAATTCATGTGTGCTACGTCAATACGAGCTCAATGTCATGGAATGCACTAGGATGACAAGACCCGAATATTTTCGATCTCCTTTTGCACATCCTTTGCTGTATCTTTTTGGATTTCTGTGAAAATTCATAATCTATAGTCCATTCATTTTTATAAAAACTCTCGAAAGCAGTCGGTTGGCCTTGGAAATTTGACAAATTGCCCACTGTATAGCATAAAAATGTGAAGTTTTGACGAAAATACGAGGATATATTGAAAAATTCTTAGCCTACTAAAGAACCAAACAAAATTTCAATTTCCAAATCATTTATTACTTAACATATTCTCCTCTTAATTGAATACATTTATTACAGCGAATCTGCAACGTCTCTAGAACTTAAAAAAAAAATGTTTCTTCTTGCTCTTTATACCGCCTCGTTAGAAGAAAATTTACGACCTTTTAAACTTTTTTTCAGTTGAGGAAAGAGATGATAGTCAGATGTAGCCAAATCTGGTGAATAAGGGGCGTTTTCCAGTAATTCCAAACCTAAATCTCGAATTTTTTGCATGACAACATGAGATTTGTGTGCAGGGGCTTTGTCCTGCAAAAACAAAACACCTTTGGATTGCTTTCTGCGTCTTTTCTCTTAAATTTTTTGCCGTAGAATGGTCAGTAATATCGAATGCTAATCTCCGGTTTTTTTTTACCTTTATCCAAAAAGTCAACCATGATTACTCCATGGCAATTCCAAAAAACTGAAGCAAGAACTTTTTTTTTTGGATACGAAACATCTTAGACCTTGGAGAGCTTGAGTGTCTCGATTCCATCGATTGTTGCTTTGTTTCTGGATCGTAGAAATGTACCCAAGTCTCATTTATAGCAACAATTCGGTTTAAGAAGTCTACATCGTTTTCAAATCGAGCACAGATCGAAAGCGATGCTTCTACCCTTGCACGCTTTTGGTCAACATTCAAATATTTGGGGATCCATTTTGTAGCAATGTTTCTCATATCCAAATTGACGTGAACTATATGATGAACGCGTTCGTATGAAATATTCAGTGCTTCAGATATCCGTTTTAGCCCAATTCGACTGGCTGATAAAATCATGTCATGAACTGCATCGATATTTTCGAGGACTGACACAGAAACTGGCCTTCCCGATCGGTAATCATATTCAATGGAAAATTTACTTCTTTTGAAGCTTGCAGTCCAATTTTTCACGGTCACATACGAAGGACATTGTTCTCCAAGGGCATATCTTCGTGAATCTGCTTACCTCGTAACCCTTTTGAATACAGGTACTTGATGATGGCTCAATATTCCAATTTTTCGATTTTCACAATTTCGGTGGACATCTTCTTTCTTTTAATTGAGAAGTATATTTATCATCGCAATAGAAGAAAATTGAATTATCAACACATTTTTTGCATCATATTCTTGAGAAGAGTTAATGTTAACTATCCTTTGGACAAAGAAAAGTTACCTGCATCAATTTTGGTGAATATATCTGACTCATGTCCGAGATTTTCATGCAAACATTTATATTGTGAACATTTTCACAAGAAAATAGTTTTGGCTGCGATGATATGCTTTTGTTTACATGAAACATAGTGGACGATTCTGAAGTGTTCTTTTTCAATTTATATTTGTGAATTTGTCGTTCCGGATCTTTTCTGGAAATGAAATCCTCAAATGGATACATTTTTTTTTGGGTCTCTCAATAGTATCTATCTTCTGATGATTGTGGAAACATGAAACATAATATCAATTTACCTGTATCGAATATATTTGATGCAGTCTGATGAATCATCCATTTAAAATATCAACGTTTTTATCAGAATGAGCAGATTTAAATTCAAAATAACAGTGAATTTTTTCTGCGTTTTAGCAAACTAGGAATTGGTGAATGATTGTGGAAACTTTAAACTATGATTATTGTGTCCTTCACGGTTAAACCAAAGAGAAATCTTTTAGTGGGTACAAGGACAAACACCGAAAAACTCTTAGACTATATTTGGCAACGTTTCGTAGATTTTCATCTACTTCATCAGGCCTGAAAACATTAAGAATGACTGCACAAATATACACAACAATAGTATAAATATTACCTCTGAACCTCTGTAAATTAGAGTTTTTAAAAAGCATTGAACATAAATTAAAGACAGAGTAGAATTAAACAACACAAATATGATATTAGAGACATTTAGAATAGTGAAAGGACATCTTTGTGTTCCCATTATTTCAAAGATGAACACAAACTTGATTTTTCTAATGTAAAAATATTAGATAACGAGCAACATTTTAAGAAAAGAAACATCTTGGAGATGATACACATTAACATCAATAACTCTGTGAATTTTAGGTCTGATACTGAACACCTAAGCAGATTTTACAATTTCATCCTGGCTATATACACGAATTTGAGATGAGTTCATCGTTGTGGTTGTAATATAGAGAATTGGTGTTCCGTGGTTAGTAGCTGACAGTTCATGACTGGGCCTCTTTGAGGTTGATATTTTCCGTAACCCTTGATTCTGGAATTTTCTAACCTTGTTTGTTTAGGTGTGCTTTTATGTGATGGATTTTATGATTGATGACTGATGTTACCTTTTAATTTATGTTCAATGCTTTTCAAAATCTTTAATTTATAGAGGTAATTTTTATACTATTGTTGTGTATAGTTGTGTAGTCATTCTTAATGTTTTCAGGCCTGATGAAGTAAAAGAAAATCTACGAAACGTCGCCAAATATAGTCTAAGAGTTTTTCGGTGTTTGTCCTTGATCCCACTAAAAGATTTCTTTTTGATTGTGGAAACGTTTGGATATTAACGACATTTCATATATGCTAATCTTACTCCTTTTTTGTTACAAAAGCTTGAGAAAATTGTTACATGGTTAACTGACTGCATTTAGAAAAATATCATCGTTTTCCAAATAACCTGAACCTATTTTGTTTACCAATTCTATGATCCTTATTCTCTTAGTTTTATTTACTGATAATGCGTAATATTATGTACTGATGATAAGTAATACTGCAGCCCCTGTAACTTCAGAACCGTTTGTAACATTATGTAAAGGACCATTTTTGTCCGCAACCCTATGCAGCAGAGAAAAATCCAACGTCTCTTGGTACTTATCTTTTCCTACGGTGGGAGATATTCCTTGATTCTAGAGATTTATTAGAATCTTCGACAGGCACTATTCGTTGATGAAGTGGTATTTTATACGGCTCATAAATGTACAATTATGCACATGATATCTGTGAATGAAATGATTGAAAATTACAGCAGACAAACTGTAGAGAAAGTCACTTTACGCGTGAGTCGAAAACTTAATTTTTTCTAGGACCTTATTTCAGTTTCTGTTTTATCACTACCCGTTTCTACTTCAATATTAAGAGGGATCTACACCGTTTTAGTGGTAGTTCAAAAATAGAAAATGAATATCTTACGTCAGAAACTACTAACTTATATGGGGTTTTCATTATAATTCAATTCAATAAGTTTGACAACTCGGAAAGTCAGAAATTTTTTTATTCTTCAAACGGAAAAAAAAAACAAATTTATTTCACTGAAGAGCAAATATTCATTCATGTTATTAACTTTGCGAGGCGGAATTATCTCTTCTATAAATTTCCAAATGAAAACATTTCTCGAAAAGCCTCACCATTGGCTACAATTCGTATCCTGCTGAAATTAAAAGTGGAAACTATTGTAATATTCCACTTATCGTTTAAGTGTTCTGGTCGCAGCCCACATAATTCCAAAGCAAAGTTAGTACAAACATTCAAATTAGAAAAGTTGAGAGTAATTTTGATGAAGCTGATGCAAGAACCAAGAAGAGTAACATACAATGCGTTATGCTTGGCTGTCAAGCTTCATAAAAGTCATTCTTTCGTCGTTAAAATATTTTCTGTATATATGAGGAATATCCAAGATTTACCCTGTACGTGTAATGCAATGGGTTAACAAGAAGTTGCAGCAATCGATGTCATATCCTTTCAAATACGATATATTGTTAGAGAAACTCATTTTCCCATCAAAAGATATTCCGGAACCCCGAGGCAGTATTCACCGTGAAGAGCAGCGCAATTGTTGCCCATCAGGAAGTGAACCGCATCATCTACTCCTGGACATGCCAGAAGTGGCAAGCGGCTGGTTCATCATAACACTTTCTTGTCCCGCCCCCCCAAGCTCATGAATTGATAATAAGCCAGTCAGATGGGCAATTAAAACACGCCCCCTCGTCATATCCGACCACGGTAAATCACTGCACGGTTCACAATAAGTGGCCGTCATTAACCGAGGCTATTTTTTACCACGGTCTCAAAGGTACCGTGACTTCACTTAGAGGCGACTTCAATCAAATGAATTAAGCAGGCCTTGAAACAATAGCCGCCTACTGTCTTGTCTGTGGTCGCTCGTCTTAAATGTCATGAGTAAACAATTTCGATCTGTACGAGATGGGCCGAGATGAAAGCGTATCAACAACCCCTCATTATTTTAACACTTGAATCGTGACGAAAGTGTTAGCGGTTCGTCTTTCCGTTTTTTTTCTCGCTCTTGGTTTTGATTCGAAGACTAACAGACCTTTTTTTCAACCATTTATTGGACGCTTGGATGCACTGACAGAGCTCTCCCTTATCCAAGGCAATATGCACGACATATTTCGATCTGGTAATCTTGTATGTCAGTTATTGTTATTGTTGATCTGTTTCTGATAGGTTGAAGTACACGCGAATCTCAAACAGCATACTCATTGGTTAAACCATCCCTCCGAAGTAGAGAAACTTTGGGTTTAGGGGTGCGTATTCTCTGAATAACTTTTGCATATAACAGTGAAAAACAACAAAAAAGACATAAAAGTCTAAACTGAAGAACGTTCTTTGTCAAATAGCGAAGCGGATTCTGAAAGAATCTGCTATATCCCAGATGACCAGTCACATATCTGTTATGTCTTCTTGAGAGATCTAATAAGGAACTTTGTTATGTGATATTTCTTATGTAACCATTACGTGTCCGATACGATATTTGTGGGATGTGCCCGTGCTATATACTATATCCACATTTTGTGAATATCAAGTTTTCTCTCCATGATGTCCACGTAACATACTTGTAACTTTGTTCTATATTTGAAATGTCTCAGTTTAAGATCATGGAGAGAGTATGACATCATTAACGTTTCACCTACCGTCGAGGGCGCTTCAAGACATAAACAAATATGTAGGATTGTGAGAAATGCTAACACCTTTGCCTTTACTAATGGATTTGTCTTTATTATCATTTATTTTTTTGAGATATATTTTTTCAGTTGAACAGTGGATTACGGAAATGGAAGTGCAGATATTTAACATTTAATTTAATTTAGTTATTTGTGTGCCTCAGGGATATTTTCGTCGTGAAATTGGAAAGCGTGAAAAGGATCTGCCAT
Organism: Coccinella septempunctata; assembly: GCF_907165205.1. NCBI lineage: Eukaryota > Metazoa > Arthropoda > Insecta > Coleoptera > Coccinellidae > Coccinella > Coccinella septempunctata. The sequence goes on from NC_058191.1 coordinate 1,390,568, forward strand.
GGATGTCGAACTCTAGGTCGACAAATTATTCCCTGTGTTTTCATATCAGTCCATATGAGACAGGCTTCAATTCTATTATATATCTAGCATATAAACATTATATTTGAATATATGATGAGCTGTTTGGTGCAGAATAGATAGGTTATATCTTCATCTACTGCATATAATTTGTACAAATAAATGACTAAATCTTATCTTTCGAATTTTTTCGAGAAAAATATACATAAGTATATAGTATTCTACTTTTTCTCACATAACATAGGCACAATTTTTCTGAAAACTCTATTACCTTTACCAACATATTAGTGAACTGTTGATTAGTGTTTTTATGGAATGCATGAAAGTGCAAGGATTTGTTTTAATTTTTCTTTGATAACGGTTATAAACCCGGCATGATGTGATATATTCTTTCTGGACCTATTACATTGTGCACTAATCTTTTGTCATAAATTTTTTTATCTGAAACGTATGAGAAGGTAGTTTTTGAACATGAGTCATTTCGGTTACATACCTCACGTAACTGATGTTAGATGATTTGGAATTTTCTTTTCAACACATTGTTAAAAACACACAAATTGAAGATACAAAATTCGAGTTCAATATTATAGCAATAGTGGATAGGTATTAATTTCCATAATTCGATTTGTTTTTGTTGAAGCGTTCTAAAGAACACTTTTTTTTTCGTATCACATTAATGATTCACACATTGATCTCATATGGAACAAATATTTGAATGATCCATATTTGAACTATTCATGCTCTCTTCAGAAAGGAGATGTGTTCCTTGTTGAGGTGGACACAGTAGCATAGCATATAACTAACTGTTTTATATTTGTGCTCTTCATGCTATGTTTAGGTTACAAAACAAGGAACACTGGATATATTTCTGCTATATAGCTGCTCAGTAAAGTGGTCACCTGGGATGTTTTCCTTGAAAGTTTATTAATATCGCTCAATTATGCTTTAAGTTAACGTAATAAATGATATAACACATTTTCCACATTTGCCGAATGTGGTGTTACAAGCTAAAAATTATTGACGTTTGCATACAGAACATGAAAATCAACTTTCAAAATTCAATGATTCACGCGGCTATGAACGAGAGATATAGAGGGAAGGCTCAGTAGCAGATCGGAGGTAGTCAGTCGCACTTGATTTTTGTCACACTCTACGTCACTATTTCCAATCGGCTCTGAACTGAATTTCTCCTCCTTTCAACATCTTCCAGTACAAAGATTATAGACATCTTTGCTTCCAGTAGGTAGTCAATGCTAGCGTCACTTTCGAACGCATATAATGCGACATGACAAATTCAGAAGTTCAGGAATTTTGAGACTGTTTCCAATTTTCCAAATATAAGACATCTAAATTTCACTCACTTATCTATTGATATCCATTCTTTTGCCTATTTCGCTATCAAATTTATAGTTTCAGGTGGAAGTTTATTTTCAGTATTTGTCGTACCTACGACAACAGAACAGTGAGGAGTTCGCAATTTACAAACATTCAAAGGACAGTTCATTGAGTACCCCTCACTGCCTGAATGATCAATGCTATACAAGATATCTACCTATAAAATATTTCGGGGTTAAGTCACATACAAATTTCTAATAGTATAATAATATTAAGCACCGGTTTCGCATCACAATACCCTATGTATCATCAGACCAAATCTGCATATGCTTTTACTATTCTCATCAATGTCTTCGATTCCAAACAAATATCCAAACTTAAGCACAAATATTTAACTAACTAAGTTTAAGCTCTAACCTAACGTCAAAACGACAAGAACTTGCCTGAAACTGTAAAAGTTATAAAACGAGGAGCAATAAAAATCAGTAATAATTCTTGTCCACCAACTGTTGGACAATGAGAATGAAGAAAAACTTGAATGAAGAAAAGAAAAATTTTTGAAACGGTCACAAAATTCTGAAACTTTCTTTTGTGAATTTTTATCTTTTAAGGGATTGTGTTTAAGGCATTAGACCCAAAGTACAGTTATTTTTGAGAGAAAATTCAATGTTCATTTTTAGAACAAGCATAAAAAAAAATCATTTGATACCGTCTAATTACTCATCATAATTCTGTTGGATTGATTACATCCCTAAATCAATAAGAGCAACTGAAGCTGATTCAAATCCTTTAGAACACAGGGAGATACCTATCCAATTAGATATCCTCCAAAAATAATTGTAGAAAATCCAACTTTCCCACACATAAATAAGCTCTCTGACGGATGAACGTTACAACTTCCCTCGACTCTTTCATCCATTCTTTTAGCGGTAAGTACACAATTAATTGAATTGTTTCTTATTCATGATTGGCTCGAGATCTGCTGGATGTGAATCTTGGGAATGAACATACACACCAGGATTTGCAGTACGGTGGTTCTACGAATTTGACAGTTAAGTAGTGAAATACTCATCCTAAATGTTAACAACATTGAGATATGTAATGAAGAAAGAAGGAGCACAAAAAAAACTTTGACCAGTACAAATGTTCTAACAGTAGATTCTTGGGGTCAAAAGAAACACTGAATCGGCTCAGTTCAAAAGACATATAGGCAGTTGGAAAACCATCAAAAACGCTATTTTTAGTTCTGTTTTACGAACAGATTTATCGAATGAAATGAATTTCGAAATATAGTTTTTTATCTTTTTTGATTAATCTTTTTTGAACATAAGATATCACCCACGTCTTCCACTTTCCTCATTATGACCATTACGTACCATAAAAATATCCATAGTAGTTTGTTCGAAAATTAAAAATATTTGTAAAATTTGAAAAATTGGGTACTGAATTGAATAAAACTGTGTTTGAAAGATCCACAAATGACTAGTGTCACAGATAGAGCTTGTTATTCTTTAGGTATTTTTGTCTTTCCAGGGGTGGCACAGCTTATTATGAGAACTCAAAATGGATATACCTGTCTATCAGAGCCGAATCGGTAAAATGGTATACAAAAAAAGTGTTTCTTTTGACCTCAAGAATCTAATATTAAAATATTTGTACAAGTCAAAGATTCACCCGGTATAATTAGCACTGGATTGAGGAAAACTGCAAGGACGATTTTTTGAAGATATTGAAACAAAAAATTTATAGATAATTAACATAAAATGCGGGTAGCCTACCAAAAAGCAAATATATCCAAATTTCACACCTTTGACAGTATTTGAAAAAAATGGAAAAACATTTCGAGTCATTCTTAAAACAAGTAGGTACGAATGTTTCCATTAGTTTTACGTAGGCGTTGTCTTTCCCTGTTGAAAATGATCTAAAATGTGGTAAACCAATATTTTCACTTCGAGCTTCACCAATTTCATTGCTTCTCAACTTCTGTACTATCTCAACTCTTCTACTATCAACTCTGCAGTTCCCTTTCACGATACAAAAAGTTTTTCGAGTGGTTCCAAAATGAAGAAATTTTAGTGATTCAGACTCAGGCAGTCTTCAGGTATCAAAATTGTAGGAAATGTAGGAAAATTTCCATCTGCTATCCGTGAGAGTTCAGAAATAATGGTCTTATTTCGCAAACAAACATTCAATGATTGTGAAAATTGCTTCATTCAGTTTGAGGGTTTTTTGCAAAGTGTAATTCTGTTTTCTGTTGCTTCATTCCTAAGCAAAATATAGTACGTGAGGTTCTCATTATTTAGGAGCCACAAAAAATCTGTTTTCGAGGTATAATCTTGCACCTTTGAAGCTTTTACCTGTTGATAATAATTGGGGTGAATCAAACAGAACGAGAAGTACGATAGTGTGTGGAAGACCAACCAATCGCATTGTTTTCCGTAATAGGTGGACATCGATGCGAAATCCTCGAAGCTCACTTGATTTCTCGTTAACATCGACATTAATTACCTACTCGTTGAGAGGTATTTATACCTTCTGTCAAATGTTCGAAGTAATCAACGGTTAACAACTTCATTTAGCAATGATCGTAAATAAGTAACCAAAGTTCTTGTTTCGGTGAATGGCAACAATGTAATAAATATCGATTTGATCGTACACCGCCGTGTTGATTTGGAGTGAATCGATCGAGAATGTTCGATATACGAAAGGATTAAAATCGCTGTCGAACATTCAGTTTATATTCCGATTTCCCTAATGAGACTGGATGGGAACGAACGATTCTGTTTTGTTGCAACAAAACCGTCCGAAAATGTTTGGATCTTTGGCGAACGACGCATACTTGATGCGATTCAACTTTCACCTGAGGTGCGTTCCGCCGGGAATGAAATATTTTATGATGTGAATTTACTGCAAGTTATTCAAAGCTCGAATCTTCTTGTTTCATCATTGTTCGATCATTGTTTGATTTGATTTGGATACAAATACACTATGTATAATGAACCAATAGATTTGAAAGGAAGAAGCTGAACTACTTCGAGTCATTTAGATCCCAAAAAGATGGGGACAGCTGAAGTTTCGCCAAAACTGAACTGGGTAAGATTTTCATCTTGGAAATGGCATTTTTCAAAAATTGCGAATTTCACTTGAGAATTCGTCAAGACCGAACGGTGGCGCCGAGATGGATGAAATCTTGAGATTTATTACAAGAAGTGTTGCTCTTTCAGAATATGTATAACATTCGGATCTACGATCATTTATTTGGAAGATACGCGACTCGGAATTTGAGCTCCGAAAAATTCCCAAAAAGATGGGATGAGGCACAATCAATCCTGGATCGCCACTGCTTACGGTTCATATAATCGGTCAATATGATATGGTTTCGAATCATAGCCATCATAAATTATTAAATTATACGAGGATGCTGCATCAAAATTTGTCACATACCTAAATGGAAAAATTTGAATTTGATTTCGCTACCTATACTTCATTCAAATTTATTTTAGCAGTCGGTTGGCCATGAAATAATTTTCTCAAGTTTTTGTAACTAGAACGAAGTTAGGTTGGCACTCATGAAATGTCGTTAATGTCATAACGCCGTTGCCACAACTAATATCAATTTTTATTACGAAAATGCCGAAAGTGATTGAAAAAAGAGACAGGGTTTCAGGAAGTGCTATTTAGAATTCAGGTCCGCTCATTCAAATAGTTATACCCTGATATTCTAAAATCCACAATACGTAAGATGATATCGAACATATTCAATGTAAGAGAATTTATATTTCAGCTGGATATTTCCACAATCAGAAAGATTGTGAATGAAGAGGATGACAAAGAATTTCCTTCTATTGGGAGACCCAAAAAAGTGGTGGCATTTGGGAATTTTATGTTTGAGTGAATTAATGCGAAAAGTTTACTACAGGATTTTCGAATGTCATCGTAGAATAATCTTCCGAAAATTGATTTTTCAATTTTTCATTTGACTTGTCCTATACAATGTAAATGTCTTAAGGTACTAATAAATACCTAATTATTATAATTACATCAATGTATTAAGATGAATAGCCACAAATACGCGCGAGTTGCCCTGTTACTTGTTTATTCATGTGAAATTTTTGTTCAACGGTGAAGTTGCATCTTAACTTGAAACTTCCTTCAACTACTTTTACTTATATTGATGCAAGATGATTTTTGTTGAAGAATTTAACATTCTTGTAATTATCTGTTAATTCCTTCGGGAGATACCCATTCCCAACCACTGCATCATATGCATTTCATCTTCGGGTTAATATTTTTAAAATCTACAATCTCCAAATGATGTAAGCCAAAGAAGATAACGAACATTAACTCTCCTCAAGCTAGTGCATATTATGATATTATACTGATCTCTTGTATTTTCCATGCAAATAATTGGATTTGGTATGTCTTCAATCAGTTTGTATAAACTTCAATTATGTTCGTCACATATTTTCCGAAGAGATTCGACATTGTGATAAAATACGTAATAACAGAAACTTTTACGTAGAACGGGCAACAAAGCGTTGATTTAAAACCCAAAAATGTTTTGACAAGCTTCATAACCCCACATTTTCGTACTATACAGAGTGAAATGTGTCAAATTTCCATGGCCAACCGACTGCTAAAATAAAGTTGAATGAAGTATACCTATCAAATTTCAAAACTTGGATAGTTCAAAACTTGAGATTTCGCACATATTTCAATTTGAAGTGAAGTTGATGCATAGTCATAGAGAAGTTAAGTGGAAAGATGACAGGGAGAAACAGAACGTCAGGCTAGCTAGTTGTCTTCATAGACATATAAACATGGACTGTGCCTTCCCTTTTTATCTATGCATGAAATACGGTCAAAAAAAGTGACAGAGAGAAACGCATGTCGGGAATGCAGTTGTCTCTTTCTAGAATATTGATTGGTCCACACTCACCTCTATGTGAACAAAAAAGAGAAGGTAAATGCCCGACCATCATTTCTCTCTTTCTATAAAAGAAGCCAATTTCATGCTCACATTGCTCAGTCCATGTCTCTATGTCTATGGTTGTCTTGTTCTAAAATTTAGATTGGTCCACACTCACGTCTATGTCAACAGAAAAGAGACAGGTATGGGCCTGCTTGCTGAAGAATTTAACATTCTTGTAATTATCTGTTAATTCTTTCGAGAGATACCCATTCCCAACCACTGCATCATATGCATTTCATTTGGGGGTTGATTTTTTCATTCAAACTTTAGCCAAAGAAGATAACGAACATTAACTCTCCTCAAGCTAGTGCATATTATGATATTACACTGATCTCTTGTATTTTCCATGGAAATGGATTTGGTATGCCTTCAATCAGTTTGTATAAACTTCAATTGTGTTCGTCACATATTTTTCGAAGAGATTCGACAGAAACTTTTATGTAGAACGGGCAACATAGCGTTGATTCAAAACCCAAAAATGTTTTGACAAGCTTCATAACCCCACATTTTCATACCATACAGAGTGAAATGTGTCAAATTTCTATGGCCAACCGAGTGCTAAAATGAAAGTTAATGGAGTATAGGTATGATGCAAAGTAGACATACAAAGCAAGTAAAAATTGAGTTACTGACTCCGCACCATCAAAGTTGATAACTAGAAAATTTAGCTTCTTGCAAAATGGAAGCTTTGGTCTTGATATCTCTATGTCCCACATATCCCAATTGCCGTAATATCGGCGTAAAAAATGGAAAAGGCCGAATCGAACTAATTGACACCAACTTATGCCAGAACGTAAACGTCTTCCCTAGGGGGAAGTAAAGAAACTTGAGTAGCACGAAATGGTACATCTCCACCTCGAAAATTGTTCTTACACGACTTCATTGCTTTCGGTCAGAATCAAAAGCGTAACATACAGCATCCGCCTCATACGGAGCGCAATTCCAATAACATATCGATATTTACAGTTATCGACGTTTTGAGTCCTGTTCGGCAAGGATAGGAGCATCTTGAGTTATTTTTATTGGGAGTTTCAATATGTCAAGAGCTAATGTCGTTTGGCTGGTGGTACGGAGCTTAACAGAAATTATTGCGGGCACCAGTTTTAAATAAATGCCAACCGCTAACGAATTTATTCTCATTCCAGTTGAAATTCAAATCAGATGCTCTCTGGCTACCGATCTGAGTCCGATCTTTCTTACTCTCTCGAATAAACCAGCGGTGATTGGATATAAACAATGCTATCCTTGATTAGGGAATAAATACTCGTTGATCCGAATACGTTTGACTTGTAGGTGGTCTTTCATCTAGAGACAATTCAATTAAGTGGGTTCAAACGTCGCTTTTTCATCTCGTATGTATGTGGCCAAAAAAGCGACGTGACGTTCTCGGGGGAAGGAATTGAGATGTCCGCTGACTTTGGGGATAATTTAGTGGCAACTGTTCGCCTACTTGATCGAAATGGAGGGACAAGTTGCTATCCGACTTCAATGGACTAATGAATTGAGTTGGGAAGAGGCTTGAACGGTCTTTCCCAGAAATCATTACGTATCGTCGAATTGGTTTCATATTGATGACGCAAGTTTATCTTCTTCTCTGATCGAAACGATTCAAATGTGTATTGAGGATTCCTCTAAAGCTTACCGATGACTCCTACAACAAATAAGTCAGTTTGACATTAGAAAAACATTCAGTATTGACAATTTCTCTGAATAAAAATTTGAACTCTCATTGTATAGTCCCTTCAATGTTGTAAAAGTAGTCGGTTATCCGTAGAATAATTTTTTACCTAGAAAGGAGTAAGGTTGGCACACATGAAATATCGTGGTTGTCAAAACGATGTCTAAACTATAACTAAGATGTCTAAAAACATGGTGTATGCACTGATTAGCTTTTTTTGTTTTTCCATTCTTGGAAATAAGATATAAGTTTCGTTTTTTCCACTGTAGGTAGCGCTGTTTAGAATTTGACAGAGAAATGTCAATTGATATTTGAAAATAATTTGAATACATCTCCACGACTTGGGAATGTGCTGCATTTATAAGCGATTATTGGTATGTAAAAATGTATTAGTTTCGAGAAAGGGTGTACAACATTCATTTATTCAACATGTCGTTCAGTTTTCTGTATGGACAATCAAGAACTACAGCTAAGAATTCATGTGTTGTTGGACCATCACCCTTTGTTGTTGGAATTTAAGGCAGAACAAAATCAGATGAACGAACATTTGGGACGGCTACAACTAAGAGTTTTACGGCAAATTCAGTGATATTCAATCAAAGGAACTGTATTGAAAATATGTAATGTGAATTGTGAGCATGTATTAAGAAACAGAAGGAGATGAATCTATTCGAGTCCATTCTCCAAATATTCTTCACGAGTATACTGAAAATTCCGTTTCCGTCAAGTGAATATATTGGATATTTCAATTAACTGTGTTTTATTGAAATGTTGAATTACTTATGAATGCAATTTGTCAAACAGATATTATCTTGAAGTAGAATAGTAAGTACTCCTTCGAATCCTTCGATAGTGTTGAAATATCTGCAGATTCGTTTTTACAATTCAAGTGTAAATCTCAAATATTCGTTAACAGCTGACATTTGACAAAATAGTCCAGTTCATTTTTTTTGGATTCGTTGATCGATCGGGAACATAGATTACTGTAATTTGTGATCGATATCAACGCAGAACAAAATAAAACGAGACAGTATCATAAGACCTTCTTTGATAGAAGAAAGATAGAACATGGTGGCGCCGCCACGAAACAAATCTCTTATTTTCGATTTGGACTAATGTCATTGCATTCAAAAATTGACGAGTGCATTCACTATGTTTTTAGACATCTTAGCCATAACCATTTTTCCACTCCCATTTGTTTACACTGCAAAACAGCAAAAAAAGCTTGTCAAAAAACATATGAACAGCTATTTTGAATTGAAATATGCTCAGTCCAATAGTAATCCTGATATTTTTGAATCGACGTTTTATCAGACGGTATATCCAGAAAATATTCGATGTAAGTAAATTTCATCTGAATCTGACATTTAAGCTACAGGTTTCCCTAATCCCAAATACAGTGAGTATATAGAGAGGATGAAAAAGAATTTTCTTTTATTGGGAGAACCATAAAGATTGTGACAGATGGGTATTTTATTTTCGGAAATTATCTGCCATAACAAGTTTTTAATTATAGTTTGAAAAATTAGCACATCTTGGAATCAAGTCATTAAAAATACAAAAGAGTAAACGAAAACGACAGCAAGTTGTTGCAACAAAAATTACTTTCTTGATAAAAATTTTATAATATTTTGAATGAGAAGAATAATTTTGTGTACCTTGATGAAATTTGGATTTACCAACACTTAAGTAACGTCTTCTAGTCCTAGAGGATAACCAACATTAATATTCAAGCATGTGCATATTATGAGAGAAATAATTCAAATTTCTTTCATAGTAAAAATACATACATACAGGGTGAGTCTTTGCCTCGTACAAATATCTCAACAGTAGATTCTTGAGGTCGAAAGATACACTTTTTCCTTTACCTTTTTTTTTTCGATTCGGCCCTGAAAAACTATTCTAAATTTTCATTATGAACTATGCCACCCTTGTAGAAACTGGAGGAAGTGGGTGATATCTTGTGTTTGAAAAAGCTTCATCAAATAAATTTAAAACTACATTCCGAAATTCATTTCATTCGATTAAACCGTTTGTGAGATCAAACTAAAAATCAAATAGTAATAGGCACTCGAATTTGGACACCCTGTATGTCGATATATTACTGACATCTTCAAGACAAAATAAGCGTGTACTTGTGACAACCTGTATATAGTTTCATCAGATACTGTGCGTTCAAAACTAGAGAAAAACAGTTTCAGAACAAATACCACAGGGTTTCTTATGTCATCATCTGCAGCCTACTACAATTAATCGCAAGAAAAAAAGAATAAGGTAAAATCCAATTAATATGACACATGAATAAAAGATATTCTAAACAAGTCAGCAAAACTAACGAATAAAGAGAAATTTATATCTGATCCCTATCAATTCTTGAGCAGTGTAATAAAAGCCTGCATTTATCTGATAAAATTTCGATAGAAAAAAATATGACCAACACCACATAATGGAAAATTCTAAGTGGCCAATTGTAACCATAACTCGGTGATGACAGGAGTTAACTCAAAATCTCCAGACCACCTATAGTGTATGATATTGCAGAAAGTTCATAAATCGTTTGGACCGGATAAAGGGAGCGTAGTAAAAATTCAAATTCGATGACGATGAAAAGGAGATAAAGTCTTATTAGTCAGTATGAAATGAAATACAAAGTCAGATCCTTCCGTCGACGCAGTGTGTCCTATTAATCATAAGTCTCCAGGATCTGTGGAGACTTCCCAGCAGTTGATGCCTGAGTTAAGATCCTGTCGATCGGGAGATTCTGACGATGCTCCACCTCGATCATTTCAGTGACACATCAACATTTGCTGCAGGTCCGTAACGTTGATTTTCTCTCTACGCGAGCTTATCCTGATGCTTTTTGCAGGTATGAATTCTTCATCAACCATCGTGAATGATGGTAGATTGCTATAATCCTTCAGGTAACACCTACGACAGTCGACAAGAGAAACCTGAGGAATAAAATCCAGAATTTCTGGAACCTCATTCAGAAACATCCTGTATATTTGACCAATCCAATCACTAATTTCGAGTTCTCGATTTTTCTCCTTATAGTGCATGAATTAGAAGCATTTAATTTCATATACAAGCCTTAGATGACTTTTCTGAGCTCTCTCAAATTTTGAATTGTATTGTGTGCTGTTAGGGTGAATAAATTAAATTATTTCGACAGAAAATTGGAAGTTCTATACGTATGCTTGAGAGATAGTGGGATAAATAATCACTCATGAGGCAGTAGTCAGGCACGCCAAAGGTTAGAACAACATTAGGAAAACCGTCGACAAAGTACAAAGACTGGCATATCTGTGTACTGTAGCTATGAGAACATAGGGCACTCGAGGTCATTACAGAACTCACACATCTTCATGTAGTCATAGACATACGAGGATATATTGAAAAATTCTTAGCCTACTATAAAACCAAACAAAATTTCAATTTCAAAATATTTTATTACTCAACATATTCTCCTCTTAATTCGATACAATTATTATAGCGAACCTGCAACGTCTCTAGACCTTTCAAAAAAAATGTTTCTTCTTGCTCTGCAAACCAGACCTGTACAGCTTTTATTACCTCCTTGTTGGAAGAAAATTTGCGACCTTTTAAACTTCTTTCCAGTTGAGGAAAGAGATGATAGTCGGATGGAGCAAAGTCTGGTGAATAAGGGGGGTGTTCTAGTAATTAAAACCCTAAATCAAGAATTTTTGCATGGCAACATGAGATTTGTGTGCAGGGGCGTTTTCTTGCAAGAACAAAACACCTTGGGATAGCTTTTCGCGTCTTTTCTCTTCAATTTTTTCCCGTATAGTGATCAATAATGTCGAACAGTAATCTCCGATTATTGTTCTACCCTCCAAAAAATCAATCATGATTGCTCCATGGCAATCCCAAAAACTGAAGCAAAAACTTTTCCTGCAGATTTTTGGACACGAAACTTCTTAGATCTTAGAGAACCAAAGTGTCGCCATTCCATCGATTGTTGCTTTGTTTCTGGATCGTAGAAATGTATCTACCCAAGTCTCATCCATTGTAACAATTCGGTTTAAGAAGTCTACATCGTTTTTAAATCGAGATCGGACGTAATGCTTTTACCCTTGCACGCTTTCAGTCAACATTCAAACATTTGGGGATCCATTTTGCAGCAATTTTCCTCATTTCCAAATAGAGGTGAACAATATGATGAACGCTGTCGTATGAAATATTCAGTGCTTCAGATATCCGTTTTAGCCCAATTCGACGGTCTGATAAAATCATGTCATGAACTACATCGATATTTTCGGGGACTGGCACAGATCGGTCATCATCTTCAATGGAAAAGTTATCTCTTTTGAAGCGTACAGTCCAATTTTTCACGGTCGCATTCGAGGGACATTGATCACCAAGGGTATTAACTTAATCTGCTTATCTCTTAACCCTTTCACCTTCACACTTCTAATGAGTTATTGTTCGTTACTATGGTAACGCAATATTTTTTATGGCATGGAACTGGTCTAGGCTAACTAGATATCAATACATTCTCGTATGTGAGAACATGAGATGGAGTTGATTTTTCGAATTAGGAAAAATTTCCCTTGAAGCTTGAGAGGCAGCTGTCAATTTTTCACCCTCCGGACTCTCAAAAATTCCTCTTGAACTTCTGGATCTACTGATTTTGAAGGAATATTAGAATCTCTGGAGACATTCCGTGTAGGTCCAGATCTATCAAAACATCCTCGTATTAACGAGTACATTCTCAGGATATCTGAGGAAGGTACAAGTAAAGAGAGAATTTGAAATCAGACAGCCTGGTCCTCTCTGACTACCAGCGAATCCAGTGATAAAATATTCGGCAAAAAGCATCGAAACATCTTACAAGCAGCGGAGTACACACACATATTGAAAAATAGATTACTATTACAAAAAAATAATATAATCAATAGCAAATTCCGTAGAAGTGGCAATCTTTAAATCAGACTTAATTTCAAATTCCTGATATTCTAACAAGTTGTTCTTCGATTATCTATGAATTTGTGACTGCCATTTGACCATTTCTCGAGATGATTTCCTTCTGATAACATCTGATCCTCACTTAAATTATGCTTTTTTACGAATTAACATGAATGAAACTCTTCATTAAAAATCGAGAACATATCTCTTCCGAATGTGAGAATATAAATTTTGAAGGGATACCTCAATAGATCCAGCCGAGATAACGTTAGTGACGAAATGAAAGAATACATTAAAAATGGGTAGTCTTGTCCATAGTAAAGTTCACCGAGCTTCTTCAGTAATCAAAACGTTTCAACGCTCACAGCATCACGTCTGGAACGCTGTCTTGACTAGTGGTAGTTTATGATTGATGACTGAACTGAGACTTATGCCGTTCTTTCGGCATCAATTTAGAATTCGAGTGGAAATTATGGGAATATTACGAGGTTTATGATTTTAATATTCTCTCATATAATTGACTGTTTATTTTGATTTATGAGGAATAGATCTCAAACATTACTCATACATTTTATTCAAATGATACTGTATATGAATAGAGTCCTGAATACCACACTTACACTGAATATTTACATTAGTCAAAACGTTTTGATAAAGACAGTAACAGAGAATGTTTTCTAAATGTTCAGTAAATTATGACCAATTCATCTTTGTGTCAATTTAATGACAAAATTTGAATATGTATATAGATGTTGAAAAAGAATGATTTTTATTCGTGAGATAGTAGGAAAACTATCATTATTTTTTTTATTTTTATTCTTCGTAGAATCCAGCGAAGTCATAGAAAATTAGGGTTCTGATTTGAAAACGGAAAGCTGTGGGCAAATCTTGATCGCAATTCCAAAAATTTGGAACACCCTGTACCAAAATTCAGGAAATGAACAATATTTCCATTTTCTTTAACTTAAAAATGTGAAAGCGGTTTGTGCTTAAGATATTTATGATAGGAATGACGAATATAATACTGAATACGCATCACTTTTTTCTTAGTTTTTCTCGAAATTTTGAAAACCATTTGGACGAATGCAATGATTTGATATATATTCAGAATTGAATTTTTGAAAGATTATAATTTTCATTCCCTGTATACCTGAAAGTGCTCAGGCTTCGAGAATATTTTAGCTCAGTAAAGAATTTCGAACAATATCATAATCACAATTTTCAGATTTCAAATATGTCTAGTTCTCCAGAAACGTCTATTAGGCACTCGAACTTGGGACACGCTGTAGAAGGCGAAAACTAAGTACGGAAAGTTTCATATAAACAACATTTTCCATCAATGCACTCGAATGAACTTTCAATTTAAAGCTACCGTTTCACCGTTGAATGTTTCTGCCAGGTTTGTTGAAAAATTCGTGATTCTTTTCGATGTTGCGATATCCACGTCTCTCCTATATGTTCAACTGACGCCTTCATTCGATTAAAAACCGAAGTAACCAAGAGTATTACCAACCGAACCGGCCGATTTTCCTATACAACGTCAATAAATCTCTTCCCTATCAGCAGATAAACAGAATGGTTGTAATACACTCTTAATTTTCGATTAAGAAATAAATTGCGTTTTAATTTAAATCACATATCGATCGCCTCGGGGCTTAAAAAATATATCATTACCTCCTTACCAGCTCAAAGTACGTACCATCGATACCTGTAATAAACGTTCTTCACTCGCGCTACCAGTGATTAAAACAGTAGATGTAGATCACTGATAAGATTGTGGACCAAGGGAAGCGTTTCTAAATGCAGAGATGCCACTGCAAGTGTCGAGATGAAGAAGAATAACTTGCTACTTGTCAAATTACATCGGAAAAATTTGTTGAGTCGTTTCCGAGAACGAGTAGGCGCTAAAAGCTGAATTAGGGTTTATATTACTATACTATACTATATATATATATAAAATAGGTACTTAGGGTCAGTCGATACCAATATTAGTGTGAACTTCTCTGAGTATTCAAACTTTACGAATTTTAATATACAAAAAAATATTGTCAACTGAGGTGTGTTGCATACTTATGAATTGCGAATGGGCTGAACACATACATGAAGCTACTATATTACACTCACTTTTATTTTAGCACTAGGTTGGCCATGGAAATTTCACTCTATATAGTACGAAAATGTGGGGTTATGAAGCTTGTCAAAACATTTTTGGGTTTTAAATCAACCTCATGTTGCCCGTTCTACGTAAAAGTCTCAGTAATTACGTATTTTATCACAATATCGAATCTTTTCGGGAAATGTAAGGTATCTGTTTTATATACCCCTGTATGTAAATAAATATTGTAATTATCATATAGAATGATAGGCGCATGTCTGTTGATATTGTGAAGACCTCGCAGATATTGTATGATCAGATGAATAGAAATTGCTATCGAATAAACATTATACGCTGTGAATAATAATTGATTTTTCTAATAAAACTGAAACTATTACAGAAATATGTGACGAGCATAATTCAAGTTTATACAAACTGATTGAAGGCATACCAAATCCAGTTATTTGGATGGAAAATACAAGAGAACAGTATAATATCATAATAATATACACTAGCTTGAAGTGAGTTAATATTCGTTATCTTCTTTGGCTAGTTTGTATACGTTACATCAGCCGCATTTGTGGATAAAGGGAGTGCTCCTTCTTGAAGACAATGCACCTGATTGCAAATCAATGAAAATGATGGCAAAATTGCATGAATTGGGCTTCAAATTGCTTCCGCACCCACCGTATTCTCCAGATCTGGCCCCCAGCGACTTTTTCCTATTTTGAGACCTCAAAAGAAGTTCTGCGCCGAAGAAGAGGTTCACGCCGAAACTGAAGCCTATTTTAAAGCTAAAGACAAATCCTACTATAAAAATGGTATCGCTTGCTTATGGACTTTTCAGCCCCACGGAATAGAATAAATGAAATATTGGGAAAACCGCATTTTCTATTTCAACATTAACTAAAAACTAACATGTGAACACTGCATCTCGCTTATGCTTCGAAACGAGGTATACAGGGTTGGGCATGAATCTGGAATGAAATGATCATTTCTTCAACCAATAACTAGAAATGAAAACTCTGAAACCCTTGAATTGACATTAATAATTATCCTCATTTCCTTGTGATAAAATGGAGTGTTTTTTTTTAGCTATTAGTCACAACCCCATACAAGTTTTTATTAAATAGGCTCAAATTTGTACCTATTATCATGTGGAGGCTGTGAAACTGACGAAAAATGGAATTTCACCATCATTCTTTTACTATTTTCGTTGTTGAGTAGGGTTACAGCTAAAAGGTTGGAAAAAATTATCAATTTTATTGCCAAAAAATTAGTACAATCAGAAACCAATTGACGTTTTTGATTCAATTCAAATTATTTATTGGGAAACTATTAATTGTATTTTTTTATATACCTACCTTCTTGTTTCTTTCAAAAATGAACAAAATGAAAAGAATAAACAGAGGTAATTGTGGGATTCCATTTTCTGTGAGCTTTCCATTGAGCCCACTTATGGTATATGTTTCAATTTGAAAAACGTACGTTGGATGGCGCTTCGGTTAATGTGTCAATTTAATAGCAATGCAGGAAAATACCTGTATGAATTACATATCACGAAAACTGAAATAAGAATCCAGAATGCCATTTCCTGTAGACCCACAGTTCAGGAAACTTAAAAAATTTAGGTATAGAGTGGTATTTAGGAGTATTAATTCCAGTTAAGCAAATGTCAAATCTCATTTAATATTTTTTAAATAAGGAAGACTCAGGCGTTTTTGAAGGTAGTCTAAGTAATTCTCACCTCCTCTTCTCGATACTAAGTCCAAGACTTTGTATCCAGATTTACTGGATGAAATGAAATGAAGATCCATTTCAAAATCCTTAGGAAAATTGAGTGATTATTCATGATTTTCGCATTATGATCAGTTCCTATATTCATGGTTAGTTATTTATTATCAAAGAAGGTACAAATTTCAGATCGATACTTGATATTATGTCTGATATGCGAGAAATTAAATGCAAAAATAGAGAATCATGTTATTTCATTTAAATTTTAAAGAACTCATGCCGTTGAACAAAACTAGTGAAATAAGCATAAATCTGTAGATCCTTATATTGTCTGGGTTTCCCTAAACACAACAAGAGAAATAAAAAACAGACTCGTACTCGAAGAAAACATAATTTCTAAGAATACAATAATGTTTATAAACAAGGCAATGCAACTTCCTATCAATCATTGGGTTATTACCTATATGTACTCCACAATAAATGAGTCAGTGGATTTCAGTTCGAAAATGGAAATTAGATGGTTTACTATTTCTGGCGAATCGAACCCTGCACAGTTATTTCAGATTCTAGATCTATCCGTTTAATATTTCTGCTTCAAATTTCAATCAGAATTAGAATCGGTGACCACATAAATCAAAACTAGACCATATATGTTCCATTATATCTTCGATAATTTGAACAACTTCCAAAAGAGAACTATTTAAATATTTCTGCATGGTCAACGACAATAATTCTTTAACTGAAGCAAAAACGCTTCAGATTAAACATGACCATTTCAATTTTTTCCAGTTAAAATTCAAATCGAGATTCACTATGTCAAATCAAAAAAAACAAAACAACTACTTGGGAGGATCAAAACCAGGAACTCTATTAAACGGATCACTAACAAATTCTGGCTCGAAAATAGTGCACGTATTCCATTCAGACTGCCAAATATCCTTGTTCGAATTAAGGGAAGAATTAGGGTTTACGCGACTTCAGTCTGAGAATAATATTTTGTGGAATACAGAACAGAATTGGAAATGTGTCTGGAAAGGAGTGAAATTCATTCCAAAAATTTACAATTGCACTCTGTCGACGAATATGGGGCGGAACAATGTTTGAAAGTACTGTTAACCATTGATCTGAAAGTTCCAGTAATAATTCTCATAGAAAAATTTAGCTGTGGGTCACTTTTTACACTATTAACACAAACGGCACAACAATATTCAGCAATATTATGCAAGATATTATTCCTAGTTTTCAGCTTCGAAAGCATATTTTCCAAATACGCTTTGAAATTCAGCGAGGAATCCAGCTTAACTCCTAGATATGTTGGATTAAAGTTATGTTAAAAAAAACTGAAAATGATTATTGAAATAGATCCTTATACGACCCTAGATCGTTCGTAGCTGAATAAACGCAAAGCAGTGGGAAAAAATTTATATTCTGATTCGACCATGTGGTTTCGTTTAGGATATTGGCTCGTTCGATATTTACGTGGTTATGAAAATGGAAACATTGGATTGCCTAACTGTTCTCGTTATTTTTTAGTAACTCACACGATTTTATGAAATGGCTCATTTCGATACCAACTGACAGAAGAGACTTGGGACACAAGTGTGAAAAAAAAAGAATATTATTCAAAATCTCACCAATAAAATTCGTCTAAATTATTTACGAATTTTTTCACAAAGGGCATCACAATTTTCTTGTTCGAACATTCCACCAATCGTCGTAAAAATGATATGGGGGATGAAATGGGAAAACATCCCAGCACTTTTTCAACATAACTAACATAAGCACTTTCAAGAAACTGCCTCGATTTTCTACATTTTTTTTTTACCCTGAATTGTACGATACGATAATTATGATCCTCTCAAAAGTGACCTGATGTATCTAATCCGATGAACTTGGTACTGAACCATTTGTGGTCCAGCCATATGTTTATGTTTTGTTTCGTTTTTGCGATACCGTCACCTTCCACAGTCACTTCTGTCAAAAAAAAGCCTCACCTTCGAAAACACCCTGTATAATTATTATTAATATAAAATATTTCTGAGCACTAATGAAACGAACAAATAGCACATTGTGCTCAAATGAAGCATGTTTGGAAAATAATCTTCACCACTGCAAACAATTAAATCTATTTAATTGCTGCCCTCAAACAAAGTGATCGAGAAGTGTCAGATCGGGTGATACAGCCGGCCTCCTTTGGGATAATCCCCCAGAAAGAATATTGTTCAAAAATCATTTTACATTATTAGACCCCAAATTGTCAACATATATTTCATGAAACAGACATTCATACAAGGGGAAGGAATAAATATCGCAAAAGGATTCGCTCATTCATAGCTGGGAAGATCTTATTAGAATTGGCAGATTTTAAAAGTTCTTCGAAGCGATGAGAGGGAAGATAAGTCGTGTATAACAATATACAAAAATCATTTGAGTGCTTCCCTTATATCTACCTAAGTAAAATCGTCCGTTTCCTGCTCACCCCATAGCATAAACAACAATGAGGAAAAATTCTCCCATAATTTTCTCCGAGCAAACTGGGGAATTGACACGTGTACCACCAAACAGAAAGTCGCTCTATATTGCATCGGCGGCGATGACATAAAACGCTAGAATTACCCCGTGCATACGCCCTGTGTAATTACATTTGTGGATGCACGTGCGGTGTTAAATGGGCAGCTACCGAGTAGCTCACAGAGCGAAACCCAGACAAAATTGCTTTGTTTTGGCGCTAGACGGTACTTGACCTCTCGCTGACCATTTGTAATAATAGCGTAAAGTTACGCGTTCGTGGCGTGTTACCTTGTTTTTTGTTTTGTTACGAAAAATCGGAACCATCACTTAAGGTACATGCCGAACCTGAAATAATACAGCGCCGATTGATGAGATGTTCTGTTACAATGAAGAGCAGAGTTCACATTATCTGGTTATTCTGTTAGTAAGTTCCCAACAGGTATCTGGAATGCCTAAGTGGTGAAGAAGTAAAGAGGTAAGGTAAATGTCCTCATTTTGGTCATGTTCAGGTCCTTAAGGGGAAGTAATACCTCAAGAATCTCCATTGAAAAACGGCATTTACTAGTTCTTAATTTACTCTTTCAATTTTGTACGTGAAGCCTTGATTTTTTTTATTGGAACTTTAATGTCTATAAAACCTGATTTCACAATCATCATTCGGCAGTTTCTCAACATATTTCGATATAAATAGCGGTGGGGAAAAACGGCATTTACTAGTTCTTAATTTACTCTTTCAATTTTGTACGTGAAGCCTTGATTTTTTTTATTGGAACTTTAATGTCTATAAAACCTGATTTCACAATCATCATTCGACAGTTTCTCAACATATTTCGATAAAAATAGCGGTGGGGAAAAACGGCATTTACTAGTTCTTAATTTACTCTTTCAATTTTGTACGTGAAGCCTTGATTTTTTTTATTGGAACTTTAATGTCTATAAAACCTGATTTCACAATCATCATTCGGCAGTTTCTCAACATATTTCGATATAAATAGCGGTGGGGAAAAACGGCATTTACTAGTTCTTAATTTACTCTTTCAATTTTGTACGTGAAGCCTTGATTTTTTTTATTGGAACTTTAATGTCTATAAAACCTGATTTCACAATCATCATTCGACAGTTTCTCAACATATTTCGATAAAAATAGCGGTGGGGAAAAACGGCATTTACTAGTTCTTAATTTACTCTTTCAATTTTGTACGTGAAGCCTTGATTTTTTTTATTGGAACTTTAATGTCTATAAAACCTGATTTCACAATCATCATTCGACAGTTTTTCAACATATTTCGATAAAAATAGCGGTGGGGTGATATCGGCGATTCAATTATTCACGAATTGCAAAAATTTTCATAGTGATATATACCAAAATTACGCTGAATTTCAGGAATAACTGAAAATTATTCAATATTCCTAATATCACCTCCCGCGTGGTTATTTATATTTTTCAACTGTATTAGTACGTAATTCAGGCTAATGCTCAAAGATGTGGCACATTTCCGTATTTGGGGTAGCATCCGTAAAGCAACCAATGCCCCTTAAAATATTCAATTCAAACTTTGATGAGCTCTAGTAAATAGAACATTGATTCGTCGATATAATGTTCCCAACCGTGTTATGACTAATTATTAGGCTACTAATTGAACAAAAAAGCAGTTCAAATAATGACAAATTTAATTCCTGGACTTGCTGATGAATAAAAATGGATTTCTGAAAGATCAAAATTAAAGGAACGTTAGCCAGTTTGAATGTATGATACCCCAGTAATATTAATTTCTTTTATTTAATCGAGATAATAAAAACTGAATACAATGTGGTCACATGAAAACTTAACATCTCGATTTTCCGACTTCAAAATGAAAATTTGGAAAGAACCTTTTAAACTTTTTTTCAGTAGAGGGAAGAGATGATAGTCGGATGGAACCAAATCTGGTGAATAGGGGAGAGTTCTAGTAGTTCAAACCCTAAATCACGAATTTTTTGCATGGCAACATGAGATTTGTGTGTAGGAGCGTTGTCCTGCATAAACAAAACACCTTTGGATAGCTTTCCGCGTCTTTTCTCTTTAATTTTTTTCCGTAGAGTGGTTAGTAATGTCGAATAGTCCGGTTATTGTTCTACCCTTATCCATAAAATCAAGCATGATTACTCCATGGCAATCCCAAAAAACTGAAGCAAGAAATTTTCCAGAAGATTTCTGGACACGAAACTTCTTAGTTCTTGGAGAACCAGAGTGTCGCCATTAATCGATTGTTGCTTTGTTTCTGGATCGTAGAAATATCTCATCCATAGTAACAATTCGGCTTAAGAAGTCTAAATCGTTTTAAAATCCAGCACAGATCGAAAGCGATGCTTCTACCCTTGCACGCATTTGGTCAATATTCAAACATTTGGGGATCCATTTTGCAGCAATTTTTCTCATGTCCAAACTAACTATATGATGAACGCGTTCGTTTGAAATATTCAGTGATTCAGATATCCGTTTTAGCCCAATTCGATGGTTTGATAAAATAATATCATGAACTGCATCGATATTTTCGGGGACTGACATAGAAACTGGCCTTCCCGATCAGTCATCAACTTCATTGGGAAATTTACATCTTTTGAAGCTTGCAGTCCAATTTTTCACGGTCGCTTACGAAGGCCATTAATCACCAAGGCTATTAAGCACATCTGCGTAAATCTGCTCACCTCTTAACCATTTTATATACAGATACTTGAGTATGGCTCGATACTCCAATTTTTCGATTTCCACAATTTCGGTGGACATCTTCTTTGTTTTAATTTATTGCGTAACTCTGGTTTACTTTTTTGACCTCAAACTTCACACTCACACTTCTAATGAGTTATTGTTCGTTGCTATGGTAACTCAATGTGTTTTTATCCATGGAACTGAACTAGGATAACTAAATATCAATACATCCTTGTATTTAGTGGTTATCTTGTTAATTTTTTGTCCAAAAAAGTAGACACATTGTATATACAACAATACTTTCTGTATCAACCAGGACATACCTTCAATACCTAAGTCTACATTGTTTTCAACTTTTTTCCCCAAAACCAAGTGCAGAATCCGAATAATACATACCTACTATTCGGACTGTCTGCATATTAGACCAAGTGTCGAAATTCAAACCACAAATCCAATTTGCTCAAGAGAGAGCTTAAAACCCGCAAGAAAACTGCTAGTATTACACATATACAAAAAAACACAACATATACAATGAACATTCTGTCGGCGATGTGTTAACTGACTGAAGGGAAGGAATGTTTCGTTGTATTTCAGCACGTCATTCATAACTTGCACAATCTGAAAAGATTTATGCGCTTTTGTACTTCTGGAAGCCATTATTTCTGGGATTTTGTGGTCAGCGTCTGAAATACGAAGCGGTCAGTTTCATCGGGTATAAAGTCTAAAATCTGACCTGCAGATAACTTTTCATATTATTCATTCGACGAATCTTTTGTGTGTGAATGTAATTCCTCATGGACGGTTGGTTCGTATTTAGGTTATGATGAATATCTTTACAGATATTGGGGTGATTGTGGTTGGGATCCGTTGCTATCCAGCGCTTCGAGATCTCCTCGGATTCTGCGATAAGATTGCAGCTATTTCGTGGATGGGAACAAAAGAAGTTTGGTAGGTATCATAACTAACCAGTCAACAGTAGAAGCAAATCGCTGAAAACCCCAAACAGAAGTGTGACATGACAACTTTCATTACACTTTATCAATAAAGATATACCTATTTTTCAAAAAAAAATGAGCAATTGTTAGAAAGGCTGATTCGTTGATAAGCAGGAATCAGGGCAAGAAGGTAAAAAAGAATTATAACTGAAAAAGGTAGTTAAGCAACCCCTGAAATTTATTTTGCAAGAAAGTTGTTTTTGATAGCATTATTCATTTTGAACAAATATGGTCTCTTGTAATTTCTTGCTAAGAGCAATTGTTACTAACAACACTTACTAAATGAACTCTTATAACTATGAGACTCTTAGATGGGCTCTAGAATCCCAAATTATGTTCAGAATTTTTTCTCAACTTCAAAATCCTAATTCAAAATGTAGGTAAGATCTACATAAGCATTCGAGAAGTGAGGGAACATAAAATAATTCCTTTCATAGTACCGACAATACTATAAATTGCTGTTCAAATCAACCAATGAAACTCCAAGTTTTCCCTTCATATATATAGATACAGAATGTTTTGATCTGAAAAAATAACATATCC
The DNA here is from genome assembly GCF_907165205.1 of Coccinella septempunctata. Lineage (NCBI taxonomy): Eukaryota > Metazoa > Arthropoda > Insecta > Coleoptera > Coccinellidae > Coccinella > Coccinella septempunctata. The sequence continues at coordinate 1,414,064 of NC_058191.1, forward strand.
TCTTGGGTAATATGAAAGTTAATAAATATTTGAAATACTATAAATCAAAAATGCAAGGCAAATATTCATGATTAACATCCATTGTTCTGTTTATTTGAATGCTTACATTTTGTTTAGAAATATTCAGTATTGTTACGATTAGAACTTATAATTTGATCAGTCCGATATCTTCTTCATGATACACAGTTAAAAAACTCATTTCAATGAAAAAAATTCAGGGGATAAAATATACAATTTTCGAATCTTTTAGCTTCGTCCTCTTAAATTCATTTAATTCTACCTACACAAGCAAGATCTTATATCGACATCATTCTGTTTCATTTAATTAATTTTCAGATTTGCTAAATTAGTTCAATATAACGCAAAAAAAATCTTCAGCAAAAATTACACTTTCAGTTACAATTAACAACATATTTCGCCGTTAGATTCGCATAAAAATGAACCAAACCAAGATAAATGGGTCAAATTTCGTTTGAAAATTTCAAAAAACGAAAAATATTATGATTTATCAAAATATCATTGGAATTTGTTTTTTTTTTCTCTTATGTGAATCCGAAATTCTGTTTGAAAATTCATTGTTTAGATTTAAATGTGTTGTTCATTTTCAACAAACAATCAGAACCGATACCGTTTTCAAACATTTCTGTTAATAATAAAGTTTTTCATATGGTGCAGTATTTTTTGCGGGCAATATATGTACTGTATGCTAAATCTGTTTAATTTTTTACAAAAAAATTTAGTTGTTTAGTTTAGTTGTCGATTCGTTCCTTTTTTCAAATAAATAAAATTCATATAACAGAAATATGAAGTGCATAGGAACCATAACAATTTGGCGCCCAGTATGGAGCATACAATAAAAACTGTGTTCATTTATTCTTATTCATTAATGAATTGAACAAAATAATGCATGAATGAAATACTTGAATGTCCTCTCCTGCGATGGAATTGAAAAGTAAGAAATGCGAATAAAAATTGAAGAACAAGAGCTGAAGTTTACTGAATAGGAAGGAAGCAAGGAAGTAAAGAAAAAGTAATTAATGCAAATAATGATGGAGGAACTGAGACAATAGATAAACTGACTAAGAAGATCGAAGAACAAATGAAGAATGGACAAGAATCGAAAAAAAAATGAGAAAAAATTAGGTGAAAAAAAGAGACTGAAGAAAAGAAGTTTCAATAGATTTTGCAAAATATAAAGAAATATCTGGGAAAAAAATAGAAAAGCAAATAGAAAGAATAGATAATAATCAAATAAAACAATAAATTTTTTTGAGATACTCAATATTAAAGGGTTTTTTGTTATACCTACATATTAGTTGAATTCAAATTATCACCAGGCATGACCAATTTCGAAATAGATCTTGATACTGGAGAATTTGTAGATATAAATATCATCAGGGATATCGTATGAGATAAGAATTACGCGCAATATTCAAAATTCATTTTGAAATTCAAACAAATTCAGTTGTGAATATTTTTTTATAACAATTTTCTATTAATCATTTGGACTTCTTCAGCTTCCTGAGCAGATTTCATATCGGAATGATAGTTACACTGCTAGATGCTGCTATTCTGTGAATAATTGAGATTATAAGGTAAACAGAGCATCCTGAAAAATATTTATATCTCGTCATCTAAAGCATACGAGACTGCCAGAAATTTTCCAATGACATCATTTTGATAAACATTACATAAGAATTAAGGAGGATTGTTATTTCTGATATTTTAGGTATGGATTATTTTTTGTATTCATATAAAACGGAGTGAACAGTGCATGTGTGTTATCCAGGGTATGTGTATAAACGAAAATGAGGCATTTATCGATAGTTTTACTGGCAATCGCCTTTATACAAGTGAGTTCAACTATTAAAGATCGCTAAACGTCTTCTTTGAGATTTCATTTTGTTTAATAGGTACTTGTTAGTTACTAAAAGAGACATTCTTTTTCGTCTTTCTCTATAGTGTTATAGGTGATATGTATGTTTTATCGAATTGAATTTGAATTTAAAGCAGAGATCAATAAGCAAAGCTTAAATAAAATCGGATCTCGTTGTCCGGCTGAAAGTAGAGAGAATGAAAGAGAACTAAGAACAGTGTGTTAGGTATTTGAGTATGTTTTTTAGTGTCTCGGGTATGGTTTACTTATTGGAGAACATAATTTGATCTAGAGGATATTTTTTAATCAGTATGCCCACGTTACAATACGAGTAAATACAGAAATAATTCAACTTTCAAAACTAAATTCGAAAATTCAACTTTATACGAGTACAGAAATAGCTAGCTGATTGAATCAAGTTATCAAATTAGGCAGCAATAAAATGTAGATGTATATTATTTAACATTCAGAATGGATTATAATTGAGATAAACGCAAAAACTAGCAGAGCAGGAAAAATTTTTAGTCGTATGAATCCGACAAAAATTGCTATAAATAGGACCCTATAGATAAATTTTGAATTTGAAATATTCTTCATTCTGATACAAATATACCTCAGAATAAATTAGGTTGTTCAACAAACAGAAGAATATAATCTACATAATCAAACCTTAATTAAGCATATTAAGATGCAGTAACCTAAACTAATATACAGACGAAGACACAAAGAAAAGCTCAAACTGAGGTGCGAATCAGTTTTTATTTTTTTCAACTTTTTGCAGGGTCTTCATAAATTAGTGTTACGTGATAGGCATCAATTTTGGAATTCCCTGATATTCTGTTCAAAACCTTTGAGTAAGAAACAGTAAAGAATATATATTTTAAAGCCAACCACGATGTCGCAATAATTTATGAAGACCCTTTATGTACCTAATGAAGCGCTTATAGAGAGGCTCGAAAAGAGTGTAAAAAATGTGACAGATACTTATTTGGTATATATTTGAATGCTCTGAATGGTACTTTAACCTCTGAAATAACACTACTTATCGTGAAAATTAACCCTACAAATTGATGCAATTGAAATTTTAGTCTGATTATACCTTTTTTCTTTCAGGCAGTTACTGCTGAAACCATTCCGGAGGTGGTTCAAGAATTCTCAACCGTCATCGATAACAGAACGTCAGAGGTTGGCCAGCTTATCGGTATCGTAGGTAGAAATGTGGGCCAAATATTCGGCCAGATACAAAAAAACGTCAAAGAAGTCGGCCAAAATCTGAACGATTATCTCGAACATCTAAAAAATTATATAAGCGCCTCAGCATCGAGAGCTGGCAAGTTGGGTCAAAACATCGATGACTGTGTTTCAACCGCAACCTCCAGCCTGTCATCTCTGAACTTGGACGTCCTCCAGAAGTGTGCCATCAGCAACGAGCTCACTGACGTCCAGAAAATGATCCCTCGGGTAGCTGATTTGCAACGTCAACTCCGTACCTTGATCCCAAGATGCATGGTCGGTACTCCAGAAGACGAGACAACCATCAGAGCATGTCTGAGCGATGGACTTCAACAGATCGACGCTTCTGCTGAATCTCTGACTGCAGATGTGAGAACCCTGATAGATGGTGCGCTTGACACTGCTGAAAATTGTGTGGAAGGCGTCAGATCTGATCTCCAAAATTCCATGTCTTCTGTTAACAGCGCATTCAATGATTGCGTTGGTATTCTTTGAGTAATTAGTTATTAGATATTAGAGAAAATAGTTTGGAGATGTATTTATTTCGTTTTAATTGTACAGGTTATATGTTCAACATTAAAGCAATGTTCAACAATTGTTTGCAATGCTATTTCTTCCTTCACAAACCTACTCAAAAAACCAAACCAAGAAGTTCAAATGATTTCATTGAGCTGTACTTCGAAAGCTGACATAAAATTTGCACAACTGAAAAAATTATATGTCAATAATTCGTAGAGAACTTGTAATATTGTGTAATTTTTCTACTAAAATGAAAATGAAATTTTGGTATCCAATTGAATAGCCAATAGGGTTCATCCATTCATTGCTGTGTCCCGTTACCCAGAATAAATCTACAAAAAGACAAAACTATCGGTGCGATAAAACTTATAATTTCTTAGGGCTACTTGCGAATGTGTGCCCTCCTGTGACTGAAGAGACCCAACCGTGACCTACAAATCCTTCCACACTACGGGCATGGATAGTCACCAACCAGATCTGGCCGCCGCTGTATTCCTCTTGAGTCTTCATTATAACTGTGGACCAAAGACCTCCACTGTGATCTGTCTAACGCTAGTTGTTCCCAGTTATGATTGGCATTAACTGATTTCAGGGATTGATGCAGTATATCTTTAAACCGCTTATACGGGCCTCCTGGTTTTCGAGCTCCCTCTGTGAATCCGCCATACAGACCTATTTTGGGGAGTCTTGTGTCTTGCATTCTCAGAATGTGGTCGCTCCATCTGAGTCGGACCCTCGTTACTTGAGTCTCAGTTGTTATGAAACTCGCGCGCTGCAAGACTTCTGCATTTGAAACTTTGTAGAACCATGTAATGTGCATTATTTGTCTTGGATAACGTTGTTGCGTTTGTTCAAGTTATTTAATATGTCGCCTATAGGGCATCCATCAGCTTTCGCTTCCGTGAAGAAACGTTGGGAGGACCACTGCTTTGTAAACAGCTGCCTTGGTCTTGAGATTGAGGTCGTGATTTTGAAACACTCTGTCCTTTAGCTTCCAGAATTCCCGTGATGCCGAATTGATACGGTTGTTCATTTCCGTGTCCAGGATATCCCTCACTTATAGTTAGCCAATAGGGTTAACACTATACAAAAAGAATACCTCAAATCAAAATTTCAGATAGAGAATGACTCAAATTATTCGGAAGCGGAGCAAATATAAGAGAAATTATGAAGAAAACTTTTTTTTTCGAAATGATCTAATAATCCTTAGTCAGTGTTCAACTCCCTTTTAATAGTTTAGTTCTTTGAATTTCTGCTATTTTCATGGTATGTACTGGTTTTAATGAAGAAACTGGAAGATGTTGGTGAAATATTGTGTTCGGAGAAGAAGAATGACATCAAGGAAAAACTATATTCCGAAAAATCATTCTTCGTTGAAACCGTTTGTGAGATGAAAGTTAAAATTACAAACTTTAATGGATTTTCAACAGTCTTTATCAAATTGGATCTGGATTAAACAAAAACAAAGTCTGTTTGTTTTTAACACAGAAATATTGTGTAGAAATATAATATGTAGGTGGATACCAATAACATAGTGTCACCCTTTCTACTCCTTGACCTATTTTGTGTTCACGATCTACCGTGTATTTTCTTTCTTTCCCTGTTTTTCGAAAATTCGTGTAATTGGCAATTTCTGTTAGGATTCTTGTTAATGCTAAAACAAATTAAATTGAATAAATAACAAACAACCGTTAATCTACCAGTTTTCAAGAAAGTCATGGAATAATAGCAAGAATAATGACTTTCATCTGAATTTTCAATATATAATTTTTTTCACAAAATTCAGCGCAAAATTGTTGCAAAATCCAAAAGCTCGAAATAATAGTTCGTACAGAAGCAGAAAACAAAATAAACTTCAACATTCCATAGCCTGCTAATCAACGATTTTAGCTGTATTCTGTTTGTTTCCCATATTTCGAAGTCTTCAGAAGAGGAACTTTTTTTTTGTGATCGTGCTAATCGAGGAAATGAATATAAAATGGAGTTCCATCAAGATAATTTTCTAATTCAGAGAAGAATGTCGTTACGTTATGAGTCATTCGGAACTATAGACTTTAGCAGAGTGTGAGGGGATTGAAAAATATCTATAGCTCTCCATATTTCCTGAGATAAATCAGTATCTGTAAGGATTGATTAAAACACTCAATATTATGAACCAAATTGAATATTTTAGATCATTTGTATCTGTTCTCGTTTTCCGAGATTGAATTCGTTTGCTGGGCTAAACTGATCGTTTTCGAAATGTGGAAATTTTTTTGCTTAGTCCTATTTTCAATTGCACTTGTAAGTATTGAAATTTTTTTTGCCTTTTCTCAGCATATGATGCATTTAAAGATTTACTGAATGGAATCTACTACTGAATACATTCATGTTAATATTTTCTTTGAAATTTCTTCAAATGTGCTACAATTTATTTTTAAAGATTTGTTCAGTTGCGATGCCCCACAATGAAATTGAGGATGAAAAATATTGTCGAATAACAATGAATCATCCAAACAAAAATTGTGCTCCGAGATAACTTCTATTTGAAATTTCTAATATTCAGAAGTCTAGCCGTTTTGTAACAGAGGGAGATAATTGTTACATTGTACATTATTAGTAGAGACAATATATTTTGTTTATCAGGAGAACCTACCTTCCTAAAATACATATTTATTCGGTATTGTTCAAGTTGGTAGTAAATCCGTCTACATATGGGCATAAGTTAGAGATCAGTTAAAATGAAATGTGAAGTTTTAGATTATACGTATATTTTATTACTTTTGACATTTCAGTTTGACGTAAGTTATTTAATATCAGGGACAGACTTGCATTACTAATTTTAATGTAGTACGCTATAGGTACTTTTATCCAAATAATAGATGGATACCCAAATCGTATATTCAGATTTCATTAGACCATTACTGTATTCAAAATTTCAACGAAATATCTCTTCTTTCCTATATTTTATCATCGCAAACGCGCTAATTTATTTCTGAGAAAGGATGCGTATTCGACTTTATCAGTACTCAAAATACGATACATATTCTGAAAGACCAACTCTTGTAGTGATAAATCTCAAGACCTCGATGAAACCGTTCGGTCTTGACAAATTTTCAACTAATACCAATGGGAATTTTTCAATTATCACACTTCTACTCCTATATCTCCCAGAAAAATCATAGTAGGTATGAATATGATACAAATTCTGGAAGGGCATTTCTTCTAGTGATAAGTCTCAAAATTTCACAGACCTTGGTGCAACCTTTTGGTCTTGACGAATTTTTAACTAACCCCATATTTTTAAAAACCTTTCGATAATCACCCTTCGATACGCATGCCTCCCAGAAGAATCATCGTAGGTCCAAATATCGTACACATTCCAAAAGAACAACTTCTCCTGTGATAAATGTCGAAATTTCATTGAACTCGGAGTAACCATTCGGTGTTGGCGAATTTTTTTCTAACCCCATATTTTTGAAATTTCTCGAAAAGCACTCTTCAACAAGCATATACATATCTTCAAGTTAATTATAGAGTCAGCACTATGATTTTTGTTCTGAATTTTCCACATATTTCAGGCAAGTGCTGCTGACAGCAACCTTGAGTCAACATCTGGAAATGTAAGTCCCTCAGGATTATCGGAGTCAAGAGTCCGTATATTACTGGAAATGACAAAGGAGGTACTCAAATTGAAATCCTACGCCTTGAAAGCCGCCTTCCAAGAAGCATCTAACATTAACCAATACAGAAAAGGAATCAAATCCATCGTCAATGTTTCTGTACAGAATATAAACGAGCAACTGGATGATTTGGAAGCTATTGTGAAGAATGCCACAAAAGAGGCGAAAAATCACAAAAAAAGTATTTCTAGTTGCGTCCGAAAGGAAAAATGGAGCAAATGGTTGAAAATACGATCCGGACGTATACTCCAATGTAAAAAAACATTTTCCTTCGAAGTTCTGAAATTGAAACTTGCGAAATTGGCATACGTGAAAGTAAAGGCCGCCTCTGTGATACCCACATGTCTGCTTCTCCATCCGATCAGTAACAAAAACTTGAAAAATTGCATCCAAAACCAAATCGATCAGACGTATTCCACGGCCAACCAGATCAAATCTGAGATAGATGATAATGCCGCCAATATCTACGATGAGGCGAACAATTGTATCGAAGATAACCTGGGCAATCTGGATTTGGATATAGAGCAGATTTCAGACGATTTCGCCGAATGCGTTAAAAATAAATTGAAGGGAAACTAATCGATATCTGATTGATTTTTTTGAGAGTTCCGACTGGGTACTTGAACTTGTACGTTCATTAATTTCATGAAATGTCATATAATATTATAAGTTGGAATAAAAACAAGTCCAAAATCAGGATTCACTTTTTTAATTTTTTATTGAAATCACTTTGTTCCTTTCGGAAGCATAGATGATATCTTGAAAATCGAAACACAAATATAAATTGCTTGTTCGATTTCATTTAAGAAATGGTTTGTTTTTTTATACGGGTGATAAAATGGAAGGAGAAATGGGTAAATTCTCAAATATTACTGAAAAAGAAATAGAAATACGGCAATGTTATGAGGGGAAACAGTTTATAGTTTTGAAACAGCCTAACTCTCAAATTATTCCATGAAATTTCAGAAATTGTGTGATGTAGGTATGTTGGTAATCATATGGAATAAAACTCACCATTCATTTTTATTTTATTGGTATAAAATAATTCACAGTGTGTCCCAAAATGTATGCAATTCAACTCGTCAACGCCTTCTGAAGTCTGTTTCTTGAAAGGGTGGTCGATTCCCCAAAAAAAATTTATATGAACTACCAATGCTAATTTTCATCGAGGAGTCATGTCTTTGAGTCTTTCGTATTGATTTAAAGCCACCCTGTATATATTGAAACATCTTGGAGGTATTTTTTATTTCTTCAATACATCAGACATTTTGTAACGAAGCTAGTAGGTCTGTGTCAATATTCTGCTAAATACGAAAAACCTCTTACAAAACACCAAATTTCATTCGCATATCTCGACCGGTTTCAGAGAAATAAATGAATAGTCAGCTTTTACAAAAAAATTAACATCCGGTACTTATCTCCTGAAACAAAGTAAACTGCTCCACATGAGTTAGGGATATTGACTCAAATTGCAAAAAAAATATGGTTAAAATAAGATTTTTGTGATGAAAATTTATATTAATATGCAAATTAATTTAAGCCTGTAGGTCTGCAGCGTATACAGGATGGTTAAGAAAAATCGAGTAAAATAACGAAATTTCATTTACAGAGAATTCAAGCATTTTAAGACTATCAATACAATGTATGGCCCCCACGGGCAGCAATAACAGCTTGATACCTTCCTTGCATACTACACACGAGGTTGTTGAACATTTCTTGAGAAATTTTGTTCCATAAACGGGGCAGAAGCTCTCTCAGATCATTTGAGGATTCTGGGGTAGGATGATGATTATCTAATCTTCTTTGGAGCATATCCCATGCATGTTCTATGCAATTCAAATCTGGTGAATGCGGAGGTTTTGGTAAATGTGGAATACCAAGCTCCTCGCGAGCATTCTCAACTATGGCTGCACGGTGCGGTCTAGCGTTATCGTCTAGAAATTGAAAAGTTTCACCAATACCAGCGTGAAAATTTAGCACAACATTGTCAATGACATGCTCCCTATAGTTTAAGTCATATTCCCAGGACAAATGTGTAGATCTGTGCAATCGTTGAAACATATCCCGGCCCATACCATAACACTACCCCCTCGGAATGGATGGACTTCTTGGACATAGCGACGATTACGGGGTATGCGTGGGATTGTCCATACCCTTATTCTTCGAGAATCTGAAAATCGTCCATATCTGGATTCATCAGTGAAAAGGACATTACGCCATTGATCGTTCCAATTGATATTTTGCCTTGCCTATTCCAGTCTTTGACGCTTATGGACGTCTACAACCTAGGTTCACACGTCGTCTGATGGTTTCTAGGGAAACTTGGACCCCATCTGCATTTTGAAGAGTATTCCGTGGCATTCTACACGTAGATGTAGGGTTTCTTCTCGCCGAAACGGCGATGAAACGATCCTGAGCAGGTGTTGTTTTTCGTCGCCCACCAAGCCTTGGTTTTTCCAACACGGAACCTGTCTCCCTGAACCTATTCCAAAGTCGAGATATCAGACTTTGGCTGACTTGGAGCCTTTCCGCTACAACAACCTGAGTTAGGCCACCCTGTAGCATTCCGATAGCCCTATTAGCCTCAGCGTTTATTAATTTACGACTTGCCATTTTCAGAAAACTCGTTTCAAATCGAAGCCGTTGATAAACTGACTTCATTTCAAAATAAGAACATTCATGAAGCCTATGCAAAGAACAAAGAACCAAACTTCAGAAAGAAGGCGACCAGATTGAGGAAATGCATCATTCTGATTTTTATTGGATCGATTCAAGTTGTTATTGAGTTTTAAATGATTTTACAGTGATTTTCTCGAAGATTACATATTTTCAAAAACGATTGGATACGATATCCCTAACTCTTGAAGCAGTTTATTCACGGCAAGGGTAGTATTTTTTCATGCATAATCACCCTCTCAAGTTTGTCGCACTTATTCACTAACACCCTTTCTACATGATCTGATGTTAATAATATGGTTCATAGGGAACCATTCATTCCATATCTCCACATCTTGCATTCCTTATTTAGGAGCCTATATAAGGACTTCGTTGTTTCACAATAATTGACACACATCTCAAAATTGCAAAATGCGACTTTTACGAAATAATGAGTGCAAAATTCAGCATTCCTTTGTTCCAATGTTTTCGAACAGCATTTGCGTTTACGAGAAGTAGTGTGATATTGGAACAATGAAAATCTGTGTGCTACTTACACAATTTTAAATTTACGAAAAGAAGCCTCTGGCAAATAAAGGACTTATATGTATTCTATTATATTCGTGATGTTCCCGAAAAACGACCAAATTTGGTTGTTGCAACGTTCGCAGTACTCAGTGCGATCAAGATGAAGTATATTTCGGGATTTTTTATTTCCGCATTTCTGTTAGGGGTAAGTAAACAGTGGAATTTTCGAAATTTCTTTTTTTATTTTCCCATTTCCTATCTTTCGTTCAACTCATTCAAGGTATATATAAACTTTAATTGAATATATTTTATAGATATATTCTCTACCAACTAAAAAAAATTAGCAGTCTCTATGCATTGTCTGCAGGAAAAAAATTTCTAGATTTAGTCGAAAATTGCGTGGAGAATTCTGACATCTCTGCGTAAGATTTTTACTTATTCAATTTCCTTGAAGCACAACATTCTGAGGAAAACACGTCTCGTGTTTATTACAATAATTTAAAGGTGTGGATTTGTTTTTATCCGTACCACTTATAATTATACTCTGTTTGATTTTTTATATTTGTATTCCTACTATGGGAAATCTGTCTTGTTTCTCTCCACATGCAATGCTAGTTGTTAGTTTCTTTTTTCAGTAGATGGGCAGTTATAACATTATTTCTTTAGCATTAAACAGCTCAATTAGCAAGTTTCCTAGCACACCAAAATCGAATTTAAAATTGTTAATGGGAACCATTTCCTTTTCATTGCTCAACACCTATATGATTCGTCTCAAAATTCAGTTAAAAAAAAACACACCCTTCGAAACTTATTAAATATTCGAATATACTTTTTGTGGTACTTATATTTTTGTTGTTTTTGTGAAGTTTATATTTGATCCGGTTTTTTTCACATTTTGATACTCGAAAACCAACTTTGGTGGAAAAAATGATGTTTATTTTGTAAGAATTTTTTGGTGATAAACTTTTTGATTTTCTTTATAGATTTTTTTTCACATTCATAGCACCGAAGTATTGTTCTGAATAATGAATGGTGGTCAAAGTTGTGAAATCAAGTCTCCAAAAAGGATTGTTGTTTTAGAATGTGCAGTAACGATAAAAGATTTGCATTTTTTATAACTATATACAGGGTCAGTCTTTAACTCCTACAAATATTTTAATTATTGAGGTTTCAAAAGAAACACTATTTTCCTTTACCATAATTCAAAAAGATACCATATTGAGAAAAAAACGATCTGTCAGTGTCCGATTGACAAATTCGTAAATAATGCAATTCTGGAAATGTTCCTGTAACTATCGTCTTTACGTTTGAACTACTTATCGTAAAAAGTTACGGATTCCTTTAAGCTACAGATCACTAAAAACGACCAGAATTACAATTTTCCTGTAAGCATATGAAATGTTATAGATTAGCTCACAGATGAAAGCAGAATACCACCGTAAGTTGGATCAATCTAATTAATATTTGAACGTTTTGTAAAATAAAAGTATTCTATCTAATAGTTCTCTTTTGTTGAATACTCTATTATATATATATTTTACATATATGTAAATGAAATGTAACTGTTCCGTAGTGCTAATGATCTGAGAAATCGAAGCACAATAAACTTTAATAAAAAAAAAAGTATTCTTTATGTTTTCTTGTATAATCCGCCGTTTTCGAGTAATTTGATTTTCAAAAATTAAAAAATATTTGTGAGATTCGAAAAATTGGGTATTTTGGCTAAATACAACTCTGTTTAAAAGACCCGCAGGTTTGTAGTGTCAACGATTTACAGATTTATCCTGAAGGTCATTATACAAATTTAAAATGGCTATATCTTTTCATCAGGGTTGAATCGGAGAAAATGGTAGGTATTGGAAAAAATTGTTTCTTTTGACCTCAAGAATCTACTGTTCAAATAGTTGTGGGAGTCGAAAACTCTTTATTTATTTTTAGAAATTTAAGCTATATTTGGGTAGGTAAGCTGCTTGAAGATGTTTTGACAATCGCGAGACACTATTAGACGAAATAAGATTGAAAAAGAAAGATAATGAGGAAAATACTAAGAACATAAGAATGTTAAGGATGACAATAGATGAAAATTTAGAAAATATATACTGAAAGAAAGTGAAAATAAGCTGATGTGTACAATTGGAAATGTTTTCCATTGTAGTTTCATCTTTTCCATATAAAGATTTGACATCTTTAATTTTCTCCATCTTGCAATTTTGTTGGAGAATATTCCCGGATGATGACAAAACGACCACTCTTCTCCCGAGATTAAAATGATTGATGAAAATTTCTTTCAGGTTACTCATGGCCACGTGTTAGGCATCCTCAGGGAGTTGTCCCCCTGGATCACCGAATTATCCGACACCATCACCCACGTGTTGAAAGATACAGGGGGAGTAATTGGTCACACATTCTCTTCCCTCGATTCCATAATTGAAGGAGGCGAGGATTCAATCGTGCAATTCAGTAATAACATCGAGGACATCCTAAACGGTTGCCCGGACGACTCACAACATCAACAATGTGCTGCGCAACTCAGGGCTGTATCTCAAGGCATAAACAGTACCATTCTTAGAATCTGCATAGACGAGACAAGAATCAGAAACACCCTATCTGAGAGACTGGTCCAAATATCCAAACTGAGGACGCAATGTATGACGACGTTTACCAGATGTCTGAAGCAACCTCCGATTGACCAATGCATCAAAACTGAAATCAACACAGTAAAATCCAGCATTCAAGAAAATGAACTCACTCTTCATAAGGACGTGGAAAGTATTTGTGCAGAGGTTAAGCAATGCGTAAGTGACAGGGCACAACAAGTCTGTGGTACTCTGCAATCTGCGATAGATGATTATAAAAAATGCAGTGGAGATGACTGATATATGTAAATAGATGGATGTGAGCTCTTTCAATAAATAAACTCTACGTGACTAAATCGAAAACAATAAACAGAACGTTCCGGAAAATTGAGTTTTATTTTTCAGAGGTGGTATTTCTTGATTTCAGAAACGTGTTCTGTTATCTGGGTTTTCGTGGGAAATTCTACAGTTTGCATTTCCTTCTTCATGTCAATTATATAAGGCAGATACATCGTTTTCTATGAGAATAACGATTTGGTGTTGTAAGCACGATGCGGTCTATCAAATTGATGTTCTTTTTACTTGTTGAGGGGGTTTTTGCGCAACGAAATGTTCCTGGAAAAATAACGGTAAGTTAATATTATTTATGAAATTATAGACATGTTCAAACTGAAACTGATAATGAACTAAAACTCATTATTAAACTAAAGCAGAACTTCCTCATCAATTATTAGATTTTAAATGAAAATTGAACAAAAAGAAGAACTTTCTGCCTACTCCAGAATGTAGAAAAATGTGAAAATTTTATTGCGAAAATGAATTCGGCTATAATAAAACCAAAATGGTAACATTGCAGCATTTTTAAAATTACAATAGCATGTAATTCAGCAATCATTAGGTCCTTTCGTTTGATAAAAAGTGTAGCACTTTTCTACACTCGCTTCGATTTACACCAGTGTAGAGAAAGTGTAGTTTATCTACACATACTCAAAAGTAAATGTAGATAAACTACACCTCCTCTATACTGGTGTAAATTCAATCAGCAAACGAATACTGAGATCGAGTGTAGAAAAGTGCTACACTTTTTAGGCAAACGAAAGGACCTATTGAATGATACTCATTCCATATACAGGGTGTGGCGTAACGAATTGATAATATGGTACCTGCGGTTAGGGACGTTTTGTTTTTGTGGGTTGTTTTATGTTTCATAAAAGTTCCCTCGTTTTCCAGGATATTCATATAATTTTTGTTTGTTACACTGTCTGAAATGTTTAATAGGTGCGTGGTATTATTTAGTTTATTTGTTTTCGTTGATACATATTGTCTTACAAACGATGAGCCTTTTTAATAAAAGTTGTAAAAGTTTCGAGAAAACATCTGTTGAATAGACTAAAAGGGAGTGCGGGAGACTTGACCAATGCTATGGTCGGGAGTCATAATCAGTGGTCCAAGTTTTCCACACTGACCTTAGATAATAGACTGCTTCAAAAAAAATATACAAAGGTTCAAAAAAGTTAAAAACATCTCGGAAATGAGTGCGAGTGACTCTGAAATAGAAAACATATTTTATACGCTGATACATTTGATAATGAAAACCTTAACAGAGACAATCGTTGGTAATTGGAAATTGTTTTCCTTCAATGTTTTTCCTGATAAACTTATGGTCAAGTATCTTTCGCCCCCTGTTCAACTCTCCCATGGGTTAGGGAGATATGAGCCAATTTTCGGTTCCTAAAAAAAATTGCTGTACTCCAAATGTTCATTCCACCATCACACAACTATTATCTATCGTTACCTATTTGGGCATGATATCTTCACGCAAAAAAATGAGTTGCTACCATTTACAGATACAATTTAAGTGGCCTCAGAGTGAAAAGGGGTTCAACTCTCCCGGACTCCCCATACAAGTCAAAGACTCACCCGGTATAACATATAGGATCTCACTTAAATCTTGCCCAAAAGAAAAACGATTATTCGAATCAATAGTGTCATTCTTTCGACATACAATCATTTTTCTTCTATAGGGAATTCCTTCTCATCCACACGAAGTTGTTCTGCTAGAATTCACTCCAAAACTCGAAGCCATGAATATTATATTGGCGAAAGAGATCGAAAGCTTCGACAGACTGATTAAACTCGCCCAGAACCTCGTGCAGAATAACGCTGCGATTTCAAGAACCATCGCCTCTCAAAAAGTGAAGGAGTTAAAACAAGGGATCGCTATAGGAAAAGAAGAAGCGAAATATGCCAGTGGAGATGTTAAAATGTGCATCAGTAGACAAGAGTACGACATTCCTAGGTCTGTGATGAATCCATCTTCCAACTGTTACATGAACAACACAGATATGGCTGCAGTCAAGAACAAACTATTGAAGTTACAGACCATAACGAAACAACTGTTCCCAAACTGTCAAAAACTACACATGGACGACAATGAAAAAGAAATTACCCTGTTCAGGAAATGTTTGACGGAAAGAACTGACGATACTTTTCGTCATATAACAAGAATAAGGGATGAATTCGATGCTGCTTTCAGCAATGTTATGAAGAATTCTCTGGAATGTGTTATAGAAGGTAGTTTTGAAACTTTCAAGAGCATTGGCGAAGTGATGAGTTCCGTTAAGAATTGTAAAAATATGTATAATTATAAAATAAAGAAGCTACCATGAAAAACAGCATTATTATTTATAACTTTATTGATCTCTAATTATATACAGGGAGTTTTTTAAAATTTGAACGGAAATTTGAACAGTAGATTCAAAAAGACTGCAACAGGGTGTATTCAAAGGTGAGGTTTTTTTTGCCACAAGGTAGAACTGATCAAAATGAGTCGTTTAACCAAAAATTGTCTGCATAAAATATCCAAGATGGCTTAGATACAACCCCTAGAATTTCGACAAAATTCGACAAAAAGTACGGGACTGTGAAAGGTGACTCCGGCATCGCAAAAACGAAACAAAACAAACATATGACTAGACAATGAATGGTTCAGTATCAAGTTGATCGGATTAGATGAATCAGGTCACTTTTGAGAGAATCATAATTGTTTTATCGTGCAATTTAGGGTGAAAAAAAATGTAGAAAATCGAGACAGTTTCTTCAAAGTGCTTATGTTAGTTATGTTGAAAAAGTGTTATGATGTTTCCCCATTTCATCCCATTTTTACGACAATTGTTTTAAAGTTCGAACAGGAAGATTGTGATGACCATTGTGAAAAAATTCGTGAATAATTTAGAAGAATTTTATAGGTGAGATTTTGAAGTTTTATACTATTTTTTGCACTTGTGTCCTTAGTCTCTTCTGTCAGTTGGTATCAAATTGAGCCTTTACATAAAATCGTGTAAGTTACTAAAAAGTAATGAGAACAATTCGGCAATCCTAAAGTTTCCATTTTTTTTCATTACTACGTAAATATCGAACGAGACAATATCCATCCCAAAGGATCTAGGGTCGTATAAGGATCTATTTCAGGGATCATTTTCAATTTTTTTTTTACTTTGTCATTTTGAAAGTTTTGTAGAGGTGATTTTTGGTGAAACGCTTCATTTTGATCTTCAAATACACCCTGTGTTATTCGATTGGCAGTACTGTGTTTGAAAAATTCGGATATTTAACGTTTAAGTCCACGAAATCGCCCTGTAGAACAAATTTCATTATTTTTTCAATATCGGCATAATCTGTAGCATTCATTTATAGAATTAGTCAAATAAAATCGCATGGCACCAGACTTCTTGATTCCTGGTCGTCCATTCTTTCATGATTTCAAGATATTGACATTTTCTTGTATTTTTATTTTACTGCCCTTAAATAGATTCATCAGAATAGGCATCTCCTAAGAAAATGTTCTGACTATCAAAATTATGACACAAGGCATGGCAACAACTTATACATATCTAAACACCATACTGCTAAGTATACGAGTCAACACCAAGTTTTACAGAAATCAAGCTTTACAACAATTTGGACAATAATCTCAGACTGATGAATGTAAAAAAATTTAAATGTGCAGTAACAAAATTTGTAATCGAGGGTTCTTTATATAGTGTCGAGGAATACCTCTCTGCTGTATTTGCCTAGTGGTATAATATTCTTTCGATATTCAGTTTGCCAAATTCAATGTTTATTTCATTTCATTTTTTTTTCTTTTTCTCTCTCAGACTTTTCCTACACATTGTTTCTGATGTCTTATAGGATTAACAATGTAATTCTGGATTGATTCGATATTTTTCCTAACAGAAATTAATCAGATGATATTCCACAGTTTTAACATAGCTTAATTGACTTTTCCATAATGTTTACAACAGGTTGACCTTTGCGAATTTTTTTCAATATTTCCCAAATAAAAAGAGAAATATTGTATATTATAAAAATGATTTTTTATATCTTTTGTAAGCTGTTGTGAATTTTATGGAATATTATTATTATATCGAAGATCACGCAGTTCAGTTGGAGTCTTGAATTCCGGGTATTTCTTGAAATATAAACCCGAACTTTGCGAAATGATCACAAGTGGAATTTCTGATCGATAATTTCAGTTAGATTAAATTTTCAAATCGATTTCAACGGATTTTTTCGAGTGCCCCATTGAATAGAGCAGTCACTCGGTTGCCAGTTCAATCTCATCAAGTGTAATTTCCTTGCTCAACCCCCTCATCATTTCAGTACCCAGAATTAAGTATAGCTGGAACGTGCCACCAAATATGATGCGATATTGTTGTACCTTTGACCGTGTGTTTCAAGGCATGGGTGCGTTTGGATTAGGGGTGGTTTCTTCTCTTTGTCGATTCACGTGCATAACTCTCCGCGCCGGACGCTATTGTGAATTAACTGCTTTGTTCGGGGGTTCCGTAATGACTATTCGAGGGCAGGATCGGACCAGGCAATTTTCATCCTCACCAACTTGGTCAGAGTTGACTAGTGTACTTATTTCACGATTTTTAGGTCATTAGGAGTAACGACTCACAGTTATATAAGCATTTCATCTTTATTTTATAATTGAGCTAAACTAGTGTAAAAAATTAAGGGACAAAAAAATGGAACTATATGATTTTCAGGTCCTTGAAGGAAAATGGTTGTACAGCAATAGTTGGGGAGCCGACGATGCTAAATCGGGATTTACTCGAGCGTCGTGGAGATCTACTGAATTTTGAAGATTAGATGGTAGAAAGAAGAAAAGGTCCTGTGATGTATGCACTTTTAGCGGTGGGGAAAGCGTCTGCAGGTTCCCAAATATGTGAAACAAATCATTAGGTGTACATACTCGAGCGTGTCAGATTAAGATAGTGTATATGCCCTACGTGTCTCTGATATGAATTCATATTTATCTGACAGTTTGCGTGGTGGGGATGACCGTACGAAAGAGTTGAAAGTGGTAAGAAAAAAATTTGTTTCGGGCGTGTCAGATTTTCAGAGAATATGTTAATTGGACACAAAGGAAGCTACTTTTCAAGAAACTAACAATTCGGAAATGACGCAAGGTCACAGCGGTCCATTGAAAATGCAAAAAAAAATCGTTACTTGTACTTACTCGAGCGTGTCAGATTTTCGTACAGATGGTTAATCTCGGTGATGCATACGTGTTGACACATTAATCTGACATGTACCTCTAATCGTTTCTGTATTCATTATGAAAGTTGTAGATAATAAAATGGTATACAACTTTTGGCTGAAGCAATTTTTCATACGCTCAACCGTTTTAGAGCTACAAAGTGATAAGACCGAGGAGCTTAGCCACACATGGGAAAGGCCAAGGTCAAGGTAGAAACCCAGTCCAATAAACATTCTTCGCCATATATCTCAAAAACGTTCAAACGCAGAAAAAATTGCTTCGGACAAAATTCGTAGAAAATGTTGAGCCCTACATTTTTCATAATAGGCTGCTTTAAATTGTAGTTTTTTAGACAAACTACAATTTAAAGCAGCCTTGTATCTAATTTTAACTGTTCTGTATTTGTTACTAGTTGCATGTTGCCTGTTCACACTCATGCCGCATTTTCAGATTGTTCAAGATGGTTGCTCTTTGTGTTTCGGTATGTATCATGTGAGTTTTCGTGTGTACTTATTCTAATGTAAATTTATTTTAGAGTCCTGAAGAAGACCCTAATCAGGGTCGAAACGTAGACCTAAGATGAAATAAATAAGAGAGAAAATCTTACTATCAATTTCCCTACGCACCTTAAACTAATGAAAGAATATACACCTTACTGGGAATTACACTTAATTTCAATAGAATATATACTTTTGATTATGTTATTAATAACATACATCTTAATCCGACATGCTCGAGTATGTACAATCATACCCTGTTAATGAAATAATATTCTTAATAGAAAAATAATACTGAATTCGATGTTCTGAAGATAACAATCAACAAAATATTTGAGAAGTCATTATTATTATGAATAAATGAGAGTACTACTCAATGTCAATGATGTCAATTTTTCGAGAAAAAGAAATGATTTGAGTAGTGTACCCTTTATTCTTGACTATCAATAGTTCCTTGATTTTTCTGTTGTTTGCATTGATGTCATCTCCTGCGTAGAGAGAAAATGTGTATTTTGTCAAAAATAATACTTTGTTGAAAACATACCAGTTGGATAATGGGGAATTTTCCTAAATTTGGGTTATCACTGCATATGCAAGTTAAAATTGAATAATTATGAGTTTCATTCACGAATTTTTCGAATTCACCGCGGAAACTATTTGAAATAAATCTTCAAATATGGGGTTTTAAAATTTAAATCGCTTTGTTTCAAGTTTGCGATTTGGCAACAGCGCCTAGCAGGAAATAAAAATAACAATGTCCGATCAGCTTGTTTATAAAATACCAGCTGTTGATTTACAGCCAGCATAAGGCGCGTACTCACTGGCGAGCCTCAACAGCAACTGGCCATAAAAATCCCATAAAATTTTACGACCTTCCTCGTTCGTCGCTGATTTCATAGACAGCCATCTTTGTCTATCTCATCAAGATAATGTATTTGTTGTCCTTTATTATCAACGCATATTTTAGTCGACGTCACCAGCTTGTGACATGGACACAAAACGGTTTAAATTTAAAATACTCATTCTCATTTTTAAGTATTTAAAATAATTTTTTTGGGCAACGGTTGAAATGGTTATTTCGAAATGTGACGTTTCAAAGATATTTCATAAAAACTACACATTTTTGTCAAAAGGAGCATTCCCAATTTTTCACTTATGTGGAATAAGAAAGAGTTCTGGGAGTTATTAAAATGAGTCCCATTAAAATGAGTCCCGAATACAGTATTATCGTTATATCTATAGGATATTATTTCATCGGGTGGATAGAATTCACGCAATACGGGCCTGAGCAACAAGTAATGATAGCGTTCGTGATTCAATAGATCCAGGAGGGAAAAAGCGTTAGAAGCAAGCTTCGAACCACCCCTATTTTTTCACATCGGAATTAAATAGTGGCTTAGAGTTTATAGTTAAACAAGCATTTCCAGCTTAAGTACTAGGACTATAACAAACACGTCCTGTTCTATTGTGCCCGATTTTTAGTGTAGAAATCCAGGTAACGTTCAACCGCGAACTGTTTTTTGTGGAGACTTAGACAAACAGTATTTCACTTTCAGTTTTTTACGATTTCCTGACTTTGGTTCTGTTGCAGATTGTTGCACCCAAGGCTTTTGACAGATTGAAAGCGAGTGTTTTAGAAGTATAACGGTTTCTCTTCTATCTCTTCTTATCTACTTGCACATATTCGAAAGATGAAAACCTCCATCATGTGCTAATGATTATACAGGGCAGCTCACAATTAAATCCCGTAGTTGGGAGGATCATACCTTTTGATAGGAGAGTGATAGAGAGCTCAAACGTTTTGCATTATATTCCTTATATCCTCAAGTTGTTTCTCAGATAAGAGATGAGCCTCATCTTATGAGGAATGGATAAGAAAATTATGATTTTCGACAATATAGTGATTTTTGTCCAAGAAAAGAAAGTTCAAGAAAAGATAACAATTATACTCTGTTCACTTTTATTTTAGCACCCGGTTGACCATGGAAATTTGACACATTTCACTCTGTATAGTACGAAAATGTGGGGTTATGACGCTTATCAAAACATGTATGGATTTTAAATCAACGCTATGTTGCCCGTTCTACGTAAAAGTTTCTGTTATTACGTATTTTATCACAATGTCGAATGTCTTCGAAAATATATGACGAACATAATTGAAGTTTATATAAACTGATTGAAGGCATACCAAATATCGTTATTTGCATGGAGAATACAAGAGATCAGTATAATATCGTAATATGCACTAGCTTGAAGAGAGTTTATGTTCGTTATCTTCTTTGACTAAAGTTTGAATACGTTACATCAGTTGTAGATTTCAAAAATATTAACCCGAAGATGAAATGCATATGACGCAGTGGTTGGGAATGGATATCTCCCGAAGGAATTAACAGATTATTACAGGAATGTTAAATTTTTCAACAAAAATAATCTTGCACCAATATAAGTGAAAGGAATTAAAGTAAGTTTCAAGTCAAGATGAACAAGATAAACAATTAACAGGACAACTGGCGCGTATTTGTGGCTGTTCATCTTAAAACATTGATATAATAATAATAATTAGGTATTTATTGGTACCTTGAGACAGTTACAATGTATATGACAAGTCAAATGAAAAATAGAAAAATCAATTTTCGAGAACTTATTCTATGATGACATTCATCCAAAATCCTGCAGTAAACTTTTCGCATTAATTCACTCAAACATAAAATTCTCAAACGCCACCACTTTTTTGAGTCTCCCAATAGAAGGAAATTCTTTGTCATTCATCTGATAAAAAACGTGAGGATATAAGGAATATAATGCAAAAGGTTTGTTCACTCTATAATTCTCCTATTAAAACTTAGGTACATATAAGCCTCGCAAATACGGTACTTACTTGTGAACTGTTCTGTATTACTGAATATATTTTCTGCTTCTTTTTTGTCAGCTCTAGATAAAATTGAGTATATTCAATCACAAAAACACAAATTCATTTGAATCGCATATTATGATTCTCATTACTGAACTAAATATGTACACCATTTCAAACCTAACCCTACAAACAAAAAAGGCATATGTAACTTGCAACGGTAGTAATCTAGTATCTCAGGCAAACCCATCTGAAATTTTTTCTGGAGGAACTCATCCTTATGGTGTTAGAAACTAATATTCCATTTGTTTCACCGGCAGCACCCACAGGGGGCGTACCTAGAAGGCGATTACTTTTTCAATTTTCGTTTCCGAACCAACAATTAATGGAATTAGTCGTATTTACATTCCAAGTCAGTAGCCTTTATTTATTTACCTTCATTATTCCCAAGATGTGATGGATGCAGTCGGTAATTAAAACCTCCCAAGATGAGCACGAATAGTATAATTTTTCAAAGATGACTGACGGCGCAGAGGGTGGTTTTGATCGATTCTAAATACTACGAGACACAGATTTTCGGCTGAGAAAAAAAAAGTTTATAATCTTCACGTTCCCTTCATGATGGCTGCTGATTATTTAATGATTGGTTCCATTTAATTTCTTTCCCATCCAAAAAACTGTATAAAACTGTATAGGGTGTTACACGGTGGATTACCTACACCTACAATGTTTTGAGAAAACGGAATTCACAATGGTATACTTTATTCACATTTATTTTAGCAGTCGGTTGGCCATGAAATAATTTTCTCAAGTTTTTGTAACTAGAACGGAGTAAGGTTGGCACCCATGAAATGTCGTTAATGTCATAATACCGATGCCACAAATTTTATAAATTTTTATTATGAAAACGCCGAAAGTGATTGAAAAAAAGAGAAGACAGGTTTCAGGAAGTGCTATTTAGAATTCAGGTCCGCTTATTGAAATAGTTATACCCTGATATTATAAAATCCACAATACGTCAGACGGTAGCGAATATATTCAATGTAAGAGAATTTATATAATGTTTCATCTGAATCTCAACGACTTATATTTCAGCTGAATGTTTCCACAATCAAAATGATTGTGAATGAAGAGGATGGCAAAGAATTTTCTTCTATTGGGAGACCCAAAAAAAGTGGTGGCATTTGAGAATTTTATGTATGCGAAAAGTTCACAGGATTTTCGATGAATGTCATCGTAGAATAAGTTTCCGAAAATCGATTTTTCTATTTTTCATTTGACTTGTCCTATACATTGTAAATGTCTTAATGTACCAATAAATATATGATTATTATTATTATTATATCAAAGTATTGAGATAAAGAGCCATACATAAGAGCCAGTTGTTCTGTTAATTGTTAATTCATGTGAAATTTTTGTTCAAAAGTGAAGTTCCTCTTAACCTGAAACTTCCTTTGATTCCTTTTACTTCCATTGATGCAAGAGGATTTCTCTTGAAGAATTTTACATCTACAACCTACAACTGATATAACGTATTCAAACTTTAGCCAAAAAATATAACCTCAAGCTAGTGCATATTATAATATTATACTGATCTCTTGTATTTTCCATGCAAATAACTAGATTTGTTATGCCTACAATCAGATTGTATAAACTTCAATTTTGTTCGTCACATATTTTTCGACTTCATTTTTATCGAAGTGATTAAACATTGTGGTGAAATACGTAAATACTGATTCTTTTACGTAGAACGGACAACATAGCGCTGATTTATAACCCAAAAATATTTTGGCAAGCGTCATAACCCCACATTTTCGTACTATACAGAGTGAAATGTGTCAAATTTCCATGGCCAACCGAGTGCTAAAATAAAAGTGAATGGAGTATACTGAAAATTTAGGTACATGGATTATCAGACCTTTTATTCGACCTGAAAGATTTCAGCTTTGCAACGTTGCCGGTTTAAGAGACAATTGACATCAAATTTTTGAAAGATAAAACATTTTCAAATGTATTTATCATTTTTACATATGTTGAGTATAATTTAGGTACAGTTATTTCCTAAAGAATCACACTCCAAAAAAAAATCTTCAGATTTGTTTTATGGATTCGCATATCGAAAATTTAAGGATCGAATTTTGATCTTGAAACTGACAATATTTTTTGTCAAATAAAAACTCCATTTTTCGTGGCCTCGGATTCTTTGTTGAAGAATAATTTAAAAATATTTAGTTTTAGAGATTGCCAACTCTAACAACGATTATGTGACCTTCTGTGTGATTATGTGATTCATTAATATAGATCTACCCATATGAAGAAATGGATTCTCAGAATCTCAGAGGATTTACTAGAAATCATCTATCTGGTCAAAACTTGACTCCTAGATCAGGAGCATGAATTTCCATTCCTTCATGAAAATATTTTAAAGGAATAGGTACCTACGTGTGACACCTCTATTTATAAAGATCTGTTAAAAAACTTTCTCTGCTTTACTGTTCCAAATTGAAATATGACTATTAAAAGTGATCTTTGTGTTAGAAAAAGTCAACTAACTAAATAATATGATGGAAAGAAGAATGCCATGTCTATCAATATGATTTTTGATGTGAATATGCATAATTTGATACAAGATTTTACTTTCATTATTTCACTAGATAAAGTGGTGCTTTATGAGGCTCTCAAGTGTAGATGAACTTCTACTGTAAGGTGATGTTGGATGAATGAATAAAATGATCCATTGATGATTGCGGCCACTGCATAGAAACAAGTTAGAAAATCGGAACCACCAGGTGGAACAAGGCACACAAGTGTCCACCATATGTCCTAAACAACACCGGTCGAATCAAGCAAATTCACGCGAAACAACCCCCATTCGGATATCAGGTTATTCGCATGATGGACACAACAAAAACACCACCGCGTGCACAAGCAGTGTAACTTGTTCCATATCAATACTTTCGGTCATTTTAATGCTCTCCCATTCAACTGACCGGCTTGCACATGGATGTCCGCCAGCGTTCTTATGCAGGGGGTGTTCCACCCCACGCCCAATTATTATTATTCATGCATTTCAATGCAAAGTCATCCGAAAATCAGGGTGTAGATCTCTCAATGTGCACTAGGTGCACGTGTGCGCGTGCCGGTCGCTATAAAATGCCGATGCTGGGGAGGAAATGTCATTGTACAATGCGATAGAAAAAGGGGTGGTTTACTATGTTTTGTAAGTTGCGAAATTTATTGTTGGGCATAATGAGAGCTCAACAGGGGACTGGTACGGAGAAAGGTGTACTTATAATTGTGTACATTTATGATTGACACGCGAAGCGAGCCTTTCAAAGGGGATATGATTAATCTGGAGAACCCTCGTTGAATTTTAATCGTTAAAAAATCCGTATATTAATCCTATCTACGTCATTTTTCACTTTCGACGGATTAGATCGTTGAAGCGCTTAAGGGTAACGCTGAAGCTCTAAAACGTTCTAAGCGCACCCCGGTCCATCAGCAAGCTTCCTCCAATCAAATTCTTTTCAACATGATAAATCTCAGGCAAGTCGTTTTCTATGATATTATTATACAATGTGACTAATGTTATTTGGAGATATCAAGAGAATTTTGGAATTTTTCTCTATAATGTTTTGTTCAACAATGTCCCACAGATTGTCTTTTGAAAAAACTTGGCTCGGTATAACCAACTCAAGTTGATTGCAAATTATCTTGAACATAGAAAACATAGGGTTGAGTTTGAATCTAAAGGATATAAATATTCACTTGATGTCCTGTTGAGATGGGGATTACTCAAAGAGTCTATAGAATTCCTATCCTCATATTACAGACAGAAGCAGTTATTGCAAATTTCTCGCCTCAAGACAATATTCAAGCAGCAGTCGAAAACTTTCATTCAACTGTGCATGGTAAGAGCAAGCAATTGGTTTGAAGGAATTCAAGTTCTTTTGCATCAAGAAAAACCTGTCTGCATTCTACCTCAACACGAAAGTTTCACCCCAAATTGAGCAAATTGAAGTACTACAGTCAGAGTTAGTAGGACAACAAAGTTTGTGAGGCTCTCACTTAATTATGTCCTAAACTGGAAGAAAGGAAAAAAAAATTGTTCCATAATTTTTTGTGTGCATATAGGTAATCTGTGATTATTGTGACTGACTATTTAATAATTATTACTGTGGTATATTTTGATAAAAATCATCGATTTCACTAAGACTTCAGAATTGATGCAAAGACAATAGATTCATTAGATACTGAATGAAATTTATTATCAAAGAGGAAAAGTGAATTCAATTAGGGATACTGTCTTCCACATCACTCTTTTGAAGTTTTATGTTTTCGATTTATTCCATTGTTAGTATTATTAAGGAACATAAACTTTATTACAATAATTTGATGCATTCTTATCATGGGGCACAGGCGTTTCCTTCTCAACTTATTCCCTAAACAAAAATCGATACTGCAAATATTGTGCAATTTATCCAGACACTGGAGTCTACAAGAATTATTTTTTTGGGGTGATGCCCGTGGCGCCTGGAGTTTATGCATAAATAAGGGCAGACATTCAGAACTTTCAGTCGTTGAACGTTTTCAACTTGTTGATTGTATCAAGATTTCTTGTTCGATATTTGAGAGCTATGGAGGAACATTGGAGTTCATTTAAGGAGTTGATAAATCGAAACTATACCATCAGGGATATTTTAAAATATAGATAGTACCACTTATGTATACTGAGAGCTGTTCACGTACAATTTCATTGTACCTATATTTGTTAGGGAACAGTCAGAAACCGCTTCAGATAAGTACTGGGATCTTAATTTTTTGAAATATGGAAAAATGATTATTCTCTCGGAGATATACCAGGATATATTGAAAAATTCTTAGCCCACTATAGAACCAAAAAAAATTTCAATGTGAAAATATTTTATTACTCAACATATTCTCCTCTTAATTCGATACATTCATTACATCGAACCTGCAACGTCTCTAGACCTTTCAAAAACAATGTTTCTTCTTACTCTGCAAACCAGACCTCCACAGCTTTTATTACCTCCTCGTTGGAAGAAAATATACGACATTTTAAACTTTTTTTCAGTGGGGAGAGAGATTATAGTTGGATGGAGCCAAATCTGGTGAATCTAGTAATTCAAACCAAAAATTACGAATTTTTTCCATGGCAACATGAGATTTGTGTGAAAGGGCGTTGTCCTGCAAAAGCAAAACACCTTTGGATAGCTTTCCGCGTCTTTTCTCTTTAATTTTTTCCCGTAGGGTAGTCAGTAATGTCGAATAGTAATCTCCGGTTATTGTTCTACCCTTATCCAAAAAATCAATCATGATTACTGCATGGCAATCCCAAAAAACTGAAGCAAGAATTTTTTCAGCAGATTTTTGGACACGAAACTTCTTAGGTCTTGAAGAACCAGAGTGTCGTCATTCCATCGATTGTTGCTTTATTTCTGGATCGCAAAAATGTACCAAAGTCTCATCCATAGTAACAAACAATTCGGATTAAGAAATCTACATCGTTCTCAAATCGAGCACAGGTCGAACGCGATGCTTCTACCCTTGCACGCTTTTGGTCAACATTCAAACATTTGGGGATCCATTTTGCAGCAATTTTTCTCATGTCCACATTGACGTGAATTATATGATGAACGCGTTCGTATGAAATATTCAGTGCTTCAGATATCTGTTTTAGCCCAATTCGACGGTCTGATTAAATCATGTCATGAACTGCATTGATATTTTCGGGGAATGTCACAGAAACTTGGCTTCCCGATCGGTCATCATCTTCAATGGAAAATTTACCTCTTTCGAAGCTTGCTGTCCAATTTTTCATGGTCGCATACGAAGGACATTGATCACCAAGGGTATTAAGCATATATTCTTAGATCTGCTTACCTCTTAACCCTTTCAAATACAGGTACTTGATGATGGCTCGATACTCCAAATTTTCTATCCTCACAATTTCGGTGGATATTGATTGCTAGTCGGCAGATTAACACGCGTTTCTGGTTTTCTCCTCGAAATTCTTAAAGAGTGCTTACATTAGTGTTTTCTTTGCTACCAGCTTCTGATACTGATCAATTAAGGTAAAATACTATCGATTACAACCACCCTCATTACATCCGCAAATTTTTGTGTATGATTGTTTTTGACTTGATTGGAAATTAATTTTCGATTTCAATTGAAATAATCGTGTTTATCAAACGATTCATTCCACCGTATGTTGATAACGTATTCTGTTATCTTTCACGTGTTGCGGTGTTGATAATTTTCCGTTCTTAGGAACTGAAATAAATTGTGATCGCTGAATCCTCGCATTTTACGCCTTTCCTTTATTCCTCCGTTTCCGAGGTCTACCAAAATCTCTGTCTTGAGTCTTCCCTATCGACCCAGGGAAGTGAAGAGTCTCAACATAAATCCATCTCCTGTACATTTATCAGCAATGCCACGTAATTGCTCTTCGTGTAGTAAGAATATAACAGGTTCACATCTCTCGATTTCCTGTACTAAATGTTCAAAAGTTTTCCATGCATTATGCGTGAATGTCACTTCGAGCGAAATTAGCTCTCTTTCCGATAAACAGGAAACTTGGATCTGTCCTATCTGTCAGTCCATGGAGCGCCGACTTAGGAGTAATTCCTCCGGAGCTCGCACTTTGTCTTCTGATGCTGCTGCTACGAAACCATCTACGTCTGGAGTTGAGGGCAGCCAGGGTTCTCCTTTGACTCTGGAGCATTTTCATCAAATGATGAACAGAATTAGTGAGGTCGCTTCCAGTGTTCATCGAATGGAAGAGCGGCAAAATGAAATTCTCAGCCAATTGGCTATCTGTTCTGCATCCATCAATAAGCATTCTGAGATTTTATCCAATCATCAGCAATCACTAACCGCTCTTGAATCGGATGTGTCAAGTTTAAAAGATTCACATAATAATCTATCTAGCGGAATAAAAAATGCCTCTTCTATGATTCTAAGCCTGGAGTCTAGATTGGACGACATAGCCGCTGATACTACCCCTGATCTGATACCTGAAATTATGAAACGAGTGGAAAAATCTCACAATATAATAATTGTCAATTTGCCCGAAAGTCCTAACGATGAAGATAATGCAGTTGCGGTTGTTGAGCATATACATAGGGCAGCGAGTAAATTCATGACCAACATCTCACGTATTCCTGGGAAAGATGAGAATAAACCTAGATGGCTCAAGATTTCCTTTTCCAATTCTGAAATCGTTAATAAAATCCTTAGGGACAAGAACTCCTTGCATGGAAACTCACGTTTCCGTGACATAATAATACGTGATGATAAAACGAAGAATCAGGTAGCTGAACTAAATGCACTCCGTGCTGAACTACGGAGGAGACAGGAGGGAGGTGAGAAGAATATCACAATCAAGTATGACAGGGGTCGACCAACTATCTCATCAACAAAGAAAAACCAACCCAAGTCTTCAACAAAAAACCGGTCACCCTAAATTCGTGGCCTATCGTCTATACTAACGCCCAGTCTCTACTGTCCAAATTCAACGAGTTGCTCACTGTCGTCCAAATGAAGGAACCATTCATTATTTTCATAACCGAAACTTGGTTGCAGTCTTCCATTCCTGACGGAACTTGCCATATACCAGGCTACACAATATTTCGCCGAGACAGTCTACGAACTATCGGCTACGGAGGTGTCTGCATCTTCTTGAGGGATGATATCGTTGCTTCCTTCAAGATATCTGTTTTTAATAGAGACTGGGACGGTATAGATAATATCTTCATGGATCTGTCTGATCCGCAT
This sequence comes from Coccinella septempunctata, assembly GCF_907165205.1. Lineage (NCBI taxonomy): Eukaryota > Metazoa > Arthropoda > Insecta > Coleoptera > Coccinellidae > Coccinella > Coccinella septempunctata. The sequence continues at coordinate 1,443,806 of NC_058191.1, forward strand.
ATATCTTTTACTTTGGCATGCATTTATAGACCACGACCTTGCATAGATGATAGGGCCCTTGGTGAATACCTGGAGGAGCTATCACTTTCACGACGAAACATTATAATTATTGGCGACTTCAACTGCCCTGATCTGGAATGGCCCCTCATCAGGCGCCCCTCTGAGAACTCACCATCATTTCCATATGCAGACCTCATCCTCAATACGGGACTACAACAAATTGTACAAAAGCCAACGAGGTACAGACAGGGACAAAATCCTTCTACACTAGATCTCATTTTCACATCGGATAGCAATCTTCTGTCTGAGCTGTCGTATCTACCTCCTCTTGGCAGATCCGATCACGTGGTCTTGAAGTTTGACCTGCAGTTTTTTTGTCCCTCTACACAGAAGAAGCAAACCAGGGTTTTTAAGAGGACGGATTATGAGGGGGTGTCGGCAGTGCTGCGGACTTATGATTGGTCAGACTTTTTTTCCGGAGATGAGGACATCGATGTTCTTTGGGAGAGATTTCATAGAATTGTACTAGACGCAGTTTCATCTAACACTGATTCCAAGCTAGTGAATCATAATCCAAGTAAACCATGGATAACAGGCAAACTCTACGATTCAATTAAAGTAAAGAAGTCTCTATGGCAGCGTTATGTCAGAAGTGGATCTGATACTGATTACAAAAACCATCGAAACTACTCCAATCACTTGTCATCTTTAATCCGGTCTGCAAAGGCCAATTATGAGAATGATTTGGTGTCTGGGGGGAACCGGAAAAGGTTTTTCAAATATGTCCGAGGTTCCTTTGATAGCAAGGTATCTATTCCCCTGGTGAAGAATTCATCTGGAGGACAGTGCAGCACCTATTCTGAGTCAGCTGATGTTCTCGCTGAAACATTTTCCTCCCACTTCACTGATGAACCTATGTCGGCCATACCACCTTTACTTACTCCTCGATGTTCTGGCTCCCTTGATCATATACCATTGTCGTCAGACATTGTGGAAAAGTATCTTTCCAGCCTGAGGGTCGCTGCTGCTCCTGGTAGTGATGGAATTACTTGTCTTCTCCTTTCGAAATGTTCTGGTGCTTTTGCTGAACCACTTTTCCATCTTTTTCAAAGATCTTTCCTTACTTCATCACTTCCTTCACAATGGCGTTCGGCTTCGGTTACGCCTGTTTATAAGAATGGGGATAAGACCTCCCCTTCTAACTACCGCCCCATAAGTCTCGTGTCTACTGTATGCAAGGTATTCGAAAGAATAATAACCGACCACATTCTTGATTTTGCCAAGTCTAATAAATTGATACCTGATGCTCAGCACGGTTTTCTTCCGGGTCGATCAACGATGACTAACCTTCTCATGGCAGTGAATGACTGGTCCAGGTGCTTAGACGATGGCATTCCGATTGATGTTGTTTATTTGGATTTTGCCAAGGCGTTTGACAGAGTTCCCCACCGTCGGCTAATTCATAAGCTGGAGCATATGGGAATTCGAGGAGGATTGCTCTCATGGATCAAGTCCTTTCTCAGTGATAGAACTTTTAGAGTTAGGGTTGGTGGTGTTTTCTCTACAAGTGATAGGAAGGTTACAAGTGGTGTTCCCCAGGGATCGGTTCTTGGTCCGATTCTTTTCCTGCTGTACATAGCGGACCTCCCACAATCATTGATCTCAAAGTGTCTCCTGTTCGCCGACGATGCCAAATTATACAGTGTCCCATCCCTTACCTATAACCAGCTGCAGTCCGACCTGGATAGTATTGCTCTCTGGGTTGAAAAATGGTTGCTACCTCTCAACATCAGCAAGTGCTGTGTTCTGCACCTCGGCAGAAACAATCCCAGGCTTCCTTATACGCTGGCTGGAGAGTCTCTTACTGTGGTCCGGAGCCATCTTGATCTTGGGGTGATCGTCAATTCCGATCTTGACTGGTCGGAGCATATAACTGAGGCTTGTAGTAGAGCCAAGAAGGCCGCCTTCCTCATCCAACGGTCTTTCAGGGGTTGTAGTATACAGACTGCCAAATTGCTGTACACAACCTACGTGAGGCCTATTCTAGAGTACGCTGGGCCAGTTTGGTGGGTAGCTCTCAAATCTGACTTACAGCTTCTTGAGTCTATCCAGAGATGGTGCACAAGAATCCCGTTTTCCTGGTTCTCTCGACCAAGCTACGAGGCAAGAATGAGATTGTTCGACCTGACAAGATTCGAGGACCGGCGTGCCAGGGGTGACATGATAGTGGCTTTTAGGGCTACGCATGGATTCTTTGGTGTAGACCTTGAACATTTATTCCCTTTAAATACGAACCATCTTCGCGGACATAGTTTCAAACTTGCCAAGGAATCGTTTAAGACCACCTGCCGGATGAACTTCCTACCTAATAGAATTTTCGACGTTTGGAATCGTCTCCCGAATGAAGTGGTGAATGCTGATACAGTCAACAGGTTCAAGAACATGTACGACCGATGGCGAAATGCTTAAATTCATCTACTTTCTAGCATACATTGTATATATTAGTTCTGTATTGAGTGCATAGGTTTAACCTCCACTCTTATTGTAGTGTAATAATAATAATAATAATATCTTCTTTCTTTTAATTTATTGCGGTTTACTTTTTTGACCTCAAAATTCACACTGACACTTCTTATGAGTTATTATTCGTTGCTGTGGTAACGCAATATTTTTTTATGCATGGAACTGGTCTAGGCCAACTAGATATCTATGCATCCTCGTATAAGCAACTTTGTTAGAGTTCACAAACTGGATGATTGACAGCTCTAGCTACTGGCTTCAAGTCAGTACTCTCATCATCATTTCAATTGTTCTAATACACTTTGGTTATTGATCCCAATTAGCAATAAAGAGTTGTCGAATCAGAGAATTAAAAGTAAATACGCAGTCTCGATGTTAAGTTTATGAAACGGAATTGACAAATATAAGAATTCATCGTTTTCAAAATGAAATTGCCAAATCTGAAATATTTCAAATACTGCAACACAATTATTGTTCGCTTCAATTGGCTTTCAAAGGTGGAGTGTTTAGAAAGATAATATAATTGAGTTATTATTGGTAATGCGTAGATTCATTGTTCTGTTTTTGAGTTTATTCACAAAAGTTTACATCGACAATCTTGCAGAAAAAAACATACACACAGTAGAACACTCAAACAAGCCATTCTGAAATAACACAAGAAAAATGTCGCAATACAATCCAATCTAATGTCAGATATTTTTACCACGGGCAGTCTATTACAGTGTTTGTGGTAATTTTTCTATTCGCCTAAATCGTTGAGCATTTTTTGAATGAAGGATTATCATGTATCATTCAGTATTATACTTTATAGGTGAATAATTAACACTCTTTGTTCTGGTTTGCCATTTGCTGAAGTTCGTCAATCTCTTGTCAGCATCTAGACTGTACTACCTTCGCCAAAAATTAATTTATGAGTTCAGGCAAGGAAAATTAACTCAAGTTGAAGTTTTGCTATGTTTTCATTCATTTTATTTTTCTTATTTTTTCGAAATTAGGAGTAAACACAGGAAATATAATTCCCAAAGAAAATACCTAAAAAATTGTCGAAAAATTATAAAAAAAATGTTATGTTGTCTAACTAAAAGAAATAATCAAAAAAATCGAGAGAAGTCAAAATGTTTTATAACCCCACAATATTTATCAAATGAAAATTGGTATATTATGTAGCCTCTCATAAAGTAGGTAAGTATTTCAATCCTGGTTGATGAAAAAATAATGATTTTCCACTGGTTCGACTTCAAACTTCACGGTGCATTCATTCCGTACTCGTCATACCAGAACACAGAAAACCGAATTTAATTCCAGAACTTGCCCCTTCATACGTCACATGAATGCAACCCACCCTTAAGTGCACTCCGACCATGAGCAAGTATATTTTTTCCATTGTATTTTTTTTCTGGACCGGTGCATACGCAGTGGTGGAACAAGTTGAACCATCGCGGGCGCGCCGGCGGGGGTAGACGCAAGGAAAGGGTGAAAGTGGCTCCTGCCAACAGCTGCCGACACCTGGAGTTGTACCGGCTCCCCCCGATTTCTCGAAAATACAGGGCGTCTGATGGTCGCGCCAGTGGTGTATCGCAAGTTTGGTTAGTGAGCCCTGAAATCGAAGCAAGCCGATTAATTGAGTCGTTTAATTGAGATTTCCATAAGGGGTGGGTGTGCCCCTACTATCGCATCGTGGCTTGTGCCTTTAATTTAATGAAATATGCAGGCCGTTTAAGGGTTGATCGCATATCAGACGTGTCTAGGAAATCAGAAAAAGACGGATTTTTCAAATTTTTCAATGCCTGATCAACCTTTTTATTCGGTTTTCAGAAGGAAATAACTATTTTTAGGGCCGATTTCACCAAAGATATAAACCTAAGATTAGACAGGAAGAAACTAGTCCATTTATGTCGATCTCCATGGAGTGTCCCTGTGTTTTGTGGTTCCTTTACCCTACTCATTGAACAAGCATATGTTAATGTTGGAAAGAGTTTGTTTGAATTTTAATCTGAGTTTAATTTGGGCGGAGTTGATCACCGTTTGGAGAAATTGGCTCTTAGTATAAAGAATTTTAATTGCAATTTCAAAACAAGCGTACACCATAGTAGTTTGTCTATGGTTAGTTTTCGGTTTGAATAGAAAAAAGAGAAGTTTTTAGTGTATCATACGTATCTTCATGGGAGGTTTCTTAATTTGGTGACAATATCCTTATCTATCTCGTTATAATGGAAGGCGTTCAGTGTTAGTTGCTATAGTGCTAATCTTGGCTTACGACACTATTGTGAAGTTGAAGGTTTTTACTATTTCCCAAGAGATAATAAACACTCAGTCATTGTATAAGGACATGTACGAAGATATATTGAACAATTCTCAGCCTAATAAAGAACCGAGTACAGAACCAAACAAAATTTCAACGTCAAAATATTTTATTACTCAACATATTTTCCCCTTCATTGGATATATTCATTACAGCGAACCTGCAACGTCTCTAGACCTTTCAACAAAAATGTTTCTTCTTGCTCTGCAAACCAGACCTCTACAGCTTTTATTAACTCCTTGTTTGAAGAAAATTTACGAACTTTTAAACTTTTTTTCAGTTGAGGAAAGAGATGATAGTCGAATGAAGCCAAATCTGGTGAATAAGGGGGGTGTTCTAGTAATTCGAACCCTAAATCACGAAATTTTTGCATAGCAACATGAGATTTGTGTGCAGGGGCATTGTCCTGCAAAAACGAAACACCTTTGGAGTCCTTTCTGCGTCTTTTCTCTTTAATTTTTTCTCGTAGAGTGGTCAATAATGTCAAATGGTAATCTCAGGTTATTGTTCTACAGTTATCCAAAAAATCAATCATGATTACTCCATGGCAATCCCAAAAAACTGAAGCTAGAACTTCTCCAGCAGATTTTTGGACACGAAACTTCATAGGTCTTGGAGAACCATCGATTGTTGCTTTGTTTCTGAATCGTAGAAATGTATCAAAGTCTCATCCATAGTAACAATTCGGTTTAAAAAGTCTACATCGTTTTCAAATCGAACACAGATCGAATGCCATGATGCTTCTACCCTTGCATGGTTTTGGTCAACATTCAAACACTTGGGGACCCATTTTACAGCAATTTTTCGAATGTCCAAATTGACGTGAACTATATGATGAACGCGTTCGTATGAAATATTCAGTGCTTCAGATATCCGTGTTAGCCCAATTTGACGGTCTGATAAAATCATGTCATGAACTGCATCGATATTTTCGGGGACTGGCACAGAAACTGGCCTTCCCGATCGGTCATCATCTTCAATGGAAAATTCACTTCTTTTGAAGCTTGCAGTCCAATTTTTCATGGTCGTATACGAAGGACATTGATCACCAAGAGTATTAAGCATAACTTACCTCTTAACCCTATTAAATACAGGTACTTGATGATGGTTCGGTACTCCAATTTTTCGATTTTCCCAATTTCGGTGGACTTCTTCTTTCTTTTAATTTATTGCGTAACTCTGGTTTACTTTTTTGACCTCAAATTTCACACTGACACTTCTAATGTGTTATGATGTTATGCTATGGTAACGCAATTTTTTATGCATGGAACTGGTCTAGGCTAACTAGATATCAATACATCCTCATAAGTTGTTCAGCTTACAGAAAAAATTTGAAGGCTAAAGTACAGATCCGTGAAGTTGAGCACTAGTACTTGGCTATAAAATAACGCTTTGGATATAAGTGAGAACTTGGAGCCTCATCTGGGGAATAGATTCTAAAATACAGAATATTTTGGAACTTTGTTTTCTGACGATAGGACCCCAACGAAATATTTCACAAATCTAGTACATCTACTTCACAAATACTTTTCACATAGTTTCGATTCATTAGGATAAGTATTTTTTTAAACGAAAAAATACAGATTCCTTCAACTCCGAAACCATTTGTCGCATTTTGACCATTGACCAACTAAATCTCGCATTCGGTCATCCAATCATCTATAGCTCTTTTGTTTCGAAAGCAATGGTTTCTGTAGACAGCAGCATATAATTGATTTCAACCACGAACTCTTTGTCTGTGATTCCGAATAAAAAATAGCTTGAGACCTCACAGCTATATGGGATATAGAAAAAAAGACAACGCCTTCGTTACTAGGAACAAGGGCTCAAAAAATCTGATTAGTAAGGCCAGTTCGCCTTCGAACAGACGTTGCAAAATTAGAACCCTGGTCGATTGTGGTCATCAGCGCATGCTTAAGTTGATTAGTTCTCCCAAAAAATTTCCATCTGTCAGTCGGCATCTTTCAAATTATATTTGGCAGGTTTCACGCCTCGAATAGTTTACAAAACGCAGATAGGCGGCTTCAGCGATCGAACCAGGACTTAGATTGACATTAATGGGAATTTATGAACCATCTCCGAAACAAAGTCGGATATCATCGCGATAAAAACCCCTGAAATATACCCAACAAACGAAAAACAATGGTACACTTAACGCACTCAAAGAATCCGTTAATATCGCGATCGGTCAATGGTGCCGCCAAATACTGGCCGAAAGTGAAGAGCGTAGAGATAATAGAGTTGTCTGTTAGGACGGATACTCGTTTTGACTGATAAAATTATAGGAAATCGGCTAAAGCTTTCATACATCGAACGTTCGGGTAGGATAGGATCAGCGCTATTGGGAATTCAAATGTAGATTGCAGTGACATGGTGATGACAGTTCGAACTAAGAAGTTAATGCAGTTATTGTAATTTTTGAAGGGGATTTTGAAATTCTTGTGAAATGAACCTTTTTTTCTCAGTTTAAAGCTTTTTCTCAATTTTGAAAATTGGTTGTCGAAACTGGATCAAGTGTGGTAATTAATATCAATTTTAGGTCAATAATTGTAATGAAGTATTGGGAATTCAAAACAAGCGATACGCCCCCTGGTGTCAATTTTTGTAAATAAAAAGTTAATGCACTTTTGTTTGTTTACATCGAGAAACGAAGAATATTTTGGGGTTTCAATGAGATCTTTCATAAAAAATATACCTTAATCTGTTGAAAATATCTTTAGCTATCTCGTGATAATGGGGAAAGCTTAGTGAAGATTTCATAATGTATCCTTGGAGCAAATCTTCGATTACGATTTCTTGTGAAGATGTCAGGTTTTACTATTTTTTACGATGAAATGAAACTTTTAGTCAATGTTTAAGGACATATGTAACTCGTCCTTCTATAGCATAATGAAGGTTTTGTACATTTCAAATCAGTTACGAAGAATAGGAGGTGAATTAAATAACCTGGATATATAACTTCGAAATGAAAGGATTTACACAAAAAACAAATCTGTTTCCCTCAGACAGGACTTTTTTCATCTAGTAAGTGGATATACATATGAATTTCGATAACATTCACACAAAATTCATTCAGAAAATCATTTCTGATTCCGAGTTCAACTTGGACAAGTTTTCTTAGCATCAATGTTGCAATTTTAGCTATTGTATATAATGGAGAAGGTAAGATATCATAGTTAAGGCTAGCATAAATCAATTTCCTTCTTTTTGATCGTGCAAAGAGCCAAGAAGTTTGGATTAAAAAAATATTGCTCTTATTTATCAGCTGATTCAGAACATACTAGGAATTTTTTATAAATACTAATACTTCATGACATTTATTGACCTAAAATTGATAATAATCAACACACTTGAATCCAGATTGGAAAATCAATCTTCAAAATTAAGAGAAAACAACTATCAACTGAGAAAAAAGGATTTTTTGGACGAAAATCTCAAAATCCCCTTCAAAAATGACAATTACTGCATTAACTTTTTATTTCGAACTGTCAACACCATGTCGCTGCCATCTACATTTGAATTCCCAATTAGTATTTATGAAAAAAATTCCGACTATCTATGTTCTGAATCAGCTGATCATAATTGAAGGAAATTGATTATATGGAGAGCCACAACTATAAAATCTTGCCCTCTTCATTATATACAATGGCTAAGATTGCAACATTGATGCTAAGAAAACTTGTCCATGTTGAACTGGAAATCAGAAATGGTTTTCTTGATGAATTTTGTGTAGATGTTCTCAACATTCATATGTATTTCAACTCACTCGGTGGAAAAGGTCCTCTCTGGGGAAAACAGATTTGTTTTTTGTGTGAATCCTTTCATTTTGTGGTTAGATATATATTCAGGTTAGTTAAGTCACCTTTTATTCTCTGTAACTAATTTGAAATGTACAAAAACTTTACCATGTTCTGAGGACGAAATACATATGTCCTTAAACATTGACTGAAAGTACATTTCTTCGTAGGATATAGTAAAAAATGACATCATCACAAGAAATTCGTAATCGAAGATTTGCTCAAAGGATGCAAATTATGAAAACTTCACTAAGCTTTCCCTATTGTCACGAGATAGATGACGATATTTTAAGCAGATTAAGATATATTTTTTATGAAAACTCTTATTGAAATTTCAGTATATTCTCCGTTCTTCCATGTAGATAAAAAAGTATAACAACTTTTGATTTACAAAAATTGACATCATCTTGTTCATTATTTCCGACATTTTTGATGATTCACTACAAAATATGTTAACTCTTAAGATTGAGACCGTATATCAAATGTGAATCATTCGTGGATCGGCTGAACAAAAATACGAAATCAACAGGAACAAATTCAGAACAAAATATTGTTGAAAATAGAAAGAAAAAGGAAGAAAGAAATCCTGATATTTTAGCCGTTTAAGAAAAAACCTAATTTTTTTTCAAGAGTATGAGACATACCTATAGCTGTGATAAATTTGAAAACGCTGGAACAGCAGTTGCTATTTTAGTGAAAGGGGATCTTAAACCCCTGAACAGAAAGAATCACACAATTATATTAGATATTTTCACCTACATGTGTTATTGAACCACGATAAGTGTTCGGCTATCACAATAGCATCTTCATAAATTGAATCAGTGGTGATTATCGCAGCAAACAATCTACAAAGATTCGAAATTATTTCAAATCACAAACTACCCAAGAAAAATATTTTGGAAAAGAGATACCTACATATCAGATGGTTCAAATCCGATCTGATGTGTATCAGCGATTTTTGTAATTAACTGTTAATCTCCAGAATGGAAGCAAAGAGTATCAGATGATTGTTGCTAGAATCGAAAACAGCTTTCGTTCCATATAGAAGAGGATTGCTCTATTACAATAATAAAAAATTTCACCCAAGAAATTTCGAGTGAGACTTAAGAAGATGAAGTCAACCTTTTACCAGAACCCCTTGGAACTGTTAATATATAGGGGGTATAATAGGGAAGGTCCAAATAGAGAATTCCTCCAAAAATATCATACAATGCTATTTCTATTTCTATTTCTATTACAACAATTGTGCTACATATGGTCATTTGACACAGACGGAGACAAAAAATATCCCAAAGATCAATACACCAGAAGATCTTGAGTATGCAGTTGAACAACAATTGGTGCAGAAATTACTACAAGCTTATGACAAAGGCGCGAAGAAATTAACCAGAGAAGCACCTAAACATTCACGTGGTGATAAGTTCAGAGGAATAAGAGATCTTTTAAGAGAAAATCGGAGAATAATAAGACAAAGATAAACAAGAAAAATCTGAACCACCATAGACGAGTTCTGAAAAACGTCCCGAAGAACAAGTATAAATGGAAAAAAAGAATTCAATAGGTAACTGAATACTATCGATCATTTTATCTATATGTGCATAATGTTAAAATGTCTTAGAAAAAACACAGAAATTTCACCTTTGCTTGAGAAAAGAGGAATGCAATAAACGAACATCGACAAAGTAGAAGCACAGATCACTATAGTGAGAAGTCATAGAACTGATTTCGATAATAAAGATTGGATAGAAAAGTGGGAAAAAATGAACACTCCAACTAGCGCAGAAAAAATTCAGAATTTAGGCACCCTATCTTGAACAGAAAAAAGGCTTCAGATGGAGACTAAACAAGGAATGTCAAGCTGAAGAAAATGCCAAAATGAGGAGTTGCATCCTTAACAAACATAGCCGACGGAATTGTTCAAACCGATAAGTCTACTACCGGCTCTTGGAAAAGTAGTAGAAAGGGCAAAAGCCAAGAGACATACAGAAGAAACTGAATTCATAGACCTCTTAGAAACAGAGCAATTTGGGTTCAAAACACTCGACAAAACATAAATTAAAGAAGTTTAATTGTTTAAATTTTATGGACGTAATTAATAAATATATTGTTGAAGAGTTTTAAAATAAATTAAGGAAGAATGATGATTAAACTTCAAAAAACGAAGACATACTGTGAACAAATATGATTCAAACGATCAACTGTTTTATGGCCGCCGCGCTAAATTTGGATTTGAGAATTTTGAAATAGTTAATTTTCAATTATTTCCAAACGTTTGGATAATGGAGGTTTGTGGAAAATTTTTCAATATCCATAAAAACAAACTCAATTGTTAAGTTTGTTCAGGAGAAACACGATCGAGATTTGATTAACGTGTATGGAGCCCTTAACGCAGTCAGGCAAAGAGTGTGATGTTACATTAAAATCGCGCGAATTGGCCCCTCATTTAAATTATCCAAAAAGTTAGCATATTCGAGCGTGCGTCCAAATTTCTGATAAGCTGTCGAATGCGGCCTTTGTCGGCAAATCGCAATCAAGATTGACGTTCATAATTCTTCTACGCGACAACCGGTGATCTGATATTACCTTAATTTTTTGATCGCCAACTGATGCGAGTTTGATTTCAGGATGATATTCCGTTTCGAAAGTAATTTGTACGTCTGTTACCGCTATTCTTCAATTACCGAAATATGTAAAGTAATGTACAAGGATTTTCAGCGCAGATCAAATCAGTCATTGATGAAAGATTTATTTGACGTGTCTTGTTTGGACATTTTTCCGGTATGTCTGCGTCTGGTTCATGACGCATATTTGTCCATCATTTTAATAATTGACGTATCCGCCATCATTTCAGCAAATTCTTCACATACGTACCTCGAATTGGGTTGTAATGGATTAGGATTTGCAGCATTTATTAAGCCCTTTATTACTAGTGTTGCCAATTATAGAGAGCGAAATATGAAAAAAAAAAGATCATTATATTTTCTATCCTTTACATACAGGGTGTTTTCAAAGTTGAGGCTTTTTTTTGACAGGAGATAGAACTCATGAAAATAGGTCGTTTAACAAAAATTGTTCATATAAAATATCCAAGAAGTTCGACCAAATTTCATTGAATTTCAAGTATGGGGCTGTAGAAGGTGACTCCGGCATCGCAAAAACGAAACAAAACATAAACATATAGCTGGACAATGAATGGTTGAGTACCAAGTTTTAGGGTGAAAAAAAATGTAGAAGATAGAAGATAGAAGTGCTTATGTTCGTTACTTATACTTATGTTGGAAAAGTGCTATGATGTTTCCCCATTTCATGTTTACGACGATTGTTGTAATGTTCGAACAAGAAGATTGTGATGCCCATTGTGAAAAAATTTGTAAACAATTAAGAAGAATTTTATTGGTGAAATTTTGAAGTATTATTTTATTTTCTACACTTCTGCCCTAAGTATCTTTTATCAGTCGGTATCGAAATGATCCATTTCATATAATCGTGTAAGTTACTAAAAATAATGAGAACAATTCTAAGTTTGCATTTTCATTACCAAGAAAATATCGATCTTCTTTTTTATGCTCGAAATTACTCGATTTCTTTTACGCTTCCGTACTGCGACCTCATTTTTTTTGTCTATCATATCATACCTGTAACTACCTATTCTCGTTATTTGTGGATCGAAAAATATTCAATTCAATTTTTTCTTCATTTCATTTGTTTTTCATTCAATTTTTTTTCACCTCTCGCGTTATGAGCAGCTCCAAATTTGTTGAAATATTTTGCTTTGAGGCTATGTGTTTTTCTTGAAAAGATATGTGTTATTCTGTTATTATTCATTTTGAATTGCTACGTACGCTTTGGAATTACTATATCTTATTATTATATGACCTTCAAAAAATTAGCAAAAAGTTGAGTTCAGTTAAAACTTCCTCAAGACCGAAAGGTTGTGCCGAAATCGATGGAGTCCTCAGAATAATTACTAAAAGAGTTTCTCTTTCAGAATATGTAACAGGTTTAGATCTACGATTAGATTCCTGGAAAATAAATAACTCTAAAGATGCTCTTCGAAATATTCCTAAAAAGTTGGGTTCAGTTAAAACTTCTCCAAGACCTAAAGGTTCTGCCGAAATGAATGAAATTCTCAATTTCTTTACTGGAAGAGTTGCTCTTTCAGAATATGTATCACATATAGATCTGCGATTATTTTCCTGGAAGATAAATCCTTCCAAGAGTATCACAGCTCCTCATGAAAATTAAAAATGGCTATATCTTTTTATCAGGGTTGAATCGGAACATATGGTATAAAAAAAGTGTTTTATTCGACCTGAAGAATCTACTGTTTAAATATTTCTACGAGTCAAAGACTCACCCTGTATATTTATTTAAATGAATTTCAGTATTCCTTGAAAAAGCAACACATATACCTCTCAGTGATCCCTCCGTATACCGGGAAATGATCTCGTCATAGAACACTCTGTTTATGTCTTAGAACATAAATACATGGAATGGACATTGACGTGCTATGAATGTATTTATTGTGGTACAACATTCGATGCTTCTCTGTCTAGCGCGACACTAAGGCAGTGGCGTAAAATAATCAAATTTATATAGCTCCTGCCTTTTTGTACAGAAAATTGACGTGACAATGATGTCAGATTCAACTATCTCAATTGTGATTGGCGACACTAAGCAACTATCTCACTCCAGTCTTTGGACAACAACAAATGTTTATTTTCCATTCCTTGTATCTAAGTTCCAAGGTTTATGTATCATGCATTAGTTCCGAATAAATGAAATTCCTACACTGGAGTCGAAATTTGATTAAATTCGGACTTCAAAGTCGAAAAATATTTTTAAATTATTATTCGCTTCACAACATACAGAAAAAAAATAAAGAGAAAAAAATTGATGAAGAAACTTTGTGAAATAAAAAGAGTAGTTATTGCGTAATTTCATTACTTCTACCAACGTTATTTAGGCTATATTTTGTTCTAAGAAACTCAAGTATATTTTGTAAGTGACAGATTGCGTGATCTGTAATGAGATTTTTCCTCGAATATTATGGTGCATACGGTTTGCAAGATACGGCCAGTCGCCACTCCGAGCGCCATTCTTAATGAATCACCCTGTACATGAATGATGAAATCCCGCAGAAGATTTTGAATTTTTCCCTTTTCTAATATAAGTGTCTCAAAACGTGGAATAGGAAAATTTCAATGAAGGATAAATTATTTTATAGTTAGATAATTAAGATTATGTAAATTATTTGAAAAAGTAATAAATCTTCAATATCCTTCTCAAATTTTCAATATAACAAATGATATATGGGGGGGCGGAACATTTCTCCAAGTGCATTTCCACATAAGACATTACTTAAGCTGTACCGAAAATCTCGACCACGCTCATAAAAACCAAGATTTATCGTCGAACGTGCAGATCCTAATCGTCCATATCCTTAAAATCCAAAACGCCGAAATATATATCGATCAAGCCCGTATTTTCAACATTCGAAAGTAAAACGTCGCAGGTCGGTCCGGGCCGCAGATTGACAAGTTACGATGTTCCGAATCCATGTTTTACGAAATTTACCGCAAAACTCGAAATGATTCCCCGTCCGTAGTACAAGACCGCACAGACCTCAACATATAGATCCTTGTCCATTCCGCAAATGATCCGATTTCGCGGAGATAAAGAGCTAAGATAGGTTTCGACATCGATGCTGATCGGATAGTTAGATGCGATACACGTCAATAATAGTGCCATAAATATCCGCTACCAGTAGTCCTGACCGAATGTTCGCTTATTCGATGGTATCGACAGAAACATCGAGTTCATAAGATTTTGGCGGCGGAAAGGTGGTCTAAAATATGTTGATTTATCTCGTACAGGTGAAAATAGCGACAGCATTGTTCTGACGTGTATTAAAATGTTCATTAAGATAGGTCATCTTGTCAGACAAGGCCAATTCGCATCCGATACCACAGAAAAACAAACCAGGTGTTGTTGTAACTAATGTTGACGACCGAATGTACGTTTTTTGAAATTTTTCAAAAACTATCCTACAGTGACGACTGGAATGGGAAATTCTCCTCAATGCATATGCAAGTTTAAACTGAATAATTACGAGTTTCATTCATGATTTTTTCAAATGCACCGCGGAAACTGTTCGAAATCATCATTCAAATATGGGGTTTTAAAATTTAAATCGCTTGGTTTCGAGTTAACGATTTGGCAACAGCGCCTACTAGACAATGAAAAGAACAATGTCCGATCAGCTGTTGATTTACAGACGCGTACTTACTGGCGAGCTTCAACTGCAACCAGCCATAAAATTTCCACAAAATTTTACGACCTTCCTCGTTCGTCGCAGACTTCATAGACAGCCATCTTTGTCTATCTCATCAAGATAATGTATTTGTTGTCCTTTATTATCAACGCATATTTCAGTCGATGTTGCCAACTTGTGCAATTGAAACGAAACGCTTTAAATTTTGAATATCCATTTTTATTTTTCATTTTTAAATGCTTAAAATATTTTTTTTTTTGGTAAACGGTTGAAATGGTTATTTCAAAATGTGAGATTCCATAAAAAATACATCATTTTCGTCAGGAGGAGTATTCCCTATTATATGACTGGGAACCTGCTCATACGAATTTATTAAGGAATTTATCCAATACAGGGTGTTTTCAAAGATGAGGCTTTTTTTTGACAGAAGGTGAAACTCATCAAATTATCGGATTAGATGCATCAAGCTACTTTTGAGGGAATCATAATGGTTATATGGTGAAATTTAGGGTGACAAAAAATGTGTAGAAAATCGAGGCAGTTCCTTGAAAGTGCTTATGTTACTAATGTTGAAAAAGTGCTATTTAGACGAATTTTATTGGTGAGATTTTGAAGTATTATTCTATTTTTTACACTTGTGTCCTAAGTCTCTTCTGTCAGTTGGTATCGAAACGAGCCATTTCATAAAATCGTGTTAGTTACTAAAAAATAATGAAAACGGCTTTCCTAAGTTTCCATTTTCATTACCACATAAATATCGAACGAGCCAATATCCTAAAGGAAACCACATGGTCGAATCAAGAGATAAGTTTTTTTCCACTGCGTTGCCATAATTCAGCTAACAAACGGTCTAGGTTCGTATTAGGATCTATGAATAATCATTCTCAAATTTTTTTTCAACTTTGTCATTTTGAAAGTTTTTTATAGCTGATTTTTGGTGAAACGCTTCATTTTGACCAGTTCTTACTTCTGTTAAAAAAAGCATCACCTTCAAATACACCCTATATAACCTCAGCACCAAGTTTTGAACTCGCCCACTGCTGCTTGGATACCAGAGGAAAAATTTAATTTCAACAAATGTTTAATATCAACAAAAATACAGAACCCGTGGTTACGAAATCTGGTACTTGGTTCTTAAATAACGTTTTGAAGATTCGTCCAGAATATTAGCGACAACTGGCGAATGATTCCTGAGATTTCTGTGTCTGTATATTTGCCGACTACACCTTGGTGCTCTTCTACTTTATTTTGCAATGTTTTTTTTCTTTTTCATTTTAGATTATTCTCTATCAATTATTGTTTCTCGCCTTTACTAATATATTTTCTCTCATCCTGGACCTTGGTCTCTTGATCCTTCGTTTTTCGTTTTCGTCATAGTTCACACTTTCTCTTATACCACTGTTTTCATGGCTTTCCATTCTCCTTCGTAGGCTCTTTTTGCTAGTTCTATAATGTGTTTTTTGATCGTTGTGGCTCCTGTCATCTCTCTGATCCCTCAACTTCTTGTGTACCACTGTGCGTCTAGACTTCTATAAGTGTTGTGTTCTGTATTGTTTCAAATTTTTTCAAATGATTCTTTATCATTATTGTAATTTCACTTCCGTATGTCATAGTCGGTCTAAGTACTGCTTTGTAATGTTTGACTTTGAGTTCTGGGTCCAGTTTGCTTTTTCGAATTATGAGGGGATGAGATATCCTTTGATACTTTTCGCTTTTTTGCTGTTTCCTCTATGTTTTTATTCATTTTTAATCCTATATACATTGTTATTCCTAGCCATTTTATTTCTTTGTCATTAATTTCTATCTTCATTTTTGCATTATGTTTCTTGTTCCTATATTGGAACAGTATGCTTTGACTTTTGCTCAACAATAACAACTCTGTAGATGTGATTTGAAAACGAATTGTTTCCTATCCTGACTCGAACAGATATACATATTTCGAAAAAGTCTTCCTTATAAATTCATTATTACTGAGTTTTCTGTTCCTATGTCACCATACATCAGGATGTGTTTACATTTTTCTTTGGATTCATAATGGTTTTTAGCCCAACCTTTGAGATACAAGAAATTAATATTGAGAATTGTATATAAAAAATGTTTTCCTTAGAAGTAACACACTATTTTTCAGGAGAAAATTTTTGAAACGATATTGACCAACAAATTATATTGAAACAATATAAAAAAGGCAATTTTTCAGTGGTTCTATGGGACTGTCACGCAATAAATCAAAATCTTCAGAGCTATTTTTCTCAATCTTTTAATTTGGAGATTGTTTTGTGTTACATTTTCAAGATAATGATTTTGAATATTTCAATTTATCGAAAGAGAAAGGAGTCTGATATAGAAACGTCTATATTGTTTCAATATCATTATTAACATTAAGCGATGTTGCACTAGAAAAATTTCTCCCGACTAATAGTGTAGGTAAAACTCAATAAAGAAGCATTTCAGTGTGTTCAGAGTGTTTCAGATCCTAAAAATAAAATTAACTAGCTTTCACATGAGAGGAAAGATGAACCAGTTATCCTTATTTATTATGCGTAATAAAGAATATTGTCCTTCAAAAGAGAAACATCTGAATGTTTCAATGGGTATTTTTTTCCATTGTTTTCTTGGGTAAGGGGCGTTAAAACGTATCAATTTCTCAAATCCCGATTCACGCTCGACTGATTAATGAATGGATCTTAAATGTCTGATACCAAAAAGAGCTACTGTTAACATATCGTTTTACCAACGTGACGTAATTTTATCTGACCTTTACTAGTTTCGTCACAGTGTCTTCCTATAAGGAATGAAGAAGATTGACACTTTTCTTATTTGAATCCACTCAGGTATTTTTATTTTTTTGTGGTTATATCTCACACTGAACTGGGAAAGTATTACGAACGTGGATTTGGATGTCTAAAAGTATGACAGAGATCCTCAATTTTGCTCATTATCTACGGAATATTTCAACATGAAAGTAAAATGTGAATATTTCGTCAGTAGTAATTGGCCAATTGATCGATAAATCCTTACATGAAGTTAAGCAACCGTATAATTACCCTCCCTTGATCAAGTTAAGCGAAAAACGAAAAAATTTGCATTCGAAAATTCCTCTCGGCCACACACGTCGACTCCCTACCGCTAGGAAGTAAGACGCATCTTCTCTCCGAATTATGAGATGAATAAAATGTTGAAGAATGAGGAATATTTAAAATGTCCACGGTATGGTGTCGCCGCTCATTTCGGACATTTATGTTATTAAGGCGACATTGTAATTTTAGACCCACCCAGAATGAATTATTATTATTTTTTAGGGGGGTCCTTTAATATTTTTTTAATTTCTTTATCTACCTGAGAAGGTGATGATACGGAATGCGTTCATGACGGACGTGTCACGTTAAAATAATCCAATTAACGGTTATCAGAAGCTTCGGAATCTAGGGTGCCTGAAATATATAAAAGGGATAGGTATCTGTCAGTCATAAAACTCGAAAATAAACATTTACCCCATGTTTCACGGTGTATCAAATGAAACAATCAAATACTCATCCTGCTCAATAAGTTCAAATGTATTTATTTCCATTTCTGACTTTGTCTAATGCCAAATTAATATGATCGGGATTTTTTATGTGAAAAATGCAGGTCATAAACTCGTACAAAAATATGAGTAGCAAAGGAGTTTTCAAAATTACGCGACTGTGTAACACACATCGAACGCACCGATATTATGTAATTTTTACAGCTGAGGGTTTGGTATTTGGAGGGTGGAGAGAAGGAGAACAAATTTTGTGGCTTTTTGAGCCAAAAAGTGTCCGGAACAACTTCAAATATGTCAGGTGGCGCTGGCAAGTAATAAAAATGAACCAGGATCAGTTGACTTTAAATGTCAAAAACAAATATTTTCAGCAAATATTATAAAGTATTATATAAAAGTGGGAAACGAAGCGACTAAAGTGATGTGAGCGCCATCTGTGTGTCAAGTGTATTTTTCAGACGCTAGGACTGGTTTAAAATATCAATTTGAGTACGATCTGCAGAAACATATGAAATTTTGTAAAATTTCAGATGGCCATTTTGATCAAGTAGGTTTTGAATGTTTCGATTCTCGCACCGCTTTTTGTTTATCTAGCTTGCTCTAGTTGCTGATTATTGAAATTTTTTCTTCTAATTTCTTGGTGAAAACCCCAAAAAATCGTTAGAAAATTGTTGACTGGTGAAGAACTGTGGATCAAATAATAAAATGGATTTTCCGACAAGTTTTTACTCAACTAAGGAAAATGGAAGCGTAGTGGAAGTGGATACAAGTTTCAGGACGTCAAGACAATGAATTCAGCAAACACTACTGTCTACAGCATGTGCAGTTAACATTTTACTGCAAATCACGTGAATTGTTGTATGAATCCATTCAAGGATTCTCGATTGCCTTCAATATATTCAGAAATGCAAAAGTCTTATTGATTCCGATTTGGGAACCTTGTGACTGTCAAATTGTTGTTCGAAAAGCCAAAAGTTTTATGAAACTTGCTGTGAGTGTTTTGTTCATTCATTAATCAATTTGTATATTGCGTCATAAAGAAACCATATCATAAGGAAATCAAGGAAATAAGGAAAGTATTGTTTTCAAGTGTGGTTCTGAAAATTCTATAAATAATATTTGAAAAACTAAAATGTGTGTGCTATGATGGTATATTGAATATTGGTTCAAATTAATTTCTGATATATGTATATTGTATAAATTGGACTGAGTTTGTTAATTCAAAACAACCAATTGCACAGAAATAACACCTTCGACGTAAAGTAGATCACTATATACTTTCGTGTCCCAGTCAAAGCTTCATTTGTTGTCCAATTTTTGTAAACTTTTGATAAATTGCAAATATATCCCACTTCTGATGTTAGATTTTTTAAAAAGTACCAACCACGTGTTTTAATAAATCTAACATATATATATATTTTTTTGAATGTAAGCAATACATTTTTGGTTATCAAACAATAAAGCATATGTATGAATTTTGGCAAAGGTTAGTGTAACGGGGTACCATACAATTTGGAGTTGGATACAAGAGCTAATAGGGACAAACCTCAGTAAAAAAACCCTCTCTCTCTGTGAGTAGTGTAGTGATGACAAATTTGTTTACAGAATCAGCTTTTAATACTGAAGGGCTTTTTTTCCATTGATATAAAAATTTCTTCATCCTCTTTCCATTTCGAAATAATATCTGAAACAAAGAAACAGAGCAGAAAACGAGAGAAAGGAGTGAATAATAATACTTTCATCAAATCTTATTCAAAGACTTCATGATGAATGAAGAAAAAAATAAATAATCATAGGTCCTTCAATTGCACTGGGAGGAATATCATCTCTGCGTCAAAAATCTTCTGCTGATCTTGGTGAAGGATTACCCTCGTCGTTAGAAATGCCTTCAGTACTCAAACTAATAATAGCCAAATCTTGCTTTTGACTGGGAGGGTCTATCGACCAGGTCCAGTCTTCCAAGTGATGATTTTTCTGTTCTTCAGTTGTTCGAAGAACGCTACAGGACCCTTATGTTGGGGAAATAAAAATATAGCACATCCAACAGCTCATTTTATTGATAGCAATTGATTTCAAACAATGTTCATATGGAAATTAACATCCTGATCACAAAACAAAACCATACTGTGTTTTGACTGACCGAAATGTAGTCGGTTTTTAGTACTAGAGATATGAGGGAGTTTCCTATCTTTCTACTCTATAATCTTTGATTTTCAGTAATTTTATCCAATACAATAAACGTTTTTTTGAATAAACCCCCCTGGAATTTGAATTTTGAATTTATAATTTGTTGAAAGTTGTCGTGAAAGTAGTTATGAAACAACGGACAAATTAAAACTCTTCTAATCGATTGTGAGTACAACATACAACATTTTTAATACTGTAATCAGTTCTAATCCATCACCTGTAATTTTTTATAACTATTTGTCTTTCTCAGCTGACTCCTGTGAGGGTACAAAGTTGGTTAAAACCTTCAGGTATTCTATTGAAACCTAAAAGAGGTCAACAAAAATTAGAAATTATGCTACATGAAATGGAACAAGAATTAGAAATTCTCAGCACAATGTTATGCAGTTTCTGTTTCTGTGTGTTGACAATTAATGTCAAACAAAAACCACAACTCAGAAGATTTTCTAAAAAATAGATTTTTCGTCTGATGAAGGAGTCTGATATAGACTCCGAAACGTTACAGAATTATAATTTCAACGTTATTTATTTTGAGTTCATTGTCAGGCAACAATTTTTTCTAGTTAATTTGCTCCTGACAAATTAGTGCAAGAATTTACGCAGGAGCAAATCGTTGATTTCATTTTTAATTGATTTTGTTTCAGAGATTGGGAGTGAAAACCCTAAAAAGTTTATGAAGAGATGCAGAATCCTCCCAGAATAAATTTCAATCGATATCTGAACAATAATTTACCAAACAAACAGGTGTCTATCCTAAGGAAGAAAGAATACAAATAGATTACCAGATAGCTGATATCATTGCATGAGAATGTTCATTGGCACCTAAATTAAAAAAAAAGGTGATATATTTCATACATTAAAAAAGTTTATTTTGGCCATTTAATGTATAGAAGTTACTATTGGAGCTGATAAAAGAGAAGCCATCCAAATCCTTGATATCTACCATGTCGAGTCTTTCAAAATTAACTGAAAAGTACTGAAAGCAAAGTCGCTGACCTGATATTGAATGTTAGGCTGTTGAAAATGAAGTATTTGTTTTATAAATTTTGTTTTATCACACTCCTCTCTCTATTAGTCAAAATTTTCTTTATTACAAATAGTACCTATAACCTCAAGAGTTCTCCAGCTTGGTGGAAATTACGGTCTTGAAATATCAATTTCGTTCCATGTCAGCTGAGTGTGCGCCAAATTTTAGTGAAATTGGAACATCAATTTCGCATCGACCGAAACAATCGAGAAAATTATATCCTTGCAAAATTTAACCTGTTGATTTTGACGCGAAATAATTTTGGAAGGGTGTTACGGAACCCATAATAGTAGCTTGTGAACAATTTTTAATTACTTTTCTTATTACTGTAGCTATGCATTTATTCTGTCCAGAGGAATTCGTGATGAAGATCGCTCGCCAGTATAGATTAAGATTTAATTTCTTTCCATTCACTTTGGAGGAGACTTTGACAGGATAATTTTAAACAGTTATGACAAACAATTAGGTGGATGTTATGGTGGGAACGGATACAAAATCCGATTTTGCGGCAGTTGAAATATTAGTTTGGTTTAGGTTACTCTCTCATGAGTTCAAAGTGAAGTCTAGTAAAATCTAAAAAATTATCAAAAAATGTTTTTTATATTGTAATAATTACAAGAGTACATATCTGACTTATAAACTGTTACGATCACTGAAACGGTATAGGAGCACTGTTCCTTGGCCCACACGATCACCAGACCTAAATCCTATAGAGTTACTTCTTAAGGAGAAGTCAAGGACAGAGAGAGATCGTCCAAAAAGTACAGATCAAAGATTATAGAGTAAAAAGATAGGAAACGCCCTCATATCGCTAGTACTAAAAACCGACTACATTTTGGCCAATAAAAACACATTTGACAATGAGATGGCGCTAAAAACGTACTGTCAATATAGAAAAACTGTTTAATAACAGTTTTTTCTGTTGTATAATTGAGAGGCGCGAAATTTTAATTTTATTCCTGGTATTGAATTTCAATATCGATTTTGTTGAGACCAGAAAACAAACATCCTGAGCTACAAAACAGGAGTATGGTTTTGTTTTGTGATCAGGATGTTAGTTTTCATCTGAACATTGTCTGGAGTCAATTGATAGCAGTGAAATACGCTGTTGGATGTGCTTTATTTTTATTTGTAATTAAAAAAAATTCACAGAAATTTGAGATTATGGACAACGAATAAAGCTTTGACTGGGACACAAGCGTATATGGTGATCTGCTATGTCAAAGGTATTATTTCTGTGCAATACATTGTTTCGAATAGTTGAATTTGTACAAATTATATCAGAAATTAATATGAACCAATATTCCATATAGCATCATAGCACACACATTTCACTTACATATTATTTACAGAATTTTCAGAATCACAATTGAAAAAACCTTACAGTGGTGTACAAGACCTATACGTTAGCCCATCAGTATAGTTTCTTATTTTTTTTTCATGATGCCCTTATGGTATGGTCTCTTTATAACACAATCTACAAATTGATTGATAAATGAAGAAAAGACAGAAAAGACTCACAGCTTGTTTCATAAAACTTTGACTTTCCAAACAACAATTTGACAGTCACTCGGTTCCCACATCGAAATCAATCAAAAATCTGAATTTATTGAAGAAATAGCAATTGAGAATCTTCGAATGGACGTATAAAAGTAAAAGGCCCTGGGATCCAACAATTAACGTGGATGAATAGTCCTTTAAATGTTCACTGTCCATGGTGTAGTCAGTAGTGTTTGCTGAAGTTATTGTCTTCACGCCATGAAAATTTTATCCAATTCGCATACAATAATTTTCGAACGATATTTTGAGGTTTTCACCAAGAAATTAGACAAAAATTTCAATAATCAGCAACTTGAACGAGCTTAATGAACAAAAGGCGATACGAGAACCAAAACATTCAAAACCTCTTGGATCAAAATATATGTCTCTCGAATAAATATTTTAACCAGTCTTAGGGCCTTAAAAACACATTTGAAACACAGATGGCGCTCACATCACTTTAGTCGCTTCGTTTTCTACTTTCTACTCTATAATCTTTGGTACAGATGATATGAAAAACAATATCATGGAAGCATTTCATTCAATTCACAGAGTTGTTTCGATTTATCGATAAATGAAACTTTGAACTGAAAATTTTCTGAAATATTGATCAACCACTGTCCTGGATACAGAAGCAAACTTTTTCATTCGTCTGAATATCGAAAAATCCATTAGGAATTTCATATCCTCTTTTGAAAGAACAAATTCGTGTTTACTAGTGCTATCCTTGCCAAATTTAGGTAAAATAATAATAATCATTCTTGGAGGTCCTGGTAAAGAAGTTTCATCTCCTCAGAGGTGCATCTTAGGACCTAAGTTGACATAGAGTCTAACATTTAATATTGAAGTTAAATCCAGACAACATATATAATAAATTTTTAATCATTTGTCAAAATGAACTATAGTTTGTGATATCATCAATGATTCATTCTTATTCAAATACTGGATATGATATGAGAGTGGTTGTGTGTACTCTAACAAATTGAATTTTTCACAACAAATATATTGAAGATTGTTGAAAAAATATCTATTTTCCCTTTGAATTTGGACTTTTTTGTGTGAATCTGACTGAATCTAGAGGAATTTCATCGAATTCCGTATCCCTAACCCTATTGATTCCAATCTGGAAGCCCCATTCTCTACTTTTAATCATTTGGCCTCTGTTTCTTCGGAATCGAAACACAAAATCTCATAATCAATTCTCCTTATCTTCGATCAAATTGTAGACACGAAAAATGTCCTTGTTAACACGGTTGACGAAAATTATCGACTATCTTGACCCAATTTCATTCCAATTAAAATTGACAAACATAAACCCTTATATTTCCTTATTTGCTCACCTTTTCTTGTACCAAAGGACACATTTTTCTCAAGTTATCGGCCCTCGTCATCAACTCCACCTAATTTGGACCGAATTGTGGATTTATACCCCGAGAATTCCGGAGTATGTGAAGCATTCCATCCATACTTCTTATCTCTTGAATTATGTCAAGTTCTCAAAAGAAATCGCTTCCAGAAGCGACTCACAAAAGGTTGAATCCAAAGCCATCGGATATTTGAGATTTATATCGGAGCTTCTGAAAAGTTCCTTTTATATCTGATATTGAAAGAGGAGAGCCGTATTCTTTTATAGGTGCTTAATTTTTTCCGAGTTGTGCGTTTTGTAGATAATTCAGAAAGAAAACGAGACCGATCGTCCTTTCTGATCGGTTGGATATCGTTGAGAGAAAAAATTGTTGTTATTTGTGGCATTCACCTCTGACCATTGCTTGTTTTATTACGATTTCCTGTGGGATATATTTTTTCAAGGACATCGATCTATAGAGACTGTCAAAAGTATTCCATATTTATAAATGTGGCAATTTATATCATATTCATTCGAAAAATCTTCTCGTATACAGGATGTTCACTAGAAGCGCGAAATTGTCATGAAACCTCTATGAAGGGTGGACTTTCTTTCAATGAGAACCCTTACCTTTTAAGCCAGTGATGGTTAGACGAAAGACTTCATTGCTGAAGATGATAGATTTTTTCACTTCTCCTAGAGGACAAACCCTTTGATCATAGGAACATAGAAAATTGTGTAATTCAAAATGAAAATTGACCGGTCTCAGCAGGAGCCTATTTAGATAAAATAGTGAATGCGTTGCTTTTTACTCACTCTGTATTTTGGGGCCTTTTTTCAGTGCTTCTTTTTGTTTCGCAGAAATCCCATATTATCCATGATTATTGGCAGGAGCAGCATATTTACTTCTATCATTAAATTGTTATTTGATTATTAAACTTAGGAGGATTCACCTTCTTAAGTACTTAGGCACGTACAATACAAAAGATCAGTTTGCTGTAGCTATTTTCACCATATTTCTACTTTCCTTGTCCTTTTTCCAATTTTCCAAGTAGGATCGATGAATCATATGTAGCTTTTCAATTACTGAAATCGACCAATATTTCACTACTCTATTTCATGGATAATTTAGTAGCTCAAACTTACATAATTAAGCACCAAAAAAAATTTTTCAAATTGTTTTGTATTTAATCCAAATCCATAGGTGGGCCATAGCACCCACAGTTTTTTCAATATGCATTGTTAGGAATGTGTGGAATGGAAGGATTTTTCGTTCTTAGCATATCAACTCAATTAATTTGCGAAAAATAAAATACAAATGCAGCCTACCTTGAATATATTAAGAACTATGTTGAAAAAAAGTTATTTTCAGCAAATGGAATATTCAAATTTTTCATTCAAAAATGCAGCAGAGATGTCGGGAGCCCATTCAAAGAAGACATCATTTGTTTGCCACTGTTCTATGAAACCATTTGAATTACCATTTTTTTCCGCGAAACAGTCAAACGGATTGATATGTTATCCAGAATATATTCTTATCGCTAAAATTAAATCTAGTTGCGGGTGCAATATTTGTCGAGATGTATTCTGTTCTGCAGATGCGTTTCATATTTATCGGCACATTTATATTAAAATCTGTTGGAAAGAATAGGTGTTCAAACAACAGCATAAAGAACTTAATATTAAACAAATCAAGTGCGAATGGGTAAAACAGAGTTCCTAGAAGTTTTTTATTTGGGCAACATACAACTTCATCAATTTGATCTTTGTTTGTAGAGTTTGTAAAAATTTCCATGGAATGTTTTTGGTCCATATATTTTGAAAGAGTTTTTGATATATTTATTAATTTTTCATCGAGCGACCAATACGAATAAAGTTCTCTCTCCTCAAATGCTTTGCACAGAAATATACAGAGTGAGTCTTTGAGTCGTAAAAATATTTGAAATTTAGATTCTTGGGGTCCGAATGAACACTTTTTTTTACTATTCCTTCCGAATCAGCTCGGTTTAAAAGATACAGGCTGTTGTAACCATAAAAAAATTTAGATTTAGTTTTTCATAAATTTCGTAATATAGTTTTTCATTTATTTGATGAAACTGTTTCGAACACAAGATATCACCCACGTCTCCCAGTTTTCTCATTATGGTCATTTCGTACCAAAAACAAAAATTGAAAAATCAAGCTCTTGGAATTAAATTGGACACTATCAAATGGATATTTGAACGTTTGGTGAAATAATAGTTATTTACGAAGATGTATTGATATCTAGTTAGCCTAGACCAGTTCTATGCATAAAAAGAAATATTGCGTTACCACAACTCACAATAACTCATTAGAAGTGTCAGTGTGAAGTTTGAGGTCAAAAAAGTAAACCAGAGTTACGCAATAAATAAAAAGAAAGAGGATGTACACCGAAATTGTGAAAATCAAAAATTGGAGTATCGAGCCATCAGCAAGTACCTGTATTTAAAAGGGTCAAGAGGTAAGCATATTTACGAAGATATGCTTGATACCCTTGGTGATCGATGTCCTTCGTATGCGACCATGAAAAATTGGACTGCAAGCTTAAAAAGAGGTAAATTTCCCATTGAAGATAATGACCGATCGGGAAAGCCAGTTTCTGTCATTCCCCGAAAATATCGATGCAGTTCATGACATGATTTTATCAGATCGTCGAATTGGGCTAAAACGGATATCTGAAGCACTGAATATTTCATACGAACGAGTTCATCATATAGTTCACGTCAATTTGGACATGAGAAAAATTGGTGCAAAATGGATCCCCAAATGTTTGAATGTTGACTAAAAGCGTGCGAGGGTAGAAGCATTACGTTCGATCTGTGCTCGATTTGAAAACGATCTAAACTTCTTAAACCGAATTGTTACTATGGATGAGACTTGGGTACATTTCTACGATCCAGAAACACAGCAACAATCGTGGACTGGTGAGACTCTGGTTCTCAAAGAACTTAGAAGATTCGTGTCCAAAAATCAGCTGAAAAAGCTATTTCTTCAGGTTCTTGGAATTGTCTTGGAGTAATAATGATTGATTTTTTGGATAAGGGTAGAACAAAAACCGGAGATTACTATTCGACATTATTGATCACTCTACGGGAAAAAATTAAAGAGAAAAGACACGGAAAGCTGTCCAAAATGTTTTGTTTTTGCTGGACAACTACCCTGCACACAAATGTCATGTTGCACCTCTTTTCAAGAGATCCACAGATGTATGGTGTCACAGATTTTTCTAAGTTACCCTTATTCTGAAGGTACTTTTGTTTCTCCAGGGGTGGAACAGCTTATTATGAAAACTTAAAATGGCTATATTTTTTTATCATGGCAGAGTCGGAAAAAATGGCATAGTAAAAAAGTGTTTCTTTTGACTTCAATAATCTACTGTTAAAATATTTGTACTTTTTTTTTTTTTTTTTTTTTTTTTTTTTTTTATAGCAGGGGGAATCTGCGACCGTGAAAACACGGGGCTCTATCTCTCGCCCAGAGGAACCCATTTCTAGGGAACACTGTGGGGTTACTCACTCTCCTGAGTTCGCGACCCACTAAACCTAACCTGCTTTTTGTTGGTTCCGGGCATTTGCCTATAAACCATTTATCCTCTAATCGGTTGATTTCTTCTTGCACATTGTCGTGCTAGGGTTTTCATGTTCGTCCATTTCGGATATCTCTTCTTAGTATAGTTTTAATAAGTTGTCGTACTCATTTTAATCTCTCCTCAATTGATCTCTCGGTCTCCTTTTGTAAATTCTCATTCTTCTTCTGTCTTCCTCCGGATCGTAGTCCACTAGTCTCCTGAGTTCTTCGTTTGGATGTTCCTTCGCTGTTTCGAATAACTTTTCAGCTTTCCTCTTCATAAATTCGGTGATGGTTTCCCACTTCAAATCTCGATATATCTGTTTGTTCCTGACAAACCAAGGCGCATCTATGGCACATCGTAGTAGCTTGTTTTCTGTTGCCTGAATTCTTTGTATATGGCTCTTTGCCGCGAATCCCCAAGCACCTGATCCAAAAGTCAGTTGCGGTCTAGCAACGGCTTTGATTATTTTCAATTTTGTCTCATTTGACATATGGCTCTTTCTACCTATCAGCGGGTAGAGCATATTCATCGCTGCCTTGGTTTTGTCAACGGCTTGTTTGATATGGCTTCTCCATGTTAGACCTTTGTCTAGGGTGATACCTAAATATTTTGCTTCGTTTTTCCATTCGATTTCTTCTCCATCTACCTCTAGATTTGTTGTAGTTCTTAGTCTCCTCTTCTGCAGTAATATCGCTTGGCTCTTTTGTCCGTTGAGTTTTATTTTCCATTTAATACACCAGTCATTTATTTCATCTATAGCTTCTTGTAACATTCCTTCTATAATTTCTGGCTTGCGATGTCGCATTGCGATTCCTGTGTCGTCGGCATAGAGTGTCAGCATAGTCCTTGGAGATTTTGGTATATCGTGAATATATATGTTATACAGTAACGGCCCAAGTACTGACCCTTGAGGCACCCCTGCTTCCATATATCTGGTTGTGGAGTTTTCTCCTTCCACTTTCACGTAGAATCTTCTGTTCCTCAAATAATTCCTAATCAACTTGCACAGTTTCATTGAATATCCAGCATATCTCATTTTGTAAATCAATCCTTCATGCCATACTCTGTCGAATGCTCTGGCGACATCTAGTAGTACAAGACCGGTTGCTTGTTTATTTTGGAATCCTTCTGTTATGTATTCTGTGAGTCTCAGTAATTGCTGTTCAGTTGAGTGGTCTCTTCTGAATCCGAATTGCTCTGCTGGAATGAGATTCAGATTTTCAGTTTCTTCTGTAAGCCTCCTAGCGATTACCCTTTCTACTACTTTTCCTAGGGCGGACAGTAAACTTATCGGCCTGTAGTTTTGGGGGAATTTCTTATCTTTGCCTGGTTTGTTGAACACTATGACTTCTGCAGTTTTCCACTTTTCCGGATAGTGTTCAGTCCTCATTATACCGTTTGCAATATTTGTGAGAGCAGCTATACCTTTTCTAGGTAATTTCTTCAACATAGCATTCGTTATTTTATCACTTCCGGGAGCTTTTCTATTTTTCAAGCTTCTGATTATCTCTTTTATTTCAAATGGAGAAGTTGGTTTTTCTATTTTGTCGTCTACTGGTGGTTTGTCCATTTCTTCTTCGTTGTTCTCTACAAGATCTTCCAGCTCGTCATTATCGTCATCAGGTCTGTAATTTATTCTCGATTCTCTTTCTATCGAGTCCGCCAGTGCTTCTGCTTTATCGATATTCGTATATGCCATTCCTCTTTCTCCGTGGAGAGGTGGTATTTTAGTCTTTTCTCTTCTCAGACATTTTTGCATTTTCCATGCAGAATGATCGATAGTATTTAATTCTTGAACTCTTTTGTTCCATCTATTTGTTCTCATGTCCTTCAGGGCATTTTTCAGAACTTGGCTGTGTCGGTTTAGATTTCTCTTATTTATATCTGTTTTGTTGAGCCTGTATGTTTTTCTTAGTCTCCGATTTTCCCTGATGAGATCTTTGATTTCTCTGGGTGTATCACCGTGTGGATGTATCGGAGCTGGTCTCGTTATTTTCTTTGTGCTCTTTTTGTAGGCATCTATTATATTCTTTTCTAGTTTATCAACTGCTCTTTCTAGGTCTTCCGGTGTGTTGATTGTCGGTATTTCTGTTACCTCCGATTGTATCAGATGGCTATATTTAGTCCAATCGGTGTATTCTCTTGTTTGCATTAGTTCTCTTCTTGGCCCATCTCCTATTGTTAATTCGATGGGGTTGTGGTTAGAGGTTCCGTCCCACAAGGTCTCTATCGAGAATTCTCTAGTGACATTTTTCATAATTGCGATATCAATTATATCTGGTAATCCATTTCCGAATGCTAGGTACGTTGGTTCTTCAGGTCCAATAACGATAGCTTCATGTTTTTCAGCGAGATCTTTCAGTTTTCTGCCATTTCTGTTTTCCATCCTGCTGTTCCATTCTGGAGATTTGCAATTAAAATCTCCGATGCAGATTTTCGGGTTTGTTCCATCTAGTAAGTTGTTGATTTCTTCTTCCAATAGGTTATTTGGGGGTCTTTTATATGCCGATGTGACTTCGACTCTTTGTCGATTTATTTCAGCTACAATCGTCACTGTTTCTATTTGTGACTCGTCAGATCTTCCTTTAAAATAGTGTTTCAGATCTCGTCTAACCAGTAAGGCAACACCTCCCCCAGTGTTTGCGATTCTGTCACATCTATATATCTCATAATTCATGATATTCAATCGCGTATTTGGTTGTATTCTTGTTTCCTGTAAGGCTATAATATCAGGTTTTCTCTCTGATATTATTTCTTCTATCTCGGGTTTTCGAGTTCTGACCCCGTTTATGTTCCAGGAGACTATTTTAAGGGAATTTTTCCTAGTTGTATGTTCCATTATTTCAGTTTACTGAACATTCCTTGGAGTTTTTTCTCCATCTCTCTTTCAATTTTCAACATGATTTTGTTGAAAATTTTTTCAGTAAAAGTGTCTAAATCGTCGGCGGATTCAGAGACTTTTCTGTTTTCTTTTGTTTTGTTGATCGTGGGTTTAGCTTGGGGCATTTTCGGTGTCTCCTTCTTCTGTACTGGTTTGGGTACTTCTTTTTTCTTGTCGTCTACTTTGGAGGGGGTGGGCTTCTTTTTCTCCTGGACTTTTAGAGGAATCGTGCTCTGCTGAGCCGATTTCTGGCCTGTTTTTCTCTTCCTTGTAACTAATTTGAATTCGCTACATCCTTTGTAGCTTGCTGGATGGCCTTCTTCACCGCACAGAACGCATGTGGCATTTCTCTCCTCACCTTTTCTGGTAAGTTCGCAATCTTTTGTGCAATGATTGCCCAAACATTTGACGCATCTGTATGGAAAAGAGCACTTGTTTTGGGCATGTCCGTACCTCTGACATCTGAAGCATTGGCTTGGATTTTCTGCCCTTCTTTTTGATTCCACTACAATGCAGAGATTGTAGAGGCGTCTTATTTCGAAAATCTCCTTTCTCTGAGTTTTTACCAGGTATAAGGGTATAAACTTTTTGGTTTTATTGGATGTCATTCTGGACACCTCGGCGTCATGGATTCCTTGGACCTTTAGATCATTTTTTATTAAATCTAGGTCAGCATCTATTGGGAGATGTCTTATAACTGCATATATCTTTTTTTCTTCCTCCATCTGGTACGTGAAGTACTCCTTACCAATCTGGTCAAAATATTTTGTTATGTTCCTGTAGTCGTCCACAGTCGAGGCTACGATCCTGATCCCGTCTTTTACGACGGTTGCTCTGTTGTAGCTGAATTTCTTCAAGTAGAGAGCTTTTGAGATCTCTACCCAATCGGCTGTACCCATCGTCGTGATGGGTGGAATTTTATCTTTTTTAGGTAACTCCGTTGCTTTTTTTGCGGTCTCTTCGTCTGAAGATGAACTTTCTTTACGCGCGCGTTTTGTGGGCGGCGCGTTCTGGGTTTTAGCAACTTGAGTTGCAAAATTTCTCTTCTTCTCCGGTTCTGGAGCTACTTCCTGTTTGGAGGAATTTTTGGGGACCGCTACCGGCTTTGCAATTTCTGCAAATGTGGGGGATTTCTGTGCCGTATTCTGTTTTGCAATTTCAGCAAAACTAGGGGATTGAGGAGCTTTATTTTTGTTAACTTCCTCTCTCAAGAGGCGTATCTCCCCGACCAACTGAGACACGGTTTCAGTCAGTTTATTTATTTGAGCCTTCAACTGCCCATTCTCTTCTTTGAGCCTTACAAGCTCCTCTGCATCTCCATCGCTAAATTCTTCGTTGTCCGTAGCTTCCATGTAGGAGCTCTCATTGTCTGAGACCTCCGACATGGCTTTTGTCCGTATTGAACTATATGAGGTATTTCGGAATAATAATGAATATTGGAAATCCTTACTACTATGTTACTATTAAGCTATGTGGCTAAATTAAATATTTTCTATACTATCAGAAAAATAAATCGACTCACCAGTGATATCCGTGGAACCAGCGATCTTGGGATCTGGACTCTACACTGAATACACTGAATTTGAACGAATTTCCGCTCTATAACACATACACTTATAGAACTTACAAAAAACTTCGGAAGTTTCGTAGACGGAATCATAAATTCCGCAGCTTCGCCAGTGTACACTTTCACCTCCGCTTTCACTTTTACGGCACTGTGACACTTCGACTTTCTCGTCCGCTTTCTCTTTTATGACACTTCGACTTTCTCGTCCGCTTTCTCTTTTATAGCACTAGGAGCACTGTAGCACGTCTTCTCTTGTCAAGCGAATGACTCGGGAAATATTTGTACGAGTCAAAGACTCGCTCTGTATAGTCTGGAAGTACCAGAAACCAGTCAAAATCAAGCGATTTGGGATACCCTGTACAAATAGGCGTTAGCTGTCTTCAAACACTCAGCTTCAACTAAAACTGTACAACTGAGCCTGAGGGTTGAGGAGATACGATTGTGAATCGGATCTGGATCTGGTTGTCTCTCTGGGCTCTGGAATAAAAATCGGCTTGTCCTAGCGTTTTTATATAATTTTTTCTGCCGCCTTACAGAGCTGCTGTTTCGTTTTGAATGGCCCACTCTCTATTCAAAAATAAACACAGGAATAATAATATTCTTCAACATCATCCAAATAGCTAATTTGCAATCGAATCATTGCTCGTCATTCCGATTTTTGGAGCTGCCTTATGGAAATTAATCATTTCATCTTATTAATCATTATGTTATTCTGACTGCACCAGTCCTCAAAACACTTCAACAATTGACTTGAAGTCTACAATCTTTTGGTGCTAATCATAATTGTATCATGATCGAACAAAACCAATCTCAATTGTTCGCACGGGTGGAAGGAAATTAGAATTATCTTGTTTCGTACATAATTTTGACAGTTTAGCAACGAAGCTTTTAAAGATTCGGTACAATTCTGAAATGCATCATCTACATTTTCACTTTTTCAAGGAACACCCTGTATATAGGAATTGACATTGTGAATGCGACAGGACGAAAACACGTACCGTGACCGCGAACGTTATGTTCATTAGCCGGTTGATTTTCGGAAAACAGAGGTTTCGGCAGTACGTTATCTCCTTATTTTGACCTGGTGAGTTATATCGGAGGTCAGTTCAGAAGTCGTCGGGGAAGCAGTATAGGTATAACGGCTGCCGCCTCCTTGAGTGATGAGACGTTGCCCGCTGAGAGATGATCACTATCTGGCTCGGGTTTCGGTGTCCAACCGTCATTAAAATCATCTACCCGGGATCTTTCCATTATTTATAAGCACAATCATTTCGTTTTACCGAGTTGACGAGAGACGATCTATCGCGCGATACCGACGGATATTTCCAATTATCGACCGTTCTTCCAGAAATTCGTCAACTTAAATTCGTTTCACAGCACTGGGTATCCCAAATTGCTTGATTTTTGCTGTTTCTGGTACTTTCCAACTAGATAGATGGAAACTTTGAGAGTAGTCCTAGGCTCGATTTTCGTGAAGATTCCATTAGTGGTAACCACTTCACGATATCTTCATTTGTCTCGAAGATAAAACCAGATGTCGACCTCGAAAATGTGCATTAATTTCTTCATTTTCGAAAATTTCTTGAAACGATAAAACATTTCTACAGGCACTTTTTCACTTTGAATACACTACAACTTTTTTTATCTCTTGTACTGAAGGTGGTAAATAAATACCCTCTTTATCTTTTCTTGATCTCATGTTATACAAAAAAAAATAGTTCGAAGCAAAATCACCATTTTAATGAAATTCCCATTTTCCACAGAATTCTAAGGAAATAAAATGTCAACTCTCAATAAATATCCATCCCTAGGATACGAAACAAAACTTTCCGTTCATGGAATTTCATTTGTTAGCTGAAATATTAATAACTTCAATAAAATCATGTAATCTATGTTACACTCAATTTTAATAAATATCGTGCAGAATTTCTGTAATTAATTTTAATGTACCGGTTGATTCGGGTGACTTGGGACAGTCCTGTAACTTGGGAAAATTAAACCCTTGCAGATTTCTTTGTTTCTTACCATTTATGAGAGAAAGAACAAACTTATAAAATTGTTCAGCGTATTTTCGGTTAGTTCAACAATTAATTCCTGTTGAGTTTGCCGTGACCAGAGCTTTTAAATTGACAGGAAAAATTAATGAGTTCAGTAGAGTAAAAGCGCGTTTTTTTATAACCCTCATACTTTCTAGTGTCCTGTACATGTGTTTCATTTTGTGCATGTGTAAATTTTTTTTCTGGATACGTGGGATATTAGATATGTCATGAAACAAGATTGTTAACAAATCAAACGGCAACACAGTACTCATTCATTTATTTTGTTGTTTCATAGGGTGACTTGGGAAAATGCCGAATAGAATACAAGCGGCGCATTGGCAGCAGGAAATATTCCGATTTCAACTATATAATCACAAATTCTAATTTTTCAAAACTGTACACCGTCCCAAGTCATCATTTCAATTGAGAGGCGGGAAATCAATGGATTTTACCTTGTGTCCCAAGACTCCCAAGCCTCCCAGCTTGGTGGGTGACAAATATTTTATTTTTTTTAAAATTTATATCCGAATTCTGAACCATTGTACATATCCCAATCAAAAGTCTGAGTCATTAAGCATATTCCAACCTGTTTTTCAGATAAAAATAGGTCACCGTTACGAAAATATGACAAGCTGAATTCAACAATCGTCCCAAGTCACCCGAATCTACGGTAACTCATGAAAAATTCTCAATTTTATACAATTTTTTTGTGAACAAATTCGACATCTTTTTCTAACAAAATTCACAATATTCAACAGCTTAACGTGGAAAATGTCTCTGATGGAGTTAAGACTCTCTGCCACGAACCAAAACCCTATTTATGACTGAAATTTTTATTTTTAACATATTTTCCTATGAAAAAACCCAATTGATTGAGGTCTGGTGATCTTTCTTTCATTGTTAACTCTGAAAGTTTTCATTCAGGTATAGAGTTTAATTAGATAATCACCTCCTCTTTTTTACGTTCAATCGACTTAAATAATGAAAAAATATAGGTAGCAGTTTGAAAATCTTTAATTTTGATGAACCCGATTTGTCCGAATTCATGACATTTTCATAAATACAATATACAGGGTGTCCCAGAATTTATGGGAATAAAATTGGCTATAGTTTCAGA
Organism: Coccinella septempunctata; assembly: GCF_907165205.1. Lineage (NCBI taxonomy): Eukaryota > Metazoa > Arthropoda > Insecta > Coleoptera > Coccinellidae > Coccinella > Coccinella septempunctata. Next base: position 1,479,513 of record NC_058191.1, read on the forward strand.
ATCTCAAAATGTGACGAAAACATACTATGGAAGCATATATCCACTTTGTTGAAGAGTTACGCTGCATCAAAGATAGACATGTTGATTATGGATTTATTAAATTTTTGGGAAAGATATAATAGAAGGAAATTCTGTAGAGGTATTTTTCGAACATAGATTCACTTAAAACACATTTCCTACGCATCCGACATAGAATCCAGGTTTTCAATTTAAATCGTCTTTTCAATGAAAATCTTTCAAAGATAATATTCAAAGCCTGAATGAAAACTTATGGTGGAAAAACCCCTCCGCAGCTATGAAGGATAAGAAAAATTTTAGTTCTGGGTGCATTTGTATTTGTGAAATGCCACTGCAAAATATTATTTTTATATCTCTGCCCTTCCGCCATTTAAAATGAGAAATATTATTTCCAGTATAACCAAAAGTTGCAGAGGTCTGAAAATATTTTAGAGAGAGTGTTCATTTTTGAAAACCTACACATGTCATTTTGTGCACAAAATTTGAGAATTTTCCAAATATAACCTCGACAATCACTCCTTCGAATTAGTTTAAAGTTTTTGTACTGCCTATTGATTTTAAATAATAATATTTAAACTTTTGATTTTCATTCTTCGATTTCATCATCGGGCAACTTACTGACAAAATTTTTGTTAATTCAATAATAACAGATCTTTTTTGGATTTTGAAGATGAACGTTGGGTCGAAACATATAAATCCAGGATAATTAATTACGTGGGTTCCAATTCACGAAGAAAAGGAAATTTTTTCCTGTTCCTCAGGTTAAAAGGTTTCTCTTAAATTTTGATTCCAAAAAGAAAAAAGTTAATGTTACTATAATTGTCAAATTGTCGAATTTTAAACGGTTTTAGAAAATCAGTTCATCAGATGAGTTTTTTTCGATAAAGAAGAATTGTTAAACTCCGGTGTGTAAGGTTGAATTGAAGCAGTTTCAGTTCTTTGTGGGATGCAGTCTCCTCTGTTCTCGAAAAAATCTCAGTTCTCTGAAGGAGATATTCCCAATGTACTCGTATATCATATTTTTCTCAACGTAGTAAGTACTGAAAAAGTGGCGGTACACCGTATAGCATTCCCATGACTTTGGCATTCAAATTCCGAAAAATATGTGCGAAGTGTAAGTTGTCGACAGGTGCTTCTTCAGTCGGCTTGTTGAAGTGTCAATAAAATACTCCACGGATTCTCAGGAATAATTATTGTATCGATCTCTTTCCGTTATACTTGTTTCGATTCTGGTAAGATTATCGGAAGATAATTAATATAAGTCCAAGTCAACAACTTTTCTTCATTTCATTGGCGGTCTGCCGTTCTGCGTTTGCCATTTAACGATACTTTTTCTGTTTGTGATTGATGTTCGCCAAAATCACAATATCAGGATTATTTTACGAATTCACAAGATGCTCATAGTGAACAATCCACTAGAACTACTTAGAAATGTACGTACTTTTCGGGCTGCTTACATAAAGGGATTTAAAAATGAACGGGCGTGTCTAAAATATTATTAAGCGCATAATCAAAATATCAACGAATCGAAAAGTCGACGTATATAAAAACGGTTACTACGGCAAAAAAAGGCATACCTCTTTCGCTCTGTAGAAATCAATGATCATTGCTTTTTAACCATACACCGAAACTAATTACCAGAAGAAAAGATACGACTTCAACACTCACGAATTTTGGCTTTGTGAAAAAACACCGCAACCATCACTCTAAATATATTTTCACAGGCACAAGACCGTCCGAAATGAATTGCTGAAGACAAGAGAATAATTCAGTGTTTAACCAATTAAGAGGAGGAATTAGCCGTGACCAATTTTATCGCTTTTTAAAGCGTTTCGTGAAAAAAATAAGGGACGAAAGTAAGGTTGTAAATTTTCTTTCATTTATGCTGAAGTGGTTAAGTATCTTCGTCAGTAGTTTCGGAGTAATAAATGGGTTGATTTTCTCTCGTCAAGTATGAGGAGATTATGGAATTCCCAGTAAACGCTACGAGCTTTTATGAGATCAAAGCCATCGATTAATTTTCCGACAAAAAGGTACACGTTTGTCTCAACAAAATATAAACTTTTTAGTAATTTATTAGCCTAATTGTTGGTACCAACCTCTATCTATAAAAGTTTTTTATCGACTAATATGCTGGTAATCAAATGTTTATTTTGCAATTACCAAAGAAACTGTCGTGAGGTAATGGTGATATAACAAAGCAGTGTTTTCCAGGCGTACTGGGGTATAAAAGTCGATGTGTTCTATTATTCTGTCATAAACTCAACAAAGCTTGAAATAAAATTTGTTATTCTACTCCTAAAACGTTTCTATAAAAATGAAGAAATTTACATTTTTTGAAGGTCATTTTCGAAAAATGGCATTGTCTTTCGATCACCTGCAGAATGATCCAAAAAACTTCAAACGGTATTTAAGGTATAATCTCTAGTTAAAACCATCATAAACATGAAATTTTTCAGGAAAAATGTTAACAGGGGACATGTTATGACAGTTGAGGTATTTCGAAATTAGAATTTCATGTATTCTCCATTCACTTTTATAAAGGCAGTCTGTTGGCCATGGAATCATTTTCTTGAGTTATTATAACTATAGAACGGAGTGAGGTTGGTACACTTGAAATGTAATCAATGTCAGAACGGCGTTACCACAACCATTTATCAACTCATATTTTTTTTTTTTTATAAAATGCCGAAAGTGCTTGCCTAAAGGCGAAGAGAAAGTATGAAAAAGTGCTTTTTTGAATAAAAATCAGCTCATTCTAATATTTCTAATAGTAACGCTGATGAAGTGAAATGGACGGTTCACCAGAAGGTATCGAACATAATATAAGATGTAGGTAAGTAAATTAACATTATGTTACATCTGAATCTGAACGACAACATAATTCCACAATCAGGAAGATAGTGACTAATGAGGATTATAATAAATTTCCTTCTATTGGGAGACCCAAAAATGATGAGAGTGGGAAGAATACTATATGCCTATTTTTCCGAAGAAAATTCGAAATATATAGCCTATTATGTTCCATAGTACTGATATGAAAATACGAGAATTGATTTATTGACCTACTCGTACATGTCGATATGCACTTAATTTTCAATAATTTTCCACAATCCTCCATCCTCCAATGTTACAAATATGTAACGTGGATATCATGGAGCGGAGACATGAAATTAACAAAATGTGGATATAATTTGGATACAGCACAGGCACATCCCAAACATTGTATCAGACACATAATGGTTACAGAAATATAACACATAACAAAGTTCCCAAGAAAACATAACAGATATGTTATTGGTCACCTGAGAATACTGAAGAGCTTCTTTTCCATTGACATGAAATTTTTTTTATCCCCTGTTCATCTCGAAATTATACATCTGAATCAAAAAACCAGGACAGAAAACAAGAAAAAAAAGTAAATAATGTAGCCTTCATTGATCTGATTCGAAGATCTTCTTGTAACTGAGGAAAAAATAATTAATCATAGGTACATAACTTGTTCTCCAATTGCACTGTGAAGAACATCATATCTGCATCAAAAATTGACATCCCCGTGAATCCACCCTGGTGTTTGGGTGTGTTCCAAAAAACTACGTTTTTCAAAGTTGATTATTTTATTATACCAGACTGCCTGTTGCTGAAAGGTCACAACACTCTGTATTTTGTAACATTTGTGATGACCAATCATTCGCCTGAAGCAAAATTAGAACATCATTCGAGTAGGTGTATATATACGAAACGGATGATGTTTTGGTCACAAATTTATATTTTTCTTCAGCCCAATGGTTGGTCATCACAAATGTCACTTAATACAGGATGTTGTGACCTTTCAGCACCAGGTATTCTGGTTTCGGTTATGTCGATTCTAGGTTATCGACTGTATGGGGCGTCCGTAGAAAAATCAAAATTCGGATTTGAATTTATAGGTTAGTTGTAATGAATTTTTTTATTAAATTCTGGTCCAAATCCCATTTCGCTATAACAATTACTTCAAAAGTTACAAGTAGGTAGTTTAGCTTTAGATAGAACCTACACCGAACAGGCATAGGGAAAGACAAGTGTAATTAAATTAAGACCCTCCCGATGCGAGGAATTGTAATAAATATCTACAAAATTGTAAAATGCTGCCGGTTTTGGAAGGGTGTTTAATCCATTCACTCTTATTTTAGCACTCGGTTGGCCGTGGAAGTTTGACACATTCAACTCTGTACAGTACGAAAATATGGGGTTATGACGCTTGTCAAAACATTGAATCAGCACCATGTGGTCCGTTCTACGTAAAAGTCTCAGTAATTACGTATTTTATCACAATGTCGAATCGGAAAATATTAAGTCAAAAATAATATGTGACGAACATAATTGACGTTTATACATTCATTCATTCATTAATTGCTGTATCCCGTTACCGGGAATTTATCTACAAAAAGACATAAAAAAGAACAGACTTATAATTTCTTGGGGCTAATTGCGACTGTGTGCCCTCCTGTGACTGAAGAGACCCAACCGTGACCTACAGATCCTTCCACACTCCGGGCATGGATAGTCACCAACCAGATCTGGCCGCCGCTGAATTCTTCTCGAGTCTCCATTACAACTGTGCACCATAGATCTCCACTGTTACCTGTCTAACGCTAGTTGTTCCCAGTTATGATTGGAATTAATTGATTTTAGGGATTGATGTAGTGTATCAAACCGCTTATACTGGCCTCCTGGTTTCCGGGCTCCCTCTGCCAATTCGCTATACAGAGCTATTTTGGGGAGTCTTGTGTCTTGCATCCTCAGAATGTGGCCGCTCCATCTGAATCGGGCCCTCGTTACTTGAGTCTCAATTGTTGTACAACTCGCGCGTTGCAAGACTTCTGCATTCGAAACTTTGTGGAACCATCTGATGTGCATTATCTGTCTTAGATGACGTTGTTGCGTTTGTTCAAGCTGTTTAATATATCGCCTGTAGGGCGCCCAGCTTTCGCTTCCGTAAAGAAGCGTTGGGAGGACGACTGCTTTGTAAACAGCTGTCTTGGTCTTCAGATTGAGGTCGTTATTTTGAAATACTCTGTCCTTTAGCTTCCAGAAGGCCCTTGATGCCGAATTGATACGGTTGTGTATTTCCGTGTCTAGGTTAGCCCTAGTATTTACGAAGCTTCCCAAGTATTTGAACTGCTCGACCTGTTCTAGGGTTTCATTCTCCAGGCTGATATGTGTTTGGAGGCTTTCTGGGGGACTTACCAGGATTTTGGTTTTGTCGATATTGAGTCTAAGGCCTAAAGCTTCGTTATCATGTTTATAGGTGTCCAGCATTATCTGTAGATCCTCTGGGCTGCTAGCTATAAGTGCGCAGTCGTTTATACAAACTGATTGAAGACGTACCACATCTAGTTATTCACATGGACAATACAGGGAGATCACTTTTTGAATATATTTATTTCTGCTGTAGGAGAAAATTGAATATTGACACATAATATGCAGCAGCTCTAAGGAGTTAATGTTGACTATCTTCTTTGGCTACAGGTTGAAGACCTTAGATCAGTTGTAGAATTAAAAAAAAAATCAACCCGAAGTTGAAATGCATCTGATACAGTGGTAGGGAATGGGTATCTCTCGAAGGAATTAATGGATAATTACAAGAATGTTAAATTCTTCAACAAAAATCATTATGCATCAATGGAAGTCAAAATAATTAAAGGAAATTTCTAGGATTCAAGGCAAAAGGAACTCCACCCTTGAACAAAAATGTCACATATGTTTAATACTTCCATATAATAATAATAATAATCATATATTTATTGATTCCTTAAAACATTTGCGATTTATAGGACAAGTCAAATAAAAAATAGAAAAATAAATTTTCTCTAAAATAAAATTCTTCACCACTTTTTAGGGTATCCCAATAGAAGGAAATTCTTTGTCATCCTCTTCATTCAGAATCTTCCTGATTTTGGAAACATTCAGTAAGTAAGTCGTTCAGATTCACATGAAACATTATATGAATTCACATACCTACATTGAATATTTTCGCTACCGTCTGATATAGGTATTGTAGATATTAGAATATCAGGGTTACCTACTATTTCAATCAGCGGACCTGAACTCTAAATAGCATTTCCTGTATTCTCTCTTTTTCAATCACTTTCGGAATCTTTACAATATCAATTGATATTAGTTGTGGCAAGGGCATTATGATATTAACGACATTTCATGAGGGCCAACCTTACTCCGTTCTAGTTACAAAACTTGAGCAAATTATTTCATGGCCAACACAGTGCTAAAATAGAAATGAATGAAGTATAGGTTTAAGTTTACAGAAAATGCTTTATCCATAATAACCGTGGGGGCAGAAAGTGGGAAATATATGTTTGGAAATATTTTGATGCATTCCTCTCTTCCTCCTCTAAGAAATTCCATATCAGGCGTGCTTAAACAATGCGTAACCAAAAACCAACCAAATCACGTCAAATTTTCACGGACACCGACAAACGATTCATTCACCCACCACCGAAAACCGTACATATCCCAGTTCGGAATAAATGAATCGTCACAAATCAATTAGTTCCGAGCTTAGTATCCGTTCCATAACACCGGAATCCCCTCTACAGTCGGCCAGTCGATAAACGTGCGAATTCAGAACGCAACACCTCGTCAACAGTCCACACTACAGAGAAGGACGGTTGCAGGTATCGAAAATAATAGAAAATGCCCCGCATTGTTGTGCAAATCTGAATTCTAACTGTCGCGTGGCACGAAGTGTGGCACGGTATGTCGGATATATGCCAGGTAGTCTCGATGGCTCTCTCTCTCTCCTTCTAGTGCTCCTAGTTTGTAACAATAGGAGCGCGTCTAGAGAGAGACGGGATATCACATGTGAGCTTAAAAGCTAAAAGCTGAACATCTGGCGTGGGGTATCCCTGCGATGTGTGTACAGCGACGGATCTAGGATAGGAATTAGAATTTGTACGTTAGTTGGAGTTTTCCGTTTCGAAAATTCGAGTGGTAGCCAGTACAGAACTTTCCATTTTCATTAATTTTCATACTCAGAGATGAGGACAGAAGTTCTTTGAAAGAATCTGACAAAATAGTCCATCAACAGCTCCTCTGAAAGTATTATTCTACTGTTTATTTTCTCATTTAATAATTTGGATTCAAATATTTCTAGAAATACCTATACTTTCAGCTTTTAGCTGTTCTGAATAATTTGAATTAGAACATAGTGATAATTTCTTATATACTTCAGCTGAGTTGTGTTGCAATAGGAGCAATCAAGTGGTCGACCATAAGCAGTTAGTTTCGGCAATTCGACTTTGATAGTGGAAGGAACGTACTGGGGACTAAATTTGGTCAACTATACGTTCTTTCTGATCTAGTAATCGATCTTTTAGTTAGTCGAGAACCATAATAATCTCTGTTGTCTTCTTCCACCAAATTAAACCATTGAGTATCAACCACTCAAAGCTCAGACTCATAGAATCCCATTTATATGTGTGTAAATAGATAGACTCTTAACGATGGCTTCAGTAGAATAGATGAGTGGGGTAAATGGATCGATTCAACTTTTGGAAAAGACAGAAATTTCTAAATCTTCAACACACCAAAAAGGCCAGCACTATGTTTGTCCCATTACGCTGATCGTAACCTGAAAAAAAATTTGAATAATGCTAGTGATCACAACAAATTTCGAAAATGTGCTACTGAGGGGTGTTAGAAGCATTGCAACTAAATCAACAACAGCTTCATTCAGTAAGAGTCCTATATCGGTTAGTCAATGACCTGCAGCTCTAGCAGTGTTGCTACATTGAGTTAACCAAGATTGGGAGCCTAAATGAACTGATAGAGTATTGTAGCTGTCAATGAATCATTTTCATAATCATAGTGATGTAGAGAAAATTATATTTTCCTATGTGTATATGTAAACAGGGTGTAAACATTCCGAACCATGCAAAATATTAATCCTAATTAATTAATGAGTTAGGAAAGGTCCAGTAGGTCTTTATCCGAAAATGTGTCATGGTTAAGCTATCCTGATATGGTTTGGTAAACTAGAAATAGTAATGAATAAACCACCATCATAATTCTAGAAATCACTGAGAATGTGTTGCTATTACCTATCAAATGCATGCACGTTTTTTCATCCATCATGAAAATTCTTTCAAAATTCGTTAATGCGGGCCTGTTCGAACCCCCTCAATAGATTCAGGTACCTAATTCTACTAGCAAAGTACTTCGGAGACCCATGCGGATTTATCGAGTAATCCGTTGGGACTTTCCCTCCGAAATTTGGGGATCGTACTTTCACTGATATTGATATTAGGAATTATATTCGCTCATTATCAGAATATTTTTCCACTCGTTTCAGAGAATGATTGTGCCAATGTATCAGCAATGGATTCTGTACTAAACTTAGAAGAAGCGAAGTTTCGTAATTAATTATTATCATTGTTGTCAGGTAGTTGTGGGTGTATACGTGATGTTGGATTTGTTTATTTGTGTTTCCTGATTCTAGTAGCATAACTCATCGATCTATATTTGAAGTTTTCTTTTATACAAATATCTGATATATTGTACCAACAAGTGTTGTACACTTGCAAAAAATTAAACAGACGTCTCAACCCTTAAACAATATTCCATTTTGATTCGGATACAAATTTTGACACTTTTCAGAGAATCATGTAATTTATGAAATGTCATAAAAGGTATCGCCTCGATTCAATCCCTAACAAGAGCAAAATGACGTTTGTCCGCTCATGTTCATGTTATTTTATTTCACTTATGAATTAAAAAAATTTTAATTCACTAAGTTGATAAACATCAACTTACCCTTGCTGCTATGGATTGAATAAAGTCGTTTTTAAACTTCAAACTAAAATATTAAATATTGAGTATATCCCATGAATTTTTCCTTGAGTTTAAAAACCACAAAATCAGAGCTTTTGGAATGAGACTTAATTAATTAATATTCTTCAGTTTCTCCATGAACATTTCGAGATTGTGATTCAGAGTGTCTTGTATTGAAGACTTATAGAGGCAACTAAAAGATTGAAAGAAATAGCTTAAATTGTTTCCTAAAGAAAATGCAATATAGATATTTGCCAAAATCCTTTGTTCCAACAAGGGCCCATTGGGGCTACATACACCGGTACATAAGTTGACCCATATTCAATATAAATAGCAAAAATGTATACACATGACATATCAAACGTTGATTTTTCGCACACTGTACTCTTCCAATTAGATAATACATACATACATGTATAAATAAATAAAATTTGTCCCTTTCTTCTCTTTCATATGTTGTTGTTTCTTCTAATTCATATCTTTTTGTGTACGTTTTTTATATTTTTTTAGGGTGCAAGACTTCATGAATATATCATTTATATTTAGGACATGATATCCAGGATTTGTTCTGATATGGATGATGGGCAATATGACAAGGGAGTTGGATTTATTTATCAATAGTTATTTTTACTCAGTTTCAGTTGATACTTTTTTTAAAGAAAATCTAAGTTGAATATCTTGCAATTTTCTCATTATTGAAATACAATTATTTCTCTTTAAAGAAGAGTATCTAAATCCCTTTTTCTTGCCTTTTAGGTTAATTCAAAATTGATTAATGAATTCTCACATCGATCATTGAACTAAAAACTGAATGATTTTCACTAACAAAACTTATTTCCTCGATACGTGTTTCGTTTCGCCATCACAGTAGCATATTCAGGAAGGTGAAGGTAAACTCAGTTTACCTTCGTAGGATGAGCTTCAAGGGACAAAGATTTTTGAATGCCTAATGGTTCAATTTCTGTAATTTCATGAATAATTAGTGATGTGTATCAAAAAAGATTGGAGAAGTAGTTTCTTTCCATTGGTTAGATTCCCTATGCAACTATTGATGCCAATTCCAAAATAAAAAAAAATAAATAATAAAACATTAATTCGTATTATAAATAAATCCGAGTTTTCAAATCGTTCTGCACAATAATCGAGTGATGCCGAAAGTGACAAAGTGGTTGCCGAACAACGAACGAGAAATAAATCATATTGATGCTTACCACATGTAGGTAAGTATTTTCCCAAGCTTCACAAACAATTTCAATATTCGTTCTGCTACCAATTCGCAAATGAGGAAACCAGACAATTTCACGCCTTTTCTCTCGACTTTTGGACACATGTGTTTTTATTAGGAAATGTCATAATGTCTCCGACATGGGAATTTCCACAAACTGAATATTAGTTTCGGCTGAAACTGATATTTTATGCTTTAATGAAAGTAGGCCCTTACAAGCCGTCGAAAGGTTTATATTTTTCGTCATTCTCTTGAGGTATAACATTTTTTAGCTTATGTTGAAGAATAAATATATACCATACTTCCCCAATATTTTCAAGTATTTTGGACTTTAAAAATTTTAAAAATTAAAAAAAAATGGAAATTTGTTTAATTCTAGAAATATTCGTCGCTTTATTGACTTTTTTGATTCAGCACTGCTGCTTTTGCAGATTAACTCTTAAAAGGCTCGAAAAACTGTGACAAAACTTTTTAAATTTAATTTCAGTTATATACATTCTTGATTAATGATAATAATAACACTTTATTTCCATATAATGTCAACAGTACATTGTGAAGAAAGTCATGCAAAGAAAAAGAAAAGATACAAGTATTCTAATGAAGAAACTCTGACAGACTATAGAAAAATCTGTCGATAAAAAAGGCTTTTAGCCTTTTCCTGAAAGTTTCCCTCGTAACAAGGAACAATTAACGTTTTTACGATAAACCTTTGCTCATTCAGCTCATAAATTTCATGTGTTGAAATGGATTTTACCAGTTGGATAATAATATAATATGAAGGTGGTTTTAATTGAAAAATTTATTCCCTCGAAAACATTACTGATAATTTTTGTCAATTTTCAAAAATTATATATTTTCTGAACAATATTCGCCTCAGATTGGGAAAATGTATGACATTGACCTCAAAATTATTAGTAAAACAAGAAAAATTTCGACAATTTCATGTCTATAATAAAAAGGTTAGTAGATAAAAGAAACCATCAATAACCTGAGTAACACAAGCTTTAACCATTTATATCACAAAGAGTTAGGCTTACCATTTGAAAAAACTGCCCCCTTGTATAGGGTGTTATCTCAATCATACCTGAAAATTTCCATAATTTTAAATAATTTTCACCTGTTGGAGCATTTTACTACAGAATAGTTAATGATGAAGATATAAATTTTCTGCATTTTAATTCACTTCGCATATTTCAAGCGAATATTAATGATATTAATATAATAGGAAACTAGCTGAGAGCTGAGTTAGACTTTTGGCAAAATAGATAAGTAGTATTTTCCTAAAATTACTTTACATTAATAACAAATCTTTTATATCTCTAACGCTAGGTTATCCCTTCCTTTTTTTATTTCCATAGCGTTCGGAACGGGATCAACAAGTTACCGAATTTTTTATTGTGTGCCATATGGAACGATGATTTTGCCGAAGAACAACATAAGTTGAACGCTGCACCAAGCATATTCCGTTTCCTTCCCGCGGATGCCAAATGTTGGATCAAACGTAGTGCCACGTTATAAAAATAGATATTTGTGAAGTGCCACATATGGTCGTAATTGCACGTTCGATTCGTTAGCGTCATGTGGTTGCAAGGCGCCCAAGGAACTGGCCTTACCCAAACCGAAGATACTCAAGGTTGTTGTGAAGGAAGCCCTCTACAACCTCGTCTTTATACCGGCATCCAAAAACAACATTGAGAATCGATAAATTTCGTACAAAATCAGAGTTTGATAGCATCAGAATTATAATTATGTTGTGAAATTAATATTGAAAATAACAACATAATCACGGTTTTTTGAGGTAACACTTTGAAGCAGTTGAGGAATGTGATTCTATTAATGAAGGAAAAAAATTTGAAAACTATATTTATCCAATATTTTTTTATATTTTAAGTTGAAGCCTAGTACTCAGTCAAAGAATTTCAGAAGGGTCTTATATTTGTGAGTATTCTCATCGACACAAAGATAGATATTTTTTTACGAATATCGAGAAAAAAATATTTGAAGGGTACAGGGAAAAAACCATCGATGTCAGTTTTTGTCCGAAAATGAGTTAGACACACAATTCAATTCAGAATGAAAAGTAGTAGGTATGTTATGGTACATTGTATATACATTGTATATTGAAACAGGCATGAAACTAGCTCAGTCATACGCTCCCGAAGATTTACCGTGCAGGGAAAGAACTAACGATATCGATCAATATACGAAAGAAAAATCTCTCTCATTTCATGTAATGCACTCAGTTTATATATAATAATATTAAAAAGGTTCATTTCGAGAATAATAGTATTTAATTTGTCAGATTTCAAATAATATGAATGGATTTTGAAGTTGAAAACGCGTTTTTCTCAGCTGTAAGGAAAATTGACATCGATGGTTGTTTCAGTGTACCCTTCATTTCAGATGGCCGTAACATCCATGAGTCCAAACCAATTGTTTGATGCCATTTTGGCTAGTCCTGTTTGAAATCATGTTTTAGTTGGGACATCCTGTAACTAGATTTGAAATTCTAGAGTTCTGCCCTCCTCAGTTAAGTTTCACGTCACAAAGAAAAAATTTAAAACATCCTCAGTGGATAAACATTGATATGATACCAGGTACCTACTTATACCTTTTATTCATCTATTGTTAACAACGGAACGAAGATTCCAATCCTAGCGATGGTTCTCTCCACAGTCTTATTTCTCATTAATTTTCATTTAATGAAAGTTGTTAATGTACAAATAATCATTCCAAGAGCGATATGGAAAGACATTAAAAGGCCAAATGAATAAAAATTATGGATTAGTACGGTAAGCTTTTATACAAGGCGATTTCTTCTAGACCTTTCAAAAAAAATGTTTCTTCTTGCTCTGCAAACCAGACCTCCACATAATTTATTACCTCCCCGTTGGAACAAAATTTACGACTTTTTAAAAAAAATTTCAGTTGAGGACAGAGATGATAGTCGGATGGATACAAATCTTGTGAAAAAGGGGGGTGTTCTAGTAATTCAAACCCTCAATCACGAATTTTTTGCATAGCAACATGAGATTTTTGTGCAGGGGCGTTGTCCTGCACAAACAAAACACCTTTGGACTGCTTTCCGCGTCTTTTCTCATTAGTTTTTTACCGTAGAGTGGTCAGCAATGTCGAATAGTAATCTCCGGTTATTGTTCAACCTTTATCTAAAAAATCAATCATGATTACTCAATGACAATCCTAAAAAACTGAATCAAGAACTTTTCCAGCAGATTTTTGGACACGAAACTTCTTAGGTCTTGGAGAACCAGTGTGTCGCCATTCCATCGACTGTGTATTTGTTTCTGGATCATAGAAATGTAGCCAAGTCTCATCCATAGTAACCATTCGGTTTAAGAAGTCTATATCGTTTTCAAATCCAGCACAGATCGAACGCGATGCTTCTACCCTTGTACGCTTTTGGTCAACATTCAAATACATATTTGGGAATCCATTTTGCAGCTATTTTTCTCATGTTCAAATTGACGTGAACTATATGATGAAATATTCAGTGCTTCAGATATCCGTTTTAGCCCAATTCGACGGTCTGATAAAAATCATGTCATGAACTGCAGGGATATTTTCGGGGACTGACACAGAAACTGGCCTTCCCGATCGGTCATCTTCGATGGAAAATTTACCTCTTTAGAAGCTTGCAGTCAAATTTTTCACAGTCGCATACGAAGGACATTGATCACCAAGGGTATTAAGCATATCTTCATAAATCTGCTTACCTCTTAACCCTGTGTTTAAACACAGGTACTTGATGATGGGTTGATACTACAATATTTCGATTTTCACAATTTCGGTGGACATATTATTTCTTTTAATTTATTGCGTAACTCTGGTTTACTTTTTTGACCTCAAACGTCACAGTGACACTTCTAATGAGATATTGCTCGTTGGTATGGTAAAGCAATATTCTTTTATGCTGGAACTGCTCTAGGCTAACTAAATATCAATACATCCTCGAATCTACCAACTACCAATAACATCCTGAATTTATTTTCCCGACACGGAATTCAAATATAAGGATATGTTTGTGATTTTATTTATATCATTTGTTTCAGAGAGTATTGTCCATTTGTTCTTTAGTTGTGTGACTCGACAGTTCATGTTTTCGAATGAAAGAAAAAATTTACTTTTGTGGTCGTGATCTTGCCACATTCGACAATGAAGGAACTAGTTTTCATACATATTTATTTATTTTATCATATGACAGAAGACTCCGCTGATTTGTGCAATATTTATGCAATGAATTTTCGAAGTTCGCAGAATTTCGATTGGAGAGTTGACGGATGTTTGCCTTTTCCAAGGCAGTAGGTAAGTAGAAGGAAAGAAAGGAAGGAGAAAAAAAAGGAGAGAATACCAATGTTACATTCTCTACTACTATTATTATTGCATATTACTATGTGTTTCTTTGTAGAGCTTTGAATAATCAACAATAGAATTGCGAAACGTCGCTAAAAGGACTGATTCAACGTCTTTTTTTCCAAATTTATTCCACTCCCACGAATATTCATACTCTATATATTTTGTTACGATATTTTTATACATACTGTTTCTGATCGTAATTTCGTAACTGATGTTTGGAATGAAATCACATGAAAATTGATTGTATTTTTTTCGGAGAGATGTAATGCCAACAATTTTCAAATTTTTTTATAACACAAAAACTTGACATTTTCAACGCATTTGTTTGAATGAAAGTAATTTCCTCAGGTTAAAGAAAGAATAACTTGCAACAACAAAGTCATAACACTTTGCACAATCCAAGAAACAAAGCGTCAATTAAATGCACTTTCATACGGGTTATTTTCAATAACCATCCCAACCGCTATCCACACATGAACCTTAACCTGGTCCCCCATGTGTCCCATCGCCGACGAACAGCTGTGATCCCGAACCAACCCCGTAAAAGGAGGGGTTTATTTGTTGTGCCTCGTGCCATGTGCAAAAGCAGAAGTTGAAAATGACGGTAGAACAGAAACGGAACCATCAGTTTGGTCTTTCGAATCAAAGAATCGAACGCGCCGATATAACGCGTGCCACTGAAAATCGCGCCTTTTTGTCATCATCACTTACATCCGGTCGTAAAAACAGATACGTCATAGTTGTCTAATAGATGTGATCCCAGTGAACCCGTGACGTGGTGCGACGATCTCCAATTGCCGTTAATTAAAACAGGACTGGAAGACTGTAATGTTATTTTTATTGCGGTTCATTAAGAGGACTTAACTTTTCATCAGAATGTCATCGTTAGGCGTCGTCGCTTGCAGCGCGCCTCATAAAAATGTTCTACAACAATCTAACAATCAACAGAAGGATTTCCAGCAGAGTTACCCTACCAAGAACTTCACCAAGGACGATATCCTGCTGACCAATCAAGCCCGGAAGAAAACTCCGAAAACGTCCGGTAAAGACGGCATGAAATCGAACCCGCAAATTCTAGCGGTGGCCAGGCGTAACGCGCGCGAGCGGAATCGTGTGAAACAAGTGAACAACGGTTTCGCGAACCTCAGGGAACGCATCCCGAATTTCATCGCCGCCTCTTACGAATCAGGAAGAGGTAACAATAAGAAACTCAGCAAGGTCGAGACCTTACGTATGGCTGTGGAATACATCAGGAGCCTCGAGGACTTGTTGGCTCTGGATGACCATGAAGTGGAGTCTCTGTCAAGGTCGTATCCGAGTCCTTCGTCAGTTGGATCTCCTAATATACCCTCTCACAAAACTAGCTATCAATTCTCGGACATGTCTGCCAGTGCGGACGAAGAAATGTCCAATACTTCTTCACCTCCCCCACAATACGTCCGAATAAACACCCTGACCAACACCTACGAATTGCTACCGGCTCAGATGTACGAAGACAGTGAAAATTTGATACCCCTGAGTGATTCGGGACATTTACTATCCGATGGCAACCTGATCCATCCTTCAGATCTGGATTTCAAAGTGCAAGATATGAATCTCTTGAACGGCGCTGATAGCAGGGATTCTCTTTCTCCAGGGATCTACAGCGACCAATCTTTCTCTCCCGAGAACATCGAGAGGTATCAGCAATCCAAATGTTTCGTGCCGATTTTCGATCAGTTCGTGGCCAATAGCGGGAAATTTAGCCTGGACAATATAAAGCAGGAAGACTTTGACGATCCTGTTCTTTCTGTGACTGGCGAGAATAATTTTGCAGAGGAGCACAAGGGTATGACCAATGCCATGCAGTGGTGGGAAAATCACACATCTATCTCTGGAAGCTAGGACCTAGTGAAGGTGAGCATGCTTCAACGATTTCCAGAATCCATCATTCGTATGTCATTTTGAGGTGAAATGTGACAAAAATGATCCCAATCGTGCTTTCAATGGATTTTGTCATTTCTTTATTCAATCTACTCATCTAGGGATGACAAATGACGTAGTACCTTTTTTTCTCTTTATCAATTTTATATTTATATGAAATTGTTTCATTTTGTTAAAAAAAATTCACTTAATCGAGTATTTTAAATTATCCCTCAGATTAATTGAGAGAGTAAAAATTTATTTGACAAAATTTGAGAAAATATTTCAAGAGTACTTATAAGAATCATCAGTCGTCTCACTGTTAGTATTGGGCCACTTAATAAATATTGGGAATTTTACCCAAAAAAAGAAAATCTCTGAAGGTTGGAGGTTGGTTATGTTTCATCCATATGCGAAAATTGCAATTAATGGAAATGAATTATTTATTGATCTCCCATATATATGTACACGTATGTGTAAATGAACAGTGGCAAAAAATTTAAGTGGTGATTCCTTCTTCTGTGTGGCTTTCTTGTGAAATTATTTTTTTGAGCATTTCTTTCTTAGATACAGCTCCATAAAGATGCTACCTGGAAAGCAATTTTTCCTTAGAACCAGAAAACTGACAAATGAAATTGAGCAGACATTCGATGCAAATCAACGAAACGAGCTATCAATTTATCAATGAAGAAAGAAGTTTCTTCCGGAACAAGTTTTGAGGGCGACCTTTTCAATCCCTTGAAATAATGGAGGAACACCACAAAGATTTTTTTATATCCCATAAAAAATCAGTTTTCTTGTTTCTAAGAAAAACAATTGAAAATTGCTTTTCCAGTTCATTATTGAAGGAGGTGTCTCTAAAATGTGCTGTAAAAGAATTATATGAGGAACCCACACTATTTCTTGACAAAGAATCAACCCTTAAATTTTCATTTACATCCAGCCGAGCATCCAGCCTTTTTTACTCAATCTAGTATTCAAACTCCTATCATTCGAATCAATAAATAGGTATAACCGAGGGTATAACACTAGTGGAAAAATTTCTGGTCAACATATATAAGTCGATTTCACCAACGCCTTTATGAAATTGATTAAATGGCATTAACTAAGTTACTAAGACTTAAGAGGTCACTTCCTATCAACATCATGTAAGTGTACGTTAACGGAAACTAGGAAGATGAAAAAAAAACAGCAAATCTTAGCTAATGACAACGTTTCGCAACATATATTGTCGCTTCTTCAGGGCTAAAAAAATAACAAATTATCGTGAATGAAAACGAAAAACGACAACACACTCAGAAGAAAATAAATCAACATGTATATAATGAAATAGACAATTGCAGAGTCACGATCCGCACTGAGACACACTTACCAAAGCCAAAATATGCTTTCTAAAAATAGATCGTACAAGAAAAGACAGCAGACAGTGATACATTGAATTATTATACAATATATGTTGATTTATTTCTGTGTATGTTGTCGTTTTTCGTTTTTATTCAAGATAATCTGTATTTTTTAGCCCTGAAGAAGCGACAATATATGTTGCGAAACGTTGGTATTAGCAAAGATTTGCTGATTTTTTTCACCTTCCTAGTTCCCATTAATGTACCCTTACATAAGTAATTAAGGTTTTTATTTCACCGAACTGGCAAGCGTAAAAAAATTATTTGAAGATCAACAATACGGTAACGACTTCATCACCATATCCGATACGGTTATAGAATAGACAGTACAGAATAGACATCATCATCTACATTATCACATCATTAACAGTTAATCAAAATTGCTTCGGTTTAAATAATAGAAAAGAATGAAAATATGTATATTACAACACCAGACTTTTAGGTATTAGTGGTAATGGTCTCGGGTAATGGTAGTACTGAATTTAAAAAAAGGTATAAGCTGGCTGAACATATTCAAAACAGACATAATTGTAATGCAAAACTGTAGGCGTATTCAATAACGACCATCCTGATGGAATGGAAAGCCCAATCTAAATATAGCAGAACACTTCTCCTGATGTATAATGAATCAATACAATCGTTAATAAAATCCGTGAAAAAATTGCTAACAACCAAGCAATTAATAATACAACAAACTGCTACCAACTATCTCTGCACAATAATTCTGAAGTTGTAGGTTGTCCGTGATGTCATCTTCAAGAATAATGGACATTTATCTTCCAGTGTTCCTTGGAGCAATCAATAAAGGAGTATCTGTGCGTCTTGAAAGTTGAGATGATTGATGTCCCAAGGTACATGATCTGAATACATCGAATTATTATTTATGGTTCAGTCTCATTTCCACATTTGGATTATACTTATTCTTCGGACGTAAGAAAACAACATGTAGTTCGCCAATGCATCAATCCTTCCGTGAGACACATGAAATTCACTTAGGAGTAAAAAACAAAACGTTCAACATCGTATGCTCAACATTTAATCGAGTACAAAAATTTGATACCCCTACGAAAGGCAGCTGAATTATTTATTTGTTCGAATAAACGAAAAACTATCAACACAGTCCAACATAAAAAGCACCACAAACAGTTCTACAAACTGCGGAAGCTATTGATCTTATTGACATTAATTACAGAATGGTGGATGTCCAAGCTGTCTGGATTGTAACATACATATTCTGAATTGAATGGACGAGAAAATTGAAAAATTTTTCCGCATCCAAACAAGTCGTTTTTTCCCGTTTAGCAAATTCCACAGCGCCACTTCAATCATATATTAAATCGACAAGATGATTGAAAATCAAGTAAATCACACCCTTGACCTGCTTCATCCTGCTTCTGAACGTATTTTATCGGGCAAAAAGCCTCAAGTACGACGTATAATTACGTTTCTTAAATATATCCTAACTGTTTTCTCATATAATTTCGGTAGAAAAGTGCGCGAAGAAATTGCCTGCTGCGATAATTTTATAAACAACAACAAAAATAAGTATAGGACGTTATTATCGGGCATTTTATAGCCGAGTCATTATGTGCCTTACCGCCCGGTACATGAAGTGGCACAGTCATTTTTGTTCTTCCATAGAATTCGACTTGAACTCAACCAGGATTTTGGTTCGTTATTTTCAATGAGAAATCTTTCAGAGCTATGACGAAAATATTTATGAAATTTATATAAAATCCTCACTAATATTTGGAAACATTAAATTTTAACCATGACACTTTTCGCTATCATAGTAGCAACTTTAGTTGGGTAAAGGTAACACTCAGGTGAAGTTGCCGCCGACTTTTTTGAAACACTATTTTTTTTAGAGCTCTGGGTAGGGGTTCCTGATACAAATTTGAATAGCTCAAATTATGGCTTCTAAGTTATGTAAATGTACTTTAGTGGGAACTAGAAAGATGAGAATAATCAGCAAATTTTAGGTAATGCCAACGTTTCGCAACATATATTGTCCCTTCTTCAAGGCTGAAAAATACCGATTATCATGAACAAAAACGAAAAACGACAACACACACAGAGGAAAATAAATCAACATGTACATAATAAAATGGACAATTGCAGAGTCGCGATCCGCACTGAGACACACTTACCAAAGTGAAATTATGCTTTCAAAAAGTAGATCGTACAAGATCGTACAGTGATACAAATCAATGTATCTTCTTGTACGATCAAAATAAAAAAAAAATAAAAACTAATGAAGATAATAAAATCAATGAGGTTGTATTTCTACAAGTATATGTTTTTTTATCTTTCTGGTGAAACCTTTTCTGCTACTTTGAGGTAATCATCTTCAGTACCACTAAAAAATCAAAATGAAAAAATCACAAAGAACGTCTGGATTTTTGTAAATCAAATCAGGTTTAACACGCATTCAGTCAACAGATGAACTCGAAGATTATCCTGAGGACGGACACTAGATTTATGGAGAATTCATTCATATAGAAAACGAAATAAAGAAAAATAACAAATGATTGAATATTCAAACAAACCTAAACCTGAATATGTCATACATCCAACTATATATAAGAGATTCAAAAAATATTCATATAAAATGTTCGACTTCTTGCTTTACCTGTCCGTATGTTTTTCTGTGTCATTCACTCATTACTATTTTCACTTGTTTCTGTGATTTTTTTTTTGATTTGTGTTGTTAGTTCCACAACTATGCCCACTATCTGAATTGTGTACTGATGGTAGAAACTAAGAACTTCTACCATCTCAATGTTGGTTTTCACTAGTTTAGATACTCTTTATTAATTTGACATGTGATTTTTGGACTGACCCAGACGTTCTTTGTGACTTTTTCATTTTTATTTTTTAGTGGTACTGAAGATGGTTACTCCATAGGAGCCGAAAACGTTTTACCAGAAAGATAAAAGAATATATATTTTCAGAAATACACCCTCCTTGATTTTACCTCAATCAAAAAATTTCTTTTGTCTTCTCCCTAAAAAGACTCTCATTGAGGTTACAAAATTAAAAAGTAAATTGAACAAATTTGAATGAGATGTCCTCATATTTGGGCAAGGCAATCCATGCCAGGGCTAAATAAACTATACCAGATACAAACTTAGTGGATTTTCAAGTGAACAACATGTTTTGAGACAACAAAAAGGTTGAAAATTAGTTCAATCCACTTGGGGTTATTTACATGAACTTCTTATGGAACTTTTATTGAAAATTCTAGTCTTCATTGAGGCTCCTGAAGATGAGCATTTTTAGGTTCGAAACTTGTTGAGCCATTAAAAATCATCTAAGTCTGTATCTGGTATAGTTTATTCGACCTTGATATAAATCAAAGATATAGTCCAGAAATAAGGCCATCCACCCACTGTTAGTTTTATTTGTGTTTCAGGGTAGAAATATCACGTATAGTGTGACGGTGAAGATGAAAGATGAAGTTCTACTATCTGCATTCTTCAAAAGTACATGATTTCGCCTTTTCCTTTCCCAATAAATCGGTGCACTGGCTCTGCCTTAATTAGTTGCATATTCACATGAAAACTGTTGAAAGCTCGTGTCTAGGTCATTAAAAACGATGCATATATCGTTTTGCCACCGCCTTTACTTCGCGTGTTTTTCCGTTCACTCCATAAATAATGGATTTATTGATTCTTGACGATATAAATAAGTTAAGATGATTTTTTGTAGGTTCATAAGTAAACGTGTAGTGATCATCCTCATTAAGTCGGGCTCAATTTTGCGTAACATGAATTTTCTGGTTCTTGAATGTAGGACCCGGCGTTGCCAAATCAATTTCAGGATACAAAGAACGATGTAAAATTATTTACTTTGATTTTACTAATTATTTTTTTATTTTTGACTATCCGTATTATATCAAACAATCTTGTCCTTGTTTTTAACTAGAGAAAGGGGGATCTTGGCCTCAGGACCGCTAATAGGGTGAATAATACACTCTTTTCAAACTGCCGACGTTTCGATCCTGTTTGGGATTTTCTTCAAGACTAAAAATATTTATTGAAATTTTAGACAAATGAACAATCTGGTTACAATAACACAACACAACAATACATAAAATTCTCTCAGACAACGACTCACATTCAGGTGGAATTTTTTGCTGTTTCTTTTTTTCTTTTTCCAGATTATTTCATATATACACATATTTGACTTACCAATTATAATACACATGACCTAATTGATAAGTGAAATATGTGCATATATGAAATAATTAGGAAACAGGAAAAAAGAAAAAGCAAAAAATTCCACCTGAATGTGAGTCGTTGTCTCAGAGAATTTTATTTATTTTGTAACCAGATTGTTCGTTTGTCTAAAATTTTAATAAATATTTTTAGTCCTGAAGAAGATCCCAAACAGGATCGAAACGTCGACAGTTTGAAAAGAGTGTATTATTCACCCCATTAGCTGTCCTGAAACCAAGATCCCCTTTCCTCTACATCCGTATTATGAAAAAGGTTTCCTTTTGAAGATTTTCAGAATCCATTTCATAGCATCGATATAATCCACGGCAATTGGGATATCAACTATTTTTGAAAATTGATTCAACAAATGTTCAGAAGAATCCCGGGCATCGGTAGAGGCATCATGTTAGAAATCATTATGAATTTTTTAGATAAATTTCCTCAAACGAATACAAAAGTTAAGTCAAACATGAAAAAATTGACGAAAATAAAAGGAAACAATTCAAAATACCTATAGACAGAGTGAGTAAAAATTATTTTAATAAATCCAACATTCTACATGGCTAAGGGCCTAAGGTGGCCAAGACTGCCACTGGGAATAGGGAATACTCCTACTGACGAAAATGATGTACTTTTTATGAAATATCTTCGAAACGTCACATTTTGAAATAAACATTTCAACCGTTTCCCAAAAAAAAATTATTTTAAGCACTTAAAAATGAAAAATAAAAATGGGAATTTAAAGTTTAAAGCGTTTTGTGAGAATTGCACAAGCTGGCAACATCGACTGAAATATGCCTTGATAATAAAGGACAACAAATGCATTATCTTTATGAGATAGACAAAGATGGCTGTCTATGAAGTCTGCGACGAACGAGGAAGGTCGTAAAATTTTATGGGATTTTTATGGCCGGTTGCAGTTAAAGCTCGCCAGTAAGTACGCGCCTGTAGATCAACAGCTGTTATTTTATAAACAAGCTGATGGGACATTGTTCTTTTCATTGTCTTGTAAGCGCGGTTGCCAAATCGCAAACTCCGCACAAAGCGATTTAAAATTTAAAACCCCATATTTGAAGCATGATTTTGAATAGTTTCAGCGGTGAATTTGAAAAAATCATGAATTAAACTCATAATTATTCAGTTTAAACTTGCATATGCAGGGATAACCCAAATTGAGGAGAATTCCCCATTGCACTCAAAGAGGATATGGAGTTGTTTTGTAGATCCAGGAACAAATTCTAGATGAAAATCCGTTGATACCAAACTGTTACACCAAGGTGTGTGAAATTTCAGGATTTGTCACTAGAAGAGTTTTTCTTTTGGAATATGTATCACATTTACATCTGTGATTTTTTTTTTTTCAGGGAGATACGCTTGTCCAAAACCGACCTTCGAAAAATTCCCAAAAGATGGGGTTAATTAAAAATTCGTCAACACCGAACGGTAGCACCGAGGTCCATGAAACTTCGGGATTCATTACAAGAAAAGTTGCTTTCTCAGAATATGTATCGCATTCGTATCTGCAATGATTTTCCTAGTAGATACGCCGACTTTCGAAAATATCTGAAAAATATGGGGTCTGTTCAAACTTCGAACTTATTCTTTGCGTTTTCCATATCCACGATACATATGGGTTCGGTAAAATCGCTTTTCTTGATTCAGGTCTTTCGTTTCATCGCTTCGAAAAATCGATTTCTCATTTTCAACTGACATGAAACTGACAGACCACCCGCCACTGATCCGTGAGAGCAATCATTGTCTGAGCCCTGAAAAGATTGGCTTGACTCAGAGAGACGAACTTGAAAAGCTTCATTCAATTCACCTTCGCTCTAATTTAAGGTCGCAGACTGAATTCAATCTTAATCTATGCCAAAAAATCATATGGTCCTTTTGTACAGCATGAGGGCAAGGGCAGTCCCAGTTTTATCTCCAGGTACCGCCCGTACGAAAAGAAGTGAACTGGATGATTGACGTCTGTAACTCGTGACACTGGAGAAGGAATCGAGAGTAAAAAGTTACCTACTCTCCCATGTGACCCCAGAATTGGTCTATTTATTCATGTAACTCAATATACAACCCTTTGGGCGCGTCGTTGAATCTAACTTCAAAGATATTGAATTACTTTCGACTGCACTAACTGACGACCGAAATATATATATGAGGGGCTCTTTTGAATAAAGTGGTTTTAAATACTGTGTAATCAGAAAGGTCATATTCGATGCCGAATGTTGTGAGGTAGAGTCCGACAAATCGAGAATTTCAGTGTGAGAAAATACACAGGTAAGGAGATTGTGCATTGAGTTTTTTATGAGTTATTAGTATGATATAAGGATCGATTGGATTGGTACACCATCTGTAGATTATGTCTATCTCACATCTAACGTTGACCACAATCAGAAGTGTAAATTTGCAACAATGGGGAATTCTCCTCAATTTGGCATATCAAGTTCAAACTGAATAATTGTGAGTTTTATTCATGAATTTTTCGAATGCACCCCGGAAAAAATCAAAAGCATTCTTCAAATATGAGGTTTAAAATTTAAATCGTTTCATTTCTAGTTTACGATTTGGCAACATCGCCTACTATAAACTAAAAAGAACAACTACACGTTTATAAAATAACAGCTGTATATTTACAGCCATCATAAGGCGCGTACTCACTGTTGATCCTCAACAGCAACCGGCCATAAAAATCTCATAAAATTTTACGACCTTCTTCGTTCGTCGCAGACTTCATAGACAGACATCTTTGTCTATCTCATCTAGATGGTGTATTTGTTGTCCTCTATTTTATCAACGCATATTTCAGTCGATGTTGCCAACTTGTGCAATAGAAACGAAACTCTTTTTATTTCAAATTTTTATTTTTCAGTTTTAAGTACATAAAATAATGTTTTTTGGGAAACGGTTGAAATGGTTATTTCAAAGGTATTTCATAAAAAATGAATCATTTTCGTCACAAGGAGTATTCCCTACTTAGGACGCATATGGATTAAAATATATGCTTCATCATGACTAGATGTCGGAGGTGACTGCCAAATCTATTTAAAAATTCATCTTAACTTCCCCAGTCGAAATAGTTGAAAAACTAG
This sequence comes from Coccinella septempunctata, assembly GCF_907165205.1. Classification (NCBI taxonomy): domain Eukaryota; kingdom Metazoa; phylum Arthropoda; class Insecta; order Coleoptera; family Coccinellidae; genus Coccinella; species Coccinella septempunctata. The sequence goes on from NC_058191.1 coordinate 1,504,576, forward strand.
AGCTCCATTAAGAAACCAATGTACAGGTTACATTAAGCAGCTATTATGGCACCCCGGAATTTTTGGTAGATCATTTCGAGATCCAATACCAACAATGGTTTGGAATGAACTAAATTCGACCAACCACAATGCCCAAATCTGACATACCAAAAGACGCCCAATTTCTCTACCACAATCTAGTGAATATCTCTTCTCCGCCACTGTTTTGATTGGATTTTCGGAGGTCGATAGAGGCCGGAAGATATCCGAGACCGTTCAAGTATGTACCATATATACCTTCAACGAATTAAGTCGCTTGGAGCATTTAGAATAATAGCGCACCGCCCTGTCTGAAAAAGACTTTATTTTACGACTCATGGGAGAATTTCCGTTATACAATTTGGGTACTCCCTGACCCTACGCACCTTGAAAATTTCTCATTATCTTCAGGGTGGTTAGCGCATTGTCATGGAAGGTAGTCCTGGACCTTTCGGAGCCTAATCAGCTATGTGTGAAGCATACATAGGTTCGATTTTTTTCGTATTCAGGGGTTGGTATTTCATAATGTTGAAACGGATTATAATGGCATAATTTCTTATTTTTCTACAGTCCTCCATTGTCTTCAAAGTTTGAAGATTCAGGCCGAACATTGAAGTAAAAAAAACATCTTGAAGAAAATCAGATTATTCACAGAAGTTTCTCATGTTCCTGATCCAGTATCTCTTCTGGGAACTCTCCAAATTGTTTTAGAATTTCTTATTCCATTGACTTCTTCTTTGACGGACTCCAATGGCTACATTCAACCAATTTATACTGTCTGTTCATTTACTTTGAACATTTCATCGATCCCGATTTGAAAACTCCAATTCAATTCAAAAATTCCCTAGAGACTTCGACTTTAATAAACATGAACATGAACGATCATATTATTTTCCTTCCGTGTACGATAGGAGCCAAACTGCACTTTCATTTAGGTTCCTCGACATCCGGAAATAAATATTTGCACTGAATAAACCCGCGGCAACGCTATACAAAAAGTTCCAGTTGACAAACTGTTTCTTTTCGAATTCTCACAGGACCATTACGTTTGTTTGGTTAGGCTGAATCGACATTTGTTCTCGTTTTTATTTGGAGCTCACTGTTTTATCGGTACAGGAGAATTTGAACAGTACCCATTCGTTCTTGGAGAAACCAAGGTAATTTCCTTTTTGTATGAGGATTATAGACATCAGGGACATCATGGACAAACTCGTTTTTGAAATCCCCGAAAATTCGAGTCACAAATCCATCTCAAGAACTAATGATGAGACACCAGAAAGTTGCTCATATCGATTTGTTTTCGGAAAATTATTGTTTTAAATATTATCCAACAAATAGTTGTTGTTTGGAACAAAAATGTACAGGGTGTAATTAATAAATCACATTCTAAAAAATCTTGAAATGGGGGATAACAGCAATTTCGAACTGCTTGGTTAGTCTGTGACTTATTGCGAAACCACAGATGGAAACTTGATGATCTTCTCATGAACATCCTGTATTTTCGGAATAAACTGTAAATAGTATTATAAAACTATACATAAGGGCAGAAATGAAAATTGTTCTGACACTGAAAAACTATATGTTGTAATATATAAGGGGTATCCCACAAAACCACTCTCCTCTGAAACTAATTTATCTAATCAGACCAAAATAAAAATTCTACAAACTTTTCGAAATTTGGGAAATATCCCAGGGACAAAAATTGATATTTCAGAGACTATAACTAGAAAACGTATCAGGATATCTTTGATCTGCTTTATGATATCATTTCATTAAAAATGAATAGTTCGGGAATATTTGAATATTTTTACTATTATAATTTTGACATGCTTTCAGTGAGCTCGAATCTGGGACACCTGTCGTACTCAATTGAAATTAAAGGTTCAAAATTAAGGCCCAGCTGTACTTTCTGTTCGAGTTCAAGCTAAGTTTAATTTTGAGCCCTGCTCAACTTTGATAATTCCATACACTTTTGAAAGGTTAAATGTGGAGCTCCACTCGAATCTGTAGTGTACAGGGTGGGAAAAATTCGTTGTCTAAAAGGGAATCTCCAGAGCAGCTCAGATAACACATTTCCGAGCTCTTCTTCAGAGAAACAAAGAATGGTTAAAACCGTAGCCTCCTACAATTCTTCGTTTTTGAGTTATTAGCAAAAAATGAAATTTTGACGATTTTGAAAAGTTCTCATAACTTTTTTGTCTACGAAGTTACAGATCTGAAACTTGAACCTTCTAGCATTTCTTCACGTAGAATCTACTGACCAGCTCAAAATATTCTTTCATTTCGAATCATTAGGCGAACTTTCGTTTTTTCCAAAGCAAACTTGTATTGAATTTGTTATTTTTGAATTGGAAAAAATCTTGTGTCACTAGATTCTACATATAAGAAGGTTCAATTTTCAGATCTATTAGTTCAAAGACAAAAAGTTAAAAGACTTTTCGAAATCGTCAAAATCTCAATTTTTGTCAATCTTAACTCAAAATCTAGTGAAAGATAAGCCGTTTCTGCTTTCAGATATAGATTAGTCAGAAAAATAGAGCCAGAGAAAGTGTCATCCGTTTTCTTCTAGCTGCTATAGTTCTCGAGATCCCCTCAGTAGACAACGAATTTTGTCCATCCTGTACAACCATACCTCAGTAATTGAAAGTAAAGGAGAGGCAAAACACTATCGAAAAAGAAAGAACTTTTTTGTGCGGTATTAAAAAAGAAAGTAATACAATAAAAATGAGTTTAATTTCTTCAGAGTCTTCAAAAGGAGTCTAAAGAAACCTCCACCTAATTGTTGAAATTCTGTACCAAATTTCGCATTTCATCTCTAACAGTTTCAAATAAAAAGTAGCGTAGATTTTTTTGTATGTGGTTTTTGAAATCTTCAAGTTATCTTCAACGACGAAACTATCATAAGCGGTTATAATTTCGACCCCAAAGATTATTGGAAAAATAAACCTATAGGCTCTGAAATCGATACACAGCATACTCAATCAATGTTAATCATCGTGGTATTCACAAGTTACACCCATATAATTCCGTCCTTTTTTTCCAATTCGAACTACATACCCGGATATTCCGAATATTATAGTCGTCAGCCAATAATGTAATGAACATTCGACGGCACCATATATGTAAACGACCAATTACACTTTTTCTCACCTTTTTATACCAAGTACTTTCTTCGTTTTATAGTTATATCTTCCTACCGAAATCTATATAATACAGACTGATAATTACTACATTTCGGCATTTGCGGCACATGGCAGCATCGTATACGTTTCAAAAGTGCTCAGAAATCATAGCTCAGAACGGTAATTTCCGAGATGGTTCTTAACACCTCGACGAAAGCAGCTTTTCCGGAGGTGTTAATTTGAATATTCCTGTAATTCGGAATAATGACAGAGTGGAAGTGGTCCATTATTTTAATTTGGGCTTCCATAAGACGCATTCTGAGGATTTGAGAGTAGATATATGCAGTAGGATGTGGTAGGCGAGATTTACCAGGCTGCATTTAGATTCGAGGAAATGGATTGCCACTTATTCAGTTTCGTTTCTTATTTCCATAACTACGCCTTTGGGATTGGAGACGAACAAGAGAAACACAGAATTCTGATAATTTATGAGTACCAGTGAATTTTCAGGAAATTTTCGAGTTTGGAGAATTCTATATTTCATGGTCTTATATATTGTTAGTTTTTCATTTACTTCGATGGTTTTAGTTTTAATGATCAATTTCTCCACATTAGAAAATGAAGGTACAGAGTTCCAAATAATTCATTTTTCACGCATACCCCAAATGACATAGAAAACAGAATACCTGGTTTTAATGAATTTATTAAATTTTTTTCAAGTGTTTCTAAGGGATAGGTAATTAATTGATCAAATTTTGAAAACTTCCAACTGTAGAAAGATAGGGAAAACTTGCTTAACTGTTGAAAATGTTCTAGTCTTCTCACTCTACCATGATTAAGGAATCGAAGCAACTCTTCAAGTATTATGGAACGCTCAAATGCGAATTGAAGCAAGACAATTCTTGAAAAACTGATTTTTATTCTGACTCAAACAAATATATTCTTAAAAATTATTCCGAATAACCCCACTGGGTTTTCTATGTCACTTAGTATATTCAATTGTTTCTCAATCACAACCTTGTGTAAACTGTTAACGTTTATGGGTGGAAACACAGTTATTTTCAACAACTTCATTGAGTTTGGGAAAAAACATTGATTTATATTTTGAATTGCTCAACTCCTAATGAATATTTTGAAGTGATTACGTCATTGGTATGTATAGGTGTAGGGTGTGGTGACATCATCGATGCTTTCAAATGCGAACTTTATGTCATTCGAGGACCTTCAATCCAAGGATAATAGAGTATAAATGAATATTGGAAACGAAGTGACCAAAGTGATATGAGCGCCATCTGCGTTTCAAATGTGTTATTGAGACGCTGAGACTAGTTAAAATGTTAATTTGAGGGCCATTTCCAGAAACATATGGAATTTTGTGAGATTTCAGATGGCCGTTTTGATGAAAGAGGTTTTGAACGTTTTTGTTCATCTATCTCGTTCTAGTTCTTGATTATTGAGTTTTTTTTGTCGAGTCTCTTGGTGAAAACCTCAAAATATCGTCCGAAAACTACTGAATGGTGAAGAACTGTGGATCAAATAATAAAATGGAGTTTTTCACTCAACTAAGGAAAATGGAAGCGTAAGTAACATGTGAATCGGAAAATTTCCAGGACGTTAAAACTTTAAGACAATGACTTCAGTAAACACTACTGTCTACACCATGTGCAGTAAACATTTTACTGCTCAGTCAATTGAGAACTGTTCATCCACGTAAACTGTTTTATGCAGAAAGCATCCCTTACTAACATACAGGTCTTGTATATTTAAACTTTATGAATAATTCATATATCAAGAACTGAAGTATCGATATTAAAATTCAATACAAGGAATAAAATTTGAATTCCGCGCCTGTCAATTATAAAACAAAAAAGTGTTATTAAATAGTTTTTCTGTATTGAAAGTAGGTTTTGCGCGCCATCTCATTGTCAAGTGTGTTCTCACTGACCAAAATATAGTCTGTTTTCAGTACTAGAGACACTCGTAGAGACATGAGGGCGTTACCTATCTTTCTACTTTATAATCTTTGTTTCAGTCCTCTACTCTTCAAAAATACATTTTAAAATTATTTTCTATACTGATGTGAGCACGAGACATATTCGTAAAAATGAATGAATGATATTGTGGAAATAGTATAGGGTCCACATCTTGAATTTGTATGCACATTCATTCATTCGAACCAAATATATATAAATGAGCGGCTTCTCTAATTATTCCATTGGAGCAATATTCTCCTCACTGGTTTTAATAACCGCGTCTTCTTTTCAATAACCCTCCGTTGAACAATCGGGCAATAAATCATCTCTAATGAAGACTGTGAAGACAACCGAGCAGCATCTTGCCCGGTAAATCACGTATCGGGTACCTGAAGCAGCCATGTCTAGATGGGCAAAAAACGAAGCGGATATTTCTTAACGACTATTGGAGACGATGTAACAGTCGTTTTCATAAATCGTCCGTAATGAAAATTTATAATGTAAACTAGACCAGAGGATCATATTTTTCCTGACAATCAACTGGAATGAATATCGAATAGGCAGTCATGAAAACATTTTGTTGTGTCAGGAACTCCAAAAGTAATTCAAGAGGTAGCTCAGATAACTCTCGGGTAGATTATGACTTCAAGGTAGAAGTCAAAAACTGCTTATCAAATAAGCGATAAGCTCAAACACCATTCGTTTGTAGTCTACATACTTCACCAGAGAGCCCAAAACATATGTATTGCTGACCAAATCAGCTAATTACCAATTGCATCTGCTGCCATATGTGACCTGTTACCCTTATGGGTTGAAGCGTATTGTATTCCTCTAATAGAAATAGTATGACATTCAAGCTGAATAACAGTTGTTTGCTGTGAGTTATCTGATATCCGATTCAATTCCTTTGAGAATTATAATTCATTAATCTGCCTGTATTTTTTTTTCTCTAGTCCTAGAGTCCTCTGGCATACAACTCACTTGTAAAATTCTACGCCTTCAATATGGTCTCAGAATATTTGCAATTGAAATACATTGGATTAGAGGCAGACAGCTGAGCAAATGTTTGTATGATGCGCTAATTGCATTAAAATCGAAAAACTTTATGTGAAGACCTAACAAAGAAGTGAAAACGTTTTTCTTTCAAAAAAACATTAAATTATGTATTTACTGATGGGAATTGTATAACACTTCGGTGCGTTTTTTATGGTCAAAAATACATTTATTTCAAAACAAAATGATGAACAAATCATTCAAAGTATTCTCTATCGCTGTCTACGACTTTTTGACACCTCTCAATCAATTTTCCAATTTCATTTGAGAAAAATGCTTCGTCTTTTGTGGCGATTAAAGTTGGGAGATAATTTTCGATTTCTGCAAAAGAAGTGAGCCAGTTTCCTGCCAAATAGGACTTGATCGAAAGAGAATCGAGAATAAATTACAAGAAGCTTTCGATGAAATGAATTACTGGTGTATCAAGTGGGTATTTAAGCTCAAAGGGCAGAAGAGCAAAGCGATATTACTACACAAGAGAAAAGTGAGGACTACAACAAACCTGGAGGTCGAATGGAAAAAGGAAGCGAAGTATTTAGGTATTACCCTAGATAAGGGGCTAACCTGGAGAAGCCATATATCAAACGAGCCATTGACAAAACCAAGACAGCGATGAATAGACTCTGTTCACTGATAGGTAGAAGGAGTCATATGTCGAAAGAGACAAAACCACAACTGACATATGGATTATGTACTTTGGAATTCGCTGCAAAAAGCCTTATCCAAAGAATTCAGGCAACAGAAAACAAGCTGCTACGATGTGCAATAGATACACCTTGGTTTGTCACGAACAAACAGATTTATCGAGATTTGAAGGTGGAAATTATCACCGAACTTATGAAGAAGAAAGCAGAAAGGTTATTCGAAACAGCGAATGAACATCCGAAAGAAGAACTCAGGAGACTACTGGACCACGACCCAGAGGAAGATAGGAAGGCACTCTTCAGCTCATGAGGCACTCACTGAACAACCTTGCTTCTGAACGATTTCAATTGTAACCCAACTGCTTGTTAAGTCAGCCCATATTATTCTGCAAGCGCATCTTGAATTGACTAGAATCTTCATCGAGTGACTCTTCAAATTCTTTGTCTTCGAATTTTTTGGCTGTCCCAAAGAGAGGCTTGTCTTGAACGCTGAAACCACCATTTTTGAAACGTCGATAGCATGCCCTACATGATTTATCAGTTGGAGCATTGTCACCATAAACGTTTATAAGCATTCCATTCATTTTATCTGCATTTTTCTTTCAATTAAAGCAGAACAGTTAAATCTCCAGCGAATGCTTTTTAGTTAACATAATAAAAAACAAGGGTTTTCTATGGAATTCAAAGCGATAGAGCATGAATTGATGTCCAATCTATCAAAAACCACCAAAATCATCTGCCACTATGAGACATTAATTACAGTCAAAGCCATTTTTTTAACGGACCGAACTAATTTGTACTTCCAACAAGGGTTTCATACTAATGTTCATTAGGAATCAATGTAAAGTCATACTAATTTGAATTGCGTAAACAAACAGGCGACCATGAACGTATATCGTGCAACTAATATGATACCTATCCCCCAAATGGCAGCTCTGCAAGAAGGTGGTAAAGTGTGCCAGATGTTGTGGCGCTCAGGAACACATGGGACTTGTTGCTGTTCTATTATTGCGGAAGTCCTTAGTAAATGGGGCAGTCACCAACGCAAGTGTCTTCCACCTTGGGACACTGTAGATGCGGAATCCTGACAACCGAGCTGTCTCCGTTTATTTATGAACCACAAGTGCTCCCGGTTATTTCGAGAAACGGAGATATCAGATAAGCCGGTGAAATCTGGAAAAATGGGTGAAACAACTTCCTCTCGTAAATGGGGCGGCATTTCTATTTTCGTCTCTGCTAATTCCGAGTTTTTTTCTTCTTGAATGACATACGTGGATGCCAGGTTTCTTTTTCGTTGAAGAATTTAAAAATTCTTCATTATCAGTCGAGCAATATTTCTAGGGATGACAGAATACCAAAATTAAAGTGATTCTTGTCTAACAAACCACTCATCAAGGGTGCTACAAACATTTGAAAAGCCCCAAGTTAACTTTCGAAAGCGTAGAATAACAGTTGGAGGTTAGAGGCATAAGCCAATACCTTGTCTTGGAATCCTCAAGTATCACCCAACACTTCAGTCTAATGGTACCAATTTCGGTAGTTACATATGTAGGGAAACCATAAGCTATTATGGTATGGCTTTACCAAAGGCACCTTTACTAAGCCGTTTGACATAAGTCAATTCGACAAAGACCATTTATTATACTATACTCCATTCACTTTTATTTTAGCAGTCGGTTGGCCATGGAAATTTGACACATTTCACTCTGTATAGTACGAAAATGTGGGGTTATGACGCTTGTCAAAACATTTTTGGGTTTTAAATCAACGCTATGTTGCCCGTTCTACGTAAAAGTTTCTGTTATTACGTATTTTATCACAATGTCGAACCTCTTCGGAAAATATGTGACGAACATAATTGAAGTTTATATAAACTGATTGAAGGCATACCAAATCCAGTTATTTGCATGGAAAATACAAGAGATCAGTATAATATCATAATATGCACTAGATTGAGCAGAGTTATTGTTCGTTATCTTCTTTGGCTAAAGTTTGAATACGTTACATCAGTTGTAGATTTCAAAAATATTAGCCCAGAGATGAAATGCATTTGATGCAGTGGTTGGGAACTGGTATCTCCGGAAGGAATTAACAGGTAATTACAAGAATGTGAAATTCTTCAACAAAAATCATCTTGCACCAATATAAGTAAAAGGAATAAAAGGGAGCTTCACGTCAAGATGAACTTCACCTTTTGAACAAAAATTTCACATGAATAAACAATTAACAGAACAACTGCCGCGTATTCATGGCTGTTCATCTTAATACATTGATATAACAATAATAATTAGGCATTTATTGGTATCTTAAGACATTTATAATGTATAGAACAAGTCAAATGAAAAATGGAAAAATCAATTTTCGGGAACTTATTCTACGATGGCATTCATATCGAGAATCCTGTAGTAAACTTTTCGCTTTTATTCACTCAAACATAAAGTTCTCAAATGCCACCATTTTTTTGGGTCTCCCAATAGAAGGAAATTCTTTGTCATCCTCTTCATTCACAATCTTCCTGATTGTGGAAATATTCAGCTGAAATATAAGTCGTTTAGATTCAGATTAAACAGTATATAAATTCTCTTACATTGAATATGTTCGCTACCGTCTGACGTATTGTGGATTTTAGAATATCAGGGTATAACTATTTGAATGAGCTGATCTGAATTCTAAATAGCACTTCCTGTCTTTTTTCAATCACTTTCGGCATTTTCCTAATAAAAACTGATATTAGTTGTGGCAACGGCGTTATGACATTAACGACATTTCATGAGTACCAACCCTACTCCGTTCTAGTTACAAAAACTTGAGAAAATTATTTCATGGCCAACCGACTGCTGAAATAAATGTGAATGCAGTATAGGTGTTGTTTTATCTGTAGAAATATTGCTCGACATTTCGAATTCATTTTGTATAACTCTTGTTAGATTAAATTCAGTATCGAGAATCGTTGAAGGGTTGTTTTTGAAAAACGATCAACCGGAAGTGCCCCTTGTAATCTGAAAATCCCACCAAGAATCGCCATCCCGGAGATTGTATGGGTAGAACCGACCTTTAGGTCCCGACACAAAAAAGGAGATGAATTGGTGTCTGCTCCTATTTGCAGCAACAATGACTCTTCGGAATGAAAATTATACACTGATTTGTTTGAATCATGCTCGCTATAAATCAGCTGCTATGCGACCGCAAAAAAGAAGCGCAAGACTCGAGGACGTGTTACTTGTAACATTTCGAAGATATATTACCGTACACATGTACCTATAAGGCCTCAAACCGAAGGATCCACAACTGACTACGCATTGCATTATGTGTAAAATATGATAATTTTTCGGAGGGCCCAAAGTGAATGCGGAGGTATTGCTGCAGAAGTTGGTTCTCACATGTTATTTATTATGGTATCAAGTAGTGGAGCAAAGTTAAAATACCGGTTTCTTAATAATGCTACTTTAATGAGGATATGGTGATTGTTCATTGCTGGGTTAGGTACAGGTACGTTCAGGGGAAAAATGTGTCGCTAATTTATAGACAGATATATTCATAGGTGAGAAGGTTTTAAGGGGAATTCAAAGAGGACTTCATCGTATGATAGATACTTTGGTATCTTATTTATGTCTTCTCTAGTGACTTGATCCGCAGCGTCTGTTACGGACTTTGGCAGTTTTTCTGATGATACATTTGAACAATACAATTGCTGAATTGCTTTCATTTGATTTTAATACTAATATAAAGAAACGTGGTAGAACTTTACTTTAGGGACAGTCATGGATTTCATTCGAAATTTTTTATACCTGCAGATTTTCATAAGAAATCGATTGGTACCTATCAATATCAACTCCAGCCAGCTAGTAATTTAGGAGATATTAATTTTTGTATTTTTCTAATAGATTTTGAAAATTTCGATGGATTTTTTTAGGTGTTATCAGTCAAAACCACAGAAAATCAATAGTTTCTTGTATTGTATCCTATGGTTCATATAATTCCAACTCAATGGACGAGTTCAGAAACGTTTGCCAACGTTGTAAGCAATTTTATAATCCTTGAAATGTCCCTGGCTCTCAAATCCAAGTGATATGAAAGAAAATAGAAAATTCAGATGTATTTTCAAGCTAATTTTTGGCATTATTCAGGCGTCTTTTTTGTCTTGCGTTCATTATATTTATGGTTTCATCCATAGACTAATAATTAGTTTATTATTAGACTATGGTTTCATCAAAAACGCCCCAACTACTATAATGTGTTCTGTGATTAAACCATAGTCTAATAATAAATGAGTTATTAGTCTATGGATGAAACAGCGATATTCCAAGGATTGTAAAATGCTTGGTGCAACCGAAAGGCACAAATATAATTAAAAAAACTACATTTCCATAGTAAGAGTGTAGTCGAATATTTACCAGGTTGGCAAAAATTCTGAACTCATCCATTTCAAATGGTAACAATTTAAATTTGAATTTCAGAAAATGTAGAGAAAATCAAGTCATTCTAAAATAATAGTTCATTCAAGAATGATTGATATCTCGAGTGGCTATGGAAAATCGAATCTTAGTTGGTAATAACCCATAAGTTCATACAGATTTTGTGTTGCGGAATTCAGGTTGGTATTGTGAATAAACGGTGATCCATAGACCAATTATTGTGAATCTATGCACTGACCGGAGTTAATTTGAATTTGTACAGCTGTTTATCTTCTTAATTTAATCCAACAAATTGGAAACATAATTATATAAATTTTGATTGCTGATTAATATGTTCTGAATTTGAATATTTCTTTATATTTAAATATTCCACTTCTGTGATTGAACCTACAGAAATTATTGAAGATCTTTTGTGACCAGATTTAAGCTGCGTCTGGACGTCAAGTCCTACTGGGATGTCAATCATTCTTGAATGAACTATAAGCTCAAATGCTCACGTTATTGACGATTTTTTTGCAGCAATAGGGAAAAGAAAGTCCATTGATACAAGTTTAAATCTTAGCAAACTGTTCATTCGCAGGATTGATTAGTTCAAGATTCTCGAAAATTTCATCCTAATGCTGAGATCGTAATATTCTCGAAAACCATTATATTTTCACTGTCGAACACTTGAATAACTAAAGTAATTGTTTATCATTATTAAGAACATAATAGTTTATTCATTTCATTACTATCTGCAAATGAAATTTTCATGTGAGAAATTATTTTTTCACTGTCCTAAACTAACCTTAAAATTATTCAGTTTTATTTTGATCCAAACTTTTTTCGAAGAATTATATCGTACAAATTAAAAGTTTTCTAAAATTGAGACTTGTACCAATAGATTTTTTCTCTGCATCCATCTGAGGCCATCAATAATGTATTTAAATGATTCACAAAATGACTTGATTTTCTCTTTTTTTCATGATTTGATAAGAAACTTCGCACGAGCATTGACGAAGAATTTTTCTATTTTGTACAGAAACTCTGTTATCCATAGAAACAACACAAAAACTATTGATATTCTGTGGTTTTGACTGAACCTAGAAGAATCCATCAAACTTGTCGAAATATATTGAAAAAATGCAATTTTCAAGAATAAATATCTTCTGAACTACGAGCTTACTGAAGTTGAGACTGTAACCAATCGATATTTTATGAACAACCGCATTTACGTATATAAAAATTACGATTGTTGCGGTAAAATATTCGCTTTGAAGCTGACATTATATTAAAAATTGTTTTATTGTGCGCTCAACACATAGAGATTATATATGTTAAAATTTTCCTTCCATAAAAGTAAAAAATACTAGGTCCTTTCGTTTGTATAGAAAGTGTAGCACTTTTCTACACTGGGTGTAATATAGACTCGATTTTAGTATTCGTTTGCTGATTGGAATTACACCAATGTAAAGGAGGTGTATTTTATCTACACCTAGTCGAAATGAAGTGTAATATTTGTGTTCTGTGGTATGAAATGCAAAATTTTATGGTTATGTCACGGACGTCACACTAATCTATACTTCATTCAAATTTATTTTAGCAGTCGGTTGGCCATGAAATAATTTTCACAAGTTTTTGTAACTAGAACGAAGTTAGGTTGGCACTCATGAAATGTCGTTAATGTCATAACGCCGTTGCCACAACTAATATCAATTTTTATTACGAAAATGCCGAACGTGATTGAAAAAGAAGACAGGGTTTCAGGAAGTGCTATTTAGAATTCAGGTCCGCTCATTCAAATAGTTATACCCTGATATTCTAAAATCCACAATACGTCAGACGGTAGCGAACATATTCAAGGTAAGAGAATTTATATAATGTTTCATCTGAATCTAAACGACTTATATTTCAGCTGAATATTTCCACAATCAGAAAGATTGTGAATGAAGAGTATGACAAAGAATTTCCTTAAAAAGTGGTGGCATTTCAGAATTTTATGTTTGAGTGAATTAATGCGAAAAGTTAACTACAGGATTTTCGATAAATGTCATCGGAGAATGAGTTCCCTAAAATGGATTTTTCTGTTTTTCATTTGACTTGTCCTATACAATGTAAATGTCTTAAGGTACTAATAAATACCTAAATATTATAATTACATCAATGTATTAAGATGAATAGCCACAAATACGCGCAAGTTGCCCTGTTACTGTTTATTCATGTGAAATTTTTGTTCAACGGTGAAGTTGCATCTTTACTTGAAACTTCCTTCAACTCCTTTTACTTATATTGATGCAAGATGATTTTTATTGAAAAATTTAACATTCTTGTAATTATCTGTTAATTCCTTCGGGAGATACCCATTGCCAACACTGCATCATATGCATTTCATCTTCGGGTTAATATTTTTGAAATCTACAAATGATGTAAGCCAAAGAAGATAACGAACATTAACTCTCCTCAAGCTAGTGCATATTATGATATTATACTGATCTTTTGTATTTTCCATGCAAATAACTGGATTTGGTATGCCTTCAATCAGTTTGTATAAACTTCAATTATGTTCGTCAGATATTTTTCGAAGAGATTCGACATTGTGATAAAATACGTAATAACAGAAACTTTTACGTAGAACCTGCAACATAGCTTTGATTTAAAACCCAAAAATGTTTTGACAAGCCTCATAACCCCACATTTTCGTACTATACAGAGTGAAATGTGTCAAATTTCCGTGGCCAACCGACTGCTAAAATAAAGTTGAATGAAGTATAGTTCAAAATGGATAAGATTAAATTTAAAATTTGTGATAAGTTCATCACTTGCAAGAGGATTAAAAAGTAAGAAATCTTCTGAAAAACATAACCATATATTAAATCAAAATTATTAGTCTCTGAGCGTAACAACCTAACGTCAGTGTTTTTTTCATTCGTTTGTGCAATTACAGTGAAAATCAGCTGATGCAAAGTGTTGTAGTGTTGTAGATTACACTACACTGAGTAGTGGGACCTACTATTATATTGACGTGAAGAACTACAAATGAGTCAAAATCAGTGATGATCGTAGAAAAAACATCTCAACTGTTGATCAGACAGTAAAACTATTTTCCTCGTTTTTCAAATTTTTCAGCTATAATTTTAGATTAGCTAGGATTGTCCAAACTTATCAATCTCTCATCGAAGAACAATAAAATCGAATAAAAATTCTTGCTATAACAGCAACAATTGAAAAGCCGTAACACCGCACGAATGGTCCTCAGAAATGCAGAACAATTACATCTTATTCACCCACTCGAAACCTGTCACAACATTTTGAGTCATGCATCAGGCTTAGGCCGAATTTGTCTTCAAAGGAGAGACTTTCTCGCGGCTGTAGACGATAACACAAAAAGCCTTATATTCGGCCCTTCTGATCTTTTCATAATGTTCATAATGGCTAAATTATAAGCGATGCTTGGCAGCCTAATATACATAAGAAAAACTCGATTTTGATGGCCGTCACTTCATTCAAGGAAGATGAGAACGTTCTCGGACCTCTCGAGAATATCTTTATTAAAAAAGGATTAGTGACGCTCACTTTGATTCATTCATAATCCGAATTTATCGCTCCGTTCTCATCTATCCATTCTTGAATTTCCTAAATGTGGAACGAGCTGTGTTAAAGTTGGGTTGGAGAATGACATTGATAGTTTTCCATGAAATTGTACTTTATGAAGATGTTACAGCTTAACTCAGTGTCGTAAATCAAGTAACAAGGAATTAAAGGAATGTTTCTCGATTTTATGACGAGTCTATGGACCATACTCACATAGTTATCAGATTTTATTTTCATGAATTATATAGTACGAAGTGAGATTACACTTTCCCCTCTATATATATGTATTCATGAAAAATTCAAGGAATATTTGATTTCATCGGCTTGAACTTGAAGGTCTTCAGACTGTCTGCTATCAATTTTAAATTGGAAATTAAATATTGAATGGATGTGGCCGATTAGTTAGGAAAAGTATGTGATTTTCACAATGCGATCTCTCTTTCATCAGGATTGATCGAGTGTTAATTTCGCATGGCATGAATTTTTCAGCTCAATATTGAGGCTAGTTCCCCCAAAACTTCCGGTGAACAGTCCCAGGTGACCACATTACAGAGCAGCTATATAGCAGAAATATATACAGTGTTCCCTGTTTTTTAACCTCAATATAGCATTCAGAGCACAAAAATAGAACAGTTATAAAGCAGCTATGCTCCTATGCCGTCTTAAACAAGGGAAACTTCTCCTTTCTGAAAGAGGCATAAATAGTTCAAACATGGATCATGCAAATATCTGTTTCTGGGAGATCTATATTTATTACCTTAATAATGTTTACTATGTTTTATTTGTTGTTGAGGACGCTTCAACAAAAACATTATGAAAATTAATATAAACTATTGCTATAATATTAAACTCAAATTTTGATTTTTCAAATAGTGTTATTTTATTAATCATTGTTAAAAAGAACATTCAAGAACATCTTATATCAGTTCGGTGAGAAAGAATAAATTACATCACTGATGGGTTCATGATCACTGTTCTCAAAGAAAGATTAGGGACAGGTCTTTGCACTTTTATACATTCCATAAAAAGATTAATCAACATTTCATTAATCTTTGGTTAAGGTAAAAAAATTTTAACAGAATTGTGCCTATGTTATGCGTTGTGCGAATGGGAAGAATAGTAGATATTGCAAATCTTTCTGAAGAAAATTCGAAATATATATATGATTTATTCATTTATTTCAACAAATGAGGTACATGCAACATGTAAGGAAAAAACCTATATCGAAATCTACACGAAACAGGTCATCATTTATTCAAATATAATTTTAAATTCTGGATATAATAAAAACATAGACTATTATGTTCATTGTTCCATAGGACTGCTATGAATATACGAGCAATGATTTATTGACCTACAGTTCGATATTCATAGCACTTTCTTTTCAATAATACTCCATTTCACTGAAAAACCACTGTGACACACAAATAACTGATCAAACTGATCCACTATTCAACTAACAAAACCTCTAAATCAAAGATTATTATATTCTTTGTTCTAAATGGTAATAAATACATATCCACTTATCAAAACGACGGTATCAATAACATTTCTCACAATCCCCCATTTTTGTTTAAGGTTTACATATAGTTCTTCATGGTTTTTCAGCTCCCTAGACGGTTGTTAAAACGCTTATGGTGTCATGCTCTGTCCATGATCACAAAATGATACATGGCAAATAAAGA
This sequence comes from Coccinella septempunctata, assembly GCF_907165205.1. Taxonomy (NCBI): domain Eukaryota; kingdom Metazoa; phylum Arthropoda; class Insecta; order Coleoptera; family Coccinellidae; genus Coccinella; species Coccinella septempunctata. The sequence goes on from NC_058191.1 coordinate 1,521,056, forward strand.
ACAATGTTACAAATATGTTACGTGGATATCATGGAGCGGGAAAATGAAATTTACAAAATGTGGATATAATCTGGATACAGCACAGGCACATCCCAAATATCGTATCAGACACGTAATGGTTACAGAAAAATAACACATAACAAAGTTCCCAATAAGATCTCCCAAGAAAACATAACAGATATGCTACTGGTCGCCTGGGGTCTACGTGAACTACGTCAATCACTTGGTGTAGCTAGTTGTACCAAATTAGGAGGACCCTTGTATGATTGCACTTGATTTAAGCAACACATTTAACGAGTTGCTTTCGATTTATTCGTTCAACAACATGATTTTCACTAGGATTAGGATGATTTAAAGTTTTCGTTATCACAATAGCTTCTTCGGACAAGAGAAGATATACTGATACTTTCTGATAGAAGAAAAATTTTTTTTAAACATGACAATTGGTCTGAATGATTGTAAATCGAATGGGTCCTTCGTCTCTAAGTATTCAAAGTAATGGTTTTCTTAATTGGGTCAATAATTATAGGGTATATAAATTTCTGGGGGATTATTAATGCAGTTAAGTGGACCTTTTTCTGTGGTACTCGATTTTTTACTCAAAACGTAATCTTTGAAAATTTCAGTACATACCAACGTTGAAAATCAATTATCATCCCCGTAATATTAATATTGCTACTCTCAATTTTACCTCCCTTTTCGTTAATGAAAATGTTTCGAATGTAAATTCAAGAATACCGAACTTTCTCCCCAACTTTGTCCTAATCTTGGCAGAATTCATTTTCCCAGGCCACTTGTTTATTTCTCGATCGATCATAAGACTGAAAAGTCGCTTTGAAAGCAGAACACAAAAGAATATCGTCCGTTGAGTCCGTTGAGATACACGGGGCATTCATAAGAAAAATAGATCAAGTGAGAGCATATCTACATATTATAAAGGACGTACCAAATTTACCTGTAAAGCGAAAAACAAGTTCTCGAACTGGTCTAACGTGGGAATAGATTCCGCTACGGGACCTTTGTGCCATACCTATATGCGCATATATACGGCGTGGCCCATTCAGAGCTGGTTCTCGAATTCACCCTCGTGAAATCTGTCGGATTTTAGGTGGAAAAACCGTTAAAATTCATATGAGCCCCGGTCACGGTTCGCTGATTCCGCTTTTTTACGAATCTACGGATTTAGTTTTTGTCATGCCGGAAGGGGAAGGTTTTTTTAGGCTGTTCCGTAAAAATTGGAAGTTGTGTACCGTTGGGAAGGGAAATAGATTTATAACTTCTTCAGAACGCCGCATAAAAAACGGAATTTGTCCTGAAAGGACATAAAACTTATCATTATCCTTCACATGTGCTATGTGAAATTAACACTATGGCGGTTATTCATCACTAGGTACGGACAGTAGAACAATTTTCGGTTGAAGAAGGATTAAAATAGAAACCCATAATTTGTTTTGCCTGATTCTGAACTATTGTAATTCAATAATTAATTATCGATTTGAATAATAAATATTTTGAACTTGGACCTTTCAGTAAAACAAGAAATTACTTTGAAATTATACTCCTTTCTTCATTTTACATTCAAAAAAATTTAAAGATACTGTGCTCTGATCTTCAGTAGAATGAACAATAGATTCTTCGGGTTAGCGGAGGTAATTAGCGAGTCCAAAAATCTAGACGCCCTCTGCCGACTGAATTCCGAAACTACTTTGTCAGTAGTGCAAAGTCAAAACAAGTTTAGTTCCTTATGTTTTTTCTTATCTCACGTTGTCCAACAAAGTATTATAATTTTTATTTGGAGAAGTTATATTGGGATTATTGTTTGGGTTTCTGAATAGAAATATTGATTCCGAAAAAATATTGGAAAAGGTATTTATATCAGTGCTTTCAACTGGCAGCAGTAAGGTTAAACGATTTTTCTTTGCGAGATTTTTCTGCTAAATTCAATTGATGATTTAGGAATACAATTTCATAATTTTCATACTTAAAAATGAATGCTTTTTCTCATCTGTAGATCTTGTTCCATGAACTCAATCATATTTATGTCTCTTGAGATTTCAGTATGAGGAATACCTACATCATAACATGGAATTGAAATACTTCAAATAGAAACTTCACAAACTCAGTATTTACTGCCTCAATATTATTAGCTAGGTTTAATTCAAGAAAGAATCTGTGAAATAATAGGATTTTGTGTCTAGGTACAGTGGATCACCAATATCATCGCTCGATTTTATTCCAAAATTCATCCTTTTCAAATGAAATATTTCCAAAGAATGTTGATCTTTCTTTACGAAACTAAATCAATCAATTAATTCACTTCCGATAATTCCGATAAATATCTTGATTTTCTAGAAAAACTCTGTTAGGCAGTACAAATCTCGAAAAGAGTCAAAGTTTGTTTTCATTTCGCAGCGCCCTCAATGGTAATTGGATTCGCGAATAATCACCAGAGCGAAAAAAAAATTTAATTCATAAAAGTGTTCTATCATTAAGTTCTATGAGCATGATTCAATTTTGACTGTGGAATTTATACCACATATTTAATTCTTTTCAAATTTCGATGAAAATATTTCTTGATAAAACATGGGGTTAAATGAACGACCCTTCTGAGGTAAGGGATGCCAAAAACAGCAACTTTTCCTACATTTTCTTTGCTAAAAGTAAGAAAGTGACAGATATGTATTTTTGATATTTCAATACTTTTTCATTATTCAAAACAAAAATCTTAGTAGCGCACTACACTACCAACCCATTACAAAAATGTAACAACTCAAGATCCTGGGTTTAAAGTATGTATTAGGCCTTTTTGTTGACGAACACTCCAGACAACGAAGTTTTCTGCTGCAAATTTACGTCTTGCGGGAAGATAGGGTTGAGAGTAAACAGGCCTCAAAGAGAGTTTAAGCCACTTTAAGCTTGGGGCGCCAACTACATTACTTAAACAAACAGTGAGCCAATGACCTTATTCTTTGCGTAGAATATTGAAAAAATATGGAAAATTCAACTAAATATTTCACATTCTACATTTTTGCCGCATCTTTGGCCCTACAAATATAAATGAATGATGGCTGATTAAATTACAAATTACAATTAACTACAAAAGAAACACAAACAAATTAAATTTATTCCTTTGGTATTAACTAATTTCTAGAAAAATCCTCGTACATTGATGAATTACAAAAACAAATGAATAGGTATATTCTTCAATTTCCCATAAATTACTACCCTACTGAAACAGCATATTTTCGATAACACTTCAAAAACATCGAACACACCTAAAGTGCGACCTCAAAATACACAAAATTAATATTTGAATTCAATGAGCAATTTAAATGAAAAATTTACCCTTTCAAGCACTCTTCTAACAAATAGTTAACACCCCAGATATGAATTTTGTTGTGTGTAACTTTTTACTGTCTTCTTCGTATACAGGGTGAGTCTTTAACTCGTACAATTATTCTAACAGTATCAGTTTGTGAGTATTTTGATGTTCAAAAATAAAAGATATCTGTGAAATTCGAAAATTGGGTATTTTGACCGAATGCAAGATCCACAGATGTGTTGTGTCACAGATTTAGCTAGTTATTTTGAAGGTAATTTTATGTTTCCAGGGGTGACACAGCTCATTATGAAAACTTAAAACTACTATTTCTCTTTATCAGAGCCGAATCGAAAAAAAGTGTTTCTTTTGACCTCGAGAATACACATTTAAAATATTTATACGAATCAAAGACTCACCATGTATATGTCAAATAATTCTATTTTGCATGGTTGGATCTTTCTTCTCGATCCTCATCTCAAAGTCACAAACGCAAATGAATAGGGAAGGCATATTATCATAATATGTAGGGTGTATTTGAAGGTGAGGCTTTTTCTTTCAACAGAAGGTAGAAAGGGTCAAAATGAAGCATTTCACCAAAAATCACCTATACAGAGCTTTCAAAATTACAAAGTTGAAAAAAAAATTGAAAATAATTACTGAAATAAATCTTAATACGAGCCTAGACCGTTTGTTAGCTGACTTATCGCAAATTAGTGGGAAAAAACTTATTTCCTGATTCGACCATGTGGTTTCGTTTAGGATATTGGCTCGTTCGATATTTACGTAGTAATGAAAATAGAAACTTAGGATTCCCGAATTGTTGTCATTATTATTTAGTACCTTACAAGATTTTATGAAATGCCTCATTTCGATACCAACAGAAGAGACTTAAAACACAAGTGTAAAAAATAGAATAATACTTCGAAATCTCACCAATAAAATTCGTCTGAATAATTCAAGAATTCACAATGGGCATCACAATCTTCTTATTTGAACATTCCAACAATCGTCGTAAAAATGGGATGAAATGGGGAAATATCATAGCACTTTTTCAACATAACTAACATAGGCACTTTCAATAGACTGCCTCGATTTTCTACATTTTTTTTTACCTTATACGATACAACAATTAAGATTCTCTCAAAAGTGACCTGATGCACCTCATTCGATGAACTTGGTACTGAACTTTTCATTGTCCAGCCATATGTTTATGTTTTGATTCGTTTTTGCGATGCCGGAGTCACCTTCCACAGTCCCGTACTTGAAATTCAATGAAATTTTGTCGAACTTCTAGGGGTTGTATCTCATCCATCTTGGATATTTCATACAGACAATTTTTGGTTAAACTATTTATTTTATGAGTTCTACCTTCTGGCAAAAAAAAGCCTTTGAAAACTCCCTGTATATCAAAATGCATTAGTTTTTAAATGTGGAATCAATTTCTTCTTAACATTAAGTACTATTCTGTTTGTCGGACATATGCTGCACTTTTGGCCATTGTAACATTAAATTCGTGAATGTTCTCTAACTGTTTTAATGTTTAATCTCCGCTCTGTATAATAGTTGTAGAGACAACGATGGTGAAAGAGTTCACAAAGGGCTGAAAATTGAGAAGAAAGGAATGATGCTTTCTAGCACATTTCCTACTTTTTTAAGAGTAGGTGACGTCTTTAGACATCTTATCAACCTGGATCCAAATGGAACCACTCATTCGGCACCTACAATTAAATTTTTACGACTACACATCCAAACGATATCCCATTAGGCCCGTTCTGTCCCTCATCTGTATTATCTTCGGTGCTTAGCGAAAGAAGAAAATAATCTCAGCTTTAGTACCTAGTAGCATTTGATAAATAAGCGTTTGTGATACCTTATCCACCGTGGGTGAACCTAGAGATTTCAAGAGTTGTATCAATATATGGAAGGTCATAAAGATATGCTGTCTCGGGCGTTTCACCTTCGAGATACATATTTTAGAATTTTACGTGTGAAGAATTGATTAGTCGAATTTAAATTGTTAATTGTACGTTCTCACTGTCGGTGGGAGATATGGAAGAGTTATGGTTCGGATATATCGGAAACTACTGAGTTGAATGGAATAAGTATTATTTTATCTTCGGGTAATTAAAGCCTCTTCATCTGTATCTGAAAAGTGTCAGCTTAAGTGAATTTACACAGCGGAGGTGTAGGCTACCACAGTTAATGGTTCCAGGTACCACTTTTTGTAATATGATACTGCTTCTATTTCCTCGAAAAGCCTCTGGGTGAGACTTTGATGTTATACAGCTTGTTTGATTTTTATTGTTCATAACAATAAAAATGAGTTGAAAATATGGAAAACACACACTTTATCATTGCATTATTGGTCCAGGCTCGGGATCAACTTTGGGAAAAATTGAATATATTTGATACTATTTAAACTTTCAGTCAAGAAAAATGGTACATAACGTATCTTTTTAGAACTGCAGTAGGTACTTCTGGTTATTATTTTTTTTGGAAGATATGCGACTCGAAAGTTGACTATCGAAAAATTTCCAAAAAGATGGAATCAATTAAATAATCGTCAAGACCGAAAGGCTGCATCGAGCTCCATAAAATTTTCAGATTTATTACTACATAAAACAGTTGATTGTGACTTTCATAAAAATTGCCATGACCAGATTAATTTTCAAACTTGTTACACCCAAGCACAATATATTATGGCGACCAGGTTGGCACTACAATAAAAAAAAGTTGAATTAATGTGGCCGATACTTGATGAAAACCCATAACATAAATGAAAATGTTTTAAACCTACAACGGTAGACAAGTATTGCGGTGGAAATTTTTTTTGTGATTCCGTTTTTTATTTCCAGTTATTTATAATTTTCAAATACTCATATTTTTTTCTTTTTGTTTCAGATACCTACTCATTCAGATCATCAGTTGTGCCAGTGAAAAACGAAAGAACACATTTCGTTGTGATGTTTTATTGAGAAAATATGTCTATTTATTGTTGAATAGTTGATTTTAAATTAATATATAAAATGTTGGACAGATAAAGCTATTAGGATATGTGAATTAGATAGACTTTTGGTGCATATGATCTCTACTAGTGAAGGTACTTGTAAATAAATTTGGTACAATATGTTTAATAATGAACAATATTTTATAATTTCAAACTGGGTCCTTTTTGAGATAAGCTATGGAAATGCTTCATCATCGATAGAAAGTTTTCATTTAATTTCATGTTTGTGATGAAAACTATCTATCTTGTTAGGTGTCAAAGAAGAATACCACCTAGCTCTTGTATACTAATCATAATAAACATTCAAATAAAAAATGTATTTATGGCCATTTTCCACTTTCATAGCTTATCTCTGAATTTTTGGCTGTAAAAATGTTGTGCCTTTATGATGAAATAAAAAATGTTCTTCTGTAATTCCATAGTGTGTACTTCACCAACCTACGTAAGATATTTAAAATGAATATTTGCATTGAATCAATGAAGCTATGAATACTTTTGGATGCTTCAATATTTTTGATGAGAAATTAACTCAGCAGCATTCTAAAATTTTCAACTGAATATTGTGTTCATTATCTTCTATGAATGAGATAATTTGAAGAAACCTGAATTTGTGAAAAAATTTATATTTTGTAAATATTTTCTTTTAGGATTTTATCTAATACATGAATTTTCTACAATGAATGAATTGTTTTTCTTTATTCACCCTGTGGTCGGACTAATATATTAATATTTCATAATATAACATAAGTTCGTGAAGAAGTAACTATACTCCATTCACTTTTATTTTAGCACTAGGTTGGACATGGAAATTTGACTCATTCGACTCTGTATAGTACAAAAATGTGGGGTTATGACGCTTGTTGAAACATTTTTGGGTTTTAAATCAACGCTATGCTGCCCGTTCTACGTAAAAGTCTCAATAATTACGTATTTTATCACAATGTCGAATCACTTCGGAAAATATGTGACGAACATGATTAACGTTTATGAAAACTGATTGCAGGCATACCAAATCTAGTTTTTTGCATGGAAAATAAAAGAGATCAGTTTTTAAACCTATTTATTTATTTTTGCTATGAAAGAAAATTTAATAATTGACCCATAATATGCAGTAGCTTGAGGAGAGTTAATGTTGTATATCTTCTCTGGCTGAAGGTTGGATTCATTACAAGAGTTGTAGATTTCAAAAAAATCAACCCGAAGATGAAATGCATATGATGCAGTAGTTGGGAATGGGTATATCTCTCGAAGGAATTAACTTATGATTACAATAGTGTTAAGTTCTTCGACAAAAAATCATCTTGCATCAGTGGATGTCAAAAGAATTAAAAGTAGTTTTAAAGCAAGGAGAACACCTTTGAACAAAAGTTTCACATTAACAAAACAACTGGCTCGTATTTATGGCTGATTATTTTTTAAACTTTGATACCAATAGTGATAATAATTATATATTGATCCCTTAAGACATTTACAATGTATTGAATGGGTCAAATGAAAAATAGAAAAAAATTATTTTCTGGAACTCATTCTTCGATGGCATTCTTCGAAAATCCTGTAGTAACTTTTCGTTCACCCTGAAATATGAATCTCAAATGCCACCAACTTAAATTGGATATACCTTAAAGAAAAGTTTGAACAAGGTAAGTAAAACATTTTTCAAATATGCATCTCAATTTGTTCAGTTATTCATCCATCTTGATGATTCATCAATGATTAACAATTAAATGTTGCCAAACTTAACAAAAAATTCTTTTCAATCATTCTATAAAAGTTTATTTCCTGAATTGAAGATATGTAGCTACTTTTTTCATTCTTTTGGATAAGTCGAGTGTTTTTTTTTTGTTAAGTGGAGAAACGCTAGAGTGCAGCGAAACAATTTCTTGATGTCTTTCTTGATAATTTATTTATTTGTTTATGAGGTTTTGATGATTTTAGTGACACAAATTGTTGTCATTCGCGTATAATAAGAAAACCACCTGGTCAGAACAAATTCATAACCAATTTCATTTTTAAAACTAGTGCTGCACTAGATTAGGAACTTTCGAAATGATTGAACCTAATTCATATAATGATATGCACTCAATGCACACCATTTCAACGAATGGCTTTTACTGAGATTTGCTTTATTGGAGCTTGAGGAATTATTGTAGTGATTTCAAAATATGCGCAAAATGCACCAGATTTATTCGAAAACAAACTACATACACATCATATTATGCTGAAAAAAATGTATCCCAATAGATCAGAAATACCTAAGATGATGCAATGCTTCAATGCGAAAATACACTGCGCAAAAAAATTAACGCACATTATGGAAATCTCAAATTTATTCTACAACTGAAGGTGTTCTCATTGATAATTATTTTTATCAGAATTATGCATGCATATGTTATCCACTTTCAACAGTTTTCTTCAATACAGATGTTTTTTCCCAGCAGGAATAAAAAAAGATGATATTATCAGATTTTGAATATATTGGCTCCATTCTAAAATCAGTTGTTCTCGATCAATTCTAGTGATCAATAGTTTTTCTTTCGTTTGATTTTCTACACTCGATCGCTATCAAGAGGAATGTGCCCAAGCGGTAGTTTTGCGAGAAGAAGGGTGGACATACACAAGAATTGCAGAAAGGTTTGGAGTTTCCCATACAAGTGTGTCCAGAATGTTGCAGCGATTCAGGGAGACAGGTATGAATGTCCGAAGACCAGGACAGGGTAGACCACGGGTAACAACTGCCATTCAAGAACGTTACTTGAGAGTTTTTTCGTTGAGACAACGGTTTGCAACCGCTCGCCTGCTTCAAATTCAGGATGAGCAAACTCATGAGGTGGAAATTAGCACTCAGACAATAAGAAATCGCCTCAGAGAATATGATTTAAGGCCTCATGTCGCGGCAGGAGGCCCAGCTCTTACCCCAGCCCATCGAAGGGCGCGTTTGGATTTTGCGAGAGAGCATATCCATTGGGAAGAGGCCGATTGGGAAAGAGTTCTCTTCACAGATGAGTCTAGATTCTGCCTCTACCATTGTGATCGACGTTCCTTTGTATACAGACGTCCACATGAAAGATATGCTCAGTGCAATTTCCTGAATACTACTGGTTTCGGAGGAGAATCGATTATGGTATGGGGTGGAATAATTTTGACTGCTCGCACAGACCTAGTGGTCGTTGATAATGGAGCCATGAATGCTGATAAGTATATAAGGAACATTCTTGAAGAGCATGTAGTGTCATTTGCTCCATACATTGGTGAAAATTTCATTTTTATGGACGATAATGCTAGACCCCATCGTGCGCGCATCGTTCAGGAGTACCTTGAAGAGGTTGAAGTCTCTCGAATGGAATGGCCAGCAAGAAGTCCAGATCTCAATCCGATTGAGCAGGTTTGGGACAACATCAATAGAAGGCTGAGAAGTTCAGAAAATCATCCAGATATTCTTAATGACTTAGGAATCCAACTCGGAGAAATCTGGAAAGGATTAGATCAGAACATTAAGATCACTCATTTTGAGTATGAACCGTCGTTGCCGAGCTGTAATTAACGCAAGGGGTGGAAATACCAAGTATTAAATCACTTATCAGCATTTCAGTATTTTGAAAATTGTTCATTTCTCTTCTTTCACATAAGATTAGGTGAAATCCTGAATTTTTCTTCCATTTAATGTGTCTTGTTTCGTTCAAAACCTTCCCGAGAAAACATAAAAAATAAGTTATAAAGTCAATGTAGAGTTAATTTTCATTAAAATTGAGATTTTCAGAATGTTCGTTAATTTTTTTGCGCGGTGTATTTAAGGAAAAAACTAATAACCAAAAAATAAAACCAGAATTTTATTGTAATGTGGAGTTTATTAGCTAGGAAATATATCAAAAAGATATTTGGGTACCCCTCCTCGTCAGCTTTATATTTTTGCTTGATCATGATAATCATGAAGGTACGTTTTTTTATTTTTTTTTCGGCTGGCCATGCACAAAATTCTGTTAAGTGTCTATTTCGATACGAATAATAATGGATCGGCATTGATTGAATCGGATTAGTGAGATTGAATCGTCGATGAAAAACCGTTAGAAATCTGTATGGGAATAAAACATGTGTTGTATTTCATGGGCCACCCCTTCTTTCCGATCTAGTTCACAACATATCGTATTAATAGTCTATTGCGAGAGGGGTGAACCTCATTCGGAAACACCGAAAATAAAATTTATCGATACATTGTTCACCCTACCAGGTAATAGGTAGAAGTCGCTAGAAAATGTCATAATAAGTTATCACATCATAATTGGCACTCTGAAATACTCGATCCGTTTGAAGGCAGAGGGGTAGATCTAGTTCTAGAGGTATGAAAAAAATGTGCTGAGCTGATGTGCTGAAAAGTGTTTCTTCCTAGTATTGTAGTAATTATACAGGGTGTTTCATAAACATTGCGAACAAATTCTGGATATTGTTCTCTGAAGTCTGAGTTAACTCGAATATTGTTATCCTGAAATTGTTCGCAATGTTTATAAAACACGCAGTATAATGCATCGAAAAGCATTCCTTCAAATTTTCTGCCAATTTTGGAATGGAGATTGGCAATCGATCCCCACAATGATGAGTTCAATTTCTAAAAGTGATTCGATGAAAGCTGAGGGTGAATCGTAATTTTCCAGTGATTATGAGGGGTCCTCAACGATTTAGGGAGTGTTGTTCCCTTTCATCTCTGAATTACTCATTGCAGAGCAATTTAATGTGAATTCACAGAATGATAGTTATGCGACTGTAATTCGTTTCAGATCGTGTGAGGGGATCCACTCTATCTCATTACCCAATTCTTACAACGAAGAGTGATGAAAATTCCATGTCTGGATAGGCTAGATGTAATGAGGGATCCTTACCAGTTACCAACTTGATACGAACGATCTAATGAAATTTTTCACGAATCATGAGAGCAATCTAGTCAGAAAAACTGATTCTATACAGGGTGTTGTCAAAAGTGAGTAGTAGGTGGGTTTTTTTTTTGACAGAAGGTAGAACTCATCAAAATAAGTCTCTTAACCGAAAATTGTTTATATAAGATATTTAAGATGGCTGACATACAACCCCTAGAAATTCGACAAAATTTCATTGAATTTCAAGTATGGGACTATGGAAGGTGACTCTGGCTTCGCAAAAACGAAACAAAACATAAACATATGGCTGGACCGAGGGGTGAACCGGTCATGAAAATGTTGTACACCACAATTCAGACAATTCACGCAATTCCTATAATAGCATATGAAACAATTCAGACAATTCAACAATTCACACAATTCAAGAAAATTCATGGCAATTCACGGCAATTCACGGACAATTCAATACAATTCATGGCAATTCAATACAATTCATGACAATTCAATACAATTCATGACAATTCAATACAATTCATAGTTATGTATTTTTTTTTTGAATATATATTTTGGGAATTTTCTTCACATCACACTATGAGAGGTCTGAAACCACTCAATAATATGTGTTATAGATATAGCCAGATAGTAGTTAAGGCTAACTGAGGCTAGCTTACAGAAATTGCTTCTATCCATGGATATCCTATACTTCATTGTTTGATGTACTGTTAACCTCCCCTCATCAACATAGTTATATAGTTATATAGGCTGATTCAAACAACTTTGAAATTCAACTGAATAAAATGTTGTGAAAACGACCTAATATAGGATAAGAGCATTCCCTTCCATAACAACAATTTTGGATTTTTCCAAATTGAGGTATAAAAGTGTGTTAAGAATTCGAAATGGACTGTATGAAAGAAATTTAATTGACTGAAAAAGAATATTCGAAAAGTGAAAAATGAAATAAAAAAGATTCTGAAAAATTGAAACTTATTTCGAAAACGGTTCGGGTCTGTGAAAAGTACGTCACCTCACCTTGAAACTCTCCTTTTATTGGGGAAACTTCGAAAATTCTTGTGTACACTTTCACTTGAGAAGACTTGGTGAAAAACATAACATCTTCAACAGACATATGCCCGAGAATATCAATCCGCGCGTGACCGAATTCAGCACTTGACTCAGCATATACAGGATGGTGCAGTAACATAACCGCCCACCTAAATAGGTTATATTTACATACTAAAGAAAACACCGAGGAGAAAAAAAAACCATATTTTAAGTTTATAATAATAAATTACCCGAAAAAAAAAAATGCGTTACCATCTTTAAATAACTCGAACTCCTAATGGACCGAGAAAAAAAAACAAAATAAGAAAAAACATCGATCATAAATCTATGCCCATTACTGAGGTAATGGACACAATTTCACCACTGGTCTTTGCAAAGTGCCATTATTAGTTCGAAGAGTACAAACTCTAACTCTACCGTCCTCACCACTATGTAAATTTTCTATTCTCCCAAGACGCCAACGTAAGGGAGGCAATTGCTCGTCTTTTATGAGAACGAGCATACCCGGAGAAAGCACAGTAGTACTATCATTATACCACCGTTTGCGTTGCTGTAGTGTGTTGAGATATTGCTTGTGCCAACGTTTCCAGAAATCTCTATGAAGACGAGAAAGGAGTTGCCACCGAGAAAGTCGATTCAAAGGAATTTCCGATAAATCAGGTTCAGGAAAAGTTGATAGGGGGGCTAGGGTTAAGAAATGTCCAGGAGTAAGTGCTGAAACATCATTTGGGTCAGAGCTCATTGGGCAAAGAGGGCGAGAGTTAAGTATAGCCTCTATTTGAACCAGAACAGTGTAAAACTCTTCAAATGTTAATTTTTGTTCACCGATGACTTTATAAAGATGTGACTTCACCGATTTGATGCCCGACTCCCACAACCCACCAAAATGTGGAGCTGAGGGTGGATTGAAGCCCCATTCAATTCTTTCCTCTTCACTTGCTTCCTTCATATATTGAGAAAGTTCACGGGAGGCTCCTTTGAAATTTGTGCCACAGTCGCTGAAAATTTTATTGCAACGACCTCGACGACTTATGAATCTTCGTAACGCTGCCAGAAAGGCTGACGAAGATAGGTCAGAGACGAGCTCTAAATGGAGTGCTTTGGTAGCAAAACACACAAAAAGACATACGTAGGATTTATGTGATCTGACACCCTTTGATCTGGAAGGGGTGGTGAAAAACGGTCCTCCAAAATCCACACCTACGCATTGGAATGGTTTGACAGATGTCACACGAACAGGAGGAAGATTTCCCATTAAGGGTTGGATTGATTTAGGATTGTTTCTGAAGCATGTGCAACACTTCGAAACAACTCGATGAATCGCCCGCCTTGCAGACAATATCCAAACAAATTGGGATAATATGAATTGAAGCGTTTGAGCTCCTGGATGTAGATGAACTCGGTGATAGCACTCAATGATTAGATCAGTAAGACGATGATTACAAGGAAGTAATGCTGGATATTTATGATCATAGGATAGACCGGAATATGACAATCTACCCCCAACTCTCAGAATTCCCTGTTCATCAATAAAGGGATTCAACTTCCGAAGATGCTTGACAAGAGGTTTCTTCCTCCTAATATTATCAATATCTTCGCTGAAAACAGAATATTGTACATGTTTCACCAGTTGGAAAAACGAACTTCTCATTTCAAGAGCTGACAACCGCCCCAGTTGTCTGGAATTAGAATGCCGCGAATTATGAATAAAACGCATAATAAATCCAAGAATATATTGAATTTTGAAAAGAGATGAATACCTTTCAATTAATTGGTCGATTATTCCAGATGAAATGCATGAAACAAATGTCATAACTCGCTGCTCCTCCGCAGCTAACGAATCAATAACGCGATCGTTATCCAATTTTCTAGGAAAATTTCCATTTTCCTGTAGCCAACTCGGTCCCGCCCACCATAGAGAGCACCCTTTAAGTTCTTTCGGTGTCAGACCACGAGTCGCGCAGTCAGCGGGATTATGTTCAGATGCTACATGAAACCAGTGCTCGGGTGAAACTAGTTCTTGAATTTTAGCGGTTCTATTACTAACAAAAGACTTCCACCGATGAGGTGAGGACTTTATCCATGTGAGTGCCACGGTTGAATCTGTCCAAGCGAACACTTCATCGAAAGTAATTATGCCACTATAAACATTTAGAACGTATGAAATTAATTTGGACAAGAGCAAAGCTCCACAAAGCTCTAATCTCGGGAGAGAAATTCTTTTTATCGGTGCAACCTTCGATTTTGCACAAATGAAAGAAGTGGTTATGGACTCATCAGAGGCCATAGTTCGACAATAAACAATTGCAGCATAGCCCCTTTCACTGCTATCTGCAAATCCATGTAATTCACATTTTACATGAGGTGATATAACAATACAACGCGGTACATTTATATCAGTTAAATTTGACAATTCAGACCTGCATATACTCCATTTTCTCTCAACAACCTCAGGAACTTGGTCATCCCAACCTAGGCCTAACGTCCACAGGTATTGAATCAAATATTTCACCAAGAAGGTGAAAGGTGAAAGAAATCCTAAGGGGTCAAAAATGCTAGAAATATCCGACAAGATAGTACGTTTAGTACATGGTTTCAACTCCATTTTGACACAGTAAGAGAAAGAATCTGTAGATGGGTGCCATTGCAGACCCAAGACTTTCAATGCTGAATCAGAGTTGAAATCGAGATGGGATTGATGCTGATATTCTGGTGGAATATCACTCAATAACGCAGGAGAATTGCTACTCCACTTTCGCAATTCGAAACCTCCCTTCTTCAGTAGAGAAATGAGCTCTCTTTGAATTTCAAGAGCTTCCAGAACATCCTGAGCTCCGGACAAGATATCATCCACATAAACTTCCGAAGTCAGTACCTTGACAGCCTTAGGAAAATGTTTCTGTTCATCCTGTGCTAATTGTAGTAGAGTTCGTAGAGCTAGGAAAGGTGCTGAAGCAATCCCATAGGTGACAGTATTCAATTGATATACCTTGACAGTTTCTGATGGTGAGAACCTCCAGAAAATTCGTTGAAAACGTCGATGCTCCGGCTTAATCAGAATTTGTCGATACATCTGCTTGATATCCGCTGAAAAAACAATTTTATGGATGCGAAATTGAAGCAAGAGAGCAATGATATCTTCTTGTAACCGTGGGCCAACAAGAAGATGATCATTCAAAGAGTTGAATCCCGGAACCTTAGCTGAGGCATCGAAAACAACCCTTAACTTTGTGGAAACACTTTCAGGTTTCACAACACAATGATGGGGTATATAATAACAACAAGCATTTTGACCAACATCTTCAGTGGAAACCAATGACATATGACCACTGGTTTCATAGTCCTTCATGAAATCACGATAACTTTCATAAAGTGTTTTCGACCGTGAAAGACGACGTTCCAATGCATGGAAACGACGTAATGCCAATGAATATGAATCCCCAAAAACAAGAGGAGTAGATTCTTTAAAAGGCAAAGTCACCATGTACCTACCCGATGAATCACGTGAATAACTCTCCAAAAATATTTTTTCACACAATTGATCCTCATGTGACATCACCTGAATTTGGGGTATTTCCTCTATTTCCCAAAATTTTTTGAGGGTTGAATCTAGGTCGGAATTCAAACCGACATGAAATGAATTGAAACTCACACAAGGAGAAGATTTCACTCTTCCCATTATAACCCAGCCGAAAATGGTCTCTATTGCAGATGGCTCTGTAGTAGAACCCTTTAGAGTACCTCCTTTCAAAATCAGAGGAAACAAGTCAGCTCCAAGTAGTAAGTCTATAGGTCCAGGAGTGTTGAATTTCGGATCCGCTAATTTTAAATTAGACAGAGTACTCCAATTATCGTTCGAGGGAAGATGCAAATTAGGCATTTCCGAGCATATTTTGGGTAGAACTATAGCATCGAAAGTGAAAGAGGGATTCACTTGTCCTGAAGGCCTCATAGTGCACATTACACTTCGATTTGAGGATGAAACGTTTCCTCCAACACCGAACAGTGAACAATTTGTATAACAATTCTTAAGACCTAATCTATTTGAACAACTTCGTGTTATGATATTGGCCTGAGAACCAGCATCTAAAAGAACTCTTACATGTTGAAAATTTCCAAAACCATCTTGTATTTCAACTATAGCAGTAGCGAGAATAACTGTAGAAGGTGATGAATTTACATTTGCAAGTACTTGAGCTGAGCTGGATGAAATGTCGGATGGAGATTCTAAGGAACGCGGTTTATTAGATAAATGGATCAACGAATGGTGCTTGCCATTGCATGAGCGACAAGAAGATTTAGAAGAGCAAGAAGAAATTGTATGGCCAGAATGAAGGCAATTGAAACACCAGTTGCTTTGTTTAACTATTTCATATCTCTCTGAAGGAGATTTATTGAGAAACGAAGGACATTTGTAAATTGAGTGTTCCAACCTGCAGAAATTACATGATATTTTGCTAGCATGAGTTGCGGAAACTTCAGTGCGAGAAAGAAATGTAGAACTCTTCTTATGAGTATGAGAAGCTTGTGGTTTAGGTTGAGGATTCGGTTTTTGCGGAATGGAAAAACTGACTGATTCTAACGCTATACACTGATTTAGCAAAAAATGTTGCAAGGTTTTAAATGAAGGAATCTCTGTGGAACATTGATTCAATTCAAAACGTTTTATCGTTGAAGAATCTAACTTCTGAATCATTATGTGAAAAAGTACGAAATCCCAATTATTCGTTGGAAGATTTAATAATTTTAGCGCTGATAAATTTTCTGAAAACACCTCGAGCAATCGTCTCAACCCACCAGCCGATTCACCCTGAAGTTTAGGTGTATTCACGATTTCTTGCCAACACGAGTTAGCTAGAAGTCGAACATTTTGATATCGTTCAGTTAACGTCTTGAAAGCTGGCTCGTAATTTCGAGCGATCAAAGGAAAACCTTTCACAATACTTAAAGGCTGCGTAGATAACGAACTAATAAGATATTGAAACTTTTCGATATCGGACAAACTAGAATTGTTGTGGATGAGGCTAGTAAACATGTCGTAAAATGTAGGCCAACTTTTATAACTTCCATCAAAGGTTGGTAGCGAAATTTTTGGAAGTTTAACATTCGATGAATGAGCGGTCTGAACGTAAGAAGATGACTGCAAAACCGGAAGTAATCTATCATGAATTGTTCTTATAGTGAAATAATTGTCTTCGAAACTACTTCTTACTTGTTTTTCGATTTCGAAATCAGGATTTTCAGTTGTCGCTAACATGGCAATGATCGACTTATGAATATCCTGAAATTCTTGATATATTTCATCTAAAGTGTCACAACGTAATTTAAATCTTGTATATAAGCTTTGATCATCAACTGCAGATTGAGCTAAATTCAAAATTTCTTCAATGTTGTCAATATGCAGCTGACGTAGAGCTCTATTTTGCTTAAGTTTAGCCACACTCATTTTGATATTAACAAGAGAGGCACTGTGCAAAAATCGTGAAGAAACACCAAAGAATCACTTTTAATATCAATCGATATTTTATTCTCAAAATTGTGTTTCAACGCAAGAAAGAAAATTGAAACAGAAATAATGTATTTACTTTCAATTTTCGACGAAAAGAGCTGAAAGGAAAAATGAGTAAAATTATCAAGATTAATTATTTTTATCTTGCGGATTGAAAGAAAATAAATATGTGAACTCGAAGACTGAATTAGATTCAAAACATCGGTGGATGTTCTTATCTCATCACCAGATGTTCCGTGCAACTGAATGCAATGAAAATACAAAATTATGAAATTTCTAAGGAATTTTGAAAGTTAAATGCTGAATCAACTACGAAAATCCGGCTACGAAAAAGGACCAAAATGTTAAGAATTCGAAATGGACTGTATGAAAGAAATTTAATTGACTGAAAAAGAATATTCGAAAAGTGAAAAATGAAATAAAAAAGATTCTGAAAAATTGAAACTTATTTCGAAAACGGTTCGGGTCTGTGAAAAGTACGTCACCTTACCTTGAAACTCTCCTTTTATTGGGGAAACTTCGAAAATTCTTGTGTACACTTTCACTTGAGAAGACTTGGTGAAAAACATAACATCTTCAACAGACATATGCCCGAGAATATCAATCCGCGCGTGACCGAATTCAGCACTTGACTCAGCATATACAGGATGGTGGTTGCGAACCAACTTATCAGAACGTATCTTTCACAGCGAGGCAAAGCGGGGCTTTGTAAATAGTTGGTCCGGATTAACGATTAATGGACTTGTTACTGCACCACCCTGTATATGCTGAGTCAAGTGCTGAATTCGGTCACGCGCGGATTGATATTTCGGGCATATGTCTGTTGAAGATGTTATGTTTTTCACCAAGTCTTCTCAAGTGAAAGTGTACACAAGAATTTTCGAAGTTTCCCCAATAAAAGGAGAGTTTCAAGGTAAGGTGACGTACTTTTCACAGACCCGAACCGTTTTCGAAATAAGTTTCAATTTTTCAGAATCTTTTTTTTTTCATTTTTCACTTTTCGAATATTCTTTTTCAGTCAATTAAATTTCTTTCATACAGTCCATTTCGAATTCTTAACATTTTGGATGATCCGAAAAAATACATTCAGGTAAATTTTTTAAAATTCCCTCAGCAAATGGCTCTAGAGTTATTCTGTGCATAAAATCTTTTTGGTCAAAATGGGCAACCCTAATATTGAATACAACAGAGCGTACCCGTTCGTAACGACAATTTTTGTAGGTTTTTCCTAATTGAGTTATAAAATTTTATGAAGCGAAGAAATACTTCTAGGTGGAATCTTTTGAATCAGTACCTTCGATCAAACGCAAATTGATCGAGTAGTTGAAAAAAATGGTTACTGTGCAAGCTATTAATTTTAAATCATACATCAACATGTCGAGTTATTTTATGGAATTTTATGAAAGTATGTGAAGTACTACAAAATAATAACACAACTTTCCAGGTTTCAGAAACATGGTGCGTTGAAATCAAGATTGTGTTCTCATGAAAGTTGTTCGTTCAATTTATATGGAATAACAAAGAGCTTACAGAATAACCATCAAGAGATTCGACACACGTGCTGAAATATCTATGTCTACTTTTTGAGTGCTGAAAACAATTATTAATATTATTAATTCATCTTCACTGATTTCAACTAAAAATATATCCCTCTCCGAATTGCCCAATTCGGTGATCCTTAGTCTGTACCTACATATCTAGGAATTCATTCAACGCGAACTTTAATGATTACATTACTAAAGCTCTATTGATTACAAACATTAGAAAAATGTTTATAATAATTTTTATTTTAGACTTGGAGAGACATCTCCAAGCGAGTCTCCAAGTCTTAGATGAACCTCCGAATTATCTTTGTCAGGTTGAGAGGGAAGAAGCTGTGAATATATAATTGACATTATTGCAATCGATATACCGATATAGACCGACATTTCGAATTAACATCTTCTCAGAAATTATAAAAGTGTTAAAAATGAGGTTGAAATAACCAAAATTATATGACATTGAAGAAAGAACGCCCGTTCTTAACAATGATTTTGATGGGTTATTCCCAACAGAGTAATAAAACGGTTTCAACCAAAGGAATCGTTTCAGGTACCTGCTATTGAACGCAAAGAGATCGGGACCAATATTCACCAATATTGTTGGTGAATAGTCCCTGTGTTTTGATGACTGTTCATGATGTAAAATGTTATATCGAACCAATTTACTCTATTCTCAAGAATGCACATGTCTCGAGAAAATTTGAAATTTTTAACTTTGAATCCCTCCAGGCCCGTACGGGCTGACAATGAGCTTTGATGATTTTCATTGGTATAAATCAAGGTATGAATAATATCCGATTGCACCATATCTCATTCTTTTTCCAAGAGAAACTAAAATCCTAAAACGAGCATTAATATCTTTTTCAGAACTGTAAGAATGGTATACTGAACAATACTGTTATCCTTAGAGCGCGGCGTTGACAGATTGTAACTGTGGATGAAAGAAACCTGGCTTCACACCCGTAGGAAATTATTGTGTATCAATAAGAAATTCTTACCTGCTCAATCTTATATCACTTTAATTCAAATCACAGAATACAGAAATTAAACTCGGAGTTTGCACTATTGCGCCGGCATGCGACTATATATGTACATGTCTACATGAATATGACTATATACATGTCCATATACATGTGCAAACCTCCCTTTCTGCGTCCTAATAGTTGGACAGGTTGGACACCTGTGAATTGCAAGACAGCGAATCGCCCAACAATTGGAAAATGCATTGCAATTCATAACAATTCCAGACAATTCATGAGAATTTTCGAACAATTCACGGAAATTAATAGTTCAGAACAATTCTTTATAATTTACGACGATGGGCAAGTTTCCTAAAACTCCAAAATCGACTTCGAATTATTTATGGAAACCCATTTCCATTAGTTATCCAACACGTAAGAGATTCGCTTCAAAATTCAGATATACACCCTTCGAAACAATGAACATCCGATTGTGTAAAAGCGTGTAACGTAGAATGCCCTTACTACAGTCTAGTAATTTTTGTCAATTCGACACCAGTGAAACCGATCAAGAAAATATTGAATTCCATATCCACCGAAATATCCACATATTACAAAAAAAATTTCTGAATTCTATACCTTATAAGGTATGTTCTATAGAATATATCCATGTTCTATAAGAGAGCTCTTCTGAAATCACAATTTCCGACCGAATGCAATGTGTTAAAATTCTAAAAAAATAAATTTCCATATATGTATTTGAGTTATAAAAATTCTTAGATTTTGAAATTTGGAAAAATAGCTCATTCTCCACAATTCACGACAATTCTCAACAATTCCTGACAATTCACACAATTCTTGGCAATTCACAACAATTCTTGACAATTCACCACAATTCCTGGCAATTCATGACAATTCTTGGCAATTAAATTCAATTCATGACAATTCCTGCAATTTGTACACCACAATTCACGACCGGTTCACCCCTCGGGCTGGACAATGAATGGTTCAGTACCAAGTTCATCGGATTAGATGCATCAGGTCACTTTTGAGAGAATCATAATTGTTGTATCGTGTAATCTAGGGTGAAAAAAAAATTAGAAAATCGAGGCAGTTTCTGGAAAGTGCTTATGTGAGTTATGTTGAAAGAGTGCTATGATGTTTCCCCATTTCGTCCCATTTTTACGATGATTGTTGGAATGTTCGGACAAGAAGATTGTGATGGGCATTGTGAAGAAATTCGTGAATAATTAAGATGAATTTTATTGGTGAGATTTTGAAGTATCATTCAATTTTTTCCACCGCTTTGCGATAATTCAGCTAACAAACGGTCTAGGGTGGTATTACGATCTATTTCAGTAATCATTTTCAATGTTTTTAACTTTGTCCTTTTGAAAGTTTTGTATAGGTGATTTTTGGTGAAACGCTTCATTTTGACCAGTTCTACCTTCTGTTAAAAAGAAAGCCTCACCTTCAGATACAGCCTGTATTATTACTTTGCGAACCAAAAAGATGTGAGCTTTAGTGGGAATCGATACAAATTATATATAATCGATTAAAATTGTATAATTATTCCTGATAAAATTGTAGGTACCCACAATGCAGTTCGAAGTGGCTCTTTTTCCTTATTGTAAATTTATCTTTGATGAATGTGAAAGTTTCCATTTTGGGTTTAGAATTTTTTTAGTAGCCTCCCCTCTTTTTTACTCAGAATCGATTGAAATAATACAAAATACAGCTTACTTGAAATAATTCGTGTAAATTGATAATCTTCTGAAAACCACCCTGTACATTTTAGGTGCAGACAGCAAACAGTGTTATAATAAATATTTAATAATTGAGAAATGTATTATGGTAAGAAATATTCCAAAAAGTGTGACCTCCCGTTTCACCAATTTTTTCCATAAGAAACCCAATAACTTTTAAACCGTTGAGTTTCTACACAAGTTTTGCGTGACTCCTTAACTCTTACAAATATTGAAATAGTAGATTCTTGAGTTCAAAAGAATTACTTTTTTATTTACCTTTTTTTCCGAATCGGCTTGGTTCAAAAAATACAGGCTTTAAAAAAAA
Organism: Coccinella septempunctata; assembly: GCF_907165205.1. Classification (NCBI taxonomy): domain Eukaryota; kingdom Metazoa; phylum Arthropoda; class Insecta; order Coleoptera; family Coccinellidae; genus Coccinella; species Coccinella septempunctata. Next base: position 1,543,397 of record NC_058191.1, read on the forward strand.
ATTATTTTTAGTTCTATCTCACAAATGTTTTAATTGAATTAATTGTGTTTCGGAATATCGTTTTTCATTTATTTGATGAATCTTTTTCGAACACAAGATATCACCCATGTCTTCCAGTTTTCTCATTATGATCTTCACGTACCATAAAAATACCAAAAATTCAAAGAACCCAACTCTTGAAACTGAGTTGGACGCTAACCAATGAATATTTGAACGTTTTGTAAAATAGAAGTATTCTTCATATTTTCTCGTATAATGCGCCGTTTTCGAGTAATTCGTTATTAAAAATTAAAAAGTAACTGCGAAATTTGAAAAATTGGAAATTGGCTGAATACAACTATGTTTGAAAAATCCACAGATGTGTAGTTTCACAAATTTAGATAGTTATTCTGAAGATAATTTTGTTTTTCCAGGGGTGGCACAGCTCATTATGAAAACATAAAATGGCTACATCTTTTTATCAGGGCCGAATCAGAAAAAATGGTATAGGAAAAAAGTGTTTCTTTTGACTTCAAGAATAAATACTAACCCTGCATTTTTGAAATTGCCATCAAATAATCTATCTGACAATGGAAAGATATACTGAGTGTGTCGTTAACTAAATATAACTGAATGTTGAGTAGGGAGAAATTTTAGGGAGAAAGTTAATTGTTGAAAATCGCAAATTTTCAGCACAAAATTATTATTCGTTCTCCATAAAGGTCTAATAGGCCCTCGCACTGAATCACCTTGTATAGCATTACGTCTATTTCAACAGTATTCGAATGAAAATCTGGCGTTTTGGGGAGATAAACTGAGGACTGAATATAAGCTCTCCATTATTATTATGTTCTGAGATTTTTGTATTTCTATTTCAGACTTTTAGGATTATTGCATTATTAATTCAGAGAATGACTCTTTGTGGGCATTTTCAAATGATGCAGTCATGAGAATGTCTGCATGCAAAATTCCAACTCAATTTCTCGGCTGATGATAAATTAAATTATGAAATATTCTGACAAAAATGATTCCACAATTTTTCAACCCACAAAGATCCACTGGTTCTGAAACTACAAACATTTTCAATGATATATTAACCTTTTCATCAGGTACGGGTCTAATGCTTAGTAAAAGGTGTTTCTAACTGACTCAAACTTGAGACTCTCTTCGAAATGGTTTCAGCCAGCTTCAGAAAGAGTCAGTAGAGGTGTAAAGGCCATAGATAGGAAAACAAACCAACAAAAAATAAAAATCAAATGTTTATTATGTCTCAAACTTTTACACAAAGGTCATATCCGAAAACTCTCATGTATGTATTTGTATACTCGCCACAGAATTTCAACCATCACTACCAGATTCTCAGGATACTACCAGGTTTTTTGTACATGAAAAGAATTTGTGACGACATACATATTATCAGGAATCAGAATTCCCATCTCACCCGGAAATGAGGTATCTTACGTCAAGAGTGGCTTTCAGGGTGGAGGTCCACCAATTAAATATCTTATGCAATCACCTGTGCAAGGTGTCCTGCACACGCACCATATTTGACCACGTGCACGTATTATTCGAAGTTAACAACCATGTCCGACCAGGGAATGAATAAACCATAAAAGATAAATTGTTCTATTAATTATTTATTTGGAACCTGTACATTATAGCTGATAAGTTACGAATTAGAGTGACGAAATTGATGCGTTGAATAGAAAATAGACCAAGCCTTTAGGTTTGATCAGTTTCAAGAGACACGCATGGTTTGAGGGAAATTGTACGGATAGACTCTTGTTTTTACAACCAAATTGAAATTCAAAGTATATCCAGGAACGCATGCACTGAGGTGGGTGAAATTTTGAATTATATTACTAGAGAGTTGGACTTTCAGAATTTGTATTATATTTAGACCTTGACGATGATTTTTCTGGAAGATATGATGTGATGTGATATTGATCTTATCAGCAATTGGTGTAGTCGAAACGGGCTCCTTCTCAATGTGGATAAAACTGAGTGCATTATTTTCAGGACTAATAGATCTAGGGAAAATTTTCCAGAAAATATCCAATTCAATAATACCATCGTTGAAATAGCACAATCCACCAAATTCTTGGGAGTTCATGTCGATAATAAATTGAACATACTATACATACATCAGTTGAGTAAAAAACTAAATAGTGCTCTGTATATGATAAGGGTGTTATCCCGACATGTAGACAGGCAACTTTTAAGATCCATCTATTTCTCAGGTTTCGATTCCTTACTTAGGTATGGAATAGTGATTTGGGGTAATGGTTCTGATGGCTGTAAATTATTTGTTATTCAAAAATACGCTTTAAGATCTATGCTTGGACTAAAATTTAGAGAAACTTGCAGAGGGCATTTCAGACAGAATGGAATTCTCACTTTTTATGGATTATACGTTCTGGAAAGCATACTTTTTATGAAAAAAAATCCACATTATTTTGAGGATATAAAAAATTATAATAACACAAGACGTACTGTACACTTTTTCTTTCCAATACATAAAAAGACACTAACTGAAAAAAACACTAAGTATATGTGTATAAAATTATATAATACTGTACCTAAGAATATTTTGAATATAGTGAATTTCGCCAAATTCAAAAAAGAACTCACAAATTTAATTATAGATATCGAACCTTACTCGATTTCAGAATTTTTAAACTATTCCTATGTGAACACTATAGTATAATTTGTTTTTGTTTTCTATTGTTGACGGTTTCTCATTTTTTTTTTGTATATTTGTATTGAAAATTCTGAGAATAAAGTTGTTGTTATTGTTATTGTTATTGTTATTGTTATGTTGTCGAAAAGTTCCTAAAAATATGAGATTAGCTGAAATTTGTTGAGACCGAACCAATGCACCGAGATCGGTGAAATTTTGGGATTATCACTTTCCGATTGTGTTTCATATCTACACCTACGATCCTTTTTCTGTGAGACAAGTTTTTTACTTGTCGAAGGGTGAAAAATTCCTAAAAAATGAGGTAAGTTAAAAATTCGTCAAGACCGAAGAATTACACCGAGGTCGGTTAAATTTAGATTTTAGATTTATCACTAGGAGAGTTTCTTTTTAAGAATGTGAATCATAATTAGACCTACGAATTTTTCGCTGACATTCAAAGAAAATCCTTAACATGTAGTAACTTCTTGCGTTCGTTCACCCTAAAATAAAAACCTCAAATGCCACCCCCTACACATTCTCCTCTTAATTAGATACATTTATTACAGCGAACCTGCAACGTCTCTAGACCTTTCAAAAAAAATGTTTCTTCTTGTTCTGCAAACCAGACCAGACTTGAGGAACGAGATGATAGCCTGATGGAGCCAAATCTGGTGAATAAGGGGGGTGTTCTAGTAATTCAAACCCTAAATCTCTAATTTTTAGCATGGCAACATCAGATTTGTGTGCAGTGGTGTTGTCTTGCAGAAACAAAACAACTTTGGATAGCTTTCCAAGTCTTTTCTCTTTAATTTTTTTCCGTAAAGTGTTCAGTAATGTCAAATAGTAATCTCCGGTTATTTTCCTACCCTTATCCATAAAATCAATCATGATTACTCCATGGCAATCCCAAAAAACTGCAGAAAGAACTTTTTCAGCAGATTTTTAGACACGAAACTTCTTAGGTCTTGGAGAACCAGAGGGTCACCATTGTTGCTTTGTTTCTGAATCGTAGAAATATACCCAAGTCTCATCCATAGTAACAATTCGGTTTAAGAAGTCTACATCGTTTTCAAATCGAGATCAGATCGAACGCGATGCTTCTACCCTTGCACGCTTTTGGTCAACATTCAAACATTTGAGGATCCATTTTGCAGCAATTTTTTCATGTCCAAATTGACGTGAACCATATGATGAACGCGTTCATATGAAATATTCAGTGCTTCAGATATCCGTTTTATCCCGATTCGACGGTCTGATAAAATGAACTGCATCGATATTTTCGGGGACAGAAACTATGGCCTTCCCGATCGGTCATCATCTTCAATGGAAAATTTACCTCTTTTGAAGCTTGCAGTCCAATTTTTCACTGTCGCATACGAAGGACATTGATCACCAAGGGTATTAAGCATATCTTACTCTAATTTTTCAATTTTCACAATTTCGGTGGACATCTTCTTTCTTTTAATTTATTGTATTATATCCACACTGACACTTCTAATGAGTTATTGTTAAGGTAACGCAATATTTTTTTTATGTATAGAACTGGTCTAGTCTTCCTAGATATCAATCAATATATCCTCGTAGTTTTACAAGGATAAGGATAATTTACATTATAGTTTAAGGATTCTTTCGAATTTTTGTTTGCCGAGAAAAAACTATAAATAAAATTATGGCTGATAACAAGTATTGAAATATTTTACTTGGGAAAATTGAAACCGCATAGTCCGCATACAAATCAAAATAAAAGGACCAACTTCCTACCGTTAATAATTAATGTATAATAACTCATTTCGGAAGTATTTCCAAAGCTTTTTTGTAACAGGAAGCTCCTGGTTAGTGCCTGAAAAAGCGGTCTACAACTTTCCCGACATAGGATTAGCGGCGGCAGGAAAGAATTCGAAAGCGACATTTCTAATATGCCAAACGTGTGGCGTTCATAATTCCTGATTGAAGTGTGCCACAGTTCATTAAAGTGCTTCCGGCTTTCCAACGGTGGTGGAACACCCCTAACACGTGTTTCTCGACGGTCTGTAATTCCGTTCAAATGGGTAAACCACCGGTTGTAAGTTCGGAGTTTATGGCGTAAAATTATGAATTAAAATTTTGCTCAGGCGTCACGGGGTTGTAAGTAGCGGAAACAATTTTTATATAAGCTTCTAACATTTAGTTACCAATTGAACTTTTGTCATGAAATCTATACAAAGTGTATGTGGAAAAATTGAGAAATGTGGAGGATTCATATGAAATGAAAACGTTAAAAAGAATGACTAGTTTCGTTGAAATTCAATCATTCATAGTCCGCACGAAAAATATTTTCTTTGAACATTCAGTTCTATATGCGAATTTCGCGTGTTTTTTTCGAAATTACATACATATTTTGATTTTCTACTGCGTAACATTCTTTATTCATTCGCCTTGAAAACCTGCTTTTTGGTTGAATAGTTTGGCTTATGCTTGCAGTCCGCGTTATCAATATCAAATTTTAAGAACTTGTTGAAAAAGTTGGTTCTGGTACTCTCCAACTAAAGGTATATCTATTAATAGTTGAGGTTTTGAGAAGAGCTGCCTTATTGGACCTTGATTTGTAGACCTTTTTATGTCATCACTATCATCTTCTATTCAACTGAATGAAAGAATTCATTGCTCTGACAAAAAAATACTAGAAATGTCTTCTTTTCAAAACAGTGCTTTCTACTAAGTACATCACATTGCGTTTCTGTGTACCACAGTTACAAATGAATCCCATTTAAGTATCGGTTTGAATATCGGTAACGGTAACATTTGGGGATCCATTTTGCAGCAATTTTTCTCATGTCCAAATTGAAAAAGCCCATCTAAGTATCGATTTAAATATACCTAGGTAAATATTGTACAGGGTAGGTATTCCAAATTGCTTGATTATGGCTGTTTCTGGTACTTCCAGAATAGATAGGTGAACGTTGAGAGGAGTCCTGGGATCGATTTTCGTGAAAAGTCCATTAAAGGAAACCGTTTCTCGATATCTTCATTTGTCTCCGAGATATAAAACCAAATTTTGATATATTGTCGATTTCGAAAATGTGCCATAATTTTGTATCTTCTAAAATATTCAAAAACCATAAAAACCTCTACAGGCATTTTTTCACCCTGAATACGACACTATATTCAACTTTTTTTCATCGCCTGATAGAAGGATGGAAAAAAAATCTCGTTCATTTTAAATACGAATGGTATATTTTTTTTATCTCATGTTATATAAAAAAAATAGCTTTACAAACATATATATGTCGATATATTACTTCTATACACAAGGCAAAATCAACGTTTTATTGAAATTAACATTTTTGATCGAATTCTTATATCCACTCCCAATAAATCTCTGTGATATAAATTAAAACTTCATTTGTTAGCTGAAACATCTATAACTCCAATAAAATCATGTTATTCATTTTACATTCGATTTGAATGAATATCGAGCAGAATTTCTATAAACAATTTTAATATAACTCATAAAAAATTCTCAAATGGAGTACCATCATTCTGCAAACTTTTTTTTTAAAGGATTCACTGTATTCAACAGAATAACTATGGGAAAATGTCTCTAACGGCATACCTGACTCTTTTCTCTAAATCACTCCACTTTATGACTATTTTATTTTTTACATATCCTCATACGAAAAAATCCAAACGATTGAGGTCTCTTGATCTTGCCGACAAGGCTATAGGACCATGCGATCCATCCACTGGAAATAAAAGTTTCACTTCACTTAATTCTCAGTTCTCAGTTGTTTGAATGAATTGTTAATAAGTTTTTTCTTCAAAAATTTTGAGGGTGATTGAAGTCTCCCAATTTCGATGCATCGCAAGAAATATACAGGGTGTCTGTGAACAAATGCGAAGGACTTAGGTTGATGATTCCTCGATGATATTGCAGGGGTAGTTCCTATAAATTTTTTTCGAAATCGACCCCCCACAATAGAGAGAGCCATTGGAAGGCGATGGCGAGTTGACAGTTTTTAATTTCTTTTACGGGTTCTAAAAAACACTGAGTCATGAAACTATACATAATATAGCACTAAGTAGATGTTACTCACACCATTTTTTTAGATCTCATAACTGTATTATTAGGGGTTGAAAATAACAACCCCTTATGATTTTCCTTCAAAAATTGTTTTCGTGAACTAGATTTTCGAATATTAAAATTCTCTTATGGTTCCCCATTCAATTCCGGAGGAAAAAAGTGTCTTGCAAAATTTCGACCCAATCGATTCTTTTCTCGGAATAAATAAAAACTTACAAGCAGTTCTGTTCACTGTTCATTCCATTTAATTTTTTTCATGTGTTACGTGGTGTCCATAACGGATCATAGAAATTAATTACCATTTCAGAGATATAGAGAAGGGTTGGTGTTTTTTAAATGGGACACTCTATATTTTACTACTCAAAGGTCGAACACAACATAAGACTAACTAGAAAGAGCACTAAAATAAAGTATGTATCTCGAAAAGAAATCCGGATAGCGATATATAAAATAACTAGTCATTTCGCAGAAACGCCATGTAATTAGATGTTCACGATCTGATTTCTGATATCTAATTATTTCGAAACAAGTGATCGGAGGTGTTCGAAGATTTTTTCTCTGAGTTTTATAGTTCTGGATATGCTCCTAGTGAGCATTTGTACCACATTTGAGTTAAGGGAAATAAAACCCAGAAAAAGTTCTCCAAGCAAAAGCTATGATGGAATTTTTTTTCGAAAATGAGTTTTAAGACGTTGTTAAATGTGATAAATAAGTTATATTTTCCATATCCATCCATATCTTATATAATTATTACAAGATGATTTTCACTAGTAGGTTGGGTACATTGAGTTTTAACTCTGGGGGTTGAATGCTATCTTTGTTATTCAAATAATAATAATAATTATACTCAATAATGCTATTCACATTCAATATATCTAGAATTGATGTAGGTGTTGCCACCTAGTGGGTAACACACCAAGTATAACGAAGAGTTCCTTTTATTGATATAGAAGTCTATCAGGTGTATATCATTGAAACGTTCATAATACACCGTATAGGTATTATCTTAAATTGGGGGTTCAATAATCAAAGGTGTAGGACATTATAATTATACCACATCCACTTGAAGTACCTCTTTAAAAGTGTCATTCTACAATGATACCGTACCGTTATTGCGCAATCCGGTAGATGGCCCAAGCAGATGTATCTATAGATATAGAAAGTTTCAATAGATGGAGCACCAGTCTTTATAGCAAGTAAAAAAATTCCGCCGAATTTGAGATGATAAATTTGTGTGCGGGAAAGTGATTATTGGCGACTTCAAATGCGTGCACCCTTGTAGAAAATAGTTATTTTCCTATCAAGTGCGGAAAGTGATACTTGCCCGCACGAAACTGCCGTTGCCCGAACGATGCGAAGCAGAGTTCGGGTAAGCAGTTGAGTGCGGGCAAGACACTTTCCGCAAGAGTTAGCAACAATATTTTTTCTACAAGCGCTTGAAATATATAAATGTATCCATTTTACGAAACAGATCATATCTCATTTGATTAATTCATATATAATGACAGACGTTATTCTGCATGTCGTTACTAAGGGTTTCTCATCGTTGACGTTCTGTTCATAGAAAGATGATAGAATTTAATTTACTCTATAATATTTGCGTGCGGGAAAGTGACTCTTTGCAACTTGGAATGCGTGCGGGAAAAAGGTTGAACGCGCATGCTTGTAGAAAAAATATTTTTCAATTCCGGAAGGAGGATTTTTCAACGCAAAAAAACTATGTATTTTCCTTCCCGACAAGACAAGATTTTCAACTCGTAGAAAAAATTACTTTACAACCAACTAAAATATCTATCGATTGTTGAAATGTTGTTCTTCGAAGAAATGTTTGTCGACATTATGGAGAAATATTTTTCAGTGCAAAAAGCTATATTTTTGTAACCCAAGAGCAAATGGTGAGCAATTATGAGGGGCACAATAGGTGTACTATAACCATAGATTAATTATTAATATGTCTTTGACGATATCTCCTTCATAACCCAGGCAAAAAAAAATTTTCGAGACCCTAGGAAACTATAATCTTCATCTCGAGAAAAAAATTTTCGACCCCGTGAAAATATTCTTCAATCTCGAGAAAAAACATTCTTCTCTTCTGGGAAATAGTAATCTTCCTAACAAGTGCGAAAAGTAATACTTGATCGCACGAAACTGCCGGATATATATGAATATATCCATTTTACGAAACACACAAATTTGATTTCCTCAATTCATATGCAATGGCAGATGTAATTCTTCAAGTCGTTACCATGGTTATCTCATCGCTAGCGTTCGGTGCATAGAGACGTGGTATTTTTCAAGGCAAAAAATATTTCTGACCCTGAGAAAACAGTTATTTATGCAACCTGTTGGGAAAAACCTTATTTTTCGTAATGAGCGTATTTCTGCGCACTGAGCGAAGCAAATTGAGCAAAAGAACCCGAATGGTTATGAATTCAAATTAAAAGTATCTACCAAAAACTTACAATCAAGCGTCCCTCGCAGATTCGTCTAGTGACGATGATATTCAATTTTTCACTCCATTACTATGGAAATAAGTATCTTGTCATCATCAGTTTCGTTGTTATGAAAAATAAAACTTTTCAGAACATCAGTTATAGTGGTATTCTGCTTTCATCTGTAAGCCAATCTGTAACTTTTCATAAGCTTACAGGAAAATTGCAATTCTGGACGTTTTTAGTGATCTGTAGCTTACAGGAATACGTAACTTTTCATGATAAGCAGTTTAAAAGTAACACTGTAAAGGAGATAGGTACAGGAACATTTCCAGAATTGCATTATTTACGAATCAGTCAATCGGACACAGACAGATCGATCGTACTCTACAGGTACTTAAGATGAAAAACATAATACAACCATTAGTTTCAAACAGTGTGACTTTATATGTTAAAATTAGAAAATAGCCATTTATGGATGGTATCACTTATAAAATGCCTTATTTTGTGTAACGCGTTGTAATCACTTGTAATCTTCAGGATAGAAAGTGTAAGTGTATTCAAGTTTTTTTGAGAGAATCATGATGAAATGAAGAATAGAATTTTTCAGCAATATTATATTATTATCTAATGTATCTAAATATATTTTATGGCATCAGATAAAATGAGAATTGTATCTTTCAACACCTTCTACATTTTCCGTTCTTGCACTTCAGCCCTTTCTTACAACCAGAAGAAGGTGGCCCACCCCCATATAGAGTTGGAGGACAAGATTCTCCTTCATCTGGAATCAATATGGTAGGGTAAATAACCCCAAAAATTGAATAAGTAAGGAGGTGATATATACTCACTCAAATAAGTGAAACAAATTTTACAACAACCGCAAGATCCGTCTCTTATTTCCTTGTTCGGTCCATTGCAAGTTTCTTCCGAGGCGTTTGCACACTTTACCGTATCGCAGACACCTGGACGACAAACAATACTTTGTGCGTGTTGAACTGCAGTTACTGCAACCAAAAAAATCACGATGAACTTCATCATTTCGGAATCTTAATTGTCGACGGTAGTGAATTTATCTCTACGAGGCGAATCGTGTTGAATGGCAGAAAGAATAAGAGTGGTGCAATAAATACTAACGAACTTTTATCAGAACTAATTTCCATTAAACAATTAGGATTAATTGTCAGGGAAAATGCAATATTTGCATGTTTCAGTTCTACTCTCAGATGATAAATAAAAATGTAATAAACTGAACTTGGAGGTGATAAATCTGTCGAGTTTTCCTTGCACCGAATAAATTACAAACTAGATTACCGTAATATCCTACCCTACTTTTTCTTATCTATGTGCCATCCCCGACACGATTATTAAAATTTCAACCTTCGAGGTTGCTGCACAAATCAAACGATATTTTGATCTGAGGGTAATATTGGACATAGATTAGAGTCAAAGATTATAGAGTAGAGTATTATATAATCTTTGGATTAAAGTTATGTAGGTTGCAAACTTCCATACTACGAGACGAAATCCCTTAACATGAGTTGAATTAATGGGTGTTTCTTTCAATATATAGTCAATCGATGACGCCAAAAAAAAAGTCACTGTAGTAAGGACAGAACTCCTGTTATAATCCAAAAAATAAACCTTCATAAAGTAAATTTTATTACTTCTCGATCCACGGAGTTAATAAATAATACATGAAAGAAAGCTATATATAATCTTTATTTTTTCCTTTGCATTAATCGTTTTTTGACATTGAAAAAAATGCGAATGAAAGAATACTACCTTGGTAATTTATTCGTATTATACAAATACTGAACTACTGGTAATTCATCGCTGAACTGAATACTAGTAGATAGGTGTTTATATTATTTTATACGACTAAATTTTGAAGTAGTTTTCGACGTTTACATGGACAATTCGAATTTCCTGCAATCTATGATTACCAGACTGAAAAATGTTCCAAAATATTGAGAGAGTTTCCGTTCGACTCTACCTCAATCTGTGATACTGAATTTTGCCATGTCATTTTGGGGACTATTCCACTGATTCCACTTTTAGTGCGAAAGTTTCCATAGCAACGTTCGTTTCACAGCGATAAAACGTGCAAGCGGGCAAAAATTTTTTCAAACGTCATATTATGGAGAGTAGAGAGAAGGAGAACGATCGCCGTACTAAAAATGTGTCCCCGAAAACGGGGAACGTAGGATAGGTGTCGCTGCGATTGCAGCGGGTATCGATAAGGGGTGGGGATGCAAGAGTCAATTTGAAATGAACAGCCTTCATTTTATTTTAGGTTATGTGTCATCGTGGTTTTTCTGATGATTTTTCAAATACCTTTCTTCAAATCTATATTAAATATGAGTTCTCTGAATTATATGCAATAAAATGCAAGTCGAAATCAATGAAATTCAAAAGAAATCACTGATCAGAAAAATTGTACCTACTTTTGTTTATCATTGTTTATTGAAAGCAGCTATGTTAGTTGGTTTACCGTAATCTGCAAAATTATATAAATCCGAAGTGAGGAGTAGTACACATCAAGACAACAAAAGGTAGCAGTCTCAGATTTATCACTTAGGTATTAAAGTAGATTCTGTTGCCAATACTCAGCTGAGAACCGATATAAACCATATATTATGTTATGCCAACAAAATTCTTCAAGAATATTTACTTCTGAACCATGTAGTTTTATTGGTTAGATATTCTTATTCAGAAGAGTCAACTTCTCACGAGGGATGACAATTTCGATTTCGTTTATGATGAATCCATCATCTTTTTGATATCTTCATCGCAAAAGTGCTCTTGACACACAAATTGATTCGGAGTCGATTCTTGAGATAAGGTTTTTTCAATTTTCTCTCAAAAATGCTCTCGGAAATTTTATGTCTTCTCCTTTTCTTTCCGATGCCAAAACACTCTTATACTAGCGCACGCTTCAACATTTCACCATGGTCATATGTCTTCTCTCTACTCTCCATACGTCATATTATGGAGAGTAGAGAGAAGGAGAACGATCGCTGCTTTGAGACCACAGATTTTTTGTCCCCTAAAATATGTAACAATAGAGTAGTTTATGCTTTTGCCAACAGGCGCGCTGGCCATCACGAGAGTGCGAAATTTTGATTCAAACAAATTGTAGTTAGCTGAGTGAACTGTTCCCCTGGTGACGGATGATAGGAATATTATTATTTTCGATTTTTGATAAGAGAACAACATAAATATGATCATGGTGAAATGTTGAAGCGTGCGCTAGTGTTAGAGTGTTTTGGCATCGGAAAGAAAAGGAGAAGAGATAAAATTTCCGAGAGCATTTTTGAGAGAAAATTGGAAAAAAAACCTTTTCTCAAGAATCGACTCCGAATCAATTTGTGTGTCAAGAGCACTTTTGCGATGAAGATATCAAAAAGATGATGGATTCATTCTAAACGAAATCGAAATTGTCATCCCTCGTGAGAAGTTGACTCTTCTGAATAAGAATATCTAACCAATAAAACTACATGGTTCAGAAGTAAATATTCTTGAAGAATTTTGTTGGCATAACATGATATATGGTTTATATCGGTTCTCAGCTGAGTATTGGCAAAAGAATCTACTCTAATACCTAAGTGATAAATCTGAGACTGCTACCTTTTGTTGTCTTGATGTGTACTACTTCCTCACTACGGATTTATATAATTTTGAAGATTACGGTAAACCAACTAACATAGCTGCTTTCAATAAACAATGATAAACAAAAGTAGGTACAATTTCTTTGATCAGTGATTTCTTTCGAATTTCATTGATTTCGACTTGCATTTTATTGCATATAATTCAGAGAACTCATATTTAATATAGATTTGAGAAAAGGTATTTGAAAAATCATCAGAAAAACCACGATGACACATAACCTTGAATAAAATGAAGGCTGTTCATTTCAAATTGACGCTTGCATCCCCACCCCTTATCGATACCCGCTGCAATCGCAGCGACACCTATCCTACGTTTCCCGTTTTCGGGGACACATTTTTAGTACGTCGATCGTTCTCCTTCTCTCTACTCTCCATACGTCATATTTTGACTGACAGGATCATCGAATAGTATATACAACATCTCCTCCGCCGGAGACACAAATTACAGAGTTGAAGGGTGTTGCTGTGTAAACGGTGAATTGCTTTTCAGTCTGTCAGAGGGAAATACGTTGCAATGTGAAAGATGACAACCGAAATTAGCCACATTTTCTATTAATCACTCAATTTCTAATAACGATTGTAAATATAAATCTGATCCGAAGGTTGATATCCAGATTATTATGAATTCTAAGACGTTTGAAAAAAATAACACATTTCATTCGGGAAAAAAGTGACTTTTCATGGCTCGCCATGATAAATAACACTCCTCCTCCTGTTGCAATAAGAAAGCGAGTATGGAATTTTTCAAGCAAGGCTTTGAACAAATGAGCTTGAAAATGGAGGAAAACGCCAAGAATTTGAAAAATGAAATGAAAGAAAACACTAAGAAAATGGGGGAAAACACTAAAACAATGGAGGATAATTTGGTGATAAATTGACATCCTCAGATATTGAGTTGGGGCACAATTAATTAGATGATAAATTGACATTCACCAAGTTGAGGTACAATCTCTCTAGGCTGATCAGCAGGATGGGAAATGTGAACGACAAGGTAGAAATCGTTAGACATAGGCTGAAAAGTAGAACCAGTTTTTCCAGTAAAAAAAACCAAAAAAGACAAAGGAAAAGGAATCAAGATTATTTACCTTTTTGGTTTCTCCTTCCAACGGGTTTGCACGCCTGCCAGAAAATCATACTCCCAGAAGTGATGAGAACTGATTAGGATAGGGAAAAAGGCACACTTGTTCACTAATCTAGCTTCTGCTTTCAAAGGCTTTGCAAGCCAGCCAGAAAATCCTTCTCCCAGAAGTGGAAGCACTAAGGACTAGGTGTGATAAGGGGTATTAATATAAAATTTACGCACGGTGGATAGAGTCGAGTTAGAGTAGGTCCTTGTACATAAATTAGTGCCGCAGTTGTGTTATTAAATTACACAATAAGGAAGAAGACAAATGTATTTATCTCTCAGAAAGTTACAATAGGGTACTCCAACGATTTGTCAAAATCAGCTGACCGTTCATTGCCGTGGGGCACACAAAGCTTTTTAGTATCAGTGTAAAGAGGCATTTCTTAGAAAGTTATAGTCTAATCACTCTAATCTAACGTAGGGAAGAACATTTTTTCCAAAGACATTCACAAATCACAATACTTGACCAAAACAGCATGCTAATCAATGGAAGGAAAAGCTTGTGTGCCCCACGACAGCGAACGCTGTCGACGATTTTGACAAATCGTTAGAGTTCCCTATACACTAGCTTAGGTTAGAACATTAAAATTTGTCAAATAGCACGTGTCAAATGGTCAATTGAGAAGTTCGAAAAATCATACTTCAAGAATGGGGTGGATTTGGGAAAATTTCCTCTAATGAAATTGCCAATAAACTGGTGCTCCTCAATACGAGAAAAGCATAACATCTATGTGGAACTCATTATTTATTATGACTTTAGTCTTGCGTCTTTTAGACTCCTCTCCAGAGGAGCTATCTCAGATATCAAAAGGATTAAGCTCTGTTGGAGCCCTTTCCAGGTTTTCGGGCGCGTGGTGGTGGTCGGGTTAGGGTCATTCCTCAGCTATTTGCTGACGGTTGGATTCCTGCTCCACGCGTACTTCCTGTCGGAGCAGACGGTGTTCCTCTATGCATTCCCCTTGTACTTGCGTACAGTTCTCGCCGTTCCCAGCAGTACCGCCTTCTGCATGACTTAATAGATATTTTCGTTCAACTGAAGTTTCCTCAAGTTCTCTGGTATTTTCTTCGGTATCAGACCTATAGATGCAATGACACCCTTTATAAGTACAGTAAATTTCTTGATCATATCGTTACGGAAAAAAATTCCATCTCCTTCAACATTTCTTATAGAAATATTTCTTATTCACTTAGAATGGATTTATATTTATTTCAACAACCATCTTACGAAAGAATTTCCCTTATATTTTTCCATCCCATAATGTGAATTATGAATGGTCCTTTATAGGATCATATTAATCATGTTCGTATGAAAGTCAGCGATGTTCCTTCATAGTTGGCCATTTCTTGAAGTCTTCATTAATAAAGATGTAACCGGATTATTCTTTTTGAAGTTCTGTAATCTGTAAAATAAGTTCGAAAGGAGTTTTTGTCGTATACTGATATTCCCAAAGGACCAAGAGCTTATTCGAGGTTTGGTTTGAGATCTACGTTATAATCACTCTTTTATGAATTTTCCGTGTACTCTTATCAATTTATAATTATATACGGGGAAAATCTACATTCATGCAAAGGTTTCATCCACTTTTTCTGGAATCTACAGAACAATTTCTTTGCCCTCCATATCCTAGGACACTAATAGAACACCCTGCTTTTCAGAAAGAGAAACAAAAAGGTCATTTTAGAGCCAAAAAATACGGAAATTTTTTGAATCGAATTTTTGTGCTAGGCAACGCTAACTATAAAACCGGAGATCTTAATTGGATCGGGGAAATATAACAGGAGAAATCGCAAAGGGAAATGTGCAACTTTTGAAAAATGAAATTTCGAAGATTAAAATCTGAACGAAGGGAGATGGGCTTTCGAAAATAGTTGCAATAGATTCAGTGTATTTGAAAACCTGTATTTTCATGCCGAACTTTTACAGGGTGTTTCGTGATTCGTTGGCCATAGCCCAATGGTGAATGCGGGTTATCCAGGCCTTTCAGAAAACCTGCTTATTTTGTATATTAAAGCTATTAGTTTCGGAGATACTGGGTCATTCATGAATATTGACCCAAATTTGCGATAGCCATAACTCTTGAATACAAGGTCTGATTTCGATCAAATTTTATGGGTTTGTTCATTTCAGAAAGATCTCCCAAACTTTTCATGAAATATCAATATTTTCAGGGCAGTACTCAGAATAATATGATAATTATATGATTTTTCATTCAAGTCCCAAAATCTATATTTTTTTACATCCCTCATAGAAATTTCGTTATTGCCATGAAAAACTACATAATTTCTTCTAAGGAATTCAATTTTCACTTTGCGTGGCACACCTGTCACAAGGGAATAGGAACCGGACGAATTCATATTTTATGTCATTTTTTCGAAATGCGGTCCTGTTTTTATTCCTTCGGTGATAATATTTATTGTCCTCTGCCAAAATTCTGAATTATTTTGAATTCTGTTCAATTCTTCTTCATTTGAAACCCTCAGCTGATACTGAGTGTTCGTGAAAAATAATCATTCAAACAATGTTTAAAAGTAGTATGCAAAGTCGAGCTGTGAATTGTTTTGAAATAACTTTTTGAATTTAGATACAAATGATGTAAACCCTGCTGGAAAATGTAATCCGTAAGTGTATTTCTTCATAACTGTTGAAATTATCTTCAAATGTAGTATATAAATGAATAGATAAACATTCATCATTGAATAAACTCCTGACTATTTGGGAATTATGCAATTTTTGTTTCTACTCATATCAAAAAAACACAAATCAACGAAATAATTTTTTATTTTCGGTAATTATCTTAGACAACATACATGTATTTTATATATTTTTCTGAATCGATAACAATGTAAAACACCAAAACAAAAGTTCCGAATTTATATACACTACTTACACTTAAAGAAACAGAATGACTTCAGATGTCTGAATGTAGTTGTCATTATTTACAAAACAATGTTTCATTGAATTTTCTGATGAGCAAATGTTCAGGCTTCAATCAAAGTCGAGTCATTGATAATTTATAACCTACTGATCTTAAAATAATATATGAAATACAAACCGGATAATTTGACTAAAAAACAATTATCAAAGTATTGGCAAGGAGAAGGTAAAAAACGAAAGAGAAATAGTAAGAATTTTATAGCTATTTACAAAGGAAAATTAGACTTAATTAAATAACAACAAATAAAGAAAATTGATAAATAAATCACGATCATCATGTACAGAATGATTATTCTACAATGCTGATTTGTGTGAATTTTGGAGGGTGCTGCATCAGAAGTCATCAGAGTTTTGAATAGGATTTGAAGCAGTTAAATTATTTTGTGTTTTGGGTGCCTGAGTTACATTTTTCTGTTCCACTAAATAAACTACAAATCTCTTAAATGACTTCTTCATTTGATGGTCATTAAATAAACGATTGGTGAGCTGTAAGGATGGATGGATTTTCGAATGATCGGTGATTGTCTTCCATCAGTGAAACTTCTAGAATTAGATCAAAGCGGTGATCAGACGTGCTTTGAAGTTGACTAGTCTTTCACTGGTTTGAGCCAAACGCTGGAAAAAAAAAAACAAATTTGTCAGTTAATTTGATTTTGGACCTTCAATATTTTGGGCTTTTAAGAATTTAACTCAATGATGATGGTGAAGAGATGAATTGTGAACAAATAATAGTGAAATTGAAATCTGAATGAAAAAATATACAACAAGAAGAGAAATTTTATACAATAAATCTGAAATCTACTTATAGAATTTCTTGCAATTGAAACTCACCAGGATCAAATCTTGTACTAGGTTTGCAATTCCTCTGTTGGCAATGACGAAGAGCCTGGTGATTGGTCCGGGAATACCTTCAGTGTAACCATCAGCACCTTTAGCAATATCGATTTCGGCTACACCACCAGCTCCAGCATGACCGGCATCTCCATCTTCAGTAGCACCTGATCCTGCTACCAACTGCGCAAACATTAAAGGAGGTAAGTTTGTTTTATGCAATATTCATGCATACTAGTTTTTGTAGACACCGAATTAGTTCATCATTTTATTTACAACTTCATCTGAATTATTAACAACTATATTCTTCCTACGTAATGTATGTTAACTACTTATTTACATATTCGAAAATAAAATTACTCTAGCAACAAAATAATCAAACAAATAACTTTGATGATCGTTCAAAACCCTATTTATAGGTAGCATAATTATTACTTTTACAAAAAAGGTCCTGTAGTAAAAAGTGTGTAGAAAAGAACATAATTATGATATATACGAAGATGTATTGATATCTAGTTAGCCTAGACCAGTTCCATCCATAAAAAAAATATTACGTTACCATAGCAACGAAGAATAACTGTTTAGAAGTGTCAGTGTGACGTTTGAGGTCAAAAAAGTGAACCAGAGTTACGCAATAAATTAAAAGAAAGAAGATGCCCACCGAAATTGTGAAAATCGAAAAATTGGAGTATCGAGCCATCATCAAGTAAATGTATTTAAAAGGGTTAAGAGGAAAGCAGATTTACGAAGATATGCTTACTACACTTGGTGATAAATGTCATTCGTATGCGACCGTGAAAAATTGTACTGCAAGCTTCAAACGAGGTGAAATTTCTAAAAAATCCCCGAAAATATCGATGCAGTTCATGACATGATTTTATCAGACCGTCAAATTGGGCTAAAACCTAAAACAGATATCTGAACCACTGAATATTTCATGCGAACGCGTTTATCATATACATAGTTCACCTCAATACATGAGGAAAATTGTTGCAAAATGAATCCCCAAGTGTTTGAATGTTGACCAAAAGCGTACAAGGGTAGAAGCATCGCAATCGATCTGTGCTCGATTTGAAAACGATGTAGACGAATTGTTTCTATGAATGAGACTCGGGTACATTTCTACGATCCAGAAACACAACAACAATCAATGAAATGACGACACTCTGGTTCTCCAAGACCTAAGAAGTTTCGTGTCCAAAAATCTACTGAAAAAGTTCTTGCTTCAGTTTTCTGGAATTGCCATAGAATAATCATAATTGATTGTTTAGATAAGGGTAGAACAATAACAGGATATTACTATTCGACATTACGGACCAATCTAAGGAAAAAAATTGAAGAGAAAAGACGCGTAAAGCTATCCAAAGGTGTTTTGTTTTTGCAGGACAATGCCCCTGCACACAAATCTCATGTTGCCATGCAAAAAATTCGTGATTTAGGGTTTGAATTACTAGAACACCCCCGTTATTCACCAGATTTGGCTCAATCCAAATATCATCTCTTTCCTCAACTGAAAAAAAGTTTTGAAAGGTCGTAAGCTGTGGAGGTCTGGTTTGCAGAGCAAGAAGAAACATTTTTTTTAAAGGTCTAGAGAAGTTGCAGGTTCGCTGTAATAAATGTATCCAATTAAGAGAAGAATATGTTGAGTACTAAAATATTTCGACATTGAAATTTTGTTTGGTTCTATAATAGACCAAGAAATTTTTAATATATCCCCGTATGTTGAAATAAAAAAGTGAATATGTGAAGAATTGACGCATACTGAGCTTCAATG
Source organism: Coccinella septempunctata (assembly GCF_907165205.1). Lineage (NCBI taxonomy): Eukaryota > Metazoa > Arthropoda > Insecta > Coleoptera > Coccinellidae > Coccinella > Coccinella septempunctata. The sequence goes on from NC_058191.1 coordinate 1,562,885, forward strand.
GATTGAAGCATAGCTTTAATTGCAAAATTAAGTGTCAACATTAAATAGGTACAATTTGTTTCATAGCAGAAAGTGTTGGTGGTAACGAAGGATTTCAATGATGTTGATGGGTTAACAATGCCCTAAACTTGAGGGCAAGTTGTGTTTCTGAGTGACCAAGTAAATAATATTCATTCACATCAAGAAGAATGCATGGGTAAAATTCCCATGTTATATTGCTTTGAATTCTAGGCGACTCACAATTATCATTATTGCATTCATAACAATCTGTTTCTGTACAGGGGATTATTTTTATATTTCATATTTCCTATCAAATCCTCAACGCTTTTCCTGATTATATCTATAATATGATGTATCCTGTTAATTTAGTTCGGTTAGAAATGTTCATGCGGTGAATGCATTTAGTTATGGAACTACATATTTACAGAATGGATTTGATGATTCATAAAATATGTTTTTGTACAATTTCGATCTGCATGCTACAGTTTAATCTAATCTACCAATAAATCCTTATGTAGATATTTCACATACATACACAAAACGCAAATAGTTCATTTATAGGATAAGTCGAATTTATATTCCCTGCATTATTTGTGATCCCTCGTGACGTATACAAATCCTATGGTGTGAATCACCTTTAACCGACTTTTCTACTCGAGGCGCAACCCAGATTACAGCAGGACTGTATTGTGAATTGCATCGATTGTTGGGTTAACAGACGATTTGAACTAAATAATGCATGGTCCCGTATGTCAAACGTGTATTGTCGACAAACAATGAAGTATTATTCTTTTGTCGAAAAAACACAGATCTACAAGGGAAGAGTTTCCTCTTCTTATCGGAACAACAAGATTTATAGAATATATTTTTGTTGTTTGTATTTTTTGTGACTTGAATTCGTGTCAATATTCAATTTTAATTTTGTTTTAATATTCCGCCATTTTCTACTAATGCCCAATGTTTCGAATTTCATGCATTTGGACAAATTATCATGCTGCAAAAATTCCCACGAGTTCTGACTTCTAGTAAACATAATAAAACTAAATTCACTACGTGATATATTCTACCAAATATCTACTTCTACTAATTCTAATTTCATTCCTTGGACTCAATTTTACAAGGGATGTGGGGTTCAGTCGTCGGTAGATACCTGTCTTGAATTTGTATTGTTGAAAGAGAATCCGAAGCTTTGAGTTCCTGCCACTATTCTGTAGAGGGTTCCCATAGCTCTGCCAGTCATGTCAGCTGTATTCTAAATACTAATTCATTATATCTCTTTTTATTCTTTATGAAAATATTTGCATGCAAATACATTTTCAGATAATTCAGAAATTTCCTTAGTCCTTTGTGCTTATTTACTTTATCAGTTTCGTGGATTAAAAAAATTATTCTTAGTATAAACTTTCTCTGTTTTGAAATTTCATATTGTGCTGAATTAGAGAGGGTTCTGTGAAGAATATTTATGCAACTTCTAAATAAAGATTCTATCACTAATACTCCAGAATTCTAAACTTATGTCACTGTTGTTGGTAAGACCTTCTTTTTGTAAAACTTTGAGTTTCTTTGTCGCTGCAGAAATTATACTTTTCAGGAAAAAAAATTGACAATGTTCCTATTTAATTTCACGATATAAGTACTTACAGTAATTTTCGAATAGTTTACATCGGCCACCGTATAGAAAGCAATAGTGTGTTGAATTAAGTTTTTAATTTAGACTAAATAATTCTGTATTTTTTTGTTACCTATAATATTCAATGTTTACTTTCATTCATTTTCATTTTTGTACCAAGAAACTTTATTGTTCATCGAAATTTCGTCTGATTTGAACTCTTTTGATTTTGTGTCCTGTAACTTCTGTTTAGAAAATCTCTTATGATAATCAGTCTTTGAAAAAAATCCGCTCGAAGTATTTGATTGTTGGAATATACATGGAAAGCATTTTTGGGAAATATTCCGGCATGTATAATGCAAATAAAAAAATTAATATTCTAAGCATTCTTAGGCGACTGTACGATTAATAACATATCATTTATTCCTTCGATATGATAAAATGTGAAAGTTGCATCGCTCAACATGTAGACCACGTTCATCTTCAACAATAACTCCCATGACCATTAATCGTAAAAAGTAATATTTAATATACGCGATGAATACTTTTCTTCGTTAAAATGAGGCACCAATTATAATTAAAAACCGCACCTTCTTTATCTCTTCATCAGTAGAGTAAATTTCCATGTGCGTTCTGAAAATTACCTAATATTCGATTTGTACATGGGGCTACTACATAATGTATTACCTAGGAATTTCTAGAACGCCTTGGTGGAAACTATGATTTAGGTGGTCAAAACCTGCGTTCAATGTAAACGGACTCGATGGTTAGCTATTCACATTTGGCGGTGAAAGTGTGGAATAATTCGAGCAAGACTGGAATTTTAAGGTCGCCACACACCGAAAGACTTCCAAGCGAAATGTATGAACAGGGTTGAAAATTCAAACGCGATAAATTGATTTCGAATTGTTTTCAACAGTTTACTGAAAATCTAAAATGCAGCATTCATCAATTGAACCTAATTTTTATTTGATTTATTATTTTTTAATGAAAGTAGGTACCGTATTTTTTCAGCGTTTTTTTATAAACTTACCTTGCAATAGTGGATATCTGGATTATCTTAACTCATCCTATTTTATTACTTATTCCGTTTCTTTCGATTTTTGCAATTTTTATGCATTTTGCATAAGGAACTTTTTTTTTAAATGAAAAACCTATACCTTGATGATGAGTAGATTATTCATTTATTTGGGAACTGTTCTCAATATTTTTTATAAAAGCCCTAAAATAAATACCGACAAAAAAATTCTGTTTCTGCGAAAACCTTGAAGAGAATTAATTCATAATTTTAATTTTCTATAATTATATATAGAATTTTACTCAAATCTGTTGTATCCGCATAACATTGAAAGAAAAAAACATGAATTAAACACAAATTTCTCAACCATATTACGGAAATGTTTGATTCTTTTTCATTGCTATTTTGTTCACTTTTCTCTCGTAAATAAAAAAGGTCAGTCCAAATTATTGGAAAATTTCTGGATTATTTTTAAAATTCACCTCACAAGTTCGCACGTTTCTTGTGAAATATTCATTCTATGGTTCCTTGAACAGCTGGACGGTCTAAGGCAGACTTTAGCCTTGGTGGCTTGAACTACATAGCTGGCGAAACACAAACCTTGTTTTTATTACTTTCGATTTCGTACCAACATTCGATGTGGATACGAAATTGATTTTAATTATTCGAAATGAATGAGTGATTCGTTGAATATTTCTGGTTTTCGGAGAAAATATTCATATTGAAGACAACAGTAACGAATGATTTCACAAATCTTGAATAGGTCAGGCAGGTTTGATTGCAGGATCCATATAAATTCATTTTCAATTTTTGAAATCGTATCGTTACGTCATGCTATAAATTAATTCAAATTTTACAGCGCCTGGTCAGAAATTACTCCATGTATTTTATTGATTAACAATTTGTGGGAATCCCATATTCATTGGAATAACACAGAAAAAATTATTCGTACGCAGTATAAGATCTGCCAAAATGTATTTAGATTTATTCTTAATAACTGAGATAATATGGATGGTTAACAATTTGTTTGTGCGGAAATGATAATGTTACAGACTTTCACTTCTCTTAATATTATTGTATGACTATTTCGATGGAATATGAAGTTACTGGGAATAGAATATCAGCGAATAACATATCTCAATGAATTCTGTGATTGTCGACGAAAGATGCATAAATAATCTGTATGAATTGATATCAAATTGTGTTATTCTATCTATATATTATGAATCAGAATGATTTCGAGAATGTCCAAAGTTAGATTTCTTCTATATGTATTATTTTGCAGTTAAGAGCTCTTTTCAATGATTTCAATGATGTCCCAATGATGTCCATCTGAAACACTAATCTATGGACAAAATTTTGTTCAAACTTCGAAACATATCTGTTAGGTAGTTGATCGAGAATTGATGTGAAATATAATTTTGATGGTTTGATTTATATTGAATTTTTCCAAGGTTTTTGAGGATATATATACCTACACATAAACCTAAATAAAAATTTCGTTGGTACATTCGTCATTCTGTATCCCAGAGAATGCCTTTTAGAGAACACTTCAGTAGAAACTTCTTTCCCAATCTATTTCATTTTGGCATACAGAATAATTTTATTACCGTTCTGATCAAAAACCAAAGTTCCACAAGTTAAAGATTTTTATGCATCTTTTTTCCATTAGAATTGAGTCATGATGGTTCATGAAGATGAAGTTATAAGTGATCCGAAAACTTCTGCAGAAGTCATTTGTTTGATAGTGAAAATAATTGAAAATTATGAAGAATTAAAAAAAATAAAAAAAATTTATAACCTATCATAGGCAGATAATTTGAGCAAACAACAAATCGTTGAACAAGAATCGATAGTTATCGATAAAATTAGATTCGCAAGAAAGAATTGAGAAATTATTGAATATAATTTATCACAACTATTGCACTCACTCAACAACGATCGAATACTTGATCGAGCTATAAAAATTCTATGATATACCGAGTTCACGATACGACAAAACATTAGTATTACGAGAAAAAACATGGTGGTAAATATGCACCGCTTCTGAAATATCAGAAGCCAACAATAGGAACTTTTGTCACGTTTCAGTTGACAACATTTTTAAAACTTTTGGTTTGTTGTTGATCTTTTATTCTGAACACAAAATGAAATCATTTCCCCTTGAAACCACCCTTACTTCTCGCCTAATACAGACTTGCAGCCTTGCAGACCTCAGTTTCCGAAATCTTCGACTGGTTTTTGAAAAAAACTCCTGGTCTAATGCTCTAAATCCCACCGTTGCCAAGGACACATTTGATAACACCATGTTTATTAGAGAGGTGCATATTTGACCTCATGTTTTCAACTCCTGTGTTTTTGCCGAAGCTTCAGTAAACATCCTGATGCGATCAATAAACACACTCCCCTTTTTCTTGCTTTTCTATTTCCTGATGAATTACTGAATTTCAATTTGTTATTTTTGGAGTGTCAGCCTATATGAGTATTATCTAACCTCGACTTAACCTAACTTAACCTAATCCTAACTTCTTGTTCATCTTCGATCGTTGCGATCCAAGGACCTTCTTACCCGAATGACGTCGAAAAGGAAGTTTCCTGAACCACCTCCATGACCGTCACCTCCGAAGGGCAGGAACCTCTTGCCTCTGTCACTGTCACTTTCGGTGTCTACGTTGCTGAGGTCTTCTTGCGGTTCCGGGGCAGATTCTGCCAGCTCTTGGTCAGTCTCAGCTTCTCGCACTACCCTAACATGCCTTTTGGCAACAGTGTTATCATCTGCAGAAGGCTGCAAAAGAAATATTAATTTAATTTTAGATTATAGATAACACAAAACTGGAGAGTAAAAACGTTCAGTAAAAATTGTGGTTTTATTACGAAAATATGTCTTGAAAGGGATTGAATTTGAAATGTGAAATTATGCTGAAAAAAAATTGTTAGTTTAAGCAAAATAATGGAGGTTATATATTGAGTAGGTGAAATAAAAACCGGAAACAAAAATTCAAATTTTATTTATTTCTTCACATGGATATTTTCATTGTTTGGATTATATAGGTCAGTAGGTAATTTCAACAAACAAAATATTTGGTGGTTGATTTTACCAGGATGCATTCAGAAAGAATTATTCATTGGGTTGTAATACGATTTTCTTCATACAATCCAAGAAGTGATTGGTAATTTTGGGTAAATCAAGGTAATGATACTTTTGAATAATATTTCCATATTTCTGAGGAATAACCGATCAGTTACACGACGATTCACTACGATCAGATGTATTGGGAAATTCCAGTGTTACAGAAAATTCTAAGATACATTTCGAATTAGTACAGGGTGATTCATGAAGGGTGGCGACCAAAGTTGATAAAATTCTATGTTGAATGCCCTTCAAATTAAGCCTTAATTCATGAATCTTGACGTTTGTTTTTTCAACAGAGGAATGTTTATTCATTTCATCACTTCAGAATGAAAGATATGGAAAAACTACTCGATCAATTGTTTTGAAGTTGGAAGAAGAGATTTTATTTTCATTACTTTTTACCAACCTTAATGAGAATTTATTTCGTGAAAAAAGCAATTATATTTTAAAGTGATAAATTGCTTAAACTAATGAAAATCTACGAAAAATGTTTTTCATTCTAGTTTGTAATAAGGTTTTCCTCCTGAAGTTGTAGAGGTCATACAGTTTCCGAGAAACGGCTAATAGCTACCCTTAATGAATTATCTTGTATGTCATCAGTACCGTAAATCTATATATATATATCTCTGTCAATTATTCGATTGATAGGTATTACAATTGAATGGTTCTGCCACCCAACAATATTTTGAAATGAAAATCATCCATTTATGTTATAGTTATGGAAGAAATCACTCAATCCAAAATTACATAAGTATGCTGACATAACGAAAATTATGTCTAATACCTACTTACTAGTATCAGAATAGTGAATTCTGGACTTATTTTAGAAGTGACTATTCGCACTCGATATTCAACTTAAACATGAATCAGTGCTGAAGATTGGGATCAAAGACTAAAGCATTGCTTAATTTTCCCTTGGCTTCATATTTCTCTGTTTATCCTTGTGGTTTGTAAATTACTTTTTTTTATTGTCGATATTTCTTAAATTCTCAGAATGAAATGGAAAAGAGAACAAATTATTTTGCGATATATCTGGCCACACTATGGAACTCGATCAGTACTTTGCTCCATATTTTATGGAAATTGGGTGTTTTCAAAGGTGAGGCTTTTTTTTTGAAGAAGGTAGACGTCATCAAAATAAGTCAATTCACCAAAAATTGTCTATATAAAATATTCAAGATGGCACTGCTACAACCCCTAGAATTTCGACTAAAACTCATTAAATTTCAAGTACGGTACTGTGGAAGGTGACTCCGGCAAAGGAAAAACTAAATAAAACATAAACCTATGTCTAGACAATGGATGGTTCAGTATTTCCGAATCTATCTGATTATTTCCATTAGGTCACTTGAAAAAATTGTTGTATCGTGCGATTTAGGATGAAAAAATTGTAGAAAATTGAGACAGTTAATTGACAGTGCTTGTATCGACAGAGTGCTATTATTGTTGCCCTATTTCATCCTATATTTACGACGATTGTTGGAGGGTTCGAACAAGATGACCATTGTGGAAAAATTTGTGAATAATTTTGACTAATTTTATTGGTAAAATTTTGGGTGGGTATCAAAATAAACAATTTTCAATATTTTTGAATTTTTGTATAGGGGATTTTTGGTGAAACGCTTTATTTTGATCAGTTCTATCTTTAGTTGAAAAAAATCCTCACCTTTAAATACACCCTGTATATGAAGAGAGCCGATACTATATTAGAAATTCTTTCACCCAGATCAAAAACTGAGCCATGAATTTGTAGACAATTATTTCATAATATTTTTTTCAAAGTTAGTCTCAATCGGTAATCCAAGCAGTATTCCGAAGAAAGTTAGTGACTGCATCATCTTCTATAATTTTTCAAACCTTGTTCCTTTCATAAAGCATCCTCTGATTTCAACACATACCTGAGGCATCTATCAACATAATTCTATATGAATTCATAAGTGGCTAGTCAGTGAGGATCAAATTATGTGAGTTCATTAATGCATCTTTGCTCTCTTGTTTTGTTTATTGATCTTACACAACGAAGCACTTTGCTCAGGAAGGTTTAGATTTCCTCTGTTCAATTCAGATGAGTTTATTGGTAAAAAGTATTGTTTTTTGAAATATGACACGTCATGTGGAAATTTATGCCATATCTATTATGGGTATCGATCAGGGTATATTTTGCAATAATATTATTATACCTGATGAGGTTTGTGAGGTAAATTATTCAACTTGAGTTATTGAAATAGATCTGAATAATTGATATTATTGTACCTACAGGGCCTTTGTATGATTGTAACATCGCAGTTGGCATTCAATTACCCTAGGCTGCTACTTACTTTTTAGTTTCGAACTATGAATATCTTATAAGAAATTCAATATTGACGCCCACTGCGATGTTAGTATCTTTCATAATGACCTGTATCAGAAACAGGTTGGCATTCTCGAAATTATTATTTGTTATTTATTTCAGAAGTGATGAAAATTTGGAAAAGGAAAAACTAAATGCCATCAATTTAAGAATAATCACTAACTTACTTCCACGTAGTACCCATTTTGTTTTTTGCTCTCATTTCAGTTTGATATTCATCTAAGTTGTGAAAATATATATTTTCAAGTCTTTATTCAACATAAAAACCTAGCAAAATGTGAAAATAATAATTATGTTCATAACATAAGATGTAAATAATTTCGGAACAATAAAAATTCGTTCGAGAAAAATGTAACATAAAGCACAAAATAACAATATCACCAATAATATTTCGAACGAGCAGAAAGAAAGGAGAAAGAAAAAATTGAAGGTATATTCAATGTTCCAATATGTGAAGAATTGAGTAATTATTCGCCAAGTTTAACCAACTTTCGACAGTTTGGTGGATGAAAAAAATAAACGTAGAATGAAAAAATCGACAACAAACAAAAAAAAATATAAAATTGAAAACATTATCTGTACAATAGGAATACAGAAATAGTTAATGTTGCGTTATCACTTCAGTATATTGAATCATTTGTATATACCTCCTTTAGATATATTTAATTTTTTATGGGTTTTCTTTAGTTATCATCAATAAGATGTCAAAGCAACCCTAGTAACTTCAACACAACTAAAGTTAAAACTGAAAAAGACAGTATATACAATATTTTGAATAGGGTAATTTTCACATCTTCTGATAGTACATTCGAGTTCGTGCAAAATATCAATGATGAAGAAAGATAAAGAATGATTCCAATTTTCATCATTGAAATTATGTGGTGTGGCAAATGTCTTTTTCCATGGTATTCCAGATGTCACCGAATGAAATGTGATTGTCCATATTCCAACATATATGATGATGAGGAAAGAAGGCATAGAAATGGTAAGAAACCTATTTGGAAAAATATGATCTTTATTCGAATTCTTTGTTTCAGTGAGCCCTATCCTCTACATCCTGAGAGTAGTGCAAGTATGGCAAGAAATGCTTTGTGTGGTGTGATATTCAGGCTAGTCTGTATCTGTTGACGATTTGGGGCTCAAACCCACGTCATTCGATATAGTATTCGAATCCACAACCAATTCTGGTGATGACGTAAATACCGATGTGGTAGTGCTCTCTTGCGTTTTTCCTCCTATCCTCGTGTCCAGGTCTAGTGTTACAGGGCTGGAGTCTTCCTCCTCGTCCTCGTCATAATCCTCATCTGGCGGGAAAGTTGGAAGCACAACGTTGACCCTCTGGGTGCCACCGTTACCACCGCCAAGACCACCATTTTGCAAAATGGCTCGGCCGAATATCCTGAACGCTTGACTTGTCACGTTCTGGATCACGTTATCTAAGATCTGGAAGGTTAAATGGTGTTCAGTTTCATTCACGAGATGATGTATTGACCGACAGATGGGTTCTAGATGAGGGAAAGTGGTTTGCTTCTGAATTCGACCTCAATGTATGTTTTCAAGATGGCGAACGAGCTTGAGACATTTTGTTTGGTTATGATTTGGTACTGCAGATTGTCTTACCCTTAGTTTGACAATATTCTATGACTACAAATGGTTAAGAAATCATAACATTCCCTGAGATATCAAGAAAAACAAATGGGCTGTGGTAGGTTTTGATTGTTTTTCACGAGGTCAATTCCTGAGGTACTTGGAGTCGATTTGATTTCACGCAAGTTTCACAAGACTGTGAATGTTCGATTAATGACGTAATAGTCATAAGAATTCCAGACTGAAATCGCTGAAACCTTACGATTTCTGAATATACAGGTTGCTCACTGAAGAAAGGGTCAAATATTCATCCTCCTAAGATATGAGGTGTCAAAAATGGTAATTTTCGTTTTGCAAGAGATATTTCGTTCAAATTCTTGAAAGACTTCATTATTCTAAACAAATAATAACATCTCAGAAGGGATGAATATTTGACCCCATATTTGTCCTCGAAACATTTGTTTCTTGACGAGGAATGACCTCTTGTATTTTTGCCACCAGATTTTTTCGAGCGAAACCATTGGCAGGTTAACGGATTGATATTTCCCTTTGAGAATCTAAATATCCGAATGTAAACTGTGCATATTTTGAAAAGGGTTAAAAATTGTTTACTTGTCCGATCAAAAAGGATAACTACTCGGATAACTATAAATAAATAATCAATATGAACACAAATTGGCACACATTTCGCTATCGAATAATTACCACAATCTAGGTAATGCGGAAAAAGTGCTCGAACTACAATATTGATTTCATTTCACATCCCTTTGATATTGTATTGATTTTATCCTGGTAAATTCAAAACGTTAAGTTTTTTCTTCGTTTTTCACAATTTTCGTAATGGTACCTCAAATAATTGAATTGGATCAGGAAAACGTTTGACTGATTGCAGTTTTTTTCTGTTAGCTTTCCAACTGGTCAGTGCAGCTCGATGCAAGAATCTGTAGTTTAAATATCAGAACCTACATATACTAGGATCCTATGCGAAAACTGTTACTTTAGCGTTGTGGTCGTAGGAATTATATATTTCTGAAAGCTGCAAAGATCTATTTTGTGTCGACCAAACCATAGTTAATTAGCTACTCCATTTAAATCGCTCGAACGATTCTAACCCACTTAACTTCCCAGAAAAACACCGAAATTATTGTGTCGAAAGTTTGACGCGCAATTTTCATATTTTCAACACTTTCACGGTGATGGAATGATGAATGATGATAATCAAACGATTTTTCAACGAAACTTTCAAATCATCACTTCACATCATTCCTTTGGAATAATTAAGAAGAATTTTGCGGTTTCAGAAATGCACAGTATCGATGAATTTATTGTCTTTCGAAATCGAATTCTGCTAGTTCATTAGCAGATATGAGGTGGGTGGATATTCTTTTATATCTGTGACTCATTCAAAACTGTATTTACGTTATTTACCGTCATGCAAATATATTCCTTTCCCTTTCGTGGTTTAAAAAGTTGATCTACTATGAGTCTGAATAAAGCAGCTGTTGCACAAGAAATATATATCATTAGGGAGTAAATGCAAAGAAGTATTATTGGATCATGGAATAGAATGTTCATTTTAATCAATCACCTCTGTTCACCTGTTATGAAGGTTGTTATCACTCAATAAGTCCAACAGATATGTTTGTGACTAAATTGATTACAAGATGTTGATAGGGAATGATATATTTGTTACTGTATCCCGACGATGTCTAAGCTGATGATTATTTATTTCGATCATTGTTTATTATTTACGTTTACAATTGATTCACAGTTTGCTTTTTCTAATTTTCAATGAGATCTTATTCACTACTCATTATATAGATATTATACAGAAATGAGAATAATGCTCATGATTTTGCTATGTTGGTAGACCACCTGGCCTGTCTACGTCTAGAATGGTCTCATATGGTTCCCAAACAAGGTCTATGAGCTAAGTCTAAGAAGCTCAAGAGCCCCAGATAGATCAAATTTCATCCTGCCTACTAAGGCATCGACCTGACCATCGACATGACCAAGTTTGTGAATCTATGACTCGCGTAACTTGAGTGGGCCCTCAAAATTCTACTCATAGTTTGGTGCATTTGTACTGGTGATAGTCACAGTCCAAAACGGCTCTAACAGTAAATAATATGACCCAGGACAGCTATGTCAGTATTCAAAGTTCTTGAGCCAAGCAGATATTTCTCACTGAAGCCAGACTGTCCAAGTATCAAAATGAGCTGCGCCTCTTTGCAGTAAACTTGAATCTGACAGCCCTTGACACTTTTGGTTTCGATGATTTGTCTAGTACAGGGCCTGTTCCGATATTGCTGGTTTTACTGGCCCGCAATCGAATAACAATAGAACTCGAACGACTGGGCCAATAGGCATCGTCTCTGAAATACTGACAGTACTGTTCAGGAATATCGGAACAGACGGACAGTCTACTAGACAGCTAGGGTCGTTAGTAGACTAGCAAGTTTCCTGTAGATGGAAATTCTATTGTCTGACTTTTGCTATAGTGAATAATAATAATTGTGAAACACAATATTCTCCAGATTAAAGGGTCTACTGGTTAATTTTTGAGTTGTAACAACTCTTTATCCCAGAAGAAACTCAGTCAAAGTTAAAATTCAACATCCTGAAATCGTCTTTGAAGAGACAAAATCAAATTCACTGCATCATTTGCGAGCATTTTTCTGAAGTAGCAAGTTATTCCATTCCTTGTGCTAGAACTCCATAGAAGTCTTCTTCGAATTTGTTATTGTAATGTTCAGAAAAATCGGAAAGTTGTTTCTTTTTGTACACTAATTATATTCTTCATGTAATGTCCTAATGGTTCTTGAAATCGCAAAAAATTGACAGCCTTTTCTGCTAATTTATATGGAAATTAATGATGTCTACATATTCACATCTTATTCAGAAGCATCATTCAATGTTAGAAGGGTTTTGAGGAGAGTAAATTGTCGTCTTTTCTACCAAAAACTTTGATTTTAATTGATATTTTCATTCATTCCCAAACTAGTGAAATTAATTGAAATTTCGATTCACTTGGCTGAAGATTTGTTTGGTAATTTGGGGTTCAAGATCGTCTAAAGCAATTTATGTCGACGAATTCTATTGGAGTTAATTGCAAATTATGTCCAAGACGTCTTACAAAAATAGTTAAAGCTATAAATATTCATCATCTGTTTCTTCTCTGAGCCATAACTAAAAAATGCTTTTAATCAGGTAGTTATTAGTCTTGGCATCATTAAAATGATCATGGAATCGAGAAAAAGCTGTAAAATTTCAAATAAAACTTTTTCGTAAACAATCTATAAGTTGTTTTGGCCAATGTTGTTTCGTAATTGAGATTTACATCTCAAAAAAAATTGTCTTTCAACATACGATACTTCAATTCAGAAGCAAACCATGATTGATTGATGAAGGTACATCAAATCTTTATCGCATTTCGATCTGATGTAAAAATGAAAGGATGTGGGAATTCTTCGACTGGTGACTGTACACTCATGCTGACACCAGTTTCGTATTTCGCAATTTTCAGGCTCGAATTTCAGCCCCTCTAGTAGTGGGCGTCTTTGACTCACTTTTTTCGAATCTGGTTTCTACATTTCGTGCACTTTCAACGGTTGAAATGTCATGATCACAATATTTTCGGGAGGACGAAAAATGAAAGGTGTATATGAATTATTTTCGTCATATTTACCTGCGATAACGGAGGACAGAATTGTCTGATTACGCCTACAAAAGCGTTTATTCCTCTCAGTATGCCTGGAAGATCGATATTTTGTAAAATATTCGTCAGGCCTCCTATGGGTGAAGCTGATGGGGATGTTCCTGCCTGTTTTCAAAATAATTAATATATTTTCTTTCGATTTCCTGTACTGGAATGGATCCTTCACTGTGTGTATGACCACCATGAGATGGATATGGACCATGACTGATGAATGATCAATGGATTGTACTACGCTTCGTATATCACGTGTAGTAGTTTTCAGTAATTTTCTGTCAGTAGGTCTCCTTGATTTTCACGTTCTGTGAGATCTGGTCAAGTCCTCGTTTTCACAATGTTTCAGTGGCAGTCGATATCTTAACCCTCACAATCCACACATTCTGGATATCGTGTTTTACGTATAATGACAAAAAATTGTCTGATTCAATTGGGAAAAATTCCCATTATATTACCATATATTAGAGCGAACAAAAAATGAAGAATTTTCGATTTTATGAACTCAATATACAGGGTGTTCCTAAATTGAACGTACAAACGAAAAGGGGAGATTCCTTAAGTGAGTTTAAGAAAAAAAAGTCCCATAAACATGGGGTCGCAAACGTTTCGTTTTCGAGATACAGAGTGTTGAAGTTTGAATTTTTTTCAAGTTTTTTTCTCATAGTATCTACAATTCACAAGATATTCAACTGAAATTTGACATAGATATTACATTTCAGAGTTCTCACCACGTGACATGGCAATTTCGATAGAAGATCTACAGGGTGATATTTTTTCTGGAACACTGCCACCTGTTCTTCTGCAGAACTTTTTTTTGGTGAGCAACTGTTAATTTGAAAAAATGTAAAAAGAAACTTTGTTCTCATACTAAACTTTTCGGTCTCTTGTAGTTTTGTCGTATCTACCAACGATTTCGAGAAAAAAAAATTTTGAACGATTCTCTCGAAATCCTCGTGAAAATCCAAATTACGATGGGAAGGCCACTTTGTAAGCTATCGAAATTGCCATGTCACGTGGTGAGAACTCTAAAATGTAATATCTATGCCAAATTGCAGTTGAATATGTTGTGAAGTGTAGATACTATGAGAAAAAAACTTGAAAAAAATTCAAACTTCAACACTCTGTATCTCGAAAACGAAACGTTTGCGACCCCATGTTTATGGGACTTTTTTTTCTTAAACTCATTTGAGGAATCTCCCCTTTTCGTTTGTACGTTCAATTTAGGAACACCCTGTATATAATATCGAATCTTTCAATTGCGTATTTTTTCCCAATGGAACATTCTTAGTAGAACAATATTTTTCCTCTAGTTTGCTCAAAAATTCGTGTCGTATCAAGAAAAGAGCTACTAATAACGGATTTTAAACGACAAATTCAAACATCACTTCCTTATAGAACATAGATATGTCCCAATGACATTATAACTATGGTGTCGAACGAGTATGGTGTTATCGCGCAATTTCAAAGTATTTTTACAAATGATGTAAGTGATGAAACATTAAATACTTTATTAGAAAGTGAAACTTTCTTCAGGAACCACTCACTCATTAGCTATATTTCTCGAAAGAGAAGTTGAAGATGAGGCTTGTAGGTACTATGGCCAATTTCAGGAGATATTCCATTCCCCATCACGAAAAGTAGACAGACTGAATATTGCCAGATATATTTGAAGATTTGTTCTTGTTAGATTCAGATTTAGATAGTACCAATTTCGAGTAACAAGTAGGTATATCTTTGTTTTCAATGAAGAATTGGAATTATCATTAGGATACGGATTTTACCAAAAAAATCGCCCATTAAATTCAATTAGTTACCAAATTATTCTATAAGCTTAAAATCACTAGGATATAGACAATAAAAACTTGAATGGGACATCAAGGACTAGCACATACAGAAAGGAGGTTTTTCTTTAAATACCATTCCAGGAACAATCACCTAAATGCCAAAATGACAAAGATGACGTTTATTTATGAACGGATTATTGCGTTCAGATGCAAGGTCGTGAAGGAAGAAAGTGAGTGAAAGTTCCCTAACATCAACTATTAGTATAGGTGGAGATGATAGTAAAGGTCATAATTCATCGATGACTTGACCACATCTTATGTCATCAGCATCAGCCTTACCTAATAATTATTTGCATTCGCTCCTTAGAAATAGAAAATCGAAGTTTCGGAGATGAATGATATCAATTTCATCTATTCCACAACGGTAAGCTTCTCATGACATTGAGATGTTGCATGCATTATTTTCGATGAGAGTGAGAGTCTACGGCTGACCTTCAACTTGGAAATTTATGGAAACGGAGAGCTATCCGAAGAAAAATGAATATTCAAGTGGGAAATTCCCAAGAAATGCTAGTTCGTGATAAAACTGGGTTGAATAAACAATAGGGAAATATCTGTGAAACACAAGATTGATTTTATGCAGTATCAAGGGAAAAAACACAATAGGAGAGTTTGCATTAATTGATAATAATCTTTCTTGGATACGGTGCTTGTCTACAGCAGATTGTTGGTCTGCTCACTATCATTTCTGTCAGCTTTATCTCATCCAAGAAAAAAATTTCTTTTCAAATGCTATCTTCAGGGAGCTGTTTTCAAGCGAGGGATGCTCGAAGAAAAAAAAATAATATGAAAGACCCACGATATTTTTGACAAGGAATCACCCCTCAATTTTTTCGCAACTATTCATTTACTCCCAGCAAAGAAGTATGTTCTTTCCAAGCACTTCCCGGTCTATTGAAACTCTTCATGAGCGTACAATTTTTACGAAATTGTTACAGAAATAATTGCGAGCGATAAACCCATTACAAACGACACGCCAGTCTGTGTCCGATCTTCTGAATTGAAATTTCTGCAATGACGGTTATGAAAGTGAATGAAATGTTTGCCTACGTGACAGGTGACTGACGACATAGTTTGAAAGGTCACGTGGCACTCGGCATGTCGCCGTTCTAAATGAACGTTACAGATTTCGCTCGTAGATAAAATGTCGATTTTTTCATCAGATCTGACTTCCTAGAATCTTTCAAGGTGATGGGAAAAATCATCGATGGTAACGTTCAAGTAATGGCTCGTTAGCCAAGGTACACTTGTTCTAAGTGGATTTCGATGCATTCCATTATGAGATATTTTGAGGGGATTTATTCGGAAATGAAAGGCAAGTTGGTAGCTATTGAAAATGAATTTAAAAAAGAAAATGTATAATAGAACCTAACTCTTCGCTAAAAAATAAGTTTTCTCCTTTGAAAGAACAATGATCAGTAGGGATTATACAAAAACATTATTCTTATCATCAGTAAACTACTTGGAATTTTCAGAAAATTGAAAGAAAAATTCTTATATTGTTTTGATTAAATATTTGATGAAGTTAACAAAATTGAAAAAATAATTGGAGAAAAAATATAAACAGTAAAGCCTATTCACAATTTGTTGAACTCTGCCCATAAGGGCGTAGCGTATATTCGATAGAACAATGTTGAGACGATTCTGATAGGTTCGAAGGAGAAATATGAAAATTTTTTGCTGAATAATAATTTTGTGAGGAATTCGAAATTTCCATCTTACCTCTCAAAACCTATTGTTCAGTTTCAGTTATTTTATGTGCGGTTACACAAGGAAAACATGTTAATAAAGGTATGAAGATGATTTTCTGTGTAAAATGAGATTCTCATCCGTGTTTTCACCAGAAAATATATAGGTAGTACTATATATTACAACCAAAACACTATATTGTTACAACTTTTGAAGGGTTTCCCAAAAGTGAAGATATATTTTTCAAACACCATGAATAATGAGAAAAATTTAGCTTTTGGTTATTTGAATGATCTTTTGATTAGCAGAATGAATAAATTTTGCAAAAAAATAATGTTTTGCTCTAATTCACAAAATAGCTATAATAGCTTTTCAGAATAGGTACTTAAGAAATTCCAAGAAAGAAAGATACCAGATGTTATTCAAATAGCATATTTGGACAAAAAAACTGTGTTCACGTCCTTATGAAATCGTGTGGACTCAAGAACTGAAGATACTCGACCATCATATGTTTTATGTTTGATAAATGAGCACTACAAAAATCGATATTGAAAAGTCATCTATGCCTTTGAAAAAACAACAAATTTTCGGTTTTAGTGTGAAATCTTAATCTGCAACAGATCCATAGAGAGATTTTGAATTCAAAAGAAGGTACTGTTTGGTCTAAGTAGAAAACAAGTGCCTAATGCCAGTGGATGGTGAGTGTGGCCCTTCAAATTGACTTGATTTGCACAACAATTTTGTCACATATCACTCAGTCATTTTTGTATTAATAGAAGAAAAGTAAAGAGATGAAATTGCGAATTGGCATACTAGAATTCATGATCTAGAACCATTCGATTACTTTGGATGTTTGAAGACTTTGGTATGTTCCAACCTTGAACTAAAGAAACTATCACCTCCAGTTTATGGATAATATTTACAAATATTGAATTCATCGAGTGCCATCGAGCAAACTAAAATGATATGTCTGTGTTAGTTGATTGAAATCAAATTCTTATAAATTTTTCGTAGAAATCTGAAAGTATCTCTTATATTCTGTTTATGTATTTTGAGAACATATCGTCATTATTAGGAAACCATGTTGATTCTTCCTCCTCAACCAATCTGAAGCGAACAGGTGTGGTGCGTAATAGATGGTTAGATGGTTTTATCTACCTAATGCAATGAGATCTGGTGCTCTGAAATCTGAAATTAAACTGACCTGGACACTAGCTGATGCTGATATAGATCCACCAAATTGTGGTGCTGGTGCTGCAGAAATGACGACCAACAACAAGCTAAAACACGCGAAACTTGCCACACACTTCATTTTGTTCTGACTAGACTAGGTTACCGACCTGAAACAGAAAATAAAAAGTTAGTTTTATATTATAATTCAACACACACAACACTTGAACATAAATGTAATGGATCAACTGTTCCATCCCGTTGAAAAGTACCAGATGAATGAGTGTTTATGATCTGGACTACCTCAAAAGCTGCTAGGTTGATTTTTGTAAACCTAACCACGATTGGATCCTTTGAAAAGTGAAAAATTGTGAAAATTAGATCTTATTGCTTTTTTCTGATAATCTGTTTTCTTCTTCTACCTGACCTGACGTTTGTGATGTGATAAATCTCGTTTAGTATCTGTCTCAGAAAATATGAGTACCCAGCAATAAGTAATTTTCGAAACTCCATATACTTTCATATTTTCGGAAGTTAAAAAAGCTACTGATTCAGTTGAATAATTGAATAATCTACTAATCTTACTGTTTGGTGAAAGACATTTTTTGAATCACTTGAAAAAAGATGCTTTAGGAATATTATGGACATCACGATATGTTATTTATTGAGTTAAGTCAGCCTATGATTGTGTGGTTTTTTTTATATTTTGCTCCCCTCAATGTAAAACTAAGTCACAGGATATTCTTGAGCGTAAGGATAAACAGAAAGTCATAGTCAAGATAAATCTCATCATGATCAATAATAATAATTCATTTAGAGAATATGTAGGCTATCCCATCTACGATCTACACTTTATAATCTTAGCAGAACATTCGCATGTTGAAACCAGTAGGTACTTCAAACGTGGTAGCAGTATTCCATCGATATTTCATGTAGAAAAAACATCAGATGGCTCTGTCACTTGTTGAAACTTCTGTGGATTATAATATTCCAAAATTCCTGTCACACTTGTGGCTCTTACTGTTGATAAAACAGGAGAGAAAATTTAATGCATTATACAAATGCAAGCGGGAGGAAAAAATAAGATTTTTTTGTCCTCCCTGAATCTTTCAAGGGTTGAAACATATTTCCGCAAGCAAGGGAAAAATGGTTGAAATTATTCGCTGAAACTTCGCATGAATGATTCATGAACTTTTTCATCAACAAGTCGAAATTCTTTCCGTAAACAACAACATCCTGGGGCTTTAAGAGTCTTGTGGAGCCATTCCACGGTGTGTAGGGTGATACGCCAATTTTGGAGAAGTTTGTCTGTAATTTTTTTTCAGTGATGTTCTTTCAATCGAAGAAATAATTTCGAACTGGAAATATTCTTTGGAAATAGAAACTTTCGCTGATTTCACTTCATACGTTCTGCAAACGAAACTACTCTTTCTCGGAGTGCCATCATAAATATTTCCCATATTCTATCCAAATGTATCTTGAAGGCACTAGTTCAAGCTCTACGCATATTCAGGATGTCAAAAGTCCTTTAAGCTAACGTGAATTTTTCATGAGACACAGGTATTTCTATCCATATATCTTTCCCTTTCGATTTGGAGGCTTCATGTTCAAGAAAGCGATGTACTGAATGAGGTGAGATAAAATAATTGAACCTGTGGGTCAAACTGTTCGAATTATGTCAGCCTTTGCAAAAACGATTACAAACATGAGTGTTTATCTAATGAAACTCAAACGAATATTCTCTATTCTCCGGATATGTCCACATCAGGATGGCTGTAATTATGAAATCCTCACAGCTCAATGCTAAATAACATATTAAATAATCAAGCAATATCGGAATTAACACGAAAAGCGTTTTTCATAGACCCACGATAAGATTTCAGGGTTGAACGTTTTCACATTATGACGATTATATAAAAGGAACAAGGCATTTTCTTTCAGAAATAACATGGATTTTTTCGCAATGAGCATTTAATGCAAATAGCTTAATATGTATATAATTGATGCAATTTACTAATACGCCATAGTTTTATCACTTATGAAGAAAAATTATTTAAATTATCATCGAGATTCACTCGACCATATACAATTGAGTGAAATAATTCATTGAAGCATTCGGATCATATTCAGTGTTGTGATTAATTGAAAATTACTCGAATATTTTCGTCCAAATTACAATCAAACAAGGCAGGAAAAAGAACAACCTTACTTGAAAAACAATCCTGATAAACATACACTTATCCCTCAATGTTCTCCAAAGCACATATTCCCAAAAAGTGACAGAAGTGGAAAACACAGCCAGGTCGAGAAATAGTTCCCTTATACTGCCAAACTGGGGAACACCTTACTCTCAAGAAGCGTTCACTTGAACTGACAAAACGAAAATTCCACACCTTCCAAAAGTAACTATTCTTAATGGCATGTAATGTGGAGGAACCGACCTTGTAGTTCAATAGCAATTTTTTCCCCGAGAATTTGATATTTAAATGAGCAGCGTTTTTTCAGATAATCTTGATAATGAGGAAGCAAGAAATGATGTTGAATTAAGACATCTAGATTGAGAGGACTGAATTTTTAGGAAATTCGAAAAATGAAGCAAGATTTTCGGAGAGAAAAAAGACTTCTTCAATAAATATTACCAATGTGTATCGAAGAAGTGGAAATATTTCTGAATTTTTTTGTGAATATTTCTTGACTGTGGAAAAGGGCAACTTTTCTTCATCTACCAAATTTTTGATAACGCAGTTGAAAATGCGATAGATCAAAAGCGAGCATGAAAGATTCGAGAGATATAGAAAAATTATAAAAAGAGATAAACAGCAGAAAATGTGACTAAAATTTCGAAAGGTGCAAATTTCAACCTACGATGAATGAAATCTCGAGGTTGAATTAATTTAAAAAGCCTGTCGGCATATCCAATCAACAACACACGCCGACACAAAAAAACCCATTAAATTTTTATGAATTAAATATCAAGGTACCCAAACATTTCCCTTACAATTGACGAATCAAAGATTATCTTTCGTTTCGTCCAAATTTCATATTGCGCAAAGAACTCAACCTAGACCCAGATCTACCACAAATATCAATCAGACTTAATTGGAAGGAGATCTTGTTTGATTAGAGATTAATTTCTGAAGATTATATCCGTTTAGCCGGAAACCATAATCCTTCAAATAATTATAATTCCTATGGTTTGATCGCCCAAATCCCAAGTTCTTTCAGAAGGAAATTCGCGAATTGTCAATGACAGTTTTTATCCGCTCCTGAGCTGAATTTAACCCACAGAATCTATCCTACATATTATGAGTAGAATCGCGAATGTTCTGATTTCTATTGCTACACAACAACTGAAGTTCTACTACTGGTGTATTAGCAATAGGACTACATATTCTGGATGAACTACGAAATTCTTCGTGTTGAATTTTGGCTCGCATAAGGTCGCAACTGTTAATTCTACATTGATCCCAAGCTGGCTTTGTTTCAATCCAGGATGCGACCATTCCTAATCTATTGTTTCTTCTCGGGAAAGACCTCAAGGGAATCTGACAGGTTGTCGGATGAAGATTAATGCGATCTGCCATCGGGAATTACACTTTCTCGTGGACAATCGGACGTTCATTTGAGGCTTTGGATATATCTCGATGCAAAGAGTCCCTTCGGAAGATCATAAAATGTTTTAGGTTTAAAGATAAATCGGCAGTTTTGAGGTACGATGCTTGTACGCCAACGTATGCTATAGAATCTCCTTTGAAACGTGCGTATAACAGCAGGACCGTGAACATGCTAATGATTATTACTCGGTGTTTGTATTAGTCTCAATTGATGCAGTTTCACGGAAGGTTCAGAATCCATGGATGAAATCAAAGCGTAAGGGATTGTGCTGCAGTTTACAATAGGAACAAATAGCTTGTGTTTATGAACATTGCATACAAACGATTCGATATGGATATCAACACAGTGAAATTCACATGAAATTTGCGAATAGTTCAGTAAAGCCATATGATGTTCAATCATTTCAGAATCATAACACGTGTCGTGAAATTTCCGACATGACTAAAAAACTATGATGTTTAGGTAAGCAGTAAGTCTGTTTTCGAAAACAGAAACTGTATCAGAAGAGATAAAATGAGGTTTGATAGAAGAATGCGTAATTAAAGCAAGTCTGAGTGTATTGTTGATGAATTTCTACATGAGTGTTTTGAGGTTGATGCATGAATAGTGAGGAAATCATCTAAGCATTTCGAATTTTTACAATAGCTTATTTGGTTGTATCTACAGGGTGTTTCAGGAGCCTTTGGTGATAGCATGAGGTGAATGAGGTTCATCTAGGCCTCTAAGAAGAGTCGATTCTTTTGTACCCAAAGACCATTAGATTCGGAGATAATTTATGAGCAACCTAATTTCATTCCTCTTCTGTAACAATTACGCCTTGCGAAATTGAATTTGATTGCAGAAAACGTCCTTTTTTCAATTATGAAAACAAAATTTTTCCAACTGATCCAGATAATTATATTTTGATATTTGAAAGATGAATCTCAATGTTCTGTGGACTGTCCTGATTATCTTGAAATTGCTCTTCCATCTTGAAGGGTTATTGGAAGTCAACAAGCCCACAAAATTCATTAAAATCGGACTACCTACTCCCACTTTGTACAGATCGAAAATTATGGTCAAAACCCAAAAAACTGTATCTCCGAAACCAATGGCTTAAAGTACAAAAGGAAAAACTATTCTGAAAGGCCTAGATCAGCTGAATTCACCACTAGCCTCTGACCAACCACTCGTGAAACACTTTGTTTATCCATTCCAAATGACCTGCTGAACTTATGGCTTACATTATTTCTCACAGAATGCTGAACATAAATAGTGTTTCTTTTTAGTTCTCCATGTAATAAGAAATAAATGCTTAGACTCAACGATAAGAAGCGTATTTATCTGGAATTTCAAAACGTTTTCTACAGTAACATAGTAAAATACTCATTCGATATCATGAATGTTCTGAATTGAGCACAATTCGAATGATATCTATAAGAATTTGCTATACAGCTGACTAGCACATGTTGTTAGTAAACCTTTCCAATTGAGACAAGCTGAAGATAAAACTGAATTCATCAAACAAATTTAAAACCAATTCCAAAATCCATCAGCCAAACACTGAATTCAGGCCGACAATTACCAACAATGGTACACAAGGAACTTTACACGAATATCTTCTATACCAAAAACCACGGCGATGGTGAAACGAATGTATGGAGTAATTGCTTTGAGAATAAATGGGCTGAAACCTTTGATCTTTGAATAATTGCACAATGCACTTCTCGACGCTAAAACTCGAATCTTGTAACACCACTTTTTATTACTTATTGCCGCATGTATCTAGATGCACTGATTAAACTAGATTTCATCTAACCATCCTGTACCATTTGAAAGAACACTAGGATGTTCACTAGGGAGAAACTTGGAGAATAATAACTCAAAATGCTGTTGTTCTTTTAACTAGTAGGCTCCGAAAGATGATTACATGGGTCGGTGGGGATGATGTTTTCATTGAACGTTGATCGTTGAAGGCCTAGACCTATTAAGAGCATTTCAAGCCAATATATCGTGTTAGTGAGAAATTTAATATTTTGCGATTGCATCTGAAACGATGTAAAATTTGGCAATTATCTAATTAGAATATTATGATTTTTCGACAATCATGTCGTTTTTATAATGGGATGGTGCAACGACTCGAATTCGGATTATTTAAAGATTTATAGTATTGGGAAATAAATGAGACACTTATAATTTAGAATATATTATGAAGAGTGACTTTGATCTAAAAAACAGATCATTAGATTCGACTTTGAAACACAGAAGGAATCGCTGAAGTAGTAGAAGTAGAATGAATATTTCATTCTGCATCAAAACGCGTGTTCAAAATCCCCAAAAATCATATAAAGAGTGTGGTTTTTCTCCGTTTTTTTCCAGAAATAGTGATTATTACCGATACAAGAACTATGGCCTTTTCTCCAAACTTCTCTTCAGGGTTTTTGAAGTTGAGAAAGTATAAGTTACCAGAGATGAAGCGATGTGGCCAAAAATTCTTTTGACGCCATTCTGATAAACACCAGAATTCGGCGGTAGAAAATATAAATGATAGATCTTTCGTTTCCTATACAGAAATAAGATGATTCTAAAAAGGATGGATTAAATTCACAGCATGTAGAATAAGAAGTAAATGAAGAAACACCTTTAGAGCCTTTCTCTAACTTCTCCTCAAAAAAAACATACAGCCTCTTTAAGATCTTCATCTCCTAAACGTTCCATAATGTTCATTTGAAAATTTTTTCATCCTCTAACTTTTCGATACTTGAAATTTAAATGCTCCCATCTGGAAGACAAAAATAAAAGTACTATCATATTGAGCCTAGAAAAATGATCATGTTCTATACATATCAAAACAAGTCTCGCTTGAAACAAAACTGAGACGTATCTGAATTATTTTCAAATAAATTTGGCGACTATTTGGGAGGGTTGTCAGTACTTAGGTACTGTTTTCTAACTACTACCCCCACATATCTGAAGATACTCTTTCTAGACATGTTGAGTAGAATAGGGAGAATTAGAAATATAAGTTTACTACAGCGAAAAACTGAGGTGGTAAAAGATACCTTGACAAATCATTGTGCGAATGAAACATTTTATCGATGAATTATTTCAGACAATATGAATATTTCGAAATATAAATTATATGCAATGATTGAATTATCTATACCTACTTATAAACTGCTCATTAATCATTTTATAAATTATTCAAAATATGTAATTGGTTGTTGAAGTGAATTAAATGATGATGGAAAATTTGTATTAGAATATTTTGGGACATTTCCATTATATGGAAATATTAAATCCATACCTACGATGGAAATGGCCCAATCATTGCCTCTATCATGATAAGACCAAAATAGCCCAAGAAATCCTACTATGCAGTTGCATAGGTTAGGTTTGGTTGTACTTAGTTGTCTCGAAGGAAAATTTCATTCAATTCGTTGGGTTGAGATAAAACTTCAAATTTTGTCAAGTATTATTGATTTCGGAACTATTATTTATCAATCCTCTTGAAGTATGTCCTTATACTGAATAAGTAGTTATTAAAGGTTCATATGGAAAAGAATTTTTATTTTGGAATAATAGGAGATTATTGATGAAAATCCATAATTAAACTTAAATTAGATTATACGGTTTTCACAAAATGAATTTTGAAACCACGACACTTGTTTCGCTATCACAATAGCATCTTCAGGTCGGTGGAGGAAATCTTAATATTTGAACTCAATTTAATTAGTATGAACCATCTAGATCTATTCAAATTTCATCAGATCGATTCGACTTTTCATTAGTAAAATCGAGATGAACAAATGCAAACATTTAAAAATCGCCTGTTGGCTCATCATTGTGTTTCAAAACTGATCGAAAATCTTCTCTTGATGCTGATCATCATTATATTAATTTGAACATTGAGATATCATGAATATTCTTATGTATTGCATTCTAATTTCACGCAAGAATTTATAATCATGAAAGTGAATTGATCATGGTAGATGGAATGAAATATGCCAATGAATGTTGAGCCTGAATAGAAGCAACCTGGGCCAAAACTAGGTTGACACTAATCATAACAAAAATATCACAAGGTAAGAAGCAGAAGCTGAACATTTCGGATTCGTTTAAAAGCTAAGGGTATGCTTATTTCAAATAAGATTCATTTGTTCCCATCAAGGACCAAATCATCCCTAGTTACGGGTTACCATTTGAAAAAGTCCAACGAGCTCTTGTAGAGAGCATCAGAAATTCCTGAATTAGATATGAAATTCTTTTCTACAAATTAGTGAATACCGCAGAAATGAATTTTGTGAGTCACTTTTTATTGAGCCCTCTATAAATTTCAATTATTATCTACGGTTGAAATGATTCATCAAGTAGTCTGGTCTACAACGAAATCGCGTATTGTATATACATTCTATGATTGATGATGAATAATGATGTTGTGATTACAGTATTGCATAAAATCAATTAAATAATTTTACTATTAGATGTGTTTTCGTTGTTAACTCCAATCAAGTACAATTAGAAATTGCAGATTATCCAAATCAGTAAATGACTTCAACTTGTGAATGAAATTTTACCATTCATTTCAGGGTGAGTCTTTGACATAAACATTACAATTTATCATTATCTCTCCTTAACCAAATGAAACGTCCTCGTCTGCTGAATGAAGTAATAAGTTATCGGTTTTCTTGAGGATTACCACATTAATAAATCACTTGTGATTTAAAGGCCTCAATTCACTAGTCTATCGAACTTTTAGTTTTCTATGATTATTATGGAAAGGATCTTTGAACAGTGGTGAACAAAGTGTAGTATTCTACTCGCATTCTATAGATACTTTCAATTGGGATGATTTACCAAAAATTGCCCCGTTTAGCCATCATAATATACTATATTGTTCCAGTCGATTCTACATAGAAAAACGATGAGGGATTGTCAATAAACTTTATACCTCAAATGGAAACTTTCAGAGATATATATCAGAGAATAATTTGAAACAAGGAAAGAGGGTCATTTTAAACAGTGTGATTGTGCAGTGACTTCCGGAGACCGTGCAAAAAAACCAAAATTCGATATTATATATACAAATTATTTGTTCGGATTATTAAAAACCCAGCATCAATTCATGAAATGTGAAAATTATTTCTCGAAACATCGAATTTCAGTTTTTTTCAATGGTTTCCGGAAGTCACAGGTAGAGGGTTTATTTAGGTAACCCTCCCATATTTTCTACGTAGAATCGATTGAAATAATGGAAAATATAGGTTGGAATTTAAAAATCTTGGGTTAAGATGGATTCGATTTGTCCGAATTGATGGTCTACACCCTGTAAATTTTAAGTCCAAACAGCAAACAGTATTACAGTACCACTAAATAGAAAATTCGAAAATGGTAAAGTTTTTTTGGAAATGTCCTCTTCGGCAGAAATATCCTGAAAAGTGTCCTCCTGTTTTCAATCTTCTTTTTAAGAATCCCAATAACTTATGAACCATTGAGTTTTCACCCAAGGTATTTCATACTGCTGAAATTGCCATCACATCAACTATCTGACGATCCAAAAATATACTGGGTGCTATTGCATTTGGCAAAAGAAAGTAGTAGGTTGCATTTTGTAGTATTCACATAGTTGCAAGTAGAGGTCTAAAAATGGAGCATTTCAAGTATCTTTTCTGCAGCTACACTTTTTCCACATCTTTTCTTACTGTTGCAGGAAGTCATCTGAAGGGCCATGTTCTGTAAGACTCTATCCCCATTCAAGTCAGCTTGGCGATGAGTACGAAGTGAGTGATAGCGAGCAGCATCTTGAGTTGGAGGGAGTCTGGCAAGGTTGAAATTGTTTTTTTTTTCAGCAGCTGATAGCGCAGGTCATTGAGGGTTTGTGCCATAATAATTTGATCTCCTGCTTTGTTTACTTCTTTTTTCATTGCATTAGGCTTGGTTCCAACCGCTGATTTCTCCTTTAGGTGGGAATTCTTTCTAATAGTTGAGGGAAAATTGCTTTTGCTTTTACCAAAAAAGGAGGACGTGGAATCATATCCACTGAATGAAGGGAATCAGATGGTGGTCGTAAGACATTGAGATATTTGAAAAGAAGATATCAGATGTTTTACATATTCCACATCTTCGAAGAATTTTTGCAGTTTTATCAAGGTCTTATTATCAAATTTTATCTATATTTAGGGAACTGTTCAGCCTACTATTAAATTGTATGTTCTTTGGAAATAAATAGAGAAGTATCTATCTCAAAAGCACTCTTTCATGGACCTAAAGTTATATATTTAGAATATTCCAAGTACTTCAAAAATGAATAGAATTGTCTTTTTTGAGAAAGTACCTACTCCTTCAAGGCCAAAAATGGCGAAAAAAGTTCTAATTTTTAGTCGTTTAAACGTTATTTGAAATCCGAAAAAATATAAAAGAACCGCGTAATGTGAACCCATCTTTGATGACAACGTTACTGGACTAAAACCCTTAATAATTTCATCGTCTGACAAGCACTTCGTATTAAATGAAGATTTAACTCATGTTTTCAGATGGGTACAAAATACAGGATGTTTTCAAAGGTCAGGCTTGTTTTTTGACAGAAGGTAGAACTCATCAAAATGAGTCGTTTCACCAAAAATTGTTTATATAAAATATCCAAGATGGCTGAGATACAACCATTAGAAGTTCGATGAAATTTCATTGAATTTCAAGTACGGGACTGTGGAAGATGACTCCGGCATTGCAAAAACGAAACAAAACATAAACATACGGCTGGACAATGAATAGTTCAGTACAAAGTTCATCGGATTAAAGGCATTAGGTCACTTGGAAGAAAAATAATTGTTGTATCGTGTAATTTAGGGTGAAACAAAAATGTAGAAAATCGAGGCAGTTTCTTGAAAGTGCTTATGTTAATTATGTTGAAAAAGTGCTATGATCTTTCCCCATTTCATCCCATTTTTACGACGATTGTTGGAATGTTCGAACAAGAAGATTGTGATGCCCATTGTGAAAAAATTCGTGAATAATTTAGACGAATTTTATTGCTGAGATTTTGAATAAGTATTATTCTATTTTTCACACTTTTTACACACAAATAATGAGAAAAATTCGGCAATCCTAAGTTTCCATTTTCATTACAATGGAAATATCGAACGTGCCAATATCCTAAACGAAACCACATAGTCGAATCGATCAGTTTTTTTCCCATTGCTTCTAAGGTCGCATTAGGATCTATTTCAGTAATCATATTCAATTTTTTTTTCAACTTTGTCATTTTGAAAGATTTATATAGGTGATTTTTGGTGAAACGCTTCCTTTTGACCAGTTCTACCTTCTGTTGAAAAAAAAAGCCTCACCTTTAAATACATCCTGTATGATAATACATAGTTGCGTTTGATAATCTACTTCACGCGTTATCCTGAATAATAATAAATATCCCGACAATGTTTCAACACAGACCGACCAGCCCACACTGACTGCGCTCTTTGACCGATTTACTTGAATGAAGGCAATAATTTCCCATCGATAAAGATATATCTAACCCAGCAGCCGCCGCATTACACGGGTCAATCTCGCGAATTTAGTCGACACACACAACGATTCCTGCTGCGTTATAGGCGGAAAATTAAACGATACAGCCCCGAATATGCTTTTTCGACTGAATCACTAAATGAAGAAATTAATAGTGGAAATTTGCCCGATTTGGGAAATTAGTAAAATTGGCTGCGAGTTCAATTAGAAAATGTTACGCTCCGTTGCATCGACTGAAATTGAACATGTTATAGAGTGCGCGAGGGTCCAGTGATTCGAGTTTGGGCGGAAATGGGCAATATCTGCTTGATTATACAGGGCGGATGAGAGAGCAAATTCGTATTACCATTTTTTTTAACTGCCGTAAAAAGTTCCTATGAATGTGTGTACGTCCTGAATAAAATCCTTCCAGAGATTAAGGATGTGGAATGTTCCGACAAAAACTCAAATTCAAGCTTATTTCTACAGGATGGGAATTCGACTTGTTTATACAGTGTGAGTCTTTGACTCGCACAAATATTTTAACAGAAGTTTCTTGAGGTCAAAATAATCAATTTTTTTCTATACGTTTTTTTCCGATTCGGTTCTGTTAAATAGGTATGCTATTTAAAGTTTTCATGATGAGCTGTGCCACCCCTGGAAAAACAAAATTACCTTCAGAATAAATCTGTGACACTACAAATCTGTGTAGTAGCAATTTTTCGAATTGCATAGATACTTTTTAATTTTTGAACGTCAAGTTACTCGAAAGCAAATCTGAAGAATAATTTTATTTAACAAAACGTTCAAATCTTGTTTAGATAGCATCCAACTTAGTTTCAAGAGTTGGGTTCTTCGAAATTTCGGAATTTTTATGGTACGTAATGGTCACAATGAGAATCCTGAAAGACGTGGATGATCTTGTGTTCGAAAAAGGTTCACCAAATAAATGAAAAACTATATTCCGAAATATATTTCGTTCGATAAAACCGTTTGTGGATTGTTGTTTTTTTATGGTTTTTCATTAGCCTGTATCTCTTAATCCGAGCCGATTTGGAAAAAATGGTAGGAGAAAAAATTGTTTTTTTTTCACCTCAAGAATCTACTGTTGATATATTTTTGCGAGTCAAAGACCACCCTGTAGAGATCGTTTCATAAACATTCACAACTCTGCACCACGTTCTATACTGAACAAAAACCCAGGTAGATCAATCGAACAGTGAATTTCATCAAATCAAAAAGTTTTTTAAATCACAAGATTCGTTGTAAATGGCCGCCTACAGCTAGGATACAAGAATCCAGTCTTTTACTCGTGTACTCAAAACATTTCGAAAATATCGAGGAATTTATTTGGAAAACACGTAAAACACTTTATGCCCTGTAACTATCTCAGACAGAGATTAATATCCTGAGTTTGATCGCATAGTGCCAGTCTACATAATGAAAAAAATGCAGTAAAACAAATATAAGTAGTTTTTTTGCTTCAAATATGCTCGAACAGGTCTATAAGAATTCCAAATTGTGAGATATGACGTCATAGAAAATTTTATTTAAATAGCAATCCTAATTTTATTATGACTATTCTTAGAGGGTATATCAGGTTATACATGCTTATATACCAATTATCAAATTCTCCTTCCTTGTCGTTTACAAGATTTATCAAACATCACCTAATTCGAAATGAAGAAAACGGATCAAACTCAATGAAATAATTTAGGCACTTTGAAATTTGCTCATCATTTTTCGTCAAACAAAAAAGTTGAATAAAAATGTAAATAACTATTTTAAATATGTATATCGATTGAACTTGTTTTTCTGCTATGCATAAACAAAAAATGGTATACCTTCTTATGGGTGAGTAAATTCTGGTTGATCCAATATTTGCATAAAATATGTTTTTTTCTATTTTTGAGAAATATAGCTTGTTCGTCAGTAAATTTCGCACGATGATTACTGAAAATGAGGTAAAATTTCAGGAGAATGTCAGATGAACGGGGTTCAAGTAGGAATTTTTCTAATGTTTTCGTTGATGTAATTAAGTTTCTCCTATATTTTGAATCAAAAAATAAGATACCCACCTACTTTTCGAATAAATCTAAAGCATACTAGATAACAACTACCTAACTATAATAGCAATTACACAATGGTTCAAAAGAATGCTTCGGTTATTTCACTTTTTATTGGAAACATCATACCAGGAGTAACTTTTTTCGACAAACACATCAAGGTTTGAAAAAATGAGATTTTCAGGTGAAAATTTGCATTTTTCGACAAGTTTGGGATATTGTAATTAGCGGCAACTAAAAACATCGGTGAAATGAACAGAAGGCCGAAATACTCTTCTTTTGCTTAGAATAATGGAAAATTATGAATATGTTGTAAAGTCCTAATGGAAAGTGGGAAAAGCTCCTTTATATTTTTCATACCCCGTATCTGAAAAGGGCTGAAAATTCAAACCCATATTTCTTAACGACATATATTATGTTCCGGACACATCTGATATGTTATCCCTACTGAAAATTTCAATGCATTTCGTAGATTGAAACGAGAGTTATAATTTAAAATTCTTGACTCGTACGAATCTACATTCAAATATCTTCTTGTGGTTAACCTCAAATAGATTTAAAGGAATTCCAAGTGAAAGCTGCTTCAAATCGCCGAGATATGTAGGTAGGTATGCAACCACAAATACACCAACTGACAAAATATTTCTCATTGCCTGCCATAAACTCGGTAAACTCAGATAACTGCTATTCAGCTAGATTGAATTCTCTTCAAGTTCAAAATAGTTCAAAATAGAGTCTAGAGAGTGAATCCCAACGCTACCAAAAGTACAGATCTGACAAAGTTAAAAACAGGCACTCAGCTCTACTAAACGCCTTGTGACAGATGGGATACTGATATCTTTTCCGAGTTTATTCTTCTTTTAGTGATATTATCCTCAAGAAATCTTGCATGAGTTTTTGTTTCAGTATCTTTCAGTTTGTCCAGATTTTTCAGTATCGGTGTTAAAGACAGAAATGTATCCGATAATTTGTAATCTATAGAGGTGAAACAATTTTTGTTATTGATGGTTTTGTACTACTTTCGTCAGTTCATGTTTGGATGTGAATAAAAATGAATTTAGTCGTTCAGTAATTGAATGAGTCGAAAAACCAGTAGTTTTGCCATTTCATAAATATGTGACGAAAGAAAGACAAATCGGAATTGATATTGATTTATATGAATGGGTATTTCTTCAGATTAATATAGCATTTGTTCCACAACTAATACCAATCATATCAACAATTAGTTAATCTATTTATCACAGATATTTCATTCGGAATGTAATACAGCAATTTATCATCACATGCTTGTTGTTCTACAACCTGGAAAAATGATTTTATTCAAACATGACACGGACAAGGTATAAATAAATTATGCACTTGATAAAGTTCACCTATTCCATTAAATATTGAGGGTTTAATACTCAATGAAATCAAATAAGACTCAAGGAAATCGGGTTCCATATGAACTAAAACTGACCGAATTCCATCTTCTCACTAAGATAAGCTACTCAGCCTACACTACACGCGTTTCGATATCACAATAGCATCTTCAGGTGGATGAAGGTGTATTGCACTCAAAATAACTCATCTCCGTGAAAATCATTCAATTCAGCTTCTAGTTTCTACATCATTATAGAACTTCATAATCGGTTTCATCAATTTCATAAGTATGTTTTTAACAAGTGAAATATGGAAAATATGAGGGCAATCAAATACCTACTTATGATTGGGGTCAAAAGTGCTTCAGAACACTTCTTTAATTTACATTTGTTCTTTAGAACTATGCCTCTTGTGGACAGAAAAATTACACTAGAAGCATGCTCGTCCTTCTGATTTTAACATGGTATACGATTCGAAAATGAGGGAATGAGAGCTCGGATTTGCAGTAAATAATAAACCATTGTATAAGGAATATACAGCTCACTCGAATTGAATACGCATCTAGATTTCGGCAGGGAACTATGGACAAAAAATAAGGTCGGGTTTCAAATTCATTATGAACGAACCGTACTGAAAATCACTGCTGAAAGCCCAATGAAATTTTGTCACCCGGAAAAATTAAATGAGTTTCATAGGGAAACAATGAGGTATGTTCATTAAATTCGCATGATTTCCACTGGGACCACGTATGATGCTTCACTTCAGCGTTCCCTGATATTTGAAGCAAAAATCGAGAATTTCGAAGTAGGTATAAACTTTACTAACAGATTATCCGAACAATAATGATTCGTATTCGATATTCTTTTGAAGTTTTTGACAGAATATAAGTGATTTAGTTCAGAACATTTCGAATTAATAAAAAATTTAAGCGGCGGACATTCTGTTGACAATGAGTCTGTTAGCAGACAAATTCGATTATTCACAAAACAGTTTTAAGCTTGAAATATGCAGATACCTGATCAATGAAATATTTGAATGGTTTTAGGTAAACGTAGAGGTGATTATTTTATCTCCCTAGAATTCGAAAACTCAAATCAAACAGAGGCTATTGAGACCTCCGTGAACAATCCAATTCTTTTCTGCAATTGTATAATTTTTTTGTTTTCTGTTGTCGTAAATGTCTTAATTTTTGAGAAACAAAAATTGTCATCTACTGTGCTACTATTTTATATGATGAAATTCGATAGACGCAGTATTTTCTGATATACTAACAATATGATCATTTTTGCCTGTGGCTTTGCAACGACTATTTCTGGAGAAGAAGATTGTCCCCCACTGCTTTCTCTTCACATAGGACTCGTTTTTGTAATTGTGTTTCATTTCTGAGCCAATTTGATCTTTTGCTTCACATAAGGATTCAGGATCTCATCACCTAAGTGACTGGTATATGGATATGTCGATTTTTTTCAAGAAGCAATAATAACAATAATATAAATTTAATCGCCCTGTATCTGATGTTCACGATATTCGTTCCTAAGAAATTTTTTCCTAAAATGGGTCGCACTCTTAAACAGGTTGTCCCGAAATTAATGCAACAAAATGTTACAGATTCTCGAAACAATAATTCGGGAGACCCCCTTTCGTAGTTACAACCCTGAAAATAGTCTTTTCTTTTCATCTTAGAATACGGCCATACAAAAATCACTGAATTTGGTACACAGGGGTTTTATGATCTGAAATATAAACATGTTGTTGGTTTCCTAAGTCATTAATAGTAGCTGGATGATTTTCTGAACTTCTCAGCCTTCTATTGAGGTTGTCCCAAACCTGCTCAATCGAATTGAGATCTGGACTTCTTGATGGCCATTCCATTCGAGAGACTTCAACCTCTTCAAAGTACTCCTGAACAATGCGCGCACGATGGGGTCTGGCATTATCGTCCATAAAAATGAAATTTTCACCAATGTATGGCGCAAATGGCACTACATGCTCTTCAAGAATGTTCCTTATATACTTATCAGCATTCATAGCTCCATTATCAACGACCACTAGGTCTGTGCGAGCAGTCAAAGATATTCCACCCCATACCATAATCGATCCTCCCCCGAAACCAGTAGTATTCAGGAAATTGCACTGAGCATATCTTTCATGTGGACGTCTGTATACAAGGGAACGTCGATCACAATGGTAGAGGCAGAATCTAGACTCATCTGTGAAGAGAACTCTTTCCCAATCGGCCTCTTCCCAATGGATATGCTCTCTCGAAGAATCCAAACGCGCCCTTCGATGGGCTGGGGTAAGAGCTGGGATTCTTGCCGCGACACGAGGCCTTAAATCATATTCTCTGAGGCAATTTCTTATTGTCTGAGTGCTAATTTGTACCTCATGAGTTTGCTCAAGCTGAATTTGAAGGAGGCGAGCGGTTGCAAACCGTTGTCTCAACGAAGAAACTCTCAAGTAACGTTCTTGAATGGCACTTGTTACCAGTGGTCTACCCTGTCCTGGTCTTCTGACATTCATACCTGTCTCCCTGAATCGCTGCAACATTCTGGACACACTTGTATGGGAAACTCCAAACCTTTTTGCAATTTTTGTGTATGTCCACCCTTCTTCTCGCAAAACTACCACTTGGGCTCATTCCTCTTGGGTCAAATTGCGTGTTTCGCGTTGCATAGCGATCGAGTGTAGAAAATCAAACGAAAGAAAAACTATTGATCACTAGAATTGATCGAGAACAACTGATTTCAGAATGGAGCCAATACATTCAACATCTGATAATATCATCTTTTTTATTCCTGCTGGGAAAAAACATCTGTATTGAAGAAAACCGTTGAAAGTGGATAACATATGCATGCATAATTCTGATAAAAATAATTATCATTGAGAACACCTTCAGTTGTAGAATAAATTTGAGATTTCCATAATGTGCGTTAATTTTTTGGCGCAGTGTATTTAACCACTATTCTGCTGGATGCTCTCATTCACACGGCTTCTTTCCATTTATTTTGTTGATTTCCATCTGAGGTGTAGTATTTCACGTGAACTACGCAAAAGTTTTCAAAGCGATACCTAAAGCGAAAAATCTATCCATAGTTTTCACCCTCAATCGATGAAAAACCTGGAGATCGAGGTAGACATGGCAACAAATGGATTTGTTATCATTCATTACGACTAGACGATCGCTTTATGTGGTCTGGGAATATCTTAATGAAAATTCCGCTTGTGGGTTGAAAACGAGCTTCCACTACTTTCAACATTTAAAGAGCTAGAAAACATGATGTCAGATAGAAGGTTTCGTGTTTTTGTTGATGATAATTTCAACACTTTGTTGAATTATTACTGGAACTATTAGAGCTTCTCCTATTCAATGGCTACCAGTTCTTTCAAGCATTGTACTGCCCCATTTTCGTAGACAGAGTGCAGTTACAAATTCTTTCCTCTCCTTTTCCAAATCATTTACAATTATGTCCTATATTCCACAAAATACGATTCCCAGACTGAAGTAGCATAAACCCTTATGGTCCAACTCTTTCCATTTCTCGAATGTAAGGGACAAGGGCATTTGGCAGTCTGAATGGAATTCTTGCAGTATTTTGAATCAAGAATTAGTTAGTGATCCCTCGAATGGAGTTCCTGGTTTTGATCTTCCCAGAAAAAAATGGTGTATTCTGAATCGTATAAGAACAGGTCACGAACGTTGAAACATAGTACCTCTATACTTTTCCGATGTATAGCCCTAGTTGTGAATACGGGGAACCAGAAGAAACCATAAATCATCTGATTAATCATTGTTCCATTTAAGAATTTCAGGGTTGTTTTAGAGATATTCATGCAGTTTCCGAAGTTTTTCTGAATTGTGTTGTGAATATTAGTTCAATCTGATATATAGAACTCAATTTATTGTCTCACATTTTTCTGCTTTGTTTTTTTCATTCCAGATTAAATTTTCTGGTATCTTGGAAAATCCAGGAGATTTTTTTTTATTCGTGGAGAGGATCAATTGCAGTGCGAAATGCCCTTCAATATGAAATATTTCAGCTTATTTCGTAAACAGTTTTATGTCTTACAATCCACTACACTCACGGGGATACCACATTCTTCTGATATTGATTGATGGACAATCAGATCAGACCAGGTCTTGAATACTGCTCTTTTATTTCATGCTCCCCTGATTTTATTTATAGGAGAGAGGATAGATTGGCTGCCCAACAAATTGACCTGTGCTTGTTATATAGATTGTATCATTGTCGATGCTCCACTCAGCAACAGTAAATGATGTCAGTGACTGCCAGTTTCTCACGCTGCACATTCCTATGCTTCTCAATGAAAAACTCCAAAAACATGATACAAAACGAGGAGGGTATGTAAGCAGTCCAAAGTATCTTATTTTGGGATCAATGTAAGGCACACTAGTCACCAATAGCTTTTGTGGAAGAGGTCCCTCTATTCCTAAAGTGAGTGTGTAATAATAACAAACCACAATGCATATGTTTCCATCCGAATATGTAGATTCATTTCGAAAGGTTTATTTCCAAACCTGCACTATACTCTTAATTGATAAATAATTCAGTAAACCAGAAGCATATTTCTCATGATCATATTTATCATATAGACCAATGTATGAAATTGAATTGAATATAATAATTTTTCACATAGATTATCTGAAATTTCAGTGGAATTCCTCATTTACCCTTTATTATTCGAAATCAATTCACTTCATAACAATAAATATCTCCCCCTTGATGATGACAGAAACATCCATCAATCCAATTTAACTAATATACGTAACATACGCACGTATTCATTGGTTATAACAAACTCAAATATAGAACAAACTATTTCCCCTGATAATCCGGAGATATCCGATCTATTTAATATCGAAATCCAGGAAATAATGCACGGATTGTTTTCGATATACTGCAGCTTTCGAGTTGGTTGGGCGTAATGACATAATAATCTTGTCAATGAGAGCAATTTTGACATTATCGTCATTATATGCAAGACAACCGTCATTATATCACATTCGAATGCCATCATCAATTTCTTTGGAGGAATGAATTTGCTTCCGTACAACCTTTTTCATTGGAATAATTCCCTTTATTGCCATCCAGAATAATGGAAAATTGAAAACGAAAAACAAACATTACCAACAGTAATACTGATATCTCAGGAGGCTCTACAAAATCGGAATCATGTTGGTAATTGCCCATTCAGTGAGATTTAGAGTTGCAAAATTTAGGTTGGTATTGCGAATAATACTGAATCATAGATATCATCACACATTAGTCTATGAACCGACCAAAGATATTTTGAATTTCGTTCTTTTTTTTTATATTCTCGGTTTGATCGAACCTATTGTCAAATTGAATGTATCAATTTCGAAGGTTGGCATCCTTTTACTTGAGCGTAACACTTAACTTCTCTTAATACTTTATTCATGTTATTACAATTATACATTGTTTACAATCGCCATAAAAATTTACCTGAAGGGTACCTAAGGCTCACAAATATTTAACAAAACACAACATTACGTCAATAAAACTCTTCAAAATAGTGTGACTATCTTTCAAATTTGATTAAAATTTCTAGTAATCTCTTCGTATTTTTGAGAGAATCTGCCAGGAGTTTTTCTAGAAAACTTTTTATTATTCACGCTGAATGTGATATCATTGATATATTAATATATTTTTATTTTGAGAATAATGTATTGTTAAAAGCTGAGCGTTACGTTTAGATGCAAAATATCGATTAAATTCTTAAGCCAACGTGACCATGAATTTTTTTGAACGTCATTTATATATTTCATTTTCAATTTCGAAAGTAGAGAAGTTCCAAAAGCACCAGTTAAGTTCCTGTTAAAATCTGCTCGATTGTTTCGCTGTTATATAGGAATATGACCTTTTTGAAAGCAAAGCCATGGAATCAGTAAACAGTCTAGGTACTTGAAAGAGATGTATGCAGAATTTGATACGGATCGTATCAACAGAAGAAAAAATTATATTTCGTATAAACTTCAAGCCTGATGGCGATCAAATATTATGCGAACATTAATGTTTTCAGAAATATCGGAAGAATAATTTTTTTGTAGCCGTGCAGCCTTGGGTGAATAGGTGTTATGAATTTGAACAAGCGCCAAAGATACTCACATAACAGATTACCCAACATTTTTGTATCGCTGTCATGCGCAGTTCAAACAATATCAACTAACGTTATAAAGGTAATTTTTGGCACATTTCTATGGTCTACAGAAAAAACACTATGAATTTAAGGAACAGCAGTTCTTAATTTTCCAAAATGGCTTCTAAACTTCCTAATATCCATACTTATCATGTAGTTAAAAAGTTTGTAATACATATTTCATTACGTTTTGAAATAGCGCGGAGGTGCATCTTTTGTTTTGGCAATGGAAGGAATCTGTCGTTTCTCAGTTATACCAAATGTCATTCCACCATCATAATGAATTCGAACTGCAAAAAAACACTGCTCACACCTCTCACTTTTTATACATGATTATTAGTCGAAAGTTTTACAATCAAGCATTGTTAATGAGGACACAAATTGTGATTCATTAATAACACTTTCGCTTCTAAAGGTAGATGATTTTGTTCCTAAGGCAGTAAATTGAAAAAAAATTGATCGAAATTGGAACACATATTGGGAATGTTTGTAAAAGGAATGATATCACGTTTTTCCTATTATAAAGGAAAATATTCGACAGACATCATTTATATACAATGGTTCTATCAAACTCCATCAAACGAACGATGCAATACCTATCAATGAATGTATAAAATTCAAGAAACTTTCACTTCCTCTCTTCGTTTTGGAGATAAATGTATCGAATTCCTTCAGAAATTAAAACTGTGTGACATAATAATGACAGATATTTCGTCTGCTCTAATCAAAATGTATTAATTAATTTGTTATTAGATATGCGGAATTAATTGATTATTATTCAACTTGATTTGATTTGAAAGGTAGCTCGCAGTCATAATCACCTAGTTAGCAATACTTATCAGGAATAATTATGAATATGTAGTCACCTTCATAACATAGCTCAAATTGCGTAAATAATCGAAGGCCTACAATTAAACTACTATTTCTAGAACTGAAGACATCGAATTATCACCAACAATAACACATCCTCCGATCAAGAATGCCGCTGTCAAAGAATGTACAGAAGAAAAGTAAAAGTAGATCGTAACCGAAATTTCACTCGACCGGTTTCTGATGTCTTCGTCCTAGCAGCTTTGAGGTTATGTCCGATAAGCGTCACTTCAATCAACGGCCCATCAATGGAATGAAGCTACAGGAATAAGGAAGAAAATCCACTTACGTCTTAAAAAAATAGCTTAACAAATGCACTCGCTACGACCACGACGAAAGGACTGGAGATCCAAGTTGCCCGTGAGATTTCTAATAGAATTCGACCGTTTCTCCCACTTTGCAGAACCCACCACCAAGTCCGATTGAGTTAACAAGAAGTGAAATGGTTCAGTTGACGTATCCATGGCAAATCCTTCCAAGATTGGTCTCTTTAGGATATTTACATCGTAATTATGGCATAATTTCAACCATGTCCGGTTATCATTTTTTATGAGGTTTTTTATGAATATTACTTTTTCTCTTAGAAAAGTAAAGGGATTGACTCAATCCAGTTAATTGTAGTCTTAGCATAAACCAAAAAAAATAGAAAAGGCTTGATATATTTCTGTATACATACATTTCTGCTACATTGCAGAGAATTGTTTGAAATTGCATCGTTTTTATGAGGAGCATCGTCAGTAGCCTAGCTCTTCAGTTTGGAGTTAATTTTTTGTGGCAGGAGTTTTCACGTTATTCTCACATGAAAGATGAACGACAGTTAACGATAATCAAACAGCAAATATAGTTATTGGAAAAGTTTGAGTTGATCAGAGAAGTTTCAACTACAATATTACTCTTCAAGTTCTTCCAGAGGATGTAGAACATTCTTCAAAGCCTTCGAGTTGAATATTTTTCATCTCGTGCTCCTTGAAATGAGAGCTTCATCAGTTTGCCCAAATAATAAATTCTCGAATTTTGAACTGACAATGGTTTTAAATGATTGCTTTCCATAATACAAAAGTTTTGCAGTAGCATCCTTCACTCTTATTTGACACCAATTCCCATGTGAAGACTTACGTCAATAGTTGGGTGCAAATGACTTGGAAATGGCCCGATTCTATGGCCACCGAGATCACCCGACTCAACTCCAATGGATATTTTCTCTGGGAACTATCCATATCTCTCCAAAAATTCTTGTTCTAAGTCCAAGGATTCAATTGGAACTGTATAAGTGCATTTATATATTATATTTTTCAATTCAGTCAGGCTTCTATTTTTTCTATTACCAAGTCATCTTAAATTCTCAAATACTAAGCACCTATGATAATACCCTTAATAATTCTCATTCTTAACTTACAATTCAACACCAATATCTTCCAATTTCTCATACTCATTACGAAACTTGCTAAACTATATTGGGGAAGCTTGAACCATAAAAAAAAATCTCAGATATTCTACACCCGAAATATATGCTGATGACACTTTGTGCATCACTTCTCTTAAGTCTCTATTCTCTGATAAATTGATTTTCTTCGCAATGTCGCAAAGACATAAACACTTCATTATTCACCTCAAAAAACTTGTCTTTTTAGCATCCCCTCTGGGTTTTCGATGTTTCCCTTATATCTTTATGCATTCGTTTATGTTGTATGAGTTTGGGTCGATACGTTATGGCAGTTTTGCCAGCAGTGTTCTCGGATTCCCATGGAAACAGGGGGATTTCATTTTACCATCACAAACTCGAACTATTGCTTCATAATGTCCAGGTAATTGGATTTGAGCAGCCGTATATTTTTTGTAGGGTTGTTATAATTCATTTTCACAACGCAGGATGAATAATCGAAACAAAAAAGAGTTCTATCAGATTCGGAAAAAAATATAATTGAATATCCTAGTTTCCCTTCCCTGTATCCCATAAAGTAGTGCTAGCCTTTCATCATAACCATAACACGATCGGTTTCGATTTTGCTTCATTATTTCCAATAATGAACCTTTGGGAAATGATTGGAAAAATTATTACGATGTCGAATTTCAATTTAAACACGAATGAAAATTGAATTTCTTACTTCGCGAATTTATTTTTAGTTGCTGGCAATCTGGTGAAAATTCGAATATGAACTTTATTAATAAAACACACCGTTATGCATAAATGAATTTTAGATGACCAGACTTGTTGCGTTGATTGCATTTCAAGTTATTCAAGACCACGTGATTTTTGATTTTTGGTATCGCAGGAAAAAGCACACACTCTTATTTTCAGCGAAAGACCCTTTTCAGCCCAGAACAACTAAAATTGATCTTGGCATCATTTCCTGTAGCTGAGCATCGATCGTGATAATTTCCATAGAACAGTCCCGAAAACGTTTGAACGGCTGTAGACAGTCAGTTGGTCAGTTAATATGTCGTGGTGATTTTTTCTGGATTGAATTCAAGAGTTGCAGAAAAGTATTCATGTCCTGGTCTTATCTAGACGTTGCAGAGTCGAAGAATCTGACCTGGTTGAAATATTTCTCAGCTTTTAACAGATATTCTTGCTGATTTGGAGCTGACAGGTCAACCTTGGCTACATGTTCAGAAAGTCATGCACGGATTTCTTTGGTCTAAATTGGAAATAACGAAATGCCTTTTGCACCGCAGAACATTGGATGAGCACATTATTTATGTTATGGCTGCTTTGAAATCCAGATCTGAGTGAAATGGACCAGCTTTAATTTGGACAAAAGGCTTTGAATTCAGCATATTTTTCTCCCATCTCAAAATAGGAGATACTGTGAATGTAGTGCAGTACGATGAAGCATGTGTGGACCTGAAGAAGGAAGGACATCAAGAAGACTATTTGGCCAACCAAGGCATAACACAGATTATCAAAAGATTCAAGATAAGTAGCAGTACGAGACCATTTGGATGAGCCAATCTTTAAAAGAAGAAGGCAGACCTGCCACTAAACGTATGTGTATTATACAGGGTGCGTCTTTGATTCGTGCAGATATTTTAACATTAGATACTTGAGGTCAAAAGAAACACTTTTTTTTATACAATTCTTTCCGATTCGGCCCTGATAAATAGTTATAGCCATTTTAAGTTTTCATAAATAGCTGTGCCACTCCTAGAAAAACAAAATAACCTTCAGAATAAGTAGCTAACCTAACCTAACATAACCTAACCTAACATAACCTAACCTAACCTTCAGAATAAGTAGCTAAATCTGTGACACTAAACATCTGTGGATCTTTCAAAAGGAGTTGCATTCGGTCAGTCGGAGTACTTAATTTTTCGAATTTCACATATATTTTTTATTTTCGAAAACGGTGGATTTTACAAGAAAATATGAAGAATAACATTATTTCACAAAACGTTCAAATTTTCATAGGTTAGCGTCCAACTTAGTTTCAATGGGTTCATTGAATTTTTGCTATTTTTATGGTACGTAATGTTCATATTGAGAAAACTGGAAGACGTAGGTGATATCGTGTGATCGAAAATGATACATCAAATAAATGAAAAACTATATTCCGAAATCCACCTCATTCGATAAAAACGTTTGTGAGAACAAAAACTAACATTTTTCTTATGGTTTTTCAACAGCCCGTGTCTTTCAAACTGAGCGGATTCGGAAAAAATGATGAAGGAAAAAAGTGTTTCTTTTGACCTCAAGAATCTACTTTGAAAATATTTGTACGAGTCAAAGACTCGCCATGTATATACAGTATAAATTTCACAATTGTTGTTTCCTTTGACAGGATACTACCTCTGAGTAATGGGGTGGGGGTTAATACTCAAGGATACTACTACATTCGTCAATATTTGACTGAGACCAGCTAGCTTGTTCAACGAATTCAAATACTATTAGATATCTGCCAGATATGACGAGAAGAAAAGAGTTCACAGACACACAAAGTTCTATGATTCTCGAATTTTGTTCAGAAAGATTGTGTTAGTTGATGAAGAATCCATTCCTCTGGAAAATGGAAGAAAACAATCACAAACAATCTTTGCATTCTAGAAACAATTCGCCAGATGACACTGAATTTTGTACGAATATTCTTAATCATTTCAGGGTAAAAAAGTCCGTGTTATCAGCATAATCGGAAATGTATTGTTGGGAATATTAGGAAAACATTTTTGTTCTCCGCGGAGTGGAGCATCGGTTTGATAGTTCAGATGGGTGACTGTTTTGGTTAATTATTTAACTCTTGTTATTCACCTCGGAGCTCTCCACATTTTTACAGTTATATAATTTCAATAGTTTGACATGAGGAACAACAAAATAACGAGCAATGACGGCTTCATTTTCTTGAAATTGAAATAAAGAAAAATCGGCTCTAAGTTTTCCCTTAGCCAAATCTGAAAACAAAAGTGATATCTGTTCAAGAAAACTCAGAATATAGTTTCAAAAATTCTCATTTCATTTTTATTTTTATCATGCTTTCCTGAATATGAACTTCATGGGCGTATGATGAGACTCCTGTGTATATTTTTCTCGTCACTTCCTAGCACATTTCAGGATTAACATTTTGTTTTTGTTCGAAGGAAAAGCAGAACAAAATTAGTTTATTCCATACAGCTTCAATATATTCGAACTGATAGGATGTGAATATAAAATTTTTTATGGAAGCGGAAAAATTTTCAATAGACGCTACATCATTTCAGCATCATGAGAATGAACCCCTCTCTTTCATATCCAACCGTTTGTATCATATAAATAGGAGCAAATCGTCCACCTTACAAGTATTGAAGCGCTCAGCATGTAGGGAGAAGCTCTCGATCTCTTTTGTGCGAATCAGCATCCATCCGGGTTAGAGTGGAGCGAAAACATCCAATTGGACGACGGCGACTATAAAATGTAGGTTGTTGAGCTTCACGGTCACAACAAAATTAACACAATAATATAAAAATCCATTGTTCCAACAGCAGTCTAGACAGAGAGTCTGTCTAGGAAACTACGGAAAACATC
Source organism: Coccinella septempunctata (assembly GCF_907165205.1). Taxonomy (NCBI): domain Eukaryota; kingdom Metazoa; phylum Arthropoda; class Insecta; order Coleoptera; family Coccinellidae; genus Coccinella; species Coccinella septempunctata. The sequence goes on from NC_058191.1 coordinate 1,607,556, forward strand.
GAAATAGTCGGACACAACTGCAGATCATAGTTTTGTTACCTCAATGTAAGAAAGCGGCGATGAATTTGACATTCATTTTCTATAGTTGGGGAGCCCCAGAGGGAAATTCGCTCTAGCTCTACCAAAAATTAGACCTGTATATAGGGGGAATTGTCTAGGACAGCCTGTCAGAGTAGTAAAAAAAAAAACGATCATTTTACATACTCGAGCGTGTCAGATTGAGATGTATGTGGTTAATTACATGTTGAAAATTATTTATTCATTAATTCTGACAATTTGAGCGTGACGAAAATGTGTGGGAGGTCGCCAAACTTGCAAAAAAAAAGTCACGTGTAAATTCTCGAGCGCGTTGGCTTTTTTTCTTATATTGAAGCTAATGATTCAAGAATAACGGAAGAAATATAATCTGACAGTTTCAGCAAGCCGAAACAATAAACATTGGTCACAAAAATTTTTGAATTATCTCGTCTCTTGGACTTGTTCTCGCATTCAATATAAAAGTTGTAAGGCATAACATTTCCTACAAATTTTGTTCGAAGCAGTTTTTTCTACGTTTGAACGTTTTCGAGATATATTATATGGCGATGAATGTACATCAGACTGGGTTTCTACATTGACCTTGTCCTTTTGCATGTGTGGCTAAGCTCCTCGCCCTTATCGCCCTCTAGCTCGAAAACGATAAAAAGTATGTAAAATTGCTTCAGACGAAAGTTGTATAGAATTTTATTATCTACAACTTTCATAATGAATGCAGAAACGATTACAGGTACAAGAAGGGAGATATGGTTAAAAATACCTTGTTATCATCTTCGAACTGTCAGATTAGGAAACCCCCCCTGATTAGTGTCAGAATAATGGGTCAACACGTCTGCAACACCGAGATTAATCATCTGTATGAAAATCTGACACGTTCGAGTATGAACAATTAACTTTTTTTTTGCATTTTCAAAGAACTGTGACCTTGCGTCAAGTCCCAATTGTCAGTCCCTTGAAAAGTAGCTTAGTTTGGGTCCTATTAACATTTCCCTTAAAAATTCTGACACGCTCGAAAATTTTTTTTTTACATTGAGTAATGGAATTAATGTCTGGAATTAAATATCAATGAATATATTAACGGCATGCAGACAATTATTGAATTCGAATCCTTCCCGGAGGTGTACTTTTTCAGAATTTTTTCTTACCTTTTTCAACTCTTCCGTACGGCCAGCCCCACCACGCAAACTGTCAGATCAATACGTAGGTCATATACACTATCTTAATCTGACACGCTGGTGTATGTACACCAGATGATTTTTTTTACATCTTTGAAAACCTGCAGACGCTTTACTACCGCTGAAAATGCATAATCTCTTCTTACCAAAAACTCCCAATTCCTTTCAATTATAGTTCACATGGAAATATATCTACAACTGTGTATTCTTTTCCGGAAATGCGCAAAATGACTTATGTTATTTGGCAAGCCATTGAACAATTTTATCTCCCAGTAGTGCAGAATTTTTTCTCCGAGAATTGAGGAGAGTACGGAATAAAAGATGAAGGGGGACAAAAGAAGTATTCTATGTTTTTTCTAAAATGACCTCGACAAGATTACTGCTCAAGCGTTAAGATGGATCATATGTTCAATAGAGCCAAAGAGATGCAACGCTCTTTATGTATCGGAATGTAGATTTTTATCCATCCATTAATTGTTATTTTGGTATATTATATGTATACTTCATTCAAATTTATTTTAGCAGTCGGTTGGCCATGAAATAATTTTCTCAAGTTTTTGTAACTAGAACATGTCATAACGCCGTTGCCACAACTAATAATAGTTTTTATTACGAAAATGCCGAAAGTGTTTGAAAAAAGAGACAGGGTTTCAGGAAGTGCTATTTAGAATTCAGGTCCGCTCATTTAAATAGTTATACCCTGATATTCTAAAATCCACAATACGTCAGACGGTAGCGAACATATTCAATGTAAGAGAATTTATATAATGTTTCATCTGAATCTAAACGACTTATATTTCAGCTGGATATTTCCACAATCAGAAAGATTGTGAATGAAGAGGATGACAAAGAATTTCCTTCTATTGGGAGACCCAAAAAAGTAGTGGCATTTGAGAATTTTATGTTTAAGTGAATTAAATAAGGATTTTCGATAAATGTCATAGGAGAATAAGTTCCCTAAAATGGATTTTTCTATTCTATCTAATATTTTGAAATCTACTAATGATGTAAGCCAAAGAAGATAACGAACATTAACTCTTCTCAAGCTAGTGCATATTATGATATAATACTGTTCTCTTGTATTTTCCATGCAAATAACTGGATTTGGTATACCTTCAATCAGTTTGTATAAACTGAAGAGATTCGACATTGTGATAAAATACGTAATAAAAGAAACTTTTACGTAGAACAGGCAACATAGCGTTGATTTAAAACCCAAAAATGTTTTGACAAGCTTCATAACCCCACATTTTCGTACTATACAGAGTGAAATGTGTCAAATTTCCATGGCCAACCGACTGCTAAAATAAAAGTGAATGAAGTAAAGGTATTATCTTTCGTTGACATATGGGCGTGACAATCACTTTATTCATGAAAATAATGTTGAACGTAATTCGAATAATAAAACACTTCTGATTGTTTGCGTTACCTTTGTAGAGATGTATTAATAATGGATCAACATTTTCAAGTTAGGATCCACTCAATGTATGAAGACTGCAGATTTGTCAAAAAGGTTACAAGGTACCAAACTGAAGAATCAAGTTCGTGTGAAAAATTATATTCAGTTACAAATTTAACGATATGAGTGCAGATTATTCAAGAGATTGAGAAATGCTTGGACTAATCTCGATCTATTTCCCTAATAAATGAAGCAATTATATTTCAACATAAAATGTTAAGGGCAATTTTATACCTGCCAATTACTCCAATTCAACGTTTAATAATAATATTACGCTCATAACGGTAAATTGCACAGGTAAACTGACAAGGGGCGTTCAAAGATAACATGCTTTAGGTCGAAGGTTATACGAATAAGTCCATTCATGCAGGATCCATATAAAGGATCGTAACAGCTCAGTAGGCGACAATTTTGAAATTTTATATTTAGTCCAAAACTTTTCAGTAAGGAGCGACAAAGAAGTGAACTGCGATGTAACAATCATTTATAAAGACCCAGTATTTTGAAATATTTATTATAGCATTTTTCTACAAAATATTGATTAACTAGTAGATTTGAATTTTGTGCGTTACTAAACCAGAATAGTTTCAATACTACATATTTTGTAATAGTTTCGGTTCAAACTGTTGATATCGCTCCGAAAATTTATAGTTTCCTCTGGTATTAGATGATCTCATGCAGTTTTATACTATCCCTCAATATCTCGACCCTTATGCAGTATCAAAAAAAAGGTAAAAGGAGGTAAAGTGTGAACCCTAGAGGGACATTTTATACAGTTAGTTCTAATCAATTTTTTTCAACCCTGTGGGCGTTATGACAGCAAATCCTAACATTCTGATTGGGAAAGGGGTGAGTGAAACCCTATTTTGGAGGTTATTGCCTTCTCAAAAATACCATATATTTGCCCTTTCTTGTCAGTACTTCCGTAGTTAAGTAAAAAAATTTTGTGTTTCATTGCTATGAAAAAAAAAAAACACTCACTGGTTGATACAAATTGATTGAAACCAACTATATGAAATATTTGATATAGTTGAGTTGAGATATTAAAGTTGATATCATTTCAAATTGACACACTGTAAAAGTAGATGTTAATTTATAATATATATGAGGTTTCAGTGGGTAATTTTCAAATTGGTATGCGTTATTATTGCATTCATCACAGAAAATAATAGCGATTTCACAAAGTAGGAGGAAAAAAATGAATTTGAAAAATAAATGCATCAAAATTCCATGACTTGATTCCAACTTTGGAGCTGCCTATTTATATATTCAAGAATTCAATCTAACAAAGTGTACAGCAGGAAATCAATGGTTGCATTGTTTCGTTCCCTGATTGCCTTGGGTATCTAGGAAATCTTGTAGATAGGTACTCAATTAAGAGATTAATTCAAAGGGTTCAACTTATTTCATTGTTAGGTACGTTGAACGAGAAACCCTTATAAATTCATTGACATCTTAGTAAATGGCTCATTATTTCCACTTAAGCTTATTGTGATATGAAAGGAGATTCTCGAATTATGTCTAAAAATAAATCTACAGCTACGAGCATCCAGGGTGAAAAAATAATATATGAACCTTCCAGTCCAGAATATTCCAAATGAAACAAAAATGAAACAATCATTTTGATTAATACCTATTAATGACTACTATAGAACCAAAAAAATTTCGATGTCAAATCAAAATATTTCATTACTCAACATATTCTAATCATGATTGGATACATTTATTACAGGGAACCTGCAACGTATCTAGATCTTTAAAAAAAAACGTTTCTTCTTGCTCTGCAAACCAGACCTCCACAGCTTTTATGGGGGGTGTTCTAGTAATTCAAACCCTGAATCACGAATTTTCTGCATGGCAATATGAGACTTATGTGCAGGGGTGTTGTCCTGCAAAAAACAAAACACCTTTGGAGCTTTCCGCGTCTGTTCTCTTTAATTTTTTCCCGTAGAGTGGTCAGTTATGTTGAATAGTAATCTCCGGTTATTGTTCTACCCTTATCCAGAAAATCAATCATGATTACTCCATGGCAATCCCACCTGAAGCAAGAACTATTCCAGCAGATTTTTGGACACGAAACTTCTTGGAGAACCAGAGTGTCGCCATTCCATCGATTGTTGCTTTGTTTCTGTATCGTGGAAATGTACCTAAGTCTCATCCATAGTAACAAGTCGGCTTAAGAAGTCTACATCGTTTTCAAATCGAGCACAGATCGAACGCGATGCTTCTACCCTTGAACGCTTTTGGTCAACATTCAAACATTTGGGGATCCATTTTGCAGCAATTTTTCTCATGTCCAAATTGACTTGAACTATATGACGAACGCATTCGTATGAAATATTCAGTGCTTCAGATATCCGTTTCAGCCCAATTCGACGGTCTGATAAAATCATGTCATAAACTGCATCGATATTTTCGGGGACTGATACAGAAACTGGCCTTATCGATCGGTCATCATCGTCAATGGAAAATTTACCTCTTTTGAAGCTTGCAGTCCAATTTTTCACGGTCGCTTACGAAGGACATTGATCACCATGGGTATTAGGCATATCTTCGTAAATCTGCTTAATTCTTAACCCTTTTAAATACAGGTACTTGATGATGGCTCGATACTCCAATTTTTCGATTCTCACAATTCCGGTGGACATCTTCTTTCTTTTAATTTATTGCGTAACTCTGGTTTACTTTTTGGCCTCAAACTTCACACTGAGTTATTGTTCGTTGCTATGGTGACGCAATATTTTCTTTATGCATGGAACTGGTCTAGGCTCACTAGATATCAATATATCCTCGTATAAATAACCATATTGATTGCCAATTTTCACACCACTCATCAATCACTTTTATAAGATGGTTCCATCACACCATAGACAAGTAGATATATCATTTGCATTATATCCAATTTGTAATTCTTCGCATTGACTGGATCTGTCTGTGAATTAGGATGGCAATCAGAAATATCGTATACGGTATACGGTTTATGAATCAGAAGTGTTATCCTGAATTGGAAGAGACAAATGATTCTCGAAATTCATCCTATTTGCACTCTCATCCATTTTGTTCTGGAAAAACTGTCAGAGGCCAACCTGCGAAGCGTTATTTAAATTTTTTCCATACGTTACGTGCATAATATTTATGGTGGATGGAAATTTCGATGCATTAAAAGAAGGGGTGATATTTGGAAGAGAATTCCATTCGAACATTCATTTGGCAAAATTTAAAGCGATATATTTGGTTAAAAATTCATTTCCAAACTTCTTCAATGACGATTGGTCATTTCATGAATTTGTTGTGGGACCTGTTGCTACACAGTTCCCTATTTCAGTGATTAGTTTTGATACTCATCCTCACTACGTAATTATTTATTATCATTGTTTATTTCATTTCGTACCTACCAGATTCAAAAATATCCCACTTTAAAGTTTCATTTTCATATAAATGATACTTCAATCCGATAATCATTTCACTCGATGAAAGCGCTTGTCAGATATAAATGAAATTCACATTTTCGTGGATTTCCAGAAGCCTGTATCTTTTCTACGGAGCGGAATTGAAAAAAGGGTAAAAGGTAAAAGGGTAATTGATAAAATGTATATACAAGTCAAAGACTCGCCCTTCACATGTCTGCTTGCAGAAGACAATTTCATAGCTAAGCAATTACTGAGCACTGTGAAACTTATCCATTTTCTCGAATGACCCTACGCCTTTCAGTATAGATTACGATTTTTAGAAAGAATTAAGGCCTGTTCTTCTAATAAAATCATTAATTTTCTATAGAGCAATCATTCAGCTGTGATGAATTGGTTCGTCAACTCGAGCACTCCAGTTAATTAAACGGTATTAGCTCTTATACTACTACTACTACATCGATGTTGCTGAAGGCATTGATTCCATCATCATTTGCAGCATCTCGAATGGGGTTTATGTTTCATTAATTTTCAAATCAAACCCTTTTCCCGGTCCCTTCTATCTATTCGACATAACTTGTCCTAATCCCATCTCATCCACTTTCGTCAAAACGAGGTTGATTTAACCGATCCCTGCAAAGTTGGAGTTTAGGATCCGGTTTATCTCAATGATTCCAATGTGCAGTAGTATCAGTAATGGATGCGGAATGCTCTCTCCCTGATGTCTTATGCAGCAAAAATGTTGAGACTCATGGGAAAAGCCGGTTAGTTGCCCCACTTTCCGAAAAGCCCTAATTTTCGAAATGGTTCATTTACTTAGGATAATGCCAATGATGTAAATATACACCGCGCAAAAAAAATTAACGCACATTATGGAAATCTCAAATTTATTCTACAACTGAAGGTGTTGAATGTTATCCACTTTCAACAGTTTTCTTCAATACAGATGTTTTTTCCCAGCAGGAATAAGTATCAGTTGTTCTCGATCAATTATTCTAGTGATTAATAGTTTTTCTTTCGTTTGATTTTCTACACTCGATCGCTACACAACGCGAAACACGCAATTTGACCCAAGAGGAATGTGCCCAAGCGGTAGTTTTGCGAGAAGAAGGGTGGACAAACACAAGAATTGCAGAAAGGTTTGGAGTTTCCCATACAAGTGTGTCCAGAATGTTGCAGCGATTCAGGGAGACAGGTATGAATGTCCGAAGACCTGGACAGGGTAGACTACGGGTAACAACTGCCATTCAAGAACGTTACTTGAGAGTTTCTTCGTTGAGACAACGGTTTGCAACCGCTCGCCTCTTTCAAATTAAGCTTGAGCAAACTGATGAGGTGCAAATTAGCACTCAGACAATAAGAAATCGCCTCGGAGAATATGATTTAAGGCCTCGTGTCGCGGCAAGAGGCCCAGCTCTTACCCCAGCCCACCGAAGGGCGCGTTTGGATTTTGCGAGAGAGCATATCCATTGGGAAGAGGCCGATTGGGAAAGAGTTCTCTTCATAGATGAGTCTAGATTTTGCCTCTACCATTGTGATCGACGTTCCCTTGTATACAGACGTCTACATGAAAGATATGCTCAGTGCAATTTCCTGAATACTACTGGTTTCGGGGGAGGATCGATTATGTTATGGGGTGGAATATCTGTGACTGCTCGCACAGACCTAGTGGTCGTTGATAATGGAGCTATGAATGCTGATAAGTATGTAAGGAACATTCTTGAAGAGCATGTAGTGCCATTTGCCCCATACATTGGCGAAAATTTCATTTTTATGGACGATAATGCCAGACCGCATCGTGCGCGCATCGTTCAGGAGTACCTTGAAGAGGTTGAAGTCTCTCGAATGGAATGGCCATCACGAAGTCCTGATCTCAATCCCATTGAGCAGGTGTGGGACAACCTCAATAGTAGGCTGAGAAGTTCAGAAAATCATCCATCTACTCTTAATGACTTAGGAATCCAACTCGGAGAAATCTGGGAAGGATTAGTTCAGAACATTTTAAGATCACTCATTTTGAGTATGAACCGTCGTTGCCGAGCTGTAATTAACGCAAGGGGTGGAAATACCATGTATTAAATCACTTATCAGCATTTCAGTGTTTTGAAAATTGTTCATTTCTCTTCTTTCACATAAGATTCGGTGAAATCCTGAATTTTTCTTTCATTTAATGTGTCTTGTTTCATTCAAAACCTTCCCGAGAGAACATAAAAAATAAGTTATAAAGTCAATGTAGAGTTAACTTTCATTAAAGTTGAGATTTTTCAGAATGTGCGTTAATTTTTTTGCGGAGTGTATATAGTAGCCTATATTTGCAAAAATAATCAGTATTGATTCAAACAATAACTATAGCGTGTGTATAAGATAGAGAGCTACACCCAGGAACTAACTAATTCTTGGTTGAAAATAGTGCACGTATTCCATTCAGACTGCCAAATATGCTTGTCCCTTACATTAATTGATCAAAGAAGTAAGGAATGAGTTGTACCATAAGGGTTTACACGACTTCATTGTGGGGATCGTACTTTGTGGAATATAGGACAGAATTGGAAATGAGTCGGGAAATGAGTGGAATTTATTCCAAGAATTTGTAACTGCACTCTGTCTACGAATATGGGGCGGTACAATATTTGAAAGAACTGGTAACTATTGAATAGATGAAGATCAAATAATTCCAGTTATAAATGATTTAGCTGTGCATCAGCGGCCGAAAAAAACAAAGCTAGGCCTGCCGTTCGAAGAGTAGCTGCATCAACACTCCATGTACCATCTAGTTTATACAGGATATTATTCCTAGTTTTCAATTTCAGACGCAAGTTTTCCAATTGTGCTTTGATATTCAGCGAAGAGTCTAGCTTAACTCCTAGATATTTTGGATTGAAGTTATGTTCCAAAAGAGAATTACGCTACTTTCAATTTTTTATACTTATTTTTGATTATTATTGAAATGGAAACACGACACCTCGGTTTTATTTGAGTTGGACGCAAACGCCACTCGAAAAAGTAATTCCTCAAAATTTCTAATTCTGTAGATAGTTTTTTCTCTATACATCTAAAATCAGAATGACAAAATGCGAGTGCAATATCATCAGCGTATATACCTAAATTTCTCCGAATAGAGTAAGATTCCAGAGCGACCAGACATAACTTATTCTCACACAGATGAAACTTTAGGATCTCAGTAGAGTCTCATGTGCTTTGAATACCTGCGAACTTGTGGAGCTTGCATAGTGACACCTGGGCAGATACCAGGTGGCAAAGGTACCTAAAAATAAGTGTTACTCAACTTATTTTCAAATGGCCTCTTTTTTATAAATGATTTAAAGATTATTATTCTGAAGTTATATTATAAGTGACAGACACTTTCCATGGGCCAAAATTCTTGCCAGACGTTTTGAAGCTGCACAAAAAATAAACGAACTTTACTCATTTTCACAAGTCTGATATTGAAATATGTCATTGAAGTAACTATAAAAAGGTAGATTTCATCATTCAGACAAATAGTAGTGACCAAACATCCCCTAAACATGAAAATTATTTAGCCGGGAGTGTGAGCTCAAGAGCACTATCACTATGCATGTTTTTCAGAGTGAGTGAGACTATTGTAACTCGGTTCCCTTTCACAATCTGTTTGGAGTCCCTTTACTGTAGAATATAACTATACTTTGCTCGCACATGATAATAATAATAATAATATTTATTCATGCTTTACAATCGAAAATTGTTTGCATTCGTCAAAATACAAAATGGACATACTCACAATTTCATAAATAAATAATCAAAATACAAATTTAAACATCGAAATCGATACACAAGTTTCCTGCGGGATCAAGACACAAGTTCTCGTTCAAAAATTCCTCTATTGCGTAAAATGCATACTTAATCAATGGCATGGCATGGCATGGCATGGCATGGCACATACACATACCTAAGCGTATCAACTCTTGCATATACACAGCACATACTTATACACAATAAACTGACTGCATTCATAGTCCCTTGTTAATTCAGATGCAATGGGGTAGTACTTTCTTTCGAATTCTCAAATAGATAATGGACAGGCATGTCTCTTATTAAAAAAAATAATTCTTTTAAATTTTCGTAGATGATGCCTGCACATCACCAATCGATTGCAGTACAGAACAGTCTCGGTTATCCGAAATAATGTGGACCAAAGTGATTTCGGATAACCGAAATTTTGGTTAATCCAAATTTTTTCTGAAAAATAGGAGTTTGGGATGGCTGTATCATAAGATCGAGGAGAAAATAAGTAAAATTCATTTATTATTTGTGCAGCTTCAAAGCATCTGGCAGGAGTTTTGGCTCATGGAATGTGTGTATGTCACTTATAATATAACTTCAGGAAAATATTCTTTAAAACATATATAAAAATCAGCCATGTGAAAATAAGTTAAGTAACACTTATTTTTAGGTACCTTTGCCACCTGGTAACTGCCCAGGTGTCACTAGTCAAGCTCCACAAGTTCGCAGGTGTTCAAAGCACATGAAACTCTACTGAGATCCTAAAGTTTCATCTGTGTGAAAATAAGTTATGTCTGGTCGCTCTGGGATCTTGAACTAGAAGTACACAGATAAAAAATCAAAAGAAGAGATGCTAAAACTGATCCTTGTTTAAGACCGTTATTCAAAGTTTTGAAATTATTAGGTACTATTATAATCAACAAAAACACGAAATCTTCAATCTGACAGCATGTTCTCTGATAAGCGAACCATCTTTCCACACTTCAGATGTGTATAAAGTTTTAAAATTAGACTATCCTTCCATACAGTGTCATATGCTGCATATAAATCTACAAATGTTGTTCCTGTTTTTAGTTTATCATTGAAACCTGCTTCAATGAAACTGATGAGGCTCAGAACCCAATCACAACAATTTCTATTTTTACTTAAACCCACTTAACAATTTTGGAAAGCGACTTCCACTTCTTGACTTAATGCGTCGATAAGTACTAGGATCACTAATTTATTTCTAAAGGATTGTTTGTATTTTGTGGATAGTTACGAGTAATCAGAGTAGTTTGAAAGGAGATGAGATATCACAAATTATCTTCTATAATTTGAAATTTTGGAAGTTAGCCCTTGGGGAAAGCCGAATAAGAAAATTTAGTTTTTAAGTGATCAAATGTTATTAATCATATCATTGTATAACTGTAAGTATCTGGGGTTGGCCCCTCTCTGTATGTCATGAATATGTAAACATTCTGCTCGAACTCTACGTAACCAAAAAGTTACCCGAATCGGGAAAGGTTCGAATTAAAAAATCGATCTAATGCATGGAATAAACTTCTAGCGGTTCTAACTGAATTATTGTATTATGAAAGCGACATTTATTGTTCGGAACTGGAGCAGGTAGATTTATTTCCACAGCATCAATCTCTCGCCAGACATAATAGCAGTATTTGTTATTTGGTATATCTGGAAACTAATTACACAAAGACATATTTCCAAAACTAAATGAATAAGTATTCGATTTCTTCATTGAATGTGAAGATCGTATCGGTACAAATTAGCGATGAGAGGTTGGCTTACAAAGCAATAAAATTCGAGAGAATGACTTTCTTCTCGTAGAATATACATCTTTACGATTTCTTTCATAATATTGGATCCGGTAAGGTTATGGTTGATGAATGATGAATCGAAAAAGCTTCATTGTTCTGCTAATAAATTAATGCATCGAACTGAGTCGACTGTTCCCTAGTTTCGTAAAGACAATTATAAAACTGTACCTCTCTTGAATCATGCATGCAGCATGTAGGTTCTTGAATTGATTTATTAACGAATGAAAAGAAGGAAAAATGTGGGTATGATTTTGTCCCTATTATGAAATGTTTTCGGCAAATTCCAACATGAGTTCAAGTGAGTTCTTTTAAAATTTTTACTGATAAAATGAATTAATGATGAACCAGCTTCAAGCAATTACAGTATTATAATACACACATTATAAATTTTCATCAGAACTGCTATTGGCTAAAAACAAATTTATGCATTATATATGAAAAAACTGATATATATGGCCTATTCCATTATGAACTTATTATCCGGTTTAACCAACCAAAAATATACAGGTTCAACCTATGGAAACCTCCAAAACCAATTGTTTAATTTTAAGCAATGTAAACATTTAAATCAAACATATTATATACAGGATGGCGACAAATTCGATAGTATGCTCACAAATATAGTATACCAGATAAAAATTTCAGCTTATTGTCAAAAAAGGTTTGCCTATGCAAGTCCTCCAACATGACGTCCTTCAAATCAATAAGAGAAGGTCAGTCAAATTTGGATTCACTTAGGATTTAGTTCGTATAAATGGTTTCCATACTACAAGACCCCAATTCTTTATTCAAATTTATTTTTTCGAAAAAGTAAGTCGTTCCTAACTAAAGTAATTTGAAGGAAAAATTGTGTTATGGTCATGCAATTATTTCATTATTTAGTAGCTAAGCTTATCCGTTTCGCAGGACCAATTTTTTCGAAAGAAAATCATCTTTGAAAACTATATAAAGAGAATAACTACTCCGTTATATGACTTTAATCATTCTCCTTTCAAATAATGCGAGGACCAAGGACACTGCTACGTCTGTAGGACTAGATGGATGATACCTCCCACACATCTAGTGTGGACCATATTTCGTTTTTCGTTGTGTTGCAAAAATTTAACTTGGAATATTTTTAGAACTATTGTTTTAAAATATACGTATAAGAAAGAGATAAGTGCTCTTGATAAACTGACCAAACAAACCATTTTAAAGTAATTTGTGTTTGAAGATGAATATGTTCCCCTTTGTAGAACACAGTTGAACACAAGGTCTTGAACTCCTTCTTCTGAACAGTGCTTTTCTGATACAGAAAATTTAGTTGCTCTTCCTGCTGTTAGCCTAGACCAGTTTCATGCATAAAAATATTGCGTTACAATAGCAACGAAAAACAACTCATTAGAAGTGTCAGTGTGAGGTTTGAGGTCAAAAAAGTAAACCAGAGTTACGCAATAAATTAAAAGACAGAATATGTCCACCGAAATTGTGAAATTCGAAAAATTGTATCGAGTCATCACCAAGTACCTGTATTTATAAGGGTTAAGAGGTAAGCAGATTCACGAAGATATGCTTAATACCCTTGGTGATCAATGTCCTTCGTATGCGACCGTGAAAAATTGGACTGCAAGCTTCAAAAATATGATATGACCGATCGGGAAGACCAGTTTCTGTGTTAGTCCCCGACAATATCGATGCAGTTCATGACATGATTTTATCAGACCGTTGAATTAGGCTAAAACGGTTATTTGAAGGAATGGATATTTCATACGAACGCGTTCATCACATAGTTCAACATTCAACAAAAGCGTGCAAGGGTAGAAGCATCGCGTTCGATCTGTGCTCGATTTGAAAACGATGTAGACTGCTTAAATCGAATTGTTACTATGGATGAGACTTGGGTACATTTCTACGATCTAGGAACGAAACACCAATCGATAGAATGGCGACACTCTGGTTATCCAAGACCTAAGAAGTTTCGTGTCCAAAAATCTGCTGGAAAAGTTCTTGCTTCAGTTTTTTGGGATTGCCATGGAGTAATGATGATTGATTTTTTGGATAAGGTAGAACAATAACCGGAGATTACTATTCGACATTACTGACCACTCTACGGGAAAAAATTCAAAACAAAAGAGACGGAAAGCTGTCTAAAGATGTTTTATTTTTGTAGGACAACGCCCCTGCACACAAATCGCATGTTGCCATGCAAAAAATTTGTGATTTTGGGTTTGAATTACTAGAACACCCCCCTTATTGACCAGATTTGGCTCCACCCGACTATCATCTGTTTCCTGAACTGAAAAAAGTTTAAAAGGTCGTATATTTTCTTCCAACGATGAGGTAATAAAAGCTGTGGAGATCTGGTTTGCAGAGCAAGAAGAAACATTTTTTAGAAGGTCTAGAGACGTTGCAGATTTGCTGTAATAATTGTATCCAATTAAGAGGAGAATATGTTGAGTAATAAAATATTTTGACATTTAAATTTTGTTTGGTTCTATAGTTGGCTGAGAATTTTTCAATATATCCTCGTATATTGAGATTTATTGATAAGTATAGATCCATTTTTGTGTCCGAACTTGTTAAGCAGTGTAACAGTTTCCTGCTTTCTCCATGAAAAAATATGGCAACCTATTCAGGAATTCCAATATACATCCCAATTGCGAAATTATGTAATTCCTGTCCATGTTATTCCCCGAATTGTGATCGAATAACATGAGTTAATTTCTGCGGGAAACTGATTAGTCATTGAAGTGAGAGGACAAAAGAGACTTGACCCTGGTTGAAAAGAATGGTGGCATAAGACAATGAAGGATTTTAACAATAGTACGATAATTCTTGGTTAATATGAATGACCCAGGATCTGAAACGTTCAGTTTGTGAATTTTCTCCTGCATCTTTATCGCAAACACCAAAAAATTCGTCGTCCAGTAGGCTTCGGGAGGTTGATGTTCTGGGACTGATTGTTAATCTTTTATTTAATCATTTCATGTTCCCAAAATGAAAATACATATGTAAATATTGATGACATTGAACTAACTATACAAGGTAATTGGACGATAAGGGTATATAAAGAACACTGAGGTGATTAGAAATAACCTCATGCAATGGTTCTATCTCTCTCTTTAATCAAGATTCAAAGTGTTTTTTTGATTCTGTCAATTTCTTCAATAACCCATAACTTTCGAACCACCCTTTATATTTTGATGACTGTCACAAGCCGGACTGTTCATTGATTTATCCTTAACTTCCTATGACCAATTTTAAAGTGTTACTTTTATTAGTATGATGAGGTATAATTAGTTTTGTGTTTTCTATTTAATTAATAAATGCCTTCTTTTTAGCCTTGAGAAAGGAATAAAATAGTTCCGAAACGTTGGCGAATCCATGAGAGATTGTTCTTGAACCTGTCCAAATTCCTGCGATATTTAACTTATTTGAAACATGGACGTGAATACTGCTGAAAATTTTTAACAGCCTGTATCTTGTAAACTGAGCCGATTCGGGAAAAATCTTTGTATATAAAGAAAACATGAACCAATTCAATATCCTCAGCTCTGTATGGGCAATTCATCATCTTCAATATTTTAATTATTCTATGCTTAAAAATTCATATACGTCCACCATTCTCTATGTTTCAATATTTCATAAAGATTGCCTTTCAAATGAGATTTTTTTCCGCAAGATAAATAAAGGTATAACAGAAAATAATAATCGACAAAAAGTTCCCAATGGCAGTATGTATTGCAACTTCAACAATACCTCCGAAATAATGCGGAGTTAACTAAAAGGTCCTTCCATAAACATGAATAAACAACAGTTCGTCATTGTTCAAGTCTATATAGAAATGATGGTGGAGGTGGAAGTATCATAAAGGGAGGGTAACCAATGGAAAACAAACAAATGGGAATTATTCCACCACACAGTGTCATCCGGGTAAAAGAAAATGAACTGTAATGTATTTCCATATACGCTGTTCGAAGGACCAATTCCCGGAATGCATTCTGCCGACTGAAATGAAAAATTGTCAATGCCGTCGTAAAGTCCGAATAATTAGTTTTCGGCGTATACAGAGAACGCAAAGAAAGAATGGGCCCATTTGATTTCGACCAGAAGGCTTCAATTAAAACGAATCGACTTGTTTGAAGAGATACCGGCTGTGGCTTGTGGCAATTCCATCAGGAGATCACTGTCCCGGAAGGGTTTCCATTAAAATATATTAGGGTAAGGAGTTAACTGCAGGGCGAGTAGTAACGACTGTTGAATTTTTTGGAAACACCTATTCAAGATTATATTGTACAGTGAACATTCCACATAAATATACCTTTCACACGTAATGAATACACTGCTCAAAAATCGATAGGGATCACCATCCTTCCATCATCTCATTAAAGGAATATTCGCTTCAAGCTGCTTATTTTGATGAAAACCACAGTATGTTTAGTTGATATTCTTATTTTTTCAGGAAAGATTCCCAAATTCTTTTTGAATATATCGAAGGAGTAGCAATAACTGAGAATCATTGACGTATAAAGGTCATAATTTCCCCTAAATGGAGGGATCCTTCCTTCATACAACAATTAACGTGGATGAACAGTTCACAATTGGCTTGCAATAAAATGTTAACTGCACGTCGTAATCAGTAGTATTTGTTGTAGTCATTGCCTTTACGCCCTAAAAATTAAGTCCACTTCGGAGCACTGAAAATGAAAACCATCCATCCATCCATTGCTGTATCCCGTTGCCGAGAATAAATCTACAAAAAGACAAAAAAAAAGGTGCGAACAGGAATTTCTTAGGGCTAATTGCGACTGTGTGACTGGAGAGGCCCAACCGTGGGTACAGACCCTTCCACACTCTGGGCATGTATAGGCATCAACCAGATCTGGCCGCCGCTGTATCCTTCTCGAGTCTCCATTATAACTGTCTACCAAAGACCTACACTGTGACCTTTCTAACACTCTGAATAGTTGTTCTCAGTTATGATTTTCATTAACTGATTTTAGGGATTGATGTAGTATATCCTTAAACCGCTTATACTGGCCTCCTGGTATCCAGGCTCCCTCTGTGAATTCGCCATACAGAGCTATTTTGGCCAGTTTTGGGTCTTGCATCCTCAGAATGTGGCCGCTCGATCTAAGTCGGGTCCTCGTTACTTGAGTCTCAATTGTTGTACAACTCGCTCGTTGCAAGACTTCTGTATTCGAAACATTGTGGAACCATCTGATGTGCATAATCTGTCTTAGATGACGTTGTTGCATTTGTTCAAGCTGTTTTATGTCGCCTGCAGGGCGTCCAGCTTTCGCTTCCGTAAAGAAGCGTTGGGAGGACCACTGCTTTGTAAACAGCTGTCTTGGTCAGATTGGTGTCGTGATTTTGAAACACTCTATCCTTTAGCTTTCAGAATGCCCGTGATGCCGAATTGATACGGTTGTGTATTTCCGTGTCTAGGTTAGCCTTAGTATTTATGAAGCTTCCCAAGTATTTGAACTGCTCGACCTGTTCTAGTGTCTAGTAGTTTAGTGCAGGCTGATATCTGTTTGAGGGCTTTCTGGAGGACTTACCATGATTTTGGTTTTGTCGATATTGATTCTAAGGCCTAAAGCTTCGTATATATGTTTGAAGGTGTCGAACATTATTTGTAGATCCTAAGAGCTGCTAGCGATAAGTGCGCAGTCGTCTGCATATTGATGCAGACTTGTGATAAACTTTGTACGGGTTTTTGCTCTGAGGCATTTTTTCGGGTACTCCAAGGCGTCCCATGATTTTCCATAGGGCTCTTCCATTCACCGAGTCGAAGGCCTTACTTAAATCGATAAAAAACTTACTTCTTACTCAAATTGGATAAAAAACAATGAATGACTGAGTCACATGTCAAGTTTCAATACTTACCTGTCCATTTTTCTCAGTAATAAAACTCAATCTATTTTATTTGATCGACAGTTCTTCACCACGCAATAACTTTTGAACGAGATTTTTAGGTTTTCGTCAAGAAACAATAATCAGCAACTAGAACGAGCTAGATAAACAAAAGGCGGTACTAGAATCAAAACATTCATAACCTCGTTGATCAAAATTGGAAAATAGCTATCTGAAATCTGACAATATTTCTTATGTTTCAGCGAATGGCCTTCGAATTAATATTTTCACCAGTCTTAGGCTCGTGCAAACACATTTGAAACCCAGATGGCGCTCACATCACTTTAGTCGCTTCGTTTAGTATCTTTCTCCTCTATAATCTTTGATTCCAATTCATTTATTGGATTAGTTGATCGATCGGGATCACAGATAACTGTAATCTGTGATGGACATCAACGCAGAATGAAATAAGAGGAGAGAATATCATTGGACATTATTTGACAGAACAAGAATAGAACATGGTGGCGCCGCCTCGAAACAAATCTCTTATTTTCTATTAGGTCTAATGTCATTGCATTAAAAAAAATTGATGAGTGCACCATGTTTTTAGACATCTTAAGTGTAAGGGCCTTGTCCCTTACACTCCCAAAGCAACGCAGACGCGACGCGACAACGATCCGATATCGCCAGCGTGTATCTTTCGTGTTCATCCCATGTTTTATAAAGGGCGTTGTCCCACCAAAGCTACGCCCAAAGTCATTAATATTGACATACGCAATAAAAGTGAAAATTCGAATCCATGATATATAATCATTCTCATCATCTCATCAAAGAAATGTTCATCCACTGCTGGTAGAAAAATTCAGGTTTGCCATTTAGAAGACTACCCCTCATCTCATAAAGGGTAGGGGAGACTGGGGAGGGTTGATACGTTTTTTGGAATTTTTATTCTGGAAACTGAATTATATGAAGAAGCAGGACTTTTCTTATATTATATAATTCTTCAATTAATCGTTCAACAAAATAAATATAGAAGTCGCAAAACATAAACATCTTATTCTGTACAGAACGTTGAACACAAAAACATGCAAACTGTCTCAAGCCTCCCCACATATGGGAGGATTGATACGATGTACTGGGAGAGTAATCGAGAGGATTATTCAGCTCAGTAGGTAGGTCAGCAATGATACTGGCTTGCTTTGGTCCTATAGGTGTAGAAAAATCAGGAAATTGTCAGTTAGTCCTTCCACACAAGAAAAGTCGGCCTTGTTAAATACATGGGGATTGTACGGTTTTTAAGAATCCCTTTGATATGTTGGATGGTGAAGACGCCTTCATGTAGGCCTATCCAACTAGCTACGGAATATTTTTTGAAGATTATACATGTATCAGGCCTCCCCACGACAAATGTCTCAAACCTCCCTGAAAGCAATTTTTAAAGTGATTTATGTTTTCATCTTATACCCATATATTTTGAAAAGCGAATAAAACTGTAAATTGAGTAGTTTTATGCATATTTCCCAGTGAAATGTTTGTTTATGCCGAAGAATTAATGCATGATCATAAAACCCTTAGGTAACTTGAGTAAAAACTTACAATTTCTCACCTCGAAACACTCTTCGTTGAATATTTCACAAACAAACTACTGTTAGCCTTACAGATTAACGTCACGCAATGCCTTCTGCCAAAGAATAGTGTTCACTAGTATAATACTTTTGAAAACGGCTACAGATCGCGGATATAAGTCTGTATCAAGCCTCCCCATGTATCAATGCTCCCTAGTCTCCCCTACATCACGAACTAAAAAATAGTTAATACCGATGATAAAAGTTTTGTGCATTTCTTTTTGATCACTCTTTGCAAACTCATCTTCTGAGTAAATGAAAGCATTGATAGGTAATTCATATAATAGTGACGATTCCCAATCGATTATGTGGAACCAAAGTTTTGTTATTTTTAAATGAATTTCAGAATTCCGTATTACAAGATATAGATAATATAATTGTGCATTGTTCAAAAAAATTTGAAATTGTATTTCCCGTACAGAATATATTTCGCAGGATTGATATGTCTAAGAAAATTTCCGGAGATATGTAGTATTGCCAAATATGAATTTCTATGACGCTATTCACGAATCTCTTGCATAAAATTTGCTGCAAGGTAAATTGAAAAAAAAACAATCAGTCAATCATAACTTTCTCCAACACCTAAAATCCGGAGATTACAGATTAGGCGGCATCTATGACTTATGCACTGAAAAGTTGTTCTTCAGACAAGGCAATCGATTATAATTCCATTTGTTATGAAATAAACTCTTGGATACTCCATGACCAAAGCATACGTTCTTAGATATGTGATTTTAAAAGTTTGTGGGTCTTCCGGTAGTTTCTTTCACTGCTTCTTAATGGTTTTCACGTCACTAATTTTCGATCTGCAGCAATCATGCGGTTCACATATCTGAGTTTTTTTTTACAATCTCTATTTCGGTTATGCTTTTGATAATTATTTTATCGCTTTAAATTACTATGTTGGTATGAATCTCATATGATATCATTTTTTTCCACTCGTTTATTTCCGGGAGAGAAGCAATAGGAATTATTCTTTATTGAGGCAGGTTGGAAATGCCAAATTATCGCTTTCTGTTTTAATATGACTGTGGCGGAATTTCAGATTGTTTTTTTGTATGAGCATTCGATCTCCAATAGGATAGGTTAGGTTAGGCTAGGAATAGGTTCTGCTTTTGTGAGTTTTGCTGGGGTCTACCTCAAATTCTGGGCGTAAAGATGTGCCACCTGCCACCCAATAGTAGAGAAAACCTAATTTTCAATATACTGACCAATAAGAAGAACAGAAAAATCTAGCATAATTTGTAAGTGGGGTTGAGTTATTGGAATTGAAATTACGAAAAGCTATCAAATGTTCCAAAAGTATCTATCTCAAATGAAAAGATTGACATATTATCAGACAATTTAAAAGGTTGATCGCCTACCCTTGTATTTGTAAATAGTGGGATCTATTGTCTTTGATGGAACTTAAATAGCAGAACGCTATGAAAGAGAAATTATCATCTTTCTGTACCCCTAATTAAATTGAATTTTGATGAATGGTACAATAGTTATTTTCAACATTTTTAAAAATTCAACTAATCTGAGGAATGTTTTTCATGATTGGCTTAGTGTTAGCTCTGTTACCGAACATGAATTTACTTTATGATCATGTTATCTCACACCGTGTGATTTTTTCCTAAGGCCTCATTTGAAGAATTCAATTTTTCGAATATCTAGTCTGAATTCATCAATGAAAATTCATCAAAATAACAATGATTCTGTTATTCTCTATAATGTTTCGAATATTTCAGAAGATATGACAAGTGCTAGGAACGAAGAAGAGGATATTTCTAGCAACTACTTTGATTTTATTGTAGAGAATACTGGAACCTGAAACTCATTCTAATGAAAATCATGTAATTCAGTTTCTTTGGTTGAGCTGCGGATTTTCATTAAGTATTGCTAGCGCCTTCAATGTTCAATATTTTCGTCATAGCTGTCTCGATAATTGCTGTCATGAGTATGCCTCTAAGAGTTGTTGGAATAAGATTCAGATTCATTCAAAAACCCACGGAACTTCAATATGCAGACGACTGCGCACTTATCGCTAGCAGCCCAGAGGATCTACAGATAATATTGGACACCTATAAACATATATACGCTTTAGACCTCAGACAAGATTGATAAAACTAAAATCCTGGTTAGTCCGCCAGAAAGCCTTCAAACAGATATCAGCCTGGGGGATGAAACTCTAGAACAGGTCGAGCAGTTCAAGTACTTGGGAAGCTTTATAAATACAAGGGCTAACCTAGGCACGAAAATACACAACCCTATCAATTCGGCATCACGGGCATTCTGGAAGCTAAAGGACAAAGTGTTTCAAAATCACGACCCCAATCAGAAGACCAAGACAGCTATTTACAAAGCAGTGGCTCTCCCAACGCTTCTTTACAGAAGGGAAAACCCTACAGGCACACATTAAACAGCTTCAACAAACGCAACAACGTCATCTGAGACAAATAATGCACATCAGATGGTTCCACAAAGTTTCAAATGCAGAAGTCTTGCAGCGCGCGAGTTGTATAACAATTGAGACTCAAGTAACGAAGACCCGATTCAAATAGAGCGGCCACATTCTGAGGATGCAAGACCAGTATAAGCGGTTTAAGGATAAGCTCCATCAATCCCTGAAATAAGTTAATGCCAATTATAACTAGGAACAACTAGTGTTAGGCAGATCACAGTGGAGGTCTTTGGTCCACAGTTATAATGGAGACTCGAGAAGAATACAGCGGCGGCCAGATCTGGTTGGTGACTATCCATTAGTGTGGAAGGATCTGTAAAATTCAGGCAACAGAAAACAAGCTACTACGATGTGCCATAGATGCGCCTTGGTTTGTCAGGAACAAACAGATATATCGAGATTTGAAGTGGGAAACCATCACCAAATTTATGAAGAGGAAAGCTGAAAAGTTATTCGAAACAGCGAAAGAACATCCAAACGAAGAACTCAGGAAACTAGTGGACTACGATCCGGAGGAAGACAGAGGAAGAATGAGAATTTACAAAAGGAGACCGCGAGATCAATTGAGGAGAGATTAAAATGAGTACGGAAACTTATTAATGAAAACCCTAGCACGACAATGTGCAAGAAGAAATTAACCGATCAAGGGATAAAAGGTTTATAGGCAATGCCCGGAACCAATGTAAAGCAGGTTAGGTTTAGTGGGTCGCGAACTCAGGAGAGTGAGTAACCCCACAGTGTTCCCTAGAAATGGGTCCTCTGGGCGAGAGATAGAGCCCCGTGTTTTCACGGTCGCAGATTCCCCCTGCTATAAAAAAAAAGAAAAAAAAAAGGAAGGATCTGTAGTTCACGGTTGGGTCTCTTCAGTCACAGGAGGGCACACAGTCACAAGTAGCCCTAAGAAATTAAAGTTTGATCGCACTGATAGTTTTGTTTTTGAGTCTTTTTGCAGATTTATTCTCGGTAACGGGACACAGCAATGAATGAATGAATGCATTAAGTATTGACAACGTGAATTCAATTTCTTCAGAGAATAAAACATATTGATTTTCTTACTGTGATTTTTTCATATTACTGCAATAAGTAGTACCCTTTTACATAATTGTGAGCACAAGAAACATATTAACTCGATTCACTCAAGATTAATTCCTCTTTTGAATTTTGAACTTCGGTCAAAATTTTCACCAAGGTTGTTTGGATTCTTGTGACCTGACTCAATGAAAGAAATGCTTTTCACACATTGGGAGAAATCTCCTAGTAACTTTTTCGTGAAAAGTGCCATTCCAAACGAATTCACGGTATTAAGGTTAATGTCATCATTGTTTACATTTTAGGAAGATGAAGTAATTTATGGTAATCAACCTGACAAATTCCATAGCCTACTTTACGACCAATTTTTTTGAACGCACTTTAAATTGTTGTTCATACGATTATATCCGAATTCTCAGCATATTTTGGTGAAATTTTTCATGCATGATTGTTCGTTCGTAGAAATGAAAATCTTTGCAACCTAGTACTTCATGATCATATGAACTGTAAAGATAAAGAAAATTGGGAAACAATAAAAAGCATTCACCCACCATTTATTGCAAATATTTGATCATTTGATAGTACCTACCAGGCACAGTTGTAGCTAATTCCTGAAAATAATTCCACTCAATATAATTGAGAATCCTCTTTTTGTTCATTGTTCTAACTAAGAGTGCCCACATGGAATTTTGTGAAGGACCTACGTTGCTTAATTATACCTGAAACTTCGACTGTTCTGAGGTTAACCAAATACGTGGTTTCATGCACCTTCCGCATTGGACGTATAAGAAATATATTCGACAGTAATTACATAAACAAGATAATGGGCTCGCTAACTAGCGATACGTACAAGTTTTTCCATTTTCACGGGATCTAAAAGAAGCAAGCGTAAATAATTGTTGAATAATTGTCTGAATATGCAACGAATGACTTCACGTACATCGCGGGCATGTCACATACATCATACAGACACGAGGAGGGAAAAGTTTCGTTCTGTCAAAATTCAGTTAAGTTTTACTATTTTCTCTTCATGAATTCCGATTTTAAGGCATGGGTTGTAAACACGGATCCGTTACTTTCGGTGAGATTAATTGGTCGATTTCGAATTATACAATCTAAATATGGTAATCCATCAGAATTATTGAACGGGTGAATGTCGAAACTTGAATCATTATTCGAAGATCCATATATAAAAATTCAATTCTGAATATGCCAAAAACATTTCGATTTATTTTCTTCAATGATTCCGTAGCAAGAAAAAAATTAATAATATCTCTATGTTTTGGGACATTAGATATCGAAGTGAAAGATTTCAAGTATTGATTCAAACTTGACAATAATTATTATGAAATTAAAATTTGTTCCAGAAAAAAAGTCGAGGTAGAAATTTTGTTGCTAAGAATACTTTCATCA
Source organism: Coccinella septempunctata (assembly GCF_907165205.1). NCBI lineage: Eukaryota > Metazoa > Arthropoda > Insecta > Coleoptera > Coccinellidae > Coccinella > Coccinella septempunctata. The sequence continues at coordinate 1,631,560 of NC_058191.1, forward strand.
ATTGAAGAAAGACAAATTTTTCAAGCTCAGATAATAAATAATAATTACATTGATGATCTACATCATCGAAGTTCTAGAGAGGTTACAAAAACAGGCTTGTTATATCCATATAATTATTTCCTGAAAGTCTCGAAAAATCACTCAATTCAAATTTTGCCTTTCCTACTACATTCCTCCAACGTTTTCAGAATTGAAAAAAACAGTATCGGAACAGGAAAGTTTTAGACTTATTCTATATATAGGTACGTTTATTAAAGATCATGCTGTTCGTCATGCTGTACATTGGCACTATAATTTTTTTCTATTCTTATGACCGTAGAATATCAGTTAAACTATAAAATATGGAAACCTTTCTTGGCACGATCATACAGAGTGGGTCATGAATATTTTTTATGAAGTGAGATATTTTTATTTCTTTTTTTGTAACAGAGATATTTCACTCTGAAGTGTGCAAAATAATACTGAATACATTTCATTTATGCTGCTGGAAGATTGCACAACAGTAAAATTCGTTACTTTCCCAAATGTCTAGATTGAAATGTGATCAATCCATTCCTTGAAAAATTTCAATTTGCCTCAAAAGTAAGAAATTTAAAAATGAATAGGAAAATCGATCAAGGAATAACAAAAGAATCGTTTGGACTAGAAGAAAACTGAAAAAAGAAGAGACTGAGTTTCAGTCGTTCGACACTTTTGATCACGGAGAAAAAAATTGATTCACAGATTTCTTCGTTGAATTCAGTAAATTTCTATGTTTGTCACGAACTTTTAATTTTTTCTTTAGTTTTATTTGTAACGAATCATAGAAATTAATTACCATTCCAGATATATAGGAGAAAGTCGATGTTTTTCAAATGGGGCACCTATGGCATTTTGCAACTTTGTTTTTTAGTCGCATCCCGTTACCGATTTTTCAAAAATGTTATCCAATTCAAAGATATTTAGTTTTTCGACTTCGTTCTTGACATGGGACACCTTTATATATAAATCTTCCATATTCGATTCACTTTAGAGTTCGTCCTATGTTACGTTTCTATAGAAGTTTTAATTTATGTGTACCTTTTCTTCATTAAATTAAAACCTTCAGAGAATTTCTCCTCCTTTCATTATGATATTATCTTTATTGAAGAGGATTATATGTACAATAAGTAGATAAGAAATGAATTCACAACTCCTAAATAAAATGAAAATATGTATTTATATAATGAATGAAGTCGAAAATTAAATAGTTTCGAATCCAATGACATAAAATTTACTGGTACAATTCGAATATCTCGAACATAAACCACTAAACATACCTACTTGTAAAGCGAAATATTTGAAACAGTCATTCTTCAGAAAACCCCTGTAACTCGAGAACGAATCAAGATATCTTTGATCAATATTTTTTTAACAAATTATTTCGAAAAGCGATCGGAGGTCCTTGCAGATATTTCTCTGAGTCTTATAAATCTCGAGAGGCTCGAAGTGACACCCTGTATAGGGTGGGCAAAATTCGAGTCTACTGATGGGATTTCAAAAACTATAAGAGCTCTTTTTCAGTTGAAAACCGTAGCCTCCTACGATTTTTTCTTTTTGAGTTATTAGCAAAAAAGAACATTTAGACGATTTTGAAAAATTCTGATAACTTTTTTGTCTTTAAAGTTACAGATCTAAAACTTGAACTTTTTAACGTAGATCCACCATTATTTTTTCATTTCGCATTATTAGGCGAACTTTGGTTTTTTAAATGCAAACTTTTATTGAATTTGTTATTTTTGAATTGAAAAAATTTTTTGTCAGTAGATTCTACGTATAAAGGTGCCTAAGATGGTTCAAGTTTCATACCTGTAACTTCAAAGACAAAAAAGTTATGAGATTTTTCCGAAATCGTCAAAATCTAATCATTTTTTGCTAATAACTCAAAAACGAAAGATAGAAAGAGTAGAAGGCTACAACTTCTTTTAGAGTTCACTGGGCTACGGTTTTCACTATTCTTTGTTACTTTGAAAAAGAGCTGGTAAATGTGTCATCCGTTTTCTTCTAGCTGTTATAGTTTTCGAGATCCCCTCAGTAAACGCCGACGAATTTTGCCCACCCTGTATAGGATGATCTTATATTAAGGTATGCAGATAAAGTCAAAAATTGTCCTACTCCGGTTCCAAGCTTATTAATTACATAAATGTTGAACAAAGGTGGTCGCAATAGGTGACACTACTGTGAAATTTGAAATCAGTTTGGTGATCACTTCAAGATTTATTGAACATTGAATTTTCACTCTCTGATACCTTAACGAGGGCCCCTGGGCAAATGAAACCTCTCGATATAAGACCATCTTCATAAATTCAGCTTGTGGTTTCAATGCACGACTCGACTCATTTGATGAAAGCCGCACTATTGACATCTGGCTTGACAAAATCTTTAAAGCATTAATAATGTCAATTGGCCATCAATGAAGGAATTTTAGAAAATTCAACAGAAAATTCAAGAAAGATGATTTCAAAATTATTGTGAGGAACAAGGTTCCGAAAGGGATTTAGGGATAAAAAACCTAAGTTGCTGAAAAGCAGTCTTTCAGAAAATTGCATATAAAGAGTTTTCAGTAATTCGATACCTATGTCTTTCTCTCGTGTTGTCTTTCTACAAACAATTTGGTTTTTGTTGGATAGGATGTATAATCTTTCAAGTCCTCTCTCCCTTGTCATCAAGGCAGTAAAATAACGTAATTCTTGAATGTTTATTACCCAACTTCCCATTATTTTACCAATGTTTCTGCTAAACTACAAGATAACTATCGGAAATAAATAACCTCTGCTGAGATACACTCTCAATACATGCATCTACCATATTCTAACCGAACCCATATCTCTACAACACCTCACACCTTTTTTTTTCATTTATCATTGTTCTGCGCGCAAAATCAGCGTCTAATTGAATAATTTAATTGATAAGTGCATGCAAATCCATAAAATTGAATTAACCCACTAACTTTCAATGTTGCCCTGGCTCGACACAAGGTGAACCGGTAAGTTTTCAAACTTGCTTTGTCCCAGATCTACACTCTCCAATTGGACGCAGAGTGCAAACGATTTAATGATCGACTCTTATGTCTCTTATGCAATCGGTCAATTCTTCTCCCACTCGCTGTATGAAGCGAGAAAGTACCGCGGTTCCGATGAAAGGCGAGGATCTTGGGTTTTACTGATGTTACCGACTTTTTTAAATTGAACCCGTTGTAAGTCGGCCTTTGGATTTCCCTCGATGTTATATGGGTAAAAGTTATTTCATCGAATTCTAAATTGAATCATACTTTCCGGGTTCAACCAAAGTCAAGATGGTGATTCTTCTTCTTGAGTAACGATATACCTATTTGATAGTTTGAGAATCACTCAAGATTCATTGTCTGAAAAAAAAGTTTGGCAATTTGTCAGTGCACCGAATGAAAATTATTGGTCTCATGAAGCCAACATTTTCATAACTAAAATTTTCATTTTTAATATTTGGTATTCAAATTTCGATGAAATTTGCTTCTTTTCTTACTTTTGGCAAACTAAAAATGAACATATAGTCAAGTTTCGTAAATTTTGCTGAAAAAACGCCATGACTACAGAAAATTTCACAGAGGAAAATTGTGGTAGACTAACCAAGCTTACAGATAGTGAGAATACTTCATTAATAATTTGTAATTTGTTCCCACAACGAATTTGTCATTTGGTTTCGAATGCTCCTGTAGAGTTCGTTTATGGGCAAAATGCAGAAGTTGGTCTCGTAGTTATGGGCCTCTACAGTAATTTTTCTCAATATTCAGGGAAAAAAAATCAATTGAATCTAAACTTCAAAAGATAGTTGTAACATTTTGATACAGAGACTCAGATATACATGCATAAAAAATATTGCGTTACTATAGCAACCACCAAGTCAGTGTGAAGTTTGAGGTAAAAAAAAAAACAGAGTTGCGCAATAAATTAAAAGAAAGAAGATGTCCATCGAAATTGTGAAAATCGAAAAATGGGAGTATCGGGCCATCATCACGTACCTGTATTCAAAAGCTTCAAAAGAGGTAAATTTTCCATTGAAGATGATGACCGATCGGAAAGGCCAGTTTCTGTGTCAGTCCCCGAAAATATCGATGCAGCTCATGACATGATTTTATCAGACCGTCGGTCGCGTTCATCATATATATAGTTCACGTCAATTTGGACATGAGAAAAATTGCTGCAAAATGGATTTCGAAATGTTTGAATATCGACCAAATTAGTGCAAGGGCAGAAGGATCGCGTTCGATCTGTGCTCGATTTGAAAACGATGTAGACTTCTTAAACCGAATTGATACTATGGATGAAACATGGGTACATTTCTACGATCCAGAAACAAAGCAACAATCGATGAAATGGCGACAGTCTGGTTTTCCAAGACCAAAGAAGTTTCGTGTCCAAAAAACTGCTGGAAAAGTTATTGCTTCAGTTTTTTGGGAGTGCCGTGGAGTGATCATGACTGATTTTTTGGATAAGGGTAGAACACTAACCGTAGATTACCATTCGACATTACTGACCACTCTACGGAAAAAAAATTAAAGAGAAAAATGCGGAAAGCTATCTAAAGTTGTTTTGTTTTTGCAGGACAACGCCCCTGCACAAAAATCTCATGTTGGCATAAAATTCGTGATTTAGGATTTGAATTACTAGAACACCCCCCTTATTCACCAGATTTGGCTCCATCGGACTATCATCTTTTTCCTCAAGTGAAAAAAATGTTTAAATTTTCTTCCAACGAGGAGGTAATAAAAGCTGCGGAAGTCTGGTTTGCAGAGCAAGAAGAAACTATTTTTTGAAAGGTCTAGAGACATTGCAGGTTCGCTGTAATGAATGTATACAATTAAGAGGAGAATATGCTGAGTAATAAAATATTTTGACATTGAAATTTTGTTTCGTTCTATAGTAGGCTAAGAATTTGTCAATATATTTCAGAATTTCGTGCTACTCATATCAACGGAAAAAAGAAAAACTAAAAAAGTTCATCTTAAAAACTGAATGCAATTTCACACGTCATTCGAGTGTCAAAAATTATTATCTTCATGGGGAGGTTTCTTCGAAAATATCGAAAGAATCATTTTCTTAGGAACCGAACAGTGATGACAAGTTTATTTCGTAAATGCGTCGCCAGTCTTTTTATGAATTTAAAACTGACAAACTGACACATGCCAATAATGCGTCAGAAGTTTTTTCTCTGTATTTCGTGCTGAACAGCAACCGGTATATCTATGGTTGATGATTCCCCAACATAGGAGTCCTATAATAGCTTTCTTCGAACAACTGAAGAACAGAAGAATTGTCACTGATAATGATGATGTTGGTAATGAATAATATCTTCTTAGTGCTCCACCTTACTTAAAAATATTTTCCAGTTGGCCAAAGCTTGATCGAGAAATCAATATAATAGGTATTTGAATGATTTAGGAAGGAACCATCAGGACATAACCTAAACTTTACCTGATATATATCTTCCAATGCGGATAACAGTAAAAATTCAAAAAACTAGGTGCAAGTCTCAATAAGTAGGCTTTCTTCTGAGGGTATAATTATGTTATTTCAAGGAAAATCGTAACTTTTGTTATGATAGCATCCGGTGTTCGTCCATCGAAAATCGTCATTTTTTTGGGATGATATAAATAAATATGTGTGCAACTTTAAGCTGATTATGGATGATGAGTATCAAGGAATCCCCATGTATATCAAAATGTTACAATTTACAGGCAATACGAAATCGATACCATAGTTTCGAACATACTTTCATTTCTTAATGTGTACATGGATGAAAAAATTACATGTTATTAAATGGACACGGTTGCAGTGTTCCAAGTCAGTTGACATTTACAAAAACGATCAGTTTTGCAAGAAAATACATGAGCAACTGCAATTTGTTCGATATTAGAGAAAATTTCTTTCTGAACACTGGAAATTGTGATGGTAACCATCAATTTCGAGAAATATTGCGGAATGGTCTTCTTTGTATTGATGAGTTGACAGTATTTGTTCAGATTTCTTTGGATGTAGATGTGCGGTGACAACCTGAAATATTTCAAATTTGTGAAATGCTCATATTTTCCCAAGGGGTTTGATTGTGTAACAGTGGATATTCCCTCGCAAGAATGAATACCTATATTCTTCTACTCACGTCTTCTCTTCGTATCATATGTTCATCTCCGCTGCGTCTTTTGAACAATATTGCGGAAAATCCACCAATTCAGGTAAATAGCATCAATTTTTTTCTGGTACTTTCTCTCTGAAAATTTCAGGTAGTTATACATCGAAAATTTTGATTATCTGTAGAATGCAGGGTGTTTGAGGAGATTTATTTTTAACACAAGGTTGGTACTACTGGTAAAAATGAAGCGTTTCCAATAATCCACTACATCTACAATAGAGTAAAAATGGCGAAGTTAAAAAAATAATTGATAACAAAGATCCTATAACCACCCTAGATCGTTTCGTAGTAAAAAAAAATAGAAAAAAAAATATCTACTAATAAAACTTGCAAAATATTAAAAAAAAATTTTCAGTTGTCACTTCTTCTTGTTCAAAGTTTGTCTGCAAAGTTTTACTTGACGAAAATCTGGAATTGAATCCGGTAGCTATAAACGTTGTAAACGAACAATGTTACGATCAATTTGAATTCTCAATTTTTTTACTGTTTCCACCTTAGCGCTCTTTTTTAATCACCTCTGTCAGGTGGGAGACGTTGAGTTCACTAGGGAACAACTGTATAGGTTAAAATCATGGATATGCAGTCATTCTACTAAAATTCACACACACACACACAATTGAGAATTTGTATTTTTTTTGAAAGACGATTTGGCCGTTACTAACTGCCCAGTGAGTTGAAGAAATTTCAAACCATGACTTCAAATTAATCATTTTTACCTTTATTAAGATTGCGATGCATCTTTCACCTTGGAAATGTTACTGATTCCTGCCCAAGGAATCATATTTTGAAGAATCAGCCTTCCTGAAATTCTTGTACTCTCGACGTTGCTATCTCTAGTACTATTTCATGTATGTTCATTTATATGTGAGTTGAGAAGATTCAAGGGGAAGTTGGGACTAAAAAAACTCATAACAAGCGCATATCTTCTTGGATATATGTATTTCCATTTCGTCTTGACTGCAACGGCAAATTTTTGCTTGTTTAAAATTCAAATGTAAAATACACCGACCGACAACGGTTGTATGCATTCAATTATTAATAGGAGTGAGAGAAAATAAAATTCCGAAGAGAATTCCACGAAGGAAACATCAATGAGATGAGAAAATGTATTACATTTCACTGTGTTGCGATGTTGCGAATATTCGAGTACCTACGGCTCGTGAAACTGGCATCCAAATTTAATGTTCTCTCACTCGATTGGGATCTATTTGTTAAACTGTGTAACAACTGGTAGAACAATAAAATAACAATGGTGAGTATGGAGAGTGATGAAGGAATGGAGCAGTTTCACTTTGTATAGAATTGTACTTCTTATATGATATACATTTGCTTGTCTTGTACGAATTAGTGATTATTTGTATATTATGTATTATGTATTACAATTTTGTCGTTTCAGTTAGAAAATTATACAGGATCTCTTAACAATTACCCATTGTGAAACATTTAGTTATTTCTCGTCGCTCTTTCTACCGATACTGAATATTGATTAATAATATCTCAAACTTTTTGATGGCCATTTGTTACGCACACGACATGAAGTAAATTAATTTCCAACAACTTGTTTTACGAAAATATTCAAAACTAAAACTGCTTTCTTATATTTCTGTTGCTCAACCTTTCGATTAAAGGGGCTTATTTGAAAAAACGCTTAAAAACTGGGACTGTATCTTATCACTGATCCTATACAGGAATGACAATGGGGCCTTCTCAACATCAAAAAAGGTTGGATATACATATAAAATGTTCTCTCTCGTTTACAACTTCAGAAGAAGATGTTAACGTGCAATTACATATTTTCAAACCACACTGTATAAGAAAAATGCATGTCAATTAATTTCGATAAAGATTTGAAAAATTCATCTATTCTGGATTGAATCCTCATAAGAGAAATACAGTGGTTGGTTTATTAATCGAATTGAAATTTGTATCCCAGTAATGGCGAAAAGAGTATTGGATGAAAATTATCGAGAAATTGTAAAATAATTGAGAAGTCACAATAATTCAGTAGTAAACAATACAAAAGTGTTCTGTCAATTCTCGAAATTGTGAGGAAATCGGAGTTCGAAGCTTCACTTTTCATCTTTGACACCCTATATATCGAAAATCAGACATACAATCATTTGTCCGCATGAAATTTTCCTCCGGGTAGGTGAAAATCAACAACATACCAAATGTTCAAAAATTTCAACCATTCAAAGGTTGCAGGATCCGTTTGAAGTTGGGATTTTTTTCCAACTATGACAGCATATTTTATAAGGAGTTCTGCATAAGTTTTGGTACCTATATTCAATGAAGAATATTTCACCACGGAATGAAAGAACCGACACAGACTTATTTGTAACCGTGCTACGCAGAAACAGAACGAGGTGTGGTAGAAATCATTATTGAAATGTTGAAAAAAAAACAGAAGACATATTCTAAGGGTGATGAATTTTTTCGTATTGATTGGAGCACCCATAACCTCTTTTAAAAAGTATATTTCAGGATGATCCATTGATTCTGGGTCATTCTGGGACATCTTGTTCAGATGGAGATCTCCTTTTCTATATCCTCATAATTAAGATTGTATTTTCTCCTAGGATATCGATAATTATCTGCCGAAAGAAAGTGATTTACCAAAGTATGAGTACTCTACATTCTTGGGATATAAAGGAGGTAATGATGTATTCTTCAGTCAGCATCAGCAGGAAACTCCTCTAGATGAGCCATGGCAGGTACGTCCTTTTTTCATTCATCTATATTTTATTGGTCAGTACTGAGAAATTTCATATTGATCACAATCTGGTATTATGGAGGATTCATTATTTATAAGAACTCAGTTATGGTCCTGATGATGCGTTACCATCTCAACGAACAATAACTCATCAGAAGTATCAATGTGAAGTTTGAGGTCAAAAAAGAAAACCAGAGTTACGCACTAAATTGAAACAAAGAAGATGTCAACCGAAATTGTGAAAATCAAAAAACTGGAGTATCGAGCCATCATCAAGAACCTGTTTTTGAAAGGGTTCAGAGGTAAGCAGATTCACGAAGATATGCTTAATACCCTCGAAGATCAATGTCCTTCGAATGCGACCATGAAAAATTGGACTTCAAAATATGAGGATTCAAAATAGGTAAATTTTCCATTGAAGATGATGGCCGATCGGAAAGGCCAGTTTCTGTGTCAGTCTCCGAAAATATCGATGCAGTTCATGACATGATTTTATCAGACCGTCGAATTGGGCTGAAACGGATATCTGAAGCACCGAATATTTCATACTAACTCGTTCATCATGTAGTTCGCGTCATGGAAAAGACTTGGGTACATTTCTACGATCCAGAAACAAAGCAACAATTGATGGAATGGCGACACTCTGGTTCTCCAAGAACTAAGATATTTCGTGTCAAAAAATCTGCTGGAAAAGTTCTTGCTTCAGTTTTTTGGGATTGCCTTGGAGTAATCATGATTGATATTTTGGATAAGGGTGGAACAATAACCAGATCGGATATTACTATTCGACATTACTGACCACTTCAAAGGAAAGAATTAAAGAGAAAAGACGCGGAAAGCTATCCAAAGGTGTTTTGTGTTTACAGGAAAACGCCCCTGCACACCAATCTCATGTTGCCATGCAAAAAATTGAGATTTAGAGTTAGAATTACTTGAACACCCCCCTTATTCACCAGATTTGGCTCCATCCGACTATCATCTCTTTCCTCGACTGAAAAAAAGTTTAAAAGGTCGTAAATTTTCTTTCAACGAGGAGGTAAAAAAAGCTGTGAAGGTCTGGTTTGCAGAGTAAGAAGAAACATTTTTCTTTGAAAGGTCTAGAGATGTTGCAGGTTCACTGTTATAAATGTATCTAATTGAGAGGAGAATATGTTGAGTAATAAAATATTTTGAAATTTGGTTTGGTTCTAGAGTAGGCTAAGAATTTCTCAATATATCCTCGTACATGCCGATTTTGTGCGACAGTTGTAGCTCTTGCTCTTCCTTCCCCTCCTTCTTCAACTAGAGCTTTGGCGCCAGATGAGTCGTCAAGTGTCATGAGGACCATATTTTGTGTGTTTGTGTAATACGCTAATACATACGTCATTCCTCATGGTATGTACAGCAATACTGAACATTTGGTTCAAGAGTGAAAAGAAAGTTTTCTCCCGAAAATCCACTTCAATTTTCAGGCAGCGTAATATGCGTGCCTACATAATGACATTCATTTCAGGGAAGATGTATTGTGGATCAGCTCTCAGATACCGGTAGATCTTTTTATCTCATACTAGGAACTCCTCGATAGGTGAGCTTGACTCACACTCTACATTTAACCAGTTTTTTGTATTCTAATAGTAAATGAGGCAATTCTCCATTTCTGTGGAAATTTATAAGCGATGAATGAGCATGACATTCGTAGTAGGCGTTCGCAAAGCCGATAACATTGAAATATGTGAATGTTTCCGCCTCACCATCCGCAACCACCAACATTCATGGAACGACCACATAATGAATTTCATTCTATCGCAACATGCACAATTAACGTAATCAATATTAATGACAACCGTTAACTAAAAAATTACCATAGACTTTCATTTTCAGGTCATTCGAAGCCGAAAAAAACCGCGGATTTCATTTCATAAAAATGAATATTAACAATATGAAGTAATCGAATCCAATAATAGAGTACAAAAAACGATTGTAATGGAAGTTTGATGAAGGTTAACCGTCAATTCATAAGTGGACTAATTGTTTGAACGTTTGTGGGAACTAATTAGTATTTAATATCAATATTGTGGAGAGAACAAAAAAATTTGACAGTTGGATATTAATCGCTAATTTAACACAAAACGGTGCAAATCTCACATGATTCATGATTTCCGAAATCTCTCCTCCCAACTATTCATTGTTCTTTCTCACAAGACAGGAGTTCAATGACTAGAACGTCCCAGAACTTGCAAATTCCTTCAATTTCGTTGGTAATCCTGAAATAGGTAAATTTGCATATTGGATTGCCGAACTTTCGATGAAAAATCTTTATCTTTGTGAAGCTTCAAAGCGTCTTACAAGAGTTTTGGTGCATGGAAGGTGTCTGACACTTATCATATGACTTCAGAATAATATTCTACAAAACGTATATAAAAAGTCATGTTCAGTCATGTGCATTTAAGTTAAGCAACACTTATTTTTAGTTACCTTTCCCACCTGGTTTTGGCCCATATGTCACTAGGCAAGCTCCACAAGTTCACAAGTATTCAAAGCACATAATACTCTACTGCGATCCAAAACTTTCATCTGTGTGAAACTAAGATATCTGATCGCTGATCTTACGAGGATATGTTGAAAAATTCTTAGCGTACTGTAGAACCAAACCAAATTTCAATGTCAAAATGTTTGATTACTCTATATATGATCCTCTTAATTGGATACATCTATTACAGTGAACCTGCAACTTCTCTAGACCTTTCAAGAAAAATGTTTCTTCTTCCTCTGCAAACCAGACCTCCACAGCTTTCATTACCTCCTCGTTGGAAGAAAATTTACGACCTTCTAAACTTTTTTTCAGTTGAGGAAAGAGATGATAATCGGATGGAACCAAATCTGGTGAATAAGGGGGGGTGTTCTAGTAATTCAAACCTTAAATCAAGAATTATTTGCATGGCATAATGAGATTCGAATGCAGAGGCGTTGTCCTGCAAAAACATAACACCTTCGGATAGCTTTCCGCGTCTTTTCTCTTCAATTTTTTCCCATAGAGTGGTCAGTTATGTCGAATAGTAATCTCCGGATATTGTTCTACCCTTATCCAAAAAATCAATCATGATTACTTCATGGCAGTCCCAAAAAACTGAAGCAAAAACTTTTCCAGCAGATTTTTGGACTGGAAACTTCTTAGGTCTTGGAGAACCTGAGTCTCGCCATTCCATCGATTGTTGCTTTGTTTCTGGATCGTAGAAATGTACCCAAGCCTCATCCATAGTAACAATTCGGTTTAAGAAGTCTACATCGTTTTTAAATCGAGTACAGAGCAAACGCGATGCTTCTACCCTTGAACGCATTTGGTAAACATTCAAACATTTGGGGATCCATTTTGCAGCAATTCTTCTCATGTCCAAATTGACGTGAACTATATGATGAACGCGTTCGTATAAAATATTCAGATATCCGTTTTAGCCCAATTCGACGGTCTGATAAAATCATGTCATGAACTGCATCGATATTTTCGGGGACTGACACATAAACTGGCCTTCCCGATCGGTCATCATCTTCAAAGGAAAATTTACCTCTTTTGAAGCTTGCAGTCCGTTTTTTCACGGTCGCTTACGAAGGACATTGATCACCAAGGGAATTAAGCATATCTTCGTAAATCTGCTTACCTCTTAACTCTTTTGAATACAGGTACTTGATAATACTCCAATTTTTCGATTTTCACAATTTCGTTGGACATCTTCTTTCTTTTAATTTGTTGCGTAACTCTGGTTTACTTTTTTGACCCCAAACTTCACACTGACACTTCTAAAGAGTTATTGTTCGTTGCTATGGTAACGCAATCTTTTTTCATGCATGGAACTGGTCTAGGCTAACTGGATATCAATACATCCTCGTACTCTATACCTGAATGTTCTCAGCTACAGAGTTTTTATATTATTCCACAATAGCGCCTTAATTGTCTCAAACCTGAGGTTTGATTCCAAGGATTTCCATGTTGTATTCTAGTTCACTCTACTACGTTACCCCTAGCAGTGGTTTTGGCCATTCAAACTTCCGATTCTGAACCAGTAAACGTTGTCTGTGAGCCTTGTTTGAAAATGTAATATGCCTTTTGGTTACCAGAATGGTCCTGGCATGCTAGAGTAACTATATTGATACATTTCAATTACATTTCAATTCATAAGACTCATAGACTTATAATACATGGACTCACTGTCACGTGACTTTTCAGTAGATCGAGGGGTTGTATGCATTAGAGAGGGACAGGCTTATGCGTTTTGATCGAACAAGAAAGAGATGAACTGATTCCGTGTGGGCAATGTCAAAATCATATGATGATACAATATGTGACGCAGACGTTGCCCACAAGGTGTTCATACGTTGATTATTATTCACATTATATTTATTCTTGAATGAAACTCACATAATTTTTATATTTTCCATTTTGAAGGAATGTTAAGGAATTCCTGTTTGCCTTCTCGATAGCTTGTTGAACATTTATTATGGAAAATTTTTACAATTTTCGCAGACTTTGCCCACAAGGTGTTGATACGTTGATTATTATTCTCATTACATCTATTCTTGAATAAAACTCACATATTTTTGGACATAATTCATTTCGAAGGAATGCTATGGAATTCCTACGTCTCTTCTCGGAAGCTTGTTGAAAATTTATTAAAGAAAATTTTCGCATAAATTTGTGTTCTATAACCTTTTGACAGCTTGCCCACAAACTCTCCATCTTATTCAACCAACCGACTTCTCTCTCACATGCGGAGTCCATGTTATTTATAAGTCTATGATAAGACTAAATTCTCGCCTCCATGCATCTTTATATGAATAACCAGGAACTTTAACTTCAACATTATATCCATTAGCGCTGATGGCAGAGGTAAGCATGTCCCTGGAATATGTTCAGTTCTGTTATCTCTTGACATTATGTGTCTTATTGGGCCACTAGATTAGTATACCGTTGAAATTGGTTAAGATTTATGAAGTATCAACTTCACATATACATATGCTTATCTCTTCTTCAATTTTGTTTGTGATCTAATTATACTCACGCATATTCGACCTACCTTTCAAAGTGTAATATTTTTTTAAGAGTACACTTGCTTTTATCTATTCCTTTTCTCATTATTCGTCAACCTATTTCAGTACAGATCAGTCATCACCCAATCTTGCACTAAGCATAATAATCAGATAGAAGGATTATGAAGATATGAGTTTACATTTTTTTTGCAGAATTTAACTTTGCCAATAGAAGTCGCCTCATCAACCTTCTCCCCAATTCCAATCATCAATAATTCCTCGGATATCTTCACTATGGAGAATTACACGGATCCAGTACTCGATCCTCTGAACGATACTGAAAACGAGATTCGTCTGATGAACAGGACGTCAAGGCAAGAATTGAAGAACTCCACCAGTACAGGGAGCCAGCTTGGAGTTCAGTTGGAGGCCCAGGAGGAAGGAGAAAGCGACGAGGAAGAAGGAAACATGATTACTGGTTTGATTGGGGCTCTTCTGGGAGGTATCCTCAAGGTACGTGCGATTTCAACAGTTTGGAGTATTGCGTGAAATTGAAGGGAAACACCAGTGTTTATCTATGTTGATTGGAGTCGGAAATTTATATCATTTGTTGTTTCTTGAAAATTGGATGCACAAATTGTGCATCCACACACTGACTTCTAATTTATAATAATGTTTCACGTAGCAGCTTCTCGTTATTCTTTTTTTTGAATCAAAGGGAGGGAAGAAATTTATTGTTTAATCATCAAGGAATAATATTAAAATGATTTGCCACAAGTGACTGTAAATTTTAAATGCTCAACAAAAATTGTCGTCATTTAACCCGTAGAAAAAAATACATTGTTTTGAAATTTTCCAGCCTGATGGGAGTATTGATACAGAAGCAATCACTGGACTGCTTGGAAGTCTCAGCACTGTGAGTTATAACATGGATTATAGCCTAAAATCACACTTTATTGATGATTTATAATTTCAGCAAAATCCAGATGGAACCTTCGATTTTATGGGAGTAACTGACCTTTTGAGAGGATTCTTTGGGGTAAGTTGTAGGTTCAAGAAATAATACAAGTAATACCTACCTAGCATTCGAATACACTGAGGAGAAATTTGTTACTGTAGAATGAAAAATATATTCTCACTTCTCAGTTTGGATAACGAAACTGCATGCTGACTTATTCGATTAAAAAATAATTTACAACCCATTTTCACCTGGTACTGTAAATTCTATGTCAAGAATAGATTTTACAGAGGGAAAATTAGTATTCCCAAAAGCCTTGCTTGAAATACTTTTGATTCTATTATTCATATCCTATGTGGAAATTAAAGTTATGTATTCTCAAATCACGGTTTGTTTCTTTGTTGAGAACGTTTTGGAACTGCAAACAATTCGAGAGGATTTTATGATAATTATCAACAATTGAGGCAGAGATAAATGATCATTCGAAAGCATTTCTATATTAATATATAGTGGCTCGAACTGTTGTGTTCATATTGAATGAAAATTTAAAAATTCCTCTGGATTTCGTGTTCAATTGAATAATCCATTCTGATGAGAAATCTATGTACTGTCTTTCCCTGAAAGAGTCAAGCTGTTTTCATTGAAGAACTGGTTGTTCAGGAGAATTTTTGCAATGTTAGTCTGTTCAGGTTTATCAATTATTTCAGGCTTTATTTATTTACTGGTTCTATAAATTGAAAAATTTGGTTATTCGTTTCAAGGTTAAATAAATCCAAATCCCTTCCTACGCCAAACAAATTTTTTTTAATTTTTTTTTCAGGGTGGAGATGGTGGTGGTGGATCTGATATTGGATCATTTGTTGGTGGATTGGTTGGAGCTTTACTACAAGGAATCGCCAATCCACCTGGAGCTGTAAGTATCCATGATGAAACAACAATTTAATTTGTTAATATTATCAGATTTGCAATTTTCGTTCAATTATAACATATAAAAAATCCGTATGAGATTTTTTCTGAATTCACTCACAGGGTGAGTCTTCGATTTGTACATACAGGGTGTCCGAGGAGTAACTGTACATACTCATACCAGACATAGAGTTGGACTAGCTGATTACGGATTGACTATAAAAAATTAATTTCTGGATTTCCCTAGAAAGCTACAGGGTGATTTTCCATGGAAATACTTAGACCATCATAAAATCCAAACTTATTGACGGATATTATTGAAACTTAGGAGGTTCTTGACACATGCTAAGGTTGAGTCAGAAAGATATCAATTATTCCATTATTCCAGGGCCGGACTCATTAATCTCCATTTAAAGTATTCAGGGTAAAAAAACACTTTGTATTTCGAATTACAAATAATTGATTAGCTTTTTTGAAAGAAGCTAAATTATGCTTCAATTTTTGGTACCGCTCAAAGTTGTCACATCAACAATTATTTTTTTATGAATTTTTTATTTGGATAAAGTTCGAAAATTGCAATTTTTTTACCTGAACAGGACATAGTCATCTTGTGCAGGTCGAAAATAAATAATAAATTTTCTTAGAAAAGTCACTGAAGGTGAAGAAGACTATAATAATTTGTTGATATAGTGGGTGGCCACCCCAGACGCGGATTTCACTTTGAGGGAGTAAATGAAGGTATTTTGAAAAAAAAATTGGTGATGTGTATAGGGTATACAGAAGCATATTTCAAAATTATTCTTATGTATACTGGGTGTTCGACAACAATGATATAGACCAAAGTTACACTTCTTCCAGTGAAGAGAACAGCTGATGAACAGAATAATCAACTGTTGCGATATTTTAAGAAATAATGGTGATATGATTCGAAAGGCTGTATCCAATTTGAAAATTCGGCAAGAGAAATGTATACAAGCTATTGGTTTTCATTTCGAACCACTTTTGAAATATCGTTGACTCAGCAATTCATTCGTTCCTATTTTTATTTTTATTAGGTACTCTTTACTGTATTTTTGTTTTTTCATTTGTTATTGTTTCGTTATTGAAGTGCTTATTAAAGCTCTGAACTTTTTTGTAAATTTTCTACTAATACATTCGCATTTTATATTCAAACATGACATTTCCAGTTCTATTCATGGTGAAAAATTCAAATTTTCGAACTTTATCCAAATTAAAAAATTCATAAAAAAATAATTCTTAATGATGACAACTTTGAGTGATATCGAGAATTGAAGCATAATTTAGCTTCTTCCTAAAAAACGAATCAATTATTTGTCATTTGAAATACAACGTGTTTTTTTGCCCTGAACACTTTAAATGAATATTAATGAGTCCGGCCCTGGAATAATGAAATAATTGATATTTTTCTGACTTGACCTTAGCATGTGTCAATAACCTCCCAAGTTTCAATAATATCCGTCAATAAGTTTGTATTTTATGATGGTCTAAGTATTTCCATGAAGTTGGAAAATCACCCTGTAGCTTTCTAGGGAAATCCAGAAATTAATTTTTTATAGTCAATCCGTAACCAGCTGGTCCAACTCTATCTCTGGTAAGAGTATGTACTGTTATTCCCCGGACACCCTGTATACTTTTATCTAGGCTGAATCGGCAAAAACTGTTAAGACAAAAATTGTTTCTTCCTCGGTTTCTTTTGATCTGAAGCATCTACTGTTGAAATATATGTGCAGGTCAAAGAATTGCACTGTATAGAATAAAAAAAAATTTTTTGATTACTTATCCTCACGAACACTTGTAAAGGATTACTGAGATATACCAGAGATTATCTTTTTTTTTTCAGAAAGGAGTAGGAAAATTGACAGGAAGCGTGGTAGCAGGCATATTGCCATCACTAAGTGCCCCGGTATGTATTTATATTCACCAATGCGTATGCATTTAAATGAAACGATTTTTTTATACCAACTACATTGCCTTGTTTGAACGTACTTCATGTTACTAATAAAATTACATGAAAAATATTTGCGATAACCAATTCCATGAAAAATATCGTCAATTGCACTCCTGAGGAATAAACAGCCCCTAACTAGCATTCATTCTAATTTTCTTTTCAAAAAGAGCGAACAACGCGAAAACTAATCAATATAGCTATAATGAATACTACATGAAATTAAAATAGAACTAAAAAATACATTCGAACTCTAACGACGATATTCAATTCCAGTATAACCGTCATCAATCGTTAAGAATATAAATTTCTGATGAGGTTCATGTGCCTTACGCCTTTATACAAAATTCCGAACAGTTTAAATATATTCCTACGAAAACTTATAATGGTATTGTCGCTTATTTTGTTATTTAATTCGTGTTTTCCCTTCAGAATCGAAATTCTCGAAGTGTAACTCACTTTTCAAACGACCCTACTTTGTTTGAATCTTACCAAGGTCAACTTTCGATATGTGTATCTCCCAGGAAAATAGTTATGGACCTAAATTTCATCAATATTCCGAAAAAGCATCTCTTCCAGCTCGGTGCAACCGTTTGGTCTTGGCGAATTTTTTAGTGACGCTATCTTTTTCGAAATTTTTCAGAGGTCAAATTTCGACACGCGCATCTCTCAGAAATATC
This sequence comes from Coccinella septempunctata, assembly GCF_907165205.1. Classification (NCBI taxonomy): domain Eukaryota; kingdom Metazoa; phylum Arthropoda; class Insecta; order Coleoptera; family Coccinellidae; genus Coccinella; species Coccinella septempunctata. Next base: position 1,649,967 of record NC_058191.1, read on the forward strand.
ATCGTAGATCTAAAAATGATACATATTCAAATAAAGCAACTCTTCCAGTACTTAATCTCGAAATTTCATCGAGCTTGATTGAACCTTTCTGTCCTGACGAATCAACTGACTCCTTCTTTATGGAAATTATTCAAAGGTCAATTCTCGTCACGTGTATCTCCCAGAAAAATCTTCGCAGATCTAAACGTGATACACATTGTATAAGAACAATTCTTCTAATAGTAAATCTCGAAGTTTCATTGACCTCGCTGAAAACCGTATGGTCTTGACGAATTTTTCAATTATCCCATATTTTTCGGAATTTTTCGAACGTCAGCTTTCGACAAGAGTATCTCCCAAAAAGCTCATCGTAGATCTGAAAGTAATACATATTCTGAAAGAGCAACTCTTCTGGTAACAAATCTCGACATTTTATAGAGCTCAGTTCAACTGTTCGGTCGACACCTTCACCAACCTGAAGATGCTATTGTGAAAGCGAAACAGGCTTCGTTGTCTAAAAACTCATTTTGTGAAAATCCTATAATCTATTTCAAGTTCTCCTAAGTTTATTGTGGATATAGTCGTGCAGATACATTAGCCCTTACGCTTCCCTAATCTAATAGGTGAATTTTTAAAATTCTCACTATGATTCGATAGAAAAAAATTGCTGTGGAAATCATATACCTTGTACAGCAACATTTATCAGATATTTCCAAACATTGAACCAATCCAAATTGACACAAAATCGTTGATAATCGATATCAATTAGGGTAACTTCTATCAGCAATGATTGTCGCTGCAGATATTAAAAAACTTTTAGTGTCAGAGCGCCAATTATCGGTGAGTAACCGTAATTTTGAGCGGACTGTCGAAGAACCGAATCGACATTTCGCAAAAAATATCTTCGGTGCGAATTCTAATGATAATTCAATTTGCGATTGGATTGGTTGAATTACCATTGCTGCATAGGGTTATATAATGAACGATAGGAACTTTGTATTAAGTGTTTGTTTAATGGTTATCCAATTATGAAATTGCAGCGCGGTTCGTTTCACAATTCGGATAGGGGATAATATGAATAGGCATTATTTCCTGAAGAGAATGATAGTCTTATCAATTTGTGTCCGAATGGGCTTTTATGTGCATCATCTCATTGTATACAGTTCGCCGAAGGAGAGAAATGTGCTATTGAGTCGGTTCCTAGTTGATGAATTGTCAGGAGGATACAGAAGTTATTGTATATTGAAAGACCATTGGTTGCTTAATATTTTTGAGTTATGATGGAAGGGGAATTCAATTTGTTTATTCTCTATCGTGTGGACAAAATTAAATGCTAGGCAGAACTTAAGGATGTTGAAATTTTCCGAAGATGCGTATCATCAAATTTTTTACATATACTCCATTCACTTTTATTTTAGCACTCGGTTGGTCATGGAAATTTGACACATTTCACTCTGTATACTACGAGAATGTGGGGTTATGGAGCTTGTCAAAACATTTTTGGGTTTTAAATCAACGCTATGTTGCCCGTTTAACGTAAAAGTTTCTGTTTTACGTATTTTATCACAATGTCGAATCTCTTCGGAAAATATGTGACGAACGTAATTGAAGTTTATACAAACTGAATGAAGGCATACCAAATCTAGTTATTTGCATGGAACATACCAGAGATCAGTATAATATCATAATATGCACTAGCTTCAGGAGAGTTAATGTTCGTTACCTTCTTCGGCTAAAGTTTGAATTCCTTATATCAGTTGTAGATTTCAAAAATATTAACCTGAAGGTGAAATTCATATGATGCAGTGGTTGGAAATGGGTATCTCCCGATGGAATTAACAGATAATTACAAGAATGTTAAATTCTTCAACAAAAATCATCTTGCATCTACGGAAGTAAAAGGAATTGAAGAAAGTTTCAAGTCAAGATGAACTTCACCTTTGAACAAAAATATCACATGAATAAACAATTAACAGGACTACTGGCTAGTATTTGTGGTTGTTCATCTTAATACATTGATATAATAATAATAATTAGGTATTTATTGCTACCTTAAGACATTTACAATGTATAGGACAAGTCAAATTAAAAATAGAAAAATCAATTTTCGGGAACTTATTCTACGATGACATTCATCGAAAATCCTGTAGTAAACTTTTCGCATTAATTCATTCAAACATAAAATTCTCAAATGCCACCACTTTTTTGGGTCTCCCAATAAAAAGAAATTCTTTGTAATCTTCTTCATTCACAATCTTTTGGATTGTGGCAATATTCAGCTGAAATATAAGTCGTTCAGATTCAGATGAAACAATAGGTATATAAATTCTCTTACCTTGAATATGTTCGCTACCGTCTGACGTATTGTGGATTTTAGAATCAGGGTATAACTATTTGAATGAGCGAACCTGAATTCTAAATAGCACTTCCTGAAACCCTGTCTCTTTTTTCAATCACTTTCGGCATTTTCGTAATAAAAATTGATATTAGTTGTGGCAACGGCCTTATGCCATTAACGACATTTCATGAGTGCCAACCTTACTCCGTTCTAGTTACAAAAACTTGAGAAACTTATTTCATGGCCAACCGACTGCTAAAATGAATGTGCATGGAGTATAGGTACATAAACTGACAACGCTTCTAAAAATATCTTGTTGCTCATCATGAGAAAAGTTTTCCTTTTTCTTGTGTTTCCTTGTGTGTCGGAAATGCTTATTTTAATAATTTTCTCTTCTGTCTGTATTTCGTTTTCAATAAGATCAAACAGTTCTACGCTGCTTCAATCGAATTTTCATTATGCCAATACAAGTTTTCTTTGAAAACTCATAATTGATAGACCACGTACTGTAACGACAGTGTGAATATTTTTCCATCGTATATTCCAGTCCATAAATTCACCGTAAATCGATATTGGGATCTATCTTGCCTTATATTATGTGGATTATGGAGTATGTTTCAGCAACATTTGTCGACATTTTTCAAGAGAATTATTCAATATGTTACAGCAGAATCTGCAAAATGAAAGAATTTGTGGAAAAGGTGACAAAATCAGTTTTTCATAGAAATGCTCCATTCTCGATAAACATTCAAATATGTTTTTTCGTGAAGAAGGTTATCACCTGTATTTTACCTTTTCGGAATCCTCACAAAATGGGCAACTTTTCAAAAAAGAAAAGGTCTGGTGTCTTTTTTTATACCACGTCAAATAGAATTCAGCACAAAAAAAACACTTCCTTCAGAACATGAATTTTAATTTTTTTTTTCAGAATCCCTGTATAATATTTTGTGCTATTTTCATTGCATGAATTGAAATAATCATTCAAAAAATGTTACGGAAAAAAACTGATTCGAAAAGTATTTAATTGAAGCTTCCGCAAGAGAGAAAGCATTTCAAGTGAAAAAATTCAACATTTTCATAAAACATCGAATATCTCGAAAACTGTTAGACTTTCATATGAACGATTTTTTCACATCAGGTAGAGCACATTCTGATCTACTTTCCGTTTTCGTTTGACGTGGTCTTTACGGGACAGCCTGTATATCAATTTGAGATATGATTGAGTTTTCTGCGAGATACGCGTGTCGAAAGTCATCCTTCGAAAAGATGAGACGGATTTCACCGAGGTCGATGTAATTTCGAGATTTACTACTAGAAGGATTGCACTTTTAAAATATAGGAGAATGTATAATATTCTCCCTTTAAAATATCTTCTGAAGGAATCCGAATTCGCAATAAAATGTGGAGACTGTTTCACTTGCAACAAGAGTCATAAACTTCATCTGTGTAAGAACTGTCGAGATTAAATCATTTCAAGTTGTGCAATCCTTTAATGGTAATGAATGAGACTCATTTCGGAGGAAGACTTTAAATCGGGTGCTTTCCAGTTATGAAGCTCTGTCTACGTCGCATTGGAAGGTTTCTGTACATTTCCTAATGAAAGTTTACACACTGAACTACATTTCAGAAAATTCAAATACTTCGCACGTAACGATTATAAAATGCTTAATTCATGATTAATATCTGAAATATTTCATAATTCATTTCCAATTTCAGCCTCTAGATGAGAATGGAGAACCCCAGGCTGGTATTGATCCATTCGGATTCGTAGGAGGATTTTTGAAGACTTTCTTGAATGGAAGCAGTACAAGTACGGCACCAGCTAACCAAACAGATACTGGAAAGGTACGAAAGTATACTATGAGTCAAAATGAATTCAAAACTAACTCAACTAATATTTTCAGGGAAATAAATCGAAATTTTCGATCTTCAAAGCTATTATTTCGACCATAACATCACTTTTCTCCGCTTCGTCAGGTTCTAGTAGCTCTTGCATGCCAACTATGTTGTGTTGAAATCAGAATTGGTAGATGATGACTTGAAACTTGCATTATTTTAAGTAATAAGAGAAAAAAGATTGCTTATATTTTCATTTTTCTCAAAAGTGAAGTTCTATAAATAATAGTTGATTTATACGAAAAATAAGAAAGTAGAGTAATTAATATATACAAGAAAATATGGCTAAATGATGAAGCGAAGGAGTACCTACCTAGTGTGATCATACTTATAGTGTTTATAATAAGATTCTTTATAGATTTGGTATCAATAAAATATAAACCATTAATTGTATGTACTTCGATAGATTTATTAATAGCTATTATTGAGTATCAAACCATTAGGTGGGTCTCATGAAAGCCTCCAGTCGGAAATTTCTGTAAGGACCGTTTGCACTAATCCCCCTTAAAATGAGTACTCAACTAAGCGTAGTTTAAAGTTAATGGACGCTTAAATTTATTGTCAGTTGCACGACTGCGGCTTAACAGAATCTTAAGTAGGGGCCCCTAAGTTTTCATATCTAGTGATATTTCAGTTTTTTATTTTGGAGCAACTTCATTCTAGTCCAATAAAGCCTTTTCATTCGTTGGCCGGTTGCAGATGATCGTTGTCATTTCATTAACCTAACTTTATTGTCCTGTCAGTCAGTGTCAAGTAAATTATTATATTATTATCAAAGAGTGACAACTTTTTGTTGCTGAATTAGCATTATTATTGATAATGAAATGGATTGTCAAATAAAAGGTACTTGACGTTATTAGGAAAACCACAGCAGTTCTGCAGCGAGTTTATGAGTTCAACAAATTATTTTAGGTTAGAATCCCGCCCTTAAATACTTAAGTGGTCATTACAGGAGCGCTTAAATTTAAGGCTAGCTTTAGCCATTTAAATGTCACTTAACAGTTGGTGCAACGTAATTTAAGTTAAGGGTTCATTTTAAGGGACACTTAACACTAAGTGCGTTTGGTGCAAAAGAGTATTAGTATGAGATTTTCGTTGAAGCATAGGTATAGGTCCATTTTTATTTGAAGTAGGAGATGTTTTAGTTGAAAATTGATGGATGTGTATCGTGTATGTGTATCATCTTTCTGAATAAAGTGCACACTTTCGGAGGTTTTGGAATTCTGGTTATGAATATGCTAACAAGGGAAGGGCATTGAGTGGCAGAGTTGATGAGCGAGTATTGAGATAGTAATTATTCATCACTTGTTTCTATAGGGTGTTTTTCAAGTGGTTGGCCATAGCTAAAATGTTAATGAGGGTCTCTAAATAGGCCTTTCAGAAAATGCGCTTCTTCTGTACCAAAAGGCCGTTATATTCGGAGATTTATGGATTTTGGCTTAAATTTTCGATAGCCATAACTTGAGAACGATTTTGGTGAAATTTTGTGAGCTCTCGTAATTTCCAATAGTCCTTCGAGATGGCACAGGCAGTTCGCAGATTATCAGGACAGAACTCGAAATATGGAGATTCATTTTTCAACAAAATCTATAATTACTGGATCAGTAGTTGTATTATTTTGGTTTCAGAATTAAAAAAAAAACATTTTTTTCACTCGAATTCAATTTTCACTTCGCATGGCACACTTGTGTCAAAAGAAAACATAACGAATGAAATCATACTTCAGGTATATTTTTGAGAATACAGCCCTGTTTTCAATTATTTCAATTCCACCTGCCGAAGTTTTGAATAATAAAAGCCATCTTTTCAATTATTTATCGTTCTGAATCATCAACACGAACACACACCAAGTTCAAGTCTTCTTCTTCAGCCGTCTTTCATCCAGTGTGGGATATAGGCCTCTTTCAGTTTCTTTCATGCTTCTCTGTCTTTTGCTGTCCTCATCCATTGTCTTCCGGCTACAGCTACTACATATATCTGTATGACCATCTCTTCTTATTTTGCCTTGTGACGTGTGCCACCCATTGCCACCTAAGTTTCGCAATTCTCTCTATGATGTCGGTTAATCTATTTTTTTTTTCGTATTTCGTCGGAATTTTGCGATTCTGCCAAAAGTATATACAGGACAGTAAACATCTTGTGCACAGTGGAACTACATCAATGTCTTACATGTTTTTGTCTATCATACCGCCAGATTGTTAGTAGAGTGTCGATGTGTCGAACTAAAAAAAATATGAATATTTGAATGGATTAACGAATTTTTACATTGGGAAATGCACCAATCTGGTCGCAAGGCAGACTGTTTCATGAGTTTTTCCACTTTCTATTGCCTTTCGACCAGTGCTTTCAAAACTTTCCCGTACATTCTTCAAAAACCAAAAAAAATATATTTGACAATAGGTACGTATTTTTTTGAAAGTTTTAAAGATTAAAGTTCCATAATTTTTTTGCCTAAAAGAAGGAATCGACGTTAAAATACGGTACATTTGAATTTTTCCTGATATTCTACGATTAAATCATTTGGAGCAGTTCTCACCCAAAATAGTATCTGTATATTTGTAGGAATTTGCTTACTTTTACATACGGTATCATAATTAGTTAACTTTCAAAGCAAATAATAATAATTATTACGTTGTCAATACATTCACTACCAAGTGTATCGATTAGTTATTAGTTCATTCATTGATATAATGGTGCGTATTAACCGAAGAAAAATTGAAGGTCTTCGGATAATGATTTCGAAGGACATTCTTTACCAAAAGCAGTGGAGCGATACTTCTGAATTTTCGTAAACCTTTCCGGTAAGGTTCATGATTAGCCGTGCCAATTATCATTGGGATCTGGAATGATTATGTTCTCTTTCCTAATTCGTAGCTCTTTTTTATAAGAATGAATTATTATATTCATTCGAATGAGTAAGACTTCACTAAAATCGTAATTGGAGTTAGGTATATTATAAAATATCCAAAAAATATTCTTGGTACTTGGTACAATTCAATAATTGATCCTGAATTGGGGAAATTCAAGAAAACCATTCGAAGAGGAGACACCTGATATAATATACAGTGTGGTCCATCACAAACTTAATACCTCGATTTTCCGGATTTCAATCATCAACCATAAAATAATTATTATTTAGTATTTTATGGTTATGATTGTTCATTGTTTTAGACGACAGAGATTTCATTTTATATGAAATGACTTATGGGTTTCATGTCCACATTGTTTCACCTCAAACATCCATTCGAAAAAGATCCACACGTAGGATCGAAATGTCGACTTTTCAAAAAGGAATAGTTTCATTTGCCCAGTCCTCAAGCCACTAACCAATTATTTTAATTCGGAAATATATAATATTGTGGACATTGTATGAACTCGATAATTTCATTTGTTTTTCATAAAAACGCAATTGAAGATTTCATTTTCTAAGAGGGAAATTTCAATTTTATTTCATTAATGAAAAATATGCTTTCGAATGTCACAAAAATGTTGATGAGTTGCTAAATGTTATTTTTTCAGTTTAATGCTAATTAACAACGTTTCTTCAAAAATTATTATAATATGTGAATGCTCAAAGATGTGACGAAACTGAATTTCAAATGACCATTTCTGAGATTGAATTACTAATCTGAATTACAATTGACGGTTTCTGAAATAAACTTGACTAATTTTAATTTCAATTAATCATTTCTGTATAACAACTGGAAATGGTTTAGTTTATACCAGCGGCCCCATCAATACATCAATTTCCTGAACCAACGGACAAACCACATTCGCATTTACTTATTTAAATATCAATAGGGGTAGGGAAAATAGGTTTCTACAAGATAGTAAATACCGAAGATATGAATTATGTGCGTTATATTTTACTGACTCTGTAGAAGAGTGAAATCCAGTAGTTTGCTTTCAACAAATCTGTCCTTTTGTGTCGGAATTGCACTAAGAAACGACGACTGCGACGAGGTAACGCTGAGATAATATCCTTTATTTACTGTTTCACCTTCCGGCATCAATTCCGATTGCTCGACACACTGTCAACATCATCTTCAATTTCCATCGACTTTGAAGTGATTTTTCCGTTTCGGCTCGGTTAGAAGACGTTTTGTTTGCGTGTCAAAATCGTAAACCCATGTCTCATCGCCAGTTACAATGCGGGCTTGGAATTGACTCGGTCTAGCATAGAGCTCTCCAATCTGTTTTTCTCGTAGACCACTTTCTATGTGTACATGTTTGGGGTAGTCGCCCTACACAACTAATATTGTATTTTTACGCTCTCTTCTGCTATGCGATGAAAAACTGTTTTAGGTAATACATAATATGTATTAATGAAATTCGAATTGGAATTGACCGAAATAAAATGTATGAGTAATCAACTTTTTGAAAGGAAAAATGAACGTGAAAATGAATGTTGCACGAAATGAACGTGCAAACATTTGAGAAGTGAATATAATTGTCCGATAAAGAAAAAGACACCTCAAGTGGATAAATGTCGTACCTGTAATCTCTATAAATAAGTAGAGCCCTGTTTTGTGGTGTAATGGCTTCACATAAAAACGGCTGAACCGATTTTATTCATTTTTTCTTTGAAATCATCCTCATACTTTGTTCAATGTTTAAACCGAACAAAATTCGGAAAAGTTGCCTGGAAAACTAGGGGAATCGAGAAATTCAGCGCGAAAGTGTATGTTGGTTAGTCTGCCCTCCACGGACAAGTGATTGACTAGTGCTGGGAATTGATAATTGGCAAATGCTCTGAATGAACTGCTCTATCTCGATATTGATTTAAAGTTCTCTTAATTCAGGATTTTGGTTACCAGTGAATTAATTATTTTCAGTCTGAGTGATTAGTGATCATCATTTCAAATACATAATGTACATGATATTATACGTATAAATATGTACTCAATAAGTTTTTTAATAAAAAGTGGAAATTTATAAACTTTTTATACTATTTTAACTTGATTTTTCTTATCCCTCACTTTACTTCTAATTACTAAATATTTTCTTTCAGCGGCAGGACAATGTCTGCTGTGTCATCTAGCAATATACAGGATATTTTCAAAGGTGAGGCTTTTTTTGACAGAAGGTAGAACTCAAAATAAGTCGTTTAACCAAAAATTGTCTATATAAAATATGTGAGACGGCTGAGATACAACCCCTAGAAGTTCGACAAAATTTCATCGAATTTCAACTACGGAAGAGTGGAAGAGGACTCCGGCATCGCAAAAACGAAACAAAACATAAACTAGCTGGGCAATGAATGGTTCAGTACCAAGTTCATCGGATTAGATGCATCAGGTCACTTTTGAGAGAATCATAATTGTTGTATCGTGCAATTAAGGGGGTGAAAAAAAAGTAGAAATCAAGGCAGTTTTTTGAAAGTGCTTATGTTAGCTATGTTGAGAAAGATCTATGGTGTTTCCCTATTTCATCCCATTTTTACGACTATTATTGGAATGTTCGAACAAGATTGTGATGCCCATTGTGAATCCAATATCCTTGATGAAACTACATGGTCGAATCAGTAGATAAGTTTTTTCAGACTGCTTTGCGATCATTCAACTAACAAACGGTCCAGGTTGGTATTAGGATCTATTTCAGTAATCATTTTCAATTTTTTTTTTAACTTTGTCATCTTGAAAGTTCTGTATAGCTGATTTTTGGTGAAACGTTTTATTTTGACCAGTTCTACTTTCTGTTGAAAAAAAAGCATCAACTTCAAATACACCCTGCATAAAGAGAAATAAGAATACGATTTTGTTCATGCATACTCATGTATTGAGTTTACATACGGGCCATACGGCTTACCTGCAAGAAATGGAAACAATAAGCGAAATTGCCTCAGAGCGACAATATAGAATAGAAATAAACAAATTCAAGATTCTTCTTAGTGGTGTTTGTCGACTTAAGGTTACTTCTGTTACAAACAACGCTTGGAGCCTCATCCAGCTCTCCGTAGTGCTCTTACTCTAACCGGCTAGGTATCATTGAGTTCTGAGTATTGTTTTGCGATAGCAGTTTCTACGAACTACACTCTCCGAAACCCGTAGAAGGTTAGCAACTTTCTGTTGAGTTTAACCAACGCACTTAACTTATGGTTCGAAAAAACTATTTTCTAAAATCTTCTGAATTGTGGCTTTTGTTTGACATTAATTGTCAATACATAGAAACAGAGACTGCATAGAAACGTTGATTCATTTAATTTTAAAATTACCGGATGACAGTTCCTTCTTTAGTAAATTGATCCAAATATGATCTATTCCTACCGAACAATTTGCCAAATTATTATCTTGATCTAATAGAATACACGTAGACTCTTTAATCTTTCATTTATAATGGTCTGGTTCCGTCATTAAAATTTTAGTGTTGTCCCAATCCATCATGTGGTCTCCCGTATTAGAACAAATACTAAAATTTTAATGACGAAACCAGACCATTATAAACGAAAGATTAAAGAGTCTACGTGCATTCTATTAGATCAAGATAATAATTTGGCAAATTGTTCGGTAGGAATAGATCATATTTGGATCAATTTACTAAAGAAGGAACTGTCATCCGGTAATTTCAAAATTAAATGAATCAACGTTTCTATGCAGTCTCTGTTTCTATGTATTGACAATTAATGTCAAACAAAAGCCACAATTCAGAAGATTTTCGAAAATAGTTTTTTCGTCTGATGAAGGAGTCTGATATAGACTCCGAAACGTTACAACTTAGAATTTTAATTTCAACGTTATTTATTTTCAGTTCATTGTCAGGCAACAATTTTTTCTAGTTAATTTGCTCCTGACAAATTAGTGCAAGAATATACGCAGGAGCAAATCGTTGATTTCATTTTTAATTGATTTTGTTTCAGAGATTGGGAGTGAAAACCCTAAAAAGTTTATGAAGAAATTATTATTTATTGTTTATTTAAACTTATATGAACGGAAAGTTTCAATTCGTATCATAGAGATGGAGATTACGGCACATTTTCGAAATCGACAAAATATCAAAATTTGGTCATATCTTCAAGACAAATGAGGATATCGTGAAACGGTTTTCAGTTATGGACTTTTCACGAAAATCTAGCCCAGGACTCCTTTCAAAGTTTTTACCTATCTAGTCTAGAAGTACCAGAAACAGCCAAAATCAAGCATTTTGGGATACCCTTTACTGTAATACTGAAAATTTGATTCAAGTGCAGAAAATAAGATTCATCTGGAATATCTATTTCACTTTGTGAGCAGTGTATTTAATGAATTAAGGTGATAAGTATTGCATTAGCCACGGACATCCTCACATCCAAGTTCATCATATTCCCTTGGGTAAACCTAATATAGTAATTTTTAATGCAAAAAAAACTGTTACATTTGACGTGACTATCAATTTGAAGATATTGCGTGATGTGAAAAAACTTGCTCGACTCCGATAATTACCGAAATTTTTAGCCTTAACCCACATATTATCAAGCCATATAATTGTGGTATCTTCCAGTTATTAGGCAACACTATCGAGCTACGATCTGATCAGTGCATTCACATTCGACAAAAAATGAGAAGGGCATGTCGAAGGTCCTTCATTCGAATGCATACGGAGGAGTAGAGGACATCAGGTGCTTTCAAACGTTCTAATTTTCTTCACTCTGACATCCAAATTGAAGCGATGGGAGTGGAATATTCACTATTGGCGTTCAATTCCATAAACGTTCGGATCTAGTCCCCGGGGCATTTTTTCCCTAGTTTACGGATGCAATCAAGACAATTGAAATTCATCGTGAAAAGTGGACTGTTTTAAGATATCCAGGGAGGGCGCTATATGGCGTCAGGGATTTTCCTTGGAAACAACTGAATATAAATGAGTCGATGACATCCGATTCATTTGGCTCCCCCAGGTTACTCAATTCAATGCTTTTACGTGGTGGTTCAAGCTGGCTCTAGTAATGAAAGTTTGAATCTCGTATTATCATATACAGGTTTCCGAACTCGCCCAGGTCAAGAAACTCTTTGTTCCATTTTAAGTATAATTATTTAATATAATATATTGATTGATACGATATTACCAAATTCAATAAAGCAACCTTTTTTTTTGTTATGATCCAGATTGTGTGGTGAATAATTCAACTATGAATAGAGATTGCTGATGTGATAAATGACCTACCATTATAAACTCCTACCTAAGGACGAGAGGCTCATCGTTTTGCACGATGTATTATTCAATGATTTATTTATTCACTTTCAACAAGTGAAATTAAGGCAGATAATGTTTTCAGACGCATCAAATATTTGATTGATGTGTGAAATTCCTTCCAACTTCACCGTGCATAAGCTCCACAGTTCTTTGCCTCAGTCTGGTTATCAGTAATAACAGGCAAAATTTATTATTATCATAGAGAGTCTGCCCAGAAAAGAATGCTCCAATTAAAGAGACGGGGAAAACGTACATATGAGCATATATTGACAAATTCTCAGCCTACTATGACCCAAACAAAATTTCAATGTCAAAATATTTTATTACTCAACATATTCTCCTCTCAATTGGATACATTTATTACAGAGAACCTGCAACGTCTCTAGACCTTCAAAAAAAAATGTTTCTTCTTGCTATGCAACCCAGACCTCCACAGCTTTTATTACCTCCTCGTAGGAAGAAAATTAACGAACCTTCAAACTTTTTTTCAGTTGAGGAAAGAGACGATAGTCGAATGGAGTCAGATCTGGTGAATAAGGGGGGTTTTCTAGTTATTAAAACCCTAAATCACGAATTCTCTTGCATGGCATGAGATTTGTGTGCAGGGACGTTGTTCTGCAAAAACATGCAAAAACAAAACACCTTTGGATAGCTTTCCGCGTCTTTTCTCTTTAATTTTTTCCCGTAGAGTGGTCAGTGATGTCGAATTGTAATCTCCGGTTATTGTTTTACCCTTATCCAAAAAATCAGTCATGATTACTCTATGGCAATCTCAAAAAACTGAGGCAAGAACTTCTCCACCAAATTTTTAAACACGAAACTTCTTAGGTCTTGGAGAACCAGAGTGTCGCCATTCCAACGATTGTTGCTTTGTTTCTGGATCGTAGAAATGTATCTAAGTCTCATCCATAGTAACAATTCGGTTTAAGAAGTCTACATCGTTTTCAAATCGAGCACAGATCGAACGCAATGCTTCTATATACCCTTGCACGCTTTTGGTCAACGTACAAACATTTGGGGATTCATCTTGCAGCAATTTTTCCTATGTCCAAATTGACGTGAACTATATGATGAACGCGTTCGTATGAAATATTCAGTGCTTTAGATATCCGTTTTAGCCCAATTCGACGGTCTGATAAGATCATGTCATGAACTGCATCGATATTTTCGGGGACTGACACAGAAACTGACCTTCCCGATCGGTCATCATCTTCAATGGATAATTTACCTCTTTTGAAGCATGCTGTCTAATTTTTTATGGTCGCATACGAAGAACATTGATCGCCAAGGGTATTAAGCATATCTTCGTAAATCTGCTTACCTCTTAACCCTTTTAAATACAGGTAACACACAGATAAACGAATGAAGTTTTGCAATGGCATTCTTCAAATAGAGATGCACTTAGAACTGAATTTTACACAGAATCCTGAATCTTTCTAAGTTATTCTAAACTATCCTTTGCAAAAAAAAACACAACTTCATAATATAGGTAAGCAAGGAGACCTATTTGAAAGAATCCGGGTATGCCACTAGATTCCTATCAGAAAAATATCTGCATCGTAGCACAAACGTAAACGGTTGCAGTTGATAGCATTATCAGTTTCCTGAGAAAAGGTAACACCAATATTCCATTGATCTCTTTCGGTTGAAAAGTGGTAGTTCAGTTATCACCAATTTTGCCCACCCTGTTCAGCAATACAAAAAATTTAATTCAAGCGCAAAAACTAAGTTTCATCTCGAATCCATTTCAATTTGCAGTATACCTGAGATGTACAAGGAATAAAGGAAGTGTGACCGATTTAACAATTTCATCAAATGTGGCTTCTACTGCAGACTTAAACTCTACAATTAATAAGTTTACATCCAATTAGGCTAGAAAACCACATGTTCAGAAAACTGAACATGTAACATTCAAATCAATAAAAATATTGGCTTGAATTTTGTTTCTTATTTTAATCATCTTGTTTTCTTCCTTATGCGTAATAGTAATATTTGTACTATATTCTTTTGAATTGAATGAAGTGGAAACTTCAAACTGTCTCCAAATCAAATTCATGTCGTAAAGGACGAATACTAAAAACTTGGAACATAAAAACATGGAATGGCCATTGCAGTGCTACGAATGTATTTGTTGTGGTACACAGAATCGATGCTTCTTTGTCTACACTTAAGCAAATTTTCATTTTCCATTCCTTGTAACCTTGTTTCAAGACTGAAACTGCCATCTAGTTAGCCCCAAGCGTCAAGTAGCCTTTGATTTACCACTGCTTCTAGGATACAGGTTCAAACTGCACTCAAGTTAGAACTTTCAGATAATTTGTAGCATAGTTAAAACCACAAATTCAACGGAGACTAATCTGAAGAAGTAAAACAATACGTGTTTGACAGTATATAATTTCAAATATATGAATAATTTAACCGAATTATCCTGCGAACAATGAACTGGTGTAAGTTTAAAATCTTCCATTTGATCGTGAGATGATAATGCGCAATTGTGCAATTGTTGAACCAACAAAATTCCAGGCTGAATGACTTCCCTGAAAGAGTCCCGATAAACATCCAAAACGCTAAATAATGGACCATAATAATTTGATGGTCCGGTTACAAAACTACGAAAATGGTTGCCTGTAATTATAGAGGATTTCGATAGGTGCCCATTTCAGGCGAAAATTAAGCACATCGTATGAATAACTCTTTTTTTTACATCGTACTTTCTAACTGTTCGAGATGAATTATACAAGACCACCGATCTTCTGTATTGAAGAAGAAAGTGGTGTTATATAATCCCCCAAATAGTAGGATATTTACATCTCTCCCAACGTTGAATTGATATTATTGTTCCATTTTATGCAATTTCCTTATGAACCGATTGAAAAAAATAATGCGACCTGTGCATCTTTGAAATTATGAAAATACCAGATCTCCAATATTATAAGACTCGAATGTAAACCTGGTCAAATAGGTCGGTTAGTTTCTCAAATTGCGTCTTTTCTGATGTAGGAAAATGTTTTACAGAGTGTGCCAAATTTTGGATATGACGTCATTATTTTAAAGAGCATTTATTTTTCATCACTATTCATAGAAGGTATATCAAATTACACATGCGTAATGAAAATTAATTTCTTATTCCTTGTCCAAAATGAAGAAATAAGCTGAGCTAAAGCAATGAAATAATCAATGCAGTTTGAAAGTGGAGATCATTTTTTCCTCGACAAAAAAACAAGTGAGAAAAGTTGCATCGTATGGAGCAAAGATTAGCGAAGATAATTATTAGTTTGTTGTTTTGTGAGAAACGTTTGTTGAAAAAATGAACAATTTGACAGGAAAATATGAAATGATCTCTAAAAATTTTGGACCTACACACTGAAAAATTGTATCGATTTGGAACGAACAGTGAAATAGAACTTACAATAAAAATAATATTCTGAAGAGCTCATTCAGATTGAAAAATAAATAGGAAAAATAATCACTCGTGTATAATTTCCAACAGTATACAAAAAAAACATCATTATCTTCTATGATTACTGGCCTGAAGGAAACAGATGCGAGATTTATTACTAATCGTTAGACAAAAGTACATCTGTTAGAAGGAAAATTTTATAATTAAGGATTCTTCAATTGATAAATTTTATGAAATGGAACCACCTTTCACTAGAATGTGTTATTCTATCTCTCATAACCAATTCAAGATGCTAGTGCATAAAAGCATTGTTCTTGTGTAAAATAAATGCAGAAAGTATAATACCCTGACTATTTGATCCGGAGAAGGTAGCCTAATGACTATAATTAAAAAATTAGCGAAATAATATTCCACTTCTCAGATTTGAAACTAACAATCCCCGAAAATTGATTTAAAACTGAATGATTGAGATGCCTTTCGTTACCTGTTGTTTATTGATGGATCTTCTGAATAATGTAAATAGAAAGTTGAATCGAAAGAGTGTACTAGGAGAGAAAAACAAAGAATATCAATGTTGAATCTGAAATACTCGAGTGATTCGAGAAACTCGAACATGTTCTATTCTTTTAGAACTCCATGTTGCTGTTCGCAAACTCCGCGGTCTCAACCTGAAATAACAAACATATCGATTTTAAGCTGGAAAAACTATAAGAGAGAATTATTGCAAAAAGACGAGAGAAATTCTGCTTGCATTTATTTCAGACGTGATATGTTGTCATTGTATAAAATCTAGAAGTCTACAATTGGAGATGAATGAAAATTAACAATAATTGATCTTTTTTGGTCGTTAAAAATGTGGTATGTAATTAATCCAATTCGCAGACGTGAATTATGGGTTGAAAACCTCAATTAGTTAAAACGCTGGATTTTTTTGATCAAACTAAAAGCGAGCGTTGGTACCTTTAGTATATTTAATAAGCAAAAATTTGTAATGTATGATTGGCACTCCACCTTTGATTACAGATACAAGTAAATGATCTCCAATGTTGAACATTTACTAGGACGATATTCATGAGACTTTTCAGACAACTACAATGACGCATAACGCATCAGATGACATATTTTTTTACTACTAAACTTCCCGTTTCACCAATAACATTAACTTTTTCCATTTGAATAGGAGACTTCGTATATTGTTTCAGATCATCAAAAAGCATTTTATTTTGCATTCAGTATAAATTATTTGAAAATCGGAAAATATATCACTATGTGATTGAAAGTATGCAGGGTGTTTCACTATGAACTGTGGATGAGATCAGAGCAAATATTTTTGCCATATGGATATATTGATATCTTATTAGCCTAGACCAGTTCAATGTATAAAAGAAATATTGCGGCAGCATATCAACGAACCATAACTCATTAGAAGTGCAGTGTGAAGCTTAAGGTCAAAAAAGTAAACCAGAGTTACGCAATAAATTAAAAGAAAGAAAATGTCCTCCGAAATTGTGAAAATCCAAAAATTGGAGTATCGAGCCTTCATCAAGTACCCGTAATTAAAAGGGTTAACAGGTAAGCAGATTTACGAAGATATGCTTAAAACACTTGGTGATCAATGTCCTCCGTATGCGACCGTGAAAAATTGGGCTGCAAGCTTCGAAAGAGGTAAATTTTCCATTGAAGATGATGACCGATCGGGAAGGCCAGTTTCTGTTTGAGTCCCCGAAAATATCGATGCAGTTCATGACATGATTTTATCAGACCGTCGAATTGGGCTAAAACGGATATCTGAAGCACTGAAGCGTTCATCATATAGTTCAGTTTTTTGGGATTGCCATGAAGTAATCATGATTGATTTTTTAAATAAAGGTAGAACAATAGATTTCTATTCGACATTACTGACCTCTCTACGGGAAAAAATTAAACAGAAAAGACGCGGAAAGCTATTCAAAGGTGTTTTGTTTTTGCAGGACAACGCCCCTGCACACAAATCTTATGCCATACAAAAAATTCGTGATTAAGGGTTTGAATTACTAAACACCCTCTCTTTCCTCAACTGAAAAAAGGTTTAAAAGATCGTGAATTTTCTTCCAACGAGGAGATAATGTAAGCTGTGGTTATGCAGTTAAGGGGAGAATATATTGAGTAATAAAATATTTTGACATCGAAATTTTGTTTGGTTCTATAGTAGGCTAAGAATTTTTCAATATATCCTCGTATATACCACGTTTCCGAAACATGCGCTAGATACAGGTTGCTCAATGTCATTTTACAGGAATTCATTGTTGAGTTAGTTAACTATACTGCATTCACTTTTATTTTAGCAGTAGGTTGGCCATGGAAATTTGACACATTTCACTCTGTATAGTACGAAAATGTGGGGTTATAACGCTTGTCAAAACATTTTTGGGTTTTAAATCAACGCTATGTTGTCCGCTCTACGTAAACGTTTCTGTTATTACGTATTTTATCACAATGCCGAATCTCTTGACGAACATAATTGAAGTTTATACAAACTGATTGAAGACATACCAAATCCAGTTATTTGCATGGAAAATACAAGAGATCAGTATAATATCATAATATGAACTAGCCTGAGGACACATAATGTTCGTTATTTTCTTTGGCTAATGTTTTAATACGTTACATCAGTTGTAGATTTAAAAAATATGAACCCGAAGATGAAATGCATATGATGCAGTGGTTGGGAATGGGTATCTCCCGAAGAAATTAACAGATAATCACATGAATGTTAAATTCTTCAACAAAAATCATCTTGTATCAGTATAAGTAAAAGGAATTAAAGGAAGTTTCAATCAAGATGAACTTCACCTTTGAACAAAAATTTCACATGAATAAACAATTAGCAGGACAACTGGCGCGTATTTGTGGCTGTTCATCTTAATGCATTGATGTAATAATGATAATTAAGAATTTATTGGTACCTTAAGACATTTACAATGTATCGGACAAGTCAAATGAAAATAGAAAAATCAATTTTCGGGAACTTATTCTACGATGACATTCATCTAAAATCCTGTAGTAAACTTTTCCCATTAATTCACTTAAACATAAAATTCTCAAATGCCACCACTTTTTTGGGTTTCCCAATAGAAGGAAATTCTTTGTCGTCCTCTTCATTCACAATCTTTCTGATTGTGAAAATATTCAGCTGAAATATAAGTCGTTTAGATTCAGATGAAACATTATATAAATTCTCTATTCTCTTACATTGAATATATTCGCTACCATATTGTGGATTTTAGAATATCAGGGTATAACTATTAAAATGAGCGGACCTGAATTCACTTTCTGAAACCCTGTCTCTTTTTCAATCACTTTGGGCATTTTCGTAATAAAAATTGATATAAGTTGTGGCAACGGCGTTATGACATTAACGACATTTCATGAGTGCCAACCTTACTCTGTTCTAGTTATAAAAACTTGAGAAAATTATTTCATGGCCAACCGACTGCTAAAATGAATGTGAATGCAGTATACCTATAGGGTAGTTAACAAAGAAGTTCTGTATTTACGAGGCTTATAAATTTTGATATGGGAGCCATAGAGTGCTCAAATCCTTTACATAATATCCCTTATATACTCGAGTTTTTTCTAAGGTTAGAGATTAACTCTCTTCTTATAAGAAACTGATGAGGAAATTCAAATATTCCACTAAAAAGAAGATGATACCGTCAAAGCGAAACACGTATCGCGGTTAAACATCTCATTCTATAGTTCAATTATAGATTTTCATATATCAGCCACATCGATTCAATAAAAAATTCTGTAATGTGCTTCCAAAGGACACCAATAACTTTTTTTATCGTATTTTGAAGACACTTGAAAAATATTATCGGAATTGCCGATGAAAATAGATGATGAAGTAAAAATAACTTATGCATTGATCATTCATTTTTTCCATTCAAAATGTGGAAACACTCTTACGACTATACTGATAATCAAATTTGGACTATTATGGGGTTTGGAAGTGTCAGTTTAGTGTCTATATTTCTGGAGTGTTTTGGTAGGAACACCATGAATAAGAGTGATATCCCTCGGTGTACATATTCAGGGTTAACGCAGCAATTATTCTCATACTGACATTGAAGTTTTTGACCAGCCTAATGATGGTATTAATTTTGTCAGATATTTCAGAACTCGACATAGGCTATTTGTAAAGCGGATCTCACTAGGTCAGTCAAATTGGATTATTCAAATCACCTGAAAGCCAATTATCTGCAATATCCTGAATAATTACCCTAATTACTGTGATAATTTAATACTTGTAGAATTTTGACATCCTAATACCAACAATTAATACAGAATCAAATTATGAAGGTTATCTAGTTCAAAGATCAAAATTCAGCCACGATAGTTTTCAACTTCTATAAAAAGATAATACGTAGTGCAGAAAGGGTTTGTCTCCTGAAGAACAATCCATAAATGATTTCTTCAGTTGGAAGTGTTACACAATATGGACACAAAGAATGCTAGCAGACAATTCATATCAACGTTTCGTCACTTGTATCTTCGTTTATTGCTGTAAGCATCATGTACTTAATACTAATTTCAATTATTCTATGAGTGACGATATGGAAGACTTCGAAGTAGAATCGCTTAAATTCACCCTGATTGTCATTTATCGACGAGTTTATATAAGAGTTTTGCAATACGAAAACTGCGTTGTGAGTACATCGAAATGCATGAAGGAATACCTCACTTCAGCTATTCTATGCTGTACTGTACCCAGAGTAATCCTCAGGACTGAAGATGATTACTATAAGAACTACAAGACTTTGTAGTTCATCTGGAAGTTTGTCAATTATTACAGAATATGAAATAAGTATACTTTATTTGATAAGCATATTATACTGTTGTACAAATCATGTCCACAAAAGAAGACAATGTTGAGCATTAAGAAATATAATTGTAGAGTTCTTCGAAGTTTCTTTTCTGTAATTTGTCTGTTGCACTACATCAAGCTTAAAACTCATTTAACGAAAAAAATCTGTTCTGTCACATACTGCAGACCTGTTCCCTGAAGGTCTTAAGAAATATTGATGTAGATATATATATAGTCCATTCAAGAATGATTGACATCTCGGATGGCTATGGAAAATCGAATTTAAATTGGTAATAGCCCATAAGTTGAGATTTTGTGTTGCGGAATTCAGGTTGGTATTGTGAATGAACATGGATCTATAGACCTATTATATGTGAATCTATGCACTTGCCAACGGTTATTTGAATTTTGTAGAGCTGTAAATGTTCTTAATTTAATCGTACAAATTGAAAACATAGTTGTGTCAATTTTAAATGACGATTAATATGCTGTAAATTTGAATATTTCTTATTTTTATATACTTCTCTAGGTTATATTAATATATTCTAGTTCTGTGATTGAAAGTACAGAAATTTTAGGAAATCTTTTGTGACCAGATATTAAGCTGCGCCTGGACTTTGAAGACCTACTGGGATGTCAATCATTCTTGAATGATTGATTATATGAATAATTATTAGGTGAATTCATTACTTGAAATATAAATGAAATGCTCATCAGACAGATATAGATGAACTACTTACTTAATTATAAATAATACTCACTGCTTTCTTACTTACTTCTATTGCTCAGTTGGTACCTAAAACTACCATCATATGTGCGTTGTCTGAAAAATGAATGTAAACTAGTTCAGGCACACCTACTTACATCATATAATGAAATCTGTTCTGTCAAATATCTCCGATTTTTTTTGCATGTTGTATGACGTTCCAATATACATGATAGCGATCATTAATTAACATAGAAATCATGTGTTAGGTACTATTAAAAATCCATTTGAAAAATTTATGAGATGTAACGAGATTTTGGCACCGATTTTTTGCGAAAGTTATGGCAAGAAATTGTTCGTTAATGCAGAAACATTGACTTTGGAATACTATGTCCATAAAGATTTTTTCATTTTCAAAATAGTAGAGCGCGTTAACTGTGGTCTATTATGTTGAAATAATTAAAAAATAGGTAACTACCTTGTTTGTATCCGAGAATGTGCGGAAAAAGTATAACATAATCTTGAAAAATTTATCAAAATTTCAACTCAACGTTTAATGTTTTCCTCTATATTATTAGACATTTATTGTTCCAGCGACCCTATTTTCTTATTGTTCATTTAATGTTCGATGTAACGAATTGCACAATGTTAAGTTCCTTGTAATTTTGAAAGCTCAGTAGCTATTTGAAATATTTGATAATTTAGGAATCAACACTGTTGTTAAATTAAAAGGGATTCATCAGTACTTCACTCCAAGGGATAGTGATCCTTTAGATGGAATGCCTATCTGAAAAAAGACCCCTTTCACTCAATATCTTTAAGTATGAACACAGAAAAAAGTAACCCACCTGAACTTTCCAGAATCCATATTTGGATATCTATAGATTGAAAAAATTTAATGAGTGATATGAAATGAGTACCTAATCAGAGTTTATTTTCAAAACCTTTTGAAATGAGTCGATGATATGAATCGATTGTCTGAAAATATAATTTATTTCGGGTACTGATTATGATCATGAATCTCGAAAATACGTTTTGCTGATATTACTTAAAATAAACCTTTCAACTCCATGAAATTGGATAGTTTGGCTGAATATAACTCTGTTTGAAAGATCCATAGATGTGTAGCTCTCAAATTTAGCTAGTCATTCTGAAGGTAATTTTGTTCTTTCAGAGGTGGCCAATCATATTATGAAAACTTAAAATTGCTATATCTCTTTATCAGGGCCGAATTGGAAAAAATGGTATAGCAAAAAGTGTTTCTTTTGACCTCAAGAATCTACTGTTGAAATATTTGTACGAGTTAAAGACCCACCCTTTACATTATTTAAATATTTCAATAAAGGGGCGTTGAAGCTATAATTCCTCAATTTTAAATTTCAGTTTGGAATAATTCGACGGTACTGTCTTTTGCTAATAAATTGATTTGAAACCTGGACAAACGATAAGAACTTTTCATATAATTATTCATTTCGGATTTCACAAAACCCGGAGAAATTTTATAACCTTTTCTCGTTATCTAGTTGATATAGATATATGGTTGGACATCCTCTAGAAGATTAAACTCCCATAACAAACCTGATCCATAGGCTTCCGTTTCAATACGGCAACTTTTCAACCTTAACGAGATTAAAAATTTTCAGCAAAAAGTTGCTTCATTATTCCCAATGAAATATGATGCTCCTCCGTGGCGAAATTTCTCATTATTTCCCATGTAAATGAGACGTATCATTTGTTATAAGTCTATGTCGAAATCGGCCGGACAAATGCTCAGTGAATTTTTTCTTACGGAAATGAAATTGGAACTTGGAGTTTCATGACGGGTAAGATCGGAGAAATTATATAAGGAACATTATAAGCTCTATTGCATATTCGACGCTAAAATATTTCAAATTGGTGCCTCGGTATGGAGGAAGAACATTTTATCTAAGTCAGGTATTGCGATAATGAGTTACATCATACTCACAGGCTCAATTTTTAAACTGCCTAAAAGCTTACTCCGCTTGAAAGACCTTACTTTTTCCTGTATGATTCATGTATTTCATTAACAGCATTAACATATTAATAACTGGGAAAAGATGCAAACGAAGAACTTGCATCTTATTTGATAAATGGTTATAAATGCTCATTATATAATGATTTTTATTGAGTTCTTCATGACAATCCCAAAAAACTGAAGCAAGAAATTTTCCAGCAGATTTTTGGTCGCGAATCTTCTTAGGTCTTGGTGAACCAGAGTGTCGCCATTTCATCGATTGTCGCTTTGTTTCTGAAACGTAGAAATGTACCCAAGTCTCATCCATAGTAACAATTCGGTTTAACAAGTCTACATCGTTTCCAAATCGAGCACAGATCGAACGCGATGCTTCTACCTTTTCACGCTTTTGGACAACATTTGGTGATCCATTTTGCAGCAATTTTTCTCATGTCCCAATTGACGTGAACTATATGACTTATAAGATCATGTCATGAACTGCATCGATATTTTCGGGGACTGACACAGAAACTGGCCTTCCCGATCGGTCATCATCTTCAATGGAAAATTTACCTCTTTGGAAGCTTGCAGTCCAAATTTTTGACGGTCGCATACGAAGGACATTGATCGCCAAGGTTATTAAGCATATCTTCGTTAATCTGCTTACCTCTTAACCCTTTTAAATACATAGGTACTTGATGATGACTCGATACTCCAATTTTTCGATTTTCACAATTTCGGTGGACATCTTTTTTTTAAATTTATTGCGTAACTCTCTTTTACTTTTTTCGCCTCAAACTTCACACTGACACTTCAAATGAGTTATTGTTCGTTGCTATGGTAACGCAATATTTTTTTATGCATGGAACTGGTCTAGGCTAACTAGATATCAATACATGCATCCTCGTATATCCTTGGTGAAATGGCCTTTACAGATGTATTTAGGTTAGCTTTTAACCACTCGGTGCTTACGAAATTAGTAGATAGTTCGAGATTATAAAACCCTCAACAAATGCCCTGATAAAACAGTAAGATCTTCGACTCCTTGCATCTTAATCACCATCATTCGAATAGTTTTTGAGTTTTAGCTACAAAATGCGGTTTGTGACGTTGAGAAAGCATCATTTCTTGAATATCTCGAGAGGGATTTATTGTAGACATATGCTTAATGAGAATTTCATCGATTTTCAGGAGTGGAAACATATTCTGATAAAAAATGGGGGTGTCAATTTGTAATAAGCAAGTTTTTGATGAAAACTCCACTAATATTCATCATTTATTTTTGGATAAAAACATAAAACAAGGCTTCAATAATGTTTCTCGTAAATGTCATATTTCCTTAGTTAGAGTACAAATCGCTATGACCATCAACTTTGTGGTCATCCCTCTGGAAAATTTCAGAATATGTGTGATATCATTATCGAAATCACAACAGAATTCGTTGAGAAATTCGAAAATGTGATAATTTATTGTGCATGATATTTTAAAAAACGACGTTCATAGCTTCCGGTATAATCCGAAGGGGTAAAATATTTGAGATTTTTTCGTCATCTCGGATAACATACTGAAAAACAGAATTCCATTTAGGTTATATATATTCTTTTGAATGTCAGCAATACATTTTTAGTTATCAAACAATATAGCATATGTATATGAGTTTTAGCAAAGATTAGTGTAAAGGGGTACCATACAATTTAGAGTATAATAAAAGAGCTCAGGGAAAAACCTCAGTAAAAAAACCCGTGAGAAGTGTAGTGATGACAAATTTGTTTACAGAATAAGCTTTTAATACTGAAGGGCTTCCTTTCCATTGACATAAAATTTTTTTAATCCTCTTTCCCTTTCGAAATAATATCTGAAACAAAGAAACAGAGCAGAAACCGAGAAAAAAAGTGAATAATAAAGCCTTCATCCAAACTTATTCCAAGACTTGATGATGACTGAAGAAAAAAATAAATAATCATAGGTACATAACTTGTTTTTCAATTGCATTGGGAGGAATATCATCTCTGCGTCAAAAATCTTCTGCTGATCTTGGTGGAGGATCACCCTCGTCGTTAGAAATGCCTTCAGTACTCAAATTATTAATAGCCAAATCTTGCTTTTGATTGGGAGGGTCTTTTGACCAGGTCCGGTCTTCCAAGTGATGATTCTTCTATTCTTCAGTTGTTCGAGGAACGCTACAGGACTCTTGGGGAATCATCTCCCATAGATATACCAGTGGTTATTCAGAAGAAAATTGAAAAACCGGGGAAGAAATTCAAAAAATTTTGGGTGAGGTTAAGAAGGAATGACCCTGCCTATTTCATCAATTTCATACCTTTTCTTTGGAATAGGAATTGCCAAATAACACCAGAGCCATGGAAAAACTCTGTATTTATTCTTCTTCAATGGAAATGTCTTTTTATTGGTAACCACAATGATGATGTGTAGCTAGAAGCTCAAGGCTAGTTATCTGTGAATGTGATTCATATTATAACTTTGAGATATATTGACGTTTCTTAGGAGTAACTTCAACTCCAGATATACTTCAAGCATCTTCAACCGAAGTAAATAATAATAAAGAATGTTCATTTTCGAGACAACATTGTAAGAAACTTCAAAGTTTCTTCTCATCAAAAACACAGAAAATTTTAAAAACAAAAGTGATACATAAAGTTTCACTCTCGGCAGAATCCGCCGACAATTCGTTAAAAGTTTCCCAATTACCGGAATCATTTTGGGAAACATAGTCCCATGTAAAGTTCGTATATAGTCGCTCATTACCCGCAGGATGCTATACCAACTTTGTGACGAGAAATGCTTATCCCCGGAGAGCGAAAAAATTATGGAATTATTTTCCCAACTGAACTAATTAAGAATTCATTTGGAACGGAAAATGGAAACGCATATGTTCGAAACATTAATGAGGTTCAATTGAAGGTCCTCCTTAGAAAAGAGAGGAAAGGAACATGAAAGGTCAAATTTCCACATCGCAGTTAAACGGATATAATTTTGGCCGCCTTTTTTTCATTCACCTACTAAATAAGCTCAGTGGACAGATTTCAGCCCTCCATTGTAGTTGAAACATTAAGCTGTATTCAGTACATCCTTTCGTTTATCAATCCTTTGCTACTACATCTGCATATTGGCACTTGAGTTGATGACCAAACTTATATTATTACAGAAAATAATTATTTTTCAAGAGATGACCTTTTCTGTTCAGCATTTTGGATTCGTTAGAGAACTATTATCCCAAATCGCATTAGATTGGCTGTTTGAGAGGATATGTAACAGAAAGATTTTAATCAGATTAGTCCTTTGTCGGGAAAATCAGGATTGACGCTCAGGATTATAATATTCAGGTAGGCAAAGAAGAAAATCAATAGGAAATCATGTGCACTCACTTTAATTCCACTGGAGAAATATTTTCAGTGGTAATTGAGTTCAAGAAAAGAAATGAAATTTTCAAATTATGTTGAAATTATATATAAAATTATTATAAATCTATATTTGATTCGAAACGCTCATGTGAGGAGCAGCAAACCTAATTTTTTTTTAACCTAAACCAAAACCTCAGGAAGATAAAAACATTTCCTCAACTGGATAACACACCGAAGATGAATTTCATAAATCTCGAGTACTGTTCCATATAGAAAGGAAGAATAACTCTGTAGATGGATTCTTCATCTCAAGTATAGTTTGCATCAATAAACTATGAATTTCTAAAGTCATGTGAAAAAAATTGTTATCAAGTATGTTCGATGTTAGTTTTTTTCATAGATTTTTCCTGGGTTCCGAGGTATGAACCATACGGCGCTCTACATAACAAATTAAAAATTTCGTATTTTGATATTTCATTGAATTATGCCCAAGCTGTCATACGTCCAGTTGCAGGGGAGTCCGTTAAAATTTAATGCTCCGTTAAAATGTTAATCCTCCATTTTTCCCTGCAAAAATGACAGTTTTAAATTTTGATGGGACATCAAATCTTAATGGACTTTCCTTGGAACTAACAAGTTAATTTACTGATATTAAATAGAAAATCGATGTGGCTGATACACATCAGTTGAAATTTTATTTATTGCATTATTCCTTCATAGAACTTTGGAACGTCTCGCTTGTTTTTTCGGACCACTTTGGACAGCTTCAGATGTCATCATGAGTAATATCATGCAAAAAGAAGGACAAAATGGTACAAAAATTGAACATCTTGTGTTTTTGTTATATTGCTATGCAGAGTAGAGAGAAGGAGAACTATCGCCGTACTAAAAATGTGTCTCCAAAAACGGGGAAAATAGGAGTCGCTGCGATCGCTACGTTGCTCGATACAGGGTGGGGATTTAAGGGTCAATTTGAAATTAACAACCTTTATTTTTTTTTATTTTAGGCTAAGTGTCATCGTAGTATTTTCTCATTATTTTCCAAATACATTCCTTCAAATCTATAATAAATATGAATTTTCCGATTTATATGAAATGAAATACAATTCACATTATGAAGGGAACTAAGTAATCAGCTTTATTTATTCATAATAAATCACGCAACCGATGAAATTCAGAAGAAATCACTGATCAAAAAAATGATACCTACATAATATGTTCATCATTGTTTATTGAAAACAGTATATGTTAGTTGGTTTAATGTAATCTTCAAAATTATATACGTTCACAGTGAGGAGTAGAACATATCAAGATAACAAAAGGTAGCAATCTGAGATTTATAACTTATAAGATTATATAGATTCTGTTTCGTATACTCAGCTGAGAACCGTTATAAACCAATTATTATGTTATGCCAACAAAATTCTTCAAGAATATCCACTTCTGAACCATCTAGATTTATTGGTTAGATGTTCTTATTCCGAAGAGTCCACTCCTCACGAGGGATGACAATTTCTATTTCGTTTATAATGAATCCATCAGCTTTTTGATACCTTCATCGCAAAAGTATTCTTGACACAAAAATCGATTCCGAGTCGATTCTTGAGGTAAGGTTTTCTCCAATTTTCTCTCAAAAATGCACTCTGAAATTTCATCTGTTCTCCTATTCTTTTCGATGCCAAAACCCAAAACACTCGTGTACTAGCGCACGCTTCAACATTTCATCATGGTCATATGTTGTTATCTTATGAAAAATCGAAAATAATAATATTCTAATCATCTGTCACCAGGACGACAGTTCACTCAGCCAACTAGTTTAAATCAAAATTTCGCCATCTCGTGATGGCCAGCGCTACTAATGGTACATATTTTAGGGGACAATTAATCTGTGGTCTCAAAGCAGCAATCGTTCTCCTCCTCCCTACCAAAGAGTATCAATGAGTTGATACTCTTTGTCTCTACTCTCCATACATATCGCTATAAACTCTCAATCATTACACTATCAGCGTCCCATGATTGCGACCTATAAAATCAGCGAAAAGATTACACCATCAATTTATTAAGAGTTGCAATTTCAGTTTCAATAATTATTGAGAAAAATTAGATTCAAAAGTGGTGCTAAAAATTAGGTAAAGGTTCCTTCAAAGTTGATGTCAATCACAGCAATCAGGAGAAAAAAATTCATTTAATGGACATTGGCCAAAAGCACTATTGCTCGACTTTTATAACTACAAGCAGATTACGACCAATTATTTTTGATTACCGCAAATATTGTAAAATCTTTCGGAAACAAGGTTGAAAGTTCACATACAAATAAGATAATCCCAAATGCATGACGAGGTGTGCAAACTCGGCGGCTTATTAGGAAATTATGTTTTATGTCTCTGAGATTATTTCGTATACTCTATGCTCACGATAACGTGTTTCGTTTGAAGCTTGATATAGGTAGGGTATTATTAGTTCCTCAAAATCATTACACATTACATTAGGAGATAATCTTTAAAAGTAGGCAACTGTAAACAAATATTAAAAAACAGTAGATAATGAAAATAAATCGAATCTACATTGATGGTGGAACTACAAAAATTTCTTGATCTGACAAGAAAGTTTCTTTTTTCCCGATATACAGAGATCTATTATTCGTGAGCAGAAGCTGACACATATCAAAGGAAATATTTGCATAGGTATTTTGTTCAAGTGGCGTTCATTTTGCGGAAGTGAAAGTTTCTAATGTTGAGGAGAACGTGGTTATGAACTGGAAGGAAATTTATTTCCATGTTTTATTTCAATTGGAAATATTGCACACGTTTTCTTCTAGTCAGTTATCAACGCAGGATCCAAGTTTAGTTTTTCTCTATCAAAATATGAAAATTTTTAGGACAACATTCAGTTCACTTCAGAAACAGTGTCTCATCTTCGACCTAACCCTACCTCAACGTTTTCGCAAGTGAATCAATTTTAAGTAGGTACTTATCAAAAATTAAATTTGCATTTGAATTTCGTGTGAAATGAAAACGCCTACTTACTTCAGATGTAAGCAATTTCTACGTTCAATGCCTATTTATTTATTTATTTATTTATTTATTTATTTATTCATGTATTTATTTATTTATTCCAGATAAGGAGTACACAGGAAATACATTCCCAAGGAAAGTACCCACAAAGATGTTCAGTGTATTGGACTATAGAATAAATGAATACAAGTACTACTGGCTACAGTACCTTCACAAGCTTTGTGTACAAAATAGGAATCTATTCACCTTATGTGCTATATGCCCTAAACACTATCAGAAATTGCATGATTTATATCCATATTTTCTGAGGTTGTTTTTCTTCTTTTCTCGTTGATAACATAATCTAATTTCTAACAATTTCCACTAGCCAAAGGTCAGGTGAAGTCTTGATCGTTTAAGTCTTAGGTACCAGAGGAACTGCAATCTTGGACGAACCAATAGATACTCAAGTGTGTTTTCGATCTTGCAATGTTGAAATTTTGTTAAATAGCTACCTTTTACAAAAAATTTCAATTTTTTCCGGGTTTATCTATTGTGGACGATTGATGAATGAAATTTTTTCTTCTGATCGATTCTGATTTCACAGGAATGAAGTGCTGAGAGCTTTTTACTTTTTACTTTGTATAAATATTAAATTTCTTTTAATTCTGTGAAAGTGAAATCGGTTAAATTCTTTGTTGTAGAGATTGGGTTCTGCCTCTTTAGTTTATCATCCCTGGGTTCGTTTTTTTTTTAAGTTTCGTTCCGACATGCAAATACGTACATCTACAGGGTGTTCTAGCATTTTCATTTCAGCATGTGTTTCTGAAATTTTCCAACAAAACTTCCACAAACTAGAGTAACTATATTCTTAATTACTACTTCACTTAATTGAACAAATTCCTATCAATTCTGGAGTATATTACTCTAGCCCAAATGTTGAAAGGAAATTGTTGTTTAATACACCATTAGTACCTACTTAGTTTCTATTGATCTATGATCTATATATCTCTGGTGATGCTCTGATAGAGCTCTGCCTAAGAATATAAGTAGGCGCAAAGCCGTATAATTGCTACTTTCAATGGTGATCTGTATAGTACTGAATATCAGAAGCGGTTTGTCGAACTCGGGTATACTTAAAATTCCCAAAAGAAACTCAATAATTTAACAAAATAAATTATCATGAGATCTGAAGAAAAAACAACTCTATTATGTTTTGGTTTTTTCCAGATTTTAATTTTTTTTTCGTTTACATTCCTAAAAAAATCTCGTGGTAATTTTCAGCAGTCATTAGTATGGTAGTTATTGAGCAGTTATTCACCTAGAATAATTCATGACGGACAATTAATTGTAGGATTTATTGGGCTGTTTCCATAACTCAAAATTATGAAAATTGCCTAATTAATCCTACAGAAAAAATATTCATATTTCGATACTTTTTATGGAAAATGATTTCGATCGTCTTTGACTCGTAAAAATATTCTTATAGTATATTCTTGAGGAGAGAAGCAACACTTTTGTCCTTCACCATTTTTTCCGATTCGGCTATGATAAAAAGATATAGGTAGCCATTTTAAGTTTTCATAATGAGCTGTGCCACCCCTGGAAAAAGCGAATTTACCTCCAGAATAACTAGCTAAATCTATGTCACTACACATCTGTGGATCCTCTAAAGAGAGTAGCATTCGGTCAGAGTACTCAATTTTTCGAATCTCAAAGTAATTTCTTATTTTTCAACATCGAATGAATCAAAAACAGCGCAATACTTATACGAGAAAATATGGAAAATATAGTTTTATTTTACAAATAATATTCATTAGATAGCGTACAACCTAGTTTCAAGAGTTGGGTTCTTTGAATTTTTGGTATTCTTATGGTACGTAATGGTCATAATAAGAAAAGTGAAAGACCTTTTTTTTTGTTTTACAACAGCTTGTATCTCTTTAACCGAGCCGATTCGGAAAAAATGATTAGGAAGGAAAGTGTTTCTTTTGACCTCAAGAATCTACTGTTAAAATATTTGTACGAGTCAAAGTTTCATCCTATATACCTTCAGTTCAGTTCCATATGGTTAATGGTAATATCTGCGAAATAAATGAATGTTATTGAAGTAAAATATCACATAACATTTTAAATGATTATCAGATTACATACTAAAGTTCCCAAATAATCAACTATTTCATTGGTTGGAACATTCGATAGGTACTCTGAAGAATATAAGTTCTATTCTGTTGTCTGACCTGACACGATTTCATCTTATATTTATTGTTTGAATGAATTATCGAGCTGGAACATGAATTAGAGCGAAAAATGTTTCAGTTCATCAAAGAATCAAAGAGAGGAACATATAGCTAATCATTACTTCCTATTTGTATTTTACATTTGAATCATATCCAAACTGCAGAATCATCATTTTTTTACTTGATATGAATGCAAGACACGAGGTCACCGAAAAACACGATAATCAACCAGTTTAAATCAAAAACCTAACTTATTTTTAAGCTTGAAAGATTCATTTTTGCACTCAACTTTTCTTTCAAACTTAGTTTGTAATTACAATTAATGATTTATTCCTGTTTCCAATTTCTTGTAGCATAAATAAACGAAGAGCTTTTCTTAATTCGAACATTAGCGACTTGTTGATTGTAGTTTGATTCTTATGATGCATTTTCATGTGCTAATTTGTCAAAAAAATCAATATTGCTCAGAACAAGGTTATATCCTCATGACCATTGAAGTCAACTTCTGAGAGGTCAAACAGAACCTAGGAGAATCCTAATAAACCAATGAAAAGACGAATAAAAATTGAAATCAGTGAAAGAAAAGGGAACAAAATACTCAATCAATCATTCATTATAATGGCTCAAGATATTCAATCAAATAATTTATTGCACTTATTTTATTCAACTTCTTTTTTTCTTCAAGAAATTACTATAATTTTTCCGGTTTTTGTCAATCAGTAAATAAGCAATTCATATTCAGAGATCATCATCAGAGATCATTTTTGTTTTTTCTGGAGATATAATGAACTAAGGAAGATTAATTTGATTGAGGACCAACTTTAGATTTCGGACAAATTAAAAATAAACATATCAGTATTTTTGTGAGAATAAAACACATATGTGCGAATAAATTTTATTGAGAAAGCCTACGAAGAAGAACCCTCAATTTCCAAGTGTTGTCACTTACAGCCACACCATAGAGAAATATTAGTCCATCTTGTATGGGTTAAGTCTTTGACTTTCACACATATTTTGACTCTAGATTCCTGAGCTTGAACGAAATTCTTACTTCAATTTGATTCTGTTTGTTTTCAGTACAATTTTGTGATGAACATTTATTTTTGTCGAGTAAATTATGAAACAAAATAAGGATTCGAATTTTTATTCTGAAAAGAAGACGAAACATATATGTTATGTCAAATGAATTAGTGTTTGTAGAAAAAATGTTTTCTTATTAGAATTTTCAGAAATACGAGTGAGTTATGTATGCAGAATTGACTGGTTATGTTGTAGGTTTTTCCGACATTCAAATTTTCTTCTTCCCATTTCTATGGGTATATTTAACACATTTTTTTCATCAAGGGCCATTAATATTTTCGACTAGGAATGGTTATTGTCGTAACAATTGAGGAAATTGATACTTTTGAGTGTCTGAACTTTATTTTTGTTAAACACTATTTTTTCTAACACATTGCATTTTATTCACTCAGTTTTCCGCACTGTACGTAGCAAACAAAATAAAATCTGTTAAAATATAATAAAAATTCAGATTAAATTTTAACACAATTTTGATATACTCAATTCAGTACTGCCAAAAGAAAATTTTTCGTGTTCACACTGTGTAGCCCTTAGCTGGCATCTGATGTATATGATATAAGACTGCTTCGTTCTACTAGAGGAATCTGTCTATGAAAAATATGTTCGAGTCAAAGACTTACGTATTCGGTACCTATCTACGGGTTTTCCACTTTACATCGAAAATTCCATGTCCTGATCCGCCGTTGAAATATTATTACCTTGCAACAAAATAACCCATATCGCAACTCCACTGCCCCTAAAATTTCCCTGTGACTGGTCTAACTATTGCTCAAATTCTTAAATTATTTCCCCCCAAAAATCCACCCGTCTGACTCCTTCCTCACGTCTTACGACACGAGAATCTTCAAGTTCAAGTACCACCGGGGGTTTTTGAACTTTTCCTAAAAAAAAACTGAAGAGGTGGTACCCGTCTACCACTCTCGCTTTTCTTGTGGTCTAATACGCCTTCCTTGACACAGTTCTCCACCACTTCGGCAGTGTTCGTAAGTAAGCCGAAGACATACGACCCACTTATAGAGTTTCTTGAAATAAGAACTCCTTTTATCTGCTATCACATTCGTGCAAGACGTTCATCGAAAACGACAGTGTGAGTTGATTTTTCTTCTATGATCACGTCTTTATTTCGGCGCCATTTTTGAATTTGTGCTTTTTGTGAAAGGTGACATGTGATTCTATAGTTAAGACAACAAGGGGTCTGTAGAATAAAATTCTAGATGATCAATGTATCTTGAAAAATTGGTTTGGCCATACGTTAAATTCAATTTTTTTGGTAAATGTCCAGTTCATTATGTAACAGTTCCAATGCACAATCGTTTGTGAGTGTTACATTTGGTATGGCATAAACAGAACCAGTTTTGCTAATTATGTTTCTTCAATGTAGAGAAATCAGTATCAGACATTTTAGAAAGTAAAAGTTATCGATTCTTCGAAGAGACAGATGAAATATTAAGTATCTTATAATCAAAGAAGATTAGTGTTTCACCGCCTGAGACATCATTATCGAAGTGCAAAAACAAGCCATTCAATTTTGATGGAATGTGCATTTTAGGATATTTTGGTACTTATATTGCTTGAAATAGTGTTTATAAGACGTAATTAGGTACTCTTAACTTGTATTTTTATTGTTATCTCTGTTCTGGTAACCTCAATTGGGGACCATTTTTTTTGCTTCGCCGTTTGTAGTGATGCAATCGAAATTACTACCATACAAAATTGAGAAAATGTCTGTAAAACTAGATCATATAAAAATGAGCATTGCTTCAGTATACTGTGATAATGACATATTTATATTTGAAGAATTTATTGAATTCACTATTGCTTTTTCGTGAAAAAATAGTTTTTTTCGATTCAATACACACAATATCATGTGTCCATTGCAATATCAGAAAAAAAATTCCAACGCCTATATCATTCCGACTTTTATCAATCGATTAAAAACTCCTAATTTTCGTCGTCAGAACTTGAATAGAAACAGCATTTCTGAGCCTCGAAAATAACTGAAATTCATATTGAGTAATATTCGTAGAATATGGCCGATTAATATTCAGGTGAAAGGAACTTGGAAAGTACCTACCTACAGTCATTTCCAGTGAATGAAGAACTCGCTTAAGTGATTCAGGAAAGCATTATCTTGCCGAAATTTCCAAGCGAAAAACTGCTTCAACGCCTACATATTTACATAATCCGCCGAATTGATTATCAGGTAGTATTTATCGAAAGTGGATATACCAATTAAGAGATAAAAAATCTATTGGATTTTAAATCTCTTATATGATTCAGTCAGCATAACTTCCAATTGTACGGGGTGTTTGCCGAGCGGTTGGATATAGCCTAATGATGAATGAGAGTCATCTAGGCCTCTCAGGAAAGTTGATTCTTTTGCACCCAAAGACTATTAAATTCAGAGATACAGCATTTCGGCTTAAATTTTCGGTATCCATAACTCGGGAACGAGTAGTCCAATTTTGATGAAAATTTGTGGGCTTGTTAACTTCCAATAGGCCTTAAAGATTGCACAGGCAGTTCGCAGATTATCAGGACAGAAATCAAAATAATGATATTATTCAATTACCAAAATCTATATTATCTGGATCAATTGGAGAAATTTTGTTTTCAGAATTATAACTGAATAATTGGGAACAGGACCGTATTCTCAAAAATGAACACACATAATGATTTCGACCGTTCGTTTCTCTTTTGTTGGAAGTCTGCTATGAGAAGTGAAAATTGAATTTGATTGACTAAAATGTCCTTTTTTCAATTCTGAAGAGAAAAGTTTTTACACTGATGCAGAAAATATAGATTTTTATATTTGAAAGATAAATCTCAATATTTCGAGGACTGTCCTGATTATCTTGAAATCGCATGTGGCATCTTGACAGATTATTAGAAGTCAATGAGCCTACAAAATTACATTAAAGGCAGACCACTCATTCTCACGTTATAGATATGGAAAATTAAGAGCAAAATCCGTAAATCACCCTGCATCTTCAAAACTATTGTCCTAAAGTACAAAAGACAAAAGAAGCA
Source organism: Coccinella septempunctata (assembly GCF_907165205.1). NCBI lineage: Eukaryota > Metazoa > Arthropoda > Insecta > Coleoptera > Coccinellidae > Coccinella > Coccinella septempunctata. The sequence goes on from NC_058191.1 coordinate 1,685,981, forward strand.
TTTTTGCTGAAAGGCCTAGCTAAGCTGCATTCACCACTAGCCTATGGCTAACCACTCGTGAAACACCGTGCAGATCGGCGTCCTTATTGACTATACAAGTGAACTCTGAAAGAGTATTGACAAAATGAAATAATCAATAAGAGAGTGAGAAAAAGTAACCCACCAAATTGATATCTCCGATATTCACTTTTTTGTTGAAAAATGCTCGAAAATGTCAGTGCAACAACTTGTCATGTACCTATAATTGTACTTTTGATTGAGGTCAATGACAACCCTAACATTTTGTGCAAGAAATGGGTCATACACTTTTTCGTGGTTTAGTAATTGATGACTTATCTTAAAAAGAAATAAAAATTACAAAAATAAATGAACTGTTGCATAGTTTCATCCATTACTACCCTACGAAAAGGGGATGTTTTCTATATTAGATACTTTTATATGTGAAACACTCCCAGAGTCTAGGTATGTCAGTGACCTCAAAGTATCTACCTATATAAAAGAAGTAAAAATTCGATTTCCATTCACAAAACTCAACTGAGGATAGTGGTGTAGGAACACCACCTGTGGGGTTGCATTATGAACTCCCCAATTTTACATAAAAAGTAATATAAAATAAAAATTTACATGTTTATATGAATTTCGTGCGTTACTTTTAAACGGGAAGAAGTTTTCCTAAAATTATATTATACCCCTTTCAATAAATATTCGAGCATATCCCAACATACAAAAATTGTTTTCTTTTGGTTAAATCATAAGCTAAATCGCTGTGTTTCATCTTCCATAGCTTAGAGACGAAACCTGCACATTGCATGGTGGAAGTTTCTATACTTCAAATCTGCATATTACAGAACGTAGATAATATTGCATAGGGTAGGGATTAAAATTTTTTCGTGTTCTATTTCATATAGTTGGAAATAGTTAGATGATGTGAAATTCCAGTATGATACGGCAGGCATCCCATATTAGGATGGAATCCAATTTCGGGTATTGCAGATTGGAATGAAACATAGGCTGATAATATTTCAGAAATTCTGGAATCTACATTGAAAATAGGTTATCTACATTTAATTTCATGATATAAGGTGAATTAGTTTTTGAATAATGGCATTTGTACCCTGTTACACAGCTCTCATGGAAATTATATGAATAATTGGTTAAAAGACTATCTGGTAATTCGTTTTGGGCATAATCACATTGTAAAAAGTGAAAGGATCTTCGAAAAAAAATCCTATAAATGGAATTCGCAATTCAAATAATATCTTCGTCTGTGTCCTAATTCTTTGGCTGAAACATTGCACCAATATGGAATAATCAATTAACAAAATTTCGATTTTGAAACTTGTATGAAATTATCCCCTCAAAACATATTCGGTCAATACCAGCTCATTTCGACCTTTAAAATTCGAGATACCTATAAGCAACAATACGGAATGCTCTGCAAATATTACATCATACCGATGTAGTTATATGTTGTTACTGCATGCTACACATAAAAAATTAGATTATGAAATGGAAGAAGTGTTCAGAATCCAGTAATAGGTATTTCAACACCGACGGTTATTTATGATGGACACAATAATACTGTCATAAATGATTTTTTTCTAGTTTATGATCCTCATAGACTACGTTGAAATAAGACATTAGTCATGATTGGGACATACAAAAATGATTGAGCACTATTGTGTGACATGATCATGAAAGATTCTTCGGCCCATGAAATTCATCATTGAATAAAATGGAGATGATGAGTAGGAAATGAATTTTTGTTTCTGTCGCTTATTGGTTTCATTCGCCTATTCTATCACTTGGTATTCATGTATTTACCAGATCACTTATAACATAATCACCCATAAAAACTCTGAATAGAATCCGATCATTATAAAAAATTGTCCGCCATTTTCAAACCAAAATTGCATCGTCAACAGAATTATGAATAACTACCTGCCCTTATTTATATATCTGAACCTCTGAACCAATTCTTGATTTCTGAAATAGTTTTCAACTTTTGAATCGATATATTTTGTTTTGTTTTTAGACTGACTCATGGTAAATCTTTCATTCTGTTAACATGTTCTTGCAAAATTCATACCAAGAAATTGGATTTATCTTGTATATTCTGCATTTTCGATTTTGCTCTTTTTAATTATCTTCGAGATTATCTTTTATCTGTCGAATCCAATGAATGATATGTTTGGTTAGAACTTGCACGTAAAATGTCCATTTTATTTTCGAATTTTCAGTTCCAAATGGTCTAAAACAATTGGTTCTAACTCATTGATGAAAAATTCGTGATCAAAGTCGATGCTGCAATAAATTTTCTAACTCTCGACTTTCCTAGATATATGGAATAAGGGGTGGCAATATTTTTGTACTATTCGGTAGCGGAACACTTTAACCCATTTATTATTGAGAAGGAGAGAAAGCATTATAAACAATAGAACTGATAAATTGGTTGAAATTATAGAATTTATACGATTGAAGGGGCAATGCAATATTTTGTTTTAAAATTCTAAAAAATTTATATTGAACGGAGCCACAAAACTTCATTGAAATTTATTGACTATATCAAATACGGCCTAGCCAGGACAGGACTGGGATTAAGGCTAATAATTGAATGCAATTGATACTCAAAAAGTATCACTCAATATTTTTCTTTGGTGTGGACAAAATGAGTTCTTCTGCTCTCTTGCATGGCTCATATCACGATAATCGTGATCATATTCATATTTTCAAAATTTGCCTTGTTTTTATGATTTAAATCAGTTCAATGAGATATCCTATCTGGAAAACCCATATTCAAATAATTTTGACTCTTGACTAGATCATAAAACGAATATTTTAATTCGTTTATTCCAAATATTTCAATATTATTTGTTAAATGCTACACTCACCTATTTTCATGTTATGTACCTATATCATATTATGATATAAAATGAATGACGGCTCATCCTCCATACACTGAATATTTTGATAAATGAACAGTGGTTATTATTCTTTTCGATTTTTCTACCTACAAGTGTCCGCAAAAAGTACATGGATTCTCCAGTGGGGACAATGCAATTCCATAAATTCCGAATTCGTTTTCAGCACGATGGGCTGAATTCGATTTGCATCTACTCAAACTAGATTCAGACTTAGATTCAATAAAATACAAGGTGCACCAAGCATTCTCATCGGAAAGTTTCCAATAAAAAAAAGAACCTATCAGCAGAGTGCTTGCCCAGAGGTAACCGAACATTTCCAACATCAATTCTGACAATTCTGTGTCAAGGTTTTTTTCAATTCCAATTCATTCGGGATTTCATTGAATCTTTGCTTCGGCCATTTGCTTATCTGAAATTGTTGATGAGAAAAAAAATTCTCTTATATTGGGTAGTCTTGGTTCTAGAAGCACAATCTAACATTTTCAAAATTGGAAAAAAATGTATTCTTGAACACCGAATAATAATAAGAATTGATTCAGATGCAGATTCTTATTATTATTTATTGCCTTCCTCTTAAGGCGTTATCACTTATCATAACACCGAATGTTTTTCATTGATATCTGTATCAATTTCTGTTTTCCCCCATTATTTAAAAGAAATCTACTCTTCATGAAATTTCGAAGTTTTTGAAATGAAGGCCAGCATTGAAAAAACTTTCCTTTGCTACAGTTTCGTTGTTTTTATTTTGGTCTAACTTCTTCAATACTTCGGATTCACTCAAGGTAGTTTTGAAGGAATTATTTATTTACCCTAATATTCTGAACACTTTTTCTTGAAAAGTGATATATACAATTTTCTTGTTATAAATCTAAAGCTAAAATCTGTTCTTCTTTCAAGCATATAACATAAACCAAAAGTATCGACTAGTAATGAGGGTGATAGAATTTGTAGTGATTGTCTAATCAACTTATGCTCGAAGGTAGTATTTATTGAAGCATAATATGTTCATTGCACAAATACTTCTTACATATTTCTTGATATTCAATCACCCTTTGCATTATTCAAAAAACTCAACTCGACAATAATGCTGGTTCACCAGTTGTTATACCTACTCAAGAAGTTGAGAAACACGATCATTTCTATCTTCACATTCAAATGACCCGAGAACCATTAATTTTTGATTGATACATCAAGAGTTATTCCTTAAACAAAAGAAAACATTATTTTCGACGACCATTGCATAATGTGAATATAATCTATTCGTTTCCTTGAGCATTATGACATTTATAACTCACTTATTATTAATGAATCCTGATTTACTGATTGTCTTCGAACATTCACTAATCGATTGTGATCAATGAGCCATTATTCACTGGTTTATCACACCTCATGGTTACAACCACAGACATAAAGACATATATAGTCACATTCACTGTATCATGTTGAAAATGAAATGAGACATTTTAGAAATGATGTATTCACAATCGTGGATGAAATCTAGTATTCTATTCGCTATTTTGGCTTTATCGCCATTTGATGATTACCAAACCACTAAGGCAGCAGATGAGCAGTTTCGGGCGTAAGTTGTATTGTATTGTATTTCTTCTGGCATTCTGGAAGCTTAAGGACAGAGTGTTTCAAAATCACGACCTCAATATGAAGATCAAGACAGCTGTTTACAAAGCAGTGGTCCTCCCAACGCTTCTTTACGGAAGCGAAAGCTGGACGCCCAACAGGCGACATATTAAACAGCTTGAACAAATGCAACAACGTCATCTAAGACAAATATAATGCACATCAGATGGTTCCACAAAGTTCAAAATGCAGAAGTCTTGCGGGTTGTACAACAATTGAGACTCAAGTAACGAGGGCCCGACTCAGATGGAGCGGCCACATTCTGAGGATGCAAGACACAAGACTCCCCAAAATAGCTCTGTATGTCGAATTGACAGAGGGAGCCCGGTAACCAGGAGGCCAGTATAAGCGGTTTAAGGATACACTACATCAATCGCTAAAACCAATTTATGCCAATCATTACTGGGAACAATTAGCGTTAGACAGATCACAGTGGAGATCTATGGTGCACAGTTATAGTGGAGACTCGAGAAGAATTCAGCGGCGGCCAGATCTGGTTGTTGACTATCCATGCCCGGAGAGTGGAAGGATCTGTAGGTCACGGTTGGGTCTCTTCAGTCACAGAAGGGCACACAGTAGGAAGTATGTAGCCCTAAGAAATTACAAATTTGATCGTCTTTTTGTAGATTTATTCTCGGCAACGGGATACAACGTTGAATGAATGAATGAATGAATTGTATTTCTTCATTTTCTCTAGCGTCAATAGTATGTAATTATATAAAGAATAGTCAGAGAGAAGAGAACAATAGTTTTACATGAAAAATTGAATCTAAACACTCATTACAAGAACTCATTCATGTTAGGTATACAGAAATTTCTTCAAGAGATATTCTTTAAGAAATTTTTCGAAACTTTGCAAAGGCAGAATTTTGATTGATTCAGGCAGCATAAATTCGGGGTCCAACAAATTAGGTGCTTTATAAGTTAATACTTGTTTCGATAAAGGTATGTGAGACATTCTTTTATTTTTTCGTCTTGTAATGGCTCCATGATATTCATCCATATTAATGAACAAATTCAAACTCATGTGTACAAAAACTCATTGATATATATAAAATGAATATTGTGTAGATTTTATATTCCCTGAAGTACTGTGAACAAGACTGTATAATACGTATGCCTGTGGTACTTTTTATAATATTCTTCTGTTTCAAAAAGACATCAGCTCTATTTGTTAATTGGTGTTTTATCATCTCTGTAAATATTTCTGGATATTTCTGCCTGACATTGAAAAAGTGCAACAAAGGTGATGCTGTGCAGCTTCACCTTTTCCATAACAAGCCGAGAGGCCTTTGCTTCTTGTTCGAAGAATAAAGAATCAATTTTTACATTGGAAAATTCGATATCGTTCTAGAAAATTCCCTACGAGATATCAAAATTCGGGAATCTTACACTTCGATTTTCACAGGAAGATCTAGGAACGAGAGTAACAAGAAGGCACTAGGCACCACCTAGTATCTAATAAGATCCTTTTGATTTTCCACGAAAGAAGCACTCCAGAGATTCACTCCAACTACGTGGAGATTACATTTGCTCATTTTGTTCTTATATGACAATTTGGACGGATTTCCTGCCTCCTAGATCCAGATTACATCCTCGTTACGTTGCGACGCCACCATCCGATCCTGCCAAGGAAGGACTAAAGTTGACGGAAATTCCCCCTTTCGATGAATCAATACGTTGGTCCGAGTTCGAATTACAAACAGAATAAGAGCGAGCTTTTCTCGAACTGTAACTGATATTTAAGGCTCCAGTTTTGACGATGAAGAATTATACGCTCAGTAAGAATTAGGAATGATGGATATGTTATAAGTGAGAAATGTCTGGAAACGTCAGAAAGGAAATATAGGTCGCGTCGACATGAGATAATTGTTTGGAAAGGCTGTGAAGAATGGAGTCGGCTTCTACGAATTGCATTTTGATCACTTAAAATTAAGGCCTACGGGCGTTTAGATGGATTTTATCACAGTTTATTTTCACTCAGTCTCTTTTATATTGATACATAACGAAAGGAAAAATAGAAGATGGTACGTTCAAACTCAAGGAAGAAATTGAAGCATTAAAGAAAGGAGACACATGGAAGTATCTAGGCATAAAACAGGCAAGGAAAATCAATCAGAGCCAGATGAAGAAAGAACTAACGGAGGAGTTCACCCGAAGATTGGGGAGCATAATGAAAACTGGTCTTAGCAGCAAGAATCTGATCAAAGCTATTAATACCGCTTGCTCAGCGCTGAGCTACTCATTCGGTATCATCTTTTGGACCACCACGGATTTAGCAGCCTTACAGAGAAAAATAAGGGCCATGCTGACTAAACACAATAAACATCACCCCAAAAGCTCAATAGAACGGACAGAGCTGCCACGACACCTTGGGGGTAGAGGAATTGTTGATTTGTCCAACCGTATGTCCCAGGAAATTGAAGGACTTCGAAAATGTTTCCTGAGCAAGGCTGCTTCATCAGAACTCCATCGAGTAGTTTGTGTTGTTGATAGTTCTACACCGTTGAAGCTACAGCAGGACCACTTGCAAATCGTTGAACGCTCTGCAGAAAGTAAAATGCAGAAACTGATTGGCAAATCTTTGCATGGAAGGCACCAGAACGAGGTCAACCATGATTACGTCGACATATCTGCGTCGAACTACTGGTTGACTTAGGGAAGGTTGTTTTCTGAGACAGAGGGCTCATGCTCGCCATCCAGGATCAGGTGATTCCAACAAGGAACTATATGAAATATATCGCCAAAGATGCCTCAGTGGCGGAAAATAGCTGTCGTTATGGCTGTGCGACACATGAAACTATCCAGCACATCACCGGGAGATGTCAGAAGTTTGCGGGCACAGAGTACAAAAATAGACATGATGCCGTTGCCAAGATTCTTTACCAAGAATTGGCAGTAAAACACTAACTTCTAAGTTCAAAAAGGGTTCCTTTTTACAATTACCATCCGGATACTGTATTGGAAAATGAACATTACAAGCTCTACTGGGATCGCACGGTTCTCACAGACCGGAAAATAACCCACAATAGACCAGACCTCATATTGCTCAATTATGATGAAGACAGAGCACTATTCATCGATGTGGCGATTCCAAATAATAACAATCTTCTAGATAGGGACACTGAAAAAATTTCAAAATACAGAGATCTCGAGGAACAAACCAGAAGTCAGTGGAAGCTGAAAAATATCAAGACCATCCCTATTGTAATATCATCGACGGGCCTGATACCGAAGAAACTACTAGAGAACTTGAGGACACTTCAGTTGGACGAAAATATCTACAGAGTCTTGCAGAAGGCGGTACTGGTGGGAACGGAGAGAATAGTACGCAAGTACATGGGGTCTGCTCCGACAGGAAGTGCGGGTGGAACAGGAATTCAACACCCGACCACCACCACGAGCCCGAAAACCTGGAAAGGGCTCCAACAGAGCTTAATCCTTTTGATATCTGAGATATCCGGGATAATTGAATTTTCCTCTGGAGATCTGTATGATAGCCGCAAGGCTTAAGTCACGTCTTTTTATTTCATAATCACCATACATACACAGTGTACACAAAAGTTAAAAGAAATAACGTCAAAACAAGAGGTCTATATATGTACAGTTCAAAGGCTCTGCTAGGACTCTAAGTTCATAAGATATTTGAATAATTCTTTCTTGAATGTCTCGAAGTTTTTTTTATTCTGATTGTTAATGAATTGTGAATTTTTGTGCATCTGTCTCTGAAAAGTTGTTAGACTATATCTTGGGTAGATGTAATCTGTATTCCTTGTTTCATGGAAAGTTTACTTATTTGGATATTTCTGTTCTGTATTACACCTAACAAAAAGTACACATTCTTGGACATACACACTTACAGGGTGTCTGTAAACAAACACGAAAACTTAGGGAGGTGATTCCTCGATGAAAATAAGCAGGGGTAGTTTCTATAAATTTTTTTCGAAATCGAAATCCCTTCCCAAGAAGCCTTTGGAAGGCGATGACGAGTTGACAGTTTTTAATTTTTATACGTGGTTCTGAAGGACACTGAGCCATAGAACTATACGTAATATGGAATATTAAGTAGATGTTACTCACACAATTTTTTAGATTTCATAACTTCATTATTAGGGGTTGAAAATATCAACCCTCTTTTGATTTTTAATCAAAAATTGTTTTCTTGGATAGATTTTCGATAAATAAAATTCTCTTATGGTTTCCCATTTAGTTCTGGAGAAAAAGTTTCTTGCAAAATTCGATCCAGTCGATACTTTTCTCGGAATGAATAAAAACTTACAAGCAGATACTTGTTGCATGTATTTAGGCGGGAGGTGGTCATTCTATGGAACATATACGAAGCAATGGAATGAACAGTGATTAGAACTGCTTGTAAGTTTCTATTTGTTCCGAGAAAAGTATCTACTGTCTCGAAATTTAGCAAGAAACTTTTTATCTCCAGAATTGAATGGGGAACCCTAAGAGAATTTTATTTTTCGAAAATTTATCCCACGAAAAAATTTTTTTAAGGAAAATCATAAAGGATGTTATTTTCAACCCCTAATAATGAAGTTATATGATCAAAAAAAATTGTGTGAGTAAAATCTATTTAGTGCTTCATATAATGTATAATTTTATAACTCAGTATTTTTTAGAACCCGTAAAAAAAATCAAAAACCGTCAACTCGTCATCGCCTTCTAAAGACTGTATCTTTTTCATCGAGGAATCATCTCCCTTAGTCCTTCGTATTTGTTTACTGACACACTGTATAGCATATATTCTCATTATTCCCATGTTTCATTATATCCCATGTTATTGACAATTGACAACCTTTGGACATCTTTGATTTCACGAAACCAAAAATTTTTTATTTTTTTTTACTACTGTGGAATGAAAATTTCATAACAAATATGTATATCAGGTTATGATTGGCTTATCTGTAAACTTCCATATACAATTGGGCCTCGGTGCTCCGAACCTTGCAATTTGTACCAAATCTTGATATTTACCCGCGGACCCCATATGTGAAAGTTGCAACATGATTTTATTCCTGACACGTAGGGAAGGAACAATCACACAAAAAATCAACAAAGAAGTCGTAAGCTCGCAGGGGAAGTTGGGGATATTATCCAGGGCAATTTTGCGTCGCCGGAGGCGAGGATAAGATCAGAAATTGTACTTGAAATCTTATGCGACCCAATTAGTGATGTATTTGGATCTCACATCGCTCCCGGTTCAACTTGGAATGATTAAAGAAGAAGTGAAAGCTTTCTACGGAGAAAAGGGAAATCTTCCCCAAAGCAAGGAACGCGTATAAGTAGAGTATTTTTAATGAATAACTCCTGAAAAAAGGAGAAGATGCTATTGTATTCCAAATTTTTACATTTCGACTCCAATGTATGGTGACGTCAAGAGTGCTGTGGATTGTTGAAGGTTGTTGTTTTATGTTTGAAAGTAGTTTGTATTACACAATGCTGATTGGGTTCTTTCATATTAACTATTAATTGAATTTACTTTATGGAAGATAAGTATTTATCATTGAGTGACATTCAATTATGTATTCACAATGTGTGGTTCAATCAGACAGTAACAGTTCTTTTTCGAAATGAATAGATGCTCTTCATACCTATTTGATAATGATATGGGTTGCTTCTCCTAGGACGCAGATATGTATCTAATATGCTTTTTAATCTATGGGTGATATCCTTAGCTGCAATAATGCATGGATTGTTTGTCAGGACTCTGGTGAATAATAATCAATGAATGTGATTAAATTGTGCTGAGATGGGGTATAAACATGAAATGCATAATAGTGCTGCTGTTGTCATAACCGAGTGATTTAAATCTCCAAATATCATTAAATTGAGGAATAAGGATTGAAATCAATATCGCAAGACGGGTAATAATTCAAACCACTTTGCTTGTACGAGGATATATTGAAAAATTCTTAGCCTACTATTGAGCCGAACAAAATTTCAATGTCAAAATATTTTATTACTCGACATATTCTATTCTTAATTGAATACATTAATTACATCGAACCTGCAACGTCTCTAGACCTTTAAAAAAAATGTTTCTTCTTGCTCTGCAAACCGGACCTCCACAGCTTTTATTACCTCCTCGTTGGAAGAAAATTTACGACCTTTTAAACTTTTTTCAGTTGAGGAAAGAGATGATAGTCAGATGGAGCCAAATCTGGTGAATAACGGGGAATGTTCTAGTGATTCAAACCCTAAATCAAGAATTTTTTGGATGGCAACATGGGATTTGTGTGCAGGGGCGTTGTCTTGCAGAAACAAAACATCTTTGGGTAGCTTTCCGCGTCTTTTCTCTCCAATTTTTTTCCGTAGAGTGGTCAGTAATGCCGAATAGTAATCTCCGGTTATTGTTCTACCCTTATCCAAAAAATCAATCATGATTACTCCATGAAAATCCCAAAAAACTGAAGCAAGAACTTTTTCAGCAGATTTTTTGACACGAAACTTCTTAGGTCTTGGAGAACCAGAGTGTCGCCATTTCATCGATTGTTGCTTTGTTTCTGGATCGTAGAAATGTACCCAAGTCTCAGCCATAGTAACAATTCGGTTTAAGAAGTCTCCATCGTTTTCAAATCGAACAAAGATCGAACGCGATGCTTCTACCCTTGCACGCTTTTGGTCAACATTCAAACATTTGGGGATCCATTTTGCAGCAATTTTTCTCATGTCCAAATTGACGTGGACTATATGATGAACGCATGAACGCATTCGTATGAAATATTCAGTGCTTCAGATATGCGTTTTAGCCCAATTCGACGGTTTGATAAAATCATGTCATGAACTGCATCGATATTTTCGGGGACTGACACATAAAATGGCCTTCCAGATCGGTCATCATCTTCAATGGAAAATTTACCTCTTTTGAAGCTTGCAGTCCAATTTTTCACTGTCGCATACGAAGGACATTGATCACCAGGGGTTAAGTATTACTTCGTAAATCTGCTAACAGTGCTAACCTCTTAACCCTTTCAAATACAGGTACTTGATGATGGCTCGATACTCCAATTTTTCGATTTTCACAATTTCGCCGGACATATTCTTTCTTTTAATTTATTGCGTAACTCCGGTGCACTTTTTTGACCTCAAACTTAACAATGACGCTTCTAATGAGTTATTGTTCGTTGCTATGGTAACGCAATATTTTTTTTATACATGGAACTGGTCTAGGCTAACTAGATATCAATACATACAAAACAAGAAGTGCATATTGATTTGATTAATGCTTACTCTATTTACGATAATATTAATATTCAATTAAATTTTATTTCAACTAAATTCAGAATGTACATGATCAGAAATCAGTTATCGGCTGAAATACCATTCGAATTTAAAAACAATTAATACTAGTGCAAGTCTGTTGTGAGACGTGACCGAAAGGTACAATGATTGATGATCTTATTCCAAACTGCAGAAAAGTTATAGCAAACCCTGTCCTCGCCACACTGTTGAAATAAAACTTTGCATCGTAAAAGGAACGAGGACGATGGGATCAAAGTTAACTCGAATAAAAAGATTCACACAATTCCGAAGTTTACTCCGAAAGTAACGGAACAAAGTCTCAATTTATTTCTTATTTTCCTTTGTCGAAAATATACCCTTCCATTATCGGTCTTCGTAAAGGGAATTCTGGAACGAAAAGAAAGAGGAGATCATTTTTCTTTCGCATTATTTTTTCATATTTGACTCAATTGATCCCGAATATCTGTTTCACCTCCATTTTATAATGATCCCCTTATTGTACGATTCATAAATGTTATTCGCGTTCAATAGTTTGGCTTCCAAGTTGCCAACCTGAAAATTTTGAGGAAGTTCTGCTATTGAGGACGGAAAATTTTATCACGGGATTATCATATCGAGTTTCGTGTTTTTCTATACATATCCTTAAAAGTACATCTTGGCTATTCAATCCAGGGATGGATTGGAATTTTCTGATTGTCTGAAAATCGTGCTAGATCTTTTGATTGCTGGTCAAGAATATCTCTTGACCTAAGTAAATTTTGTTCAGATATTCTTCATTGAATCAATTCTTTGAACAAAGGTAAAATAACTATAATTAAACAAAAGTACCGTAGATTCGGGTGACTTGGGACGATTGTTGAATTCAACTTGTCATATTTTCAAAACGGTGACCTATTTTTATCTCAAACAGAGGTTCGAATATGCTTAATGACTCAGACTATTTTTTAGGATATAAACCATGCTTCAGAATTCGGATATAAATTTTGAAAAAAATAAAATATACTTGTCCCAAGACACCCACCGCGTTGGGAGGCTTGGGACACAAGTTAAAAACTATTGATTTCCCAACTCTCAAGTGAAATAGGTGGCTTGGGACGGTGTATAGTTTTTGAAAATTAGAATTTGTTATTATATAGTTGAAATTTGGTAAGGAAGAAATGATAAACCCCCTATTATAGCGAAAGTAAATATAGTCCATTCAAGAATGATTGACATCTCGGGTGGCTATGGAAAATCGAATTTAAGTTGGTAATAGCCCATAAGTTGAGATTTTGTGTTGCGGAATTCATGTTGGTATTGTCAATACACATTGATCTATAGACCTATTATATTTGAATCTATGCACTTACCGACGGTAATCTTTATTTTGGACAGCTCTTTATGCTCTTAATTCAATCGTATTAATTGGAAACATAATTGAGTTAATTTTGAATGCTGATTAATAAGCTGCAAATCTGAATATTTCTTGTTGACTATATATTGTAACTCGAATGTAAAAAAAACTATTCAAAACAAGGGAACTTTGATTTAGTTCATTCTTTGGTGACTTCTTCGTGGAAATAATGTAAATAATAATAGGTATCCTGCGAAAAATCGGCATATTTCCTGATTCCAATGCGCCGCTTGTATCTATTCGGCATTGTCCCCAAGTCGCCCTATGAAACAACATAATAAATGAATCAGATCCCTGTTGCTGTTTGATTTGTAAGCAGCCTTGTTTCGTGACATATCTTATATAACAATATCCCACGTATCCAGAAGAAAAAAATTACACATACACAAAGTGAAACACATTTGGCCCTTATACCTTCTAGTGTCCTGTACACACTAGAAAGTATAAGGGCCATAAGAAAACGCTTTTACTCTCCTGGATTCGTTAATTTTTCATGTCAATTCAAACGCTCTGGTCACGGCAAACTCAACAGGAATTAATTGTTAAACTAACCGAAAAGACGATACACAATCTTATAAGTTTGTTCCTTCACTCATAAATGGTAAAGAAACAAAGAAATCAGCCAGGAGGGGGTTATTCTCACAAGTTACAGGACTGTCCCAAGTCACCCGAATCCACCGGTAACTTAAACCATAAATAAAATTAAAAAGATTTCAAATCTGATGAATATTAAGAGAAATTATTGATGTGATATGAACACAAATTTCAGACGTAATGTCCACAGACATCCATATTTGGATTCATTGTGCAATTTCGTTTTTCCTATAGTGGAAAATTCTAGAATTTGCAACTTGAATCGAAGGAACTTTTTTTCTACGAGTAACATTTCGATCAGAACCCTCCATTGTTTCATGAAACCCTACGGATCACATTATTAAAGAAAAATGTTTCAAATGTACCTACTATTTTTGAAAATGATATATGAACGTTCAAAGTCAAAATGCTTTTTAGTGGCTCAACTTTTCTCATTTTCTATTTGAAACATATGATTGTCAAATTATCGACAAACTCCTTGTTGTCTTATTCCAGTATCTAGTCACTGATGCACATGTTCACTAATTATAAATATTGTAAAACCGAGTAACAATATTGAGTAGTTTTGTCGTTTTTTCAGAAACATGAGGCAAACCACTTGGATTTTGGCGGTGGCCGTAGGATGTTTGGTGATGATGAACAGCATGACAGAAGCCAAGTCTTTAGTTAAAAGAGACATTGAAAACAACATTGACCCAGCCAAAGAGGTAAGGTATCGAGTACCCACGTGAATTATCTCAAGCTAAAGAAGTTCAGAATTTTCATCCAATTTTTTAATTACTATTCTTTCAAAACTTTGACTCGGTTAAAAAATATCTCACACTGATGAGATGAAATGAAACTGGAATTTGTCTCTCCCAAATAAATTGAAAAAGGTGGATTTCCACGAAAAAGTTTATGGGTTGAAGAAACCACACACTTCACACGACTACGCCAATGATGGTTCAGTCACATTTGAATTTCTGAGTTTTATTCTAATAAATAGAGTGTGTAAAAAATAACGCCCAAAATATTCGTACTGTCGGAATTTATCATTTTGCAGAAAAATGCTCGAATAGGCCTTTTATAAATTAGGCAACTTTTCATGAATAATTAAAGATCCTCTACGAGAGACACTGGAGTTTTCTAAAATAACAACCCTATAACTTTTTGTACCAGAAGTGGATAGACCTTTTGTTGATAAGGTTGGTTAAGTCGTCTATATGATTCTTCATTTACACCTTTTTATTATACGGATGGAACTAAGTGAATTAGAATTTTTACGTTTTTATATTTTGACGTCCACAAGATTTATTTACAAGCTTCAGGTCTCAGGTCCCATCAACCTCTCGGGTTATTAGAGACCACCTTACTTGTTACATTTCAGTCAAGATAGGTACAATATATTCAATATTCTGTCAATGTACACTGGTCACATTTCTGTCAATATTTTTATATCCATTAATACACTTTTCACTATACTTATATCACACTTTGAACCTTGAGTCTCTTCAATTGACGTTATCTTGTAGGTTAAAAAGTACTTTCCATTTTTTTGAGTTATAATTGGTGAAAATTATAAATTCATTAATTTTTGTGATTGTGATTTTCATTGCAGATAATTCATAAAAAACTATCAGACCAAAAAGGGATGTTTCCGATAACACTTCAAAAATATCAATCGCTCCTAACGAAAAATACAAAAATTGAATTCCATAAGTTTAAAAATTTCATGCCAATAAAAAACCCATCGATAATCTTCAGTAACAAAAGTTCTATCCATTTCTGCCACCAAAACTCGGGGTTACTTGTCAAAAAATTCCAACTACCCCTACCCTCGTACTGGATGCATGATAAACTCCACAATTTTGCATTAAATCTTGCGTAATTTGAAATAAAATTAAACATTCCTCTACAAAATAGTTAATACCGAAGATATTGCTTCTTCGCATTACTTTTATCCACACTGCTTATAAGTACATACATATAAGTAATACATCTATCAGCACTCGCTGATTTTCAATACCTCTGATAGGACGTCAGTGTCAGATCAGTGTTCGTTATCTGTGATCTCTGAGCAGGCGCTGATGATACTTCCTAAGAAATATACCATTATAAAACACAAACGCCATTCCTCACAGCAATAAAGTTAAATTCTGATTCTACAAGAAGTCCAAAATGGAATTAACTCCAGACAGACATCAATCCAAATGTACTCCGCAAGTGCTTACGGAAAGTTTCTGAAGAGAATTACACCTGTTTAAATTCTCATAATACCCCATTATCAAGTCTCTCATTCCCGTTGTTTGAATCATCGTCTTCAATTTAGCGAGTTCGATATTTCGATTAATTCCAAACAGTGTGTTTACCACATCATCTATTCAGAAATTGAGTACATAATTCATAATCTTACAGAGCTTTCTACCTTAGATCCTGCTCAATTGTTGGCACAAAACAGAAATAAAATCAGTGAAAGTTGGGTTGTTAGTGCTCGTAAAAAATTTATTATCTACTACATTTCATTCCTGTAACATACAGACTTACAAGTAACAGTCATACAAAGATAATAAAATAATAAAAATCTGTTTTACGTAAACCTTCCATATCTGCAACGATATGTCTGATATCAACATTATAATATACAGAGTGAGTCTTTGACTCGTACAAATATTGTAACAGTGGATTCTCGAAGTCAGAAGAATCACTTTTTTTCGATTCGGTCCTGATGAAAAGATTTAGCCATCTTAAGCCACCCCTGAAAAATCAAAATTACCTTCAGAATAATTAGATAAATGTGTGACACTACACATACGAGAAAATATGAAAAATACTTTTATTTTACAAAACGTTCAAATATTCATGAGATAGCGTTCGATTTAGTTTCAAGAGTAAGGTTCTTTGAATTTTTGGTATTTTTATGGTACGGAATGTTCATTATGAGAAAACTGGAATACGTGGGTGATACCTTTTGTTCGAAAAACATTCATCAAATAAATGCAGAACTATATTCCGAAATTCAGTTCATTCGATAAAACCGTTCGTGAGATAGAACTAAAAATAGTTTTTTTTTAAATAGTAAAGGAAAAAAGTTATTCTTTTGAGCTCAAGAATCTACTCTTGAAATATTTGTACGAGTTAAAGACAGAAACAACTAGATTGAAGATTTTGCAGCTGGGCGATATATTTATTGAATTTATTTCTGGTTTCACTATACAATAATTTTGCAATTGATAATTTTAAACTCAGAGCTCAGAACTCCGCTGTTAATGAGCTTTCGTTCATCACATTCAGTAATTTTGCTTGATGTCAATAAACATCCTTTCAATCATTATCAGTCAGAATTTCGTAATACTGCAGAAATAATCTCTGCCACTCACAACTGTGAACATATCATTTTTCCAGTTCTTATTGTTTCTGATATATGTGTTGGAATTATTTTGAGATTATATGGAACATGATTCAGCTCACAGTACCTAGTTCCAATAAAAAAAAAACAAATTAAGTAAGGTCTACAAAGTGTTAAAGAGACACCGACCACCAAACTCCAGAAATGTATATTGTACACGTGAAAACAATAAAAGAACTCAAATATTGGTAAATGGTAAATCAGTTTCAATCAATTCATTCGTACAGGTCTTTGATGTAATTTCAAAAGTTGAATTTTTCGAATGAAAAATTAAAAGCTTTTGCATATGGTGATCTCATATTCAGAAGAAAAAACATTTCTAATACTTTTGGGGTGGTCTATTTCCCATTACTGGAATTTGTTATTACTGTGATGAAAGGAAAGAAATGAAGATATTCAACTTGAGAACTCAATGAACTTGAGAGATTTTATAATAACGGTGTATCATGTCATGTAATCAATCTTTAACTTCATCCGAAAACGTTTTCATTATGGTTATAGAAGTGACTCCATAACTAATTCTTCCAACCCAACAAAACGCATCAATTGATAACTCAGAACTTTCTAAGAAAGGTAGGACTCACTATTACAAAACTACTTCCATAATTATGCCCATTTATACTTGAATAATATTCAAATGAGATAAGAAGCTGGAACTCATCAGACATTAAATAATACCACCTAATATTTCGACGCCTGAAAGTTTAGTAGAGTAGAAAGCAAAACTTGTTTGGAGAAATTCATATATTAAGATGTGAATTCACTTCCACTTTCATCCTGTTCAATTCAGTGGTCTTGACCACACATCCACATAGAAATTCGAGCTGAATAAGTTTTAAACTTAGTTTTCTATTTCCTCGAAATTTTCCGTTGGCAACGAACTTCCTAAACTTATATGAGGATGTTTTTTTCTGTACGTTGAATAGGTGTTCATAATTTTTACCATTCGGGTAGAAATAATCTTTCGGATACAACTGAACAAATTACCAAGAAACTTATGAATTCAGTAAAATGCACCAGAACTTTCCTGCAATTTATCGCTCTGATTAGAAGTGGGATTTAATTTTCTTAGAATCCACTACGAACTGGTAACTGAAGGTCGGCAATCTATCAGACATTCTAACAGACATCGTGTTCACCCATTTCAATCCAATTATTTCTTACCGCTACTTGATTATCTCAAAGTAAAATTGTTTAAAGTTATGCGCAGAAATAAAATGTCTTCCATTTGTATGCACCTCATTGTCACAGTTTGAACCATTACTTTTGAAAGTCCAATTAGCCGCAGAAATTCCTGTTGGTGAAGGCAGGTTCAGAATATAAGCCGCAATCCAAAACTGAGAATTAATATTTTCCAGGAATTTTCATTATGAGTGTGGATACAGAGTGATTAAAAACGAAAAGAAAATGCTGAGAATTGATTATAAAGCAAACTTGCCTTATACTAATGTTGTCAGTTCACGAAATACAGGATGTGACAATGAAATTCAATACAATGCTATTAAAAACAGGCAAAATTTGTTCATTCCACATAAGCCTTCTTATTGTGGAAAACCAAAAGTCATCTCGGCGAAGTTGGTATATCCAGATGCGTAAACTGCAATTCTATTAAAATACAATCAAACTTTTATAGCAAATATCTCGAGAACGGTTAAGAATAATGATACAGAGCAAGAAAGCGTGTTCTAAAAGTTTCTTATTCAGCGATGTTTCATTTTTACACATAGAAAACGATGGTTTTGTTTATGTGATTAGCTTCACCTATAGCTCCCTCTATGAACTACATTGAAACGAGTCACAAATTCCGATTTGTCACGCAGAAAAACCCGACTGTCAATTTTTATATAACTACTCCTAAAATCATGATTATAGCAGAAAAAATTTTAAATAAACTTTCACATCCTTTATCTCATAAATAAGCAACATTCGTGTAAGGCTATCGTCATATTTTATATTCATTCATTCATTGCTGTATCCTGTTGCCGGGAATGAATCTACAAAAAGACCAAAAAATGGAAAAAAAGAAAAAAAGAGAAAAAAAAAAAGTGCGAACAGACTTTTTTTCAGGGCTAATTGCGACTGTGTGCTCTCCTGTGACTGTAGAGACCCAACCGTGACCTACAGATCCTACCTATTTTATATATTCACTTGTAGTATCTCCATTCTTCAGCTTCTGGATTTTCCCTTTGTTCTTGATCACCCTGTACAGGACGAGAGCTTCAGTTAACCGATAATGACTTCTTTGTCTTCTCACCGGGTACATTTAAATTGATTGCGGTAAAATTAGAGCTTCGCCATTGATGAAACGGAATTTTTCAATTCGCGACACGTTCAGCTGACAGAAGTAGCCAATTATTGGCTCTCGTTGAAGACTTCGAAAAGTGCAATCGGATTTTCCGGTCGGAAAATTAGAACCCGGAAGAATGTCGAGACTCTGAGAATAATACCAATTGCGCATAGAACCTAATTCCAGTGGAAGAAGTGGGGTTGTTTCAAAATAATAATTCTTTGCGTTTGGGCTTTTCACCAACAAGAATAGACACCATTGACTTTCTGTGATTTATAAGTGCAGATGTAAAATAAACCATTAATAGGTATTTATTGTATAAGTATTTTAGATAGCATTTTATTCAAGAAAGAGCTTCGTCCTTGCTGTCACTCCAAAAGATAATTCCATACATGATTAACGTTTCAAAATTTGCAAAATAATTATTACTTTCATTATGTTGACTCTTACCTAACTGACCTATCAAAACATTGATTGAGCACATAGAGCAATTTCTCATTCAAATTGATAGTGGTGGCGTAGCCGAGTCTAGCAAGCAGGCGAGACAATATAGACAGTTTTTTGCCGATTTGCATACCTTCATGAAAGTAAGTACTCATTTTTGTGCTGAAAATCCAACCTGGACTTAGTTGCCAATTACCTCATCTCTAAAGGAGTGGTACTCATATCCATATCGCTATCACTACCAATTCTTGATTATATTGAATTTCGTGAAGAACTAATTTTACAAGTACAAATGGCAGTTATCGTCACAGCCACTTATATACCCATCCAATCCTGGATCTCAAATTGATAACTCAAGCATCTGTAACTAATCGAGGAACAGAGCAGACAAAAATTGTTTAAGGACGAAAAGTGAATGCGGACGAAAAGTACTTCGAAAAATAATCGACTTATAATATATAATAATGAAAGCAATGTAAAGTAATGGCAATAAATGTGGAATTGCTTTCGTATTACCTAAATTTGAGTAAGATTATCATTATTTTCATACCGGGTGGCCCACCCCATACGCGGCGCTCATTTTGAGAGAGTAATTAAAGATATTTTGAAAATCTTTTTTGTGGTGTGTGTAGGGTGTTCAAAAGCACAATTTAAAATTATTGACATATATACAGGGTCAAACATAGACCAAAGTTACACTTTTTTAAATGTAACACTCTGTATTTGACCTCAAAAATAGAATGGCAAGCTCAAGTTATGATGATTTTCTTCAGATCACTTTATACATTAGAAGGACCATTAACGAGATAAATGCTCAGAAACTATCAGGTTCAGATGTAGGAAAATTTTAAGGAATATAGTTTCGAAATTAATTTTTACGTTCAACGAGATATAGAAATACCGGGTGTGCCATTTGAAATAAGAAAGTTTTCGACGATTATTTGTTGATTGTTGATGTATGAGAATTTATTATGATCACTCTGTATATTTCAGAGTTGAAATTTTCTTTTATATGTAGGAGTACCCAACTTATCTACTCAAAAAAATTCTGTCTGTATCGCTGGCTGAACTAGTTTCTTCATTAATTGCTATTTAAAATAACTCCATATTTTCGATTTTTCACCATTATCTCGTAAAGGGTGCTTCTGAGCTATAAGTAATCTGAAAAAACTCATCATAACTTGAGCTTGCCATTTCATTTCTGAGGTGGAATATCCATTTAAAAAAGTGTAACTTTGGTCTATATCTTTGTTTTCGAACACCCTGTATATATGACAATAATTTTAGGTTGTGCTTTGGGACATCCTACACACACCACAAGAAAAGATTTTCAAAATATTTCCATTTAATCCCTCAAAACGAGCCACGCGTCTGGGATGTTGCCACCCGGTATATACGATACGGTAGTAAACCGGTAACACAGAAATTCAAATTATTAAATCAATAGGCTCAAAAAAGAACAAGTTGTGAATGTGCCATGATTAAGGATGGAATATTTATTATAGATTTATTTAAGTCATCAAAAATCATATTTTTAAAACTGTTCAAACTCCGCTGATGACAATCGAAATGAGTGTAATCACAGTATATCTCCAGTATGAATTAGATAATAAAAAAAAACTTGTAATTACCCGAATACCCTTTTTTTGTCGTATCATTTTTTCCTCAAATGTCTCGAAGGAAATAACCTGTTGTCAGACAAAACAACTTCCTTCTGGCTGCAATCATGACAGTAGTGTAAGCATATAGCATGTTGTTGTATTTAATGAAGCTGTTGATTACGCCTGGGTTAATTATAATTAACTCAGTTAGCTATCTTTCGTCGCAATGCAACCTTCTGTAATGCACTGAAATGGGATTTTCCCGGTTTATTTTTGGCATGAATTGATGCAGTGAAAATATTTTGAATAACATGAAAATTCACGTTCCTGATGAATTCATTTGGAAGATATTCTCAAGTTTTCAAATCTTTTCAGGAGATTGAAGCCGACGAACAAGACAGAGAGAAGAGAAGCCAAAACCACCCAGTTGATCCTAAATGGGGAGCCAAGAGTGCAGTTATTGGTTTTGTATTCAACGTAAGTATACTCTGAATATAGGCGGAATTTGTCTTTCAACTTTAAATGACATATTAAGACTTGTGAACTGAACACATGAATATAAATGAGTATATTGCAAATATACTGGGTAGCCCACATAAAACAATCCAGGGAAACTGTCCAGACAGGTCGCTCTTTATTTCGAGGAAGACATCTTTCTATTGCAAATTCATAAGGGCAACCCTTGCTCTCAAGGAGCAATAGGGGTCGAGTGATCTTTTTGAAGATTTTGCAATTTTTTTCTGAATAATCTGAATATTGCAGGTTGGGCAGTTACTAAATTATTAATCAATTTATTTTCATCATTTTCTAGCGTTGTCAACTGCCAGAAGTGTTTTTCGTAATTGAATTCTCGAGATGATCCTAAATATTGAAATTCTCTCAGAAACTCGACCACTTCATTATGTTCGAGCCTCTGAGCTTAAAACACTGAAAAAACATCGAAAAAAAAGTTTTCTTATTATAGCATACTCATGAGTAGAATTGCAAAATCTAGGTCCATGTCTTCAGCCCCACCACTTTCGAATTGTTCACTTGTTTTAACGCTAAAGGTTTAATCCTGCGTCCTGAAGGAAAGTGAGAGAAAAACCAGAATTTTGTGGATACAATTTGAAAATAACCCAATATGTTTCTTCCATAAATTTCATTACACTTTTTAACCAATATTTGATAGTATTTGGAGAAAGGAAAGCCCAAAACATCGTAGTACAAAAAATAAGTAGTAAATCATTGTTCAAGATCCACTATCAACTAAAGGCATTACCTTCAACATTCTACATCAAATTGTAGAGGGTGTTTTAGAAGACGAGTTCTTTTTTTAACAAAAGGTAGGACCTAGTACTTGGAATTTCATGAAATACCATTGATTTTAAGGAGATGATAACTGCATTCGATATGATTCTTTGACTCGAACAAATATTCTAACAGTAGATTCTTGAGGTCAAGGGAAACACTTTTTTTCTATACGATTTTTTATGATTCGGCACTGATAAAAAGATATAGCCATTTTCAGTTTTCATAATGAGCTATGCCATTCCTGGAAGAATGAAACTCCCTTCAGAATAACAAGCTAAATCTATGACTCTACACCTCTGTGGATCTTTTAAACAGAGTTGCATTCAGCCGAAGTACCCAATTTTCTGAATATCATAAATATTTTTTATTTTTTAACATCATATGACTCGAAAACGGCGCATTTTACGAGAAAATGAGAAGAATACTTTCATTTCACAAAACGTTCAAATATTAGAAAGCGTATAACTTAATTTAAAGAGTATAAACCATATTCAGAGATTAATTTCATTCGATGAAACCGTTTGAGATAAAGCTAAAAATAACATTTTTCTTATGGTTTTTCAATACCCTATCTTTTAAAACGGACCGATTAGGAAAATTAGGAAAAAATGAAAAAAGGTTTTTCTTTTGACCTCAAAAATCTACTGTTGAAATATTTGTACGAGTCAAGGATTCACTCTGTATAGTCGATTTTTGAGGAAATGATTAATTCTGTTAAGTCCCACCTTCTGTCAAAAATACTCACCTTCGGAAACACCCTGTACACATTAAATCTCTATTACGTAAACCTTCTTAACCATAACCTAGTGTCTCATACATGTATGTTAGTTTGATTTATTACACATTAGAACTAGTCTAACCAGGAATGGATCCGAATTGAGAATATGAAAAAAAAATTTCGCATCTTCTCAACTCTGGTCCAAGTACCGTAAGTTTCATGTGACTAACAACCTTCACCACATCTCATCGAAACATGTCACCTTCGCAGAAAGTCAATTCATTCATCGATCAAAAAACCCACTGGTTAAACCAACTCGACAAGACCAACATCGCCAAAAATAAGGCTCACGGCATCTACCCACCAGCAGATCCTGTAGTGTCTCTGTCTAGCATCATCTCAGGCAAGATCGGTCAGGTCCTCCAGGCCTCAGCACCATTGGTTACTGTCGTCACGAACAAACTCAGCAGCGGTTCGAATCCCTCAGCTGGCTCTCATGCCGGGTTCAAGTTCGGAAACCTTTTGGGAGGATTTAGCGGTGGATCATCTGGTGGTGACCACAGCCTCCAGGCATCCGCCAATCTAGGCGGCGCTGCGCACGTTGGCGCAGGCGTAGGAGTGGGAGGTTATGGAGGTTACTAAGTCGACGTTTTTTGGGGAGAAATATGTTGTTTGGGAAGAGCAACTAAAGAGATAACTATAATTTAAAATTGGTCCTACTGAACTCAACTCTTATAGAGTGGATGCCAGTAATTTTTCTAGAATCCAGTCTTCACCTATATTTACTGAATGATGGAAAAACGATTAATCTACGACAAGAAGTGAAAAAATATTTATTCCATTGCAAACTAACTAGATGAACCATCATATAGTCTGAGTTCATTTTGTTCCAAAATATTTTCATTTCAATTGGAAAAAGTTACCAAATTTTTAAAATCCCAGTACTGTTTGAATGATATCTAGTCAAAGTTGAAGTTCTGAAAGCTTCATTCATTCGAAAAAAAAATAA
This sequence comes from Coccinella septempunctata, assembly GCF_907165205.1. Classification (NCBI taxonomy): domain Eukaryota; kingdom Metazoa; phylum Arthropoda; class Insecta; order Coleoptera; family Coccinellidae; genus Coccinella; species Coccinella septempunctata. The sequence continues at coordinate 1,710,521 of NC_058191.1, forward strand.
AATAATTTCTTATTTGAAGTGCTGTTCTTCCCAGTGAAAAGACAAGAGTCTCTTGAGGTCTCGGAGCTCTCAACATATTTCTCGTTGTTATGTTTCTTTTGTCAATTCCTGTTATATTATCATTTCCATGTCTTTACATGTTACCTCTGCATGCTCTGCATCTTGAACACATAGATTCACAATTTTCATTTGTAAAAACTCATATTTCGACGCATGTCATTACTCTGGTCAATTTGAGATTAAAAGGTCATTTATTTATGTTTGTTTTTGTAAATAGAATATATGAAGAAAAATTAAGGGATGTAAATAATAAATATATTCTACTAATTGAATGTTTTATTATCGACCTATCTGGATCGAGCATGTGGAAACCTTTTCATCTCAGATTGTATCATTTGTGATTTTCGGATTACTTCTTGGTATAATTTGAGGGGTTGAAGGTTTTTACATGCATCATCGAATCATCCATCCTTATACCTCAAGCATGGTTTCCTGTAGATGCTTAGACACTTCGAGAGATGAGGAGAATAGCTGATCTTGAAAAAATCCATCACATCCATTATTCCTCAGAAAAATAACATAGATCGATCGATTTTACTCATATATTTCATTACATTTATCAAATAACATATTATTCATGGGTCCATTCATCCAAGAACTTTCTGAGAAACACTTGAATAAGTAAACAGACATCGATTATTCATAGAGTACTTTTCAAACAAATATTCGTGTAATGAGTTGAGAACTTTGTAATTCCAATGCATGTATGTTGTTTAACTTGCCAGGAAATTCTCTAGATAATTCCAATAGGGTTTCGATAAGAACGAAAAATTTATGAAAATAATAGATTGAGTTGGTCTTTACTTTATGGAAATTCATTGTCCATCCAACAAACGTGAAACTTCCACATTCCACAAAATTAATGTGAATCAGATGAGCTTCTTTCAAAGTCAGAAGTTAGAAGGAGGTGAAGCAATACTCAAGAGAAGCAATACTTTGCGAATTATCGCAAAGCAATGGAAAAAACGTATCTCATGATGACTGACCCAAACATATGGTTTTGCTTAGATATTTTTAGATTTTTAGATACTCTCCTGTAGTGTCTTGGCGAATAGTTATACATTAATAGACTGCAGATTAGTGGCATTGTATAGTAGTCATGGATGGGTATAGGATTCTACAGTGAGGCATGGTTCAGTCTTGGTGGGACAGGTGGCGCGTTATGATGAGGATTGCAAAATATCCCTCATGGCAGTCCTCCTTTCTCGCTTAACCACACCATTCTCCGGTCGAGATGTGTTACACTGCACTGTACTGATGAGGGACAATAATCTCCAAACCGGTCTACAGTCTACAGTGTTCATATGTTTCAGTCTCTCTGAAATTTCTTGCTATGATTCACGGCTAGCTCGCATTAGTGGAACGACAATTCTTTGAATTGTCGTCTCTATTTCAGAAATTTGGTATGGCCAAATTTGTCCCATTATTTGGTATTTTAATTGTATGAAATGGCTCATTCCTATATCAACTGATGAAAAATACTTAGGATCAAGTGTAAATAATAGAATATTAGTTAAACATCTCACCAATGAAATTCGCCTGAATTATTGACAAATAATCGTTATAAAAATGGAGTGAAACAGGGTTACAATAATAGCCACTTTGTCAACATAAACACTTTCAGTAAACTTTCTCAATTTTCTATAATGTTTTCACCCCATATCGCACGATACAACAATTTTTTCAAGTGAACTGATGCAACTAATCAGATAGATTCGGATGTACTGAACATTCATTGTCCAGCCATAAGTCAAAATATGTGACGACATAATTGACGTTTATACAAACTAATTCTATACTGCATTCACATTTATTTTAGCAGTCGGTTGGCCATGAAATAATTTTCTCAAGTTTTTGTAACTAGAACGGAGTAAGGTTGGCACTCATGAAATGTCGTTAATGTCATAAAGCCGTTGCCACAACTTATATCCATTTTTATTACGAAAATGCCGAAAGTGATTGAAAAAAGAGACAGGGTTTCAGGAAGTGCTATTTAGAATTGAGGTCCGCTCATTCAAATAGTTATACCCTGATATTCTAAAATCCACAATACGTCGGATGGTAGCGAACATTTTCAATGTAAGAGAATTTATATAATGTTTCATCTGAATCTAAACCACTTATATTTCAGCTGAATATTTCCACAATCAGAAAGATTGTGGATGAAGAGGATGACAAAGGATTTTCTTCTATTGGGATACCCAAAAAAGTGGTGGCATTTAAGAATTTTATGTTTGAGTGAATTAATGCGAAAAGTTTACTACAGGATTTTTGATTAATGTCATAGTAGAATAAGTTCCCGAAAATTGATTTTTCTATTTTTAATTTGAAAATGTCTTAAGGTCCTAAGTAAATACCTAATTATTATTATTATATCAATGCATTAAGCTGAACCGCCACAAATACGCGCCAGTTGTCCTGGTAATTGTTTATTCATGTGAAATTTTTGTTCAAAGGTGAAGTTCATCTTGATTGAAACTTCCTTTAATACTTATATTGATGCAAGATGATTTTTGTTGAAGAATTTAACATCCTTGTAATTATCTGTTAATTCCTTCGGCAGATACCCATTCCCAACCACTGCAACATATGCATTTCATCTTTGGGTTAACATTTTTGAAATCTACAACCGAATACGTTACGTATTCGAACATTAGCCAAACAAGATAACGAACTCCTCAAGCTAGCGCATATTATGATATTATACTGATCCCTTATATTTTCCATGCAAATAACCGGATTTGGTATGCCTTCAATCAGTTTGTGTAATCTTCAATTATGTTCGTCGCATATTTTCAGAAGAAATTCGACATATTGTGATAAAGTACGTAATAACAGAAACTTTTACGTAGAACTGGCAACATAGCGTTGATATAAAACCCAAAAATGTTTTGACAAGCGACATAACCCCACATTTTCGTACTATACAGAGTGAAATGTGTCAAATTTCCATGACCAACCGACTGCTAAAATAAAAGTGAATGGAGTATAGTAATTCGCATGGAAAATACAAGAGATCAGTTTTTAAATATATTTAGTTTTGCTATGGAAGAAAATTTAATTACTGACACATAATATGCAGTAGCTTTAGGACAGTTAATGTTGGTTATCTTCTTTTGCTAAAAATTGAAACCGTTAGATCAGTTGTAGATTTCAAAAAAATCAACCCGAGTATGAAATGTATATGATGCAGTGTTAGGGAATGGGTATCTCTCGAAGGAATTAACGGATAATTACAAGAATGTAAAATTCTTCGACAAAAATCATCTAGCATCAAAGGAAGTCGAAATAATTGAAGGAAGTTTCAAGACAAGAGAAACTTCACCTTTAAACGAAAATTTCACATGAATTAACAAGTAACAGAACAACTGGCTCGTATTGATGACTGTATTTTTAATACTTTGATATAATAATAATAATTTATATATTTATTGATCTCTTGAAATATTTATAATGTATGGGACAACTCAAATGAAAAATAGAAAAATTATAATTTTCTGGAACCTATTCTACGATGACATTCATCCAAAATCCTGTAGTGACTTAAGCATTCGTTCACCCTAAAATAGAATTCTCAAATGCCACCACTTCTTTGGATCTCCCAATAGAAGGAAATTCTTTGTCATCCTCTTCATTCACAATCTTTCTGATTGCGAAAACATTCAACCCAAATATAAGTAGTTTAGATTCAAATGAAACGTTTCCAATCACTTTCGACATTTTTGTAATATTAATTGATATTAGTTGTGCATATTTAGCAAAACTCAATATATTAACGACATTTCATGAGTGCCAACCTTACTCCTTTCTAGTAACAAAAAGCTGGGAAAATTATTTCATGGCCAACCGAGTGCTAAAATAAAATTGAATGGAGTATACGTTGAGTATTCATTGAATTATAGCCAAATGGATATACAGATTACGAAAATTTAACACCAAACCTAGGGACTGTCATGAGAAAAATGAGGACTGTAAAAATGCATTTGCCCAGTGCGAGAATAATTTTATTACAGGTGATGAATCATCAAATCCATATCTCAGACACTCGTTCAAACGGAAAATATTTTTCCAGATATTTATCTCGTTTTTTACTTCATTTAGGTATGTTTTTTAATTTTTAAGAACTTGTTTTCATTCAAATTCATTTCAAAACCACATCGGAATAGTGATACCGAAAAAATCAATAAGTAATTTCTAAGTATTTTCAATCTGTAACCAAATAATTCACTCTTTCGCATACATCTGGTACGTCAGCACATACCCTTTTGATTTCGAAATCTGTATCGAAGAGAATGCACTTCACATTTCGACGGAAAACTCGTTCAAATCGAGCTCAAAACTGATGCTCTGCTCTCATCTCGACAGCCTTTGAATAACCTTTTGATGTTCTTCCTTTCTCTCTCTCTCCTTCTGCGACTATGAATGGTCCTATCCGAATTTCAACCGGAAAAGACAAAAAGGGTAAGATGTGGCCATATCATCAGCCGATGGATATCTGTCAGCGATTTGCTCCGGGGAAGAACGGACGTGATCTATTGTAGTCCGATGAAGAGCTCGAACATACTTGTCTGTAGAATTCAGCACGTGAAGAAAATGCGTCATTCGGATCTTTTTAAAGGGAGACGAAAAATATCCATTTGTATTTTCATCGATTCCTGCGACTGAAGGTATTACGAAAGTGATATCCAATCAATGAAAGTTTTTCTCGTTATTATCTCTTCGACGCTCCTTCTTCTTCGATTGGCTTCATTTCAATCCAGTTGAATTAGATTTATCTGAACTATTAAATAAAGCGCACTCGATATTTCCAGTATCCCCTATTGCCAGTTAGGATGTATGGAGCTATTTCCGTCATTTCGACTTATTCTGTACATAAATGAGTAGGTATTCTGACCTCAAAACTTCCTCAAATAAAATACAGTATCTGCGATGGTTTCAAGGAGATTACATCCTCGCTCCTGCAAGTTTATCCTCCAAAGCATTTTTTGCGTTGGCTAACAGTGACCAGCAGTGAATCTGCACTCGTCAGTTTCTGCTATATTCTCATAAGGTGCGTCCTGAGGCGAGAAAGCCTCAAAAAACACTTCAAACTTCATTACAAGTTTGTGCTCCTTTCCTCGAAAGTGTATTGGACTCTTCATTTCTGACCCTGTTATTCTTGGCTAATTTGTTGTGTTTTCTTCGGCACTCCTGAGCTATCTTAGAATCGATGACGTGCGAGCCTTGTGGTTTGATCGCAGCCTGACTGAATGTATCGATATCATTTCTTTTGAGTTTATTTTATTAGTGCAAATATATCTGCCTGAAGCTTGTAAAGCAACCTAGCGATAGTAAGCATGTATACTCCATTCACTTTTATTTTAGCAGTCGATTGGCAATGGAAATTTGACACATTTCACTCTATATAGTACGAAAATGTGGGGTTATGACGCTTGTCAAAACATTTTTGGGTTTTAAATCAACGCTATGTTGCCCGTTCTACGTAAAAGTTTCTGTTATTACGTATTTTATCACAATGTCGAATCTCTTCGGAAAATATGTGACGAACGTAATTAAAGTTTATACGAACTGATTGAAGGCATACCAAATCTAGTTATTTGCATGAAAAATACAAGAGATCAGTATAATAATAATATCATAATATGTTCTAGCTTGAGGAGAGGTAATGTTCGTTATCTTCTTTGGCTAAAGTTTGAATACGTTACATCAGGTATAGATTTCAAAAATATCAACCCGAAGATAAAATGCATATGATGCAGTGGTTGGGTATATCTCGAAGGAATTAACAGATAATTATAAAAATGTTAAATTCTTCAACAAAAATCATCTTGCATCAATGGAAGTAAAAGGAATTGAAGGAAGTTTCAAGTCAAGATGAACTTCACCTTTGAACAAAAATTTCACCTGAATAAACAATTAATAGGACAACTGGGTCGTATTTGTGGCTGTCCATCTCAATACATTGATATAATCATAATAATTAGGTATTTATTGGTACCTTAAGACATTTACAATGTAGATATAGGACAAGTCAAATGAAAAATAAAAAAATCAATTTTCGGAAACTCATTCTACGATGACATTCATCGAAAATCCCGTAGTAACGTTTCGCATCAATTCACCCAAACATCAAATTCTCAAATCCCACCACTTTTTGGGTCTGCCAATAGAAGGAAATTCTTTGTCATCCTCTTCATTCACAATCTTGCTGATTGTGGAAATATTCTGCTGAAATATAAGTAGTTTTGATTTAGATGAAAAATTATATAAATTCTAGTACATTGAATGTGTTCGCTACCGTCTGACGTATTGTGGATTTAAGAATATCAGGGTATAACTATTTGAATTAGCGAACCTGAATTCTAAATAGCACTTCCTGAAACCCTGTCTCTTTTTTTAATCACTTTCGGCATTTTCGTAATAAAAATTTATATTACTTGTGGCAACGGCGTTATGACATTAACCATAGAAATACCAAACGACATTAACGACATTTCATGACTGCCAACCTTACTCCGTTCTAGTTACAAAAACTTGAGAAAATTATTTCATGGCCAACCGACTGCTAAAATAAATGTGAATACAGTATAGTGTCAGCCTCGAATACTCCTGCTCCAGTCCCTGTCGTGATTTTCGAACAATCGGTATACCATTTGATAGTATTTCTTTTGAGGATTTCTGAGGTGGGTTTCCTTTCCCAATCTACAGAAGGTGCACTAAAGGGTTTCAGAGTTATGGCCACGAAGCAATAAGCTTTTTTCAGTTCCCTTCGTTCTGGCCTTACATCCTTCAATATTATGGAAACATCATAACTTTAGATCCTATGCCATCCAGGCATTCTTGACCTGCAGTTGTCAGTTTTTCTCCATTGAGCTAGGTTTTGGTGAAAACATGCGTTCTCGATAAATAAGGATAAAAAGTTCTTTATAGAACTGTCAAATCCAGGCTTATCCGACATGCTTAGAATATTTCAGTTGATCTGATGATGCTCGACCGCAAATTGAATGATATTCAAAGCATGTTGATGGGTAATCAAACATCATAAGATTGACCTCTACATCTACTCATACCACCTATTTTGTTGATCGGTCAAAATGTTGTAACGGCTTTTCTCGGTGTACTCGAGCGCTAGCTATTCTTTAAGAGAAAATAGCAAACCTACCCTGGTAGCTACGAGCCGAAGACAAGGTTCCTTGTTGTCTGGGGTGTTAGCGACAACCAGTGAAAGTCAAAATCAACGTATACAAATTATATTTGTCGACTCGTCAAGGAAACATAAATGGCACTATTATAAAATTCGTACAGTGAAAGACTCGAGATCAGTGAATTTACAGGGGCAAAACGGATGGAATGAAACAGGATCCGATCTCAAACGTTATACGAGGTTTACGGACGTGTTCGCCAGCTAGAACCTAAGACGTACACTTAACGGACAGGCATCGGACTTCAGCCAGGTTGGGGGATGAAATACGACGACACAGAATTACGACGGCTCACCCTTAGGCGCATTCGGCACTCCCCGGGTATCCACACCAGCAGAGTGCTTCCCTAACCGTAGGGGTGAACACGAGCGGGAGAATTCTAGGAAGGGTAGCCGCCCCAAAGTGCCTTCTGTACCCCCCGGGTATCCACACCAGCAGGGTACGTTATTGACAGTAGTGGTGGAACTCATACTCGGGTATAAGAGGGGTGTAGACGGAGACTGAAGTTCCAATGATATATAAAAAAACGGAGTGTGGTCTTACCTATCGGTTTGGCCACTTGCACTCGTAAAATTTCCCGAACCACCCAATAAAAGTAACGAAGAAAAAAATAAAATTTTATTCTGAATCGTAGCAAAAAGAAAAGAAATCTCCCAACAAGTTTTTACGGCGGACGGCACTAATTAATCGCAAATCGTGAGTAATCGTAAGTCGACTGCAAGTTAATCGTATGTGAAGTGACCTGCGGGGGAACATCTGATTTCATAACCACAGGGGGGGTGCGGAAATCAGATGTACCCCGACTGTCGAAATTCGGTTAAATTTGCGTCGATGAAGAAAGATGTCTTAATTTCGACCCATCTGTGCTAGCCAACAAATACACGGTTATCTTCCAATTCAGGATGTTTTATACGGTGCGACATCGTTTTTCAGAACTGAAAACGCAATAAAAACGGTGCGGAATGTTTACAATTCCGAACGATGTGGGAATCCTGAATTGGAAATTTAAAAAGATTTTTTTCTAAAAATTAATTTGAAGAAAAAATAAAATTACCAAAAGGAAACTAAAGGGGTATTTTAAAATTAGAGGGTATGTTTGAAAACTACTCTTTCATTACAATGTTTAACTTTTTTTTTCATATTAGCGAAATATTCTGTGTGGTTTGTTACATTCTTTTTTCCAGGAGTTAGGTTGAGTAGCTGCTGCTAGATTTTTTTTTTTCAATCATTAATATTCAACTATTAACATTCCAATAAATGCTCTTTTATTATTATCGCAGCCCAAAAATACACGTTTTGCATGGGATCAACCAACCACCACAACAACTCCAAAGGGTCCGACCACAACAGAGGACATAGTCATTTATGAGAAGGGACAAGAAAAAGTCGAATTGGATGTACCTGATGAGCTTTTCGGATCTGGATTCACCCTATTAACCAATATATCGCAAACTGCTGGAGAACTGATTACTGTGAGTAACATGTGTAACATGTGTAACTGTAAGCAACACAGTTAAATTTTATAACCGAAATGAGGTTTCTTGCATACATTTTTTCTTCTTTTTTAATAGTGTGTGCGGCAAAATGAAATTTTCTATTTTTATACTCACACTCGAATGTGTATGGAGAGTAGAGAGAAGGAGAACGATCGCCGTACTAAAAATGTGTCTCCAAAAACGGGGAAAATAGGTGTCGCTGCGATTACAACGGGTATCGATAAGGAGTGGGGATTCAAGCGTCAATTTGAAATGAACAGCCTTCATTTTATTTAAGGTTATGTGTCATCGTGGTTTTTCTGATGATTTTTCAAATACCTTTCTTCAAATCTATATTGAATATGAGTTCTCTGAATTATATGCAATAAAATGCAAGTCGAAATCAATGAAATTCAAAAGAAATCACTGATCAAAAAAATCTGTGGTCTCAAAGCAGCGATCGTTCTCCTTCTCTCTACTCTCCATACGAATGTGATTCAACACCATCGAACTATTTATACAGTTCTAATACTTCATTGTTCAACACGTGTAGGCGCTGATGGCATTCAGTTTGTTTTTTATTGTATTAAAGAGCAATTTGTTTACATGCAACGTTTCATATAAAATTCTTGTTACAGAACACTGCGTTGAGGACTCAAAGGCTTCTTGAATCAATGAGACCTTTTTTGAGGTCCATTTTTGGTGCCAAAGGAATAGTGATAGAGGCTACCACTGACAAACCAATTTTTTCAGATCCCAATTCTGCTTCCAGATAATTGATGCAGACGAGACTGACGAATCGTTTATTTATTTTTTCATTCGTAATCTTACCATTGATCCTTCACATTTCAAAATGATTTTATTGCAGATATTTATTGTTTCACTTTGAGTATACATTGAAATAAATTTTATTTATATATAGCCGTTGCCTTCTTGCTCTTTTCAAATCACATTTTGTAGTTTTGTTTATATAAAAATGCCTTAAGTCTGCGTTGGCACATGTCACTAGACATTGGAAGAAAACATCAACTTGTCTTTATAGATTTATGTGGAAATTGAAGGTTGATCAACCTTGTAGGATCGCTTTCTACCAGTGGTTTCTCAACTGATTCAATGATAACCTGAATAGTTTTTTCTGATAAATTCCAATTTTTTGAAAGCACGTTATATTGTAAATTCTCACGAAATTACTCTTATAGTTGGGGAGCCCAAGAGTGAAATTCGTGAGTTACTCGAGCATGTCAGATTAATATAAAGGGTGATATTTTGGACCTTTTAAAGTACCTCTACCAAAAATTAGACCTGTATATAGGGGGAATTGTCTAGGACAGCCTGTCAGAATATTAAAAAAAACCATCATTGTACATACTCGAGCGTGTCAGATTAAGATAAATGTGGTTAATTACATGTTGAAAAGTATATATTCTCTTAATCTGACAATTTGAGCGGGTCGAAAATGTGTGGGAGGGCGAAAAAATTGCGAAAAAAACGTCACATGTACATTCCCGAGCGCGGTGGCTTTTTTTCATATTTTGAAGCTAATGATTCAAGAATAACAGAAAAAATATAATCTGACATTTTTAGCAAGCCAAAACAATAAAAATTGGTCATAAAGGTCACAAAAATCAGTTTTTTTAATTATCTCCTCTCCTGGGCTTCAAATTGTTTTCACATTCATTATAAAACTTGTAAAGTATAACATTTTTTACAAGTTTCGAGATATATGTCGATGAATGTACATTAGACTGGGTTTCTACCTTGACCTTGGCCTTCCCCATGTGTGTTTAGGCTCCTAGCCCTTATCACCCTCTAGCTCGAAAACTGTTGAGGGTAAGAAAAATCACTTCAGACAAAAGTAGTATATAATTTTATAATATACAACTTTCATAATGAATATAATTGATTAGAGGTACAGAAAGGGAGATATTTGAAAAATGCCTTGTTATCATCTTCAAACTGTCAGATTAAGAAAACACCCCTGATTAGAGTCAGATTAATGGGTCAACACATCTGCAACACCGAGATTAAACATCTGTATGAGAGTCTGACACACTCGAGCATGGACAAGTAACGATTTTTTTTTCATTTTCAAAGGATCGCAGTGACCTTGCTTCACGTCCGAATTATCAGTCTCTTGAAGAGTAGCTTCCTTTGGGTCCAATTAACACATCCTCCGAAAATCTGACATGCTCGAAATTTTTTTTTTACCATTTTCAACTCTTCACCACGGAATCAGATTAACAAGACACGTAGGGCATATACAGTATCTTAATCTGACACGCTCGAGTATGTACACCTGACGATTTTTTTTTACATTTTTGAAAACCTGCAGACTCTTTCCCCAACGCTGAAAGTGCATACATCATAGAACCCTTTTTTCTTTTTACCATCTAGTCTTCAAACTCCACTAAGCCTCCACGACGCTCGAGTAAATCCCGATTTAGCGTCGTCAGCTCCCCAACTATTATTCCCCATGAGCTTTTGAGTTTGATTGCATATAGGTACAATATCTCTATGCATTAACTAAAATAATAAATATAATAATATAATCTATCGAGTAGTTTAGTTGCTGATAGTTCTACTCCGTTGAAGCTACAACAGGACCACTTGAAAACTGTCAAACAATCTGCAGAAAACAAAATTCAGAAATTAATTGGCAAAACTTTGCATGGAAGGCACCAGAACGAGGTCAATCATGATTACGTCTACATATCTGCGTCGAACTGCTTGTTAACTTCCGGAAGGTTGTTTCCCGAGACAAAGGGCTTCATCTCCGCCATCAAGGACCAGGTGATTCCGACAAGGAACTACATGAAATATATCGCCAAGGATCCCTCAGTGATGGACGATAGCTGTCGTTATGGCTGTGCGACACATGAAACTATCCAGCACATCACCGGGGGATGTCAGAAGTTCGCGGGCACGGAGTACAAGAGTAGACATGATGCTGTTACCAAGAATTGGCATTAAAACACCAATTTCTAATTTCGAAAAAGGTTTCTTATTACAATTACCATCCAGATGCTATATTGGAAAATGAACATCACAAGCTCTACTGGGATCGCACGGTTCTCACAGACCGGAAAATAAATCACAATAGACCAGACCTCATATTGGTCAAAAAGGATGAGGACAGAGCACTAATCATCGATGCGGCGATTCCAAATAATAACTATCTTCTAGATAGGCAGACTGAAAATATTTTTAAGATACAGAGATCTAGAGGAACAAACCAGGAGACAGTGGAAGCTGAAAGATGTAAAGACCATCCCTATTGTCATTTCATCTACAGGCCTGATACCGAAGAAACTACCAGAAAACTTGAGGAAACTCCAGTTGGACGAAAATATCTATAGAATCATGCAGAGGGCGGTACTGCTGGGAACGGCGAGAACTGTACTCAAGTATACTTCATTCAAATTTATTTTAGCAGTCGGTTGGCCATGAAATAATTTTCTCAAGTTTTTATAACTAGAACGAAGTTAGGTTGGCACTCATGAAATATCGTTAACTCGGTCGTTAATGTCATAACGCCGTTGCCACAACTAATATCAATTTTATTACGAAAAAAAGAGACAGGGTTTCAGTGCTATTTAGAAATTAGGTCCGCTCATTCAAATAGTTATACCCTGATATTCTAAAATCCACAATACGTCAGACGGTAGCGAACATATTCAATGTGAGAGAATTATATATATAATGTTTCATCTGAATCTAAACGACTTATATTTCAGCCTCGATTTCAGCTGAATATTTCCACAATCAGAAAGATTGTGAATGAAGAGGATGACAAAGAATTTCCTTCTATTGGGAGACCCAAAAAAGTAGTGGCATTTGAGAATTTTATGTTTGAGTGAATTAATGCGAAATAAAGTTTACTACAGGATTTTCGATAAATGTCATCGGAGAATAAGTTCCCTAAAATGGATTTTTCTATTTTTCATTTGACTTGTCCTATACAATGTAAATGTCTTAAGGTACTAATAAATACCTTATTATTATCATTACATCAATGTATTAAGATGAATAACCACAAATAGGCGAAAGTTGCCCTGTTACTTGTTTATTCATGTGAAATTTTTGTTCAAAGGTTGCATCTTAACTTGAAACTTCCTTCAATTCCTTTTACTCATAATGCAAGATGATTTTTGTTGAAGAATTTAATATTCTTGTAATTATCTGTTAATTCTTTCGGGAGATACCCATTCCCAACCACTGCATCATATGCATTTCATCTTCGGGTTAATATTTTTGAAATCTACAAATGATGTAAGCCAAAGAAGATAACGAACATTAACTCTCCTCAAGCTAGTGCATATTATGGTATTATACTGATCTCTTGTATTTTCCATGCAAATAACCGGATTTGGTATGCCTTCAACACTTTGTATAAACTTCAATTACGTTCGTCACATATTTTCCGAAAAGATTCGACATTGTGATAAAATACGTAATAACAGAAACTTTTACGTAGAACGGACAACATAGCGTTGATTCAAAACCCAAAAATGTTCTGACAAGCTTCATAACCCCACATTTTCGTACTTTACAGAGTGATATGTGTCAAATTTCCATGGCCAACCGACTGCTAAAATAAAATTGAATGAAGTATACATGGGGAATGCAGAGGAGCTCCGTCTACTTCGACAGGTGCGGGTGGATCAGAAATCCAACCGACAGCAAGAAGCCGAGGAGCGGCAAGAACCCGACCACCAACACGAGCCCGAAAACCTGGAAAGGGCTACAACAGAGCTTAATCCTTTTGATATCTGAGAATGTACTAATATAACTCTTATTTTTCATCTAAAGTTTTCAGTTAGATATAATATAACCTTCACCCTTTTCTCTTTTTTCAAAAATCGATCAGTAATTCCGCGAGGAGACCCTGTAAATCAAAAGTAATAACTATTTCCGAAATTCCATAGAGGGTCGCATAAAACATTTATGTTGGTGAAAACAATTTTCCCGATGAATTTTTTGTACTCACAAAGGGAATTAATTCTCTACGGGGGTTCTGATTCTAATTGGAAATTCCGTTCGGAGGTGCATGCCTATCGATCCCGCCGAACTCGGAGCATGAAAAGATTTCATGTTGAATGGCTGATTTCTTATTCCTCCGTGCAATCAATGGCATTATGCTTCAACAGACAAATTTATTCCATTCTCACAGATGGGTATTCTGATCTATCGTATTTATTATTCTTCCCTTGTCAATGCTTTCTCCATCGAAATTCTATGAGCGACACCTGGTACCAGGAAGATATTCAAAATAAATTAGAATTTATTCAGATATTGAAACTTGCCACTACAACTACTAATAAATATAAATATCTGAATTTGGAACTAGCTACTCACCACCGCATTAGAGGTATCGAAGAAAAGCCCATGGTTTTAGTCTCAGTTTATGAAAATTCATGAAAACTATCAAGTCATAAGAAAAAGAATCTTCGTCAATGCCCTCTAAAAAAGAACAATCCTTATCTAGATGAATTTACACTCTCAAATAGCTTACATCAGGTAACTTACTATCACAGACTATATTATGATTTTCGAGTATGATCCTTCGCAAAACTTCCACTGCATATATTGTGAAAAAAGTCCAAAATACTCCAAAGAAAAAACAAATTGCATACAAATAAAAAACATCGTAGTGAAGGAATTCTGATAGACTGTAGAAACATCTGTCTATGAGGATGTTTTGATATCTAGTTAGCCTAGACCAGTTCCATCCATAAAAAATATTGCGTTACCATAGCAACGAACAATAACTCATTGGAAGTGTCAGTGTGTAGTTTGAGGTCAAAAGAGTATACCAGAGCTATGCAATAAATTGAAAGAAAGAAGTTGTCCACCGAAATCGTAAAATTCGAAAAATTTGAGTATAGAGCCATCATCAAGTACCTGTATTTAAAAGGGTAAGAGGTAAGCAGATTAACGAAGATATGCTTAATACCCTTGGTGGTCAATGTCCTTCCTTCGTGAAAAATTGGAGTGCAAGCTTCAAAAGAGGTAAATTTTCCATTGAAGATAATGACCGATGGGGAAGGCCAGTTTCTGTGTCAGTCCCCGAAAATATCGATGCAGTTCATGACATTTATCAGACCGTCGAATTGGGTTAAAACGGATATCTGAAGAACTGAATATTTCATTCGAATGCGTTCATCATTTAGTTCACGTCAATTAGGACATGAGAAAAATTGCTGCAAAATGGATCCCCAAATGTTTGAAGGTTGACCAAAAGCGTGCAAGGGTAGTGACATCGCGTTAGATCTGTGCTCGATTTCAAAACGATGTAGATTTCTTAAACCAAATTGTTACTATGGATCAGACTTGAGTACCTTTCTACGATCCAGAAACAGAGCAAAAATCAATGAAATGGCGACACTCTGGTTCTCCAAGACCTAAGAAGTTTCGTGTCCAAAAATCTGCTAGAAAAGTTCTTGCTTCAGTTTTTTTGGGATTGCCATGGAGTAATCATGATTGATTTTCTGGATAATGGTAGAACAATCACCGGATATTACTATTCGACAGTACTGACCACTATACGGGAAAACATTAAAGAGAAAAGACGCGGAAAACTATCCAAAGGTGTTTTGTTTTTGCAGGACGACGCCCCTGCACACGAAACTCATGTTGACATGCAAAAAAATTCGTGATTTGGGGTTTGAATTACTAAAACAACCCCCTTATACACCAGATTTGGCACCATCCGACTATCGTCTCTTACCTCAACTGAAAAAAAGTTTAAAAGGTCGTTAATTTTCTTCCAACAACGAGGTAATAAAAACTGTGGAGGTCTGGTGTGCAGATCAAGAAGAAACATTTTTTTTGAAAGGTTTAGAGACGTTGCAGATTCGTTGTAATAAATGTATCCAGTTAAGAGGAGAATATGTTGAGTAATAAAATATTTTGACATTGAAATTTTGTTTGGTTTTATAGTAGGCTAAGAATTTTTCAATATTGATGATTGTCGTTCTATTATAAACCTAAATGCAGGAACATTGAAATCATAACGATTGTTAATTGAATAGTGATGGCAGTTACTGTTTCTGTAGAATGTATTCTCACAGTCATACACCAATGTGGCCAACTCCAAAATGAAAATTGACGGTAAAGTAAAAATGTTCAGATTTAAAAAAAAATGGTCTACAGGAATCTCTCTGGCTAATGAGAGCTAGAGGCTAGACATCGTATCCCCTAATTACAAAAACACCTAATTACAAAAACACCTTCAACACTAGAAGAGGCCAGAAAGCCAAATCATACCTCAATTGTGATGATACCTGCGAATGATATAATAGAACTAACTATTCCCATGTTAAAACATCCTTCAGGTTTCTGAAAAGAAAACACACTGATCTAAGTTTTTTACTCATGTTCAAACAGTGACATCTCCAAAAAAAAAAATTAAATGCAAATAAATTTAATTCTATATTGATGGTCTTATTATAGTTGTGGTAAACCATAAATAAAACATTTATTCAAATTAAGATGTAATGCATTTATGATACACCATTTTCATAAAAGAATTTTGCGAGTTATTTTGTAGAGAGGTAGGTATTATTTCTTCCGATACAATTGCGGTAGCGTCATTAGCATATAGAAAAATTTTGAATGCAATATTTCCTGCGATATCGATTATATAGAGAATTAAAATTACTGTCCTCAACACTGAACCCTGGGGTACACTTCTTCCATTCAGGATGGATCTCGAGTTCACAAACTCCTGATTTGCGTTTATTACTGAGGCAAATTGTTTTCTATTTTTGAGATAACCCTTTATCCAGTTCAAGGCCTTTTCACGTATGCCAAATTTCTGAAGTTTTGCAATCAGTCTTTTGTGATCCAAGTAGATTGCAACAAAGAAAAGAACACTATCCACCTCGTCCAGAAGTGAGGGGAGATCAGGAACCCATCCAAGGAGGCAAGAAGGAAACAGGACTTGATCAACATCAGGAAGCTGAGGAGCAGCCCTGACCTGACTACCAGAAGCAGATCTGACCTCACCTGCCCGAACACTGGTAAAAAGCTCGAAAATAGCTCAATCCTTTTAATATCTGTGTTAGGTGGATGTTCCTTGAGAGAGGAGTGTGACAGACGCAAGACTGAGATCATAATGAGCTGAAAAATTGCTGCATTTTTCCTTAGTCTGAATGATTATCTTCTTGAGCATGTGGGACTGCGGCTTGCTCAACCTAATTTCCAAGTTAATTTACTTCAGACATATCAGCTGACTTTTGTTCTTAAAATACCTTCCACAGATGGTCTAAATTGGGTGGATAAAGCTGCATCAAACAGGATTTCAATGCGTCAATCTTGCTGCCGGAGAAGTATTCAGCATTATGGAAAAAGTTTGTTTTCCCTCTGATTTAAACGGATTTCCGAGGAGGATAAAAGGCACTGAAGAATATCCCACAAAGGACCCTCAGTTTTCCCGTAATGGGAGAATGGTGAATTAAATCCTCTTCCTATCTGGAAGGAGCAACAGGTAACTTTATGGCGCAGACTCTGCTTCCTGCTCAAATGAAACTATAACTCGAGTGTCACGCTTCCCCTGTTGTTGTACAACAGTGAACAGGAACAGTAGCATTCTTGTTACAGCACAAGTCACGATGTAACGGATATTTACGTCTGCGAAAGTTGCGTTTAATGTAGTGGATGAATTATGTTACAGTGAGTTTATTTACGGAAAACTGGAAATGGATTTTCTCATTATTGTTGCCGCATGAGTTTTCAATGTGAAATTAATAAGCTAGTCCCAGTCCAGCTACAATGAATGCTATAGAGTGTTGATTTCGGTCAAGTGCAGCGTGCATCTTCAGAAGAAAATTAGCAACTAGGCTTTTTGAATATACAGAAAATTCTCTTTCGATACTCACCAAAAGGAAAAGTGCCAATTCAGTGAGTTTACTTTATCCAAAATCATTCTCATCTTTGAAATGTGGAGATATATCTACACATTACTGCAGTATACTGCAGTATACTGCAGTATCATCATTCATAACAGAGGGGCTCTCTTGTTTTTTCGGTGCTTTCAGTTACGGCTGGCGTTTGTATGATGAACAACAGCAGTCCTAATTATATGACGATTAAGCTGAAGAAGTCTTATACAGATGTTGCTAGTTTTTATGAGATAGAAGGTCAAGGTGTGAAAGATTTTCACAAAAAGTATCGGATTATTAAAGCCAATTACTAGAATATAACTTAGGGTTTTTCTTCTATCTGTAGAAATGAAACAAAGCTAAATGGAAAAGCTTCAAGAATGGTTTTTTTATGTTTATTTTTATCACATATCTCAATCGATTTAGAAATTCAAAATTCTCAGTGGAAATTTAGGTAGCAGATCTGAAAAACAACTAAAACATGGTATATGTTGTCCTTTCAATTTGAAACTGAAGTTTCAGCAAGTGAAGAAGCAATCAAATACATTTTCAATTTTTCAGTTGGTATATCTTCAATGGATTTTTTAACATGTAATCCGTGATTTCCCTGTTTTTCGCAGAAGCCCACACGATATTTCATATTGAAGAAGCCCGAGTCCAAAAAGCTACTGTGATAGAGAAACACGTGTATTTACTTGGACTTTTAGCAAGTATCAAATACATCAATACAAGGAATTTTAATTTTTTGTTCAATCATAAGTTTTTGGCGAAATACAAAGAACATCGTGTACGAATATAGTTAGGACATGATTTCAATACTGATTCAGACTCCTCAAAAAGTCCTGCATCTGCACTAAAAGCCTGTACAGGGTATCCCAAATTGCTTGATTTGCTGTTTCTGATACTTCTAGACTGAATGAATCCTTGGCCGATTTTCTTGGAAAGGCCATCGTTTCAAGATATCTCTATTTGTCTTGAAGTTATAATAAAATTTTGATATTTTGTCGATTTCGAAAATGTGAAATAAAAACGATATGTCACTGGGATTTGTACACTATATAATTTTTTTTATCTACCAAGGTGAGAAAAAACAACACCGTTGTTTTGAATAAGAATGCATTCTTCTTTTGATCTCATATAATACAATATATGTATATGTAAAGGGGGAGTTTTTGACTCAACAGTAGATACTTGAAGTCAAAAGAAACACATTTTTTTCGAATTGGCTCGGTTTTAAAGATACAGACTTTTGGAAAACCGTAAGAAATTCTTATTTCTATCTCCCAAACGGTTGTATTGAAGAAATTTCGAAATATAGTTTTTCTTTTATTTGATCAATCTTTTTCGAACACAAGATATCATCCACGTCTTCCAGTTTTTCTCATTATGACCATGATGTACCATAAAAATACCAAAAATTCAAAAAACCTAACTCTTGAAACTAAGTTGGACGCTATCTAAAGAATATATGAACGATTTGTAAAATGAAAGTATTCTTCATATAATGCGCTGTTTTCGAACATTTGGATGTTCAAAAATCGAAAAGTAACTGTGAAATTTAAAAAATTGGGAACTTTGGCTGAATACAATTCTGTTTAAAAGATCCACAGATGATGTGTAGTGACACAGATTAAGCTAGTTATTCTGAAGGTAATTTTGTTTTTTCAGGGGTGGACATTTTCATTATAAAAACTTAAAATAGATATATTTTTTATAAGGGCGAAATCGGAAAAAATGGTATAGAAAATATAATAGTGAATCTTTTGATCTCTAGAATCCACTGTTGAAATATTTGTACGAGTCAAAGACTCACCCCCCTATTTAATAAAATGTCGATAGATTACTAACATCTTCAAATCAAAATCACCAATAAAGAGTAATAATAACTAACTCTAGAGTGTCTCATACATTATTCTATGAATGAAGTGAACATGGAATACCTATACTTCATTCAATTTTATTTTAGCAGTCGGTTGGCCATGGAAATTTGACACATTTCACTCTGTATAGTACGAAAATGTGGGGTTATGAAGCTTGTCAAAACATTTTTGGGTTTTAAATCAACGCTATGTTGCCCGTTCTACGTAAAAGTTTCTGTTATTACGTATTTTATCACAATGTCGAATCTCTTCGGAAAATATGTGACGAACATAATTGAAGTTTATACAAACTGATTGAAGGCATACCAAATCCAGTTATTTGCATGGAAAATACAAGAGATCAGTATAATACCATAATATGCACTAGCTTGAGGAGAGTTAATGTTCGTTATCTTCTTTGGCTTACATCATTTGTAGATTTCAAAAATATTAACCCGAAGATGAAATGCATATGAGCAGTGGTTGGAAATGGGTATCTCCCGAAGGAATTAACAGATAATTACAAGAATGTTAAATTCTTCAACAAAAATCATCTTGCATCAAAATAAGTAAAAGGAATTGAAGGAAGTTTCAAATTAAGATGCAACTTCACCGTTGAACAAAAATTTCACATGAATAAACAAGTAACAGGGCAACTTGCGCGTATTTGTGGCTATTCATCTTAATGAATTGATGTAATAATAATAATTAGGTATTTATTAGTACCTTAAGACATTTACATTGTATAGGACAAGTCAAATGAAAAATAGAAAAATCCATTTCAGGGAACTTATTCTCCGATGACATTTATCGAAAATCCTGTAGTAAACTTTTCGCATTAATTCACTCAAACATAAAATTCTCAAATGCCACCACTTTTTTGGGTCTCCCAATAGAAGGAAATTCTCTGTAATCTTCTTCATTCACAATCTTTCTGATTGTGGAAATATCCAGCTGAAATATAAGTCGTTTAGATTCAGATGAAACATTATATAAATTCTCTTACATTGAATATGTTCGCTAGCGTCTGACGTATTGTGGATTTTAGAATATCAGGGTATAACTATTTGAATGAGCGGACCTGAATTCTAAATAGCACTTCCTGAAACCCTGTCTCATTTTTCAATCACTTTCGGCATTTTCGTAATAAAAATTGATATAAGTTGTGGCAACGGCGTTATGACATCAACGACATTTCATGAGTGCCAACCTAACTTCGTTCTAGTTACAAAAACTTGAGAAAATTATTTCATGGCCAACCGACTGCTAAAATAAATTTGAATAAAGTATACTTGAATGCATCATAATAGAAAAGGTGATTATTTCCAAAAAAGAAGCATTGCCAGAGATATACTTAGACAACTTTCAGAATGGAATCACAAAAATACCTAAGTACATTATTATTCAAGCAGGATATTTTATTCGGGAATCAGTGGATGGGAACACATGATCTTATTGACTGGCCAACAAATTCACCAGACCTCCATTCTATGGATTTTTTCGTATGAGGATATGTTGAAAATAATATTTTCCAGTCATAAATAGGGCTGATTTAGAACAAAGAATCATGAGCGTCTTCAAAGACATTTGATGAAAGATTTGGTTGTCTCTTCAAAAAAACAAGTTCACCAATGGACTCCTCTCAACGTTTTTACCTATCTAGTCTAGAATTGGAATATACCCGCAACAGCCAAAATCAAGCAATTTGGGACACCCTGTACAATCATTCGTGGAAGACCCTGTAAATGTATAGCATGATCTTCCCTGTATAAAAAAGAAATTTCAATTGTTCCCAACAAAAATGCATGGAAGCTCATCAATCATCAAATATCATCAGAGAACATAGAGGATGGTTCGAAATCCTGAGCTTTACTTTTCATTTTGATCTTCTGTATCCCGAAAACTTTTATCCACAAGATACCAAACATTTAACCGAAAGCCATTTTCCATAAAAATGTTTCCGAATCCTTCCTTTCGGATATCTGCAACTCAACCTATCAATTGTCGCAACAAAGAATGTACCATTATATATATTATACCTTCCCAGATTTTTATTCCATTCTTGTTACCTTCGAACAGAAACCATTTTCAAAATTTAAATTTCAACTTTCCTGTGTTTGCATGAACTCAGATTTTTTCTTCGTGTAGTTTGGAAGTCTAAATAAATGGACGGGTAGTCTTAATTTGAAGGGTTTTCAGGGTAATGTACCTCTATTAATGAAATGAAGTTATAACTTGAACGAAGCCATTTGGGAAGCGGCGGGTCCTAACAAACAGAAGAAAGTTAATGTACTCGGGGGCGGTCGGATTCAATGTTAAAATAAGTAAGAATCACAAATTGATTTTTCATTCGGAGTTCGAGTGGAAGGAGCCCAGAAGATTTTTGATAAAAATATACATACTCATGTTTTTGTCGCAACAATCTATTTTTCTTCTTTTATAAATATCGCAACCTATAGTATCGTTCCAAAATAATATGTGAAATTAAGGATATCGATCAAGGAACAAAACCATAGAATGCTATTCTTTCAACGACATTTCGGGGCCTTTATTGGGACTTATTCAGGCAAAAATAGAAACACTTTATGTTGAAATAGATAAAAAATTTAAATATTATGAATATCAACAAATAAATATTCAGTATTAAATAATAGGTTGGCAAGAACAATTGAACATGAATAAATTGAACACATATGACATAATATCCAAATGTGATCAAGAAACTGTGAAAAATTACGTAATCGAATAGTTATTATAAATAACTAATATTCAGTATTAAACAATAGGTTGACAAGGACAATTGAACATGAATAAATTGAACAAATATAATATAATATAATATCCAGATCTGAACAAGAAAAATTACGTAATCAAAGTGTTATTATAAATAACTAATATTCAGAAGATATAAAATAATAGATTGGCATGAACAATTGAACATAAACAAATTGAACAAATATGACATAATATCCAAATATGAAGAAGAAACTGTGAAAAATTATATAATCAAATAGATATTATAAAAATAAATAATCAGAGAAAACGAAAAGAAATGATAACCATGTGTCCAGTACCCAGTTACTGAACCAAGTATACTTGGTTTTACCCTATTCAAGCCATCGTTTTCATATTTGTTTCAGGTATTTGATCACAATAATATAGAAATGAGGTGAAAGACATGTGATATTTGATAAATGGGAGAAAACGAATACGACATAATAAGGTAGATATGCAATACAAGAAGGTTCGTGCTAATTGATATTGAAGGAAGGATTCTGGCGTGATTTCAACGAAAATTTATTCCACACATCAATTGAGTTATGGGTGTCCGAATCCTCGAATCTGTATGGCGAATGATACTAACCTCAACGAAACAGTGGTAATTCTGATGGATGATGCTGGATACATAGCATCGGCATTGGCTTTATTGATTATAGGAGTTCTGGGCTTCTTTCTCAATCTTTTCGTGATAATCTTGATGCTCAGAGATAAGCAGGTGAGTGAGGTTCAATTTTTCCGAGCTACGTGGACTAAGTATCTCGTGAATATCTTGGTTTTTCAAAAAAACATAAACAGGGTGAGTAAAATGTTCACCGAACTTTTTGGGGGTGATAAAACATTGAAAAATAGGTATAGTTTGACAAATAAACTCATGGCCCAAAGTGAATAAAATCTAAAACAATTTCGTTTCGTTGAAAAAAATTGAAGTATTCGATGGAGCGAAGGAAATTACATGAAAAAAGGACTTTTATCCAAATACAAAAAATTTAACCGCTTTCGAGATATTTGAGTTTTTGTCATCGGTGAATCTCGCGATGAATGAATCTGCTGATATCATGTTACTACAAAAACTCAAATATCTCGAAAACGATTAAATTTTTTTTATTTGGATAAAAGTAGGTACCTTTTTCATGTAATTTTCTCCGCTCCATCGAATGCTTCAATTTTTTCACCTAAACGAATACGACTACAGAAATTGTCCCAAAAAATCATGACTAACCCTCTAAAACCTCTAAAAACACCCCATATCATAATATAAGAAATAAAGAAGTGTAATGAAAAAATTCACTTCAACAACATACATTTATGCGCAAAATTTCAATCTGTTGGCATTCCCCGTTTAGAAGTTGTGCGGAGAAAGTTTTTTAATTTTATTAACTTTGGAAGGATATATCTCCCTTAATATGCATTTTGGGCCATGAGTTTATTTATAAAACTATACTTCAATGTACTCACCTTCAGAAAGCTCCGTACATATTTTTGACTCATCCTGTATATCTCAAATCATGAGATTTCCAATCAACTATTTCTGGCGAATATAAAAGAAGGAAGTGTTTTTTCATGAAATTTCAACGGCCTGTATATTTCCAACAGTACCAAATACAATGAAATAGCCCCTCACATACATGAGTTCTTATACAGAGTGGTTCATAATGGAGTCAGTCCCGTGTTTGCGAGGCTTATAAATAACTTATGATAGGAGAACTTTAGATTTACCAAACATTTCTCATATGATTTCTTGTATCTTATATATCTTTTCAGGCATAAGAGAGAAACCTTCACAAGAATATGTAATTTTTCCACAAAAAAGTAAATTTTCAATATGTCCAAGAAAATATAACATGATATCAATTTTTTCGAATTCTGCTAAATGGTCTTACATACGTGATTTGATAGCTTCTAAGACATAATCGAGCTTGGAGTTCCTCTACACTTAACATGGGCAAATCATTCTGCAGGCTATAGCATGTTTTTTTATATGCAGAAATGTGAAAAACATTTATATACAGTAGAGTATGCAAAAGATTTGAGCACTCTTTGGCTCCCTCATCAAAAGTTATAAGCCTCTCAAATACGGGACTTCAATGAGAACCACCCCGTATAATGTTTTATGGTGGATTTTCATCGAGTTTCTGTCACTGCTATTCAAATCTGGAGAGTGATAAAACTAAATTCCAAGAGCCAAGGCTGAAAATGACGTATGTATTCATGAATTGTGTAGAACTGTAGAACTACGCGATATTCAATGGGTAACAATCTAGGGATGCAAAATCCATATGAGAACTGTAGAACCTTTATAAATTCAACATAAATTATCTGAACTTGATTACTTTTGTTGAAATGAAATATACAGGGTTTCCCAAAACTAGTGAATCAAACGTCACATCACGATAGAGTAGACCAAATATTATCGAATTATACCAACATTGGTTCAACGAAAATGTACCGTTTCCAAAATAATCAGAATTTTATTGAAATACCTAAAGTTGCCGATTTTCGAACTATTTTTCTTAATCACAGGGCCAGTTTGTGAAAAAGGATATCGATTTTAAATTATATTGAACTAAGATTATTGTTTTATCTACCCTAATTGAAATTATTTCAAGTAGTTAATCGATAACCTAAGTAAATGTAAATTAAAACAATTGTTTTTTCTAAATAATTTTTGTTACTCAGTATAATACCCCTCTATAGGGGTGATAATATGGGAGAAAAACGCTATCCTTAATCACAAATTGGCCTTGTGATTGAAAAAATAGTTCGAAAATCGGCAAGTTTAGGTTAGGTTTTTTCAGAAACCGTACATTTTCGCTCAACTAATGTTGGTGTCATTCGATAGTATTTGATCTACTCTATCGTGGTGTGACGTTTGATTCACTCATCGAGATAGAATAGAGAGGAGACGCTATGAGATTCAATAGTGCTAGAAAAAAACGGTACCACTAGGCGTGGCTAAGTCTGGGACCAATATGGCGGATAGAACAGGGTCGGATTCAGTAAACTTTCAAGCACCGGGAGAAGATAGGATAACGAATTATATGTTGAAGAAATTGCCTAGAAAAGGAATAGCAGCCTTGACGAATATAACAAACGGAGTGATGAGGACCGAATACTACCCAAAGAGATGGAAAACTGCAGAAATGATAGTTTTCAACAAGCCAGGAAAGGAACGGAAATTTCCTCAAAATTATAGACCGATCAGCCTACTATCAGCACTAGGAAAAGTCGTCGAGAGGGTTATCGCCAAAAGGCTAAATGAGGAAACAGAAATGTTGAAGATAATCCCACCCGAACAATTTGGATTTAGACGAGAACACTCGACTGAACTCCAATTACTACGGCTCATAGAATACGTCACCGAAGGAATGCAGACAAAACAGGCCACAGGATTAGTTCTGATGGATATCGAGAGAGCTTTTGATAGAGTATGGCATGAAGGCCTAATCTACAAGATGAAAAAAGCAGGATATTCGACCAAGCTATGCAAGATTATAAGGAACTAT
Organism: Coccinella septempunctata; assembly: GCF_907165205.1. NCBI lineage: Eukaryota > Metazoa > Arthropoda > Insecta > Coleoptera > Coccinellidae > Coccinella > Coccinella septempunctata. The sequence goes on from NC_058191.1 coordinate 1,736,283, forward strand.
CTGAGGAATAGAAACTTTTATGTGAAGATAGATGGAGCAACCTCTCAAACCAGACAATTGGAAGCGGGAGTGCCTCAAGGATCGGTACTTGGACCTCTACTTTACGTAATATACGTTTATGATATCCCGAAGAATGCTAGGAATATGCTCACCTTGTACGCAGATGACACAGGAATAGCGTTCAGACATCGACGCCCAGAGATCATACACCGGAGACTGCAGGAAGCCATAGATGAATTACTCAAATGGTGCATCAAATGGAAAATCCAAATCAATGGAAGAAAGACTCAAGCAATATTACTGCAAAAGAGAAGATTGAGGATGGAAGAAAACCTTGAAGTTGATGGACAAGAGGTTGAATGGAAAAATGAAGCAACATACCTAGGAGTGACGCTTGACAGAGGACTTACATGGAAAAACCACATCAAATGTGCTGTTGATAAAACAAAAGCCGCAATGAGTAAACTTTATCCACTCATAGGCAGAAGAAGTCATATGAATAAGAACATCAAGTTGACGATGATTAAAACTATTGCGCGACCACAACTCACATATGGATCGGCGGCATGGGGCTTCGCAGCCAAGACCCACATCAAGAGAATACAGGCCACTGAGAATAAACTCCTTAGAATGGCGATGGACGTACCCTGGTTTGTTAGGAACAAACAAATCTACAAGGACTTGGAATGGGAACCAGTTACAGAATTTATGAAGAGAAAGGCGGAAAGGATATTCGACAAAGCCAAACAACATCCAAATGAGGAACTACGAAGATTAGTCGACTACGACCCAACAGAAGAAGCTAGAAGGTCAAGAACCTACCAACGAAGACCGAGAGATCAGTTAAGGATTTAAATGTAACCAAAGAAGAGCTTAACCTATAAAAGCTATAGGCAGCATACAAATATCAACACGACTACGATCGTGTGAGAGTCCAGAAACCATAAGAGTCAACTGGTTAATAGGCAAAATGCCCGGAACCTATGAAGAAGCAGTTAAGGGTTTTTAGTGGGTCTCGAGCTCAGAGAGTGAGAATCCCCACACTGTTCCCCCTCAGGAGAGGGTGTGTTCGTCTGTTTGCAGATTTTCCCCCTGCTACACAAAAAAAAAAAAAAAAAAAAAAAAAAAAAAAAAAAAAAAAAACTTTCAAGGAGATGTATAGGTATATTCTTGAAAGTGAGCACCCAAACAAAGTTTTTACTCGGTTTTTGAGAAATCTGAATAAAATGTGACAATTTTTACTAGTTTATACCCAGATGAACAAAAGGAAAATAATATAGATTTGTGGAAATAAATGATTTATTGGCCTTTAAACAAAATAATTTTTTTTATTATAGTGCCTCATACTAATTTTTTCATTTCGCTTTCTTTTCATTAAATATGTCATTCTTACATTAATATATTTATAAACAGCGCTTTTAATTAATAAATATCTGTGCCCATCAAGTACAGATTGGTTTAAACTATGTACAACTAAATCTAAGAATTCATTTGTATTGGTGAATTCTCTGAGTATTCTATTGGTCAAAACATCCAAATAACATCTTTAGATGGATATTGTGAGTAATTTTCTTTTCCTGGGAGAATTCTCTATAAGAGAGCTCATCTGATTTGAAATTCTTGGTAAATCGTCAGTCTTTTGTGGACTAGTTTCAGAAGTTGGTAGAGCAGATTTATTTACGACTGCGTCAATAATCTCCGTTTGGTGTGAAATCACAATATCAGAAAGAATTCTTATTTTTGGTGGTTGAACTGCTTCCTCCTATAATGGAAAGAAATTTAAGTAAATTCCTATACAAAAGCTAGTATATCTAGTCTTCACAAAATAAGGTAAAATTCCTCATTTTCCTTGCTTTCAGGCTCCAGGAAAAATTAAAATTTCACAACAACAAATTACTTTCTCAAAATCAATCATCATATAAACGTGTAGGTATTTTTCTTACCTACCTCATATATTGTGGGAACCGCATTTCGTTGCAAACGAACTAAGCTTTGTGATGTCCGATCAAAACATTCTGCTGTAAAATGTTTGGAACAAAACACCTCATAATTCGAAGATTGCCAGATTCCTTGGTTAACAAATTTCACCCAAGATATACACGTCTTAGTGGGTCTTTAGGAAATCTGTTAAAATGAAGTTAATCGAATATCAAATATTTTCTTCAGACGATAATAATATAATAATATAATAATTATTATTATATAATTATTAATAATATAATAGCCAGTTAACGAACATATACAAATGACAAGGATATCATCGGACACTTGGGAAAAACACTTTCATCAATTATATGGCAAAACCAACAAAGTGGTATGTGAGTATGGGGATGTGGAAGAACATGGGAATTGGTCAATATCCCAAGAGAAAATACGTCAAACACTCAATGCACTAAAAAATAGAAAATCACCTGGTTTGGACGAGATAACCAATGAAATGCTGAAATACGGAGGGGATGACCTAATTCAGGAGCTGCACACCTTGTTTAACAGAATAATTACCACAGGAAGAATACCAGAACAGTGGAAACAAAGTATTACAATACCCATATTCAAAAAGGGAGAGAGAGCCCTCCCCGAAAACTATCGAGGAATAAGCCTCCTAAGCACAGTATCGAAGCTACTAACAAAAATAATATCAGACGAGGTAGTCTCAACAGGAATATCCGAGGAACAGCAAGGCTTCAGAAAGAACAGATCGACGATAGATGCCATATTTACCATCAGAAACCGAAAAAGCCATAGAATTTAACAAAACGGCCTATATGTGCTTCATTGATCTCACCCAGGCATTCGATAGAGTAGGGGAAAGTGGGGGAATTGGGAACACTTAATTTCAAGCGCTGAAAAATTATACAAAAAATCAATAAAAATATAAAACTTCCATTAAAAAATTAACTCTGCTCTTTATGTACTAATCGGAAACAAAAAACTATAAAAAATCAACGTTTCCTGAAAAATATCAACGAAAACAAAAAATACTATCGTTTCTATTTACCCGACACCCTATGGGGTAATTGTGAACAGTCCCATGGCGAATAAAAATGAAATGGGATAATTAGAAATGGCACATATCACAAAAGTATCAAGTATCCACTGTTGTTTCTCTCAGTTGCAGCTCAGCTTAATGTAAGCTTTTCGTTTCTTAAATCTTCGAACACACAGCGGGGATATTCACTTTTATATTTCGTTTCAGTCTTCTTTTTATAATTTCTTGGTATCTAGAAACAACACATTTCAACGTTAAAATATTTTTTGAACTATCAACCAGAGCAGCACAAAAGTGATTGGAAACGCAAGGGATATAAGGGGCGTTCCCAATTACCCACCTGATATCGTTTCTAATTACCCCAAGTTATCAAAAGAATTAAAAGTGGCTGGCATTCACTTATCCATTTTCTTTCAACTTCAAATCACGTAGGTTTAGAAAACACATAGTACCAGTATGGAATCAACGAAATATGGCACATCTAAACTTCAAAATAAGATAGTTACATCTGTTATAACACACGGAAAAATTAAAGTTGAAATGCGAAAACAATTCTTTGACTCGCCGTTACAAGAAATATGCAACTTATCGTCGCAACTTTTGACATACGCCCTGAGAATCGTTAGATGCATCCGTTGAAAATGTTGAAGACAGGGTCGCACATGAGGAAGTATTTTTTATCTAGCTGTTCCCAATTACCCGCCGTTCCCAATTACCCCACTCTCCCCTACGCCTCACGGACATAGTGCGACTACTAAAACAACGAAAAGTAGATACAAACATAATAAGACTCATTAGCGAACTAAATACCAACACCTCAACATTCATCAAGACGGAATCGGGGCTGACGAAGGAAATACCAATCGCGTCAGGGATACGACAGGGAGACAGCCTGAGCCCAATACTTTTTAACGTGGTCATGGATGAGATCATAAGACAGGTTAAGAGCAAGAGTCGAGGATACAGAATGGGAAGAAAGGAAATTAAAATCATGTGCTACGCGGACGACGCTGTGATAATTTCTGAAAATGAGGATGACCTTCAGAGACTTCTCTATGCTTTCGAACGAGCGGCAGACTGTTTCAACATGATTATCTCAACCCAAAAAACCCAATGCCTTTCTGTATCTAAGGAACCGAGAAGATGCAAGCTGGCAGTGTATAATAAGAGTATCGAGCAAGTAATGTCGTACACATACCTTGGCTCTAAAATAACAAGTAGCAGAAATTTAAAAGAAGAGGTGCAGAGCCAAACAACAAAAGCTTCCCTGATATCAGGATACCTACGCGATATAGTATGGAGGAACAAACACTTGAGCACAGCTAGCAAGGTCAGAATTTACAAGACGTGTGTGAGGCCAGTCATGACATACGGCATTGAAACACGAGCCGAAAATGCTCAAACCAAAAGACAACTGAGAACAACGGAAATGCGAGTACTGAGAAGTATAACGGGCTATACATTGTACGACCATAAGAGAAGTGAGGAAATCAGAGAGATCTGTGGACTACAAGACGTGGTGAGATGGGCCAGAACAAGACGAAGACACTGGAGAGACCACGTAGATAGGATGCCCGACAACCGACTACCCAAAATAGCAAAAACAGAAAAGCCCAATACCTCGAGACTCCCAGGAAGACCACCAAAACGATGGTACGAGAGCTGGACGTCGGCATCCCAAGAATGAGGAACATTGCAGAAAACACAGGACTAAGTCCTAACGTAAGATGAAGAAGAAGAAGAAGAAGATAATAATATACCTTACTATCAGAGTATCAAGATAGAAATGGAAGTATTACGAATACGGATCTGTTTATTACTCATTCTCACCTATGAAATGTGATTCCTGTGATTTTCTTTTTATCTACCTCGTCTCTGCTGGAACAACTGCTTAGAGCACATGACATCATTTTATTGTCCAATATGAATCGGGAAAATGAACGCAATTTTGTAAATGTGACCAGAATTGAACTCTAAAAAACGCAAAACTGACAGAAAATTCATGAATGTCAGAGTCTCGTACCAATATGGCGGATCTGATACCATTTTAGTCGAATGATGACTTCTCTCTATTATTCTATCTCGATGGATTCACTAGTTTTGGGACAACCTGTATACTGATAGTTATTAAGTACATATATACTAAATACATAGATTATAATTTTAATTATCTAGCAATTAAGATGAAAATCTCACGATTGAATATAATATTCACTTCCTCGACAAAGCGTATGAATACTAAACACTTTATTGGCACCATATTTTGGCGAAGCCTTGATCATTGATGCTTCCTTATGGCGGCAATGCATATAATCCGTAATATTTTGGGCATATTATAACACTAATTCCAATTTGAGACCTAACTATATTCGGTAAGGAGTAAACAAGTCATTGAATTTGATGAAGGAGCAGGTCAGAAGACTATAGTAATCCAGAGTTGGTAGATCGAACAAAAAATGACTCAAGTCACTTTGTCAACTTGCTTCACGTACCTAATAATTGTGCTGTAATAATATTAATGAGTTCGCTTTGATAGGACTGGATCATCTGGGCGCTTGGTCTTATGGACCGTTTCATTAGAAAAATATTAAAGCCTTGAAATTTATTGCAATTGAAATTTACAGATCATGTAGTGAGCTTTCAAAATATTACAATTTGTACATAGTGAAAATCTATTCTTTTTCAAGATAATAAAAAATTTTCTAGAACGGCCGATGGTTCACAAATAAACATTATAAAAGTTGTAGAACATAAAATTTGCGACAAATTTCGCTGAAGACCTTTTTTCATACGGTCAACCGTTTTTGGGATAGAGAGCGTAAAGTGCGCAGCCTTGTTAAACATATTATATGTATAAGTATCTTAACTTTGCACTAATTTATCTTCATCTTACGTAAGAATAAAAGCAGGAAAAATATTTTATTCAATGTTTACTCAGCAGCTGTATAATTTTTAAAGTTTACTTCAGGACAAAACGAAAATTTAGAAATGTTTAAGGATGTGAAGAATAAATTTACATACAACATACAACATTGACAACATTTTCATTGGATAGGTAATGAATCTCCTTAATTAGCCTATTTTCGTTCAATGTATTACCTTTGAGTATTCAATATTCAATAGTCCTACATACTCTTTTCGCCTAAAACAGCAGTTGGGTGAATGAGTCACAAGTGATAAACTGCAAAATGGAAACTTACGTTTGTATTTTTCAGCTTTGGACGCCTTTGAATATCATACTATTCAATTTGGTGTGCAGTGACTTTTCGGTTTCCATCTTTGGGAATCCTTTCGCTCTTCTGTCTGCACTAGCTCACGGTTGGATCTTCGGAACTATGATGTGCCAAATATACGGATTCTTCATGTCACTTTTAGGTGAGTATTTTAACGATATTCACAATAATATGTTCAAAACAAGTTCACGAATTTTGTCAATCCGGTCTCAAAAAAATGATTTTAATTTAACAGTTCGGTCAAAAGTTTAACGCCCAACACAACGCAAAGATTGTGGGTAGTAAAGGAGCCAAAACTCTCCCAGGAATTGGTCCGCTTGGAAGTAGTAACGACCTTATGATGGTAAATTCTGATAATCTTTATTTTGGCTGGATTAATAATTTGTAATAAGGTGATACTTTTATTCCAAAATTTTGTACCACTTCACATGAAGAAAGAAATATACAGGATCCTTGAAAATTTTCATTGTTGAATGAAGCGAAAGGTTGCCAATGAAAAGCACACTTTCCATGTGTTTGGTTCATTAGGAGTCCAGTTATAGATTTCACGCGGACATCAGTTTCTCTGGGTTGTCCCCGATCTAATTGGACATATGGCTCATGGGTTGCCTCATCAAGGATGGCTACCTTCAATTAATTTGACAATAATTCAATAAATTTTTTCATGTTCTACTCGATAGCGGTTGTACCAAAGGCTCTCAATAATATTGAACTACTCATAGGTTGATAGGTTCACATAAGAGTGATGATAAGTTTATTTGTTTCTCATTTGTAAACGTCAGTTTCCAAAAACACAATATTAATCAAGAAAGTTTATTTTATCAAGTCACTAGCTTGTAAAACTGACAAATAACTTGCAAAATTTTTACAAGTTAGTAGTATTATTTACATTAGAAAATTTTGTTTTATCGTCATATATGTTGAAAATCATGGTACAGTTGTTATTTCCAGTAACACAGATTTTTGATGATGAAAGAGTTGATACTGATGATGATGAACCATCTGTTGACTCAGAAACTGCTGAACTCGAGAACTGCAGAAAATTCGTACTCTCCTTACTACCAAATAATTTGCTAGACATTTCGATTTTTTTGTTGACCGAATCATCGACATAACTCATCGCAATTTCGGTGCTCTTCCACCCTCCTGCACGCTTTAGTGTTAAAATATCTCCACCCGAATCCGCAACCATAGTGGCTCCAGTTCTGCGAAAAGAGTGGCCGGTGTATAACTCTGGGTCTTTTAAACCTAAATATTTCGCTATTTGCTTTGGGACACCACCAATAGTGTGCTGGCCAGCATTAAAGGAAATGCACTTTCCATGTCGGTATGTCAAAAAAAATCTTAGGCTTTCAGTTCCAGGGGGCCGAAGATTTACATATTTTCTGTATAACATGCAGGGCTTGAAGCTGCAGCCATCATCGGTTATGGTGAATCTGAAATGACAACTAAACGTCATATTTTTCAATAAATTTTTTAAGGGAAACAAACCTGCGAAGAGGGGCATTTTCTTTCATTTCCAAGCAGCTTTTCAGCATAGAACATTTTGCCCATAAAGTATTAGGGCTGAATCTAGCTGATAGTTGATTCAAGTAGACCAACAAAACATCTTCAGTTACCCCAATCACACTATTTTTGTTTTGCCACTTTTTGAAGTCGTCGTATTCTCGCTCGTACCTTGAAGCTGATTTTGCAGATAATAAACTTGAAGCTACACTGCTGGCTGCCTCAATAAAATTTCTTTTGGTACATTCATTTTCGCTTTCGCCAAAACAAATGTAAAGAAAAATAAACAGACATGTTCATGGCAACGCTTCCATAGCTTACGACATTTGCGACAAATTATTGAGATTTTTTTGGAATTTATCTAACCTTTTTACAAATGAGAAACAAATAAAATATAAAACAATACACGCAAGGTAACGGGTTTTACTGGCTCAAGAAGGTAACTGACTCGCCTGCGGCTCGTCAGTTATATCCCCCATTCGCCAGTAAAAACCCTCTTACCTTGCTAGTAATGTTATATTCTATTTATATTCCCAGTTTTCCCTACTATGTATTGAGCATTAGCTTAGATGTTGGTTTATTATAACCAAAAATAAACCTGTGAAATTTGCAGATTTGTGGCAGGAAAGCTGCATCATAAAAATTCTTCATGTAGAAAGTTTCAGGAATTATCCACATCCCACCATTCGTAATCATAACTGAGGAAGAAATATTTCGAACTATAACAATAATGAGTACCTACCTACATACACTAAGCAGCAAATAAAGTAGGAACCTAAGTAATCGCCTAAGTTTGATTATCTTTAGACATTACTTTGGTGAGAGACGCAAAGCAGTATCATTTGTATGTCAGTGGCGCAAGGTATTCTTATTCCATCCCTGCTTATTGTACAGGGTGTGAGTAAAAGACACCCAGAAATTTCCGTTTTTCGGTGAAGATTTTGGGAATAGAGAGTTTATTATGCTGGCCGGATTGTTAGTTAAACAACTCTTAACATTATTGCCACTTTTCAGGAACATTGCGTTGCTATGGGAATACATATCACATATTTTAGGGAATCATCTGGTTTTCTTGAAACTCTAGCTATAACTACGACGTTTCATTGCCGATATTGGATTTTTGGCAGTGGTGTGAGCACCATCATTGGTCTTCACGTAACTGGACGCAGGGTTTTAAGGCATACTTTTTCTACAGTGTGTAAATATAGAGAAGCCATAAATTTACGTTTTTTGTCTGAGAACTCTGAAATCGTGACGGCCTTACCAATGTCTTTCTTTGTGTTGGGTGGATTGTTAAGTCGATATCTTTACATGTTTACGTAGTTTTCTCGATACTTTGATACCGCCATATCATGACATTCTGTTTTTCTGGTGACAATATCATATTTTTATAGAACAAAAGCAGATAGCGTCTAAACTGCATTACGGATATCTTATATTTGAAATGATCAACACCACTGGCAATACTGGCAGTACTGGCACGCAGAAGGAGAAACATGATTAAAAAAAAAACTTGTACTTGTACCTACTTGTGGTACTGAATTTTTTTAAGGCTTGTTTGATTCATCGTTCGAAATAAGATATTTATATCTATCAATCAGGATTTTCTCAGTAATTACTGACATTCAATTAATGAAATTGAATTTGTTCCTTCTACACAGGTATAACATCGATAACGACTCTCACCGTACTTGCCTTCGAAAGATACATGATGGTCTCGAGACCTTTTCAAAACTACATAATCAGCAGAAGAAGTGCCACGATTCTGGTTTTAGGAATTTGGACTTATTCCCTTGCGCTGACAGTGCCACCTCTGGTTGGATGGGGTAAATATGTGAACGAAGCTGCAAATATCAGGTGAGTGACAAGTTTCATAATGAAGATGTAGATGTAACTTTTATAAGGTGTTGAGTTTCACTACGACCTAAAGATATATTGTCATCACAGCTGTTTCCACCGCTAAACTGTCTATAACTGGCCACCCAGTTCCAGAATTCTTATGAACTACAGTATCTGAGACGGCTTCAGCTAGGTTACTTTTTTGATTCTGTAAGTTTCTCTCTCAAAGCATTTTATGCGTTGGCTTGCAATTGCTACGCATCTTATAACAAGGGTATCTGGACGTTCTTCCTTTTCTCCACAGAATCTGCCCTAGTCAGTTTCTGCTAGATTCCAATTTATTAGGTTCTGCCCAAGGCATCAATGCCTTGTCAGGAAACTCCTAAGATCTCGTCAATATGGAGGTCAATTTAGCAGAGCTGCTATTTTCTTGCTTGTCTTTTCGGCATGATCTTTTGTTAGATCAGGGCTAAAGGATCATACTAAATTTTCCGGTCAATCGCATACAGCTAAGAATTTTTTTTGCCTCAATTCTTGTTTCGACCTGGTCTATGTGGTCATATTATACCTATCATATTGCACAATTTGATATATCTCAGTCCTTATTGTGGTATGAATTTGCTCATTGTCTGTGAAATCTTTTCTGGAAATTATTTCCTTCGAGGAATACTAAGCCTATTGATAAAGTTGAGGACCAAGATTCATGAATTGTATCCTTACTAAAATTATAAATGTGAAAGTCTGCGTGTTTGTTAATTCATTTGTCTGTTTGTATGTTTGTCTTACCATATTATTATTATTATTATTATTTTAACCGGGGTCGTTGCGCTAGAGAAGCCGCGGGTTTAAGCTAGTATAAAATATATTTTCAAATTCCTGGGCTAGATATCCGACAATTACACAATGCAGTAAAAAGTTTTTCATAACTGTCGTTGAATGAATGGACACCGAATCACCGAAATTCAATATCGTGTCGTTTTTATCCTCAAACAGAACACAAACCTGTGCTCATATTTTTCTTATACGTATACAGTGTTGTGTCTGCGGGTATACGAATAATGGAGTATCCGTTACGAAAACGTTAACAAAAACATTAATTTCAGCTGTTCCATCAACTGGGAGACGCAAACGCTAAACGCCATGAGCTATATTTGCTACCTCTTCATTTTTGGACTGTTTATTCCCGTAACAATTATAGTCTTCAGCTACATAAACATCGTAGTGCAAATGAAACAGGTGAGTGACTGTTATTTCATTCCATTCCAGTATATAACAGCAGTAATACTGAGTTTCACAATAAGTAATCGAGTGGAATATGCAGTGGAATCTTGGAAGTTTCCAGAATTCAACTAAACTCCTCTCTGATTCCATTAAGGGATTATGCTCATCTTGAACAGCAAATTCTAGATTAGAGGAATTGGAGGAATTGGGAACCCCACACTTGATATTTGAAACTTCCATGAAGTTCTATCGAAACGCAATCAATACACTTCTATTGTTGCATTACGTAAAGGGCGTTGAAAATTTTTCAAAGATGAAGAAGTAGGTTTAGTTTGTACCGATTTATGGTGATGTATTCTTGGAAATAGGTTTTCCAAAAAGATCTTTCTAACATCTTATTTTTGGTGATTCTTCCTAGGAATAAAAACGTTTTCATTTTCTACCATGTTCTGTAACGGTTGGATTAGGCTCATTGATGCAGAATTTTAGTTCAAATTTAATTCTCCCTGGCAGTCTGAAGAAAAGAGCTCTCCTTAATATATTTAGGGTAGGTTAATGCCCGGTTTCAGAAGAGCATTATGGGCCAATTTCACCAAAAGCTCTTTGACTCCGCTCAACTTTAACTCAGATTAGAATTCGAACAAACGGTTTCTAACATTGACATCTGCTCATAGAGAAATGCTAGAGAGAATTGAGAGAAAAAGTTCTTGACAGTATGTGGGGGTCGGAAAATTTATAGTATAAATTATAAGTGAATCTTATACAGGGTGTATTTGAAGGTGAGGCTTTTTTTCAACAGAAGGCAGAAATGGTCAAAATGAAGCGTTTCACCAAAAATCACCTATACACAATAAAACTTTTAAAATGACAAAGTTGAAAAAAAAAATAGAAAATGGTTACTGAAATGAATCCTAATACGACCCTAGACCGCTTGTTAGCTGAATTATCTCAAAGCAGTGGGAAAAAACTTATCTCCTGATTCGAATATGTGGTTTCGTTTATGATATTGGCTCGTTCGATATTTACGTGATAATGAAAATGAAAACTTAGGACTGCCGAATTATTCTCATTATTTTTTTAGCTCATTTCGATACCAACTGACAGGAGAGACTTAGGACACAAGTTTAAAAAATAGTATAATGCTTCAAAATCTGACCAATAAAATTCGTCTAAATTATTCACGAATTTTTTCACAATGGGCATAACAATCTTCTTGATCGAACATTTCAACAATCGTCTTAAAAATGAGATGAAATGGGGAAACATCATAGCACTTTTTCAACATAACTAACATAAGCACCCTCGAGAAACTGCCTCGATTTTCAATTTTTTTTTCACCCTAAATTGCACGCTACAACAATTACGATTCTCTCAAAAGTGACCTGATGCATCTGATCCGATGAACTTGGTACTGTACCATTCATTGTCCAGCCATATGTTTATGTTTTGTTTCGTTTTTCCGAAGCCGCACTTGAAATTCAATGAAATATTGTCGAACCTTCTGAGGTTGTATCTCAGCCATCTTGGTTATTTTATGTGGACAATTTTTTGTTAAACGACTTATTTTGATGAGTTCTACCTTCTGTCAAAAAAAAATCACCTCTGAAAACACCCTGTATATTGATGAAGAGAACTTGGTAAAAGCTCCGAAACAGAGGTGGTTTCTAGGGGTGAAAAATGATTTTTCGGATTTGCGGCTAATACCTGGTATGCAAAAAGTTTGAAGGTAACAAACGATTTCTGACATAACCTCAAGTTCATCATGAAAAATACAAAATACCGATTTGTGATTAAGGAGAAGTAAATAAAACACGTCATCCAATTTCATGAAAATCGACATCTCTATGATGACGAAGAATTTAAAGATTCCAAGATATTAGGGAATCTCCTATTGTACTCCCAACAAGCTTTTAATGTGTATCCATCAGAAAACCCCTACAGAAAAATAATATCTGCATCAGCATATACTCAACTGGAAAAGCGCAAATTAACCAAAAGAACTTAATCAACAAAGCAGCTTTTAAATTCGTAAACAAATTTTGTTCTCTCAGCAGGTGACAGCCAACTCAATCATTTCTTTCTAGTCTAACTGTAATTTATGAAAACAAATTGGTGGCCTACGGAAATTTAAAAGTCCGATAACTCGGAAACGAAACTTCAGCGGCAAAAAAATTTTTATCAAGAATATCAAATTTTATACGTCCCTCAATTCTTAGCCCCGAGTTTGAATCACTCTTTATATCTATCTACCTGATATATGGAGTAACTGTGTTTTTTTAACTTTCAGAATTCTATCAAAATGGGCCAGGTAAGGAAAGCCGAGAAAAGGATTGCCTACATGGTACTTTTGATGATCATTCTGTTCATGGTAGCTTGGACACCATATGCTGTGTTGGCACTGCTGATACAATTCGGGGATGCTTCTTCCCTATCCCCAGGAATACGAGTAATTCCGTCCCTTTTAGCTAAGAGCAGTATCTGCTATAATCCAATTGTATACGTCGGTCTGAACGCTCAGGTACGTACTTTGAACAGTGAATATTTTTCTTTTCGATTTTCTAGGCAGATTTTTCAGTGATATTCTTTAGAAAGTAATCCACTGAAATTCATTCAACTTTTTGGCAAGAAGTTCATAAGGTTTGTTATTAGACATCAACAAGGTTGTAAAAATTTACAGGGTTTATTGGAAACTAACTAACCCGGCACTTAGCTCTATTATTTTCTTCGTGAAGAAGGTTTTCTGAAAAAGGATAAATTAATTTACAAAATAGAAATTATTTTATAGTAATTTGGATGTATTGGGCTTCCTGTTGCTATGATAATGAATATACAGTTCTTGAAATCCGAAAACTTGACCAAATGGATATACAGGGTGTTCCTAAATTGGAAGTACAAACGAAAAGGGAAGCTTCCTTAAGAAATTCTAACAAAAGAAGTCCCATAAACATGGGATAGCAAACGATCCGTTTTCGAGATACAAGGTGTTAAAATTTGGATTGGTATCAAATAACAAGTTGTGAAGACACATTCATTACTAGAGAAATACCGAGTTTAATTTGATGTGTCAAAACTAACAATGAATTTATTCACCACAGCTTACTGATTGAATTTTTATAACAATTTGGATTTTTCTGGGTATTTCAAGAGAATCGTTTTCGAAATATGTAGCATATACGACAAAGCTACAAGATACCATGAAATTTAGTAAAACAACAAAGCTTCTTTTTACATTATTTCGAATAATGGAAAGAAGAGAAATTATTTTCATCAAATTTTCAATGATTTTCTTTAATAACTGGCCCTATGACAAATCCAACGAATAGAATTCCATATAAACCATTCAGATTATCTTGAATTATAAATGGCTAACAAAATGGCAACTTTCTTTTACATACCTATCAAGATTATTTATCTATCATTGTTGCTTTCATCGCCGTGTTAACGATAATTCATTACTTTACTACTTTCGATCATTTCTTTCAGTTTCAGCAATCCTGGAAGAGGAGAAAGCAAAATTCTTCAAACATGAGTGAGAGCTACAATATTTGCGTGACCAAATATATACCACAAAACACGGATTCTCCATTGAAAATTCAACGAAAATTGGATTCCTCTGTGATAGAATCGAGAGGAGACAGCAAAAGAAGAGTTGCGCACCTCACATTACCTGTTCACCGGGATGTGGATGCCAATAAAAATGATGGAGAAAAATGTGAAGTAACTCAAGTTTGACATCTGGAAAAGCAGCTCATCATTTTTGTAGCTCATTTTATCTCAGTATCTTTTTATGACAAACAGAATATGTTAGCCAATAAATATTTTTTAGTTAATTATACAAAGTGTTTCCTTTATTAGTTCTTTTATACCCCGAACCCTTCATTCTAAGAATTATTAGTTAGGTTTCACAATCAGATCGTATTTTGAAATGCAGATACAAAATTATATTTTAAATACATCTATCGATCAATAAAATTGTTGAACCCAACTCTTCTAAAATTTAGTTATTTTAGTAGGAGAACATATTACTCAAGTTTCTGATTTGTAACTTGAAGTGAAAAAGGCTCTTTTGGATTTTTTTGTAATTAAAATTTGGGTAGATGTAAGTTGGAAAGATCATCGCAAGAGGGCATTGTGATCCACGGTTTAAAAATTTCTCTGCTCTTTATTAGGTTCATGTGTTCTATGATTCTGCATTTCATTTATATTTATGAGTTCTGTGTTTATCAGCTGTTTAGCTGTCATACTTTCAAATGTACCAAAACATTGCGTATTGAGCTGTTGAAAAGTTCAATATTGATTTAATTATCTGGTTTAATCGTTGTGATACAAATATATCTTTTACCCATATAATTCCAAAATAACAATGGCTTCAGCCGTCACGGATAAAGTGAAAGAAAGGCGAAATAGGGTATGTTATGAGTCATCAAAAATGATAGATAATACTCAAACAACTTGATTTGTAGGTCTTACTAGGACAATTACCCGATGATTTTCTGCGTATTGCAGTTTCCCCTCAACAACAACAAGAGGCTGCAGACAGGCAAGCAGCCATAGCTTTACATCAAGCATATTCAGCACAGTCATTGGGTAGGTTAAGTATAACCGTTGTTCAAGCAAAATTAGCTAAGAACTATGGCATGACACGTATGGACCCCTACTGCAGATTGAGAGTTGGACACTATGTTTATGAAACCAACACCGATTCCAATGGAGGGAAAACACCTAAGTGGAATAAAGTTGTACAATGGTTAGTGTTAATTTTTGGATACGTTAGGATTTGTTTCACTCATGCTATTTTTTCCAGTATGCTTCCAAAGGGAATAAACACGATATCAGTTGAAATATATGATGAGTGCTCGTTTACTATGGATGAATTGATAGCTTGGGCTACCATTGTGATTCCACAGCAGGTTTTATCTGGGGAAACTCATGAGGACTGGTATCCTTTAACCGGAAAACAAGGAGAAGGGGTGGAAGGAATGATTAACTTGGTACTGAGTTATACTGTAAGTATTTAACAATAATATATTAATAATGGGCTAATCTTTTTCCAACAACTTCTAGGTAAGTCCCCCGTTCTATGCACCTGAACGACCGATTATGGTGGTACCAAATGTTGGTACAGGAGTAGGTATGCAACCAACTCTGTTAGGAGGACCCACACCCACTCCGTTAAGAGTTTACACCGCCCCAAATGCACAGGTTCCGGTAATACCAGTCTTGAGTGAATCTGAACTGAAACAAATAGAAGAGATGTTCCCGAGTATTGATAAGGAGGTTATAAAGAGCGTATTTGAAGCTAATAGAGGCAATAAGGAAGGTACCATCAATTCATTGCTGCAAATGTCGGCCGATTAATAGGAGCTCTATTGATGATCTTGATCCATCTTTCATTAGTATTAATAATAATGAATCCTTCTGTCCGTTTTATTGAATGGATTGTTTCCAAATTGTACGAAATTTACTCGAAACTTATGTTTGAATCTGGAGGGAAGGTTGTTGGTTTACGTAATGTGAAGACTAAGTATCGTTATACAGGGTGTCCAGGAAAGAATTAGTTAACATGAAACAATTCGAGAGATATAGTAGGCGCTCAATATAAAATACAAAAAAACTATTTGGATGACTTTCTACCAATTTAAAATAGATTTTTGATATTTTCTTACATTTTAACACCATAACATCAAATAAATCGAATCTATGGATATTTTTTATTCATACTATCCTCCTAATGAACTCTTCAATTAAATGTATGACGAAAAATATGAGTAGCGGTAGCAATGGGGAATTCTCCCCATTCTATATAAAATTCTACAAAACTTCGCATTTCAAGCATTTAATTTCCTGAAAAACTCATTTCAAGTACATTCTTGAGAAAGAAAAATAAATATGGGGATTTGAAATCTCAAAGATTCCGTTTCTATCTCACCATTTGGCAACATTGTCTACAGATTTTACGTAGATAATTAAGGACAACAGATTGGTTACGTGGATTAGATAAACGAAGATGGCTTCTTGAGGATCACTTCATCTTCAGTAAACAAGACATAAACTCTTTCTTTGACAGTTGTAAGTGTCCAAAGTGGTTCCATCTCATTAAGGAGTCAATCCTTTCTGTCTTAGGACCACTTATAGCCTACTAGAAATCCTCTCTAACAGGCTATGGACCTCTTCGTAACTATGATGATAACTCGATAAAAGTGGCACTGTTGCCAATTCGTGCACATGAAACGAAGTTAAAACCCCATATTTGAAATATTAATTTGGACAGTTTCTGCTGCTGATGAATAGTGCTTCATATTCTAGATCCAAAGACAAAAATTGTAAGAAATTTTCGAATTTGTGAAAATCTCAATTTTCACTGATAACTCCAAAATGGTGTTCCTCATTCTGTGTTTCTCAGAAAAAAAGCTCGGAAATGTGCCAGTTTTTGGTCTAGTTCTACTTTCTGAGAACCCCTCATGAGACACCCTCTAATTTATTATTTTTTTTTCATTGAGTATATACTCAATACTTATAACTATATGTCTCAATGTAGATTCTTTTTTATTCCATTTAGGGCGCTTATACCTCTCTATTATTTATTTCAAGTTCAGCCAAAATTTCCTGGACACCCTGTATGTGATGGACGTTTTTGAAAATGTCAGCAAGTAAGATAGTGATTTACTGAATTATCTTTTGACTGGAAGTAAGTTTAGTATCTATTTTCTTTAATCCTTCGAGATATAAATGATAACAATTTCATATACATATTTTTTTATATATTATTCTATTTTATTTACTTAATTGAAAATTTTCTAAAAGGAAGTATCACAGACAACTTCTGAATTTTGATCTCCGTCAGTTTTCCTGCATACAAATTACTGAAAATCCGAAAGTTAACCACGTGTTAGTATTTCAAACGAACCCAATTTGACGAGATCGTATCAAAGATATTATAATATCTTTGGATCGTATGGTGTCACAATCCAAGGCTTAGAGAACATAATTGG
This sequence comes from Coccinella septempunctata, assembly GCF_907165205.1. Taxonomy (NCBI): domain Eukaryota; kingdom Metazoa; phylum Arthropoda; class Insecta; order Coleoptera; family Coccinellidae; genus Coccinella; species Coccinella septempunctata. Next base: position 1,754,063 of record NC_058191.1, read on the forward strand.
TCTATTAATTATCCTTGATCAAGGTCACCATTTGGATTGGTTTCCTCCAGTGAAGTCTAGAAGACCTTTATAGTCTTTTAGAGTTCACTGGTTTCCACATAGAAGTGTTAATTTTGAAAATTCATTAAATGAATAATTTGTCTGATACTGCTCTCCCTAAAGCCCGTTTGCAACAGCCGAGAATTCTCTAGAAAATTTACAATTCATGCGCCGTGAATTATTTACCGTTGCATACGCACTTTCGGTAGAATTCCCTGTTCAGTTACATACAAAATAATCTCTGCCGTTTTCTTGGGAGAATTCTCCGGAGAATTTTGTAGAGAATTCTCGGCTGTTGCAAACGGGCTTAAGATAGGAAAACAATTCAAATCTAACAATACTAAAAATCCCCACAATGACGAATCATGAACATAAATAGAAAAGTAATAATAAATTACGTTGTCTCGACACTAACATTTCTAGATATCGACGTTTATTACTTCATCCTTGGAAAAAGATGAAATCATTTGAATTGCTCATAGATGTATTTTTTCTTTCGGTTTTTGGAAAATGAATATTTGTACATCGGTCGAATTTCAAACACTACGTTTTCTTTATACAACGAAAAGTCATTAACGTGCATTGGGAAAACGTAGTCGAGTAAGCTAAGGAATTTTAAAAATTCATATTTGTTTTGAATTCGCCACACAACTGTCAAAATTCCATAGCAATCTTGGTGAGGAATTTTTCCAAAGCTAGTTATCAGTTTTAAAGGCATTATCACTTTATCACACACTTATTATCATTCTCAATGTTGACATAAAATGAGGATCATTGGAGCTTAAGGTGCCAAAATCTGTTAAGCAGCTTTACTGCAATCATTTCAACTATTCTAACACACAGTCCCCATCATTAACCAAAGAACTGTCAAATTATTCTTATTTTAAACCTTAAAACGTTGTATATTTGATCTATATGAAATATATATATGGACTCATTGCCATAATAAAAATTTTAGTCCTATAAGTCGTTTTATTTTATTCTTCGTTTTCAGATGTGATAGGTAACATATAACCATATTTCGAATAGCTTTGCCGCTTGATCTTATCAGATGATTGAAAAATCGACAAATTATAAAAAGAAAACGGGTTTGAAATAAGAAGATATACAGTGCGCGTCAAAATTATTGAACAACTTATTGGCAACAAAATCCTGCACCAATTTTTGTTTCACTTTCACCAAATTTTTATGCATTTTTGAAGGATTTTTGTTGCACCCTGTGCCATCCCCATCAACCCTCTGAATTTTTTGAATAGGGAAAGTGGGTCATGTGGTACTTTTTTGGCAGGTTCTTTGTATCCTCTTTACAGGCTTGCAGAAATTTTCAAGAAAAAAATTTGTTTTTCAAAAATTAGTTTGTTCAAAGAGGTTTTCTGTATGTGCACTTTGTCATGGCTCATTTACTTTGAGACGATGGTACCAGATGAAATTTGTCACCGAATGAAAGTCGACCATTACACTTTTGTTCATGCAGAACTTTCAACCCCCTCACGTTGACCTTGCCAAAAAAGTACCACATGGCCCACTTTCCCTATTCAAAAAATTCAGAGGGTTGATGGGGATGGCACAGGGTACAACAAAAATCCTTCAAAAATGCATATAAATTTGGTGAAAGTGAAACAGTAATTGACCTGTTTGAGGATTTTGTTGCCAAATGTATCTTCTGAGAAAATGAATTTGTTCCATAATTTTGACACGCACTATATATTATTGCTTAGTTTTGGTTCGCAGTTAGGCAGGTCTGAATCAGAGGAACCGATTACTTATTTTACAAGCTAACCATATACTACACAGTTTACGTTCATCCACCTCAAGATGCTATTGTTAAAACCAAACACGTCAGGTGATTCAGTTTTTACTGGAAAGAAATAAGGTCATCGGCCTACCTACTCTTTGTTTTAATGGTGCGTAGGCTTTATTTCAAGAAAATATCCCGAAAGAATGGAAAACACGAGCTTGTTTTGAAATTCCTGCAATATTGTGTAGTACCTATAGAATACTACAAGCAGTAGAAGGATGATCTTATGTTTTGTTCACAATAATGAAAAATGATTAAAATTTTGACGAAGGATCTCTTGTCTTTTCAATTTTAACTACGAACACGTGAGAAAAGTTTATTTTGTATACCCCATATCGCAGAATATTTTTGGGCCCATATTATTTCCTCACGAAATATGTTTTCGACCGCCTAAAAGGATTTTTCTTCTTTTATAATATCATTTAAACAACCAAAATTCATTTGTCCCAGAATATGTTCTAGGAAATCCAACAAATCCAGTTATTTGGCTCTCGAGACGGTTTTTAATTGAAACTATGACGAAGCACCCAAACATTGTATCTTTTCAATTTAACCCAGTGATTCGGAAACCTGCCACAATGTCGCTACCATCTTCGTTGGAGTTCCCTGCCTCCTCTAAAGCCTTCCAGGACCCTTCTGCGGAGGGCGAATGCAGTATTGATCGTGAACAGTATAGAATTAGAAATCTTCACCCTCAATTTCCACCTATGCTTGGGATAGATAGCAGAACTCTATTTTTTGGTATTAGATTTCTCATACGTACAAATGCGCCAAATAAAGAATTCTTCAATTATATACAGGATGTTTTAGGGCGTAAAATGGATGTTATTTTGTTTTTCGATTATTTGATGTACCTAATCATGAAGTAGATCTACTAGAAGAAAGTCAATTGAAGACAAGTTAATAATTTCGGAATTTTTGTGCATCCATCAGTGTTTCATTGAAATTATTATTGACTACAAAAAGGTCTGAACAGTCTGACGATATCTTTATCTTCGACAGAACCTAATTCTTTATCTATTTGCTATTTCTTCGATTACTTTGAAAGGCTTTCCCTATTGTGCCATTGAATAATACACAGTCCCGTTTTTGGGGCAATTTCAAAACTTTTCATATCCTCCAAGGTAAGGCAATACCTCGATTATCTGGCTTTAAAATGAACATGTGTAAAATAGCACAGGCCCATCAATTTCTGATTCGAGGAGGAAAAACTTTTCCGTCCTTTGCATCCCCGTTACGATTTCGTAGTACTAAAGGTCGTATCCATTGCTACATGACCTAAGACAACCAAGTCCCTCGCTTCGTCTCTTTCATGTACCCTCTCTTTGTTTCCGAATGAACCAGTATCGTAAAATTTGGCAGCCAGTTGCACAACGTAAGCAGCGGATACATTCTTTACAGGATGCTGTTTGTTAAATAAAGCCGCTATTGTTCAAGCTGAGTCGTTATTTCTGAAAAATAGTTTTATCATTTCCACCCTTTCTACTATAAAATTGCAATCGTTTTGACACACTTGTAACCTTATATTAGATTAAATTAGTCTAAGCTTGTAACGTTCTTAAAAATTCACGATAGACTAAGGTAAATCAAAAACATGGTCCGCCTACTTTTTTGGACACAAAATTAATACTTTTTTTTAACAAAATATTAACAACATAACAACTAAATACCTTCGAAATGTGTCGGATACGAATAATATTCTCGAGATAAATTCCACATTGCCTCTCTCACTATTTTCGTTGTTTTTTTCATGATCGATGGATATTTTGAAGCGAAAATTTAGCCTCAAAATTAGTTATCGCAACACCCCATCCCTATTCCGAATCAAGGGGCTGTGCTCTCCTCCGTTAGAGAGTTCTAGTTACAGGAATAAAAAAAGCGGAAAATTTGTTATCCTTCGAATCAGATATTGACGGGTCCGAGCGATAATCCGATTTTTCATTTTGAGGTAGGTGTAATCGACAACCCTTTTTATTTTCTAACTTTTCATTCAGGCTCATCAAAATTATGTATTGAAGTGACGATTTTCTTCTGGAAACTCGGTTGCCTTTAACTGTATCCGTAAAGGAATAAATTAGATCCTTATTTGATTCCTTTTTGAACATCACATCAGAAAATTCCTCATTCGGAAAATGTTTGACATAATTTTTGCACAAATCAAGTACACTCAACAAAGTCAATCGTCAATCTATGCTGGTGGGCACACTGACATTCAAAATTACAAAAGGTCGATCCTAAACATATCATGGTTGTTTTTGGTTGGTTGTTCAAAAACAGAGCAAAGTACATATTTTAATTTTTTATGGCAAACATTAATTTTAACGATAAAACTTAAGGAAACAATAAGAGTCTCAAAAGAATTTGACTTAATTGTTTTTTCGATGCATAATTTTCAATGATGTTCGAAGCCTGTGAAAATTTATGGTAGAAAATCGGAAAGAGTTTTAGATTTCACCCCTCTCTAGCTTTGAATTTGTCTCTGAATTAGTCTCTGGTGTACCTCTGTTCAAAAAATATCTCTGAAAAATTTCATTTGGTCCTACTTTGAAAAAAATGAATAAATTCATAATAAAATCTCATTAATGCAACGTAACTTTTCAAACGAATCGGTTCCAGACTACCTCCATGAAAATATTTCGTCTTATTTTGTGGCAGAGAACCAGAACCTATATCCAAATTTATTCCTATTAATCCTGGGACAACCTGTATACCCAGGTGACCAGTAACATATCTGTTATGTTTTCTCGGGAGATTGAATGGGGAACTTTGTTATGTGTTATTTTTCTGTAACCATTACGTGTATGATACGATATTTGGGATGTACCTGTGCTGTATTTAAATTATATCCACATTTTGTAAATTTCATGTACCCGCTCCAAGATATCCACGTATCATATTTGTAACATTGTTCTTTATTTGCCATGTATCATTTTGGGATCATCGACAGAGCATGACACCAAGAGCGTTTTAACTACCGTCGAGGGCGCTGTAAAACGTAAACAAATATGGAGGATTGTGAGAAATGCTATTGATACTGCTGTCGTTTCAATATTTATTTATTATCATTTAGACGTTTTGTCATTTGAATAGTGGATTACTGAAAGTGAAGTGCAGATATTGAAAGTTTGATAAGTTATTTGTGTGTCATAGTGATTTTCCAGTGAAATGGTGAATTACTGAAAATAAAGTGCTATGGATATCGAACTGTAGGTCAATAAATCATTTCTCGTATTTTCATAGCAGTCCTATAAAACATAATACACTATGGTTTTATTATATCCAGTATATAAAAATTATATTTGAATAAATAATGTCCTGTTTGATGTAAATTTCGATATAGGTTATTTTCTCACGTGTTGCATGTACCTCATATGTAGAAATAAATGAATAAATCATATACCTATATTGAAAATTTCTTCTTCAGAAAGATATGAAATATGCATATAGTATTCTTATCATTTTCATAACGCATAACATGGACAAAATTCTTCTAAAAACTTTTTGACCTAAGCCAAAAGATTAATGAACTGTTGATTATTCTTTTTATGAAATGCAGGAAAGTGCAAAGACCAGAAATACATGTCCTAATCTTTCTTGGAGAACAATAATCATGAACCCAGCAGTTTGCATGATGAAATTTATTTTTTCTAGTTCTATTAACGTGTGCACTAATTTTGTAATCTGAAATGTATGAAAATATATTGTTTTTGAACATTAGTTCATTCGTTCACATACCTCACCGAACTGATGTGAGATGTTTTCGAATTTTATTTTCAAAAATGATTGATAAACACACTATTTGAAAAATCTAAATTCGAGTTTATTATTATTGCAATAGTTTATATTAATTTCCATAATAATTCATCTTTTTGTTGAAAGCGTTTTTAATAACAAATGAAACATAATAAACATAACACATGAAGGTAATATATATAGATCTCCCATGAAACAAATATTTGCATGATCCATGTTTGAACTATTTATGCTCCTTTCAGAAAGGAGATGTGTTCCTTGTTTGAGGCGGACATAGGAGCATAGCTGCTACATAAGCGTTCTGTATTTGTACTCTTAGTGTGATATATCGGTTATAAAACAAGGAGCGCGGGATACATTTCTGCTTCATAACTGTTATGAGATATGGTCACCTGGGTAAGCATCTTCCATACATTCAAATTAATAATTTAACGACAATCTAACACTGAAAGATGATTTTTGGATTTACCCTACATATTCAGTATAATAAAAATTCATACCTATTTCCATTGTGGTAGTTAAAACCCTTAATCCGCTAATGTAAAACGCCAACAAAACTTTGCAGAGTTCACCGAAGAGGATTATCCATTGATACATCAAGATAATAACAAAAAGATGTGAAAGTCCCCATGGGGGCTTAGTGTGAATTAGCATAACATAAGCGTGACAGGGATACCCCTCATTATACGGTGTGTCTCTATTCATAATAGCCCATTTAACTGCCCAGATCAATTTGTGGGTATTCTTTTTGTACAATGGTATTTTCGACAATGGTTTTTAATGGATTGAAAATCAACAGAGTATCTTTTTTTGATTAGATCGGTCAGACGAACATATGGTGAATTCTTGGAGGTAATTAGGGTGATCATTTGATTATGACATTCCACGAAGCATGATTAAGTGAGCTGGGCATTAGAATGAAATTAAGATAAGGATTTGGAACACCTGTTTCTGTTGATTTTTTAATCAAACAAACTGACTGAAATTAGGTTTGAGTAATATACGAAGTACGAAGGGTCAAAATCCAGCACATTTTGACCAATGCAACGGATCGAATAAATTCTATGCAAAATACAGTGGCTCCAAGAGCCAGTACGTTGACTTCGAGTAAAGGAAAATTCTAAGTGCACTAAATTCTTCAGCTTGAGTGTTATCGAGAGAGGAAGATTTTTGGCACTTAAATGTATCACATTTAGATCTATGATGTTCTTTTCTGGGAGATATACGCGTGTCGAAAGTCGACCTTCGAAAAATTCCCAAAAAGATGGTTTCAGTTAAAAATTTGCCTTACTGAACGGTTGTACCGAGCTTCATAACATTTTTAAGTTTTCAACTAAAAGAGTTGCTCTTTCAGAATATGATTCACATTTCTATCTACGGTTATGTTTATTGCGAGAAAAACTACTCCCACTGCAGAATTACTGCGTTCATTAAGTACAGAGACAAACACATTTTTACATACGTTTATGGATAGGAGAATACACTGATAACACCGCAGCCTGTCAAAAGTGGCCGCAAGTAATTTTAATTAAATTAATGTTAATCAATATTCCAAGAGAAATTTCGTTCACTCCGTTTTGAAATAAAATATCATCCACACCATAGCAATGCAGGTAAAGAATACTAAAATCCATAGCTGCCGTTGCACACTCGGCCGCAACTACCTCGCAGCCATGTGTAAGCAGGTAACATTTCGATGTATTTCTACGTTCATAACGTACACGGATGTTTTTGATATCAAATTAAAGCTAATTTTTTTTCGAATAGGATGATGTATGGCTGCCTGTGAAAAAATAGCCGCAAGTTAGGTCTGCCATCTGTTAAAATAGCGAGATATCCGAAATAAAGTAAGAGAGAGTTAGACTCATTTCGCACCATCGGGTTCTTACCCGATGTTCCGAATTATATCTACTGATATAATGGGATCTTTCACACATGTTCCGGTTTAGTTTCGCACTGGAAAACAACCAGATTGCACTTTCGGGGGCGCTTATCGCCACGAGATTCGAGAGCTTGATGTGCCCACCGTACGGATAAAACCCGATGAATAATTTTTCTTTCGGTTGCTTTCCGGTAAAAACCCGTGGTTTGAAAGGAATCTTAGGGTTTTCAACAGTGCATCTGAATTATTCTTATATTATAACCACGTGTTGGAGCTCGTTGTACACAACGCTGTTGATATTATTTATATATTAACCCTTCGTCGGGCGCTATACGAATATTGAGAGTTCGGGCGCAATGCATATAATAGATTCTAATAGGATAAGGTCCCAATAAATTGATATCGAAGCATAAGAAGAATTTTTTTAAAAGATGATAAGTCTCACCAAAGTTCATTCCAAAGACGCTGGACAATTTATCATGTTCAACAAGATGTATGCGGCAAAAGAGAATGATGAAAAATTAATTAAAAAAATCAAAGGGTATGTTTCAACCCACATTTTATCGTTTTGGAAGTCATTAAAACAAAAGGTGCTACGGACGATTTTCGTCAATTCGATATTGCTCAATGCTACTAAGTACCACTGTTTAAAGTTTAGTGCGGAGAATAAATGGTTGGCTTCTTCTGGATGGTGCCCTGAAACCAACATGTTTTCTGGGAAGTTCAACTCCGATACAAGTAGAAAATGTACCTATTATGTAATTGTGCTAACACATTTTCAGATGATGAAAAAAACTCTGATTGCGACGACGATAGTGACAACTGCGATTGTGAAAGCAGCGAGGAATCGGACTTGGACTAGAAAATGTAATACACTGATATAAAATATAACTTGATTTAAGAGACTGATTTTAAAGAAACACGAAAAAAACTTCTTCAGATTTAATTACATTTGTACTTGATGAATAAATTATTTTTTATTATAAAATAAATCTTATACTACTTTAAGTTATTTTCATAATATTCATTACGTAATTATAATTTTGTAAATGTTAAGTCGTTCCTACTATTGTTTGAGCCGCCGGCTAAGAATCATATCTATCGACGCATGCGCAATGGTATCCACCATCCTCATCTAACAAGTGGCGTTGCGCGCCATCTCTTTCACTTTATTTCACATATCTCGCTATTTTAACAGATGGCAGACCTAACTTGCGGCCATTTTTTCACAGGCAGCCATATATCATCATATTCGAAAAAAAAAAACTTTAATTTGATATCAAAAACATCCATGTACGTCTTGAACGTAGAAATACATCGAAATGTTACCTGCTTACACTTGGCTGCAAGGTAGTTGCGGTCCAGTATGCAACGGCAGCTATGGATTTTAGTATTTTTTACATGCATTGCTATGATGTGGATGATATTTTATTTCAAAACGGAGTGAACGAAATTTCTCTTGGAATATTGATTAACATTAATTTAATTGAAATAACTTGCGGCCACTTTTGACAGGCTGCGGTGTTATCCGTGTATTCTCCTATCCATAAACGAATGTAAAAATGTGTGTTCCTCTCTGTACGTAATGAACGTAGTAATTCTGCAGCAGGATCTCGTACTATAACGGTGACTATCTAAAAATTTCCAAAAAGATGGAATCACTTAAATAATCGTCAAGACCGAATGGCTGTATCGAGCTCCATAAAATTTTCAGATTTTCAACTAGAAGAGTTGCTCTTTTAGAATATGTATCATATTTCCCAACAAGATGGGGTCAATTAAAACTTCTTCAAGACCGACCGTTTGCGCCATTCTTACTACCAACAAAAAATTTTTTCATCCAATTTTGTTTGACTCTGGTACATAATGAATCGTCACATCTATAACAAAATTTGCAGCAAAATCGAAGCATCGTCAGATAGATATAGGCTCAGGGAAAAGAGTACTGCCCTCTTATAATTTTCCTCACGACCCTTGAATAGAACTTCCTAAATTTGACTTGTCATCTTTTCCACTCCTCCTTTACATTTTTCCCTTATCATCTGATGTATTTCTATAAAGCCCCCCCATTTGATTCGAATGTATACAGATAAAAGGCATCGTGTCGAACTCATGAATCTAACGGATATCCACCCATCAAAGATGAAAAATGCGTTATGGATTTCTGAGCAAATTCGATTTAAGTTCCTCCCTGTATTGTGAAAGCCCCGTCTATGGCGTTATCTGCCAGTTTGTTGAAACAACCGACAACCGCTTCATCGATATAAATCTTTATAATCTGAAATACATCCCCCTTTGTCACAGTCGCAAACTGTATCCTCCCTATCTAGATAGTTCGATGTCGTAAAATGTGCACGTACGATGTTTACATAAAGTAAGAACAATGTCAATACACTTAACAAGACGTCATTTCGTAGCAAATCCAGCGTCAGATGGAAAGGGTCGTCGGGATGCAAGATGTCGCAACTTTTTTCATGCTGGGGATTGGAGTTATGGGAGTTTGGGGTGCGAGGTGCTCTATCTCTTCATCGCTGCTTACCTTACTGTTCATGAATTTATCTTTGAGCTCTGTATATCCTACATCTGGATTGATCGGCAATTTACTTTTTTTTGGAAAGAGTAGATCTGGAAAGTCAGAAAGCCTTTCATTCATTTTTCAAATATTTACATATGTATGCCTCAAACGAGAACAATTGAATTTTCATGGTGAATTATAATTTTTTTCTATATTATCTATGAGTTTATTAATTGCGAATAATTGAATATGGTAAGTTGTGATATGTTCCACTCTATGGGGGGTATAAAAAGAAGAAACATCTTCAATTAATATCGAGCGAAAAAGACTCCGAAAAACTTGGCATAACAACAAAGCTTCTTTCTCCATTTTTAACAGTGGCTCACTGAATGAAAGTTATGGAGGACAACAGGGGCTCTATTCCAGAAAAAATATCACCCTGTAGTTTTGCTATCGAAATTGGCATGTCACGTGGTGTAAACTCCCAATTGGAATATATATGCCGAATTTCAGTTGAATATCTTATGAAAAGTAGAGAAAAAAACTTTAAAAAAATTCAAACTTCGACACCCTGTATCTCGAAAACGAAAGGTTGTTTGTGATTATTTGACTTTATTTTCTTGAAATTAATTAAGGAAATTTTCCCCTTTAAATGGATATTTGAATATTTTAATAAAATGATTTTATTAGGGTTGTCAAAAAATTTTTTAACTATTTTCATTAGCCGATACGCTTATTTTCTAAATATTTCGAGCGTGAGGTATTGTTTGCACAAAGTTTTCAGAAATTCTCAAATTAGTAAAAGTGTAATTCTGTGAAGTTTATTCAGTCCTACATAAGATACAGTCTCTTGCATTAATTAAAACCAAGTAGATGACAAAAAATGAGAATTCATAGCCTTAATTGAGAAATCGATTCTAAAAGAACCATTTTCAAGGAAAAAAACGAGCCGAGGTAAAGCTGAAAATACGTAATTTTGCTAACCAAATTTTTCGTTTGAAATTTTTTTTTATTTTTAGTCATAAAAAATAGGAAAATACATATTCGGCTTGAAAAAAAATTACTGCTTATCACGCACATAAAACCTATATTTTCAGTGATTTTCACCCAAATGCATATTCATTACAAAAGGAAAATCGGTTTTTTGCATTTTTCACCATTTATTTGAAGTTATGTCGAGAGTCAGTAAAAAAAAAGTAAAAGATATCGCGATAACCTAAAATTCTTACCCTCAAACTTTTTTGATATGACCTATTACTTTTATTTTTCACCCCTAAAAACCACCACCTATCCTTGTTCCGGAACTTTTACCGAGTTCTCTTCATCAATATAAATTCACTCATAATTTATACAATATTTTTCGATCAACCACACACTACTAAGAATTTTTTTTTGGGCCTGATCTAATATATAGCGTGTCTGTGAACAAATGCGAAGGACTTTCATTCCTTGATTCCTCGATTAAAATAAGCAGGGATAGTTCCTATAATTTTTTTATCGTAATCGACCTTTCTTCCAAGATAAAGCCTTTGAAAGGCGATGACGAGTTGACAGTTTTTAATTTTCTTACGGGTTCTAGAAAAAACTAGGTCATGAAACTAAACATAATATGAAGCACTAAGTGAATGTTACTCCCAAAATTTTTAAAGATTTCATAACTTTATTAGTAGGGGTTGAAAATAACAACCCTTTCTGAATTTCCTTCAAAAATTGTTTTCTTGCGATAGATTTTCGAAAGATAGAATTCTCCCATGATTTTCCATTCAATTCTGAAGAAAAAAGTCTCCTGCAAAATTTCGATACAGACGATACTTTTCTCTTAATAAATAAAAACTTACAAGCAGTTCTGATCACTGTTCATTACATTTCATCGTATAAGTGTTCCATAGAATGATTACCTCCCGCTAAAATAGATGCATCAACTCTCTCTCATAGACCTTCGTATACTGCTTCTAAGTTTTTATTTATTCTGAGGAAAGTATTGACTGTATCGAAATTTTGCAATTGACTTTTTTTCTCCAGAATTGAATGAAAAACCATAAGAGAATTTTGTTTTTCAAAAATCTATCTCACGAAAACAATTTTTGAAGGAAAATCATAAGGGGTTGTATTTTCAACCCCTAATAATTATGTTATGAAATCTAAAAAATTGTGTGAGTAACATCCACTTATTGCTTCGTTTTATGTATAGTTTTATGACTCAGTGTGTTTTAGAACCCGTAAAAAATATTAAAAACTGTAAACTCGTCATCGCCTTCCAAATGCTGTATCTTGGAAGGGAGGTCGATTTCGAAAAAAAATTATAGGAACTACCCAGGCTTATTTTCATCTAGGAGTCCTTGGCATTTATTTACAGACACCCTGTATTTGGTTAAAAATACAATCACTCAAGCACTTCTGCATTACATCGCGAGTTTTCATTTTGGGACCTGAGTTGATTTGAAATGTTCTTCATACTTTGATCTCCAGATTCACCTCTGAAATATATGAATGTTGAATCAGGACACCATGTATAGTTTAGTAGGTATCCCATATCCCTACAAAATACCGCGACACACGTTGATCTGTGTCGATGACATGGTAACTCGCGAATATCCAGCCGTAAATCCCGACATCGTCCAGAATGATCCAGTCATGCAGTCAGTCACGTCCGTTGCCCTAATTTATATTATCCAGAACATACCCCGTCATAAATCCACCCCTCTGCGCTCCGGGTTTTCCATTTAGTTTGATTGCAATTCGATGATAGTTCCAGACGGAAATATTTTGACTGCTGTTCTCCGATTGAGCGTGGCATTATCCTCGATGAAATCTGATAGGAATTAACAACTTTCAGTGATGGCTTTTCAGATAAACGATCTATCTGCGATGATGGCTCCCTAGGTTCTAGTTGTGGTTTTATGAGCGAGGCCGATGTCTGCTGGTGAATATTCGAAATTAATATTTGGCAGAAACGCGATTTGATTTTCGAATGGAGGTTAATTGGCATGTAAATGGGAGTATGTACCTATTTGAGTGGTATTGAGAGAAATGTGGATGTTTCAGGATAATTCATTTGGAGAATGATGATATCATGCCATATCGTATCGTATTGTTTTGTATCATTGAGGACATACCTATTCTATGGTAATTCGAAAACAGCTGATTGACCGACGCAGCAGCCCTACTCTGGAACTGTTCGAACCCTCAGAGTTTTCCGAAGTGGTAAACTATTCATTCTCTTCTCATACTGGCTTTGTTCATGTTTTTGAATTAACTTCTCATTGTGTTCGCCACGATTATTGAAAATTCTCTATCGGTTCATCGCATTTTGAGTAATTTTCTTTAGAGTCTTCTCCTTCAATTCCCGTCCTAACTAGTTCTACGCAAGAGGTAATGTACAGGGTGGGCAAATTTCGATGTTTTAGCACTACAGCTTTTAAATCAGAGGAGATAGACAAAATCTGATACCCCATTCTCGTTCTCTTTTTCTGAGAAACTTACAATAGTAATAGTGATTTTTGGCCACTTTCTTTTGTTTTCGAGTTATAAGCAAAAATTGGCAAAATGGCGATATCGAAATAAATTTATATCTCCGCTAATACTGATGATAGAGCTCTGAAATTGAAACATTATTCGGGCACTTTTTTACGTAGAATCCAGTGGCGTGCTCGCCTTTTTAGCAGGATTTTTAATTACGAAGCTATGACCCAAAGTTATGTTTTCTTAAATATGAACACTAGTTTTCTGTGCGATTTTTTGAAAGCTTAATTTTTACTGATTTCAAAAATATATAACATTAAAGTGGCCAAAAATGACTACTAATAGAAACTATTGCTAGTTTCTCAGAAAAAGGGAACGAGAATGGGGTATCAGATATCGTGTATCTCCTCTGGTTTAAAAACTGTAGTGCTAAAACATCGAAATTTGCCCACCCTGTACTCTTAGTCTTATCAAAATTATGATTTACTCAATTTTCATGCTTTCATTCTGTATAAAATATGTCCACGTGCGAGATTATTAAAAATCTTCAAACTGATTATATTTTACAACTCAACTAGATTTTCAAACCTCTCTGGAAATGGGTGTATTGCACCAAAATTGAACTTTCTCATGTCTTTCTTATTCTCCTACTCATCTTATTGATTTGAATAAGTTTATTTCATTTCTCAAGTCAACTCTGTTGTCAACCTTTCACTCATTTATGTTATCGAGTTTCAGATGAATGAATCCTTATTTTCTCTAGGGTGGAACCTCGATTTAGTTGATTTCCTTGAAAACACATTGTGAACTTCTCTAATATGGTTCAACGGTCAGTAGTAAGCCATGACACTGGTTGAGTGCCTCTCGTATATACAGATTAGATGTCAAGACCTCTGCTCTTCTCGAAACCAACGATTAGTGGTTTCCATATTTTAGTACTCTCATTTTGTACTTCTCATAATTTATCATTTGTATCGCCTATTTTTCTGTTAGTAGTCCGTCTTTGTTAATTTTGGATTCATTACCGTACATTCGGGTGACTTGGGATGATTGTTGAATTCAACTTGTCATATTTCCGAAACGGTGACCTATTTTTATCTGAAAAAGAGGTTCGAATATGCTTAATGATTCAGACTATTGATTACGATATATAACATGCTTCATTCGGATAAAAATTTTGAAAAAATAAAATATACGTGTCCCAAGTCACCCACCGATTTGGGAGGCTTGGGACAAGTTTATATCTATTGATTTCTCAACTCTCAAATGAAAAAGGTGACTTACAGACGGTGTACAGTTTTGAAAAAATATAATTCGTGATTATAGAGTTGAAATTCGGTAAGGAAATTTTATGATAAACCCCTATTACAGCGAAAGTAGGTAAATGTATTGGAACTCAAATGTAAAAAAACTAAACAAAACTAGGGACCTTTGATTTCTTTCGTTCTTTGGGGATTTCTTTGTAGAAATAACGTAAATAATAATATCCTGCGAAAAATCGGCATATTTCCTGCTGCCAATGCGTCGCTTGTATCTATGCGGCATTGTCCCAAGTCACCCTATGAAACAACAAAATAAATGAAGGAGATCCGTGTTGCCGTTTGATTTGTAAACTAACTTGTTTCATGACATATATAATATTCCAATATCCCACGTATCCAGAAAAAAAATTACACATGCAAAAAGTGGACACATGGATAGGACACTAGAAAGTATAAGTGCCATAAAGAACGTGCTCTTACTCTCCTGAATTCGTTTATTTTTCCTGTCAATTCAAACGCTCTGGTCACGGCAAACTCAACAGGAATTAATTGTTAACCTAACCGAAAAGATGCTACACAATCTTATAAGTTTATCCTTTCACTCATAAATGGTAAGAAACAAAGAAATCTGGAAGGGGGGTAATTGTCCCAAGTTACAGGACTGTCCCAAGTCATCCGCATCTACCGGTAATGAATTTTGCACTTTTCAAGACCAACATGTTTGTATTAATTAAGTATAATATTATTGCTCCACTCATATTTAATGTATTGATGACTAGATTTAGGCAATTAAGCTCTCACCTCTTGGTTTGCATCATTATTACAAATATTACAACTAAGCCCGCTCATTGAATTTCATTATTCTAATCTTCTGTTTTCATTGGCTCTGTCAATGTAAACGTTGTGTTGATATTGAATTGGTCTTTCTCAGTGTCTGACTTCTTATTTGAACTATTCCAGATTACCTCTGTTTTTAGTTGAATAATGTCACTCTTAGCGTATAGATGTTGTTTGTGTTTGTATTTATTACTGTATTAGCTTCATGTGGTCGACTTATTCATTTCATGATTGTGAACGATATACATTAAATGTTTTTACACTACCATCTTCAACTAAATTATCTGGCTAGAGTCCACTGCATTATAACGTAAACTGAAAGTCTGAAATACATGCACCTGGTCTCATTTGACGCAAAATTTAATGCTCTGCAAGTCTACAATGTTCATATGAAACATTTTTTCAGTCCTACAGGAGATATGATCTCTTTTCCACCGAGAGGAAAATTCGAGGAAATTCATATTGCGACATATGTGAAGCCATTTCGGCAATAAATGCTTTAGTTGCAATATTTTCATTATTGGTCGATTTTAGAGTGCTACTGACCTATGGGTAATTTCGGTAGAAAAAATGGATGATGCTTTTTTAATTCAATTGTCAAAAACAAAACTTTGTTAATTATTTATTTTTTGCTAGATCTGAAATATTTTGAACATGACACCTAAACCGAAACGCGTCACTGCTCTCCATTATGTCCACGGATTTCCCCGACCTGCCAATCACTTGACAACCCTACAATAACGAAGAATGTGGCCGTGACGTCTACGCCGCAGCGATGTGACACATACCCCGATTTCTGCACACCCATCAACCTCTATCTTCCCGTCTAAATAATAACATTTGAACGTTCAATTAAGTGTGGCAATCGGGCAAGGCCGTCATCTCTGTTAGGGCGAAATTTGGGGATTCACGAGGGGTGGGTTGTAGCAGACGGACGGACAGACAATGCACAGCACGCTCTCATTGTTAATAGCCAATTCTTCCACGCTCTAAAAGCACAACAACGGATTACAAAATGTGGGTATACACGGACTTGTGCAACGTATGCGAACTTTTGACACGTTGTTAGCCTTAATTTAATAGGTTTTCGCGTAGTAACATGAGCACCCCAGCGGAAATGTTGAAAGTGTTTATTTTAATCAGAATCAGATTTTGCTTTCAGACAGGCAGGTTGGGTCTAGTGGGAAGAAGGTTGTTTTGTACTAGGAATGTGGTACTTATAACACGTTAATACTAAAAGAGTAAGTTAGGGGTATTACTTTTGGTTATATTACTTCCGGATAAGGTTTACATTTTCTACTATGCTATTTTTTCATTTTATCGAATGCATAGATAGTATACTGAGAAAAATCTCTTAGTTATATTGTAAACTTCATTCATACCCAATAAATGAATAAATATACCGGGTGGCCCACCCCAGACGCGGCGCTCATTTTGAGGAAGTAAAAGAAGATATTTTGAAATTTTTTTCTTGTGGTGTGTGTAGGGTGTTCAAAAGCACAATTTAAAATTATTGTCATATATACAGGGTCTTCGAAAACAAAGACTTGGACCAAAGTTACACTTTTTTAAATATAACACTCTGTATTTGACCTCAAAAATGGAATGGCAAGCTCAAATTATAAGGAGTTTTTTCAGATCACTTTATACCTTAGAAGGACCATTTAGGAGATAATGGCGAAAATGGTTTACTAGTTTTTAATAGAAAATTGCCCAGAAACTATCAGGTTTAGATGTAGGAAAATCTTATGAATATAGTTTGGAAATTAATTTTTACGTTCAACAAGATATAGAAATGCAGCGTGTGCCAATTGAAATAAGAATAAGTTTTCTACGCTTATTTGTAATTGATTGTTGAGAATTAATTATTATCACTCTATATATTACCCAGTTCAATTTTTTTTATATGTAAGAGTAGCCAACTTGTCTACTTGAAAAAATACTGTCTGTATCGCTGGCGTAACTAGTCTCTTCATTGATTGCTATTAAAAAATATTTTCGATTTTTCGCGATTATCTCGTAAAGGATGCTTCTAAGGTATATTATGAAGAAACTCATTATAATTTCGGCTTGCCATTCCATTTTTGAGTTCAAATATAGGATGTTACATTTAAAAAAGTGTAACTTTGTATCTTTGTTTTCGAACACTCTGTATATATGACAATAATTTTAAATTGTGCTTTGGGACATCCTGCACACATTACAAGCAAAGATTTTCGAAATAGCTTCATTTACTCCCCCAAAAGGAGCGCCGCGTCTGGTGTGGGCCACCTGGTATATTGCAGTATGATTTATAAGGTAATTCTTCTTGAAACTTTTTATGGATTTTAGATATTATTTGTAAGGTGAAATTATTTCTAAAATCTTCTTTTGTTTGATACTGTTTCTATTTACAAAAATGTATTTTTTACCATTAATTTTTTTTTTATTATTATTCCTTTTGCATCATCTTTTGGAGGAGTTTACCAAAAAGGTTCGAAATATTTGAAATAAGAACCAACTTACGTGTATCAATGTCCATCCATAGATTATTTTTCACGCAATTCATAACTTTTATGAGATCGAACGATTCTTTATCATTCAAAAAATATTTTATGATTTTTATGCTTGTAACCCTTATGTACTACTTCCATGTAGTACATGAACATTTTTTAACATCTAGAAAACATTGTGTTCAGTTAATTATACATATTTATAAGTGGAGAAACTCATCGACTTGATCATCTGTCTATAGGTGTCAACTTATTAATTTCCAATACCTATTGCTTACCCCAATAGGATTACCTATTTATTTTCAAGGAAGATGTATGTATACAGGGTGAGTCTTTGATTCGTACAAATATTTCAATAGTAGATTTCTGAGGTCAAAAGAAACACTTTTTTCTTTACGCTTTTTTCCGATTTGGCTAGGTTTAAAAAAAACAGGCTGTTAAAAGACCATGAAAAATGATATTTTTAGTTCTATCTCAAAAACGGTGTCATCGAATGTAATGAATTTCGGAATATAGATTTTCATTCATTCAATGAATCTTTTGCGAACACAAGATATCACCCACGTCTTCCAGTTTTCTCATTATGACCATTACGTACTGTTTAAGCGCGACAAAAGAGCAAGTGGACTGTATGAAATTCGAACAATAATAATAAATCAAACGATCAAAAAGTAACACCAGAACGATAATCTGACTCACCTTTCTTTCACTTTCGACCATAAACTTCACCGAATGTGATCGACACTCTCCAAAAATGCAACGAAAATCTACCGTCGATGAAGATGCGAAAATCTCTTCTCTTCTCTTCTCGATCTTCGGGGAAAAATCTCTTCCCTCGAAATTCCGGTGTTGCCAGCATTACACATTGTGGTGCAAACAAGGGAAAACAAACAAAATATTTCGACATTGGTCTATTCGTTCCGAAATTCACAAACCAAGAAATATGCGAAACCCTAACACGTACCATAAAAATACCTAAAATTCAAAGAATCCAATTCTTGAAAGTAAGTTGGATTATTTCAAGAAAAAAGAAATTAGGGGTGCTTGAAGTCTTTTTCTTAAAGTTTTATAGTTCTCGAAAGGCTCATAGTGAACATCGAGTTTGGGACACTCTATCTGAGCCTACATTTGAATCTTGAATACTTTATGGGAGATTTTCGTTGATATTTACTTTGATGGGTTTTATCGTCTCCAACATAAGATCGATATCCTTCGAGAACACCCTGAAATCATTCGAATAAAAAATAATGCGCTTTTCCATGAGTTCGTTTTCGTGTACTTATTATAAATAAGCAGGGTAGTTGCGAAATTGGGCAAACTCTTTATACCAGTTCGTTGCATTAGCAGACCACACATCCATTTCCATAATCAAAACAGCCCCGAAGTGAACGTTTATAAATATCATTCCAAGTGTAAACTGTAATATCTTGGGACACATATTGGCAATATAAGGCCCAATTATCTCATTCTAAGTAATGGAACGGCCCCTCCCACACGAGATAACAGGGCCCCGAATTATTAAATTGGATTTTTCAATTCGAATTCGTGGGGGTCTAGAGATTCATCCAATTTTTTATTACCGACATGATCCATTTACTTATAGCGAATAAATCAGATTTCATTTTCTCCCCCTCGCACAGACAGGATTCCGAATGTAAACAGTTTGTAATGAATACATGCAAGTTCGATATTTGATTAGATTACGTACGTATGAAGCGGAATTGAAATGCGACGTTGACGTTAGTTATACGAACGCAAGCGGGAAATTGATGTAGAAATACGTAAACCTCAATTTGGATTTCGTTAGTTTTGTGTCGTTTCGTATACTCCTGAAGATATAGGTCCCATTAGATTCATTTTGTTATTTGCATGAAGTTTTTTCGATCTGAATAGGGATTCTGAGACAGATTTTTAACAACGACGACGTACTGACAAACAGGAAATCGATATTTCGTGTCGAATATATTCGTGAATTCACCTTGGGAAACCATCATTAATGATACAACCAATATTTTCAATGTAGCAGAGAAATTCACATGGATATTACCGGAAACACTAAGGGGAGTCCGGGAGACTTGCACAGGTAGGAGACTTGAACCACCTCAAAGATTTCAATTCAAATTTCGCGCTACCGGTATGGTGAATAGATTGCTACATACTCGTAACAAGGCACAACTAGTGGCGGCTCCATTTTGGCCGCCATCAGAACAATTCGGGAGTGATGAGGTTGAACGTGATTTTGTTGTAAAGGAAGTAAGAAATTGAATTATTTTTGTTTGTTACACTGTCTGAAAAGTTTAATAGGTGCGCGGTGTTATTTAGTTTTTTGCTTTCAATGATTTGAAATCATGATGAGCCTTTTTAGGCTCATCGTTTGTAAAACAAGTACAACAACATAGTTGTAAGATTTTCAAGGAATAGACTAATAGGGAGTGCGAGAGACTTGTCCCATGCTATGGTCGGCAGACATAATCAGTGGTCCAAGTTTCCCCCACTGGGCTTAGATAATACCTAGTTTGCTTCAAAAAAAGGAAATTGAATAATAGAAATAAATATAAAAAAATAAACAAAGGTTCAAAAAAGTAAAAAAACATCTCGGAAATAATTGAGAGTGACTCTGAAATAGAAAATATGTATTTCATACGCTGATGTATCTGGTGATGAAAACCTTGACATGGACAATCGTTGGTCATTGGAAATTGTTTTCTTTCAATGTTTTTCCTGATAAACAAACATATGGTCAAGTCTCTCTCGTCCCCTGTTAAACTGTCCCATGGGTTAGGAAGACATGAGCCAATTTTCGATTGCTAAAAAAGAATTGCTGTACTCCAAATGTTCATCTCACCATCACTCTACTATTATCTATCGTTACCTATTTGGGCATGATATCTTCACGTGAAAGAATGAATTGCTACCATTTACAGCTACAACTTAAGTGGTTTCAGAGTGAAAAGGAGTTAAACTCTTCCGGACTCTCCATATATCACTTTTTTAGCCATTCTTGTTCTTTATGAGAGAAAAATATGCTTTTTATTAAAATTATGAAAGTACAGCAGAATTTAACAACACCCTGATGTACATAACATCATTTTTTTCGTGATAATGATTGTCTCATATAATGGTTACTTTATGTATTGTATCATTGTATTATATATGTATTGATATTTCGGACACTTTTTTCGATTTGAGTCATCATAATTGATTGAATTTATTATATTTTTTTCTAAATGGAAATGGTTTACCTACTATCACAACGGATATTGCTATTCCAAGGACTTAACTTCATTTTATGAGGAAAAAAAATTATTCCAATATGGAACAATTTAAGAAGTACGAAAATGAACAGGAAAAAAAGAACCAGTGTGTTTTATTACTGAATTGCACCTAATTCTACACATTCCAATTACATTCAGCAACTATAATGGCCATATTCATGTAACCATAACACCAAGTTCTCCGAAGTTGTCTAAGAATAGCTGTAAAGCGGCATTCATTAATGATCCAAATTCGCAAATCATCCAGTGACTCAGGCTGGGTAGCGTAAATCTTGGATTTCAGGTGACCCCATTGAAAAAAAGTCCAGTGGAGCCAGATCAGAGGATCTGGGTGGCCACTTCTTCCAATCCAGGCGTGAGGAAAATTATAATCTAAGAACTGACGCACCGGTTGAACGAAATGAGGTAGTTCGCCATCTTGTTGGAAAATGATCGTTTGATGGCCTTCTGCATTCTCCAATACTTGCTCGAGGGATAGATGAATAGCGTTCTCCAATAGATTTAAATGAATTTGGCCAGTGAGATTATCGGGTATAAAAAAAATGGCAGATTATGTGATTTCCATAAATACCCCCCGAACATTTGATATTTGAGGATGCTGAGTATGCACTTCACAAAAATAATCTTGGATTTTCAAATGAACAATACCGACAGTTATGCCGGTTTACAATGCCATAAAGGTAAAAAAAAACAGATATCGAACATATAGTTTTGACTACCGTTAAGCATTTCACTGACCACTTCATAGAACTGGAATCGGCGATCATCCTCATTCAAATTCTGTACTAAGCGACTTTTATAAGGATGGAATTTATGTTGTTTGAGGATTCTCATTATTGTTGTGCGTGAAACTCTAGATATGGACAATTTCCTAGTGCTTAAGGTCGGATTCATTGCTACATGACCTAAGACAGCCATGTCCTTTGCTTCGTCTGTTTCATGCATGCTCTTTTTGTTTCCGACTGAATCAGTAGCGTCAAATTTGGCAATCAGTTGCGTTAAATAAGCAGCTGTCCTTTCTAAAAAATAATTTTATTATTGTCATAATTACACCATTTTAATTCTACTACAAATTTACAACCGATGTGACGCACTTGTAACGTTCTTAAAAATTCACGACTAAAGTAAATCAAAAGCAACGTCTGTCTACTTTATTGGAAAATGAATTAATATGGGCATATTTGAATTGAATGAAGTCCTAAGCTATTTCAGATACATATGGGGCCCTTGAGATGTCCAGATATTAGGTCAGTGACAAATATGGATTAATGAGTATCTAGCTAGACGGTTGACACATCTTCCTTTAAGAAAAGCAATGGTATTCTAATTCGGACTGTTGTTTCGGAGAGTATAAAATCGAATTGCTCCTCCTTTGCCATTAAAATCATCATTGATATCGAAATTTTTCTGTTCATTATTTGAGAAACATGTGCAATGAAGGTGAATTTGGATTTATATTTATATCATTCAGGTGGTCAGATGTTCATCGATTTGGACACATTAACCGATGTATGCAGGGATAAGCCGAGTTCCCTATCAAGTGGTACTTTCTATGAAAGTATTTATATTATCCCAGTTCAACAATATTTTGATACTGTTTCTCTCCCCTTGTTTCTCTACCTTCCAAACTCATTCCATCAGCGATAATCGAATTCGATTAATAGAACAAATCAGGCAGAACTGGCAGTTGACACCTTTCAACCAATGTCAGCACCAACGATGACATCACTGATAACCATAACCATTGTATGAGCTCTGGCTACAGCGCCAAAATTCGGCTCAGGTGGTGGAATTAGCAACTGCTGTTGAAAGCAATCTGGGATTCTTGTTCAGAGCAAATAGTTTTCACTCAACTTCGAAATGTTCGCACCACCAATTACACTCGCATTGCTTGACTGGGTCCAGAAGATTGACTACAATTTCTTCCGTTTGCTTTCTTCCATGGCCCGTGTTCCTTAGAGCTGATCCCTTTTATGCCAAGGGTTGAGAAACTTGTCACAAGAATTCGCCTTACAACCTTATCACATATAAAGTCAAGCTTTTGATCACTAGAACGGCTGGTAGAATGATAGCACTTTGACGCTTACTGCATCCAGGCTTTTGAACATTCTACTACCGGATGCCTTACCGGAAAGCATTGATATACAGACCTTCGAGTGCCTTCCTCTTTTACACCTCATTGGACAACGGTACTCGTCGTATTCAGGTCTAACCCGATCTATTTGTCTACCCCTATCAATTCGTTAGGTCTACCCTGTAAATCCGCCATGATAGACACTGAGACAACTTGGAGGCGGCAAGAAATGTTTACTAATTCAATGAAGATCTCTAAGAAAACCGACACTACGAAGAATTCCCCGTAAGACGTGAGGAAATACTAGACAACAATAATAATACGATATAGGTACGTCGGAATATATTGCCCAAGGCGCACACTATGCAACTTTTGGAAGCGATGACGGACACATCAAGTCAAGTGCAACGCAAAGCAACTGGAATTCCTCTTCCTCATGTGCTTCGCCGGCGATGAGCATGCGCTCACTATCGGCTGCTCGACATCAACCAATTCGTTTCTCTAGTCGCGTACCGCTATCGAAGCAAGCTGTGGCAGTGTACATTCCAGTCTGGTTAAAGCGCGTTTTCGTGTACTTTTCGAAGTTTCTGCCTTTTGGAAAAGCAGTTCCAGGTGATATTTTCGAAGAGACTGTGTTCCTTAAGTGTACCAAGGGCCGAGATGGAGTCCGCCAGGTTGCTCCTTGCCATAGGTGTAGTTTTGGCCTTCATTAATACAGGTGAGTCAGTAGTCAGTGTAGCAGATCAAGTTGTTTACCTTTGTTTTTATCATCGATGTCAAATGGGTCGGAAGAATTGTTTTTTTTTTTGTTCGCCGGTTTTTTGGCCGTATAAGTTTGGCTTGTTTGGAGATAATTTTGTTGGTATAAATTGGTGCAGGTTGTTGAGAATGAGGTTAGGAGGAGCGCAAAGTGGTTTAAAGGTGAATGCGCTCTTACCGCGCTTTCTGATAGAAATAGATATGGGTTTTAAATTCGTTGTTTGGAATGACGAAATTATACTTGTACTAGACGTTCGATGCGTCTATGTTTTTCTTCCAAAATAGGATCAAATTTACTGCGCAACTTATCAATATCGAAAAAAAAAATATTTTTGGGAAATTATTTTCAGAATTCCAGATGCAGAAAATTTGGTTTATGAATAATCCAGAATATAACTATTAAAGAGCACAAACTAACGAAAATATTTCGTATGTTTTCCCTCTTTTTTTCCTCATTTCCTGAAAATTCATCCAGATTCTTACAGTAGTTTTCCTGAAAAACCGAGTGAAAAACCTTTTTTCTGTTTTTTTGAAATATTTCATATTCTGATGCAAACACAGTAAAAATTCCTATGCACCTTGATCACTTGCTAGATCATAATGCTTTTTTCGTGTTTTCGTGTATTATTTAGAGTAAACTCGAGATTGATTCATAAAAATTATTTGATTACACAATATTCCAAATCATTGGTGCTAACGAAATTTTCCTCATTATTCTATTGTATTTTCCAAAAAGTGAGCAAATTTATTTTGTTACTCACGATTTTGTTATTTCTCGGTTGTTTATTATTTTTCCCTTTCCCCTGTATGTATTCGAAATTGTTTTCAATCCACCTGGTTCAATTTATCATACTCAATGAAGCATTTCATGAATACACCTGAATTCATAAAAACAGAAAAATATTAGATAAATGTTTATCCACTAGGAATTGAAAAATCAAGTTGCTGTGCCAAATTTTCCTCCTATTTCTAGAATAATTCGGTGGTTTTGTGGAAATATATTCATTTCACCTCGCATTTTACTGACAGTGAAGTACATACCTCAGTGAAGTACAAAAAACTAAGAGTTGAATATTCGAATGATTCGAAGTACATATTAATTTTTTTTTTCAATTCTCGATCATAATCGAAACTATTTTGAGAATTTCAGAGCTTTATATTATTATAATTAATTTTAGATATTTTGTTGATAAAATACTCGACAAAATTCATATTCAAATCCGTATTTACAAGTTTATTCTAAGACAAAGTTATAAACCTCGAAATGAGCAGTTATTATTTAAATAAATAAATTCAATTTTAATTGAAGAGATCATTATCTATTATTTATGAATACGATTATTCATAAACATAATACTAAAGAAAAACTCGAGGAAAAACTAGAAACGAAGCAGACGCTTGTCGCATAAATACATCTTTTTGATGACCTTTGCACCAGCAAGAAAATAAAAGAACACAATTATATTCCAAATCGAACTGAAAGAAATATGGAAAAATAAAGAGTATACAGTACACAGATTGATAATGAAATTAAAAAACTAAAATTTTTCTTCAAAAATTAAGACATTTCTACAAAAAGTATTCTACTGTTGAAATTTAGGTACAAGGTGAAGATCTCTGTACTCACCTTGTATACAGCAAGCCTGTACAATTAAAACGAAATTATTATCTAATTGCTCGGTCTTAAATGAAAACGTCAATCTGCTGTGTATTTCTTAAAGTACATTGTGGATGAATCATCCACGACTCGGCCTGGTCATACAATTCCAAGACAATGACCCAAACTGCCCTACACCTACCCGCCTTATGCTATTTTATAAACACTTAATGCATTAATCCAGTGGACTCTTAATGAAAGACATGCCGGAGAAATTCTGAACGGATATTAGACGTAATGATATGCATCTTCTCTTCAAACCGGGCACATTTCTGCATGAACCTAAATGGATTGAGAGACTCTCTGTTGGAGTTAATGCTCGCCGACAATATTGTGTGTTTCTATTTATTGCGACGTTTACAATGCTCTGTTGCAATTGTTTGAAATAGATCACATGCCATTTTTTGACCTGTTATATTTCTACAACTCAGTTTTTGAATTTCAGTTTAATTATTGAGGTTTAATCGAGGGTTTTATAATAAATGGTTCAATTCTGAGATACTTTGAGAGAAAACTGTGAATCTGCTGGAGAAGTAACGACAAAACTAGAATCGATATAGGAAAAAAAGAACAAATTGAGTAAAATGTTCATTCATACAGGGTGTTTAATGTGCGATTGGCCACCAGAATAATGGTGAATGAGGGTAATCAATGCCTTGCAGAAAAGTTGCTTCTTTCGTACTTTAGGCCATTAGTTTCGATGATACAGGGTGATTAATGAATTTTGACCTTAATTTTCGATATCTATAAAGTCAGAATGAGTGGTCCTATTTTGATGAAATTTTGTGGGTTCGTTTCAAGAAGGCAGACATGCAATTTCAAGATAATCAGGACAGTCCTCAGAATATTGAGATTTATATTTCAAATAGCAGAATCTATATTTTCTGGATCAGTTGAAAAACTTTCGTTTTCAGAATTGAAAAAGGACCTTTGTGTCACTCAAATTCAATTTTCAATCCGCTTGGCACACTTGTTACAAAAGAGAAACGAACGAACGAAATAATATTATATGTTCATTTTCGAGAATACGGTCCTGTGTTCAATTATTCAGTTATAATGGTCATTGCCACCTGTCTATATTTTCTATAGCAATTATTTTTCATTCTTAGACATCAATACACCAAGTGTTTGAGCACACCTTGCTTAAAATATATGTTCGAAAAATGAATTATTGAATTATGAATTCTTCGGAAATTATCAATTATACTTAAGATAGAATGATGGGTAAGTACGATCTAGGAAATATACTCGGAAATATATTATTTCTCTGCATTATGAAGAAGTTCGTATATTGAACAGAAAATATGGATTTTTTGATCGATTTTTTGCATATACATTGAATTTTCATTATATGAATTGATTTCGAAGAAGGATATCACCTGGGTTTCTGCCTATATAAGATTTGGTAATTTTGAAACATTCATATTCAATAATACATTTTTCGAATAAAATTTTTAGGCAGCGTACTTGAATACTTGTTGTGTGTTGATGATTCAGAAAGAAAAATAATCAAAAAGAGGTCTTTTATTATTCAAAATCTCGACAGTTGGCATTGAAAATTAAGTATAACTAGATAATTGAAAACAAGACCGTATTCTCAAAAGTGAATAATTTCGTTCGTTCGTTTCTCTTTTGTAACAAGTGTGCCATGCGAGGCGAAAATTGAATTCGATTGACAAAAATGTCCTTTTTCAAATCTGAAAAAAAATGTTTCAACTGATCCAGAAAATAGAGATTTTGATATTTGAAAGATGAATCTCAATATTCTGAGGACTGTCTTGATTATCTTGAAATTGCATCTGCTACATTGAAAGTCAACGAGCCCACAAAATTTCATTAAAATCAGACCACTCACTTTGACTCTATAGATATCGAAAATTAAGGCCAAAATTCATTGATCACCCTGTATCTTCGAAACTAATGGCCTGAAGTACGAAAGAAGCAACTTTCCTGAAAGGCATAGATTACCCTCATTCACTATTGGTTCTATGGCCAACCGCTCGTGATATACTCTGTATTTATAGAGTGAGTGAAATATCTTCGGTATTTACTATTTTGCAGGAAAATGGTAAATTTTTGTTTTGACTTACTTAACTGTCAATTGTTTCAGTGCACTGCTTGTAAGATTGCGCAAAAACTTGGTATTTTTCAAATTGAACTTTCTGTATGTTTTAACGTCAAGTTTTTGTAATTTTTTTCTGAATACACTGATGTATCACAACCTAATCTTCAATGAATTTCACCTTCAAAAATCAGAAAAGTCCATATTTAAGTATATTTGTTTTTAAAAAAGTGGGCCATGAATTCTTTCACACATGTATTTAATTATACCGTTTTAAAACGTTATGTGATTTAAACCCATTTATTCAATTATATTTTAAACATAAACACAACATTTTTAATTTTTTTAATAACCTTTATTGAAATTTACAATCTACTTTGCACAAGTAATAAGTAAATATGGTGATATTAAAATGTCATGTAGAAGTTATCAAACTTATTGAAACTTCTTATTCACACTTCAATTGAAGTCAATTGGCCATGTTTTCTGTAACCTTCTTCTCTTGAACGGGTTTTCCGCTAGTTGGTCTATGCAGCTGTTTTCATGTCCTTCCAGATTTTGTAGATATTTTTTTGAGCGTTTTTCTATCTCATCAATAATGAAGGGGATTTTCAAATCATTATGTATGGTGAAGTTTGAGACGTACCATGGAGCATCTGTTAAAGCTCGAAGGATTTTGGATTGGACTCTCTGTATTATTTGGATGTTCGATGTCTTGGCACATACCCAGAATTGAATCCCGTATGTCCATATGGGTTTAATTATGGCTTTGTAAATCAATACTTTATTTTGGAGAGATAGCTTGGATTTTCTGCCTATTAGCCAGTACATTTGTCGAAATTTCATATTGATTTGGGTCTTCTTAGCTTGAATGTATGGTTTCCAGGTGAGTCGTTGGTCTAAGTTGATTCCTAGATATTTGGCTTCTGTTCTAACTGGGATTTGGTTCTCATTTATCTTAACTGGTGGACATATGTTTCGTTTGTTGGTGAATGTGACTTGGACTGATTTTGTTTCATTGATGGTAAGGCGCCATTTTCGATAGCATTTCTCCAGTTCATTCAGATGTTCTTGGAGCTTTTCGGAAGCTGTAGCTGCGTTTTCGTGGGCTGTGAGTGTTGCTATGTCGTCTGCAAATGAGGCTATCGTAGTGTTCTGATTTTCTGGAATGTCTGATGTATATGTTACGGCTAAAGATAGGTGCGAACATAAACTTAAGATTAGCCGGCTAAACTTAGGTTTAGCTTCGGGTATTGGCTAATGTTAGTTTCTCCTATCTTTAGCCGGCTAAACTTAAGTGTAACCACAGCTCATCGGCTGAAAATGTAGAAGCTAATAGAAAAGAAGAAAAATATTGGAATGGCTTAAGGGGCGCAAATTTTAGGCATTTAAAAATATGTAAAAAAATAGTAATTTAATCTAACTATTAATGCAATGCATCTTTTGTATGAATTTCACATATTAATAGCATAAAAGCTGTTAAGTATTTGAGAAATTGAGAATGAACATATATTGGTTTGTGTCTCAACGCATTATTATTAGCGAATTCAAAAATCTAAATGCCAGATGACAAAATTTGGGACGAACATACTATTTTGGTATTTTGAGTGTGAAGGAAATCTGTAGAGTTAATGGTATCTTTCATCTTGTTATTATTCATAATTTGCAAAATACCGAAGGTCAAATTCTGGATAAATATAAGTATCATAAATATAGTAGTATAGTATAACCTTGATTGTAGCTAACTGGACTATTTGGCTCACAAGATTTACGATGACTGCACATGAATCCTTCAGGAATTCTTTAAGAAAATCAGCTAGGAAAAGTGTTTTCAACTGTTTTGCTGTTCATGTACTTTTTTTTGTTCATTTTTGCGAAAGTATTAAGGTTGAAAAGATACATTAGAAATCATCGTTTCAATTTCGTAATTTTTTTTGTCATAAACCCAATTATTGAATGGTAGGGAAAATATACTTTTGTTCACTGAAAAAATATTCTATATCTAATGTCGAATATTTCATGTCCTTGTGAGGTCATTTTCTGGTTTTTCACAGGACAATTGACTATCCACGTTCCTATTATCCTATTGTGTATGTGAATTGATTTTATAAAGGCTCGATTTGAAGAGCATTAATCTCCTAAAGAAATGAAAATATCTCATTAAATGTGGAAAACCAATGGGCGTTATGTAACGAAACTTCAGTACAATAGCATTCGATGCTATTTTGCATATTTAAATTCTAAAAATTGAAACAAAAACATGGCCGAGTACGTTCGTCTTTTCCTGTCCGACAATTCAAAAGACATCACTCCACGTGTCCATCGATTACATTTTTAGCCGTTCCGTTTTGGATAATGTGCACATTAGCCGGCTAAAGATGGAATTTCCTGACGCAGATGAATATTTTATCGAACTTTAGCCGGTCCTCGAATATAAACCTAAGTTTAACCGGCTAATCTTAAGTTTATGCTGACACCTATCTTTAGCCGTAACATATATATCAGATAAAGCAGTGGACCCAGTATACTTCCCTGTGGTACTCCTGCTTTTATTTCAGTTGGTTCAGATAGAGCATCACCCTGTTTCACAGCAAAATATCGGTTGGTAAGGTATGATTTCATAATATAATAGTATGGATGTGGGAGAAGTTTTTCAATTTGAAGAGTAAGCTTTTATGCCAAACCTTGTCAAACGCTTGGGATGAGTCCAGGAATACAGCTGTACAGTATTTATTGTCTTCAAGGCTTCTTGATATGGTGTTCATCACACAAAATCATCAACACAAAATAACGAAGTTTATCTTAAAGAGTGATATTTTGAGTTTTTTTCAAAATATAATTAAATAAATAGTTAAATCACATGGCGTTTTAAAAAGGATTCAATTAAATGCATGTGTGAAAGAATGGGCTACTCTTAGAGAAACAAATATAAATATGGATTTTTCCGATTTTTGAAGCTAAAATTTATTGAGGATTAGGTTGTTATACATCAATGTATTCAGAAAAATATTGAAAAAATTTGACGTTAAATTCCACAGGGTGTTCCATTTGAAAAATACCAAGTTTGTCCCCAATCCCAAAATGAGTGGATCAAAAAAAATTTTTTATTCGCCAGTGACTCTTATGTAAAAATATCCATTATAAGCAGTTTTCATTTTTTTTCTATTATATACAGGGCCTGTGAAATAATATCATCTCCAGAAGTGAACATCATCGTTTTCGCCCTGTATTTCAGGAACGCAAGTAGTTGAAATATTTCTGTTTGTGGCTTTGAAAGTTTTACAAAAAGTGATACAGGGTGGCGGAAACCGCATGTCTCTATCTTCAGTAATAGCTGAGGTCGGCTGAGGTACAGTGCAATCCCAATTAAAATGGGACAGAGTGTACAGGGTGTCCCTAATAATGGACTTTTCACGAAAATCGAGCCCAGTATTCCTTTCAACGTTTTTATCTATCCAGTCCTGGAGTACTAGAAACAGCCAAAATCAAGCAATTTGGGATACCTTATACATTAAAAAAGTTGAATTCGAATTCAATAAGTTCAAGCATTTCATTTCTATGATAAATAAGGGTTGCTGCAAACCGTATAAATGAAGAATTGTTCGAATTTGTTGGTGTTCTATTCCAATTCTCTGTTTGTGAAACCAGTGAACCAATTTTTATTCCATACCCTTTACAGTAATACAATAATCAATTCCGTGAATGCCCAATGAATGCCACTCAAAACCTTCATCTACATAAACGAATCAACGCTGAAAATGGGCAGTCTGGGGAGATTCGGTCCATAAATCGAAGCTGCTTTTCAATTCTTCCCTAATCAAATTCCAGTTGGCTATTGACTGACGACTAACTAGGTTTAAACTACCAACAACGACGCTAATCCCTACGAAGACCGATAAAACTCTCGCAGTGTTCGCATTCGCATTCCTGCCCAAGGCGAGGAGAGGGAATTAAACAAAATTAATTTAATGACCGAACGGTCCGGCGTGTCCTCACAAAAGAGAGGATAAACTACGGAATTATTCCGAATTTCAAGACGAATCAGTTCCGACAATGGCGGGACGTCCTTTGAATTCCCACTTTTTGTCAGTGTCACGTAATGGCTGTTCGGTAATTCCGGGTTATTTGCGAAAAACTGAGCTGGGGCACTATTATTTCTCGGATGTTCATTACTTCTTCTGAATGCGTCGCGTCTCTGTGCTAGAATGGGAGCATTCATTCCGTTGTCGACGTACGAATTCAATCGCGAAGACTACTTTTTTCACTCGCTTGCAGACATCTACCAACCCTTAGGATTCTCGCGGAGTACAATGGAGGTTTCCGTGTGTAAGTGTAGAGAAAACAGACGAGGCGAATTTCGACTTTCGTGGAGGTAAACTGGATAATATACGAGATACGAAGAGCCGTGTTAATTTCACATACAGGGTAGGTATAAGTTTTAAGTATGAAACCAAGGAGATATCTTCTGAATTAATTGGGAATACTCTTTCTGACGAAAACGATGTATTTTTTATGAAATATCTTTGAAACGTCATATTTTGAAATAACCATTTCAACCGTTTCCCAAAAAAAATTATTTTAAGCACTTAAAAATGAAAAATAAAAATGGGTATTTAAAATTTGAAGCGTTTCATGTGGATTGCAAAAGTTGGCAACATCGACTGAAATATGCCTTGATAATAAAGGACAACAAATGCATTATCTTGATGAGATAGACAAAGATGGCTGTCTATGAAGTCTGCGACGTACGAGGAAGGTCGTAAAATTTTATGGGATTTTTATGGCCGGTTGCAGTTCAAGCTTGCCAGTAAGTACGCGCCTGTAGGTCAACAGCTGTTATTTTATAAACAAGCTGATCGGACATTGTTCTTTTCATTGTTCGATAGGCGCTGTTGCCAAATCGTAAACTCCGCACAAAGCGATTTAAATTTTAAAACCCTATATTTGAAGGATGATTTTGAGTAGTTTCCGCGGTGAATTTGAAAAAATCATGAATGAAACTCATAATTATTCATTTTAAATTTGCATATGCAGTGATAACCCAAATTGAGGAGAATTCCCTATTGCACGAAACTTCGCAAGAAAGTACAGGGTATCCCAAATTTCTTTATTTTGGCAGTTTTTGGTTTTCGTGAGATAGATTTTCGAAAAATGAAATTCTCTTATGGTTTCCCATTCAATTGGAGGAAGAAAGTCTCTTGCAATATTTCGATACAGTCGATACTTTTCTCGGAATAAATAAAACCTTAGAAGCAGTATACGACGGTCTATGAGGCAGAGAGTTGATGCATGTATTTAAGCGGGATGTAGTCATTATATGGAACACTTATACGATAAAATGGGATGCTTGTAAGTTTTTATTTATTCCGAGAAAAGTATCGACTGTATCGAAATTTTGCAAGAGACTTTTTTTCTCCAGAAATGAATGGGAAACCATAAGAGAATTTTATTTTTCGAAAATCTATCCCACGAAAACAATTTTTGAAGAAAAATCATAAGGGGTTGTTATTTTCAACCCCTAATAATAAAGTTATGAGATCTAAAAAAATTGTGTAACTAACGTCTATATGTGCTTCATTTTATGCATAGTTTTATGACTCAGTGTTTCTTAGAACCCGTAAAAAAATTAATAACTGCCAACTCGCCATCGCCTTCCAAAGGCAGTATCTTGGAAGGTATGCCGATTTCGAAAAAGTTCATAGGAACTACCCCTGCTTATTTTCATCGAGGAATCATCTCCCTAAGTCCTTCGCATTTGTTTACAGACACCCTGTATATATATATTTTTTTCCATGATGTGAGATCAAAAAAAGACTGTATTCATTTTTGAAAAAAAAAGTTGTTCTTTATTCAACCCCTGGCATAGAAGATTAATGAATGTAGTGTCATATTCCTGGTGAAAATAGGCTTCTAGAAAGTTTTTATGTTTTTTAGATATCTTCAAAAGTAAAAAGGTATGGCATATTTTCCAAATCGACAAAATATCAAAATTTGCTTAAATCTGAAAAACTCATGGACTTTTTCACGAAAATCGAGCCTAGGACTCCTTTCAACGTGTTTACCTATCTAGCCTAGAGGTACCAGAAACAGCCAAAATCAAGCAATTTGGGATACCCTGCATATTGAAAGCCTAAAATCGAGCCTAAAATACTCTCGACCTGGGAGCTAGATGGCACATTAGGAATGAAAACAAAAAGTTGAGATTTTCAACTTTTACAAAACGCAAAAATCATCAAATCTATGTCATTTTGACAAAACAGAGGTTAGCACCGATCATAGGAAGCGGTGGCTAGATATTTATGAAATTCATTCCATTACATTTTTTTTAAGGCCAATTGGCTGGAAAATACCTACCGTTTGTATCGATTCAAACATATGAGTATTCCAAGTTATCTGCTAAATTCCGAATACATATGCTGCATTCCCTCTACTCATCACATAGCGTTCTCGACGAAACTATTGGAAGCAACTATGATGATTTAACGTGAATACCCGGGGTAAATATGACATTTCAATTTGGGCCAATTTTCTGTTCGATGCCATTCTGCCAATACATTTGCATCGACAAATATTGACTGGAAAGTGAGATATTGCTATGAAATGGACATTCAAATTGAACTTCCTCGAATTGAGCAGAATTCGTTCCTTCGATTCGTCAGCTTTTTCAGATGGGAGATTGAGGAAAAAATTTTATACAGAAACTGAAGAGAAAACCTTACGATAATAACAAGGGGTTCCATGAAAACGGTTAACGAATGCTAAAATGGATAAAAGAAGCTCAATGAATCCTTCATTTACATCAAATTCTCGACGCCAACAACATACTTACCAGTTTTGTTTCATTCCTGGATTTGGTATTGTATTATAATCAAATCCATAATTGATTCTAATCAAGAATTTATTCAGAGAAATCAATGCAAAGATGTCATGCATCTGATGCATTTTTCGAATTATAATTCCCAATTTGTCGTTATAGGTAGTAATATAAAACATAGTTTTGACATTAACGATATTTCATCAGTGCCAACTTAACTCCTTTCAAGTTACAATAACATACGAGAATTATTTCATGGCCAACCGACTGCTTTTATAAAGTTGGAGGGAGTATATAAATGATAAGGTGATTGTAGTGTTATCATCATTCCACTTCATCCATGTTCTTTGAATATGTTCACTTGAGACTTATATCCGAACTCTACACTCAGCTCTATGAGTCGAATCGGTACTATATTCCATTCATATTTATTTTAGCACTCGGTTGGCCATGAAATAATTTTCTCAAATTTTTGTAACGAAAACGAATTGAGGTTGGCACTCATGAAATGTCGTAATGTCATAACGCCGTTGCCACAACTAATATCAATTTTTATTACACAAAAATGCCGAAAGTGATTGAAAAAAGAGACAGGGTTTCAGGAAGTGCTATTTAAAATTCAGGTCCGCTCGTTCAAATAGTCATACCCTGATATTCTAAAATCCACAATACGTCAGACGGTGGCGAACATATTCAATGTAAGAGAATTTATATAATGTTTCATCTGAATCTAAACGACTTATATTTCAGCTGAATATTTCCACAATCAAAAAGATTGTGAATGAAGAGGATGACAAAGAATTTCCTTCTATTGGGAGACCCAAAAAAGTGGTGGCATTTGAGAATTTTATGTTTGAGTGAATTAATGCGAAAAGTTTACTACAGGATTTTCGATGAATGTCATCGTAGAATAAGTTCCCGAAAATTGATTTTTCTATTTTTCATTTGACTTGTCCTATACATTGTAAATGTCTTAAGGTACCAATAAATACCTAATTATTATTATTATATCAATGTATTAAGATGAACAGCCACAAATACGCGCCAGTTGTCCTGTTAATTGTTTATTCATGTGAAATTTTTGTTCAAAAGTGAAGTTCATCTTGACCTGAAACTTCCTTCAATTCCTTTTACTTATATTGATGCAAGATGATTTTTGCTAAAGAATTTAACATTCTTGTAATTATCTGTTGATTCCTTCGGGAGATACCCATTTCCAACCGCTGCATCATATGCATTTCATCTTCGGGTTAATATTTTTGAAATCTACAACTGATGTTACGTATTCAAACTTAAGCCAAAGAAGATAACGAACATTAACTCTCCTCAAGCTAGTGCCTGTTATGATATTATACTGATCTCTTGTATTTTCCATGCAAATAACTGGATTTGGTATGCCTTCAATCAGTTTGAATAAACTTCAATTATGTTCGTCACATATTTTCTGAAGAGATTCGACATTGTGATAAAATACGTAATAACAGAAACTTTTACGTAGAACGGACAACATAGCGCTGATTCAAAACCCAAAATTGTTTGGCAAGCGTCATAACCCCACATTTTCGTACTATACAGAGTGAAATGTGTCAAATTTCCATGGCTAACCAAGTGCTAAAATAAAAGTGAATGGAGTATACCCGATCCTGTCCGTGATAAGTGCTATCCTCACTTTCGCCAGTATTGTCAAAGTGACGTAAACGTCAAAAATCTCAATTTTCGGGCTTTGTTCTTGACTTTTTCGATTTTCCTCCAGGGTTAAGAGTTTTATCTTGGCAAGGTCCGTTTATTCGACTTTCGTTTGGACAAACGAAATAACACAGGGTAGTACTCTGACTGCAGAAGAGACGGATCCATGGTGTCGTAGATATTGCAGGAAGACAATGGATGCGAGTAGCTAGGGCTCAAGAAAAATGGCCTAGTTAGGAGAAAGCCTATGTCAAACAATGGATGAATTCCGCTGCAGAAGAAGCGGGCATATTGGGCATTTGATTCATACGGTATACTGCAGCCCTTGCATTCAAGAGTATTGAACCTTCCTAACTATTCAGTAGTTACTAATATTTTCCACACTCATGATCGATGGACTCGTTGCCAAAAAATAACCATGAAACCTTGTGGCCGAGCACACGCAGGACCGGAAGAGATACGTGCCAGCTTTGACGACCTGTGTATCCTGCTATTTGCGATATCCCAATCCCCATAATTCCAGGTTAACCACTGTTCGATCCACAATCCCGGGAAACAGTTAATGAATAGTTAATCGCGTTCCGAACTGATTGAGTTCAAATGAGCTGTAGGCCCCGTCGTTGCGCCTAACAGGATGCGGGATGATATTAATTAGTAGATGGCGCCACCGTTAAGCTTCTGCCACCATCCCCGTACCGTATCGGCTCAATTAGAGCGGTGTCCGCAGAAGGCGCATACAAGAAGCGATAAGAGTCATCTAAATTACCCTATGTGCTTCTGCAATGGATGCACGCCGTCTGTCGTTATCGATGGGCTTCATTCTGCGGGATAATGTAATCGGGAACTTCGGCAATCTGGAGTGATGCCGCAGGGATGCTGCGGCTCCTGTCCGTTCTTCCAGAGAGATCGAGAGTGGCGGGATTCAATCTGAAAAGAATTGGTTTGCGCCTGGCAATCGAGTTCCAGTGTGATGAATTTCTTCTCACGGATACATCCAAGGATACACTAAAGCGGGTTTCAATAAGAGTGCAAGCTTACTTATTTCTCTTTTTCCTCTTGCACGTCAGAATAGAAATCACGGAAATGAGTAAGCCTCTTGGTAAGCCTGCCTTGAATTCGTTGGTGAAAACAGGCGTCAAAGGTTCGATAAAACACAATCTCTGTATAGTCTTGTAATAATGCTTCTAAGTAATTATGCGTGATACCCTCGATGATACCTCTGCCCCCAGCCATACAGGGCGTATTTAAAGGTGAGACTTACTTTAATAGAAGGTAGAACTGGTCAAATTATAACGTTTCATCAAACATCATCTAAACAAAACTTTCATTGAAAATGGAAACTTAGGATTGTCGAATTTCTCTCAATATTTAGTAACCTACACGATCTTATGAAATGGCCAATAAAATTCGTCTGAATCATTCACAAATCGGGCATTGCAAGCTTCTTGTTCGAATACTCTTACACTCTTCGTAAAAATGGGATAAATTAGTAAACAATAATAGCAATTCATTCATTGCTGCATCCCATTACCGGAAAGGTGAGGCTAATTGACATTGTGTGTCCTTCGGTGACTGAAGAGACCCAACCGTGACCTACAGAGCCTTCCACACTCCGGTCATAGATAGTCAACAACCAGATCTGGCCGCCACTGTATTCTTCTCGAGTCTCCATTGTAGCTGTGGACCAAAGACCTCCACTGTGATCTGTCTAATGCTAGTTGTTCCCAGTTATGATTGGCATTAACTGATTTTAGGGATTGATGTAGTGTATCCTTAAACCGCTTATACTGGCCTCCTGGTTTCCGGGCTCTCTCAGTGAATTCGCCATACAGAGCTATTTTGGGGAGTCTCGTGTCTTGCATCCTCAGAATGTGGCCGCTTCATCTGAGTTGTGGCCCTCGTTACTTGAGTCTCAATTGTTGTACAACTCGCGCGTTGCAAGACTTCTGCATTCGAAACTTTGTGGAACCATCTGATGTGTATAATGTGTCTTAGATGACGTTGTTGCGTTTGTTCAAGCTGTCTGATATGTCGCCTGTAGGGCATCCAGCTTTCGCTTCCGTTAAGAAGCGTTGGAAGGACCACTGCTTTGTAAACAGCTGTCTTAGTCTTCAGATTGAGGTCATGATTTTGGAACACTCTGTCCTTAAGCTTCCAGTTTGCCAGTGATACTGAATTGATACGGTTGTGTATTTCCAAGTCTAGGTTAGCCGTAGTATTTATGAAGCTTCCCACGTATTTGAACTGCTCGACCTGTTCTAGAGTTTCATTCTCCAGGCTGATACCTGTTTGAAGGCTTTCTGACGGACTTACCAGGATTTTGGTTTTGTCGATATTGAGTCTAAGGCCTAAAGCTTCGTATATATGTTTATAGGTGTCCAACATTATCTGTAGATCCTCTGCGCTGCTAGCGATAGAGTCATTCGGGGCAACTGTGCGCACTTTTGCCTTTGAATTCATACACTGTTTTAAATGTTGAAGCTAGGAAAATTAAGACATTCATAAGATAAAGCATTTTCTTATCTTTAAAAAACATCAGAAGCAAACAAACAAAAACGTTTTTTACCGCAAAAAAAATGTAATGGAATATGTCAAATTTCCATGGCTAAAAGATTTCTTTTATAAAATGAATGGAGTTTTGTTCAATGAGTGTGAGATTTTCGTTGAATTATGAATGAGGGATATAAATTATTTAGGCATCATAGAGGCTTATTATTCGAAAATTTTTGATGAGATGGTAACAGAAAAAAAAATTTGTCATTCAATATTTTGGAATAGTCAGTTGCGATTTCGTTGATTAAAATATCAAGTTTATGTACGAGGATGTATCGATATCTAGTTAGCCTAGACCAGTTCCATGCATAAAAAATATTGCGTTACCATACCAAAGAACAATAACTCATTAGAAGTGTCAGTGTAAACTTGAGGTCAAAAAAGTAAACCAGAGCTACGCAAAAATTAAAAGATGTCCACCGAAATTGTAAAAATCGAAAAATAGGAGTATCGAGCGATCATCAAGTACCTGTATTTAAAAGGGTTAAGAGGTAAATTTAAGGTGGTAAATATTTTTCCAACGAGGAAGTAATAAAAGCTGTGGAGGCCTGATTTGCAGAGCAAGAAGAAACATGTTTTTGAAAGGTCTAGAGTCGTTGCAGGTTCGTTGTGATAAATGTATCCATATGAGAATATAATAAGTAAAAAATTATTTTGAACATTGAAATTTTGTTTGGTTCTATAGTAGGCTAAGAATTTTTCAATATATTCTCGTACAACATGAAATAAAGGATTAAAGGGATCGTTAAAGTAACTTCCTAGCCATCCTAGATATCCTGGGGTTCTTTAGGATTCTGGTACTGGATGGAGAGCTTTATACTACTTCTTGGCGGGAACTGCTCTGATGGGGGTCACGGCACCATGAATCTACATAAATACTACCTAGTGAATAAGTGTCTGTAGAAAGTTTTTATCGTTTTTAGATATTTTCGAAAATGAAGAAGTTATGGCACATTTTGGAAATCAACAAAATATCAAAACTTGGTTGTAACTTCAAGAGAAATGGACTTTTCACGAAAATTGAGCCCATCAGTACTCCTTTCAATTTTTTTCCTTTCTAGTCTAGAAGTACCAGAAACAGCGAAAATAAAGCAATAAACAATACCCTGTTCAAGCAAATGTAATTGAACTGGCCCCATTCTGATATGAACTTTTTCGAATACCCTATACACATACCACATATAGGTTCATGTCTGCTCCTTCGGCAATAATGAACTCCCATGTGAAACTCCCGCCCCAGAATTCCAAACAATGTTGACCCTTCATTCCGACTCCTACATTGTTTGCGTCATTTCCATATTGAATCCCATCAAACGCGAAGTTCGGAAGCGTTCTCGAATAGCCTAATTTTTTTTTCAAGCCGAACCCGGACATCATTTCGGAATTTTATTTCCACTATCCGACTGTTCCCAGCTGTACCGGGCCCGGGTAATTAAAACAAACACGTTAATTGTTTTCATTGCGAGCTTCCGTTTCATTAATAGAAATTATTATTCCATTGTGTCTTTCTGTTGACGACTTGGTTCTTGTTTTCGCTCAATTTCTGATGATTCAATCTGCCCCGCGCACTGTTTCCGGTGATCGCGTTCCGAGGATGTTATTGTTTTACGGTATAATCAATCAATCCCAGAGGGTTGATCCGATGGAGAGAGAGATTCGAGGCCCGTATTGTCGATGCAGAGTTTTGGGACTATATGGAAGGCTCGGGGTTTGCGTTACACCTTCTGAGCTAATCAAATTTCCTGAAGAATACCGTATTAGCCATAAAAGCTTGGTTACCGATTAGTTTTTTCCGTTTGTGTCTATTTATTTCCTGTACAACAAGAATTTCAGTATGATATCCCGTATTTAATTTTAATCAAGTTATACCTGTAGTTTTTCATAATATGTTGTTGAGTTTGGTAACTTTTTAGAAAAATGTTGTTTGAACAATAATTGAATTAATGAATCACATTTATTTCATAGTTCTATGAAATGAATGTGGTTTATAAGAAGTTGATCCGAGGGTGTGCCACCTCGGGAAAAACGGAAATAAATTCAGAATACCTAGCTGAATCTGTGACACTACACATCTGTAAATCTTTTAGAAAGAGTTGTATTCAGGCAAAGTACCCAATTTTTTAAATTTCACTGATACTTTTCATTTTTTTGAACATCCAATCACTCGAAAACTGCGAATTATACAGGATGTCCGCGCCATGGGGCAGTGGTCGATTACTCTGATTCTATTACATTTACTTAAAAGAGTTTCAAATAAAACTTTCCTCTTTTTAAATAGAGCATCTCCTAAAATCATTCAGAACTATACAAAGTGTTTCGTTTCTTCTGCACAGCTATTAACTTTTATTATTTATTATTATTATTTTAAATGGAACTCCCTATATATTTTTACATTTTTGAATTCCTTGTTAAATTTGAATATGAATTTGGAAGCACAACTATGTCTGAATTCTCAACGGTTTTCGAGAAATTTGACTTTTTATCAATATTTTGACAGTTTGAGGTACTTGCATGAATGACTATTGCTCGTTCCATATTCTATGTAATTGATTCAAATTTGGACTATATCTAGTCAATGAATGATGCACTATAAATTTTCTTTGTAAATAACCATAGTATATACAGGGTCCACGAAAACGTAGATCCATTATCAAAACAGAAACTCATCAAAATCTTAATTTTTTAAATGGCAACCCATCTTTTTTTCTGTTCCTAACTTAAAACAATTAAAAGCGAACAAAAAATGTTCGAATTATGAACAGAAAGAAAATGGGTTAACATTCAGAAAAATGAAGATTTTGATGAATTTCTGTTTTGATAATGGATCTACGTTTTCGTTGACCCTGTATAGAGTCATTCGGGGCAACTGTGCGCACTTTTGCCTTCCAAGCCATACCCTGTTTCAAATGTTGAAGCTAGGAAAATTAGAACATATTCATAAGATAGAGAATTTTCTAATCTATAAGAAAA
The DNA here is from genome assembly GCF_907165205.1 of Coccinella septempunctata. Classification (NCBI taxonomy): domain Eukaryota; kingdom Metazoa; phylum Arthropoda; class Insecta; order Coleoptera; family Coccinellidae; genus Coccinella; species Coccinella septempunctata. The sequence goes on from NC_058191.1 coordinate 1,795,953, forward strand.
CATCAAAAAGCAAACAAACTAAAACGTTTTCTTTCCGCAAAAAAGAATTTAATAGAGAAAGTCGGAGTGTGCTCACATGCCCCGTATTGCGGGTAAGTGTGCGCACCCTTACGGGGTAAGTGAACGCAGTGCTTAGTGAACCACACAATCAAAACAAATCACAAAATAATATCATCAAAAAGTTACAATATTAGGCCTGCCGCAGACATGCAACTTTTCATGCGCAACAGTTTGATTGCAAGCGGTTCGAGGGCGCACACAAAGGCAATCGCTGCAACTTTTCAGTTGCATGTTTGCGCGGCCCCATATGAATGCATTGTACTTACTTCTGCAACTAGACAGTTGCGCAACTAAAAATTGCATGTCTGCGGCAGGCCTTAGAGAAAGGCTGTTTATTGTCAATACAGAAGCGCCTTTTTACGAGCAGTGTATTATTATTCGTGCCACAATTCTTGGTTAACACAACACTTGATACATTCCCCTGTTGGTGGCTCTTCATATTTTTCTGAACAAATAGGACAATATTGATCGAGTCTTAAGCCCGTTTGCAACAGCCGAGAATTCTCTAGAAAATTTACTGGAGAATTCATGCGCCGTGAATTATGTACCGTTACATACGCACTTTCGGTAGAATTCTCTGTTCAGTTGCGTACAAAATAATCTCTGCCGTTTTCTTGCGAGAATTTTGTAAAGAATTCTCCAGAGAATTCTCGGCTGTTGCAAACGGGCTTTAACCAAGAAAATCAACAATATCATAATTTATTCCTCACTGAACTAATGCCCATATAATGAATGTATGCGCACACTTACCCGCGCACACTTTCCCCAGTAAGCCAAAATTTGAATTGATGTTCTTATAGAGTTGAGCAGCTAAGAGAACCTAAAATTTTTTATTATATATTTAGATTAATATGTCCATGATCGAATAAAATATTGTATAACACTGAGGGACTCGGAACTTGGACCTGGCAGAATGTGCAGAGATGCTAAAAATTAACAAGAAAACTAGTGAATTTGATTGATTGCAAATAAAAAGTTAAAGAAACGTGGCACGGCGCACTCCGTTAAAAAACTAATATGGCAATTCTACGCCTTTGCTTCACCCAGATGAACCCCTCTTTCATACATTGCATAGTCGAGATATACGCACTGCGCACACTTACCCACTGCGCTCAGTTACCCCGAATGACTCTATACATAATATGGTTATTTACGAAGAAAATTTTTAGTGCATCATTTATTGACTAGATACAATCCAAATTTGAATCATCTACATAGAATAGGGACGGAGCTATAGTCCTTAATGTGAGTACCTCAAACTGTCAAAATATTAATAAAAATCTCTAACGACATATTTTATGGTAATTTATTGAACTCAAAATTGCTCCTCAAGAGACATTTACTTTCGATGTAGTTCTTTTTTTCTTCTTGTCTCCTTCTTTGTGTTACTTTTTTATTTTGTTTTTCGTTATTCTAAACTTGGTTAAGTAGATTATAACTGATAAAAGTTCGCTCATATGTTAACCTGTGAATACTATTTATGGGTAATTCCTGTTTGTATTCCTTGTATCCAACTTAGTTTCAAGAGTTGTGTTCTTGAAATTTTTGATATTTTTATGGTACGTAATGGTCATAATGAGAAAACTGGGAAAACGTGGGTGATATATTTTGTTCGAAAAAGATTCATCGAACAAATGAAAAACTATATTCCGAAATTTATTTCATTCGATAAAACCGTTTGTGAGATAAAATTAAAAATAATTTTTTTTATGGTTTTTCAACAGACTGCATCTTTCAAACCGAACCGGAATCGGAAAAAATGGTGAAGAAAAAAGTGTTACTTTCGACCTCAAGAATCTACTGTTAAAATATTTGTTCGAGTCAAAGACTGACCCTGTATTTACAAGATGAAAAGTTGAACGGAATCCAAGTGACCTAGAAGTCATTCCATCTCCCGCTTTTTTTGCTTTTCATAAATAATGACGTACTTCCACACACGCGCCGCTTGCTGCGTGGTGGCGACCCAAAACCATCCTGGCCATCATCATAAAACTCAAATTTCTCCCAACATTCAGATCGTGATCGAATAAACTCAACAGTTCACGGCCGTTCCCGAAGGCTCCGTCCCTGAATATCGGAAAATGACGGAGGAATTTCCACGGGACGACGCACGACAGAGGTGGGGGTTGGGGAATACGTGACGTCCGAAACGTGCGGCCGTGCTATTTTGTTGGACCTTCCGAGTGACACCTCTTGAGGCGAGATAAAAACGTGCCGCGCGAGCACCTGTCGGAGCCTTTGAAGTTACCGCTTCGTTGTTGAGGGTCCGGTGGACGGCTCAATGGAAACGAGACATGGGAAATTGACTTAATTCATTTAGGGATGTAGAAACTAATCTATCGGGAGCCAAGAATATACCTAAATATAAATTGAGTTTGTACAACGTACAAAGTTCATATCTTTGGTTTATTATTTTGTAGTAAAATGCTTGAACATTTTGAACAAGCTGACTCAGCAAACGTTCTCCTTCCATAGTGACACAATGGTCGCATTCAGCGGACGAAACAGTTGCGCAACTGTTACCAAACGCTAGCGTAAACGTTCGGTGACATATGCGCTACATTCTCAACACGTTCTGGAGCGGACGCCACTTTTGGGAGCGGATTTGATTTGTGCTAGGTAGCGGTAGCGGAAAGGAGCGAAAGTTGGACTTGAACTGAGTAGGTAGTTGTTATTTAGTGTGGAAGATGCACGAGCTTGAGTTTGTTGAGGAAAATGAAATGAAAATTGATGGAAGGTAATAAAGAAGGATGTTAAATAAGTTATAGGAAATATACTAGAGCAACAAAGTAATTCGTCAGAATTCTAGGTTATGTTTTTCACAAAAAAAAACTGACTTAACCAGCACAAGGTTAACGAAACTTAAAAAATCCGTTTGTTTACTTCTTTCCTACAGACTTCTCAACTAATCAGCTGATAGTGACAGCTCGTTGGACTGCCTTATCCTATCTCGGCTTGCCAGCGAACGTTCAACATGTTCCCGACCGCTACCGCTACCGATGGGTAGCAGAAGCGTTTTGCGCTCCGTCCGCTGAATGCGACCAATATTCAGTAACTGAAAGGAAAATAAGATACCAGACTGGTATTGAGTGGACTACCTCAAGGGTCGGTTCTTGGGCTGATACTCTTCATTTTATATACCAGCCAATTCCCAAAGTTTATACATCACTGCAAAGTGCACATGTATGCTGATGATTTCCAACTCTTCCTAGACTTCTTCATCGATGACTTGAATGTTGCTGCCCTCAGGCTGAACGAAGACTTGTATCGGCTATGGCATATTGCAAAGAAACATGGCTTGAGATTGAATGGCAACAAATCATTTGCTCTCGCTTTTGGCTCCAAGAAAAATAAGAAAATTGTTCAAGACGGTCTCAGACTGTATGTTTCAAATGATGTCATTGGTTTTGTAGATAATGCTCGAGATTTGGGCTTGATTTTAGATGATTCGATGAGGTATTATATTTCTTTGTTTCTTTCTGTATGCACTGTTGTATATGATGATTGTACTTTATTATCACTTCTATCACTTCACGGCAATTGTTTTTTTTTTTTGTAACAAGGGTTAAGTGGTAGAACAACCCCTGGTGAACTTCCCCTTGAGATTTCTGGGGAATAAAGAGCTTATTATTATTATTATGTATTATAAAAGAGGAGAAATTCAGTTAGAATAGTATGAAAAGAAAAAAAATTAGGGTTTGTCAACACAGAAACAGGCTACATACAATTGATCGAGTGAAAAGCATGGATTCTAGAGATTAATGCTGCAAACACTCAAGGGGATTGTAAATGCAAGTCGCGTTGAAAATAGCAGAAAATTAATGTCTGACGTAAATGCAACTTACAAAACTTAGAATTGGATAGCCCAACAGGGAAATTCTAGATTTACTCGAGCATGTAGATTGATATAAGGGGAGATACCTTGGGACCTGTAGAGTACCTCTACCAAAAATTTGAACTGTGTATCATATCATATTATCCTGATTCTCTGTTGGTACCAAAGAACCCCTCAGAAGCTCTGTAAGCTGGAGAACCAGTTGTCTTCTGTGTATGCTTTGTTACTGTATCCTAAGGCACAGCACTATTAATTCTAACAGTCTCTCTCTATCCTGGGATCGAACTCAGTACCTTGCGGTATACTAAGCCGACGCTTTAACCACCAAGCCACGGACTTCTTGTGAACCTGTACATAGGGGGAATACTCTAGGAGTCATAATAGTAAAAGAAAACGATCATTATACATACTCGAGAGTGTCAGATTAGGATATAAATATGTGGTTGATTACATGTTGAAAAGTATACATTCTCTTAATCTGGCAATTTAAGCGTGACGAAAATGTGTGGGGGAGCATCAAATTTGCAGAAAAAAAAGTCACTTGTACGTTCTCGAACGTGGTGGATTTTTTTTTATTTTGAAGCTAATGATTCAAGAATAATGGAAAGAATATAATCTGTCTGTTTCAGCAAACCGAAACAATAAAAATTAACCAATAAGTCAAAAAAATAAAAATTAGTAGTTAAAAAAATTATTTTTTTTTAATTATCCCATGTCCTTACCTTCGAATAGGGACAGGTTGGGTACCCCTCCCCCCAGAATTCTCAGTGCTCCCTCTTAGAAAATAACAGACTAGGAGTTAAGCTGGATTCCTCGCTAAATTTGGAAAATTTGCGTTTGAAGTTGAAACCTAAGAATAATATCCTTCATAAACTAGCTGGAACTTCATGAGGTGCACCTACTCTTCGAACGCCAGCCTTAGCTTTGGTTTTTTCGGCTGCTGAATATTGTTGCCCCGTTTGGGACAAAGACCTTTGACAGTCTGAATGGAATAGGTGCACTTTTTTCAACAAAGATTTACATAGAAGTTACTGATCCCTCGAATAGAGTTCCTGGTTTTGATCTTCCCAGGAAAATATGGTGTATTCTGAATCGTATAAGAACAGGTCACGGACGTTGCAGTAGTATGCTTTTCAGGTGAAATTCAGTTGAAAGCCCTAGTTGTGAATGCGGGGAATTAGAAGAAACCATAAATCATCTGGTTAATCATTGTCCGATTCATAAAATTCAGGATGGTTTCAGAGCTATACATGCAGTTTCCGAATCTTTTTTGAATTGGGTTGTCAATTTCAGGTCATTCTGACATATTGAACCTAATTTTATTATTTTCCTTTTTTCTGCATTTGTTTTCTCTCTATTTCAGATGAAAGTTTCTGGTATCTTGGAGAAGAATTTCTGAATTTTCCTTTTTGTTGGAGAAAGAATCAATTTTTGCATTGCGAGATGCCCTTCAACATGGAATATTCCTGCTTATTTCGTGAAAAATACAATCCACTACACTCATGGGGAGAAAGGGGTTTTTTTTACTGAGGTTTTTCCCTAAGCTCTTGTAACATACACCAATTTGTATGGTACCCTGTTTACGCTAACCTCTGCTAAAACTGTATATCATACACATGCTATAATTATTATTGTTTGCTGTTAAAAATTTTAATGCTCTGTGTCAAAAGAAAATATATATACAGACTGTTGAGCAAAATGATAACGCCTCGTATAATCGTCATATTCCTAGGAATAAGAGTCTAAAAAAGCTGTCAGATCCAGTAGCAAAGAAACTTAATCTACCATACCAATGGGAATATTCTTACTCGTCGTCTTACTCAAATTATTTCGAATGCTTTCGGTGACTTCAGTTCATCCATCAATAACTATCTCGATGTCAGAAGTGAATTCCTTGAATACCTACTAGTATTCCATATCCCTCAGTCTCATTCTCCAGTCAATGAAGGAATATTATTTGCCTCATTTAATTCTCGGTATATCTCATACAAAACAACAACTTCAACTCCCCATTCCTGTCGTATCCAATGAGTTTCCTCAAGGGGTGATCAATCAACGAATTACAAAAACAATTCATCACATCATGCAGACCCCCGTGGTGGCTCACACCAGTATCTACAAAAACGTCTCGAGGCTAATTTGTCCTCATTCTCTTCATTTCCTCGGAAATTCAGCGCTCTTTCACAGCTTAACATGAACCATGAACTATAATAATAGATCGATTAATTCTCATTCCATTCTAGTAATAGCGAGAAACGCTACAAAGAGTTCGATATTTCAATGGCAAGTCACTCCCAAAATCTTAAGAAAACGTTGATTTGAAGCCTGCTAGACGTGAGAAAATTACAATTTCCATCATTAAATAATAAGGCAAGATAAACTACACCTCGCCTACACTTGTGTAAATTCAATCAGCAAACGAATACTAAAATCGAGTGTAAAAAAATGCTACACGTCTTATGCAAACGAAAGGACCTACTGATACAGGGCGATTTCTAGTCTTGGGACATATTTTCAAGTTGCTCCAATTGACAAATGAATCCTTAAAAATTCATGAAATTTGGTATACCTACAGGATGATCACATGGATCACCAAATAAATGTGGTGAGAGGTTTTCGATTTCCATGACCGGACCTAAATTATCGAATATTTTCAGAATGATCAAATGTTGAAAATCCGATACGCTGGCTTAAACTACACCATACACCCTGTGTAAAACCGATCATGTGGAGTATTTTTGGAAACTGCTTCATGTCAGCTATCACTGTATGCCGTATGTACTGTTTATCGGGATTCACTCTGCATATTTCGAGTCTCATTAGTCCATATTGTCAAAAAACACATGAGCGTTCAGACTTCGTCCTCGAAATGGACACACATATATTTTCCATTTACTTCAAGATAAATTTTCGATTTTATTGATAAAAAATAATAGGATTTTAGAATATTTCCTGAAGATATATCCATGAAGATCAGTTGATCATAATCAATATACCTGCTAGACGAACTACATCTCGAAAAAACATTTATTTATAAAATGGGATATCAATGAGATGCTCAGCTTGAAATTGAACTGTACAAGTTACAACTGGGCCTTAATGTTGAACAGCATCTACTAGATCTAGTAGATATACTCCGGGTTTCATAAAGCTTGATCGGGGAATCAATGCTTGATGGATGATTAGACGTCAATTTGTTTTCAATTGATAATTCAGTCATGATCATTCAGAATATCATTCTCGTATCAAATTATGATGTTCATACGTCCATTCAATTATTCTCAAATTCTACTTCTTCAATATATTCAGAAATCAAATGGTTTCAGTGATTTCGTTTCAGAAATCGAGTGACTGTCAAATCGTTGATCGGACAATCAAAGTTTTATTAAACCCGCTGTTAATGTGTTTCAATTGGGATACACTGTAGGTATTATATATCGCATAATTACTACTTATTGTGACCCTTATCTAAGGGTTCAAGTGGAAGAATTTTAATAAACTTCATTTTCGGTGCTTTTTTGCTTTGGACCTCTTCTATGTACCAAGGAATTAATTATTTATTTCGTGGAGAACCTCATAACAAGTTGCCCCGACAAAAAAGGGACGAATTAGACCTATGGGATTTGACCCTACAGGGGATGTCCTCTATAAGATCGGAAGTTTTGGCATTTTATTTCGTTACATCATTATTTTCGGGGGGAAACCGATATCATCAAAAACAAGGGGTGTTCTGGAGCTGATGCGCTGTAGAATATTCGCAGAAGTCAGGGAATAAACTTTTTCTAAAGATAGCTTAGCAAATAAGCTTTAAATTCTTTTTCGCCGACCTCTTAATAATAGCACTGTTTAACGTACACGAAATTTGCTGTAAATGAACCCTCTTATTGGTTAATTTCCTATTAATGCATTATTGTCATGGGTAATCGAACATAGAAATATTCAGCAGCTTCTCAAATAATTATTTTATTTGTATGTCGCATTGATTTTCGTAGTACCTAGAGGGTGAATTGAGAAGAGATGAAGTGTGGAGGTTGCAGAAAAATTATGATAAAATTATGATGGTTAGAGAGTCATCAATATATCTATAGTCCATTCAAGAATGATTGACATCTCGGGTGGCTATGAAAAATCGAATTTAAGTTGGTAATAGCCCATAAGTTGAGATTTTGTGTTGCGGAATTCATGTTGGTATTGTGAATAAACATTGATCTATAGACCTATTTATATGTGAATCTATGCACTTACCGACGGTTATTCGAATTTTGTACAGCTGTTTATGCTCTTAATTTATTCGTATATATTGGAAACATAGTTGTGTCAATTTTGAATGCTGATTAATATGCTGCAAATCTGAATATTTCTTATTTTCATATACTTTTTTAGGTTATATTAATATATTCCAGTTCTATGATTGAAAGTACAGAAATTTTTAAATATATTTTGTGGCCAGATATTAAGCTGCGTCTGGACTTTCAAGACCTACTAGGATGTCAATCATTCTTGAATGGACTATACGTACTACAACTCCAGCTTCCACCAGCTCCACACATTTTTTAAAAGATATTATAGGGAACGATATCAATGACTCAAAATGTCACAACTCGAATATGCCCTCTATGGATTGTTCGATCTGGCGCATAAATATCAACATTCCGATATGAACATAGAAAATTTATAAGGTGCCAAATTTGACTAGGTATCGATAGAAAATTTTTGCAATCAAGAATTCACATTCAATTCAAAATGTGGTCGACGGAAAAATCTTGTAATCAGCTCGTTTATTAATTGTGCGATTAATGATCTCAATCAATAATATAATCGCTTGCATTAATGACCTAGTTGATTAAATAACTATTTTCTAATTTTGACATATAAAGTGACACATTTTAAAATTAATTGACTGATGATGAAAACCATAGAGATAGAGACATGGACTGAGCAATGTCAGTATGAAATTGGCTTTTTTATAGAAAGAGAGAAATGCATTTACCTGTCTCTATTTTGTTCACATAGAGGTGAGTATGGACCAATCGGAATTCTAGAAAAAGACAACTGCATGCCCGATGTTCAGTTTTTCTGTCACTTTTTTTTTGACCGTATTTCATACATAGATAGAAAGGGAAGGCACAGTCCATATCTATATGTCTATGATGAAAAGATACTTGCTCACTAGACGAATTTAAAAGAATCTGCGAGGGATGCTTGTATAGAATGGTACAAACTTTTAATTTGAATTCTTGGCCACATCCTATTCAAAATTAGAAAAAATATTGTGAAATACGCTCATTACAAAAAATAATGCTTTTCCAAACTGGTTGCACAATTTCGTAATCCTTCTAGTAATCATGATTTTCACTGAAAGCACTGGACAACTATTTGGTGACACGTATGTTTCTTGAATTTCTTCAAGAAATTTTGATCGAATTGAGTAGTTGCATTAATCACTAGTCTGTGGTCAATCGCTCGTGGACCCTGTATGTACATCAATCTCAAATATTAGAATTTCACAGTCAATAGAAAACTCTGGTGCATTTTCAAACTTTCATGTCTCAGTATTTCCTAAATTTCAATCGATTTTAGCAGTTTAATGATGGAAGAGTTGAATTCTGGAGTTCCGAAAATCGTGTTCGTTTTGAGAGCATTATTTGGTAAACGTAATAGTCATAATTGTTTAAACCATTGACTCAATCAAATCCTACGAAAGCCAAGAAAACATACGGGCTCTATCTCGTTACACCCAAGAAACAATTCTGTACCAAACACTTCCTCCTCATGTTTACTTATTCAGTTGTTTTGTCTAACTCAAGATTACCAGGCACGCAAGAAACCATTTGGAGCCATTACACTCCGTTGTTTATGATTTTAAATCATCACATTTGAACGCCTATGAATGGGCGAAAATTATGTCATAACATACAGAGTTGAAGGGATGACGTCATTCTGCGAAAGGTTTATGGTGGTTTTCAAGTGTCGTAGTCACGTCTGTGACATACGTGGTGGCTATTTTTGAGACCCGAGGATGGAAAAATGGGTTAGCGCATTCCTTCGGGGAATGAAACTCTACGTATTGCTCCCATAGTGTTTTATTCATTTTATTACTTACTGGTTTCTTGGAATTTCAGGTCATTTTCGGGCACAAAGAACTCACTGAGGGAATTGCTTTCTTAACTGACGATAAATTATGAATTGAACTGAATTTTTTGTTGCTCTCTATATACAGGCTGTGCCGAAATTAGTGCAACAAAATTTTGTGACCGATTTCCGAGACGCAATCCAGAAAGTAAAAAGTTTTTTAATTCAAAACAACGTAGTGCACACAAATAACAACTTCGACGTATAGCAGATCACTATATACTTTTATGTCTCAGTCAAAGCTCTATTTGTTGTCCATAATTTTGAATATTTGTGAATATTTTATGAATAGCACATAAATTTATAGCATATCCGACAGCGTATTTCATTGATGTCAATTGATTCCAAACAATGTTCGGATGAAAACTAACGTCCGGTCACAAAACAAAACCATACTTTTGTTTTGTCGCTCTGGATGTTTGTTTTCCTGGTCTCAACAAAGTCGATCTTGAAATTCAATACAAGGAATTCGAATTTCGTGCCCTTCAATTATAAAACAGAAAACTGTTATTGAACAGGTTTCAAAAATTGACAGTACGTTTTCAGCGCCATCTCCTTGTCAAAAGTGTTTCCACTGACTAAAATGTAGTCCGGTTTTCAGTAGTACAAGAGATATGGGGGATATTGAAAATACTGTGTAGAGATTGAAGATGGAAAAATCATGCATTTTTGCCGCACAGACCTCTTTTCCACCCGTCTCACCAATAACTTCCCTGGGAATAAAAAACAAGTGATCATTCCCATTTGTTCCAAAATAAATACTCCGATCGCCTCGGTATAAACAAACACTTCTTGTACGAAAACATACGTGAAGGTGAAAGACAACCTACTAAATACACATGGCTTCAGATGATACCAATAAACAACCGATATTTTTGGAGCCTCTTCACCCTTGTAACGTATAGTAGTAGTGGATGGTCGCTAGTAGATCTGCCATCAACATCTGCTTAATTTTTCCGTGAAGCAAGTGCCCCCTCGCGCCATATGACACTCGGGGGATCACTTCGAAGAGTCAAATGAAAAAATAGGGAAGTCTTGGGTGGATAATCGATACTTTATAAGTGGTAGCCGGAGGATGTCTGTTTTCTTTCCGGCTGTCCATTCCTAGGTGATCTTTTCGCTTTGTTCATCAGTAGAGATAAGGTTTTGATTTGAATGTTTCCTGGATGGGATTATTCAAGATTTGAGACGTTTGGTTATACAGGGTGATTCACGAGCGGTTCACCGTAGCCTAATTGTGAATAAACAGGCCATCTAGACCTATCGGAACAGTTGCTTCTCTTGTACCTAAATGCCATCAGATTCGGAAATACAGAGTGATTTATGGATTTCGGCTTAAATTTTCGATATCCAGAACTTGAGAACGAGTAATCCGATTTTGTTGAAAATTTGTGGGCTCGTTAACTTCCATTAGTCCTTCGAAATGACACACACAGTTCACAGATTATCAAGACGGAGCTCAAAAAATTGGTATTTATTATTCAAATATCAAAATCTATATTTTCTGGATGATTTGAAGAATTTCTGTTTTCAGAATTGAAAAAACATATTTTTGTCAATCAAATTCAATTTTCACTTCGCATGGTACACTTGTTCCAAAAAAGAAACGAACGAACGAAATCATATTTCAGGTTTATTTTCGAGAATACAGTTCTGTTTTCAATTATTCAGATATAATTTTCAATGCCACCTGCTGAGATTTTGAATAATAAAAGCCCCGAGAAAAGCCCTCTCTTCAGTTATTCATCATTCTGAATCATTTACACACACCAAGTGTCCAAGAGCGCTGCTTAAAAATAATATGTATTTAAAAAATGTATTATTAAACTATGCATTTTTCCACAATTATCAAATCTTAGGTAGAATGACGGGTGATATTTTTTTCCGATATCAATTTACCTAATGAATATTTTATGTACAAGAAATCCATATTTTCTCAGCAATACGAACGAAGTCCTTTTTTCAAATCTGAAAACAAAAGTTTCTCAATTAATCCAGAAAATATATGTTCTAATGTTTGAAAGATAAAGCTCAATATTCTGAGGACTGTCCTGATTATCTTGAAATTGCATCTGCCTTCTTGAAGCGAGCCCATGCGAAACATTGATAATAGTACACATCACTTTATGACACAATCACCATAACCTAACATCATTAGTATTTCAATAAGAATAGGGTACTCTAACAATTTGTCAAAATCAGCTGATTGTTCGTTACCTTGGGGCACACAAAGCTTTTTTATTATCACTATGAAGAGGCATTTCTGAAAAAGCTATAATCTTATCACTCTAATCTAACGTCGGGAAGAATATTTTTTCCAAAAACATGCACAAAACAAAATACTGGACCAAAACAGCACGCGAATCAATGGAGGGAAAAGCTTGTGTGCCCCACGACAGCGAACGCTTAGCTAATTTTGACAAATCGTTAGAGTTCCCTATATTCAAATACTTATACCCCATTCACATTTATTTTAGCAGTCGGTTGGCCATGAAATAATTTTTCCAAGTTTTTGTAACTAGAACGGAGTAAGGTTAGCACTTATGAAATGTCGTTAATGTCATAACGCCGTTGCCACAACTAATATCAATTTTTATTACGAAAATGCCGAAAGTGATTGAAAAAAGAGACAAGGTTTCAGGAAGTGCTATAATTCAGGTCCGCTCATTAAAATAGTTATACCCTGATATTCTAAAATCCACAATAAGTCTGACGGTAGCGAACATATTCAATGTAAGAGAATTTATATAATGTTTCATCTGAATCTAAACGACTTATATTTCAGCTGAATATTTCCACAATCAGAAAGATTGTGAATGAAGAGGATGACAAAGAATTTCCTTCTATTGGACACCCAAAAAATTGGTAGCATTTGAGAATTTTATGTTTGAGTGAATTAATGCGAAAAGTTTACTACAGGATTTTCGACGAATGACGTAAAATAAGTTCCCGAAAATTGATTTTTCATTTGACTTGTCCTACACATTGCAAATGTCTTAAGGTACAGCCACAAATACGCACCAGTTGTCCTGTTAATTGCTTATTCATGTGAAATTTTTGTTCAAAGGTGAAGTTCATCTTGATTGAAACTTCCTTCAATTCCTTTTACTTATATTGATGCAAGATGATTTTTGTTGAAGAATTTAATATTCTTGTAATTATCTGTTGATTCCTTCGGGAGATACCCATTCCCAACCACTACATCATATGCATTTCATCTTCGGGTTAATATTTTTGAAATCTACAGCTGATGTAACGTTTTCAAACTTTATCCAAAGAAGATTACGAACATTAACTCTCATCAAGCTAGTGCATATTATGATATTATACCGATCTCTTGTATTTTCCATGCAAATAACTGTATTTGGTATGCCTGCAATTAGTTTGTATAAACTTCAATTATGTTCGTCACATATTTTCCGAAGAGATTCGACATTGTGATAAAATACGTAATGACAGAAACTTTTACGTAGAACGGGCAACATAGCGTTGATTTGAAACCCAAAAATGTTTTGACAAGCTTCATAACCCCACATTTTCGTACTATACAGAATGAAATGTGTCAAATTTCCATGGCCAATCGAGTGCTACAATGAAAGCGAATGGAGTATACTTAAAATTAATTATTCAATGAGAACAATCTTATATTTGTTTGTATACAAACTATGGTAGCTGTTATTCAATTCGTCAACAAAATATTTTTTTTAGAATGGTGGAATAATATCAACATATCGAAAATATCAAGGGAATAAATGTCTCGTGTTTTTAATATTATTGATGAAGTTTTCCACATATTTGACAGGAGGTCCATGTTTTTCACGAAATATTATTATTTTCGGAAAGGAAATTGCTGGATTTTCACGTACATACTATGTAGAAGAACACGAGGGTCTTCCCAAACTAAAAGTGTTATAAAAAATGAATGAATTGTGTTTTACGACGTGAGAATAATTAGTCAAGTGTGATTCTAAAAATGAACAAAAAAATTCAGTATCCCTGAAGGGGTACGAGATGGAGAAATAGATTTACTTGAAAAAACTCCTTATTAACTAGTATATTTCGCAAAATTATGACTTGGACTTCTGAATCACCCTGTATGCATTCTGTTTCCCAACACTTTCGTTTAGCTTAATTTAATACTACAATAATTGCAGAGCTTTATTCGGAACACACCGTTTTAATTATCCACTCAACCATGTAATCGCGCCAACATTATTTAACGTACCCTTGAACGTTCCAGCCCTTGCTGGATTCAATAAATTCTGAGAATGCGTGCAAACCTATCGCTTCCATATATAATCTGCCTGATACATTTACGATCCCCACGTTTCGCGAAAATCAACATTCAGTTAAGAATGAACCATCTGTTTGGCCCATATTTCAGCACGTAAGCGCGCTGTTGTGTTGCCCCATTAACTGCACCTATTTACGCGGGATTAACAGAAGGTCCGAAACTGGACTGTTTACCGGCATCGAAGGGAATTCTTCCACCCCTCCACCGTACGTCTACGGTCATAAAACTAGATTACGGACGTTGTGATAACTCAGGACGTGAAATACTGCCGATGCTAGGTCGATAATTCAAAATTAAAAGCCGTTATGGACCTCAATGTTGCGCTTCCTGAACTAGCCCGGGACTCAATTCATCTTTATTTCGCTGTTTGTGATTTAAGACCGGATTGTGCCGTCATACATTCATTTATTAGTCTAGATGGTAATTTCGGTTTGAAAGCGTGCAACGAAATTAATTGCACTTACTCGAACAGCAATACGCAATTATCAATTCGAATATTTTAGCACACTTTAATTTGTTGAGCACCATATGTGACGCTTAATCACAAATGACACAAGAAGAGAATAACTGATATTGAGAGAAGTGATGAGCTATGATTTCACAATCACGTTGTGAATCGCTGGTAATTTTTGATATTGTTAGTTGATCAATCACGATTCCTCGAAGGTAAGCGTCTTCCGTTTTGCATCATACAGATCGCATCCAGAGAATTCTAGAATTCTCTAGAATTCTAGAGCTCCTATAGGCCCACTGATCGCACTGTACTAACATGAGGCATTGGTCGATAATGCCTAATGCCGATGACATTAATCATAGGTATACAACGATGCTTGACGCTAAAGCTATGCGGATCGACGACATCACATTCCGTGAATCTCTCTTACTCTGTCTCTCAACAAAACAAACACACATACAACCCTCTCTCACACACACACACACAGATTCATAACGAATACACACACAAACACACTCATACTCAAATACTAACATACTGAAACACTAACACACTCGCACTTGCAAATACACTCACATTCAAGCAGACACTCACTAACACACCTCACCACATATACATACGACATACGGATAACATACACACATACCACACACACACAAAAACTTACTCATGTGCTCACTAACACACGCACGCACGTACCCTCCATACACACAAAACACACTCACATACACAAACACACACACCGCACACACATACCACACACATACCACACACACACACACACCGTACACACATACCACACGCACATGTCACACAGCTTACACACACATCACACAACACACAAATACACACACAAGCACACACGTACACACACAAAAGTAAACACGCAAACACGCAGAAAATCACAATCACACACAAACAAACATACTTACACACTCAAACACTTACATACTCACACTCAAATACTAACACACACACACACACATACACATACACACCACACACTTACACTACATACATACCACACACACATACTCACACACAAACACACTCACACTCGAACACCGCTCACTCACACATACTCACACACAAACACACTCACACTCGAACACCGCTCACTCACACATATCACACTACACACAAGCACACGCACACACACTCACACACACAAACACTTATATTCTCACACACATACACACTCACACTCGAACATTTACATACTCACACACAAACACTTACATACTCACACACAAACACTTACATACTCACACACAAACACTTACATACTCACACACAAACACTTACATACTCACACACATACACACTCACACTCAAACACTTACATACTCACACACATACACACTCACACTCAAACACTTACATACTCACAAACAAACACACTCACACTCGAACACTTACATACTCACACACAAACACTTACATACTCACACACATACACAATCACACTCAAACACTTACATACTCACACACATACACACTCACACTCAAACACTTACATACTCACACACATACACACTCAAACATTTACATACTCACACACATACACATTCAAACACTTACATACTCACACACATACACACTCACACTCAAACACTTACAAACTCACACACATACACACTCACACTCAAACACTTACATACTCACACACAAACACACTCACACTCGAACACTTACATACTCACACACAAATACACTCACACACAAACACACTCACACTCGAACACTCACATACTCACACACAAACACACTCACACTAAAACACTTACATACTCACACACAAACACACTTACACTCAAACACTAACACACTCGTTCATAAAATCACAGTCACATACAAGCACACACTCACTAACACACACCTCACACACATACAAGTGTAGCTACTAGTCAACAACACTATTTCCACTTGTACGAACATTCGAAGAACATTATGTATGACAACAAAATCCCGTTCGATATAAGCAAAGTTTTTAATTCACTAACACATCGGTGACTCCATGATAAAACAATTTTCCTAACTCGAGCATATTGTATAGAACAGAGAAGCAAATGAAAAACCAGTCCGTTGGTCTGGAAAGGTTTAATTGAATGGCTTGAAGTTTTAAATTTAGCTGCACCACCGTGGAAATGCAACATTTTTGGTTCATTTGTTCCACAATTGGAACTCAGAAAAAAACAGTTTTAATCCTGATGGAAATTGTCGCAGTTTACGTTGCCAGTCCAGAATTTCATGGAACGATAAATACAGGGTGACCCTTTGACTCGTACAAATATTTAAACAGTAGATTCTCGATGTCAAAAGAAACACTTCTTTCCTTTATTATTTTTTCCAATTTGGCACTGATAAGAAGATATAGCCATTTTAAGTGTTCATAATGGGATGTTCCACCCCTGGAGAAAGAAAATTCCCCTCAGAATAACGAGCTTAATCTATGACACTACACATCTGTGGATCTTTCAAACAGAGTTGCTTTAGCCAAAGTACCCAATTTTTCGAAAAGCACAGATATTTTTTATTTATGAACAACGGTGCATTATACGAGAAAATATGAAGAATACTTTTATTTTACAAAACGTTCAAATATTCATTAGATAGCTTCCAACTTAATTTCAAGACTTGGGTTCTTTGAATTTTTGGTATTTTTATGGTACGTAATAGTAATAATGTGAAAACTGGAAGACGTGAGTGATATCTTGTGTTCCAAAAAGATTCACTGTACATCGACATTGTCTTTAGAACTCAATTCAATGCAGTCCAGCCTCCTCACATCAATCTCTTTGATATTTCCCTTGAGAGATTGGCCCTCTGTGCAAGAATACTACAATCCCCCTACCTGTCCCTTAATGCACCATTCACGTGTTTTTTATGGACCAATTAAACGGGTCGAAACCCCACCGGCTGGTATAATACATCCTACGAGATAGACTTTCACCTAATCCTCCAGAAAATGATGGAGTCTTTTCAATTAAACGAAAATCCCAGTCTGTACGCAATAAGGTTTCTTCGATGCCCCGTTCTTGAATTGGTAGAAGAATATTCTTCGGGATAGAGCAACAGAGAATTGTGTACATCGTTACGCAGTTTATTTGCCATTCCTGTAAGGGTAGAGATAACACGGAGAGAAGGGCCTGCTAACTTTATTTCCGTGAGAAATGGTGGAGGGTAAGAGGTTTTTCAACGTCCTAATATATTTCCAACGTTTACCTTTCAGTCGACCATTAATCTTGCCTCTTTGCCGTTACGTTGCGAAGGAACCATGCTGAAATGTAACACCTCACTCCATAACTTATTTACCCGGCGTGAATATGATGTTCTTACCAAAACGACCGAGAAGATTTCTCGTTTTCACAAAAAATTCGCTAGGTTATAAGTTATTTGATTCGAATTGATATTTCAGACCAAAGATTCCTCTAAGAGTTGCGAGAAAAAGCTAAAATATTTAGAAATATAAACTCATAAATGAAATGGCTAAAATTAAGTATTATCGCTGAAGGTGTAGGTAACTACTGAAATAATTCTCAAACCCTGTCAAACTGTTAGTCAACATATGCTCAAATTTTTTGAATTTGCAGTGTTCTCACTTGTTTGTTTTAAAATTGGACGCCTTATCAACATTTCATTTGGTATTTGAACCTCACACAACCATTCACTTTTTACAGAAGGATTCTCGCTTCTAATGAAGTACTTCTTTCATTTACCATTTTTCCAGATTAAACTAATAATTTAAATCTATCAATTCGCATCTGATAATGCAAGTTGATGATGAATTTGGACTCCTCTCAATTAAATTTTCCTCCTGTAAATTTTGTATAACTCAGGTAAATTCTTTGAATATTCACTACCGTTGCATCGATATTCCAACTTTGAGAGTATCAAAAGCAATGAATAGACTTGACCATTATTATTCTGATTTTAATTATGCAACATATTAATTTCGCCGTTATACCAGTGAATTTATTAATGTTGGAGTTAGACGAACAAAAACAGAGATATGTTTTGTTTTCACGTAGTGGTATAATGAAACGCTGGTTCATCATTATACATTATCCATTTCCAAAGCAACTGATATCGACCCGGAGTTGTTACCTAGATGAAAAATGTCTAATTTCGCATAAACTGCTCGAAAAAAAATATCGAATTTCATAATTTTCTCTTGATGCCAATTTGCCTCCTCTTAGGAAGTATTAAGTGAAAGAAAAATATTGTAATACTTGGTGCCAGGTGGAGTCATCAAAACTTCCCATCCAAGCTCCTGGAGTTTCTGGAGAGGCAGTTTAGACGTGTGTGGTTTGTCGTTGTCCTGATAGAAAGCAACACCTCTCTTGCTGTCCAATTATGGCTGTTTCCAGGCCATCCCTAGCTTCAAATGGTGCAATCGTTAACAGCGGAGATCTAAATTTAGTGTTTGATCTCATGGTGGAAGCAACTGATAATAAATTATTCCTTACCATTCTCACCAGATGGACAGATAACACCTTCCTGACGTAAGTCCTGTTTTGGCCTACGTTTGAGCTGCTTCACCATCATGGTTTCCGCACAGTGTTGTCGTGTGTTACCCATTTCTCATACCCAAGTCACCATCCTTTCAAGAAATAGGTCGATGACATTCCGTTCGACCAAGTCTTCGCAGATACAAATTCGACCCATTATGTTTGTTGTGTCAATTGGTGTGGCACCCAATCGTCGAGCTCCTTTTTGAATTCAGCTTTGGGCAAATGATTTGAAAACGTTTTATGGTCGATCTTGAAGTCCTTGGCGATGCTACGACTGCTTTTATGGATGTTTTCGACGATGGGCATAGCTGTGTGAGATATATGCCTTTGTAACATCAAAATTATCATCAAAGTAAAACTATAAAATGTACCGAATTTTCTATTTGTGACTTCCATTTTCTACACCCTGCAACTTACATCTAAATGGATCAAACAAAAAAGAGCAAGTGTGCAAAATGTCTTTGAAAGCTTTGAAATTACCCTATGAAGTCTTTACAGGATATCCATCACTACAGCCATCTACCTAGAAAAATGGAGTTCTTGTTCCCCAGCCTATCATTTTTGTTACTATGGATTTAAAATCTTATTATTCAAACTATACATACCTATATTCCATTCACTTTTATTTTGGCAGTCGGTTGGCCATGGAACTTTGACACATTTCACTCTGTATATTACGAAAATGTGGGGTTATGCCGCTTTTCAAAACATTTTTGGGTTTTGAATCAACGCTATGTTGCCCGTTCTACGTAAAAGTTTCTGTTATTACGTATTTTATCACAATGTCGAATCTCTTCGGGAAATATGTGACGAACATAATTGAAGTTTATACAAACTGATTGAAGGCATACCAAATCCAGTTATTTGCATCGAAAATACAAGGGATCAGTATAATATCATAATATGCACTAGCTTGAGGAGAGTTAATGTTCGTTATCTTCTTTGGCTAAAGTTCGAATACGTTATATCAGTTGTAGATTTCAAAAATATTAACCCGAAGATGAAATGCATATGTTGCAGTGGTTGGGAATGGGTATCTCCCGAAAGAATTAACAAATAATTACAAGAATGTTAAATTCTTCAACAAAAATCATCTTGCATCAATATAAGTGAAAGGAATTGAAGGAAGTTTCAATCAAAATGAACTTAACCTTTAAACAAAAATTTCACATGAATAAATAATTAGCAGGACAACTGGCGCGTATTTGTGGCTGTTCATCTTAATGCATTGATATAATAATAATAATTAGGTATTTATTGGTACCTGAAGACATTTACAATGTATAGGACAAGTCCAATGAAAAATAAAAAAATCAATTTTTGGGAACTTATTCTACGATGACATTCATCGAAAATCTTGTAGTAAACTTTTCGCATTAATTCACTCAAACATAAAATTCTCAAATGACACCTCTTTTTTGGGTCTCCCAATAGAAGGAAATTCTTTGTCATCCTCTTCATTCACAATCTTTCTGATTGTGGAAATATTCAGCTGAAATATTAGTCGTTTAGATTCAGATGAAACATTATATAAATTCTCTTACATTGAATATGTTCGCTACCATCTGACGTATTGTGGATTTTAGAATATCAGGGTATAACTATTTGAATGAGAGGACCTGAATTCTAAATAGCACTTCCTGAAACCCTGTCTGTTTTTTCAATCCCTTTCGGCATTTTTGTAATAAAAATTTATATTAGGTGTGGCAACGGCGTTATGACATTAACGACTTTTTATGAGTGCCAACCTTACTCCCTTCTAGTTACAAAAGCTTGAGAAAATTATTTCATGGCCAACCGACTGCTAAAATAAATGTGAATGCAGTATATATGTTTTGAATAAGAGTTTTTCTGAAGATGAACGACAAATTAACCCAATATGGTCGAGCAGTTTATGAACTGCATACGTCTGCAAAAGGGAATACAAATACTCATTCAAATCACTCATCATCACTGGATCTAATCCAGTGAACATAATCCAATTTCCCTCGTTTCTGTTCAGTTTCAAGGATTTCTTTTTTTGGTGAAATTACACTAAAGGCTCAAAACCAGATCACGAACACGAAATTATTCAATTTGTTCCAGTATATGAGAACCAGACATCCAAATTTCGGTTTAATCCTATAAACACCAGAACAACTTCGCCATATTAGCAGTTTACATCACTGCGACAATAGGAAACAATGAATTTAGTTAACAGCGAAGCCGTTGCATATTAATTGAGCTGAATAGTGTGACGATATGACTATTTCAGAGTTGATAGAACGTTACGTTCAGATGAATTGAAACAGAATTTCTGATATGTTTATGTTCATGGAATAATGTCGGGATTAATGATACATCGGTAGTTGTTTTAATTGGGATGATTTCGCGAATACTGAATAATGTTCGTTGATTTGTAGATATGAAGGCGCAGTTCTTAAAAGTATGTGAAATGTTTTTTTTTCTGGCCCTCGGAATATATTTATGGAATATTATTGAGGCATCAACTGAGGACTTAGTCATACTCAATTCTCGAACTTGTGTGGCACGGGCACTTCGTAAAAAATGAATCCTTCTGTCTCACTCAAACTAAAAACGACCTTGAAGAAGGAAGTCTTGGGTACACTGAAATCGTTTCTTATTCCCTTATTAAAAAAATAATCCATGAAGTGGTATACCATTTTTTAATCCACATTTTATGCTCCAATTTATGAAGTTACTTGTGAAACTCGCATACAGGGTGTCCCAAGTTTGAGTGCCTATTAAACGTTTCTGGATCATCTACTGAGCTGGAATATTCTTGAAGCCTGGCACTTTCAGTTATACAAGGAATGGAAATAAAGATATGTATTTTCAAAAAAAGATTTTTTTTTCGTTTTTGATATTATAGAGTATTTAATTTTGAATATAATTCCGTTCAAATCATTGCATTCGTCCCAATGGTTTTCAAAATTTCGAAAAAAACTGAAAAGAAGGGAGATATGCGTATTCAGAATTATATTCCTTATTCGTATTCTGAAAATCTTAATATTACAAACCGTTCACACATTTTTGAAGTCGAAGGAAGTGGAAATATTGAACATTTCCTGAATTTCGAACAATTTGTCATAGGGTGTTGGGTTCAATAATGTGTCAACATTCTTGAAATGAATAATTTCCGAGTTATTTAGGGCTTTCTGAATTTATTCATTTGGAACACCGTGTGACAAGTTTTTCAAAATTCAAGGAATCTATATTAATAAAAGAGGATCTATGGTTTACTTCAAAATGCTTTATTGTTCAAACGATCGCACCAAATTGGACAATTCTTTTTTTGTTGTGTTTATTATTGTTAGGACAAGGTTTATATTACAAGATATTCCCAAAAAAAAAATTGTACAGAACAGAAAAAAACGCATTCCTTTTTCTTACGACCAATCGAGCAATCACGATTAGTTAGTTATTATTATCTACCCTAAAAATAATTTAAATTGCAAAACTAGTTTTGCCGGGTCATCTAGTTTACAATATTTCTACATTCTTCGACTTCAAAAATGTGACAACAGCTTGTGCTTAAGATATTTAGAAAAGGAATAACGAATATGATACTGAAAGTATATGTTAATTTTCTTGAGTTTTATAGGCATCGCCTTAACTCTTCATCTTCATTAAATAAATAAATAAGTAAATAAATATTATTCCGTTTTTACTAGTCCAAAATCAGAAACAAAGGTCGAAAATAACAAAATTTTTCGATTTGAAAAGGAACAGGTGCATATAATTCATCATAACGATAACCCTAAAGCTGATACTAATTGGATTTCAATGGATACTTATATTATATATGTAGGTATATGAAAATTGATTGGATCGATTGAAAGCACAAGCATTCTATTTACGACACTCGTTTTGAGATAGTACTATAAACTCCAAAGTACAAGTGGAATATGATCTCAACTATCCTGCCGGTCTATATGCGCACAAGTGTCATTGATGTGAACCAGTAATTTCAAACACCATGATGCCGAAGCATCAACGTCGAAGACTATGAGAATTGGATCCATATGTGGCTTGCCTACTTTGAGTTTGACCTCAAATATAATAATCCTACAATAACAACATAGCGTTGTTTCATTATATGAAAAATGTTCTCTTAAATGCATAAGATTCTTCTATCCAGCACTGATCGAAATTAGGGATGAAGGGAAATATCATTCCATTTGTTATTGAAATTGATAGGTAGGTATGGTTGAAAGAATGATCAATTTTTATCCTGGATCAAACTGGATTGGAAATCCTTTCTAATAAATTCATCTATACTGGGTGTTCGGTTTTCTAGGACACAGAGGTCTGTAGAATTAAGTTCTAGATAAACGTAACAGAATTGAACAGAAATATTAAAATTAATCTAGGACGTTTGGACTAATTTCTAAGAGTTCTGGATTCTCATCAAACATCTCCACATTCACATTAAGAACTCAGACGACTTTTTCATTTTACTTGTGGAAAAAATTTATCAAAGCTACGTTGTCAGGCTGTAATTGATATTCGAGGAGACCATACTTTTTACTGAACTTTATTTTTTCCATTTTTTCATATTAATAGTGGAAATAAACTTATAGAGAAATGGGCTAAATAAAGAGTTAGATAAGTGAATACGAGGATATATCGAAAAACAAAACACCTTTCCGCGTCTTTTCTCTTTAATTTTTTTCTTGTAGAGTGGTCAGTAATGTCGAATAGTAATCTCTGGTTATTGTTCTACCTTTATGCAAAAATATCAATCATGATTACTCCATGACAATCCCAAAAAACTGAAGCAAGAACTTTTCCAGCAGATTTTTGGACACGAAATTTCTTAGGTCTTGGAGAACCAGAGTGTCGCCATTCCATCGATTGTTGCTTTGTTTCTGGATCGTAGAAATGTACCCAAGTCTCATCCATAGTAACAATTCGGTTTAAGAAGTCTACATCGTTTTCAAATCGAGCACAGATCGAACGCGATGCTTATACTCTTACACGCTTTTGCTCAACATTCATACATTTGGGGATCAATTTTGCAGTAATTTTTCTTGTGTCCAAATTGACGTGAACTCTATGATGAACGCGTTCCTTTGAAATATTCAGTGCTTGTTTTAGCCCAATTCGACAGTCTGATAAAATCATGTCATGAAGTACATCGATATTTTCGGGGACTGACACAGAAACTGACCTTCCCGATCGGTCATCATCTTCAATGGCAAATTCACCTCTTTTGAAGCTTGCAGTACAATTTTTCACGAAGGACATTGATCACCAAGGGTATTTCGCATAATTTCGTAAATCTGTTTACCTCTTAACCCTTTTTTCTTCTAATTCATTGCGTAACTCTGGTTTACTTTTTTGACCTCAAACTTCACACTGACACTTCTAATGTGTTATTGTTCGTTGCTATGGTAAAAGATGCTATGGTCTAGGTTAACCAGATATCAATACATCCTCGTAAGCTTTCATATTTTTCAACATTCGAAGCAGTCCTTCTGATCTTTCTCAACTTTCGTGGGGCAGTATATTCCAAGTACAATATCATGTTTTTGTGTGTATCTAAAGTTGCGAAGACAAGACTAGTGGACCCACCCCAAAAAGTTGCCCTTTATTGTCGCCTTGAGACGTCCGCGAATGAAGAAACGAAAAGACGCCCAGAATCATCAGTAAAAACGACCCAACTTGTTACCCTCATCTCAACATTAAGTTTTGACATGGCCCATGATAAATCTTCGCAACGAAATGGGAGAAAATGAAAAATGGCCGAAGGAAAAAACTTAATAAAAAACTAGCGTGTCAGCTGCCTGCTGCGAATACACATTCGGCAGAAAGGCCCGCCGAGAAAAAAAGGCTGTCGATCGCGAAAGGGTGAAATACGGAAGACCGGGTATTTTTTTAATGAGAGAGTCGATTTGAATGGGAGGCGTCGGAATTAGAATCTGGAAGAAAAGTGGTGATGTTTCGCTTTTAGGATGCGCATTTTGATACAACCAGAAGAATTCTTTCTGTTCGAATTGAATTACGCCGAGCGACGGGGGAAAATTAATGCTGCAGAAAAACGGGGAGACGGAGGAATTGTTGCCGGATCGGGAGCGATAATTTATTCAACCGTTGCGGAATTTCTAGACGGGCGAATGCTCATTTGTGCAGCGTAGGCAGATAGCTGCACCCTGCTACCTCCGAAAATCAACAAATATTACAACAGTAGATTCTTGAGGCAAAAAAAAAAATCTCATTACCATTTTTTTCCGATTCGGCTCGTTTTAAAAGATACAGGCTGTTATCGACTGCATTGAATTTTTAAATAAAGTTTTCCATTTATTTGATGAATCTTTTTCGATCACAAGGTCATTGTATAAAGACCAGTGGTCATTGTATAAAGACCAGTGGTCTTTATACAATGACAAGGTATCACCCATGTCTTCCAGTTTTCTCATTGTGACCATTGCCTACCATAAAAATACCGAAAATTTAAAGAAACATACTGTTGAAATTACGAGTAAGTTGGACGGAATATAATAAATATTTCAACGTTTTGTAAAATATAAGTATTCTTCTTATTTCTTCGTATAATGCGCCGTTTATTGAGTTACGGCCGGTTTCATGATTAAACCTAAAGTCGCTTCAATTTTAAACTTTTAAAGCTTCCTTTTACCCTACTAAAAATGACAGTAAAGGAAGCTTTTAGCTTAAAGTGACTTTAAATTTGATTATGAAACTAAACGTTAGCGTGACTGGACTAAAAAAGTGAATCACAAGTTAAAATTCGTCGATATGTACCATTCCATCTTTTTTTTTTTTGGTGTAGCAGGGGGAAAATCTGCAAGTCAGACGAACCACCCTCTCCTGAGGGGGAACAAGTCTGAGGATTCTCACTCTCCTGAGGTCGAAACCCGCTAAGAACCCTTAACTGCTTCTTGAATATTGGTTCCGGGCATTTGCCTATAAACCGTTCATCTCTTAGTCGGTTGACTTCTCGCACACTATCGTGCTGAGATTTATGTGTTTATCCTCTATTAGATAGCACTTTATTGGATTGTTCAATAAGTTTCTGTTCTTATTTTAATCTCTTTTTAATTGATCTCTTGGTCTCCTTCGGTAAATTCGCATTATCCTTTTGTCTTCCTCTGGGTCGTCCACTAGTCTCCTGAGTTCTTGATTCGGATGGTTTTTCGCTGTTTCGAATAATTTCTGTGCTTTTCTGTTCATGAATTCCGTTATGGTTTCCCATTTTAGGTCCCTATATATCTGTCTATTCCTGACAAACCAAGGTGCATCTATTGCACATCGTAGCAGCTTGTTTTCAGTGGCCTGGATTCTTTTGATATGGCTCTTTGCCGCGAAACCCCAGGCAACTGATCCATAAGTCAGTTGAGGCCTAGCAACGGCTTTGATTATCTTCAATTTTGTCTCTTTCGACATGTGGCTTCTTCTTTCAGTCAGAGGGTAGAGTCTATTCATCGCTGCTTTCGTTTTGTCGATTGCTTGTTTGATATGACTTTTCCAAGAAAGGCCTTTGTCAAGCTTTATTTCTAAATATTTGGCTCCTTTTTGCAGTCCATTTCTTCGCCGTCAACTTCTAGATTCGTTGTGGGTCGCAGTCTCATCTTCTGTAGTAATATTGCTAGACTCTTTTGTCCATTAATTATCCACTTTATGCACCAGTCATTTGTTTCGTCAATCGTTTCTTGTAGAACTCGTTCTATTACTTCTGGTTTGCGGTGTCGAGTTGCTATGCCTGTGTCGTCAGCATATAACGTTAGCATGGTTAGTATATGTTGTACAGAAGTGGCCCAAGTACTGACCCTTGGTGTACTCCAGCCTCTATATCTCTTGTTGTGGAGCATTCTCCTTCCACTTTCTCGTAAAATCTTCTATTTTTGAGATAATTCCGGATCAACTTGCTTATTTTGATCGAATATCCAGCACATCTCATCTTATATATTAATCCTTCATGCCGTACTCTGTCGAATGCTCTGGCGACGTCAAGACCTTTAACTTGTTTATATTAGGATCCCTCTGTAATATGTTCTGTGAGCCTCAATAATTGTTTCTCTGTTGAATGCTGTCTTCTGAATCCGGACTGTTCTGGTAGTATTAGTATCATATTTTCGGTTTCCTCATTTAGCCTCGTGGCTATAAGTCTTTCTACTACTAACGACTTCAGATATTGGCATTATCGAAAAGCTGAGGCAAAAAATCAACACGAGAGAAATATAAACTTAAATAACTTGTGCATACATTTTTTCAAATGAATTCGAAACTCTACCAATAAAATTGGAAAAAAATATTCACCAGAAGTGTTAACAGTTGTAATCATAAGTTTGATGTTCGTATAGTTTTACCTGGCGTAAAGTTTGGGTGAAAATACGATAGCAGTAACTAACAATTTCATGAGCACTTTCAATAACGTTTTTCAATTCCATCTACAATGTTGATCCTCCTTTCACTAAACATCAAGCTTCTGATGATGACCCCTACTCATCAATAATAATAATTTTCAAAGTTGGGTATTTTAGTGTAAATGCTCTTCGAAAACAAAGGCTTTCGGCCACTAATAGGGCATCATCAAAGTTTGTTCTAGAATGATAGATGAGGAAAAACCCTGATGATGTCCTGTTAGTGACCGAAAGCGTTTTATGTATTTATTGAATTCACACTGATGTACGTACTCTAATTTCGATTCAATCTAGTGTGCACAACCATCCTTTTCGAATAATAATATAATTCACCCTCAAATTGGAGATACTCTCAGAAAATAAAACAAATCATGATCTCTTTAGTTTGGACACAATAAGCCTCATTATATAAATATGAATTTTAATTTGGTTATTACTACATTTTTATGTGAAAACTACTTATGATTAGTTGAAACTGCAGACTATACAGGGTGACTCTTTGACTCCTACAAATATTTTGACAGTAGATTTTTTTCCGTTATCATTTTTTCCGGTTTAAAAGATACAGGCTGTTTTGAAGGTAATTTGGTTTCCCAGGGGTGGCACAGCTCATTATGAAATTTTAAAATGAGTAGTTCAGTTGCAGAAGAATTGGTTAAAATTCAATTGTCCAACAAAATGTTAATCCTCCATTTTGTCCTTCACAAATAGTTTTAAATTTTGATGGGGCAACAAATCTTAAAGGATTTTCCTGCAGCTGGACGTCAATCTTTTTTTTAAGCGGCGGAATCGGAAAAAATGGTATAGGAAAAAACTTTTTCTTTTGTCCTCAAAAATCTACTGTTGAAATATTTGTACGAGTCAAAGTACAAGTACATTAATTTATTATGCATTGCGAAAAAATTGAGTAGAAGAGATTTTTTATTGTGAATATGGTCGAACAGGTCGATTGTATTCCTGTTGAAATAAAATTAAAATATCATATACATACATGTAGTTACAACAATGTTTTCTGTTGCAGGTATGCCTTTGAACTTCATCCCAGTTTGAACTTGACGGTAAGTTTAGTGGATCATGGAAAAAAAAAAGCAAAAGCTATATTGACATATATTTCTACAATTGTATAGAACGTGAAATTTTTTTTCGGTTTTGGCCTTGATAAAAAGATATAGCCATTTTGAGTTTTCATAATGAGCTGTGTCATCCCTGGAAAAACAAAAAAACCTTCAGAATAATAACCTAAATCTGTGACACTACACATCTATGGCTCTTTTAAACAGAATTGTATTCAGTCAAAGTACCTAATTATTTAAATTCCACAGATACTTTTTAATTTTTGAGCTTCAAATTACTCGAAAACTGCGCATTATACGAGAAAATATGAAGAATAATTTTATTTCACGAAACGTTTAGATATTTCTTAGGTAGCGTCCACCTTAGTTTCAAGACTTGGGTTCTTTGAATTTCTGGTATTTTTATGGTACGTAATGGTCATAATGAGAAAAATGGAAGACGAAGGTGATGTCTTGCGTTCGAAAAAGATTCATCAAATAAATGAAAAACTATATTCCGAAATTACGTTCATACGATAAAACCGTTTTTGAAATAGAACTAAAAATAACATTTTTTTTTATGGTTTTTCAACAGTTTGCATCTTTTAAACCAAGCCGATTCGGAAAAAATGGAAGAGAGGGTTTCTTTTGACCTAAAGAATGGACTGTTTAAATATTTGTACAAGTTTAAGACTAGCTCTGTATAGTTTCAATTCCAATTGAAGTTTCCTTAAATTTTTCGGTAGTTTCTTTGGTATTAAGCCTTGATTGAATGACAATAGAAATGGCCTGGATGTATTTCAACTTTCATTGTCTCTGGATTTGTTCCTCAAGATATTTTAAATTCGAAATCCTTTCAAGGTGTCTTTCTAGTAGGTTGTTATTTCGTCTATTGTGAGTTATTTTCGGTTTATGAGATTCGTGCAACAGGGAATACTCCTTGTGACCAAAATGATGTATTTTTATGAAATATCGTTGAAACGTCACATTTTGAAAAAACCGTTTCCAAAAAAAAATTATTTTAAGTACTTAAAAATGAAAAATAAAAATGGTTATTCAAAATTTAAAGCGTTTCGTTTCTGTTGCACAAGTGGGCAACATCGACCGAAATATGCGTTGATAATAAAGGACAGCAAATACACTATCTTGATGAGATAGACAAAGATGGCGTTCTATGAAGTCTGGGACGAACGAAGAAGGTCGTAAAAGTTTATGGGATTTTTATGGCCGGTTGCTGTTGAGGCTCGCCAGTGAGTACGCGCCTTATGATGGCTGTAGATCAACAGCTGTTATCTTATAAACTAGCCATTGTTCTCTTTATTTTCTATTAGGCGCTGTTGTCAAATCGTAAACTAGATACGAAGCGATTTAAATTTTATAACTTCATATGTGAAGAATGATTTTGAATAGTTTCCGAGTTGCATTTGAATAATTCATGAATGAAACTCGTAATTATTCAGTTTAAATTGGATAGGCTGTGATAAACCAAATTGAGGAGAATTCCCCATTCCAATATACCCTGTGATGATCATCTTCCAATACAGAATCTGGATTCTAATTGAAGAATCCTTTTTTGACACTAGAGGTTGGTATTTTATTGTCAATTCTTGGTGTAAAATCTTGGCAACAGGATCATGTCTATTCTTGTACTCCCTGCCTGTGAACTTCTGGCATCCACTGGTGATGTCCTGGATGAATTCTTGTGTCGCACAGCCACAACAACAACTATCGTCCGCCACTGAGGTATCCTTGGCGATTTCATGTAGTTCCTTGTTGGAATCACTTGATCTTGGATGGCAATGATGAATCCTGTGTCTGAGAAAACAACTTTCTGGAAGTCAACCAGTAGTTCAACGGAGATATGTCGACGTAATCATGGTTGACTTTGTTCTGATGTCTTGCATGCAAAGGCTTTCCAATCAGTTTTTGCATTCTGCTTTCTTTCGAATTCGAATCCTGCTTTCGTTCGAAGATTTCTGAATGATCATGTTGTAGCCTTAACGAAGAACGATCAGCATCACAAACTACTAGATGGGGTTCTGATAAAAAAGCCTTGTTCAGGAAATATTCTCGAAGTTCCTTAATTTCCTGAGACATACTGACCTCGACCCCTTATATTATGATTTTATGACTGTGATATGATTTTATTATTTGATCATTTAGAACATTTTTCCAATCGATTTGAAGTTCATCCCGTTTACCTAATAGGGAATACTCCTTCTGACGAAAATGATGTATTTTTTATGAAATATCTTTGGAACCTCACATTTTGAAATAACCATTTCAACCGTTTCCCAAAACAAATTATTTTAAGCACTTAAAAATGAAAAATAAAAATGGGTATTTAAAGTTTAAAGCGTTTTGTGAGAATTGCACAAGCTGGCAACATCGACTGAAATATGCCTTGATAATAAAGGACAACAAATGCATCACCTTGATGAGATAGACAAAGATGGCTGTCCATGAAGTCTGCGACGAACGAGGAAGGTCGTAAAATTTTATGGGATTTTTATGGCCGGTTGCAGTTGAAGCTCGCCAGTAAGTACGCGCCTGTAGATCAACAGCTGTTATTTTATAAACAAGCTGATCGGACATTGTTCTTTTCATTGTCTTGTATGAGCTGTTGCCAAATCGTAAACTCCACACAAAGCGATTTGAAATTTAAAACTCCATATTTGAAGGATGATTTTGAATACTTTCCGCGGTTCATTTGAAAAATTTATGAATGAAACTCATAATTATTCAGTTTAAACTTGCATATGCAGTGATAACCCAAATTGTGGAGAATTCCCCATTCAAAGGTTTGAATGATTCATGGTCTATCAAAGGTTCATATCGGAATCCATGAAATGAGCATTGTTATTTTCAAAGATCTCTTTGTTTGCCTCTTCTCAATCGGCCCTCCTCTTTCCCGGTAAAGAAAGCAATCAGGAAAAATCTTTCCAACTGCGGATGATCGTCGGAACGTCATGAAACCCGATAACCGTGGTTGATAAAATCCATCGAACGCAATCGAGGAGGTCGAACAATTTTCTAATTCATGAATGTGAAATGGAACGAGAAGGAAGTTGAAGAAATCCAATACGTAAACCGCGCTTCTCCTCACAAAAGGGAGCATTGTTGCATTTCCGACTCCGTCAGCGCGCTTTTCGTCGAATCCATCATCGACGATATTCGATACTTGTCGAATTATTATTTGAGGTGTAATCCGATATGTTTTGGGCCATTGTGGGAATTATTGTGAACGAGATGTTTACGAGGTGAGGTTCGCGATGAAAGACTGCCGGGTTGATTTGTGGGCTCTCGGTTACATTTTTTTTTTAATGGTTTAGCTAGAAGGGGTCGAGCTGAAGAACCCTTTCGGGTTATAAACGAATAATTGAAGAATCGTCATACAATGGAGGACTATTCATTCTCCAACAATTTTATGATGATATAGTTTATTCAAAAAATAAATTATTTTGTCATATAAACTAAAAATCCTGCGAAGTCTTTATATTGAAAGAACTGGGTTTCAAAAGTTGCATTTTTCATTTATACCTGGTGTTTCACCAATGATTGTACAGGCAAAATTGGTTATACCTGAAGAGATAGAGGAAAGTGAATGGCACATTGTACGTATTTTATTTTCGGGAAACTGATAAGTCTTTGATTGGAAATAGTTATTTAATCAACTAGGTTATTAATGAAAGCGATTAATGATTGAGATATTTCGAGATCATTAATCGCTCAATTAATAAACGAGTTGATTACAAGTTTTTTCCGTCGACCACATTTTGAATTGAATGTGAATTCCTGATTGCAAAAATTTTCTATCGATACCTATACTACATTCACATTTATTTTAGCAGTCGGTTGGCCATGAAATAATTTTCTCAAGTTTTTGTAACTAGAACGGAGGTAAGGTTGGCACTCATGAAATGTCGTTAATGTCATAACGCCGTTGCCACAACTTATATCAATGGCATTTGAGAATTTTATTTGAGTGAAGTAATGCGAAAAGTTCACTACAGGATTTTCGCTGAATGTCATCGTAGAATAGGTTCCCGAAAATTGATTTTTCTATTTTTCATTTGACTTGTCCGATACATTTTAAATGTCTTAAGGTACCAATAAATACCTAATTATTATTATTATATCAATGCATTAAGATGAACACCCACAAATACGCGCCAGTTGTCCTGCTAATTGTTTATTCATGTGAAATTTTTGTTCAAAGATGAAGTTCATCTTGATTGAAACTTCTTTTAATTCCTGTTACTTATATTGATGCAAGATGATTTTTGTTGAAGAATATAACATTCTTGTAATTATCTGTTAATTCCTTCGGGAGATACCCATTCCCAACCACTGCAACATATGCATTTCATCTTTGGGTTAATATTTTTGAAATCTACAACTGATGTAACGTATTCAAACTTTAGCCAAAGAAGATAACGAACATTAACTCTCCTCAAGCTAGTGCATATTATGATATTATACTGATCTCTTGTATTTTCCATGCAAATAACTGGATTTGGTATGCCTTAAATCAGTTTGTATAAACTTCAATTATGTTCGTCACATATTTTCCGAAGAGATTCGACATTGTGATAAAATACCTAATAACAGAAACTTTTACGTAGAACGGACAACATAACGTTGATTTAAAACCCAAAAATGTTTTGACAAGCGTCATAACCCCACATTTTCGTACAGAGTGAAATTTGTCAAATTTCCATGGCCAACCGACTGCTAAAATAAAAGTGAATGGAGTATAGTCAAATTTGACACCTTATAAATTTTCTATGTTTATATCGGAATGTTGATATTTATGCGGCCAATCGAACAATTCGAGAAGTCCATAGAGAGCGTATTCGAGTTGTGACATTTTGAGTAAATCGCATTGATATCATTCCTTATAATATCTGTAAAAGAATGTGTGGAGCTGGTGGAAGCTGGAGTTGTAGTACCTACATAAGTATATTGATTACTCTCTAACCATCATAATTTTTCTGCAACCTCCACAATTCCATGTCTTCTCAATTCACCCGCTAGGTACTACGAAAATCAATGCGACATACAAATAAAATAATTATTTGGGAAGCTGCTGAATACTTCTATGTTCGATTACCAATGACAATAATGCATTAATAGGAAATTAACCAATAAAAGGGTTGATTAACAGCTAATTTCGTGTACGTTAAACAGTGCTATGATTTAGAGGTCGGGGGAAAAACATTTTAACAGTAGATTGAGGTAAAAGAAACAAATAAAATAAATGTCCGGTATCAGACTATATTTTATTTTCGAACAACTTTTTAAGTCAACGTTTCGGTAACAAGATTGTCCCTTATCAAGGCTAAAATCTAAAATGTTATAAATCTATAAAAAAAACTCACAAAGTGGATGTATTGAATCAACCTACGTAATTTCTCCCATACCTAGAGATTTTTGTATATTTCATCGAGTATTTGATATACCTTTGAATATCGAAAGGAACCATTAAAAAATTTCCCTAGGATGCTCACACCCTGAGTTGCCATTAGCTGAAATTTCGTGGCAAAACCGAACGGAATCATAGTTATTCAAAACAAAATATTTATTCAAAACAGAATGAGGTGCATAAACGTACACAGGGTGAGTCTTTGACTAGTACAAATATTTTAACGGTAGATTCTCGAGGTCAAAAGAAACAATTTTGTCCTTTACCATTTTTTCCGATTCGATTCTGATAAAAAGTCATTTTATAAGTTTTCAATAATGAGCTATGCCGCCCATGGAATAACAAAATTCCTTCAGAATAACAAGGTAAATCTATGACACTACACATATGTATCTTCTAAACAGAGTTGCATTCAGCTAATGTACCAATTTTCCGAATATCACTGATAATTTTTATTTTCGAACATCAAATTACACTCGAAAACAGCGTATTATACGAGAAAATATAAAGATTATTTTTATTTTACAAAACGTTCGAATATTCATTAGATAGCGTCCAACTTAGTTTCAGAGCTGGGTTCTTTCAATTTTTGGCATTTTTATGGTACGTAATGGTCATAATGAGGAAAGTGTAAGACGTGGGTGATATCTTGTGTTCGAAAAAGATTCATCAAATAGATAAATGAAAAACTATATTCCGACATTTATTCCATTCGATGAAACCGTTTGTCAGATAGAACTAAAAATATAATTTTTTTATGGTTTTTCAACAGCCGGTCAAGGTAAAGGTGGTAAAGAAAAAAATTTTTTCTTTTGACCTCAAGTAGGTATCTACTGTTAAAATATTCGTACGAGTAGAAGACTTACCTCTCGACTTACCGAACAGAATACTCCGAATTTTTTCGTAAAAATATAGTCCCTCAGAAATCCTCAACATCAAAGTACATCCCTGATATCTGCTCGATTTAAAAGTCATAGAATGTAGAATCCCGCCATTTCGAACACTCCATTTTGTATTTTGATACCTCGTTTCGAATTCGTAAGGAAAACACCTCTGGATCACCTGCGAATCTAATCTTCCTAAAATTAAGGTTCATTTAGAGGGTTCTGCCTATCTTTTCGGGATTTACAACCACTGTGCGTTAAACCACGTTTCGCTCAGTATGCGCGGCTCTCAGCCACATTACAATTCATCGAATATTTCCGCGATGTCGGATGGAAATCGAACGGCAATTAGATATTCCGAATTCATAGTTTTGCAGTCACGGTTAATCTGATAAACGCGTATTAGTCGAGCGCAGAAATAACAGTCCGATCCGTTGGAATACCAATGACTGGGAACGGTATTACAGGGAATCCTGGATCTGGATAGTTGGATAGCCTGGATTCGATAATGCTCAAGGTTATGTAACTATTTGCTGTTTGCGGGCGTGGATTTGACAGTAACCACAAAAAAGAGGGGACGTCAACTGAAAGAAGTGCCTCGACAATCTCATAAATGAGAGCACCCTGCTCTGTGAATCTTGCTGAAATGGAGAAGTTTTAACTCGAACAAACTAGCATGTTACTGAACCTCCTAAATGGACTTGGTTTATTGAAAAGGGGCAAATCTTTTTCGTGGAATTCAATTAACATGAAAAAACCAACGTTTAATACCCTGTACAGGGTGAGTCTTTGACTCGTACAAATATTTTAACAGTAGATTTTTGGGGTCGAAAGAAACACTTTTTCCCTTCACCATTTTTTCCGAATCGGCTCGGTTTAAAAGATACAAACTGTAGAAAAACATAATATTGTTTTTAAATCTCACAAACAGTTCTATCGAATGAAATAAATTCCGAAATATAGTTTTTCAATTGTTCGATTCATCTTTTTCGAACACAAGATCACCCACGCTTTCCAGTTTTCTCATTATGACCATTACGTACCATAAAAATACCAAAAATTCAAAGAATTCAACTCTTGAAACTAAGTTTGACGATATCTAATGAATATTTGAACGTTTTGTAAAATGAAATTATTTCACATATTTTCTCATATAATGCGCAGTTTTCGAGTTATTTGATGTTAGAAAATTTAAAAGTACAGGGTGTATTTGAAGGTGAGGTTTTTTTTTTCAACAGAAAGCAGAACTAGTCGAAATGAAGAGTTTCACCAAAAATCACCTATGCAAATTTTTCAAAATGAGAAAGTTGATGAACAAATTGTAAAGGATTACTAAAATAGATCCTTATACGACCCTAGACCGTTTGTTAGCTGAATTATCGCAAAGCAGTGGAAAAAACTTACCGCCTGATTGGAACATGTGGTTTCGTTTAGGATATTGGCTTGTTCGATATTTACGTGGTAATGAAAATGGAAACTTAGGATTGCCGAATTGT
The DNA here is from genome assembly GCF_907165205.1 of Coccinella septempunctata. Lineage (NCBI taxonomy): Eukaryota > Metazoa > Arthropoda > Insecta > Coleoptera > Coccinellidae > Coccinella > Coccinella septempunctata. The sequence goes on from NC_058191.1 coordinate 1,832,483, forward strand.
TCTCATCATTTTTTGGTAACTTACAAGATTTCATGAAAAAGCTCATTTTGATACCAAGTGACAGAAGATACCTAGGACAAAAGTGTAGAAAATAAAATAATACTTCAAAATTTCACCAATAAAATTCTTCTGAATTATTGACGAATGTTTTCACAATGGGCATCACAATCTTCTTGTTCGAACATTCCAACAATCTTCGTAAAAATGAGATGAAATTTGTAAACATCATAGCACTTTACAACATAACTAACATAAGCACTTCCAAGAAACTGCCCCGATTTTCTACATTTTTTTCACCCTAAAACTTGGTACTGAACCATTCATTGTCCAGCTATATGTTTATGTTTTGTTTCGTTTCTGCGATGCCGAAGTCACCTTCCACATTCCTGTATACTTGAAATTCAATGAAATTTTGTCGAACTTAGGGGTTGTATCTCAGCCATCTTGGATATTTTATAAGAAAATTTCTGGTTAAATGACTTATTTTGATGAGTTTTATCTTCTGTCAAAAAAGCCTCACCTTTGAAAACACCCTGTACGTTAGACATCATAATGATCATTTTTTTCCATATTTCGCTCTCTATAATTGGCAACACTCGTAATAAAGGGCTAAATAAATGCTGACAATAATACTTCAAAATCTCAGCTATAAAATTCGTCTGAATTAGGCACGAATTTTTTCACAATGAGCATCACAATCTTCTTGTTCGAACATTCCAATAATCGATGTAAAAATAGGATGAAATGAAAAAAAAATTATAGCACATTTTCAACAAAACTAACATGAACGCTCTTTCAAGAAACTGCCCTTATTTTCTACATTTTTTTCAACCTTAATTGCACGATGCAACAATTATGATTTTCTCAAAAGTGATCTGATGCATCCATTCCGATGAACTTGGTACTGAACCATTCATTGCCCAGCCATACGTTTATGTTTTGTTTCGTTCTTGCGATACCGGAGTCACCTTCCACAGTCCCATACTTGAAATTCAATGAACTTTTGTCGAACTTCTAGGGGTTGTATCTCAGCCATGGATATTTTATAAGAAAATTTCTGGTTAGATGACTTATTGTGATGAGTTCTATCTTCTGTCAAAAAAAGCCTCACCTTCGAAAACACCCTGTATGTAAAAGTTAGAAATCATAATGATCATTTTTTTTTCCATATTTCGCTCTCTATAATTGGCAACACTCGTAATAAAGGGCTAAATAAATGCTGACACAAGTCGTCACTAGTGTAAAAAATAGTATAATACTTCAAAATCTCAGCTATAAAATTCGTCTGAATTAGGCACGAATTTTTTCACAATGAGCATCACAATCTTCTTGTTCGAACATTCCAATAATCGACGTAAAAATAGGATGAAATGAAAAAAAAATTAAAGCACTTTTTCAACAAAACTAACATGAACGCACTTTCAAGAAACTGCCCTTATTTTCTACATTTTTTTCACCCTTAATTGCACGATGCAACAATTATGATTTTCTCAAAAGTGATCTGATGCATCTATTCCGATGAACTTGGTACTGAACCATTCATTGTCCAGCCATATGTTTATGTTTTGTTTCGTTCTTGCGATGCCGGAGTCAGCTTTCATAGTCCCGTACTTAAATTCAATGAAATTTTGTCGAACTTCTACGGGTTGTATCTTAGCCATCTTGGATATTTTATGAGGAGAATTTTCAGTTAAATGACTTATTTTGATGAGTTCTACCTTTTAGAACCCCCTGTTCGTGTGAAATTTGAAAAGTTGGGTACTTTGGCTGCATACAACTCTGTTTAGATCCATGTGTAGTGTAACAGATTTAGCTAGTTATTCTGGAAGTAATTTTGTTTTTTCAGGGGTGGTACAGCTCATTGTGAAAACACAAAATGGCTTTATCTTTTATCAGGGTCGAATCGGAAAAATGGTATAAGAAAAATGGGTTCCTTCTGACCTCAAGACTCAACTGTTGAAATATTTATACGAGTCGAAGACTCACCTTGTATATTAACCCATTATCAACCTAGAACTGGATCATCGCAACGCTTTCATTTTAAATTGATTCAAATACTCAATAGATTTATCACGATATTCCAACGATTATGCCAGGACAATCACTGACAACCGGGGTTTGAAATCGATCCTCGTAAAATACCTGAATCAACCACTATAATACGTCATTATTTACCGAGAACACAAATACCTCCCCTATATGCGAAGCCGAATAAGTGTCAATCAGGCGGGATAACATGGGGTTGAAACATATTCTGCGTGAATTTAAGCTTTTAAGGTTTCCCAATTTCAATCATACGTCATTGAACAAAGAAGGGGAGGAAATCTAGGGAAACTCAATAGTGTCGTTCACTTCCTAAGCTACAACTCATTTCTTGTTGACGGTACAACAGATGGGATGTATTCCTCTCATGCGCCATTAGGGGTATTCATAACATCGATTCAGGATCTATTGAATGATTGATGAAATTTCGGTATTAACGAATGTATCGAAAAATAATCCCCTGACAGTGAGAAGGGGACAAAAAATGAACAGTTTGAATAGGCTTAGAGGCCAGAGGAAAACGCTGTTCTATCATTTGGATGTATTTCTTTCCCATTTTAGATCCGTTTGGAATCACTGACCTAGAAGCGATATCATTGAGGGGTATATAGACGTTTCAACCCTTAGCCAACTCATTTTAGCATACAGAAATGAACTGTTGAATCCATACAGGAAGACCCGAAATAAAGGAAAAACATTAAAATCACACCTACAAGGTCAAAAAAATTCTGAATGCGATACATATCGTACCTACTTATGAAAAAATTTGCTAATGCTAAGGAAAACTTATATATTGAAATGATAGAGTTGGAAACTTATTTAACTGGAGAAGAAAATATTGATTGTAGGATACTAGAATGTATTGATATCTAGTTAACGTAGACCAGTTCCATGCATAAAAAATATTGCGTTACCATAGCAACGAACAATAACTCATTAGAAGTGTCAGTGTGTGTCAGTTTTGGGTCAAAAAAGTAAACCAGAGCTACGCAATAAATTAAAAGAAAGAAGATGTCCAACGATATTGTGAAAATCGAAATATTGGAGTATCATCAAGTACCTGTATTTAAAAGGGTTAAGAGGTGAGCAGATTTACGAAGATATGCTTAATTCCCTTGGTGTTCAATGTCCTTCGTATGCGACCGTGAAAAATTGAACTGCAAGCTTCAAAAGAGGTAAATTTCCCATTGAAGATGGTTCATGACGGATTCATGGCTAAAACGGATATCCGAAGCACTGAATATTTCATATGAACTAGTTCATCATATAGTTCACGTCAATTTGGACATGAGAAAAATTGCTGCAAAATGGATCCCCAAATGTTTGAATGTTGACCAAAAGCGTGCAAGGGTAGAAGCATAGCATCGCGTTCGTGCTATGCTCGATTTGAAAACGATGTGGACTTCTTAAACCAAATTGTTTTACTATGGATGAGACTTGGGTACATTTGTACGATCCTGAAAAAAAGCAACAATAGATGGAATGGCGACACTCTGGTTCTGCAAGACCAAAAAAAAAGGTGTTTTTTTCTGCAGGACAACGCCCCTGCACACAAATCTCATGTTGCCATGAAACAAATTAGTGATTTAGGGTTTGAATTACTAGAACACCCCCCTTATTCACAGATTTGGCTCCATCCGACTCTCATCTCTTTCCTCAACTGAAAAAATGTTTAAAAGGTCGTACATTTTCTTCCAACGAGCAGTTTATAAAAGCTGTGGAGGTCTGGTTTGCAGAGCAAGAAGAAACATTTTTTGAAAGGTCTAGAGACGTTGCAGGTTAGCTGTAATAAATGTATTCAATTAAGAGGAGAATATGTCGAGTAATAAAATATTATGACATTGAAATTTTGTTCGGTTCTATAGTAGGCTAAGAATTTTTCAATATATCCTTGTAGTTTGGGAGGTGCTCGCATTTTTTCTGCAACTTTTTTGTGGTGTCTCTACTAACATGTGATACGAATGAGTAATAAAAATGTTTAGGGTGAAATTCTTCTGCGCAAGTGGGTATTGCACTATTTGTCGGAAGCAGTTAATTCATAGTCCATTTTCCAAGAAACATGGTACGGATTCCCTCTTCTTGCTTGTCTTGATATAAACATACTGAAAAACGAAACAACAAAAATATTGAAGGACTGTTTGATGCAAACAGAAAATTCACATTGTTAAACTGAAAAGAAATCTCCTGTGAAATACGAAATGAGCAAGGTACCTACTTCTCTGTGAGTTCGTTGACCCAGGTCGATTTATCATAATGAAATACGAAAGAATTTCTCTTTAGTATAATCAGTAAAGCTCTTATCAGAAATAATTGCAGTTTTCCATGTGACAGCCACGCGGTGAAAATGGATAAGTAAATTCACCTATCGATTGTTTTTTCCTACCATTCCCATGACCATGAACTATGCTATGCTATGCCATGGACTAGCTGGCAGTACTCAGACAAAGGGTATAAACGGTGTGTTGCTACTCCCACCACTATGTATAAAAGTTCCTGAGAAGGTTCAAATTTCAGATCTGTAACTTCAAAGAGAAAAAATGTATGAGAACTGTTCGAAATCATTAAAATCTCATTTTTGCTAATAACTCATAAACGAAGCATCGTAGGAGGCTATGGTTTTCACAATTTTTTGTTTCTCTGAAAAAGTGCTAGGAGATGTGTCATCCATTTTCTTCTAGCTCTTACAGTTCTCGCTAAAGTGATTCACTTGTTTTTCAAAAATTCTTTCACAACTCTGTAAATAGAATTTTGGTGGTAAGATGATCCACTTCATCATTGTATAATGAAAAATTTCCACCTATCCAGAACAGTAGGTATGCTACACAGCCCATGAGGCTTCCAACAATGTTGATTCGGTCCAAATCGATAATTTCTGATATTATAAGCGTGAAATGCGGTGGTCTGTCCATTGAATTCCATGCATCAGTGAAGAACATCCGGCAGTACGGAAAAGCCATTGGAGCGTTTACGTGTAAGCCTTATTGATAATACCAAGTAACCTGTAACGTTATGCTGTCTACTGAGGCCAACCTGTTTCTATATATAGCATATCGGTGTCGGTTTGTTTTTCAACGATCTCCTTTTTCATAATTGTTTGCAAATGAACGCTGGAGTTATTCGTTCATCTACGCTTTATTCAGGAAATCTATCTTGGGTACTTGGTCAGTGAATGAGCATAATGCTGAGATAATAATCTAAAGGGTAGACACGTAAAACTTCAAAAGGCAGAAACTGAAAGTGAGATTTTCTGTGCAAGACAACGACTTTTTCAGTGGCCAAATGAGCATCTATGACGTTGATGATGCATTTAGTCCATTGATATTATTATGGAGAGTAGAGGGAAGGAAAACGATCGCTGCTTTGAGACCACAGAATATTTGTCCCCTAAAATATGTACCAATAGGTAGTTCATGTTTTTGTCAATAGCCGCGATGGCGATCACGGGATGGCGAAATTTTGATTTAAACTAGTTGAAGTAGGCTGAGTGAACTGTCTTCCTGGAGACAGATGATTAAAATATTATTAAACTGCTCCACATGATTTAGCGATATTGACTTAAATTGCGAAAAAATATAGTTAAAATAAGATTTTTGTGATGAAAATTCATATTAATATGATTTCCTCTTAATGGACGTCTAGAACCTAGATTCACCTCTCTCAAACGTAGTCTGATGGTTTCTATGGAAACTTGGACCCCATCTGCATTTTGAAGAGTATTCCGTAGCATTATACACATAGATGTAGGGTTTCTTCTCGCTGAAACGGCGATGAAACGAGCAGGTATTGTTTTTCGTCGCCTACCAAGCCTTGGTCTTTCCAACACGGAACCTGTCTCCCTGAACCTATTCCAAAGTCGAGATATCGACTGACTTGGAGCCTTTCCGCTACAACAACCTGAGTTAGGCAATCCTGTAGCATTCCGATAGCCCTATTAGCCTCAGCGTTTGTTAATTTACGTTTTGGCATGCTCAAAAAACTCGTTGCAAATCGAAGCTCCAGAAAAAAATCGACCAGAGTGACGAAATGTCTCATACTGATTTTTATTGGATCGATTCAAGTTGTTACCGAGTTCTAAATGATTTTACAGCGATTTTCTCGAAGATTACATACTTTCAAAAACGATTGAATACGATATCCCTAACTCTTGTGGATCAGTTTATTTTCGATTTATGATAAGAGAACAACCTACGACAATGCTAGTATAAGGGTGTTTTGGCATCGGAAAGAAAAGGAGAAAAGATAAAATTTCAGAGTGCATTTTTGAGAGAAAATTGGAAAAAAACCTTACCCCAAAAATCGACTCGGAATCAATTTGTGTGTCAAGAGCACTTTTGCGATGAAGATATCAAAGAAAATGATAGATTCATTATAAACGAAATCGAAATTGTCATCCCTCGTTAGAAGTGCACTCTTCTGAATTAGAATATCCAATACCAATAAAACTACATGGTTCAGAAGTGGATATTCTTGAAGAATTTTGTTGGCATAACATAATATATGGTTTATAAAGGTTCTCAGCTGAGTATCGGAAACAGAATCTACTCTAATAAGTTTAGAATTGAATGTCCTAACATCTGGGAGATCCATGATAAATCGAAACACTATTCAGATGTAAGTACTTTTGCGATTTTAATTTGTAACTCTACATGTTTCGAGCTAATTCAGCTCATCTTCAGGAGTATAAAAATCACATAAGTGAAGCTGGTAAACAACAATAAATCTAATAAGTGATAAATCTGAGATTGGTACCTTTTGTTGTCTTGATATGCGAATGTATTATACAGGGTGATTCCGGAGGAGACCGTCAGATTTTAGGTGAAGTATATACTAGTCAATATAGTTTCGGAACAATGTTGGGTTTATGGTTCGGAGCCTTCATTGAGAGTCTACAGGGTGATTTGTCCGATTCGACCTATTTTTCTTTTATTCATAACTTCGGTATGGCTTGATCAATCATGATGAAATTTTCAGTGTGGAACAATATGATTATCTTCTTTCAATAATTTCAACACTTGTTCAAAAATAGAGGGTGGGAATTATGATAAGTTCAGATTAAGTATGCAGGTTGAAAAAACACCCTGTACATTCCGTTTTCAGAAATTTTCTACTTGCTTCAGATTCTACCATAAGTTTACATTACTGGAGCGTTTTTATTTTTCTTGGCACACGTCCATTTCTCCTAAAAAAATTTCTCAAAGATGAACAATATCGTTTTTTCGCTCCAAGGCATTGAAAATATTCTGAACTAGATGGTAAAGCTGTATCGTCCAATAATACAAAGCTCTTCCCGAGTCCTAAAATAAATTTTCCAAATTCGAAATTCATTTTTAATCGCTCATATTCAGATGTATAAAATCATTTAATTCAAAAAATTTCTTTATACGTACGTGAACCAAAAAAATCTACATACTACTACTACAAATACAGAATAAACATTCGAAACATATGAAAGGCAAAATTATGGATTAACATAAAATTGAGTCATTATTCAGGTGATTTTCGGCACACTTCCGGTTTTTTATGAAGTGAACATTCCTAAAATGAAGCCAAAATGGAATACCATAGACGATTTCTCAATCGACGTCAACCAAATAAATGTACTTTCGGACGAGTATTCCATTATTCTAAAGAACATGGGCAATATCCTAGTAAGGCAGAGCACATTGATAGGCCTACTCAAAATGAAATTTCGATTCAAATTGTTGAACGGGTGGAGGAGGAACCGTCTATTAGTACTCGTCAAATTAGTACCGAATTAGGAATTTCGCAGAGCAAAGTGAGCAAGACTTTGAAGAAAGAACAATTCCACCCATACCACTACCAAAAGGTGCAAGAACTGTTGCCACAAGATCTGCCCCAACGATTACAATTTTGTCGCTGGGTTATTAGTCACCAACGAACTATTTTTTGTATTCTATCTATGTTCACTAAGAATGGCATTTTTAATATCCACAATTCTCACGAATGGGCAAGAGACAACCCGCATTTAAAGAAGCGTCATAATACACAACACAGATTTTCTGCCAATATTTGGCTTGGAACAATAGACGGAAATTTAGTTGGCCCTCACATTTTTGCGGAAAGATTAAATGGTGAAATTTACCTAGATTTTTTGGAAAATATTTTACCAAATTTATTGGAAAATGTACATATCCGCTCTATGTACTTTCAGCATGACGGAGCACCACCTCACTTTGCATTGAATGTGAGAAATCACCTGGATGTAAATTATCCGAACAGATGGATTGGTCGTGAAGGCCACAAAGATCGCCTGATTTGAACCCTTTAGACTAATTTGTGTGGGGATATCTGAAAACAAGAGTTTATAAGTCTGAAATTAGAAGTAGAGAACACCTACTTGAAAGGATTTTCGAGGAATGTAATATCTTGAAGCAAAATCAATCCCTCATTAGAAGGTCAATTGGAAATTTAATAAAAAGGTCTCGAATATGTATTCAAAAAAGGGGAAATCATTTCGAACATTCTATGTTAATTTTGTGTTAATCCTTAGTTTTTCCGTTCATGATATGTTTCGAATGTTTATTCTGTATAAGTTGTAGATTTTTTGGTTTAAGTAGGTAGGTATAAAGATATTTTCTGTATTAAATGATTTTATATTTACATCAGAATATGAGTGATAAAATATGAATTTTGAATTTGAAAGAACTACTTTAGGACTCAGGAAGAGCTTTGTATCATTGAACGACACCGGTTTACATTCCAGTTCAGAATATTCTCAATGCCTTGGAGCGAAATAACGATATTGTTCATCCTTGAAAAATTTTTCTAGGAAAACTGGATGTGTGCCAAAAAAATTTGAAACGCTCCAGTAATGTAAACTTATGATAGAATCTGAAGCATGTAGAAAATTTTTGAAAACGGAATGTACAGGGTGTTTTTTCAAACCTGCAAACTTAATCTGAACTTATCATAATTCCCACCCTGTATTTTTGAGAAAGTATTGAAATTATTGAAAGAAGACAATCATATTGTTCTACACTGAAAATTTCATCAAGATTGATCAAGCCACACCAAAGTTATGAATAAAAGAAAAATCGGTCGAATCGGACAAATCACCCTGTAGACTCTCAATGAAGGCCCCCAACCATAAACCAAACATTGTTTCGAAACTGCCTTAACTAGTGTATACTTCACCTAAAATCTGACGGTCTCCTCCGGAATCACCCTGTATATAATTTTGAAGATTACAGTTAACCAACTAACATACCTGTTTTCAATAAATAATGATGAACAAACGTATGTACAATTTTCTTGATCAATGATTTCTTTTGAATTTCATTGATTTCGTCATTTATCGTGAATGAACAAAGCTGATCAGTTAGTCCTCTTTATAATAGGTATTATTTGTATTTTATTTCATATAATTCAGACGACTCATATTCGATATAGATTTGAAGGAACGTATTTGAAAAATCATCAGAAAAAACTACGATGATACATAACCTAAAATAAAATGAAGGCAGTTCATTTCAAATTGATGCTTGAATCCCCACCCCTCCTATTTTCTCCGTTTTTGGAGATACATTTTTAATACGGCTAGCGTTCTCCTTCTCTCTACTCTCCATAGATATTACTATTTCACTAACAGTTGTTTGACTCATTCAAACTTAGTATGAACTGAGTTTTTATCCAATTTGTCTGGCATTCAGCATTCAGCTTCTAAAAATATTCAGCGCATTTTGCTCTTAATCGAAGTTAATGTTTCATTTGAACCCCAAACGTGAAAATCTCAAATCCTGAGCTCTTTTCTTTCTGAAGTTTGGGGATATAATTGATTTGGAGAACGAGTTTCTATTAGAGAGTATAACCAAGATACACCATTTTCTGCTCAAAATTCGAGAATTGCAGGAATTTGCGCGAAGCGAGAAAGCCACCTCCCATTAATTACACTGATCGACAAAATTATAGCTTTGTTCTCCCACCTAAGGAAAATATATATATTTTGAATCTTCGTAGCCAAGGTATAAACGCACGATAAATAAAAAGTGGAAGTTAGCTCTTGTTGTTTTTTAATAATTATATTCATGCTTTTTAACAAAAACAATGCATTATAATATTTGCAATGGTGTAAAAGATTCCGATCGCTTAGATCTTTTGTCTTTTCCTGCTGTAGGACGACTCCAGTATTTCTCTAACGATGGACCAACACTATTCAGCAAGCATAGAGGGTTCCCCTTTGCCTTGGTAGCGTTTTTCGAATGACGCGATGTCTTGATGGAATCGCTCTCCATGCTCGTCACTTACGGCTCCCATATTTTGTGGAAAGAAATTAATATGTGATTGCAAAAATTGTATTTTTAAGCCCGTTTGCAACAGCCGAGAATTCTCTAGAGAATTTGCTCGAAAATTCATGCGCCGTGAATTATATACCGTTGCCAACGCACTTTCGGTAGAATTCTCTGTTCAGTTGCATACAAAATAATCTCTGCCGTTTTCTTGCGAAAATTTTGTAGAGAATTCTCCAGTAGAGAATTCTCACATGTTGCATCCCATTTTTTGATGAGCCTGTAACATCATTTTGACGATATCTAGATATTTTCATATTGCGGAGATTTGTGATTGCCAAGAAAATTTTTGGTCACTTCTACAAAGGACAACCAGGCTTCTTTTTCAAAGTCATTCAATGCTGCCAGAAACCGAACTTGTTTCAATAGTTTGTTTATTTTATAAAGTAAAGTAGGGTTCAGAAGTGCGAACATGGACAATTTACACATGTCTTTTATTTTGATAACGGGAGCTAAACAAACGTAAGTACTATTATTTTTGTAATAAGGTGAGGAATACCTAACAAAAAAAATATAAATCTCTTAGGTGGGACATGTTGCATCCCATTTTTTAATGAGCCTGTAACATCGTTTTGACGATATTTATATATTGCGGAGATTTGTGATTGCCAAGAAAATTTTTGGTCACTTCTACAAAGGACAACCAGGCTTTTTTTCAAATTCATTAAATGCTGCCAGAAACTGAACTTGTTTCAATAGTTTGTTTATTTTATAAAGTATCGTAGGGTTCAGAAGTGCGAACATGGACAATTTACACATGTCTTTTATTTTGATAACGGGAGCTAAACAAACGTAAGTACTATTATTTTTGTAATAAGGTGAGGAATACCTAACAAAAAAAATATAAATCTCTTAGGTGGGACATGTTGCATCCCATTTTTTAATGAGCCTGTAACATCGTTTTGACGATATTTATATATTGCGGAGATTTGTGATTGCCAAGAAAATTTTTGGTCACTTCTACAAAGGACAACCAGGCTTTTTTTCAAATTCATTAAATGCTGCCAGAAACTGAACTTGTTTCAATAGTTTGTTTATTTTATAAAGTATCGTAGGGTTCAGAAGTGCGAACATGGACAATTTACACATGTCTTTTATTTTGATAACGGGAGCTAAACAAACGTAAGTACTATTATTTTTGTAATAAGGTGAGGAATACCTAACAAAAAAAATATAAATCTCTTAGGTGGGACATGTTGCATCCCATTTTTTGATGAGCCTGTAACATCGTTTTGACGATATTTATATATTGCGGAGATTTGTGATTGCCAAGAAAATTTTTGGTCACTTCTACAAAGGACAACCAGGCTTTTTTTCAAATTCATTAAATGCTGCCAGAAACTGAACTTGTTTCAATAGTTTGTTTATTTTATAAAGTATCGTAGGGTTCAGAAGTGCGAACATGGACAATTTACACATGTCTTTTATTTTGATAACGGGAGCTAAACAAACGTAAGTACTATTATTTTTGTAATAAGGTGAGGAATACCTAACAAAAAAAATATAAATCTCTTAGGTGGGACATGTTGCATCCCATTTTTTGATGAGCCTGTAACATCGTTTTGACGATATTTATATATTGCGGAGATTTGTGATTGCCAAGAAAATTTTTGGTCACTTCTACAAAGGACAACCAGGCTTTTTTTCAAATTCATTAAATGCTGCCAGAAACTGAACTTGTTTCAATAGTTTGTTTATTTTATAAAGTATCGTAGGGTTCAGAAGTGCCAACATGGACAATTTACACATGTCTTTTATTTTGATAACGGGAGCTAAACAAACGTAAGTACTATTATTTTTGTAATAAGGTGAGGAATACCTAACAAAAAAAATATAAATCTCTTAGGTGGGACATGTTGCATCCCATTTTTTGATGAGCCTGTAACATCGTTTTGACGATATTTATATATTGCGGAGATTTGTGATTGCCAAGAAAATTTTTGGTCACTTCTACAAAGGACAACCAGGCTTTTTTTCAAATTCATTAAATGCTGCCAGAAACTGAACTTGTTTCAATAGTTTGTTTATTTTATAAAGTATCGTAGGGTTCAGAAGTGCGAACATGGACAATTTACACATGTCTTTTATTTTGATAACGGGAGCTAAACAAACGTAAGTACTATTATTTTTGTAATAAGGTGAGGAATACCTAACAAAAAAAATATAAATCTCTTAGGTGGGACATGTTGCATCCCATTTTTTGATGAGCCTGTAACATCGTTTTGACGATATTTATATATTGCGGAGATTTGTGATTGCCAAGAAAATTTTTGGTCACTTCTACAAAGGACAACCAGGCTTTTTTTCAAATTCATTAAATGCTGCCAGAAACTGAACTTGTTTCAATAGTTTGTTTATTTTATAAAGTAAAGTAGGGTTCAGAAGTGCGAACATGGACAATTTACACATGTCTTTTATTTTGATAACGGGAGCTAAACAAACGTAAGTACTATTATTTTTGTAATAAGGTGAGGAATACCTAACAAAAAAAATATAAATCTCTTAGGTGGGACATGTTGCATCCCATTTTTTGATGAGCCTGTAACATCGTTTTGACGATATTTATATATTGCGGAGATTTGTGATTGCCAAGAAAATTTTTGGTCACTTCTACAAAGGACAACCAGGCTTTTTTTCAAATTCATTAAATGCTGCCAGAAACTGAACTTGTTTCAATAGTTTGTTTATTTTATAAAGTATCGTAGGGTACAGAAGTGCGAACATGGACAATTCACGCATGTCTTTTATTTTGATAACGGGAGCTAAACAAACGTAAGTACTATTATTTTTGTAATAAGGTGAGGAATACCTAACAAAAAAAATATAAATCTCTTAGGTGGGAGAACCCTTGTTGAATAGTGTTATTTTTCCTCATTGCGAATCGAGGAGTTTCATGAAAGGAATATACCGTAAACGGGTATTATTCGACGAAACCCTACCGAATTTTCGGCAGAAATGGAACAGAGTCTGTCTGTCAACCAGACAGTAGGGGGTGTCCCAGAGATAAGCGTCAAAAGGGCCCAGGATAATGGGCAAGTTTCCTAAAACTCCAAAATCGAATTTAAAATTATTTATTGAAACCCTTTTCCATTAGTTATCCAACACGTAAAAGATTCGCTTCAAAATTAAGAAATTTCAGAAATATACCCTTCGAAACTTCGAATATGTAAAAGCTTGTGACGTAGAATGCCTTTACTAAAGTCTAGTAATTTTTGTTAATTAGACAACAGTGGAACTGATCAAGAAGATATAGAATTCTATATCCACACATTTCAAAAATTTGTTTCTGTAATCTGTGTCTATATATTCTTAAAAACGATGACATTTTGTGTCATTGTTTGATATTTCTATGCACTGTTTGTTTTCCTTGTCAAATGTGATCACAAAACTTGATAATTATTAAGTCTATGATGATCATAAAACTTTCATGACCTCTATTGATTCGACGGGCGTTGCCGGATTGTGAAAATGACGTAGAATGTTCATAAGAGAGCACCTCTGAAATCAGAATTTTCGTAAGTGAATACAGACAGAATGCAATATGTTAAAATTCTAAAAAAATATATTTCGATATATTTGAGTTATAAGGATTTCAATGACATATATTTTGAAATTTAGGAAAATACCCCATTGTCCATGTGCCCTGCATCATAAATACCAATTATTTTACGGGAGACTACGTGGTTCTCTGCCGCAATCCGGCGCTTTCGTTATATCATTAGGCCCCGAGCACACTGAAAAGGGATTCGCGCAAATATTGTGACTGTACGACTTGATGTACGAAATGATTTATGAGGTTAAAGTTGAGCTGAGGTAATTAATTCGAGGCTGAAACGGATAATGGGGTGGGAATTATGAATATTGAATCGGGTGTGCGTTTCCATTCTGTATTTGTTCTCAAAATATTTTTTCAACATCAGTGCTTCGACTGCTTGTTGGACACAAATAATGATGGGATATAAACCAATCAGCTTTAATTATCGTTATACATAGTGATCTCGAGGTCATCCCAGATTTTGGTAACTCATATCATTTTTCACTCTCATACTCTCATTTTAGAATAATTTTTTCGTTCTGATTTTTAATTGGCATACTTTCAATTTCAATTCGAAAATGTAAACATTCCGGCCCGTTTTTATCCCTTTATCTGAAAAACGATGTAGCACCATGAAAAATATTGGGAGATAACCGAGTTTTTGTTCGCTAGTACCGATAAGCTAGAGTCAACACATGAGCACATGAGAGACATTCCATTTCCACACCCCACGGTGGGTATAAAAGGAGATGTCCTCCCGCTGGTCGATTTATCTGATGAAGTCTGTGCTGAGATGAGTATTCGAGTCTGTAATTAGTAGTGATTCCGTATTTGGTGGCGATTCAAATTTTGATATTCATTCTAATTAGTTCTTTATAGTTTTCAGGCTGTTAACAAGGATAGAGTTTGCGATTTTTTCTTGCCTGATTCTTGAAGTTGCTTCTATTCAAACGTTCAAGTTAAGATATGCCACCGTGATTTTACACGCTCAACAACTAGCTAATGCTGGAACAACCGTAGACAACTTCCGTAGACCAAGTGCAGAGGTAAGACAGAACACCGTACATTTGTTTGTAAACCTTAGTTTCAACCCCCTAACCTAGCACTCCTGGGAGTACGATTTTCTGGCTGGTGTGCAAACCCGTTGGAAGCAGAAACCTGAGTGGTGAACAAGTGTGCCTTTTCCGCAATCCTAGTCAGTTCTATCACTCCTGGGTGTACGATTGTCTGGTTGGCGTGCAAACCCGTTGGAGGCAGAAACCAGAGGACAGAACCTGCATGGCTATTTGTATCCGAGGAAAACATCTTTAGTTGTGTAAAGTAGACTGTTGCTATTGCACCCATTGAATGGCGCTTTTCACCTGACTTATTTCATAATAATAGTGCCTGTTGTGTTCTTTATTGTGACTCAACGAATACAATTTGTGAATTCTGATTTTAACTTCCATTGATTGTCGCTAAGATAACACGTAACCTTGTCATCGAACTGAAGCCACCAGGTTAGGTTTTCTATTTTCCCCTCTGAATTATAGCAGCAACAATGATATTGTTCAAAAATGGGACACAAAGGGGATCTGAAATAATTGAGAGTAGGAACACCTAAAATGTTTGGTCAATGGAAATATTCAGTTCTTACATATTCGTTTTATAAGTATAGTTCTGGACTGTGCAAATATAAAGATCCATTAAATAGTTGTTTATCTCGACTATACAAATACTAATCCAAAGGTTGATCGGGTATGTAGTCAACACTATAGTTTTTTAGCTCTTTATTGTATCAACCAAGCTTTCGGACAATGTCTTGTCCTTCTTCGGGGTTACTAGAAAAATTGCAATAATGTTGTAAAAAATACAAAAAAGGTAAGATTAAAATAACTTACAACAATGTGAGACTTAACTATTAATAACGATAAAATTAAAATATCCATATAAATCATCAGTTAAGATCTCAGATGAATCCTAAGCCAACATTCTAATTTTAAAAAACACATGAAACAATGTCAAAGGTTAAAAAACATAGAAGAACAAAAGATACAGACAGGAATGACAATTGAGGACATGCAACGTCATAAACTAAGAAAGTACAAAGGCGTTTTATCATGACAGAATCATCCACTCTCATTCACATTGATCAGTTCGACGATATTACAGTAGATGGAGTTTATACCATTAAAATCTGAGTTTATATTTAAGTTGTTCTTGTGACTCATGATTTCAACAGCCTCCAAAAATTCTCTCTTGTATTTATTTCTTTCAGATCGTAAACACCTCGCATCTGAGAAATAACTGGTTTTGATAAGCCTGTGGTTTGCTTTGCCATTGTACAATCTCTAACATGTTCCCTTACTCTCGTTTTCAAATTTCTGCCAGTTTGGCCTATGTATGGCTTATTACATTCATTGCACTCTATAGAGTAAATTATTCCAGATTTGTTGGCTGTTGGTGTTTTATCCTTCATTTTAGAGAATACATATTTGCCCAAAGTGCATGACATGCGAGCCGCAATTATTAGATCTTGATTATCAGGCACATGTCTTCTGAGAGTTCTTGTGATAGAGGGTGTAATGGCAGGTTGATAAGGTATGGAGAAAAAATTTTTCTGCTTCACTGGGCTCTCTCCATCAATGGTTGGACGGATATTATCTCCTACATTTGAGTCTGATACTGCAATCCGACCAGGGGTGTTAAACAAGCATTTGTTGAGGAGTCTTCTGGGGTAAGAATTTTTAATAAGGAGTTGACGCAATCTAAGGAGGCCAAATTGCAAGAGATGAGGGCTCACCAACTTTTCAATTCTATTTTTCAAACCAATTATGAGGTTTATTTTATGTTTGAAAACATGTGATGACTTAAAATTGAGGTAACGACCAGAAGCCATTGGTTTCTGATACCAATCGATCACCACTCTATTGTCGTCACCACGTGTCAACTGCATGTCCAGGTAACTAATGGTAGAATTAACCTCTCTTTCATTGGTGAAATTTATGTTCGGGTCCTGAACATTAAGAGTGTCAACAATACTATCATGAGTCACAAGAACAACTTAAATATAAACTCAAATTTTAATGGTATAAACTCCATCTACTGTAATATCGTCGAACTGATCAATGTGAATGAGAGTGGATGATTCTGTCATGATAAAACGCCTTTGTACTTTCTTAGTTTATGACGTTGCATGTCCTCAATTGTCATTCCTCCTATGTTTTTTAACCTTTGACATTGTTTCATGTGTTTTTTAAAATTAGAATGTTGGCTTAGGATTCATCTGAGATCTTAACTGACGATTTATATGGATATTTTAATTTTATCGTTATTAATAATTAAGTCTCACATTGTTGTAAGTTATTTTAATCTTACCTTTTTTGTATTTTTTACAACATTATTGCAATTTTTCTAGTAACCCCGAAGAAGGACAAGACATTGTCCGAAAGCTTGGTTGATACAATAAAGAGCTAAAAAACTATAGTGTTGACTACATACCCGATCAACCTTTGGATTGATAAAGATCCATATTTTCGATATTTTAATAGAAAAATTCTTTCAAAAGTATAATTTTGTTGATTTTTTCAACTCTATAACTTTTATATTCAGTAAAAAAATTGAAATGGGACAATGCCCGTCTGGCACAAAGATTATATACAAAATTTTATAAAAATACTTTCGATTTCGACATTCGAAATGATTTATCATGAATTTCAAGAATCGAATATATTTATTCAATTCAGAAACTCAACATTCAATAGTTGCAAATAACTGTTGATGAATTTACGATCTTCACAAAACAACCTATCTAACCTGCCTATCAGGTTTGAAAATTTCTTTATATTAAGTCGAATCCAACTTCTCAACCATAATATCTTCTACAAGATTGTCGGTCGCCTTTCTGTACTCCCTGTATTGACAGAGTATAATGAATTAGTCAAAATAAATGGCCAGAGAATACAGAATAACAAGTCGTTTCTGCTAGAGTCGAAGGGATAACTTTTCCCTACTCTTTAAATATGACATTTACTAAAATGTTTAGGCTTTCGTTCATCCAAGCTCTCAAATACACATAGCTTTTCCTCGAAATTAAAAACGACACTGTCATAACGAACGATAAACTGCGTGCATCTCGGATGAAATTCGCAGGGAAGGCTGAAACTTTATATTAAATTCCCGGTTTGATTTTTCGGAGACGCCTAAAACTGGCGGCACCCCCAAATTCGCGAGAATTTATGGAATACCACCCCTTCGAATTTGTCAGAGGATGCCACTCTGGACCGTTCCCAAGAAGACACCGCTCGCTCTCTAATTTCGATATAATTGGTTCGGGTGGCAATAATGCGGCTTGTTCCTAATTTATGTTTGTCGAATGTGTGAGCAAGTGCTGGATTACAGCTCATTTTGTTAATTTACGATCCGCGAGCTTGGAATTAATGGTTGTCTGCCAACGGGCGTTGTTTTCTTGAAGGAAGATGGGTTAGTGTTGTCAATTTTTAGCATGAAGGCTTCAAATTATTACATGACGTAGCTGCAGATATTTCGGATGATTTGAATGGCTGTAGGCTGCATCTCACCAAGTGGTGATAGAATATTTCATGGCCAAACAAGTCCTTTATATGCAAGAGAAGCGACACACAGACTTCAGACAACCTTGGTCTGACCAACCTGAACAGGTGAAGGCAGATCATATTGGTCATTAGAGTTTCTATTCTATTCTTTTCTATAACTCCTATAAAGATACTGACAGATCGATGGATTTCAGATTCTAGATTTTCAAAGAAGCTGACTTTCTCTAAGACCTTAAGATCTATCCCCATCAGAGCTGCTTTTAGAAGCAGTGAAAAGGTCTTGAAAACACTTCGATTTTTGGAACCACATATTCAGTCATACAGGTGACATGTTTCGGCTACTAGCCATTATCAAACCATGAATATCTACGAAGAAATAGAAATTTTTTAGGTCATACATTCATAAACAAATAAGTTGATAAATCAATAAACAAAACAACTGGAGTAAAACTCACGATTTTTAGATTCCAAAATTGTCAAAATCAAACATGTAGATTAGAAGTGATACGCCAAAAACAGATAGACTGTGGAACACAGAACAAAGTAGGTATTTGATCACGGATACAAACAAATAAAAGAAACATCTTCTTCAGGCTATCTCGAGCTCGTGTGCTAGGTGACAATAATTTATGCGTTTCTTTTGTATTATTCGTTAACATTGCATTGAGCGTGTTACATTGGTTTTTCCTTAGATGTTTGAATATTTCAACTTCCTCTATTATCTCCTGTTTAAACCCGAAATCACAATGATGTATCAATCTAACATTGGTGTTAATGTCAAAGCAGTGTTCCTCGTCTCTCAGGTGTGAACCGAAAATAGATTTATTGTTGTTGGGGTTTTGGAACCTAAAATCGTGAGTTTTACTCTAGTTATTTGTTTATTGATTTATTAACTTATTTGTTTATGAATGTATAACCTAAAAAATTTCTATTTTGTTCGTCCTAAGTTTTAGCTTATTTATATTGTAGATATTCATGGTTTGATAATGGCTAGTAGCCGAAACATGTCACCTGTATGATTGAATATATGGTTCCAAAAATCGAAGTGTTTTTAGGACCTTTTTACTGCTTCTATACTCAACGCTTCAAAAATGGGATTCTATGAGATTAGAGCTGTTTTTACCGCTACTATTATTATTATTTGAACCGGGCTCGTTGTGGCTCGATTAGCCTTTCGGGAACTGCGACCATGTAGGAAACCAAGGAGGTCATCTATGATGTTGATAAAACCATCAACATCCTTAGGGGCCTTAGGCGTTACCTTGTGACTATCCAGGAATGGTTTCCCCCATATGAGAGGTTCTTAGTTCCGCCAGGTCTGGACACTTGCATGCCATAAGTTCAGCTGTCTCTGCTTCTGATCCACAGAGCCTACAAATCTCATCTGCTGACTTTCCCATACGGTACAAATGATATTTGTTAATGTGTTGCTGTTAATCGGGAGTGAATAGATTTAGTCTCCAGCGCATGATATGGTGGTGGATGCGTTCTTGCAGTTGGCCATTACATATTGTCTAGTCTTCTCATCAACTCCTTTCCTAATCAGGGCTCTTTCAATAGTTGAGTGGGACAATGTGTCGAATGCTTTCCTGATGTCGATGGAGACTATTTATTATCCTCTTCTTGATTATCTTTTTGCCTTTATTAAGGTGTGGAGGGAGATATTATTTGCAAACACGCCGTCGACTCTGACAAACCCTCTCTAGTTGGTGTGAATCGGGATCTCCATGAGCCTTTTATTAATTATTCGGTTGCAAACTCGTAGGACGAGGCTGGAGATGGTGATAGGTCTCCAGTTCTTGACATCGGCTAGATTATCATTTTTTTTTCGGAATCAGAGTGGTTCGACTTCTGTTCAGGCATCTCGGTATTATTCTTGTCAGCAGCATAGCGTTATACAGCAGAAGTAATTTGTATCGTGGTATCCTGGTGATCTCACGCAGATTTATTCCATCTGGACCAGCGGCTCCTTGTTTGGTATTTTTAAGGGCTTCTGGGAGGTTTTCTTCAGTAATCGGTCTGTACAGGTTAATTGGCTGTGCTTCTGTGGCTACTGGTGTTAGGTCTGGCGGAGATTCTTTGGAGAGGAGGTTTTGGTATTCGAGAGTTATTGTGTCCTTCGATGGCTTCTCAGTTTGATTGATGGGGTCTAGGCCTTCTATAATTTCTTCCGCTAGTTGTTTCTTATTTTTAGCCCATCTTCTCTGGACATCTCTGTAGGCAGCGGCTCTTCTCTTTCTCCTTGAAAGTGGTGGGGGTGCTCTTTCCTCATGCCGGGTTTTGTTTTTGACTTTGCCAAAGTTTTTAATGATAGTTTCGGCGAAGTCGTTAAGGGCTTTCTCTTTTTCGCCACCGGTACAAATCTTGGCTGCAAATCGGATATCCTCTTCATCTTCGAGAAGAGGGGCAATATCCATATTTGGTATTTTCTAAGCCCACAGAAAGGCTCAGGTGCAGGTGTTAATCCAGATGCCCTTTTTGCAAGTTCATCGGCTTTCTCATTTCCTTCAACACCACAATGCCCTGGTACCTATAGTAGATTCACTTAGTTGTCTCCGGCCAGTTGCTTTATGGTATTACGGCACTCCCAGGTCAGCAGAGATCCCTGGCAGTATGATTCCAGGGACCTCTGCGTGGCCTGGATGTCCATGGTGATATAGATATGCTCCCCTTTGAGGTTCATTTTAAGACACTCCTGAGCGCGTACGTAAACAGACAGTGTCTCGGTCTGTAAGATAGAGGCTTTATAGATCCTCAGTTTAGGTCCATATACGCCAATGCCGGTGCCCCTTTCTGATTTTGATCCATCAGTAAACGACGTGAATGACTTTTTGTCCAAACAATTTACGAAACTTATTGCTCTAAGACGGTCAGCTATGACCTTTTCAAAGGGCGTTTCGAAATCGAAAATGATTGGCATAACATCCGATGGTTTTGCCAAGAGGTTTGAGTCCAGTCGGTTCAATATCCTCATAAGTCCAACCCAGTTTCTGGGTAGGAGATTCCCGTTAAGGGATATTACAAAGTTCCGAAATAAATTGACATTGCAGTGACATTTCGATGGGCTTCTTCACGAAAATGCATCCTGTGCAAATGTCAGTGTACTTATATGCTGTATTTTTCTGTAAATCCTCATTTGTACTGCGTGAAAATGTTCAAAGCTCAAACTGCACGCTCCGTGACCACACATGGAGATAATTTAACATGAAATGCAGTTTGCCGTTTCAGCGTACAGAAGAGGACACCGCGAATCAATTTAGCAACAACGTGAGCCTAAAATCCTCTCCAATTTTCCTGCTCACACATCAGCGCACTGCAACCAAGCCGTTTTGTTTGAACAAAGCTATTCGATGGTCCGAACGACATGATGCATCGAGTTGGAGTCAATTTGGAAATTATTCAAACATCAGCAGAACCGAGAATGCACAATGGTTTGGCGCATGCTCTGCCCCCGAAAGAAACTGGGCAGAATTAACAGCGTCCAAAGAATACCTGGTAAACTGGAGGGTATAATGTAGCCTGTGCGATGAATTTGCTTAATTGGAATTACGTGTACGTTCCGTTATTAGGCTTACGTTTAATAGGATATCGACGATGAAGTGGCTGCCAGCCGGCGTTGGAGGAATTACAATGGAGCCTCCAATTCATATTGTTTACAATTAACGCAGATTATAATGCACTGTTGTTTCAGTATATTCTGCCAGGATGTTTGTTCCATTAGTCTAATAATGGTTTCATTCTTCATCTCAATAAGACCCTAAATGGTCAATCATTCGGTCAATAACATTCAATTGAATCCTTTTTACATGATATTTCGAATATTTTCCCATGTTGGAAGTGAATGGGAGAGTTCTTTTAGGTTACTGCTGAGCCCAATATCATTTATTTATTTATTTATTTATTTATTTATAGATTAGGAATACACACAGGTGATTTTCACACCCAAAAAGGTATCCACAACGTAACTTATAAAGTGCGTTATAAACATAGAATTATTTCAAAAATACAATTAATCTATATAAAAAATTTTTCTTTTTTTTTTATTTAGAGCTATATTTAAATATGGGAAAAAAAACAAAAAATTTAATTACAAAACCCATCATTTCCGCCCATAGACACCATCAAGTGGCGGGAATAAAAAATACAAATAAATGAAATCCAAAAATCCAAAACTCCCCGAATAAAGCAACGAAACTAGAGTTGATTGAAATATTCCTCCAACATTTTACTCTTGACCGTTCTGGAACTGTCGAAAAATATGTCACATATCTTCCCGAGCCTGGAAGCGTTCCCCTGCATTCTATAAAGAGGAGAATTTTGAGCAGCCACGGTATTTCTTCTAGGGAGGTAAAATAATTGATGCTTCCTAAAGGAAACACGGGGGGTATAAAAAACGACACCTTCAAGAAGAAATCCCGGCTCCAACGAGCCACCCAAAAGTTTCTGAAGCATCAACACATCAGTCACATCCCTTCGGCACTCCAAACTAACCACGTTAAAATATTTCTGTCTGATAGCATAGTTCTCGGGGTCACCTCTATGAGTCCTAAGCCCAAACTTGAAACCAAGATATCGAAGGAATTTTTTCTGGATATTTTCAAGTCTCATAATATGTACACAATAATGCGGATTCCATACAGAGGTTGCAAAATTTAATCTGCTGTAAATAAAAGCGTAGTAAATAGCTAATAATGCTTCTTTATTTTTGAATTCTCTGCATTGTCTTGTAATATATCCAAGCGTTTTATTACTGATGTTGACAACCGATTCTATGTGCTGACGGAATGAAAGTTTCGAGTCAAGAATAACTCCCAAGTCTCGTACTTCCAGAGTTCTAGGAATAGTTACATCTTCAATTGAATAATTGAAGTAAATCGGTTGCTTACTTCTCGTGAAGGACACCACTGCGCATTTAGAAATATTAATGACTAGTCCTTTACTTCTGCAGTACTCACTAAAACTTGACAACTCCTCCTGCATTGCAATGCAATCCTCTATGGTGCGAACGACGATGAATATTTTTAGATCATCCGCGAAAAGCAGAATTTTGCATCTCGTAAAACAGCTCTTAACCCCATTAATGAAAATCAAGAAGAGTAACGGACCCAAATGTGACCCCTGAGGTACACCCGATGTCACATCAAAGTGCTCAGAACAGAAACCCTGAACCGCAACGAACTGCCTCCGACCCCCCAAATAAGATGAGAACCACCTCAACAGGACACCATGAACGCCGACCGCACTCAGCTCAGAGAGAAGGCCAGATATGCCAACCTTGTCGAAAGCCTTGCTGAAATCCGTGTACACAGTATCAACCTGTTCTCGCTAGCTTATTGTTTAAATACTCAACAAAAGTCAACAAATTAGTCTCAACCGATCTCCCCTTAAAAAATCCGAATTGTTCAGGAATGATCTGGGTTTTCACCAAATGAAAAATATGAGGATAAATCATGGATTCAAAGATCTTTTCGAACACACAAAGTTTACTGATCGGCCTATAGTTACGAACTAACTCCCTGTCGCCACCCTTATGAATCGGAACTATAGAAGCTATTTTCCAATAGGTTGGAAAAACACCAGAAGCAAGTGATCTGTTGAAAATTATTGTAAGAGGAAATTTCAAGGATTCACTGCACTCTCTAACAAAATAAGGGGGAATTAAATCAGGTCCTGGACCTTTATATATATTCAGACTCTGGAGAGCGCACCCGACCTCATGATAACTAAACTGAAGGGAACCCAGATGGTATTGGTTGGCCTCACTAACCCTATTGTCGTGGCACATGTCATCCTGTCCTATGGTATAAACACTCTTGAAGTAATCGGCAAAAAGCTCACTGACACCCTCACCTGTATCAGCACTCCGGTCGTCCAGAAGCATCCTCTTTGGGAGTTCACGATTATTGTTTTTGGTTGAAATAAATTTAAAAAACTTCTTTGGGTTCGATTTCAATTCATCCTGCACCAACAGAGAGTACCTATAATAATCGGCCTTTATTAATTGTTTTGACCTAGAACGCAATCTCTTGAATTCAAAAAAGTCACCCATATTACGATATTTTTTCCATTTAGAATGATATTTGTTTTTCCGCTTCACAACCTGAATCGTAGACTTAGAAAAATAGTTCGGAAAGTTTTTATTTTTCACCTTGAAAATAACACTCTGGTCTATAACCTCATTCAGCACCCCATAGAAAACATCCAAATTCTTATTTACATCGATATCATCTAACAGTTCTGTCCATGGAAAACTACATAAAGTTTCATTAATTTCGCTATAGGGAGCATTCCTGAAGTCATAATAACCAGGTTTGACAACACCCAAATATCTAAAGCGGTCTATGCTGAACAAAAATTCAATGGCCGGATGATGGAGATCCTCCAACACAAGAGGGTCATCACAGTGTCTCAAATTATTTACTCTTCGACAGTTCGACAGAACTAAATCTAAAATCCTATCATTAACATTGCGCACGAAATTAAATTGCATACACTCAGAGAAAGAAAAAGAATCAATTAAATGCATGAAACGCGTTTCAACATCTTGAGGATTTAAAAAAGAATGAGAATCATCCCAAGACCAACATATGCCGGGACAATTAAAATCGCCGAGCAGAAGTACAATATGTTTCTCTAGTTTTAATTTTAAATTATTAACTAAATTATCGGCAAACAATCCG
The DNA here is from genome assembly GCF_907165205.1 of Coccinella septempunctata. Taxonomy (NCBI): domain Eukaryota; kingdom Metazoa; phylum Arthropoda; class Insecta; order Coleoptera; family Coccinellidae; genus Coccinella; species Coccinella septempunctata. The sequence goes on from NC_058191.1 coordinate 1,857,600, forward strand.
ATAGCATTCATTTCCCCCGGAGGAACATATACACAACACATGAAAATTTTACAATTGTTTATCTCTAACTGAATCCACACATCTTCAGCGTCAGTTTGAAAATCTCGAAGCAGGGCCGGACTGAGACCATTCCTCACGGCAATGAAAACACCACCGCCACCAGTTTTAGAGCTACCCGTTGTAGATCTATCACGACGAAAAACTGAATACTCACTAGTGTCAACTAATTCGGAATCCAAAACACACTCACTCAGCCAAGACTCCGTAATGAAAACGATATCGTAGTTTGAAGCCATTATACTTGTTCTGAAGTCAGTAAGTTTCGTCCGAAGACCTCGGACATTTTGGTAGTACACCGAGAGAGCCATCCTAGACGCCAAACACCACCAGATGTAAAGTGGTCGCACTGCAATCGGTGAAAGACTTACAATTTTTTGAGGTCGTCTTTGCAACTGATTTGAATAATTTTTGACTTTTCGTCTCTACGAACCAGAATATTAGAATTTTGAATCCACACAAATTTATACTGCTTCTCCCTTGCCAGAATACGGACATCTTTATACAGTATCTTTCTCCCAAGTATTAGGTGTTCGCTAACGAATAAACGCGGCGACACTCCATCGACGCTCAAACCCGGCCTGGTTTGTCCACTCGACAATCTCTTCGCCTTGTAAGCTGCCAGAAAATTATCCCTGTTGGCTTTTGATATGAATCTAACCACGATGTTCTTTGGTTTGTTAGGTAAGGAAGTAGGAACTCTGGTAACGTAATCAAGAGCGGATGGTTCAATCTGTAGTCCAACAGATGCCCCTATCTTGGACACAATATCAAGCAGATTCTCACTCGATTTCTCTGGAACATTTTGAACTTCAACGTTGTTGGCTCTAGCAGACTGCTCCAAGCTCTCGACCCTTGAATTCAGAACCGCCACCTCCCTCTTCAAGGTCACATTTTCAGCCTCCAGCTTTGAAACCTTAGCCACAATTTCACTGAATTTCTTCAATTTACCATCAAATTCAGTAACCTTATCCGAGCAGAAATTCACTGACCTTCTTAAAGCTTTTATTTCTCTCGTTAAAACGGACAAAGGCGAAGACCCATCAGCCAACTCAGGAACCCCAGTGGAATCCCCCGCCATGTCATCCTCAGAGTCGTTATTCACACAACCAGCAACATCCTGCGAGCATAGTTCCTCCAAAGGATGGCGTCCGATGAAGGACCGATCGGGATAGAGACCACTCCCGGACGACGCCGCTCCCGCCTGACCAGGAGAACGCGTACGGCAACCAACGCATTTCCAGCCCGCCCCTGGCAGGCTCTTGATAAGTGCAAGCTGTGACTTGGTAACATCGCTACACGTTCCGTTAGTGTGATAAGAATCCCCACAAAAACCTCCGCACGTGAGTCCGGGTGATTTTCTAGTTATTCGATTGCTGCATTTCTTACACTGAGACATTTTCAAAACTAGTCGAAAAAACAACAACAGGGGGCAGCTAAAATCCAAAATAGTCTTTCACACTCTTAATACACGATAGACAGGGAAACTTGAATTGAATAACAACAGTAAACGCACTTTTATCAAAGTTTTAAGAGCGATCGACAAACACAACATGCGTTCACGACGATCATATGCTATATATCATGTCATGAACTGCATCGATATTTTCGGGGATTGACACAGAAACTGGCTTTCCCTATCGGCCATCATCTTCAATGGAAAATTTACCTCTTTTGAAGCTTGAAGTCCAATTTTTCACGGTCGCATACGAAGGACATTGATCACCAAAGGTATTCAGCATATCTTCGTAAATCCGCTTACCTCTTAACCCTTTTAAATACAGGTACTTGATGATGGATCGATACTCCAATTTTTCGATTTTCACAATTTCGGTGGACATCTTCTTTCTTGCGTAACAGTGGTTTACTTTTTTGACCTCAAACTTCACACTGACACTTCTAATGAGTTATTGTTCGTTGCTATGGTAACGCAATATTTTTTTATGCATGGAACTGGTCTGGGTTAACTATATATCATTACATCCTCGTTATTCCATTTTCCTTGAGAAGTACGTCAATCAAACGTTGGTTGATAAATGTTTAACCTTCTCGAAGGTCTGGATGGAATCGAATCAATCATAACGAAATATACATATAGCATCATAAATATTTCCTGACGATATTTGGATATCACAGTCGTATACACGTACAAAAAGAAGAATAATTTCCGATATTCGAAGGAGTTATATTTCACTAGGTGCGGACTCCTCTCGCTGATATGAACCCTGAGGAATATCATGTTTTCCGTCAATTCGACAACCGATGTGATTATCACCGTCTGCGAAGTTTCAAATTCCCCATATGGAAGCGTGTTATTTCTCAAGCGACATCAAAGTTGTGTATATTTTTCATCTCTCGATCGAACTTTCCCATCGTTTGATTTCCTCGGAGATTTTTGCAAAGTTCCGAAATTGTTTGTCGCTTTCGGGATAATTTTCAGCTCTGGACCTCTACGGTCCGATGTGGATAGTTTCCATGTCATTTCGGTCTCGCTCAGAAGTAATATTTGATGAATAATGGAGAGATGTTTCCTATTAATTTTACGCTTGATGAATATTCTAGTTGCTTCTCGGTCTTTTAAAGTCCTGGTGAGTTCTGAAGTGATTAAAATGGCAATTTGATTGGTTTGATAGTGGACTAACTATCCAACTACATATACAGGCTGATTCACAATGAAGTTCTGCTTTTGAGAAATTTATAATTTTTAATAGGTTAGCCTTTCGGGAACTGCGACCATGTAGATTTTTTGTTCTCAATTTTTGATAGGACAATCATAGTGTACTCAAACCATTTGTATACTATTCCTTATATCCTCGAGGTTTTTTGAGATGAGAGATAAGCCTCATGTTAATAGACAAGTAAATTGGAAATATTGGAATTTTTGGGGTTTTTCAATACGTCCAAGAGACAATAACAACTATTAGATAACAATTTTTTTGAATTCTAGAGAAGAGCCATTTGTGGTCAATGGTCTCATCAGATACATGATTTGACATGATCTAACAGAAGGATAACTCACTTCAAAGTGCCCATGGACTTCACATAAACACAAGTATAAACAAATTTTTTATCACGATCCTTTCAACTCATTTACATTAACGGCCTTTTTTATACTAGACGCTCTCTCCACCGGTTTTCACTTCGTCTTTAAGTCTTTCTTTGACACTTAAGAATGCATTTGATATCTCAGAGCTGTGGCTTCTTCCGAGGGCTGCTTCAATCCTTCTTTCAGGAAGTAGTCGCAGGAATCTAAGTCTGGGGATCTTGGTGCCCACTCAGGATCCCAAATGAAAGTAGACCAAACATGGTATAACGCCTGCTAGCCTGCAAAATTATTTTTCCATGTTAAGTCTATTGAAACTTGAAACTCAATTACCTTTTCTTTGAGGCAAGTATCTGAGACCATTTTCCATTACAAGATTTTTTTCCTTAGAATCCGGAAAAATTGTTGATTAGTCGTTACTTTTCTTTGGACATACAGAAAAACCAGTTTTTGGTGACACATTGTACACGTTCTGTCACGTTCAGGGTGATGGATTATAAATCTCCTTCTGAATTTTCTGGTCCACTGTGTGGAAAAAAAGTTTCTTATAAAACTTGCATCAAACTGCTTATTAAAGGAATACTCCTTCTGACGAAAATGATGTATTTTTTATGAAATATCTTCGAAACGTCACATTTTGAAACAATCATTTCAACCGTTTCCCAAAAAAATTCTTTTAAGTATACTTAAAAATGAAAAATAAAAAAGGCTATTTAAAATTTGAAGCATTTCGTTTCTATTGCATAAGTTGGCAACATCGACTGAAATATGCGTTGACAATAAAGGACAGCAAATACACTATCTTGATGAGATAGACAAAGTTGGCTGTCTGCGATGAACAAGGAAGGTCGTAACATTTTATTGTATTTTTATGGCCGGTTGCTGTTGAAGCTCGCCAGTGAGTACGCCCTTATGATGGCTGTAAATCAACATCTGTTATTTTATAAACGAGCCATTGTTTATTTTTATTTTCTAGTAGGCGCTGTTGCCAAATGGTTAATTAGAAACGAAGCTATTCAAATTTTAAAACCTCATATTTGAAGAATGATTTTGAATAGTTTCTGCGGTGCATATGAAGAATTCATGAATAAAACTCATAATTATTCAGTTTAAACTTGCATATGCTGTGATAACCCAAACTTCATTTAATTTCTCTGCATGTTACATTCGTACGTAAGTATCAGATATTTTTCTGACACTACATGTGGATGTTGTTTACACATCATTAGGAGCACCTTACATTCCAAGTGGACAATTATTTTTTGAAGTGTCCAGTGCCTTACGTTTCCAATTTTATCCTACGAAATTCGTAAATAAGTTACAATGTTTCACCAGCTTTTAGGAATATTTCCTGGTGAAGTATCAGAAGTTAAAATAGGAGAAAATGTTCAGAAATGTTTTTTTCTTTCATAATAACTTTCTTTGCCAATAGTTCTTCGGATAGCACAATATTTTCACGTTGATGGTTAACTTTCTAATTTCCTTCAACGAATAAGCCAGGTAAAGTCCAGTGACCCTCTCACGCAGTATAAAATGTTACTGAACTGCTGAAACAGATTAAAAAATTCGTTACGGAAATTCATCGAGAACTTTATGTTCGATTTTTGTCCTGACCCGATGTACCCAGAAGTTTTTTGTGTTAATTTCATTCTCGAAGTTAGGGCCGGATAAAACCATGAAGTTAATTTCATTGGGGGTTCGATGAATGATGCAGATTGAACCTTGACTCCATAATGTAGATTATTTGGAAGTTTAATTACTTGTCGACGAGTTCTGACGAGGTGGACTCTACTATTTTGGTTTTGAGGGCGTTGCTCGGCGAACTTTGCTATGGAAATGTTCGAAAGATTTTACAGAAAGTTCATCCTGACTTCAATTACTGGTAGTGTTTCAATTCGGCTGATTTGTGTTGATTCGGTAACAAGTAATTAGTAGTTATTGATTAACAACTGTGTGGAGTGTATATGTACAGCGTGGGCAAAATTCGATGAGTTTGAATGGCAGCTCTGTAACCGTAAGACCTAGGGAAAAATGGATGGCACGTGTCCTACCTCGATTTTCAAAAGATTGTTTATGGTCAAAACCGATTCCATCTATCTTTTGTTTTCAAGTTAAAAGGGAAAACTCATTTTTCGGCTCTTCGTACTGGTGCCTCTATTTCGTATCAGTATCAGTGATATCGAAAAACAAATGTTACATTCTACAGGCACTTTTTCATGTAGAATGCAGTGGCGTAGTCAAAAATTTATTTCAGCCCACCACTTCAGTAGTGGTAACATTCATTTTTTAAATATAAAACCTCTGTTATTCTTACATATTTCAGTCTCATATTTTTTTCTGTATCTCTAATTGTTCTTGAAGGAAAAAAAGTCAAAAATTAGTTCGGTCATGTCGGCAGGTCATTTTCACTGATAATTTGATAATGAATTTGATGCTCCTAGGTTGTGTTAGGTTATGAGATATTTTGGAGATCACTTTCATTCCGGTTATTCGAGAAGATGCTCGAAAATGAGGAAATGATGAGAATTTCCATGACTACCTCATATTTACCAATTTACCTACTAGTATTGGCATAGCCGTATTTGTGAAGGTGTTGAAAAGACTGTGGTACTAGTATTCAGATTATCTACTTGTTGAAAACGTTTCGTAACATATTCAGTTGAATCCAGGTTCATAAAATTTCCTGAAAGTGATTCATTCCATATTGGGAAATTTATCATCTTTTGAATACCCGGAATGAAAGTGATCTCCGAAAAAAACCGTTCAAAATATGCAGACGACTGCGCACTTATCGCTAACAGCTCAGAGGATCTACAGATAATGTTGGACACCTATAAACATACATATATACGAAGCTTTAGGCCTTAGACTCAATATCGATAAAACTAAAATCCTGGTACGTCAGCCAGAAAGCCTTCAAACACATATCAGCGTGGAGGATGAAACTCTAGAACAGGTCGAGCAGTTCAAATACTTGGGAAGCTTCATAAATACTAAGGCTAACCTAGACTTGGAAATAGATAACCGTATCATTTCGGCATCACCCCCATTCTGGAAGCTAAAGGACAGAGTGTTCCAAAATCACGACCTCAATCTGAAGACCAAGACAGCTGTCTACAAATCAGTGGTCCTCCCAACGATTCTTTACGGAAGTGAAAGCTGGACACCCTACAGGAGACATATTAAACAGCTTTAACAAACGCAACAACGTCATCTGAGACAAATAATGCACATCAGATGGTTTCACAAAGTTTCAAATGCAGAAGTCTAGCAGCGCGCGAGTTGTACAACAAATGAGACTCAAGTAACGAGAGCCCGACTCAGATGGAGCGGCCACATTCAGAGGATGCAAGAATAGCTCTGTATGGCGAATTCACTGAGGGAGCTTGGAAACCAGGAGTCCAGTATAAGCGGTTTAAGGATATACTGCATCAATCCCTAAAGTCAGTTAATGCCAATGATAACTGGGAACAACTAGCGTTAGATAGATCGCAGTGGAGGTCTTTGGTACACAGTTATAATGGTGACTCGAGAAGAATACAGCGGCGGCCAGATCTGGTTGGTGACTATACATGCCCGGAGTGTGGAAGGATCTGTAGATCGCGGCTGGGTCTTTTCAGTCACAGGAGGGCATACAGTCGCAAGTAGCCCTAGGAAATTAGGGTTTGATAGCAATTGTTTTGTAGGTGTATTCTCAGTAACAGGATACAGCAATGAATGAATGATCTCCGAAATCTCTCATATTAGTAATAATGATGAGGGTCATTCCTTGGAATCTTCAAGGTTGTTAGAATTTTGAAATCTAAATAATGAACCTAAGGAAATCCACTAAAGACAAAGCCTGTGTCATTTAATCACCTGACACAATTTAGGAGCATAAAGTTCATTATCATATTATGAATGAAATGACCTGCCAACTAGACCGAACTTGTTTTTGAGTTTTTTTATTCGAAGAACAATCAGAGACACGACTGAAATATGTAAAAATAACGCAGGGTTTATACTTAAAAAAAAAATAAAGTTATCACTATGTCACTGAAGTGGCGGACTGAAAAAAACTTCGACATTCTACATGAAGAAGCGTCTGTAGAATGTAACATTTGTTTTTCAATATCACTGATACTTTACGAAATAGAGGCATCAGTACGAGCCGAAAAATGAGTTTCCACTTATAACTTCTCTTGAAACAAGAGAAGATAGAGGGATGTGGTTTTGGCCATATACAATCTTTTGAAAATCGTGCCATCCATTTTTCCCTAGCTCTTAGGGCTACAGTGCTGCCATTCAATAGGGAATACTGCTTCTGACGAAAATGATGTTTTGTTTTATGAAATGTCTTTTAAACGTCACATTTTGAAATAAATAACTACCAAAAAAAAATATTTTAAGAATTAAAAAATGAAAAATAAAAATGGGTGTTTTAAATTTAAAGCGTTTCGATTCTATTGCACAAGTTGGTAACATCGAGTGAAATGTGCGTTCATAATAAAGGACAACAAATACATTATCTTGATGAGATAGACAAAGATGGATGTCTATGAGGTCTGCGACGAACGAGGAAGATCTTAAAATTTTATGGGCATTTTTTATGGCCGGTTGCGGTTAAGGCTCGCCAGTAAGTACGCGCCTGTAAATCAACAGCTGTTATTTTATAAACAAGCTGATCGAACATTGTTCTTTTTATTGTCTAGTAGGCACTGTTGCCAAATCGTAAACTCGAAACCAAGCGATTTAAATTTTAAAACTCCATATTTGAAGAATGATTTTGAATAGTTTCCGCGGTGAATTTGAAAAAATCATGAATGAAACTCATAATTATTCAGTTTAAACTTGCATATGCAGTGTAAACCCAAATTGAGGAGAATTCCCCATTCCATCGAATTTTGCCCTCCCTGTACACTGTACAGGAACTTATTGCGAAGCCAACACTGCGAAAGGTTTCTGCGCATCTCGAAAATCGGCTCTCAACTGAAACGGTCAGTCCATATATGCAGAATATAATTGACTTTACGTTTATTCGAATATAATAATCCCAAGCCCTTCCCGGATTCCCGCTGAACCGTACCCGTCCATCATCCCTTAATTTTTCAATATTCCCCCATCACCCTTCTGGCCCTCAGGCAGAGCCGATCCATCTCCATTCAACCGCAAGGCCGCGTAGGTATCAACGCAAAGACCTGCAAGGTGCCAGCGTATGACCCCCCCGGATTACGCACGGGCCGATGCGGTCTCGCCAACCCCAAACCCCAACATGGGAACGACCCCAGCTTCCCGCTCTTATTAATACAGATCCCAAGTGACGCGTGGCGGCCTGGGCGTGTGGAACGGGCACGAACCCACTATCTAATAGCCTTTTCCAATTTCATAACTCCAGCTTTTCGTAATCTTGTTTTTGCGATACGTAAGGATTATTGTTACCGCGTAGGGGGCGAGGATTAATCCCTTTTTTAATAATACATAGTGCGAGCGCACGGAGGGAGTAATTGGTTTGGCAAATTGATATTGAGAAACGGTCGAATTTATTCCTATCTGTTATTTATGGGTCGTTTAGGATGTAGGTCAGCGTTACATGGGGATAGGATGAGGCAGGGTTAATCATAATTTCGGAAAACTGAATGTGTTACTAGAGAACGAATAGTTATTTCTAATACAAGTGCTGAATGACACGATTTTCACTAGGACAAGTTTGTTGACTACACTGCTCAACAATCCATATCACCTATCTATGACCTTCCATCAACTCATTTCAGGAATATTCTATTCAAGACGTTTATTTTCATTACATGGCTACCATAGTAGATTATTCTTGTGTTTTTCAGAAGATAATGACGAGTTTTATAGAAGACAAATTTTTCATTGGAAATATGAGTCATTTTAGGTTTGAATAACATGGCAAAAAAAGATTTAATGAATAGAAAACGAGACGAGACGAGATCTTTTCTTGATCCTGTCTTGATTTCAAGACAAGATCAAGCCAGGAAGTTATTTCAGAATTTCAAGACAAGAAATTTTATGTCAATACCAAGATTTCGGTCAAGAAAACAAGAAATATTGTCTAACCATAAATACACTTATACCTACGTGCTTATTTTTATGAAAAAGATAACAGATTCTCACATGAAATACCTATCTCTACTTAGGTATCGCACATTTTTTTTGCCAGAAAAATTTGAATCGAAAATAATTCATGATAATCTTGTTGAAACAGCAATTGGAATCTAGATTTACAATAATTTCTACTTTCAGTCATGCTTATACTTCAGTCTTATGTTTATGAAAACATGGTGTAGTTTTGGCTTATTCCGAGGCTTATTCATTATTTTCGCTATTGTTACTTGTGTCCACCTGGATTTCGAAATAATAACAGAATTTATTTATGTCAGTATTGCCACTAGTATCAACCTGGTAAGTCCGCCAGGAAGCCTTCAAACAGATATCAGCCTGGAGGATGAAACTCTAAAATAGGTGGAGCAGTTCAAATACTTGGGAAACTTCATAAATACTAAGGCTAAGCTGGACACGGAAATACACAACCGTATCAATTCGGTATCACGGGCAATCTGGAAGTTAAAAGTCAGAGTGTTTTAAAATCACGACCTCAATCTGATGACCAAGACAGTTGTTTACAAAGCAGTCGTCCTCCCAACGCTTCTTCACGGAACCGAAAGCTGGACGCCCTACAGGCGACATATTAAACAGCTTGAACAAACGCAACAACGTCATCTAACACAGATAATGCACATCAGATGGTTCCACCAAGTTTCAAATGCAGAAGTCTTGCAGCGCGCGACTTGTACAACAATTGAGACTCAAGTAACGAAAGCCCGACTCAGATGGAGCGGTAACATTCTGAGGATGCAAGACACAAGACTCCCCAAAATAGCACTGGATGGCGAATTCACAGAGGGAGCTCGGAAACCAGGAGGCCAGTATAAGGAGTTTAAAGATGTACTGCATCAATCCCTGAAATCAGTTAATGTCAATCATAACTGGGAACAACTAGCTTTAGATAGATCACAGTGGAGGTCGTTGGTCCACAGTTATAATGGAGACTCGAGAAGGATACAGCGGCAGCCAGATCTGGTTGGTGACTATCCATGCCCGGAGTGGGGAAGGTTCTGTAGGTCACGGTTGGGTCTCTTCAGTCACAGAAGGGCAAGCAGTCGCAAGTAGCCCTAAGAAATTATAAGTGTGATCGCACCGATAGTTTTGTTTTTGAGTCTTTTTGTAGATTTATTCTCGGTTACGGAGTACAGCAATGATGAGTACCAACCACTATCTTGCATTGGTGAATGCTGCTGCTTTTTCATTTTACTGCCCCTTTCGCAGCTATGGTTTCAGATTCGGATTTATCATTCTCACTCGCATTAGTCGACGTTGCTTTAGTTTCACTGATCGTTTTATATTTTTACTAAAACTTACGTTTCTCTTTCTTCCTTGCCTATGAACATTCTGAGACAAAATCGGAGCCAAATAGCTCAGCAGACTTTCTGTTTTATGAAGAGTAAATGTCACTTATGGTTAAATAAGACTTCCACTTTGTGATAACCAAGAATAGGTATAGAAAGAAGTTGCGATTCAGTTTAAAGCCGATTGACGTAGAAGGTGGCAAAGTCAAGTTCAGTTGACAGAGATTGTCCAGTTAGCAGTGGCGTATCGATAGTTAACGTTGTTATTATTCAAATTGCACTGTCTTATTATATGATAGTTACGCCAATACGGGCTTGTGTGACATGACGTGTTGAGATACCAAAGAGAGCTGAGTATTTTAGATCTCTCATTCAGCCTACATTCTTTATTTTCTTGGTAATAATAACCTCGAATAACTAAAGGGATTAAAGAGTGTAACTGCGCAACGTCATTTTGAGTTCGTCCGAAAACAAACAAATATCGTGGATATCGTGATTGTCGAAACTCATGTAAAGTTCGCCAAGGAATCACCTTGTACGGTGTCACTGGTTAATCAAGAAATTTGAAGATCTCGAAATGTTCCATGAGCTGTGATTTTTGTGAGGTATCTAGCAAGAAAGAAAGAATCCGTGAAATCATAGGAATTGGTGCGTAGGTACAGTTAATTACCAATTAATGTCACCGCTCGATTTTATTTCGTTATTGATTATTTCAGATTATTATAGAATTTTGATACCTTCAGAATAATGTCCTTCTAGCTGAAGTATATTATGTTGAACTTTATAGTCCAAATATTCCATGTGCTGTGATTCATCTTGAATTGATCTTTCAAGAATATATAAATTGAAATATTTTCCACTACTACTAGTACTTCCAAGAACCAAGAACCATGGGGTCTCAGAAATATGTTAATGAATAATGAAACTATCAAAGGAGTTCTGCCCCTGAGATTAACATAACAACAAACGTATACCTACGACATATTTTTGACAGACATTCACTTCAAATACAGTCTTATTTCATGAAAGCACCAAACATAAAATATGAATTTATTCATCAGGAAAGTTAATGAAGAAAAATACCTAATATGTATTAGCATTATGAGATTGCAAATTGGCGAAGGAACTAGTTATTCGTACTTGTCACACTTATCTATGTTCATTACTAGAAATGATAACAATCTTAGGAAGTTAAGCTGATACCACTTAGATACGAACCTACTCCAAACTTCGCAATATTGGTAAACGAATATAAAGGAAAATGACCTAAATAATCCTGAGGTCAGAAATAATGTCGCAAAGTCAAACATTAAGTCATATTATCGAAGATGTTTGCCACATTCCTTCGATATGGCCAAATAAAATGAAAGCGATAAAAGCAGAATGATAAAAAAATATTTGGCAAAGAACATCAATTATAATTCATCGAACTGTAAGCACCACAAGGGAAGACTTGGAGGTTGGAACGTGTAAAATGAACCTATCGAATTCGTTTTATAGGTTAATGCCTCCATCCGTTTCCCCGACACGTGTAAACGTCGTTTTGAATTGAAACATCGCACGAAACCGAAGGGAATTCGATAAATTGGAAAATTCGATTCTGACCTCACATCCGCACCCTTGTAAGAAAAATATGCTTATGTATTCACGCCTGAAGCTGAATTGCGGAGTTGACTTTTGGGAACCACCCTTTGAATATGTGAAAGCCTAGGACACGTTGTATCTGCGAAGGGAAAATTTGAGCGAAATGAGTCTTCTAGTTGGGGTTTCCAAGAGGGAGAGATTCCTTGGACCCTGATGTAGAGTACCTGTACCAAAAATACCTGTACCTATATGGGGGGAATTGTCTAGGACAGCCTGTCAGAACAGTGAATAAAAAACGATCATTGTACATACTCGATCGTATCAGATTTAGATATACAGGGTGTATCTGAAGGTGAGGCTTTTTTTCAACAGAAGGTAGAACTGGTCAAAATGAAACGTTTCACCAAAAATCACCTAAACGTCTTCAAAATGAAAAAGTTGAAGAAAATTTGAAAATGATTACTGAAATAGATCCTAACACGACCCTAGACCGTTTGTTAACTGAATTATCGTAAATCAGTGGGAAAAAACTTATCTCCTGATTCGACCATGCGGTTTCGTTTAGGATATTGGCTCGTTCGATATTTACGTGGTAATGAAAAAGGAAATTTAGGATTGCCGAATTGTTCTCATTATTTTTTAGTGACACGATTTTATGAAATGGCTCATTTCGATACCAACTGACAGAAGAGACTTAGAACACAAGTGTAAAAACTAGAATAATACTTAAAAATCTCACCAATAAAATTCGTCTAAATTATTCACGAATTTTTGACAATGACCATCACAATCTTCTTGTTCGAATATTCCAACAATCGTCATAAAAATGGGATAAAATGAGGAAACATCATAGCACTTTTTCAACATAACTAACATAAGCACTTTCAACTGCCTCGATTTTCTGAATTTTTTTCTCACCCTAAATTGCACGATACAACAATTATGATTTTCTCAAAAGTGACCTGATGCATCCAATCCGATGAACTTGGTACTGAACCATTCATTTTCCAGCCATATGTTTATGTTCAATTTCGTTTTTGCGATGGCGGAGTCACCTTCCACACTCCTTCACTTGAAATTCAATAAAATTTTGTCCAGGGGTTGTATCTCAGTCATCTTGGATATTTTATAAAAACAATTTTTGGTTAAACGACTTATTTTGATGACTTCTATCTTCTGTAAAACAAGCTACACCTTTGAAACATCCTGTATATGGTTTATTACATGTTGAAAAGTTCATTTCCTTAATCTAATAATTCAAGCATGACGAAAATATGTGGGAGGGCAAATTTGCGACAAAAGAAAAACGTCACGTGTACATTTCCGAGCGCCGTGGCTTTTTTCGTTATTTTGAATATTATGATTCAAGAACAACTGAAAAATTGTAGTTTCAGCAAGCTGAAACATCAAAAATTGGTCATAAAAGTCACAAAAATAAGTTTTTTTGAATCACCTATATCCTTTCCTGGGCTTCAAATCGCGTTTGCGTTCATTATGTAAATTGTAGATTATAAAATTTTCTATGAATTTTGATCTTCTACGTTCGAATGTTTTTGAGATATATGGCAATGAATGTACATTTGACTTTGATTTTTCATTGGCCTTGTCCTTTCGCTCCTCTCCCTCATCACCCTCTAGTTCTTAAATGGTTAAGAGTATGTAAAATTGCTTCATACAAAAGCTGTATAGAATTTTATGAACTACAACTTTTATAGGTTTAACGATTTATTTTTGCATTTTCAAAGGACAGCTGTGACCTTGCGTCACGTCTGAATTGTCAGTCTCTTGAAAAGTAGCTTTCTTTGGGTCCAATTAACATATCCTCTGAGAATCTGACATCTTCGAAATTTTTTTTATCCATTTTCAATTCTTCCGTACACCCAGCTCCACCACGCCACCACATGTCAGATCAACATGAATTTATTATCGGGGGCACGTAGGGCATATACAGGTTCTAAATCTGACTCGCTCGATGTTTTTGTACATATTTGAAAACCTGCAGACGCTCTCCCCACCGCTGAAAGTGCTAACAACCTAGAACCTTTTTTCTATCTACCCTCTCATCTTCAAAATCCATAAGGTCGACGCTGGAGTAAATCCTGATTTAACATCGTCTGCTCCCCAACTATTTAGATCTATCTGGCTGACTAATTATTGATGAAATTTACCTATATATTGAGAACTGGCAGAATAAAAAAGAAAATACTAGACATGCAAATCCTTCACTCGATGGTGAAATCTTTCGAAAAAAAAAATTACTATCATAACCTCACAACTTTAAACTTTTCGATCAGCTTATCCAACTCTTGTGTCAGGTTTCTTTTCTGGGTGCCTGATCCTGATGAGAAGTTTCAAAGAATATATTGGAAAAATAATTGTTTTGAAACACATATTGGAAAAATAATTGTTTTCGAATTATACCACATAAATCTTTGCCCACATCGATTGACCCAGATAAATCATTTCCCCCATCTGATAGTGGTTCATTCAAAAAGCAATATTTCGACGGAACAATAAACAAATTGAAAACCGGAAACGTGAGCCAAAACAAATCAATCATCCGGGTTCACGTTGATTGAATTTCAATATTTTTCCGGCGGCGATTCGGCCAAAAATATGCGGTTTGGGCCCGATTACCGACGTCATATACAATAAGTCAACAGCATCATTCGGAATGAACGCCATTGTTTTTATCTGCGTTGACACCCACTAGAGCACGGGTCGATTGGCCCAATAAATACGTTTATAAATCTATTTCGTGGATATAAATATCGGCATTTACGTTCTATAATGGGTACAGAACAATAATATTTTTTCGTGCATTTCGGGAACTAATGAAATTCCATTAATCTGGAGGATTCACGTGTGCATAATATCCATGATACGCTTTGGGCGTATTGTGATGTTTTGTAATGATCTTGGTCAGTTTTTTACTTCTATACAGGGGTAGTTCCTATAAATTTTTTTCGAAATCTACCTCCCTTTCATGATACAGCCTTTGGAAGGCGATGACGAGTTGACAATTTTTAAATTTTTTTTACGGGTTCTAAAAAACACTGAGTCATAAAACCATACATAATATGAAGCATTAAGTGGATGTTACTCACACAATTTTTTTTTGACCTAACTTCATTATTAGGGATTGAAAATTACAACCCCTTATGATTTTCCTTGAAAAATTGTTTTCGTGGGATAGATTTTCGAGAAATAAAATTCTGTTATGGTTCCCCATTCAATTCTGGAGAAAAAAATCTATTGCAAAATTTCGATTCAGTCGATACGGAATTAATACAAACTTACAAGAAGTTCTGATCACTGTTCATTCCATTTCATCGTATATACTCCATTCGCTTTTATTTTAGCCATGGAACTTTTTGTATCCGTGATCAAATACCTATACTTCATTCACTTTTATTTTAGCAGTCGGTTGGCCATGGAAATTTGACACATTTCACTCTGTTTAGTACGAAATTGTGGGGTTATGCCGCTTGTCAAAACATTTTTGGGTTTTAAATCAACGCTATGTTGCCCGTTCTACGTTAAAGTTTCTGTTATTACGTATTTTATCACAATGTCGAATCTCTTCGGAAAATATGTGACGAACATAACTGAAGTTTATACAAACTGATTGAAGGCATACCAAATCCAGTTATTCGCATGGAAAATATAAGAGATCAGTATAATAACATAATATGAACTAGCTTGAGTTTTTTGGCTTAAGTTTGAATACGTTACATCAGTTGTAGATTTCAAAAATATTAACCCGAACATGAAATGCATATGTTGCAGTGGTTGGGAATGGGTATCTCCCGAAGGAAATAACAGATAATTACAAGACTGTTAAATTCTTCAACAAAAATCATCTTACATCAATATAGGTAAAAGGAATTAAAGGAAGTTTCAATCAAGATGAACTTCACCTTTGAACCAGAAATTTCACATGAATAAACAATTAGTAGGACAACTGGTGCGTATTTGTGGCTGTTTATCTTAATGCATTGATATAATAATAATAATTAGGTATTTATTGGTACCTTAAGACATTAACAATGTATAGGACAAGTCAAATGAAAAATAGAAAAATCAATTCTCGGGAACTTATTCTACGGTGACATTCATCGAAAATCCTATAGTGAACTTTTCGCATTAATTCATTCAAACATAAAATTCTCAAATGCCACCTTTTTTGTTGGGTCTCCCAATAGAGAGAAATTCTTTGTCATCCTCTTCATTCACAATCTTTCGGATTGTGGAAATATTCAGTTGAAATATAAGTCGTCTAGATTCAGATGAATCATTATATAAATTCTCTATTCTCTTACATTGAATATGTTCGCTAACGTCTGACGCATTGTGGATTTTAGAATATCAGGGTATAACTATTTGAATGAGCGGACCTGAATTCTAAATAGCACTTTCTGAAACCCAGCCTCATTTTTTAATCACTGTCGGCATTTTCGCCGAAATTGCTTGAATTGATATAAGTTGTGGCAACAGCGTTATGACATTACCGACATTTCATGAGTGCCAACCTTACACCGTTCTAGTTACAAAAACTTGAGAAAATTATTTTGTGACCAACCGACTGCTAAAATGAATGTGAATGTAGTATAGATAAGCGTTACTAGAATTACTACCTTCCTCTAAAATACATGCATCATCTGTAGTCATGGTTATCGGCGTAAGCTTGTATTTCCCTAGCTTTTTCTTTCCACCAGCTGTCCTTGATTTTTCTTATTTCTTGACGGACCTCGCGTTTTATGTTTATGAAACCTATTTGGGCTGCAACATCGCCAGGCTTGTTAATTGCGGTTTTCATCGCTTTGTCTATAAGAACAAAGGCGATACGTCGAATTGCAACAATTACAGGGGCATATCGTTGCTTAATGTGGCCGGTAAAATTCTCTCGAAGATTATGGCTAATCGTCTGGTTCCACTCTTAGAGAAGCTTTTACCTGAATCCCAGTGCGGCTTTCGACCAAATCGAGGTACGGTGGACCTAATTTTTACACTGCGACAGCTACAAGAAAAGGCCCGTGAACAACAATCAAGGATTTATACAGCCTTCATCGATTTAAGCAAGGCATTCGACTCGGTGAATCGGAGAGCGCTATGGAAAATCATGGCACGTCTAGGAGTACCCGAAAAATTCCTAGCAGTGTGTAAAAGCCTTCATACCAACAACACCGCTAGAATACAGCATAATGGCTCTACAACCGACCATTTCTCAACCAACTCTGGAATAAAACAAGGCTGCGTATTAGCGCCTTTACTGTTCAATATTTTCGCCATAGCTGTATCGATAATTGCTGACATGAGCATGCCCGTAAGAGGTGTTGGGATAAGATTCAGATTTGATGGAGGCCTGTTTAACCTGAAGCGCCTCAGAGCAAAAACCCGTACCAAGTTTATCACGGAACTTCAATATGCAGACGACTGTTCACTCATCGCTAGCAGCTCAGAGGATCTATAGATAATGATGGACACCTATAAACATATATACGAAGCTTTAGGCCTTAGACTCAATATTGACAAGACCAAAATCCTGGTAAGTCCGCCAGAAAGCCTTCAAACAGATATCAGCCTGGGCAATGAAACTCTAGAACAGGTCGAGCAGTTCAAATACTTGGGAAGCTTTATAAATACTAGGGCTAAACTTGACACGGAAATACACAACCGTATCAATTCGGCATCACGGGCATTCTGGAAGCTGAAGGACAGAGTGTTCCAAAATCACGACCTCAATCTGAAGACCAAAACAACTGTTTACAGAGCAGTGGTCCTCCCAACGCTTCTTTACGGAAGCGAAAGCTGGACTCCCTACAGGCGACATATTAAACAGCTTGAACAGACGCAGCAACGTCATCTAAGACAGATAATGCACATCAGATGGTTCCACAAAGTTTCGAATGCAGAAGTCTTGCAGCGCGCGAGTTGTACAACAATTGAGACTCAAGTAACGAGGGCCCGACTCAGATGGAGCGGCCACATTCTGAGGATGCAAGGCACAAGACTCCCCAAAATAGCTCTATACGGCGAACTCACTGAGGGAGCCCGGAAATCAGGAGGCCAGTATAAGCGGTTTAAGGATACACTACATCAATCCCTAAAATCAGTTAATGCTAATCATAACTGGGAACAACTAGCGTTAGACAGGTCACAGTGGAGGTCTTTGGTCCACCGTTATAATGGAGAATCGAGAAGGATACAGCGGCGGCCAGATCTGGTTGGAGACTATCCATGCCCTGAGTGTGGAAGGATCTGCAGGTCACGGTTGGGTCTCTTTAGTCACAGGAGGGCACACAGTCGCAACTAGCACTAAGAAGTTACAAGTCTGTTAGAATTTTTTTTTTCTTCTTCTTTTTGTAGATTTATTCCCGGTAACGGGATACAGCAATGAAGATGATGATGCATCATCTGCCCCATAGACCTTCTTATTCTTTCGAATATCCCGATAGTATCGTGTACCGGCATATGCGAAAGAACAAGAAGGTCTACGAGGCAGAGAGTTGATGCATGTATTTTACAGGAAGGTAGTTATTTTATGGAACAGTTGTACGAAGAAATGGAATGAATAATGATCAGAACTGCTTGTAAGTTTTTATTTATTCCGAGAAAAGTATCGACTGCATCGAAATTTTGCAAGTGACTTTTTTTCCAGAATTGAATGGGTAGGTAATCATAAGAGAATTTTATTTTTCCAAAATCTATCCCCCGAAAACAATTTTTGAAGAAACATCATAAGGGGTTGTTATTTTCAACCGCTAATAATGAAATTATGAAATCTAAAAATTAAAAACTGTCAACTCAACCTTCCAAAGGCTGTATCTTTGAAGGCAGGTCGATTTCAAAAAAACTACCCCTGCTTCGAGGAATCATCTCCCTAAGTCCTTCGCATTTGTTTACAGACACCCTGTATATTTTCATAGTTATCATTGTATCAGTTTTCAGGCTACTCATCTTAGAAGAATCGTAATTCTCCTATTTTCATCACAGTAATTCAGGATTTTCCAGAAAGCCCAGTTTGCCCCCACTTCCTTATTTGAAATTGGTGCTCTTTATCTTTTCATTGACCGAAAATTCTGAATGTTTTTGACTGAGGCACCCTATACCTAGGTATTGTCTCTTTATTCAATTGATTTTTAATTTCGTTTGTTAGATCAAATCCAACTTCAACCGTAGACACCCTTTGTTTATTAAGCATAAAAATATTAATTTTTCCACAAAGTTGCTTTTAATATTTCTTATATTCTTACGTCAAATTTCAAACCTGTTATATGATTTGTCACCTAAAAAATATTCAGGACTCGGGAGAATCAAAAGATCCAATTGAAAATGCGGTGCGCAGTTAAAATACGAATAAGGCTTTCTGAAACACTTTCAAAAATTTTCGAAAGTATAACCACCTATAGCTACCTAAAAAATATTACATTACTTGTTACTCCCCAACCTAATATATCCTTATGCGTGCAATCTTAACACTCATGAATTTGGCAGCAGATCCTTGAATTCTCTGCCGTCATTTCGCATAACAGAAGCAGACTTGTTTGCCTGCACTTCCAGATCGATAAACGCGGTCGGATTTTTTAACGTCTCAAACAAACTTCTGTCGACTCCCTGCGTCTGACGTCGCGAGTTGTCGGAACAACAGAAAACTTTGGGGTGTTCCACTTAATTTGTGCTCCTCAGTTTTGGCCTTTCACAAGTGCCCCCTACTTCCCAACCCCCTTGCACAGATTTCTTACCTTGGCGATCCAATTATTCCGGCATTATCGTAAGTAGTCCCAGAGGACAACTCCCATAATGAATTCCGGATACTTCAAAACGTCCCTTCCCCCCGGAAAATTAACGAACGTAGATGGCGTCATTCATCGGATGAAATTATGCATTCAGGAGTCTGAATATCTTCGCTGTGATGAACGGCAGCAGCAGTCGCTGAAAATGTCCCCTAAGATGTTTCGCGCTGATAAATACCAGCATTTTGAATCGTATTCGCGTATTGTGGGAGTTCATTGCGATTACTGAGTGTCCTATTCATCCGAATCGCGTTGAATTTCGGAATGAAGCATTAGTATTCTGCACCCACTCGCGGGATTAAACTTCGTTGAGAATTCTTGTGAAGATCCCGTGGAGGATGCTGAAAGCAGAAATTATCTTTTCCGTATTTCATTTCAACTGTAACGGACGAAACTGCATTGAATAAATTGTTGAGAATTTAGAAGAACGACGATCTATTATTAGAACAAATGATTTAAGGCCATCAGGAATTCCAGGCAGATGAGCAGTTTCATCTGGTTGCCTTGGCAACCTTCATTTGACTCCAACACGTCCAATATTCTTGCTCGACCAGTTGAGACCAACCTCATACCACCATAAAAAAGAATTTGCGCTAGTCGAATCTTTCGTCAAATTTGGTGATTATTCAAATGATTAAATGGTGGTATCAGGATCAAGAACAGGAAAATGATACTATGTCAGTTCGCCGACGTTTCGGAAATATTTTCTTTCCATACAAAATATATGAGATTTGGGAACTATTTTATTTATATAGAGGATAATGGGAGGATACAATTGTATAGTATGTAAGTACATTCACTTTCACGAAAATCTTCAACTTTATTGCTGATTGTTTATATTGTTTCACTTTTTGCGCTGTATCCATGTTTATGTTTGTTTAATATTACACTTTGTACACTGTAATTATAGAATTTTGTCTTAGTCTGTCATTCCTACTTGTTTTTTATATATCTACATGTTTTATTTTTTGGAATTTTTCATTATATGCTCCATATTCTTTTGTAGAGCCCTGAAGATGGAAAAATATATTTCCGAAACGTCGGCGAACTGACATAGTATCATTTTCCTGTTCTTGATCCTGATACCACCATTTAATCATTTGAATATACATAATTTGGATCACCAATTTGAATTTGGTGATTATGTTGCGCGTTTTATGGCATCACTGTCACTCCAATTGTACCCTAGATTGTAAATTTTGAAGAGCTGTTTTCACTGCTATGTCCATCCAGTTCCAGAGTCCAGTATATGGGATGGCTTTAAGGTGGTTACTCAAGGAAATCTTCAGCGCTTGGAGAATAGTCTTATTCCACCAATTTATTGAAGGCTGCAAAACGCAAGATTCCCACCGGTTAGGACACAGCTGCTTCACTTTACGATGTATTCAGTTGTCGAAGTGAACGCAATTTTAACGTTCGTCTTGGTATGGTTATTGCAGTAGAATGAAGAATTTCTGCTTTCCAACATTGTGAAAAAATTTTCTATTGAAACAACTTATGTTTCCGTCCTTTCGAATTCTACCTATGAGAAAAAAAGATGAAAACGTGATATGAATACGAAGAAATGATTCCAGAGACTCCTCAATTGTCCAAAATATTCACGAGACTACGATACCACTGCAAGAGTCTCGAAAACGAGACTCTCGTCAGTTTCTGGTAGACTTTCTCTCATTAGGTGCATTCTGAGTGTTTTATAAGGAATCCAGTTAAGTGGTGTACCATTTTCTGGATGTGGTACTCAGATCTTGCAGTCGAGTTCTCAAGAAACTTTTCGGAATGTTCCACTCTTTGACCATTCTTCCAGAGTAATAATCTTTCGACTGTTTACACATCGGATATCTCAAGCGCCAGCTATTCTTTAAAGAGAAATTAGCAAACCTACCCTGGTGTTTTCAAGTCGTAGATAATATTAAGTGTTATCTCTGACTTGTGAAAGTCAAAACCGAGTGTACAAATGTATTCGTTGACTCACACAACAAGGAACGCAACAGGCAAAATTATGAAATCAGTCATGTAAAAAGCGCAATACAATGAGTGGAATAGGAACACTCCACTTTACATGACTAAAAATGTTTTGCTCGGAATTAAATTCAAATAGCAATGCAAATGTGGTAAATTCACGGAGTGAATCGGATGAAAATAGTAGGGGAAATCCGATCTAAAACGCGAAACAGGTGTAACGGATTCGTTCGCCAAAAAAGGATAAAGAACAAGGGTGCACAATTGTTCACCACTGTGGTTTCTGCTTCCAACGGGTTTGCACGCCAGTCAGAAAATCCTACTCGCAGCAGAGCTGGAACTGGTTAGGAAAGTGGAAAAGCACACTTGTTCATCACTTTGGTTTCTGCTTCCAACAGATTTGCACGCCAGCCAGAAAATCGTACTTTCAGAAGTGTTAGAACTAGTTACTATAAATTGTATGGTACCCCGTTACACTAACCTTTGCTAAAACTCATACAATGACATATGCTATATTGTTTGATACCTAAAAATGTATTGCTGACATTCAAAAGAATATATATATACTATAAGGGGTTGAAACTGAGGTTTTCAGTTGAAAGAGCGGAGTGCTGTTTCACCTCTGCACTCGGTGTATGGTAAGCCATTCATCTCAAAACTAGGCTGCATGGACTTGGTTCACTTCAGCTCTGAACCCCTCAAATGCAGCTTTGCGACTAAAAACAGAATCCTTGACCAGCAGGTAGGTCCTTCTCCTTTTGTACCCAATGGTGGGTTGTGGAAACGGAATGTCTCACATGTCTCGAAAATCAGTAGAATTCGCATCGTTGAGAATGCTTCTGGCTTGTCGGTATTAGCGAACAAAAACTCCGTTATCTCCCAATTCAGGCTGTTTTTTCCACGGTGATACATTGTTTTTCAGAACTGAAAACGGAATAAGAACGGTCCGGAATGTTCAAGGTTTCTTACGATATCCTAATCCTGAATTGGAAGTATGAAGTATTTCAATTGAAACCAAGAAAATAAATGATCGAATCACCCTAAATGATATCGATTGAAATTTATTTTGGGAGGATTTTGCATCTCTTCATAAACTTTTTAGGGTTTTCACTCCCAAATTAGTGCAAGAATTTACGCAGGAGCAAATCGTTGATTTCATTTTTAATTGATTTTGTTTCAGAGATTGGGAGTGAAAACCCTAAAAAGTTTATGAAGAGACCCTAAATGATGGTGAATTTTTCGCAAAAAATCTTCATTACAGTACATCTTCCTATATCAATGAAAGAAGATTTTTTCTCCTCATTTCTTCTGATCCAGAGTGACCAGAGGAAACCCGACTAAACAGATCTTGTTATTCTTGCCCAATCCATTGACCTTTTTTTTTGAACCATCTGTATACCATTTATTTGAGTATTTAGGAAATGGGTTTCCTTTCAGAATCTTTCTTTCCACTCTGTATTGAATATTTTCTCCTAGCACGTTTTTTCTATCGTCTCGTCACTGGGAATATTCGCCGATGAGAGGTACTTAGTCAGAGAGTCCCATCACAGCATATATCACAGCATATGCAAGTTTAAACTGAATAATTATGAGTTTCATTCATGAATTTTTCAAATGCACCGCGGAAACTATTCAAAATCATTCTTCAAATATGAGGTTTTAAAATTTAAATCGCTTCGTTTCTAGTTTACGATTTGGCAACAGCCCCTACTAGGAAATAAGAAGAACAATGTCTTGTTTATAATATAACAGCTGTTGATTCATAGCCATCAAAAGGCACGTACTAACTGGCGAGCCTGAACAGCAACCGGCCATAAAAATCCCATAAAATTCTACGACCTTTCTCGTTCATTGCAGACTTCATAGACAGCCATCTTTGTCTATCTCATCAAGATAGTGTATTTGTTGTCCTTTATTATCAACGCATATTTCAGTCGTTGTTGCTAACTTGTGCAATAGAAACGTAACGTTTTAAATTTTGAATACCCATTTTTATTTTTTATGCTTAAAATAGTTTTTTTGGGAAACGGTTGAAATGGTTATTTCAAAATGTGACATTTCAAAGATATTCCATAAAAAATAAACCATTTTCTACAGAAGGAGTATTCCCTATTCTCTCATCAGCTTTCCTTTCATGGCTATTCTTATTTGGACCTTGCACCCTAACACCATCCATCTCAAGCAACTGCGTCTTTCCTTCAACTGAGTATTGCTGAACATTTTATGCATCTATAGTTCCGAGAAACCGATCACAGAACTCAATTGGTTTTGGCCCTTACTCATCCTAACTCGGAGACGATATTCTTCGCACGTAGCAATAACATTCGCCGACTAACAAGCTCAATTCCCAACGACCTAGTTCCTTCCTCCAACCCCATGTCTCCACAACACGCTCCCAAAATTTACAAGGTCCATCGCACACAACAAATTATGCACGTCGGAATTTATCACAAATTATTAAGGCGGATATTCCAGTCTGTGAGGACTCCTTGTTTCACTAAAGAGATCTCGAGATGAACTCTCCAGAAGCTGTACCGTCTGAGAACGATGATTATGACTTTTAATTAAAATGGGGGCTATGGGGGGGCACGGATGCAGGCTTAATTGAAAGTCTGGAGAATTGGGGGGGAGGTCAATAATGAGATTTCTTAGTTGGAGCGTCATCCATTGTATCTCATTCGTGTTTAGCATTCTGATTGTGCCGAGTTTGAAAAAATGGATCGAGCACGACTGATCGTAAGAATCGTTGAAGCTGGGTTAACGACTCGTGAGTTGAGGGGATGCTCTATTTGAGGGTTTAATGCTGGTTAAAGCTCATTATTATTTTTTTTTCAGGTAAGGGAGAACGACACTCATCTACTGTTTCGAAGAGCTACGTAACTGCAAGGTCGGTGAGTGCTGGTTATTAATTATTTTTCTCAGGATCGAATAATTGGAACCTTCTTTGATTATTATCAAGGATAACGATGAATTCTGGTGCCAGAGAAGACAATTTTCTGTTTTTTTTTTGGTTCACTACGTTCTCTGATTAATCTTCAGTATAGATCATTAAAGAAAGTGCAACCTTCCTTTAAATAACAGAGAAACAATCCGTGTACCCCTCGGTGTACCCACATTCCAAGAGATAGCTTAGTTATATTCCGTATAAAAATCGAGTTCCATTGGGAAAAAGCCACCCAGCTAAGGCTGCAATTTTAAGAGTTTAGAACTTGAAGAATGAGACATAAGTTTTGTTATTCTGACGAGATCAAATAAGACCGAAACCTCGGTCTGTATCTACTCTTGCTCGTTCCCACGAACCTTCGGTCCAACCCAATCGTTTTTTAGCCTACAATTTAAACTTTATGGACAATGGGCAAGTTTCCTAAAACTCCAAAACCGAATTTGAGATTATTTATGGAAAGCCTTTGCTACTAGTTATCCAACACGTAAAAGATTCGCTTCAAAATTCAGACATTTCAGAAATACACCCTTCGAAACTTCGACTATGTGAAAGCTTGTGACGTAGAATGCCTTTAGTGAAGTATAGTAATTTTTGTTAATTCGACAACACTGGAACCGATCAAGAAGATATCCACAGATTAAAAAAAATTGTTTCTGTAATCTGTGTCTTTACCCTCTTAAAACCGATGACATTTTGTGTCATTGTGTGTTTTTCTTGTCAAATGTGATCATCAAACTTGATATTTATTACGTCTATGGTGATCAGAAAACTTTCATGACCATTACTGACACAAATGAGAGTTGCCGGATTGTAAAAATGACGTAGAATGTTCACAAGAACACTTCTAAAATCAGAGTTTTCGTAATCGAATACAGACAAGATGCAATATGTTAAAATTCGAAAAAAATATATTTCGAGATATTCGAGTTATAAGGATTTTTATGACATATATTTTGAAATTTAGGAAAATACCCCATTGGGTGGAATGAAAATGTGTTTTCATAGAAAGTTTATTCATTTTTGTTCCATATCAGTCGCGTCCTCTTATACGATATAATAAAATTATCAATTGAAATTGAGTATATTCTTAGGTAAACATAACCCTCGACTTAAGCACTATTTCGAGATCAATAAAATAATAAAAATATAAATACTTTGAGAAGAATATTTCCGTTTGTTGGGCAATCTCACAATGAATAACTTTATAAATATAATATAAATAATATAAAATAACTTTATTTATCTAATATAGTGCCCTCTTACACGAAAAATTTTTCCTGAAACATCAAGTCTAGAAAAGCTTTATATGTTTCAATTTTGAATTGTGAGCTATACGATATTGTTGGGTTCAAAGAATTTTTAACAAACAGAGTTGCTTTTTGTTTTATGTTACATTGTTACTACCTTTTTATAATCTTCTAGACTTAATATTGTTATAATATTTTTATAATACAGGCTGTTTCGAAATGAAATTCCGTATTTGCGAGGCATATAACTTTTGATAGGAGAGCCATAGAGTGTTCAAATCTATTTTTTTTGCTATGTTCTTGGGTTTTTTCTGCTAAAGGTGATAGGCCTGATCTGATAGAACACAAAGTGGATTTTCCTAGATAAGACAATAAATAGAAAACAAGAATTAAAAATTTTTTAATGTTGCTGTTAATATGTAAATGTTTGCCAATTTGAATCAACCTAAAACTGATGTTTATGTAATACCTGGGTATTATCTTCCGAAACTCTTTAGGGTTTTCACTCCCAGTCTCCGAAACAAAATCAATTGAAAAATTTCAATAATGGATCTGCTCCTGCGTGAATTCTTTCACTAATTTGTCAGGAGCAAATCAGATTGTTGCCTGACAATGAACCAAAAATAGAACTTTAAAATGGTAACTTCGTAAAGTTTTGGAGTCTATATCAGACTCCTTCATCAGCCGAATTCTTAAAAAATCTTCTGGATCGTAGTTTCTCAATTGACATTAATTTGTCAATACACGGAGTCTTTGATTCATTTAATTTGGAAATTACCTTCCTTTGACTGTTATCTAATCTATCATGTGGTCTCTTATATTAAAACAAACATGATCTGCAATCTCTGATCTATCAATTTCCCTATTTTTGATGTCATTTTTATGTTCCCGCTTTCTTTTTTCTAGAGATCTAGACGTTTTATCTGTATGAGTTCTACTCGGTTCTACGGTTTTACCACAAATACATTAATACAATTTTTCATTTCTGTTTTTCATTCAATGCTTAAGTTTTTGTTAGTATATATCTTAAATTATGTGGTTTAAAAACAGTTCTTATGTATTTTTAAAAAGTTGTCTTCCGAAAGAGTCTGATATAAACCCCCAAAACGTTTACCATAAAGTTCCATTTTTCGTTCATTGTCAGGCAACAGTTTTTCCCATCTGATTTGCTCCTGATAAATAAGTGCAAAAATTTACGCAGAAGCAAATCGATTATTTTAATTTTTCAATTGATTTTGTTTTAGAGACTGAAACCCTAAAGAACTTAAGAAGAATGTTTCCTCTTTCTGTGTCATCCCACAAGGAAATATCTTTATTTAATATAGTGCCCCATTATACACGAAAACTCTTTCCTGCAACATCAAATTTAGCAAAGCTTTATATGCTTCAATTTTGACTTATGATCCATATAATATTCTTGAGTTCAAAGCATTCTATAACAAATAGTACTGCTCTTTTTTTGTTTTGTATTCAACACGTTCCATTTTTACTACCTTTCTGTGGCCATATATTTGAACTTCATATTGTTATATAATTTTTATGATAAAAATTTAGAGAATAGAAATTGGGGCAAACCATTTTTTTTTATAAATGCTCTATCAGATGAGACCTATTTCTTATAGCAGAAAAAACATAGAGAAAGCCCTCATCTGATTGAACATTCATAAGAAAAAGAGTGGTTTTTATCTATTTCTAAGATAAGATCACAACTAGATGAGAAGAATTCAAAATGCTGGAAAGTTGTTGAATTTCAATTAACTTGAAACTGATTGATTGGTTCCATGATAGTTTTATTAAATGAGTGTTCACCTCGGTGGATATACACCACTATTCTTGTTATTGTATGGCAAGAATTTCACACGAATTCCTCAATTCTACTTCGAATTGCATCGAAACTGTTCTCACTGAACTACAGTCGTTCAAAAGTGGAATTTATGGAACGGAAAGATGATATTTCACAATTCACAAACGAACCACCGCTGTTTTCATCACGAAATCTTGTCATTCCATAAGGAAATGAATTACAAGTCTCCTCAAATCCCTAAATTTTCGAATATCGTCGCAGCAGCCCCCCACGTTTATAAAAGGAAACTTCCCCCGGTATTTGTTGTCTGGGTATAAATTGGTATATATTGCCAGTATTCCATTGCCGCAAGGGGTGAAAGCCTCAGATAACTCGCCTCCCCGCTGTTTAATACAAATAAGACAACAGGGACCTCGTATATTACCGCATTTATCCCACGCCGGTGTGTGTGTTTATTAAGGTGTAAAAATGGCGCGGAAACTGCAGGATACAAGGGCACCCTGACGTTTCTTCTAAGTGAATTTTATTAGCGGAGGTTGCACAGGTGCGAATTATCCAGACAGCTCCTAGGGTCGTCCATCAGGCTTATTAAAAATTGCTAGGTTTGCTCGCAAACGGGGTAATTAAAAATAACGATCTACCGTTTTTTTTTCCCGCACGAGCCTCACCTCCTGCAGGTCTAGTTAGGATAAGTGGATAGTTAGAGTTGGAGGTACAATTTAATTTAAGAAATGGCTCGGATTTTTTCAATATCGATTGTGAAAAATATTCCCAAGACGTTCAAGTCTACGAGTGATATCTGATTTATCATGAAGATGACTTTAAGCTTTGTGATGTAGATTCTTATACGCGGGAATTCTGCTTCTGTTGCAACATTTTTCGAAATGATATTCGAAAATGATTGAAATTTGTCTCAATTTCGAATTATTTTCAAAATTATCTTATCGCGGTATATTGACATTTTTCTCGCTCAAGTTGGGACAAAATGTGTGGAATGAAATTTATATTCTGGTAACCAGCAACGAGGAAAATGTTTGAACAAGGAAATACACTCTTTTTATTTGTTGTCGCACTTGACCTAGTAGCCAGAAGTTTTAATGGCCCAACTCAATTCTGCGGCTAGTTTTGCAGATACAGGGGTGTTGTGGTTAAAAGTTACCGAGATTCTTCAATTTTCATTCTCAAATACTAATCAGATCGAATTCTTTTGGCATACATACATTAAAAACATGATTTAGGGACTAATAAGTAGATATGTATGATTCAACGTATTCAGCCATATCCAAGAACTTATGAACGAATTCAATGACGGTAGCATATGTTCTCCTCTATATACTAAACAGGGTGACAAATATTTCAATATCAGATTCTTGCGGTGAAAAAGAAACACTTTTTTCCTATACCATTTCGGTCCTGATAAAAAGAGTTAACCATTTTAAGTTTTCATAATGAGCTATTGCTTCACTCTGGATAAACAAAAGAACCTTCAGAATAACTAACTAAATCTGTGACACTACACATCTGCGGCTCTTTAAAACAGAGTTGTATTCAGTCAATTAAATTAGAATAAATTAGAAATCTGAAAGGAACATCAAAGAAGCCCAGTTTACATAATAATCCTTGTTCATTGGGATAGTTTCAGGTGCATCTTTTACATATAAAAAACAAGTTTCTTTATAAAACATCCGAAATATGAAGAAAGATCCAAGTTGCTTTGAAATGTGTAGCTTGTATGACGTTATCACAGCGTTGTTATGACCTCTCATAGCGTAAAACTCAAATAATATCAACGAACATCCTGTGTAAACTATCATCAATTCATCACAAATCTGGAAACAGCTAGTATTAGGTATATATACAGGGTGTGGCGTAATGAATGGATAATATTGAGCCTGGGGGTAGAAGACTCTATGGCGGTTCAGAAAAATATATTTTACGTTTAGTAAAAGTGCCTTGGTTTTCGAGATATTGGAGATTTTCGAAAATTAAAGAGAATTACACTCTTCGCCACTCGTTTTGCAGGCAAGACTTTAAATGAAGGAATTTTTTCAAACTGTTTTTTTGATAGTATTCCTGGATAGATGATCTATCTAATGTAATTCATTATTTTTGAGGCGCATGAATAGTTCTTCATGAAAAGAAGATCTAACTCAACTTCTCCGTTTTGCTATTTTTTTTTTTTCATAAGTTCAACCTAGCGCGGTGTAAAAAATAATATGGTTACCTGAGAGCCAATGCAAGAAAAAACATGCTAGTTTCATTGAGATTCCGAAATGGTATAACTCTCTGTATTCTCACAATTTAATACAAAATAAATTCCTATTGATATCAGTTGAGGCCTAGTTTAATGTAAACAGTGTTTTTTAAATTTTTATCAGCAAAAATGAGAAATGCAAGCAGAATGAAGCAATCGTCTATAAGAAGGTATAGAGCACTTACTGAAGCTCATGGTGGCCTCTTGGAAAATCTTTTGTGAAATTTAATTCAATGAAAAGTTACTCATTTTAAAATTGTAGATGCAATACAGCTATGATTTATTATAAAGTGTAGACTATAGAGCATGTATCAGAACTCATGGTGAGCAAATTAAGCATCATTTGTGATTTGTGAAACTTCATTCAATGAAAAGATATTTTGAAATTGTTATTTTCTCTCGTTTTCTTTTATCATTGAACCCCAACGTTGTGAAATAAATATTTTCCAGTTAATTTCAAATTATGCATTAAATTTTAGTATTTTTGTAACAAGGGTCTTGACTCAATGCAATAAAAATTACCAAATTTTCAGCTTTTTCTCTTAATTACAAAAGTGCTAGAATTCACTTCGTTACTTGAAATTTGCTTAACAACTATTAACTTTATAACTATACGGCTTAACAATCAAAGAATACGAGGGAAAAAAACCAATTTTAAAATATTGAATCGAGTTTTACAAAAAGTGTTCAAAGTGTGTATCAGGAGCTGTAATAGATGCTCTACAACTTCTTATGAATAATTGCTTCATTCTGTTTGCAAGTCTCATTTCAGTTGCTAAAAATTAAAGAAAAAGGCTTACGTCAAACTCTGCCTTGACTCATTGTAATAGAAATTTATTTTGTATTAAATGCTTATAATAGAGTGAGTTATACCATTTCAGAATCTCAGTGAAACAGGCATGTTTTCCCTTGCTTTGGCACTCAGGTAACCATATTATTTTTCACACCACGCTGGGTTGAACTTAGGAAAAAAAATAACCAAGACGGAAAATTTTAGTTAATTCTTTTATTTATGAAAAACTATTCATACGCCTCAAAAATAATAATTTACATTCGATAGCGCATCTATCCAGGAATACTATCCAAAAAACAGTTTGAAAAAATTCCTTCATTTGGAGTCTTGCCTGCAAAAATAGTGGCGAAGGGTGTGATTTTCTTGAATTTTCGAAAATCTCGAATATCTCGAAAACCAAGGCACTTTTACTGAACGTAAAATATATTTTTCTGAACCGCCATAGAGTTCTCTACCTGCAGGCTCCATATTATCCATTCATTACGCCACACCCTGTATATATATATTCTTTTGATATAGAGCATTACAATCTTGAACAGCAAACAATAATTATAGCATGTGTATGAGATACAGTTTTAGCAGAGGTTCGCGTAACGGGGTACCATACAAATTGGTGTACGATACAAGAGCTTAGGGAAAAACCTCAGTAAAAAAACCCTTTCTCCCCGTGAGTGTAGTGGATTGTAATTGTTCACGAAATAAGCTGAAATATTCCATATTGAAGGGCATCTCGCACTGCAAAAATTGATTCTTTCTCCAACAAAAAGGAAAATCCAGAAAGTCTTCTCCAAGATACCAGAAACTTTCATCTGAAATAAAGAGAAAACAAAAGCGGAAATACGTAAAATAATAAAATTAGATTCAATATGTCAGATTGACCTTATAATTGACAACCCAATTCAAAAAAGATTCGGAAACTGCATGCTAAAACCATCCTGAAATTTATAAATTGGACAATGATTAACTAGATGATTTATGGTTTCTTCTGGTTCCCCGCATTCACAACTAGGGCTTTCAACTGAATTCCAAGGTATATATGAATATGAATATTCGTTAAAAAAACAACCCGAGAAGCAACCTGTATTTCGGAAAACGATCCATGTCGTCATAGAACACCCGGTCTGTAAAAGCACTGAACTAAACAAAATTTCGACATTTCTTTCAATTCAACTAGATCTGGTACCTATTGCACAAATTGCAACTTTTCATTAGGCATTCTGCCAAATTTGTTCTATCTGAAATTTTAATTGAGAAGTTAATATTTTGATATAGGTTCTACATACTTTCATTTTTCGGAGAGCTTTTCAGTTTTCTTTTTGCTGTTTTCAATTCTGAAAATTCATCTTGCAATTCAATTCATTCGAAAAATGAAAAGCAAGATGCAAAATAGTTTGTTGCAACAGCATCCTAGTGTTCCACAAGATTGCCAATAGGCTTGTTTGAAAGAGTATAAGTTGTGAATTGTTAAAAATTTAATGTACCTACAGGATGTTTTATAATATGTGGAATGAAAAATATAATGTTTTCAGCCTTGATCTGCGCTATCAACAAGTCATTATGAGTTGGAATTAGCCATTTTCCTATACTCAATTCTTGGAAGTTTCATGAAAATCCATTCAGGCGTAGAGTAGTTATGCCGAATGAAAGTTTTCGTTGAAATACATAAAAAATCTTGTATGTCTTGATCAAATGTAGACTCCCCAAAATGTGGCTACATCTTCATTGAAAACCTGTACAATCATTCGGTAAATAACAACATGAAATCGATAGATAAATTCCTTGTTCCATCAAATATTTCAATTCAAAATGCTGACCCAACCGTCTGCTATCGTTCCTAATCCTTGAGAGCAATATGACGAAATAAAAGACCCATCTGACCAACGTTAAAATCAACTGTCGACGCACAACAACAGCCAAAGTTTCAATAACACCCTCCATAAGAACACAGTGTTATTTGCATCCCCAACATAGGCACGGAAACAACCCTTGACCATTATCGAAGAACTCCCTTAAGGTCCCCCCATCCCCGACCTCAATTTCGTGTCATTGCCGGATGATATTCATGGCATTCAGCAAGTTATTGCCCCATCGTGTTCATCAGTTCTTGGGCCTCGT
The DNA here is from genome assembly GCF_907165205.1 of Coccinella septempunctata. Lineage (NCBI taxonomy): Eukaryota > Metazoa > Arthropoda > Insecta > Coleoptera > Coccinellidae > Coccinella > Coccinella septempunctata. Next base: position 1,890,605 of record NC_058191.1, read on the forward strand.
ATGGGCCCTCTGGGATGTTATCATTCCATCTCCCCCGCCATTTGGCGCTGGCCAGAAATTCATAGGAATTGAAGTATCTCGTGGAAAATTTACGACGTTTCTAGGAGCCCAGTTGTGCCTGTTTAGAGGGAAAATTGTGAGTTGGGGAATTCTGAGCGTTGTTTGAATGGGAACGGCTGGCCAGAATTCGATATGTATATGCAACATGTGAACAAATGGGATATGTAGGTATAGAATTTTAAGTTTCGCTACTTTTTGTACTAAGCTCCGAAAGTTTTATACAGGGTGAGTCTTTGACTCGAACAAATATTTTAACAGTAAAGGTAGAAAGAAGGTAAAAAAAAACACTTTTTTCTCCTACCATTTTTTTCTAATCGGCTCGATTAGGCTGTTGAAAAAATAAAAAAAATGTTATTTTTATTTCTATCACAAACGGTTTTATCGATTTGTATGAATTTCCGAATATAGTTTTTCATTGAATTGATTAATCTTTTTGGAGCACAAGATATCACCCACGTCCTCCAGTTTTCTCATTATAACCATTACGTACCATAAAAATACCAAAAATTTAATGAACTCTACTGCTGAAACTACGTTGGACGCGTTCTAATGAATATTTGAACGTTTTGTAAAATAAAAGTATTCTTCATGTTTCATCGTATAATGTTCAGTTTTCGGATGATTTATCTAATGTTCAAAAATTAAAAACTATCTGTTAAATTTGAAAAATTGGGTACATTTGCTGAATAAAACTCTTTTTAAAAGATCTACAGATTTGTAGTGTCGCAGATTTAGCAAGTTATTCTAAAGGTACTCTTGTTTCTCCAGGGTAAGCTCAACAATTTTGTTTTACTGTCATAAAACTATACAGAATATGAAGCACTAAGTGGATGTTACTCACACAATTTTTTTCGATCCCTTCAATTCATTTTTGTCATAGATAGACAATGTCTTAGGATATTCCATTCTGTGGAACACTTAGTATAAGATGAAATGGAATGAAAACTGATCAGAACTGCTTGTAACCTTTCATTCATTTTCAGAAAAGTGTCGACTGTATCGGAATTTTCCAAGAGACTTTTTTTGTCAAGAATTGAATGGGAAACCATAAGAGAATTTTATTTTTCGAAAATCTATCCCACGAAAACAATTTTTGAAGGAAAATCATGAAGGGTTGTTATTTTCAACCCCTTATAATGAGTTCGTTCGCTTTTGTTTACAGACACCCTGTATATCACTTTAGTGTTTTTTCTGAGAATTCTATGATTGATTTTATATTATATACAGGGTGTTCCTAAATTGAATGTACAAACGAAAAGAGGAGATTCCTTAAGTGAGTTCAAGAAAAAAAAGTCCCATAAACATGGGGTCGCAAACGTTTTGTTTTCGAGATACAGAGTGTTTTACGTTTCTTGTTGTAATACATTTTTTGTGTTGATTATACGAGTTTATCGAATCTTTATGAATCATCGCTACAGATCAGGAAAATTTCCATAAAAACTGACACTGAATTCATTCACCACAGCTTACAAAGTGGACTTCCCATCATAATTTGGATTTTCACGAGGATTTCGAGAGAATCGTTCAAAATTTTTTTTCTCGAAATCGTTGGTAGATACGACAAAACTACGAGAGACCGAAAAGTTTAGTATAAGAACAAAGCTTCTTTTTACATTTTTTCAAATTAACAGTTGCTCACCAAAAAAAAGTTCTGCAGAAGAACAGGTGGCAGTGTTCCAGGAAAAATAGCACCCTGTAGATCTTCTATCGAAATTGGCATGTCACGTGGTGAGAACTCTAAAATGTAATATCTATGCCAAATTTCAGTTGAATATCTTGTGAAGTGTAGATACTATGAGAATAAAACTTGAAAAAAATTCAAACTTCAACACTCTGTATCTCGAAAACGAAACGTTTGCGACCCCATGTTTATGGGACTTTTTTTTCTTAAACTCACTTAAGGAATCCCCCTTTTCGTTTGTACATTCAATTTAGGAACACCCTGTATATTCATTTGATTAATCGACTGAAAATATGAGAGGAGGCGAGAAAAGTTAATCGGAAAAAAAAATTTCAACTCAATCCTTCTGTTGTATATGTGTTTCACTGTGAAAACTTTATAACCTACATGGTACAGCAGTTTGAGAAGTCTTGTTTCCAACTGAATGTTGAATTAGAAAATGGTAAAAGCTAGCAGAACCTTTTTTGAATTATGGATTTTTGCGGCCATAATTTTAGGCTGATTTCAGGCTTATTTATTACTCCAATAAAAAAATTTTGTTCCCTAATTTTTGGAGAAATTGGGGGTTCTTCTACCTTAACGTCAAGCTAGCAGAAGCTGATCGAATATTTAGCAGAAATCTGATAATATCATAATTTAAAGCCCATTTAAGTCTATCATTTGAACCTTCTACGGATTACTCTTGAATGCGTTTTTTAAAGGATTCTGCTAGCTTGATTGTTAAGCTAGAAGAACCACTTCTTACTTACTTTAGTGAAAAATGTTTGGCTCTCCAATAATTGGAGGTTCACATCATATTTGCAGGCTAACTTTAAGCTAATTTATTACCCAAGTAAAAAAAAAATTTGTCTTCAAATTGTGTCAGAAATTGCGAGATCTGCAAGCTCAAAGATTGAATCGATAACCAATTGTTTTTCAAAACTCTTGATTACATACTAATTTCAGGCCTATTTTATGCTCTCATCTGAACCTACTGCGGATTTCCATTGAATGCTTAAAAAAAAGGTTCTTCTAGCTTAACCGTTAGGCTAGTCTGTCTTTGAAGGTTTTTGGCGGGTTATTTGTGAGCCTTGGTTCTTATTTTTCGTTGCGGTGCTACTTCGCAGTGGTTTTCCACGAAATGATGCCAAACAACTTGGTGCTGATCAAGCGTGTCGGAAGCTGTAATTAAATATTTGCTACTAGTTTTCAATAGACGTTTCAATCTTCATGTAAACTCTTTGTTTCTTCTCTAATCATTCTTTTGTTGATTCGTCGAGTCTTTTGCATTCCGAGATATTTGAATACTTTCTTATTATTAATCTTATTAATACTTATACTTGATGAGAAGTTTTCGATGGAAAATTGAATGAAGATAATCTTACTGCACCATCATCTCCTACCTTTATATATCAAATTCTCATTGCGATCTCTCCATCACAATTTGTGTACTCAAGAATAGATTGCAATCAAGAAAACCCCTATTTATCGTCTTCAAACGGGGATTCAACCTCTTCGCACCACGAGTTTTCATCAACTTCGAGTCCCCCCTCGGTTCTTATTGTCGGGCTTTGAGGTAACTAATATAAATATTTGGTAGGGTTTTTATTCGATTCCCCAAACTAGGGGGTCGAAAAAACGAGGCAAGAGGGACCGGGTTCCTTTGTCAATAAACACCCCGCGGTCTGTTTGATCGCGCATTCAAATAAATTTCGCGGATATGTTTTCTTCGAATTCGGTTTCGAGTTCTCCACTCCAGACACTCGAACATACCTGCAGGAGCCTGTTTCTCCTCTTCCTGACTGAAATTTTATTGCCACTCGTGGGGTTTTGCCTGTTTCGGATCGAGTGTTGTGGCGTCTATTTCAATCAGTTGCTATAATGGGAGAGATAGGGGCAATATATGAATATGTAGACATATTATGCACTCTGGAGTCTGGGAACTGTTTTTGCTGGAGCATTTCGAAGTTCGCTAATGGAGAGCAGGAATTAGCTTATTGTGGTTTACTTCCATAGCTGCCGAAGTTCGGGATGGTTGATAGAAATACGACGGTAATTGTGCATTTGAAGTTTGGAGTGTGGAAATCTGCGAAGTTCGGCAAGATGGAGGAATAATATTCGCTTCGAAATGTCCCATGCTTGAGTAGAATTCCTACTACAGGAGACTCTTTACTCATAATCAATGTGCTTCACAATAATAATGCGTTAGTGACAACTCCTAAAATAGTAATGTTTCAATATTTATTTTTCTATTTGGAAAACATTACAATTCAGTATGGAATCAACGATTGAATCGATGTGGCCGATATCTGATGTAAATCCATAATTGAAGTAAAAACACATTTCTGGAATGAAACTAATATTCTTCTCCCTAATAGTTATTTGATAAGGTGACCGGTTTCGTAGAAGCTAACAGCACAACATCTTCAGACCTATTGTAACAAGAAACACATCAGTAAAACAAAGCGGATAAAATAACAGATATTACCGATATATAAACTATTGTCATTTAAAATCAAATAATGTAAAATACTTGTAATTTCTCAATTCCCAACAGCGTCGTGATAAATATTAACGTCAAATCAAGTTTCATAATATAAGGTTATGTCAGAAGAAGAAAACAAAGTGAAAGATCACAAAGTCGTCTAAAGAGCACAAACAACATCACAATTTCGGTAACCATTTATTCGAACCAGCACATGAATTCAATTTGGACGATGGTTTAAGAATCCTCCGCATTGGCGTTGATTTCAAGATTATGGACTGTTTAGAAAAATATGAGATAATAAAACATAAAAGACTTTTTCCAACTTCAATACTCAACTTACAATTAGACTTTGATAAAATGCATATTTTAAATTATTTACTGTGATGTTGTTTGTGCTCTTCAGACGTCTTTGTGAACATTAACTTTGTTTTCTTTCTCTGACATAACCTTATATTGTGAAACTTTATTTGACGTTAATATTTATTACGGCGTAGTGAGGAATTAAGAAATTTCAAGTATTTTACCCTCTTTGATTTTAAGAGAGAATAGTTTATATATATCGGTAATATCTGTTGTTTTGTCCCTTTTGTTTTACTGATGTGTTTCTTGTTGTGACAGGTCTGAAGATGTGGGGCTGTAAGCTTCTACGAAACCGGTCACCTCATTGAATAACTAGGAAGAAGAATATTATGTAGTTTCATTCCAGAAATTCTTTAACTTCCTACTTGGATATCAATTTGTTATAAAAACACATTATGTGATTTTCACAAAAATGGGTTCTTAACCACGACACGTGTTTCGCTATCACACTAGCCTCTCCAGGTGGTTGAAGGTAAACAGACCTGATTTTTGTGAAAATCATATACAGGGTGAGTCTTTGAAATATTTCAACAGTAGATGCTTGAGATCAAGAGAAACACTTTTTTCCTATACCTTTTTTTCCGATTCGGTCCTGATAAAAAGGCATTTTAGGTTTCATTATGTGTTGTGCCACCCCTGGAAAAACAAAATTACCTTCAGAATAATACGCTAAACATGTGACACTAACACATCTGTGGATTTTTTAAATAGAGTTGTATTCAGTCAAAGTACACAATTCTTCGAATTTCACAGATACTTTTTAATTTTTGAACATCAAATTACTCGAAAACGGCGCATTATATGGAAAATATGAAGAATACGTCTACAAAATGTTCAAATACTCATAAGATAGCGTCCAACTTAAATCCAAGACTTGGGTTCGAGCTTGGGTTCCTTAAATTTTTGGAATTTTTTAGGTACGTAATGGTCATAATGGAAAAACCTAGAAAACTATCTCGTGTTCGAAAACGATTGATCTCAAATAAGTGAAAAACTATATTCAGAAATTCATTTCATTCGATAAAACCGTTCGTGAGATAGAACTAAAAATAAAATTTTTTATGATTTTCATCAGCCTGTATCTTTCAAACTGAGCGGATTTGGAAAAAATGATATGGGAAAAAAGTGTTCCTTTTGGAATAATGAATCTACTGTTAAAATATCTGTACGAATGAACGGCTCATCCTGTATAATCTGTTTTAAGTGAAAAACAAAACATCACAGGTATGATTTATAGGACGACAAACTATTTCTCAAATATTTTCTTATAGGCTGTCCCAAGTTTCACAGGTTATCTTAGATATTGGTTCATTTCAGGAGAGCCCATAATGTCTTGTTTTTCGCTTTTTCTCATTTTGTGAAAATTCGTTTATCTGTTTTAAGTGAAATAAACGAATTTTCACAAAATGAGAAAAAGCGAAAAACAAGACATTATGGGCTCTCCTGAAATGAACCAATATCGTCCTATAAATCATACCTGTGATGTTTTGTTCGATTTATGAATTATTTATGGGCAATATCTCCATCACAAATTTATAGTGTTGTAGTAACATCAAGATTACCATGAACAACATAATTTTTCAAGCACTATTGTTTCGGTGTTCAGGCCATTTGGCTTGTCATTTTAGCACTTCTTGTGCTTCCATTTGAAATTAAATGAAATATATCTCATCTATGAATATATTCAATTCAGGAATTCCTCTCATTGAACAAAAACCTTCGCGTTATTAGAAACTGCTGGGATAACTTCTTGTTCTTTAGAACTAGAGCTTCACCACTCTGCCAAGATATCTTCAATTCAAGAGTTTGAGTAATTTTCGGAGGGCCTCAGATACACGTGCTGAACTCAAATAGGTAATTCAAATGGAGGAAAGATGATATAATATCAGGGTTGTTCATTTAGGATGTATGGTTCTATTCCCTATACCCTATACTCGTAGTAAGACAGTTGATAAGATTGTATGTAAGAGTGATTTGAGAAAACTGGATATTGCTGCTCAATGAATTAGATGAATACCTAGTTTCCCTACAATACAAAACAATATTAGCGCCCAAAAGTTTAATACTCGTGTGCACCAAGTTGTTCAAAGCATGTTTACTGTTGAGGCTCACCTAATTCTCTGATTTCCATTCTGTTTAAATTTTCCGGGGTTTTGAAAGAAATTCAAAGAGGACAAACTCAGCAATAGTTCGCATTTAGAAAATTCAACTTTTTAATCGGTTTTTTTAGAATGACACTGGATTCTACTCGAAAGAGTACCTCTATAAGGTTTTTGTTTCAGCTCTGTAGCTGCAAAGGAACAATGTTATGAGAAGATTGCCTGTTCATTTCCAACATCTATAGTATCTCGAACCTTTTGCATAAATCGAGAAGTTGGTGCTGTTCTTTAATGTTGAAGAAATCTTGTTCTCTGTTTTGATTGGCTAAACGGTCAATGTCATCATGTGCGGTCTCACTAGTGAGCTCTGAAAACCTGCCTCAATTATTATTTATGTCATGAAATGGAATGAACTTCTTGCTCAACTATAGACGAAATATTAACTCAACATCTCCTGTTCCTCATGATAAACATCTTTACGACATAATTTTCGCTGGGTTCGAATCTGTCAGCTGTGTTTATTTCGCTTTAAATACTGTACGGTAATAAAGTCCAAATTTATTTATTCACTCGTCGTTTTTATAAGTGGCATCAAAGGACGCGATGAGTTTCGATTTCTAAGATTGTTTATCCTCTACTCCAGAGTGTATCATCTGGCGAATTGGAATATTTATAAATGGCTGGGATCTGGGTCGATATGGTACATTTGACGGATGGATTGAAAGATGAGAGGGATGGCGATTGGTGCGATAAACATAGATTATTTTCAGCTGCGTTTCCGGGCGGCAACGGGTTAAACGGGCCTTTCATTCTGATGGATTGGGGGAGATACAGGTCGATTTGAATTCGGTTCCGATTGATCGGCACATCCGAGTTCTGCGAATGTTTCTGCCGGGCAGATTCGGCTGATCCAATTTAATTCAAGATACCACAATTCACGTTGGAAGACAACACCGTAATAGGTCACAGCTGGGTGCTTTGGTGGAGTGAATGTAAAGCCCAGAAGTGTTGGAAACGATCAATTAGAGAGATATTGTAATTCGGTTGAATTTCTGGGATTATGAATTTTTATTTGTCAGTTTTTGTGCAAATAATTATGCAGAATATGAAAAATCATTGGAAGAACCTTCAAATTCATAACTTCAATAGGTACACTACCTGCCATTACAACAGGCCACAGGATTAGTTCTGATGGATATTGAGAGAGCTTTTGATAGAGTATGGCACGAAGGCCTAATCTACAAGATGAAATAAGCAGGATATTCGACCAAGCTGTGCAAGATTATAAGGAACTATCTGAGGAATAGAAACTTTTATGTGAAAATAGATGGAGCAACCTCTCAAACCAGACAATTAGAAGCGGGAGGGCCTCAAGGATCGGTACTTGGACCTCTGCTTTACGTAATATACGTCTATGATATCCCGAAGAATGCTAGAAATATGCTCACCTTGTACGCAGATGACACAGGAATAGCGTTCAGACATCGACGCCCAGAGATCATACACCGGAGACTGCAGGAAGCCAAAGATGAATTACTCAAATGGTGCATCAAATGGAAAATACAAATCAATGGAAGAAAGACTCAAGCAATATTACTGCAAAAGAGAAGATTGGGGATGGAAGAAAACCTTGCAGTTGATGGAGAAGAGATTGAATGGAAAAATGAAGCAACATACCTAGGAGTGACGCTTGACAGAGGACTTACATGGAAAAACCACATCAAATGTGCAGTTGATAAAACAAAAGCCGCAATGAGTAAACTTTATCCACTCATAGGCAGAAGAAGTCATATGAATAAGAACATCAAGTTGACGATGATTAAAACAATTGCGCGACCACAACTCACATATGGTTCGGCGGCATGGGGCTTCGCAGCCAAGACCCACATCAAGAAAATACAGGCCACTGAGAATAAACTCCTTAGAATGGCGATGGACGTACCCTGGTTTGTTAGGAACAAACAAATCTACAAGGACTTGGAATGGGAACCAGTTACAGAATTTAAGAAGAGAAAGGCGGAAAGGATATTCGACAAAGCCAAACAATATCCAAATGAGGAACTACGAAGATTGGTCGACTACGATCCAACGGAAGAAGCTAGAAGGTCAAGAACCTACCACCGAAGACCCAGAGATCAGTTAAGGATTTAAATGTAACCAAAGAAGAGCTTAACCTATAAAAGCTATAGGCAGCATACAAATATCAACACGACTACGATCGTGTGAGAGTCCAGAAACCATAAGAGTCAACTGGTTAATAGGCAAAATGCCCGGAACCTATGAAGAAGCAGTTAAGGGTTTTTAGTGGGTCTCGAGCTCAGAGAGTGAGAATCCCCACACTGTTCCCCCTCAGGAGAGGGTGTGTTCGTCTGTTTGCAGATTTTCCCTTTGCTACACCAAAAAAAAAAAAAAAATGCCATTACATTTGATTCAGAAATAAGTTTGAATCAACTTATAATCCAGGCAGTTACTGAGATATTGAACTGATGTGACCAATAGTGGGTGAAAATCCATACTTTTTATGTTTTTTAACGTCCGCAAAAAAAAGCGGAATTCTATGGCACCCAGTTAGTGCCCTGGGCAGAAAATTGCAGCCTGTTCATTATTATTTTCGATTATACAAAATTGTAATCCGACTGAAACACTAGCATGTTCCTCGTTTGTTGTTGAGGTTGGCTTGTGTTCGAAATGGAGGTACTTCCCTATATTTATTTTTATAAACCGTAGGAATTTTATTCTGCTCGTGCACGAGTACAGGGTGGGCCAAATTCGATGGGACTGAATGGCAGGTGTTTTATCGTAAGACCTTTGGAAAAGATAGATAATGGACCAAACTTCATCCTTACGTCTTCTTTTGTTTATTGTCTGAATTATTGCCTCTGTTTCGTCAAGTTTCAGTAAAATCGAAAAGCATTTTACAGTTACTTCTTTATGTAGAATTTCATTCCTAAACTATTATTATTTTGAATATGTACCCTATGTTTTTTACATATTCCACTCCCATCTTTTTCTTATTCGGAGTATATAATAAACTGCGTGTCCCGAATTGTTATTTTAATAAGAAAAAAAATCAAAATTACTTCAGTCAAGTTGCATATGAATTTTTTCATGTTATGCATGGTTATCAGGGATTCTGTAGATCATTTTTATTCATTACTAGCTGACCCGGCAAACCTAGTTTTGCCATTTAAATTATTTCTAGGGTAGATAATAATAACTAAAACATCGTGATTGCTCGATTGGTCGTGAGAAAAAGGAATGCCTTTTTTTCTGTTCTGTACAATTTTTTTTTGGAAATATTTTGTTATATAAACCTTGCCCTAACAATAATAAATACAACAAAGAACGAATTGTCCAATTTGGTGCCATCGTTTGAACAATAAAGCATTTTGAAGTAAACCATAGATCCTCTTTTATTAATATATAGATTAGAAAAGATAGAAAATGAGGAAATAACGAGAATTTAGATGTTGAGGGTTCACATTTACCTATATACTAGCACTAGCATATAGATTATTCACAAGTTGAAAAGGTTTTCGAATATATTCATTTAAATTCGACTTCACAAAATTTCCTGGAAGTGATTCATCACGAATAGAAAAATTTTTTGCTTGGCAACATGAGATTTGTGTGCAGGGGCGGTGTCCTGCAGAAACAATCGAATAGTAATCTTTGGTGATTGTTCTACCATCATGCAAAAAATCAAACATAATTACTCCATTGCAATTCCAAAAAACTGAAGCAAGAACTTTTCCAGCAGATTTTTGGACACGAAAATTCTTAGGTCTTGGAGAACCACAGTGTCGCCGTTACATCGATTGTTGCTTTGATTCTGAATCGTAGAAATGAACCCAAGTCTCATCCATAGTAACAATTCGGTTTAAGAAGTCTACATCGTTTTCAAATCGATTAAAGATCGGACGCTATGCTTCTAACCTTGCACGCTTTTGGTCAACATTCAAACATTTGGGGATCCATAGAGAAGCAATTTTTCTCATCTCGAAATTGACGTGAACTATATGATGAACGCGTGTAGTATGAAATATTCAGTGCTTCAGATATCTGTTTTAGCCCAATTCGACGGTCTGATAAAATCATATCATGAACTGCATCCATATTTTTGGGGACTGACACAGAAACTGGCCTTTCCGATCGGTCATCATCTTCAATGGAAAATTTACCTCTTTTGAAGCTTGCAGTCCAATTTTTCACGGTCGCATACCAAGGACATTGATCACCAAAGGTTTTAAGCATATCTTCGTAAATCTGCTTACCTCTTAACACTTTTAAATACAGGTATTTGATGATGGCTCGATACTCCAATTTTTCGACTTTCACAATTCCGGTGGACATCTTCTTTCTTTTTATTCATTGCATAACTCTGGTTTACTTTTTTGACCTCAAACTTTATACTGACTCTTCTAATGAGTTATTGTTCGTTGCTATGGTAAAGCAATATTTTTTTGATGCATGGAACTGGGCTAGGCTAACTAGATGTCAATACATCCTCGTATATCTTCAATGTTCCAAATTACAAGTTTCATACACAGTCCTATGGCAGTTTATGTTCGAATACATTTTGGTCAAATGGTCTTTTTTGTAAAACTACCTATCACATATGATATGAGGGGAAGAAGAAGAAATAAAAATATAACCGGAATTGAAAAAGGACCTGCCCAAGGAGACTTGAAAACGCTAGAAAAAGTTAACTAGAGGATAATTCGAACATCCAAAAACGATAACCAGCGTTATCCCATATGTAATTTTCATTTCCTACTTCTACCTGAACTCGGTAGGCAATAATAAATGCTGTGGTGATTTTCCATTTTTCTAAAAGATTATATTAGGAACCGACTTCTTATTCTTTTCCATTTTTCACCATTTTCACAAATTTTTCTGAATTGTGATTGTCTGTCTGCGTGAATAAAATGCTATTTGAATCACTTAAACAGTAAATATCTGTTTCTCTAGTGAAATTTCCAAAGTTCATAATTGAGAATAATGGACCGAAGTAAAGTAAGTAAAGTAAAGTAAAGATGAAATATGTGAAAACAGCTCTAATATTAGCCCTGTGTGATGGCGGTAGGAACCCCCGATTATTATCCCCCAATAAAACAGCCTTTAGGTACCACATATATAACAACAGGAGCGTGCCCATCTGAACGTGAAATGGATGTTTATCTCGCTCCATTTCTTCCTCATATCCGTCATCGAATTCCGACGCCAATGGGGCCAATCAGCGCACCGCGTACGCCCGGAGTCACCTGACTCCCCGTATCGTTCGGATCCGTTTCCGGTATTTTCCGGAAACGCGGCACCAGACTCCGTTCGGTTTTAATTTCATTAAGAGGATTGTCATCAAATTCCGGCATTTGTTGGTCCCGTGACTCCGGCGGGACACTTATTACGGGAACGGCAACAAACGGACGGGGAAGCGGGACAAATTCCCCGTAATTAATTTCGTCTTCTGCCGCAGACGATGATCCGGAATCCGGTGGAATCTTTAGATATTCGTCGCGCCCGACCGTATCCGGTCATTCGGCGCGATCCGTCTAATCAGCTGGAGCTGCGATTTGAAAATTAATAGGTGGGTTATCTTCAGTTCCACGATGGAATGCTTCAAGGCTTGAACACTACCCTCTAGTTAGCGCTGATTCGATTCTGGAATAGAAGGGAGTTCTAACGAAGCGTCGTGCTCTGCGATTTTAATATGATCGGTGTAGCTTCTGATCGCGACCGCTCTTTGGTACACAGGGTGAGTCTTTGACTCGTACAAGAATTTCAACTATAGATTCTTGAGGTCAAAAGAAACACTTTTTCTCTGGGAAATTTTCGAAGCTGAATTTTCTACACTCGTATCTCCCAGCAATATCAAAGCTGATCTAAATGTGATGGATATTCCGGAAGAGCAACTCTTCTTTTAACAAATCTCGAAATTTCCTTAAGCTAGGTTCAACCGTTTGGGCTTGACGATTTTTTAACGGACCCCACCTTTTTGGGAATTTTTCGAAGGGCAACTTTCTACAGGCATATCTCCCACAGAAATCATCGTAGATCTGAAGGTGATACATATCCGAAAAAAGTAGCTCTTCTGTTCATGAATCTCGGAATTTCATCGCTCATTCTGTGCAACCTTTCGGTCTTAGCAATTTTTTAAATGACTCCTTCTTTTTGGGAATTTTCTGAAGGTCACTTTTCGACACGCTCATCTCCCAGGAAAGTCATTGAAGATCTGAATGTGATAAATATCTTAAATGAGCAACTCTTCTAGAAATAAATCTCGCAATTTCATCGACCTCGATGCAAACGTTCGGTCTTGACGCATTTTTAACTCACCCCATTTTTTTTAGAAATTTTTCCAAAATCAAATTTCGACACTGGTATATCCCAGAAAAATCATCACAGCCCTATCTGAATGTGATACATATTCTAGAAGAGCTACTCTTCTAGTAATAAATCTCGAAATTTTATCGAGCTCGGTGCAGTGGCGGTTCCAAGAGTGGTTGTTGGTTGAGGGCATAATTTTATATTTGAGGTGTTTATTTATATAAAGAAAATATAATACATCTTTATAATTGTAATATATGCTATATGTTTGATAGAAAACTATTTTTAAAATTATTCCGAGTTATTCTTGGCCCCTATGGCTTTCCCACTGAAACCGCGCTTGTAAAAATTGTTAGTATCAAAGCAAATGAAAGTCGGTAAGACAAGATAAAAGTGAGAACATAATATATAGCTTAGTGATAACTGATAACAGTTAAGTTAATACATTATATTCAGAAATTGTATCTTCTATAATATGTATACAGGATGTCCCAAAACTAGTGAATCAAACGTCGCACCACGATACAGTATACCAAATATTATCGAATGACACCAACATTAGTTTAACGAAAATGTATCGTTTCCAAAATAATCAAAATTTTATTAAAATACCTAAAGTTTCCGATTTTCGAACTATTTTTCTAATTTTTTTTCAATCACAGGACCAGTTTGTGAGAAAGGATATCGATTTTGAATTACATTGAACTAAGATTATTGTTTTATCTCCCCTAATTGGTTAAGGTTAAGTAGTTAATCGATAACCTAAGTAAATATAAATTAAAACAATTGTTTTTTTTTACATGATTTTTATTACTCAGAATAAAGCCCTTCTATATAGAAGGATGATATGTAATGAAACGCTATTCTTAATCACAAATTGGCCTTGTGATTGAAAAAATAGTTCGAAAATCGGCAACTTTAGGTTAGGTTTTTTCAGAAACGGTACATTTTCGTTCAACTAATGTTGGTGTCATTCGATAGTGTTTGATCTACTATATCGTGGTGGTTTGATTCACTAGTTTTGGGACACCCTGTTTATTGGGTAATATATTGGTAATACATTTTGACGTTATTAATTTCTCAATCTTCATTTAGCAGAAATATACCAAAGTTTCAATCTATATCATTGAATAAGTATTTTCTCATATTGAATATATCTACCAAGCATATATAATAGTTATCTATTATATTTACATTTTGCCCTGACAGCCTAATCATCGAAATTACAAACAAAAAACTTTATACGGTTCATAACTGTGGGAAAAACTTCAATTAGAAGATAATTGTGTACGAAAAATTTCATTTGTTTGATGGGCAATGAGCTGCTTTTTTTCTGGTTCATTTTATGAATTAATATAAATTATTTTTTCTTAATCTTCTTCTTATTTCAATGTGGAATCAAACCAAAGAAAACAATGTCTGTGGAAAAGGTAAGGCACGAAATGGCGTATGCGCGAGTTTCAACAGAGGTAACATTTCATTAGTTTTTCTTTAGCCACTGAAACCAATTTGAAAATTTTTCGAAAGAAATCATGAAAAATTAATTCTACATCTACTGACCTTTGTTGTCATAGATTTTAGAGTTGGAGGTTTGCATATAACGCTCGAGTCAAATATTTACGTGAGCATAAGTTTTTCCGAAATTCAGGTCAAATTTTTTTGGAGCGGGAAATTCTTTGCTTGAATACCTATTTGGGGGCTTCCGATCATCTGTTCGCAGCCGTCTATAAATACGGTTTTGATCTGTCTAAGATCCCTGGCAAACCCCTCAAGAACCTCAAATGACGATAGGAAAAACATACTTCACTAATGTTAATTAGTAGGTACATATTCTTTCCCAGCGTCTGAGGTTACAAAAAGAGTGTCAACTACTTGAAAATGGCTTTCAATTTTCTTATATGTTGAATTAGAACGAAAAACATGCATTTTTTCACTTAGAGTCGATTGGGATTCTGAGTATGTTAATTCTTGTAGTCATTACGAATAACTGAAATTCATTTCCACCCCAAATCGACTATTTGGGTAGAAGTTGCACGTATTTGTGTGAGTCATTTGCGAGTACTCTAGCTCTAATTATATGGCATCTAGATTAATAAAAATGTGCACGCATACACTCCTATCATTCAGCATTTCAATTTCAAATCGAAGCAATATTATTCAAGGCCCCGTGTTACTGCAACTAATTAATGTTTTCCGTAATTTCCGAATCGCTTGCTCGCTGTTTTAAGATTCCATCCAATATATGTAAATCTAATTTTTTTTCGCGTAACATATGCTGGAGGATTGCACGGATGTCGTTAAGCCAGTATTCATATGGCTCTCGTCCGATGAACTACAGACCAATTTTCCCGTATAATAAATTTTCTTCGAATAATCCACGAACTCGAACCTCAGCGAAAGTGATTATTTCGCGAGTGAGTGCCTAGACGACGAATTCAGCCGTACTGTGAAGCCGCAGGTAGGCAGAAGTCGGTACTCCAGCATTCGCTTTTCTGCTCTTGCATTTTGCATATTTTTCTTTTCATATTTTTCGGTCCTTCATTTTCAAAGGCCCTTGTCGTGCCATTTTGGTCCTTTGCGAGCCGAATTTTCGAACCGCGTTTTCAAAATTAATGCGATCAAGCATTTCGGAATTTCATTCATTCCATATTGATCCAACCTCAAAAAAAAAAACTGATAACATATCGAACTTGACATTCAGGAATCTTATGACCATAGACAAATGTATGTTCATAACCTGTTGTTTTGAATGTCAATTAAGTCATCTTCCATTTTCTCAGAACATAGACAACTTCTGATTGTTTTCTGATCTATGTTCATAACCTCTTTTCAAAACATCAACAATAAAATCAAACTTTCAAATTTCACATTTTCAAAACAATTTATTATTGAATCTATATTGTTTCATTTCAACAATTATTGTACTTACTCATTCTTAAAATTATTCAGGTAAAATTTTCAAATAACACATTGTTTTCTGCAGTATACCTTGAATAACCACTAATCATGGCAACAAAATTGAAACAACTCAAAGCTCGTCGACAGATACTAAGTGACGATCTTGAAGAAATCTTAAATCTAGCGCAATCTGCCATTACTGACGAAAGTCTCCACGTACGATTCAAGTTAAGATTTGAAAGACTTGAGGAAATTTTCGTCGAATTTCAAAATTTACATTCGTCAATTGTATCTATTATAGCTTCTTCCGAAGAACCTGAATTAGAAGCTGAAAGGTTTACTCGAACGGCCTTCATGGATAATTATTACACCATTAAGACGAGTTACGTTAATTTATTTCCTTCAGTAAAACAGGAAAATAGTAACCCCTCTCTCAGTTCGCCGAATGTGAAACTTCCAAAAATAGTACTACCCATTTTCGATGGGAATTATAAAGAGTGGCCTACTTTCTTTGATATGTTCAAAAGCTTGGTGCACGAAAATTCTAACTTAAGTCAGATAGAAAAGTTTCAATACCTTCTTAGTTCACTTTCTTCTCATGCTTTGAGTCTATTAAAAGGATATCCACTGACTGCTCAAAACTATGAAAATGCCTTTCAGACATTAACTGAAAGGTATCAGAATAAACGACTTCTTGCTAATACTTGTTGGAGGGAAATTTACAATGTTCCAAAACTGCAGAATGATTCATCGATGGGCCTTAGGCGAATCCTAGAGGTTTTTTCGGAGAATTTATCGGTATTAAAGAATTTAGGTTTACCTACTGATCAATGGGATTTTGTTTTATTTCATCTTCTCATTCAGAAATTGGACTCAGCTTCGATCAAGCGCTTTGAATTACATGAGTGTTCAACGGATATTCCTTCATTTGTTAATCTACGAAATTTCCTCACGAATCAATGTATAGCATTGGAGTCTGCCGCGCTTTCTATTCCTTCAAAGACTCAAGCAGTTTCGAATTCCCAAAGTTCGAAATCTGGTTCTGTCTCAATGCAGAAACGGAATTCTGCACTTCTTGTTCAAACCAAATATGATTCAAATAAGAAACACATAAGCTGCAATTATTGTAAATTGAGTCATAGTATTTACAAATGTCCAACATTTTTGGAACAATCCACGCAGGATCGTTTCAAAATTGTGAAAGATAAAAACTGGTGTATCAATTGTCTGCATTCATGGCATCAGATGAATACTTGCTCTTCAAAATCAAATTGTCGTACGTGCAACGGTAAACATCATACCCTATTACACATGCGCAGTACTACCGATAATAATCCTTTAACGGAAACTTTGTATTCAAACAGTGCAAGCACATCAGGTTCCACTTCAGGTTCAGCTCAAGTTTTAACGAATGTTTCTTCAAATTCAACCGTCCTCTTGGCAACTGCTCAAGTCGAAATTCGCGATTCTTGGGGTAGATTTCAAAAGGTCCGAGTTCTTTTGGATGGTGGTTCTCAGATAAATATCATAACTCAATCTTGTGTGAATAAATTGGGTTTGAAAATTTGTAAATCTTCACTTTCTATTAATGGTATTGGGGAGGGCTCATCTACTGCTAATGGTAGCACCGAATGTACTATTCGTCCAACGGGTCAAATAAATCCGTCTTTCACATTCGATGCTGTTATTATTCCAAAGATATGTACACAAATGCCAAGTTCTTTTATCAATCCTTCTTATTGGACTTGTATCGATAACAAAAAATTAGCCGATCCGGACTTTTCCATCCCGAAGTCAATCGATCTCCTTCTTGGAGCAGATATTTTCTCTTTAATACTTCGGCATGGTCGCATTGAAGGAAACGGTTTGGAACCGACTGCACTAGAGACGATATTTGGTTGGATCTTCATGGGGAAGATTCAATCACCTAGCATATCAGTTAATACATTTCATTTGTCATTATCCGAGTCCTCTTTAAACTTTTCGTTGAAAAGATTCTGGGAGATTGAAGAGGTTTCAGATACTACCGTAATATCACCAGAAGATCAACTTTGCGATACCTTGTTCGCACAGAATTATTCGAGAGATGCCTCTGGACGCTACACGGTGGCCTTACCATTTAAACCTGAGCGTTCCACAATTTCATTTGGTGACACATATTCTCTTGCATTACGTCGTTTTTTCTCTCTTGAAAATAGATTGGTCAAGACTCCGCATATTTACGAGGAATACTGTAATTTCATGAGGGAATACCTGGAAAGAAATCATATGACATTGATTTCTTCAAGTTCTGACAATGAGAACGTGTTTTACATTCCTCATCATTGTATAGTTAAACCAAATAGTCCGTCAACAAAGTTGAGGGTTGTTTTTGACGCTTCAGCACGCGTACCGGGTAAATTATCTTTGAATGATGCGCTCTTGGTAGGTCCAAAATTGCAGAAAGATATAATAGGAATTTTGTTGAATTTTCGTGTCCATAGGTTTGTTTTCACAGCCGATATCAAACAAATGTACCGACAAATATTAATTCAACCTTCACATCGTGATTTTCAAAGAATACTGTGGCGGTTTTCTCCATCGGATCCCATAAAGGTGTATCGGCTGAACACAGTTACGTACGGAGTGGCGCCGGCTCCTTTTCTTGCACTTCGAACCTTATCTCAATTGGCCAAGGATGAGAAGGATCGATTTCCAAATGCCTGTCGAATACTACTCACAGACATTTATGTTGATGATGTTGTTACAGGCTGTGATGATTTAGAAGAGGCGAAACTTTTACAGAAGGAACTGATTTCCTTATTGAATTGTGGTGGCTTTCAACTCAGAAAGTGGAGTAGTAACCATTCTCAATTACTTTTGTCCATACCGTTGGATCATCAATACCAAAGTTCTTTGGATTTTGATCTCGATCCAACAATCAAGATTCTGGGTTTGAGGTGGTTTCCTTCGTCGGACGAATTTTCGTACTTTGCAGAGGCGAGTAGTTGTGTATCTACTAAGCGAACCATACTCTCTGAACTTTCTCGGATTTTTGACCCTCTGGGATTCCTTTCTCCTTTCACTTTCCTGGCAAAACATTTGATCCAGCATCTTTGGACACTGGGATTGCAGTGGGATGACTCACTTCCAGATGATGTCAATCGTCGCTGGAATCAGTGTAAATCAGAGCTGAGTGAATTAGATAGTTTGAAAATACCTCGGAAACTTGCATCGAAACCTTTTCATCGCTGTGAACTTCATGGTTTTGGAGATAGCAGTGAGCAAGGTTACGCAGCAGTTGTCTACTTCAGGTTTTTCTACTCTGATGGCTCCATTGACACATCATTCGTATGTGGCAAATCAAAGGTTTCTCCGTTAAAAAGAATCTCACTTCCACGACTGGAACTGTGTGCATGTCTGTTGTTGTCTAAACTTATTCATATGATTTCATCAGTTTATCGTTCTGCCTTCAGGATTGACGAAGTTTTTGCATGGTCTGATTCTATGGTAGCCCTAACTTGGATAAGGTCCTCTCCTCATAGGTGGAAAACGTTCGTAAGTAATCGAACAACTCAGATTCAGGATTTAGTTTCAACAGAAAATTGGTATCATGTCAAATCCAAGGACAACCCGGCTGACTGCGCCTCACGAGGTTTAACGCCAACCGAACTGTTGAAGTGTTCTTTATGGTGGGCGGGCCCTGACTGGCTTCGTTCAGAAAACATCAGCTTCGGAAGTAATGAGATAGAAAATTCTTTAGATTTTGTACAAGAAGAAGAACGTCACATCTCCTTAACGACTTTCACTTCTCAATCGTTTGTAGACCACTTTCTCTCAAAGTTTTCATCTCTTTCAAAAATTCAGAGGATAGTTTCTTATATTTTCAGATTCGCTCACAACACAAAAAACTCAAAAGCTCCTAAGGCAAACGGATTGTCCTCATTTGAACTCAAAGAAGCACTTTTTTTCATTATTAAACAGGTTCAACGAGACGTGTTCAAGGAGCAAATAGATAATCTCATGTCGGGTAAGCCTATATCCAAATCGCTTCGAAAATTAAATCCTTTCATTGGAGAAGATGGTGTTCTCAGGGTGGGCGGTCGCCTGTCATTTTCTGGTCTGGCTTATGATCACAAACACCCAGCTCTACTTCCTTCATCTCATCGCCTTACTGAACTTCTTATTCAGCATTTTCACAGAATATATCTGCATCCAGGTGCTCAGACCCTACAGTTTCTTCTCACTCAACAGGTCTGGATATTATCAGCCAGACGAGCTATAAACAAAGTTATCTCTTGCTGTAATACCTGTTTCAAGGTTAATCCCAGAGTATCTCAGCCTCCCATGGGTAACTTGCCACCCTTGCGCATCAATCAATTGAAGCCCTTTCAGTGCGTAGGAGTAGACTATGGTGGTCCATACTTTATAACCATGTCGAAATCTCGTGGCTCCAAATCGTTAAAGGCGTATATATGTCTCTTTGTATGTTTTACAACGAAGGCATTGCATTTGGAGTTAGTGTCCGATTTGACTTCCGATGCTTTTCTCGCGGCATTGCGTCGGTTCATTGCTCGAAGAGGTAGATGCAATCACATCTTTAGTGATGGTGGGACAAATTTCAGGGGAGCTTTTCGGGAGATTTCGGGTTATATGCACAGTGCTGTGTTGGAAGAGAAAATTGAGTGGAGTTTCAATCCGCCTTCTGGTCCTCATTTTGGGGGTCTTTGGGAATCCGGTATAAAATCTGTCAAATCCCATTTATTAAGAGTGATCGGTCATCAGATTCTAACCTATGAAGAATTTTATACAGTTCTCACACAGATTGAATCTGTACTCAATTCACGCCCTCTGTGTCCGCTTAGCAACGATCCGAATGACATGTCTGCTTTGACACCAGGCCATTTTCTTACCTTAGCCCCCTTAACTGCTATTCCGGAACCCGATTTGTCACACCTATCTATTGGTCGATTATCACGTTGGCAGCTCTTAACTCGTATCCATCAGGATTTTTGGAAACGATGGAGTTTAGAGTATTTGAACACATTACAGCAACGGAAAAAGTGGTTCAATACCAACTCATCTCCTTATTCAATAGGCGCACTGGTCTTGATAAAAGACGATCAAATTCCGCCATTACGTTGGCGACTTGGACGCATTGAGAACTTGCATCCTGGCACCGACAAAATAGCTAGGGTAGCTACTGTACGAACTACTCAAGGTGTACTGCAGAGACCAGTGGTTAAATTATGTCCATTGCCACTGCAATGATTGTATTTTATATATTTGTGTATATAAATTTTTTTTAATGTTCGATATCTTTTCACTTTTGTATTTTTTTTTTTTCATCTCATAAAATATTCTATTTTAGGTGGGCGGTAATGTTACTGCAACTAATTAATGTTTTCCGTAATTTCCGAATCGCTTGCTCGCTGTTTTAAGATTCCATCCAATATATGTAAATCTAATTTTTTTTCGCGTAACATATGCTGGAGGATTGCACGGATGTCGTTAAGCCAGTATTCATATGGCTCTCGTCCGATGAACTACAGACCAATTTTCCCGTATAATAAATTTTCTTCGAATAATCCACGAACTCGAACCTCAGCGAAAGTGATTATTTCGCGAGTGAGTGCCTAGACGACGAATTCAGCCGTACTGTGAAGCCGCAGGTAGGCAGAAGTCGGTACTCCAGCATTCGCTTTTCTGCTCTTGCATTTTGCATATTTTTCTTTTCATATTTTTCGGTCCTTCATTTTCAAAGGCCCTTGTCGTGCCACCCCGTTCAGGTCATTTTTTTCGTAATATTTTCAAGGAGATTTCACTTTCTGCTCTGTTTTCACTAGACACTACTAGTTCAGGTGTAGTGGATCACATTTATTGCGAATAAACGCTTCAAATATGGGAATGTTGTCTATAAATAATTTTTCATCTTAGTATTATGTTCTGCACTACTAAATATTGGAGAAGTACAGAAAATTTTCATAGTATATGAGGTATCACCAATACATACTTCGTAAATATCAGACATGTTAAGAAATTTTAGAGATATCTCGAAAAAATATGCAAATAACTTTCATCGCCCAATATTCTTCATCCATTAGGGATCACTTGTTCTTCTAGTTGCCCCTTAGTGACCAACATCTCCCCTAATCTGATTCGCCTCTCATCAGCCACATTGTTGCCTTACGTACCTCATCCCCAAATTACAAGCCGAGTTTATTCCTTGAAAGACGCACTGTGGAACTCACCCCCTCCGGGGTCCCGCGGGGAAAGGAATGACAGACGTGTACGGAATAACATGACATGTCAAACATCAAAAGCCAACGTTACAGGGGCGTCATCACACGCCGAGCAGCTTTTTGTGTGGGGCTTGACATCGGTTTTTGTTACGTTCCTGTGTTCGCAAAGGCGGAATGGGAATTCTAGGCAAGATTTGCGCTTCCAGCCATTTCCAATAGGATCAACGTTCTCTGTGTTTAATTATGGAGCTTTCGACTACCGTTCGTCGTTTGTTTCGGATTTATTCTGAGAAATTCATCGTCTCGCTTCAATAAATGTCTCTGTCAGGAAGGTGAATTCGATGTCGAT
This sequence comes from Coccinella septempunctata, assembly GCF_907165205.1. NCBI lineage: Eukaryota > Metazoa > Arthropoda > Insecta > Coleoptera > Coccinellidae > Coccinella > Coccinella septempunctata. The sequence continues at coordinate 1,913,067 of NC_058191.1, forward strand.
TCAATTAGCTATTATGGCCAATAATGAAATTTTTGACTTCAGCTTGAATTGAAGAATTTGAATACTTTTTGAAATTATTATTCATCATGTTTGAAGAACAGACTGAAAATCATAAGACAAAGAGAGGACAAGGTCAGATAATACCAATGAAAACAGTAAGAACAAAATAGAATGAAAACCGAGATGAAAACCTTAGAGAACTTAGAGAAATCCAAGATGTAGCAAAGCGACAGACCAAAAATGATGAAGGATAATATACAAGTCGGAAGAAGATCACCTCGAAGATCACTGAGAACTTGAAAAAATAAGTGACATTTTCATCAGAAAAGATTTTTATGACATGAAGAAGCTTATGATATGATAAACTATGGTGAAAGGAAGAAGAGTTTTGAGACATAGGGATTCCTATGAACGAATAAAGGATCTTTGAGTTCACAAGGTTTATTCGCCGACTTCTAGAAAATAGTTATTCCGAAGAACAGATGATCGTGTATAATAATATCTCTTCAATCATTCAGTGCTGAATCTCGTTACCGAGAATAAATCTACAAAAAGACTCAAAAACAAAACTATCGGTGCTATCAAACTTATAATTTCTTAGGGCTACTTGCGACAGTGTGCCCTACTGTGACTGAAGGGACCCAACTGTGACTTACAGATCGTTCCACACTCCGGGCATGGATAGGCACCAACCAGATCTGGCCGCCGCTGTATCCTTTTCGAGTCTCCATTATAACTGTGCACCAAAGACCTCCACTGTGACCTGTATAAAGCTAGTTGTTCCCAGTTATGATTGGCATTAACTGATTTTAGGGATTGATGTAGTATATCCTTAAACCGCTTATACTGGCCACCTTGTTTCCGAGCTCCCTCAGTGAATTCGCCATACAGAGCAATTTTGGGGAGTCTTGTGTCTTGCATCCTCAGAATGTGGCCGCTCCATCTGAGTCGGGCCCTCGTTACTTGAGTCTCAATTGTTTACCAACTCGCGCGCTGCAAGACTTCTGCATTCGAAGCTTTGTCGAACCATCTGATGTGCATTATTTGTCTTAGATGACGTTGTTGAGTTTGTTCAAGCTGTTTAATGTGTCGCCTGTGGGGAGTCCAGTTTTCGCTTCCGTAAAGAAGCGTTGGGAGGACCACTTCTTTGTGAACAGTTGTCTTAGTCTTTAGATTGAGGTCGTGATCTGAAAACCCTCTGTCCTTTAGCTTCGAGAATGCCCGTGATGCCGAATTGATACGGTTGTACATTTCCGTGTCTAGGTTAGGTTAGGTTAGGTTAGGTTCTCTGTCATTTAGCTTCGAGAATGCCCGTGATGCCGAATTGATACGGTTGTAAATTTCCGTGTCTAGGTTAGGTTAGGTTAGGTTAGGTTCTCTGTCCTTTAGCTTCGAGAATGCCCGTGATGCCGAATTGATACGGTTGTAAATTTCCGTGTCTAGGTTAGGTTAGGTTAGGTTAGGTTCTCTGTCCTTTAGCTTCGAGAATGCCCGTGATGCCGAATTGATACGGTTGTAAATTTCCGTGTCTAGGTTAGCCCTAGTGTTTATGAAGCTTCTCAAGTATTTGAACTGCTCGACCTGTTCTAGTGTTTCATCCTCCAGGCTGATATCTGTTTGAAGGTTAATAATATCTATTAATGTCAGGCCAAATTGCCCAGTTCAAGTTCAACCTGAGTTTAAGTTTGAACCCAGCCCAACTCTGACAATTCGCTACATTTTTGACAGGTTGAAGTAGGTTCAACACAAAAATTTTACAGGAGGAAGATAGAAACCGCCTCCATATCTTTAGAATTCGAAACCGACTACCTATATCGGACCTAAATGGGAGTCCTTCAGGGTTCAGTTCTGGGACCTCTTTTATTCATTCTGTTTGTGATGATCTTCCTCTTTTTATCATCAATTATTCGTCGATATTGGCCCATATCAAGAAGATGTGAATTTGTTGTGAATTTGTGGTGCTCTGTTTCACTGAGTGGTGATCTTTCGCACTTTCAGTCGCGGAATATGGGTCACCAGTTGAAATTAGAAATTCCGGCAGATGATTTGAGGGGTTGTGAATTTGTTAGGTTCCTCGGACTGCAGGTTGACGGTGTTCTGAGTTGGAAGAACCATGTTGACTCGGTATGTTCAAAATTAAGTAGTGCATTTTTCACTATCAAACGTCTTAAGCGAATTCTACCAACCGAATCTTTGATTGGCGTTTATTACTCTGTAGCCTACTATCATTTGAACCATAACGTAGTGTTATGGGGAGGATCATGTCCTTGTTATCATGCATTCATTCCACAGAAGAAAATCATTCGACTTATTTTCAACCTTTCGCCGATGGAGTCCTGCAGACCTTTCTTTATCTCCAACAAATTGTTAAGTTTTCCCTGCGTTTTTATACTGAGTTCTTTATTGTACATTAAAAAAAAATAGATCACTAAGAAGATGCTCTGATTATCATGAGTACAATACAAAGCATAAAGATATATTCTCTGTGTTCCAAAACATAGAACAACCAAATTTCAGCATTCGCCCACTTACTGTGGTATTAAATTGTTTAATCATCTTTCTGAGAGATTGAAAGTTTTGGAGTACAGAGAATTTAGAAGAGTTATTAAGGAACTGTTATTGACAAGTTGTTTCTATAGTATTGGTGAATACTTGAGTTGTTGTATTGTTTGAGCTAACTATATTGTTCAAGTTTATTTCCATATGTTAGTTAGTTACTGAGTTATTTATTGCATATATTCCTTTTTTTTCTTCTCGGACGTGTTCTATACAGAAGTAGGTATTATTTCTTAAAGAATAAAAAATTATTATTATTATTATTTCATACATTTTAGTCTGTGTTTGCCACATTTGACAATTAGATGGCGTTGCAATCTGCAACCTTTTTCCTTATAGCCCAGTAGTGTTGGGAATGGTTTTGACTACCTGTCAGCGCTTTCCTCATTTGCATTGAGGTAATTTAGGAGCTCTTTTCAAATACATCTCATTTGATTCGACCTATATCCATCCGCACCATTATTTATATTTAGTTCGGATACATATACCACGAACAACCCGTACACGTGTTGACAAATAGCGTACACACATTCGACATTAACATATAAACCATCAAGAGTCCCACCGCAGCGGGGAAACCATGAAATATGCTCATAACAGCGTTTCCCATAAATAAATGTATACATTTAAATTACGAAGTGACAAAAACTCGTCCCTTTACGAGCCCGCGCAATTTTTGCGTGAATAATGGAGATGTAGCGGGTAATATAACGCTAGATGTAGAAAATATGGCGTGTTACTTGTAACGGGGAAAAGAACAACGTTGGCAGACGCGACTTTTTCTCGTGGCCGTATTTTTCGTGACTGTCTAGACGGAACGAACTGTTGTTTATCTTTCGGTTCCTTATGCGTTTTAGTTTCCGATGCCGTATCTGAAAAAGGAGAGCCGAAACCACTATTCGAATTAATGTTTGTCGCAACAAATCAACTCGCAAATTCGAGGGTCTTCTTGACCTGAAGATATATTGTGAAGGAATTTCATTTTCTTCACAAAAATGCACCCTCGTTCTGGAGATAATTTATTTTCTCGTCTTGGTTTTAATTGGCATACTTTCAATTTGAATTCAGGATTCCGTTTGAAACTGTAAACATTCCAGACCGTTTTTACTACTTTTTCAATTTTGAAAAACAATGTAGCACTGTGAAAAACATTCTGAATTGGGAGATCTAATTTTTGTTCGCTAGTACCGATAAGGCAATGTGAAAACATTTTCATCGACGCGAATTACACGCGACATTCCGTTTTCCACAACCCACCGGTGGTTATAAAAGGAGATGCCCTCCCGCAGGTCCATCAATTCTGATTATTCTCTCTCTATTATTCATACGATAGTTAATAGTGATTTCTTATTCAGTAGCGAATTCGTATGGTGTTCATTCTGATTGAGATTATGATGAGTATTGATTTTAACTGTTCTTTGGTGATTTCGAGTGCTGATTATTTTATCTTATATTCATTTAAATTTGTTGAGATTCTGACTATTCTGCTAACGCCATATCGTGCAGAGCTCGCTCCACGTGAAAATCCGCTGTTTTTATCAAGGTACGTCCAAGCATAACTTTGTAGCAAGGATTCCTTACCCATATTTTTTGTGTTACCGTCATAGTAAATAGCCCATACTTGCCTCAATTTGTGTTCTACCCCTACTGTTATTGCTATTCTTTGTTGGTGTGAATACCCATGGGAACAGAAAGCACTCAGGGGTGAACCGCCGTTCTTTTTTCCTAACTTGACAGTGTCCAACTCTACTGTAAATACGATTCTCTGCTGGTGTGAAAACCCGGGGAGACAGACAGAACTCAGAGGTGAACCGCCGTGTTCTGTGTCGTCTTACTCGTCAGACTATCAGGGTGAGAGACTTGAGAGTTGTATTGCTCTGATGAGTTCAAATCAGGTTGACACCATGTACAGCATCTTCGGTGCTCATCACTCATTCATCATCGCTGCATTCCGTTAACGGGAATAAATCTACAAAAAGAAAAACAAAAAAAAAATGGTGCGAACAGACTTATACTTTCTTAGGGCTAATTGCGACTATGTGCCCTCCTGTGACTGAAGAGACCCAACCGTGACCTACAGATCCTTCCACACTCCGGGCATGGATAGTCACCAACCAGATCTGACCGCCGCTGTATTCCTCTTGACTCTCCATTATAACTGTGTACCAAAGACCTCCAGTGTGAACTGTCTAACGCTAGACCGCTTATACTGGCCTCCTGGTTTCCGGGCTCCCTCTGTGAATTCTCCATGCAGAGCTATTTTGGGGAGTCTTGCATCCTCAGAATCTGGCCGCTTTTCTGAGTCGCCCTCTTTACTTGAGACTCAATTGTTGTACAACTCGCGCGTTGCATTCGAAACTGATGTGCATTATTTGTCTTAGATGACGTTGCGTTTGTTCAAGCTGTTTAATATGTCGCCTGTAGGGCGTCCAGCTTTCTCTTCCGTAAAGAAGCGTTGGGAGGACCACTGCTTTGTAAACAGCTGTCTTGGTCTTCAGATTGGGGTCGTGATTTTGAAACTCTCTGAACTTTAGCTTCCAGAATGCCCGTGATCCGTGATGAACATGACAGTTGTGTATTTCCGTATCCAGGTTATCCCTAGTATTTATAAAGTTTCCCAAGTATTCGAACTGCTCGATATCATTTTGGAGGCATTCTGACGGACTTAACAGGATTTTGGGTTTTTCGATATTGAGTCTAAGGCCTTAAGCTTCGTATATATGTTTATAGGTGTCGAACATTATCTGTAGATCCCCTGAGCTGCTAGCGATAAGTGCACAGTCCTTTGCATATTGAAGCTCCGTGATAAACTTTGTACGGGTTTTTGCTCTGAGGCGCTTCAGGTTACCGGTGTGAACCTAGCAGACCGTTTCCAGCAGACCGTTCGACGGAAACACCCGAACGCGGTGACCAGTGGCGTACAGCCAAAATTTTATAACACGGAAACTATTAGTCGGAGCATAACCATATTTGATGTGTAGGATGTTTATATCGATGTGATTAACTACAAAAAAAATCAGCGACTCGCACAGGGATTCAGGGGGTGATTCGTCATCCCTTATATTTCGAAATTCGATAACACGGAAACTATTCGCCGGAGCATAACCATATTTGGAATGTAGGATCTTTATATCGATGTGATTAACCACAAAAAAAATCAGCGACTCGCATAGGGATCCAGGGGGTGATTAGTCATCCCCTAAATTTCAAAGTCGCTGATTTTTTTTGTGATTAATTACATCGGTATAGAGATCCTACATTCCAAATATGGTTATGCTCCGGCGAATAGTTTCCGTGTTATCGAATTTCGAAATATAAGGAATGATGAATCACCCCCTGGATCCCTATGCGAGTCGCTGATTTTTTTTTGTGGTTAATCACATCGATATAGAGATCCTACATTCCAAATATGGTTATGCTCCGGCGAATATTTTCCGTGTTATAAAATTTTGAAATTTAGGGGATGACGAATCACCCCCTGGATCCCTATGCGAGTCGCTGATTTTTTTTGTGGTTAATCACATCGATATAGAGATCCTACATTCCAAATATGGTTATGCTCCGGCGAATATTTTCCGTGTTATAAAATTTTGAAATTTAGGGGATGACGAATCACCCCCTGGATCCCTATGCGAGTCGCTGATTTTTTTTGTGGGTAATCACATCGATATAGAGATCCTACATTCCAAATATGGTTATGCTCCGGCGAATAGTTTCCGTGTTATAAAATTTTGAAATTTAGGGGATGACGAATCACCCCCTGGATCCCTATGCGAGTCGCTGTTTTTTTTTTGTGGGTAATCACATCGATATAGAGATCCTACATTCCAAATATGGTTATGCTCCGGCGAATAGTTTCCGTGTTATAAAATTTTGAAATTTAGGGGATGACGAATCACCCCCTGGATCCCTATGCGAGTCGCTGATTTTTTTTGTGGGTAATCATATCGATATAGAGATCCTACATTCCAAATATGGTTATGCTCCGGCGAATATTTTCCGTGTTATAAAATTTTGAAATTTAGGGGATGACGAATCACCCCCTGGATCCCTATGCGAGTCGCTGATTTTTTTTGTGGGTAATCACATCGATATACAGATCCTACATTCCAAATATGGTTATGCTCCGGCGAATATTTTCCGTGTTATAAAATTTTGAAATTTAGGGGATGACGAATCACCCCCTGGATCCCTATGCGAGTCGCTGATTTTTTTTTGTGGGTAATCACATCGATATAAAGATCCTACATTCCAAATATGGTTATGCTCCGGCGAATAGTTTGCGTGTTAAAAAATTTTGGCAGTACGCCACTGGTCACCGCGTTCGGGTGTTTCCGTCGAACGGTCTGCTAGGTTCACACCGGTGAAAATTGGCTACTTTGGCTGGTTAAATAAGTCTCCATCGAATCTGAATCTTATTCCAACACCCGTTACATACTCTTGCAGCAATTATCGAGACAGCTATGGCGAAAATATTGAACAGTAAAAGCGCTAACACGCAGCCTTGTTTTATTCCAGAGTTTGTTAAGAAATGGTCGGTTGTAGAGTCATTATGCTGTATTCCAGCGGTGTTGTTGGCATGGAGGCTCTTGCACACTGCTAAGAATTTTTCTGGTACTCCAAGGAGTCCCATGATTTTCCACAGCGCTCTCCGATTCACCGAGTCGAAGGCCTAACTTAAATCGATGTAGGCTGTATAGATCCTTAATTGTTGTTCACGGGCCTTCTCTTGCAGCTGTCGCAGTGTAAATATTAGGTCCACCGTACCTCGATTTGGTCGAAAGCCGCACTGGGATTCAGTGCGGTACTGTGGATTATGAGAATAGTTATATTAGGATCGATAGTTGATATTTTCGACTGGTGTGATATGCCTCTGAATAAATTTTGAGCCGAATTAGTTATCCAGTGATTTCCGCATATAACTCACCAGATGGATGGCGATCGAAAGCTCGAATGAAGGTCAGGTGACGTCTAGTTCGATCAGAACCGACTCCGCTAATCCATTGAATAATGAGAGGGGCGATCCTTGCATAGTTTAGTGGTCCTTTGTAGGGCGAAAGCAATTATCCGAGATGAGCAGAATGCCGATGGCAAGTCGACCCATATCGCCTCGGATCCTTGTTACATACAATTCACGGTTCCCGAATTGAAACTGATGTTTTATTCCATTTCGTCGAAATAACCTTTATCCGATAGATGTGGGTTGAATTCCCCGAAAGATGGAATTATGTCCGAGGGACATAGGTATATTAACGGCTTTGATCTGCGAACGATATTGGTGTGCTGATTGATTCAATTGAAAAGTCTACGAGAATTAACTTCGGAATAGCTACTAATATGAGAACTTTGGTTTCGAGGAATTTTTGCTTTGTTCGTTTGTACCTATACTCCGAACATTCAACGTACGAGTGCCAGATTTTTTTTTCATATTTTCCCAATATATTCCACTATCTTGAGAGTTTCCTTCAAGTTAATTTTTTTTTACTTAACAGACGTTAAACGTTGAATTTGAAATTTTTTTGCCACCCAAATTGTTGATTGGCATCGATTCAGTGGTGAATATTTAGGCATCAAACATAAAAAAAACTCTGAACTTCGGTCGCTGAATGAATCAGAATCAGAAATCTTGAAACGAAGCATAAACAAAAAAGAATATATAATACCTACCCAAACTTCCCTGAACTTCTGATTTGTCCGCACTTGCTCAGCTTTCTCCCATCATGATGACTCCATTCCTCCCTTTTCCCAATTTTAGAATTTCACATAACCCGTTGTTTGACACTTAACGGGAACTCAGTCGGTTCTGTGATTCCTGTTGTTTCTGTACTTCTTTCTGCTCGATCTGTGTACCTTCTTTGATTCCTAATAATATGACATATTTATATTTGACCTTTCTTGGCGATTCATTTTAATTTGAAAATTTTCAACATGTAAGTTATTTTAAAATTCCTTTTTACAATTCAACTGTTATTGTGTATTGATCTACTGGTTTGTTTTCATACTAGTGTTTTTTTCCCGTGTATTTTCTGTTGTAATCTCAATAGATGAACATAGAAAATAAATTGCACAATCGTTATATTGTAAAGGATCCCAAAAAATTTTTGGATTAGAATGAAATTATTACATTTCTTGCGATCCATAACCAAAACTACCATCCTTTAATCTGCATGAATGATTCAATCGATTGTCAATTTTTGGCACATGTCACGAACATCAAAACATAAAGCGACAAAGGTCGCAGATTCAGGGTTGAAATTAATGGTCTTTTGAAACTTTCGATCTAATCTGCAAAGCAGACAACTAAGATGTCTAAAACACTGGTGTGTGCACTTGTCACTTTTGCAAACATCAACATTTCAGAAAATCGGGGATATGGGATCAGTTTCGTGGCGGCGCCACCATGTCATTTGCTTCGGTCTATCCTTGTTCTACCAAAGGAAGTCCAATGATACTCTCTCGTTTTATTTTGTTTTGCGTTGATATCGAACATCGATCAACGAATTCAAAATATGAACTGACCCATTTTGTCAGCTGTTGAGGAATATTTGTCACACACAGTTTAATTTTCGTTGCAAAAATAAATCTGTCAATATTTCAACACTATCGAATGAGGGTTCGACGGAGTATTTACTATTCTTCTTCAAGATAATTTCCGTTTCACAAATTGAATTCATGAGGTGGGTAATTCAATATGATTTTAATAAAACACAGTTGATTGGTCAAATGTCCAATACATTCAGTTGACGGAAAGGGAATTTTCACTATATCTACTCATGAAGAATATTTGAAGAACAGACTAGAATAGATTTATGTATTTCTGTTTCACCATACATGCCCACAATTGACATTACGTATTTCCAATACATTTTTTTTTTGTGAAATATTGCTGAAGTTGCCATAAAACTTAGCTATAGATATCCGTCCCGAATGTTCGTTCATCTGATTTGGTTCTGCCTCAAATTCCAACAACACCGAATTCTTAGCTGTAGTTCTTGATTCTCCATACAGAAAACTGAACAACATGTTCAATAAATGAATGTTGTACGACCTTTCTCGAAAGTAATACATTTTCACACACACAATAATCGCTTATAAATACAATATATTCGTGAGTCGTAGGAAAGTATTCAGATTATTTTCAAATATCAATTGACAATGTTCTGTCAAATTCTAAACAGCGCTACCTACAGTGGGAAAAAGAAAACTGATCCCATATCCCCACGAAATTAAAAACAAAATCGAATCAGTGAATACACCAGAGTTTTAAACATCTTACAGACAACCAACAAAGCACACACAAGTTAACAACACAGATTGTGCGTCGAATGTTAATATTTTTTTTTCAATTTGTCACCCGACAAAAATTTGTTTCCGACTTCTTTGGTAGAAGAAAAGACAACTTATTAAATTATATATACCTAAATGATTCAAATTCCTAATGGTTCAGCCAATATGGATTCTCAAAATTGGATTATTTTTTTTAACTCAGCTCGAAGAATACTTATTCATTCATGAACACAAGTGATATGAAATTACCAAATTTTGGCGATCGATTGTGGCTGAACCACTTGTAGGATTCAAACGATCTTGGCGTCATTTGAAAGGCTATTTTCATTCATACAAAAGAAATCAGCACAAATTTTTTGTCCGATTTACCCTACCCAGTGAAAACTGTGAAAAAACAAAAAAAAGTTCGAAAAGTCCGAGATTTCTTGGTCCCCAAAAGTTAAGCCCTATCAAAAAATTGTTGCAAACTTCACTGTTCTTATACTTGAATTGCTCTTCGTCGTTTGAAACCAGTTGATAAATGAATAATAGAGTTAGATCCAAATTCAATGATAACAATATTCGCTCAACGAGTAGAACGAGATGGAAATGAATTTCTAGAAATCACCCCATGCTTCTGATTGAATGGCAACATCCTTGGCAAATTGGCCGAGCAGTTCCTCTGATCTCCTGTTGATATTGGAAACTAGTTTTCTCGAATTTTCCGAACGGAAATGCACCAGTTTCCAAGGCAACCCCGCTAGTCCATCACTTCAAAGGGATGCCGATTTATTTCCGTAATCAAGGATCAAGAGCGATTTATGTATGAATACTATCCAGTATGAATTCCTAAAGCCATGTTTACATAGTTACGTAATTTATTTTCGAAATTTCAAGCACCGATTCGTTATAAACTTTTTAATAACCCACAGCGGTGGTACGTTGGCATCAAAACAGAACATGCCCCCAACGAAAATTTTACGCTGGAGTAGATTCCATAGCGTATTGATGAGATAGTTGCGAAAAGTTTCGATTAGACACATATGTGGGAATGGTGAAATGCTTCTGCAGATGAACTCGGAAATTTCTGATTTCCATTACTAAATAACTGGCTGAGCAAATCACAAACAGATAAACTTCGTTTGCATAATTTCATTGTAAAACACTAGTGTACACTACATTATTCTACCATAGGCATAGTAAGATTATTACGGAAAAACAATTTTAAAAAAAATTCTGCAGATTTTAGTGGTTTTCAGAATTAAAAGGTATAGACAATTTCGGACTGTTTCTCCTCATTTTAACTTCCGATATAATCACTTAGAATATACTTAGAAAAATTGTCTCATTTTTCCGGCATGGTCAATATTTTGTCAATTAAAATATACAGGGTGTATTTGAAGATGAAGCTTTTTTTTAACAGAAGAAAGAACTGGTCAAAATAAAGCGTTTCAAAAATTTACAAATGACAAAGGTGGAAAAAAATTTGAAAATGATTACTGAAATAGATCCTAATAAGACCCTAGACCGATTGTCAGCTGAATTATCGCAAAGCAATGAAAAAAAGTTATCGATTCGAATGGAAACTTAAATTTGCCGAATTTTTCTCATTATTTTTTGGTAACTCCCACGATTTTATGAAATAGCTCATTTCAATACCAATTGACAGAAGAGATTTAGGATACAAGTGTGAAAAAAAGGATATTACTTCAAAATCTCACCAATAAAATTCGTCTAAATTATTCACGAATTTTTTTAAAATGGGCATCACAATCTTCTTGTTCGAACATTCCAACAATCGTCGTAGAAATGGGATGAAATGGGAAAACATCATAGCACTTTTTCAACATAACTAACATACTCACTTTCAAGAAACTGCCTCGATTTTCTACAATTTTTTTCACTCTAAATTTCACGATACAACAATTATTATTCTCTCAAGTGACCTGATGCTTTTAATCCGATGAACTTGGTACTAAACCATTCATTGTCCAGCCATACATATGTTTATGTTTTGTTTCGTTTTTCCAAAGCCAGAATCACCTCACACAGTCACGTATTTGAAATTCAATGAAATTTTGTCATTGTATCTCAGCCATATTGGATATTTTATATAGACAATTTTTGGTGAAACTACTTATTTTGATGAATTCTACCTTTTCTCAGAAAAAAAGCCTTACCTTTGAAAACAACCTGTAGAAATATAAAAGTAATTTTTTATTTATTTTAATCAATGTAATTCAAAATTACCCGAAGGAAATAGAATCAGCATTGGAAAAATATATCCGGGTTGTCTATGGTTCAATGAATGCTTTATGTAAGATGTATGAAACTCTGGTGTATTCAGTGATTCGATTTTGTTTTTAATTTCGTGGGGATATGGGATCAGTTTAGTTTTTCCCACTGTAGGTAGCGCTGTTTAGAATTTGACAGAGCATTGTCATTTGATATTTGAAAATAATTTGAATACTTTCCTATGACGTACGAATATGTTGTATTTATAAGCGATTATTGGTGTGTGAAAATGTATTAGATTCGAGAAAGGGGTGTAGAACATTCAATCATTCAACATGTCGTTCAGTAAGTTCAGTTTTCTGTTTAGACAATCAAGGGCTACAGCTAAGAATTCGGTGTTGTTGGAATTTGAAGCAGAACCAAATCAGCTGAACGAACATTCGGGACCGATATACCTAAATTTCATGGAAACTTCAGCAATATTTCAAAGAAACTGTATTGGAAATACCTAATGTGGATTGTGATCATGTATTGAGAATCAGAAATACATAAATCTATTCGAGTCTGTTACTTCAAATATTCTTCCCTCGATTCTTCCTGAGTAGATATAGTGAAAATTCCCTTTCCGTCAACTGAATATTATGGACATTTGACCAATCAACTGTGTTTTATTAAAATCATATTGATTTACCCCCCTCACGAATTCAAGTTGTCAAACGGAAATCATCTTGAAGAAGAACAGTAAATCCTCCTTCGAATCCTTTTTCGATAGTGTTGAAATATTGACAGATTTGTTTTTACAACGAAAATTGAACTGTAAAGCATAAATATTCCTTAACAGCTGACAAAATGGACCAGTTCATATTTTGAACTCGTTGATCGACATTCTATATCAACGCAAAACCGGCAAAACAAAATAAAACGAGAGAGTATCATTAGACTTCCTTTGGTAGAACAAGGATAGAACGAAGCAAATGACATGGTGGCGTCGCCACGAAACTGATCCCATATCCCCGATTTTCTGAAATGTTGATGCTTGCCAAAAGTGACAAGTGCACACACCAGTGTTTTAGACATCTTAGCTTTATGTCAAATATTGACGTTTTATTGATTCGTTCATTTGAAGTGAAATTTTTATTGAATCATAAATACCATGGATATATAGAGTTATTTCAACGGTAAGGTTTTCAAGTAGAAGGTAGAAATCATCGAAATAAATCATTTTCCCAAGTGAAAGGCCTTTCAAATGAGGTATCCCTTACCCCATCTCTCCTCTACAGGGGTTGGGATTGTTATACCAAGGGTTGAAGCGATATTAGGTTGCATCTGATATTAGAAGTTTACCTGGAATGAAAAATCGACATATTTTTATATAGCATAGCTGCTGTTTCTTTCAATGGCCCACTCTGTATACTTGATTCCATACTTCATCCCAACCTTGAATACTACTTTTGAGTTTCATTATTCCAGCATCAAAACTTCTAAAAGGAGTTTGTTGTAGAAAACAAATTTCATTCCAATTCCAAATAATACTTGCTGGATCAATTCAAAATCGTCAATTTTATTCCATTTAATTTTAAACGTTTCTTTATCGTGTTGTAAAACCAACCTCGTTGGAAATTTCCGCCATAAAAAAAACGGAGATATCTCCTTTCTCTACCTTGAAAATTCATAGAGTTCTAGATATCGATGAAAGTTAGAAACGAAGTTTGGTATGAAAATTTGTGTAACACGATCCCCTTCATTTTCGAGTGTAGTATGGAAAATAATGCAGCACTTGATCGCGCAGTTTTCACGCTGCCGGAGCACTCGCTGAAATTTTTATGGGGTAAGGATACCCTTGAAAGATCCCTTGTATGTGAACTGAATGCCAATCAGGTCACCTTCTTTGAAGAAGTTTAGTAGACTTACTTTTGTAACATTCGCGTTAACTTTTGAACACCTGTGTGCTGTAACTTTGCAAAGGTGAATAAATTGCAAAATAGTTTTGTTGAAGAAGACACCTGCATCATTTCGCGAATAGTTAGCTAGCTAAAACCTTAACTACGCTACACGAGAACTTGTGAACTTGTACCTTGAAGTGAACTGGAAATTGAGCTTAATTTAAAATTTTCTCTGTTCTGAATTGGAAGTTTCAGATTACCTCAGGCAAAAATTCCAATATTTTTTCTTCATAGAAAAATCTTCCGAGTATACAGGATCATTCTTCCATAACCTCATTCAAAATTATACGGAGACCTACAAAATATATTTACATGAAATATATTTGCCATTAGTGTGTTGGTTGAACGAAGGTTTAACTCAACATGAAGTTGCTTATCGTCTATGGGTCTAGTCTATCAGAATATAGTTTGTAGACCGTGGAATCGCTATCTAGTACTAGTCAAAGTGCTGTATACAAGGTGAGTTTTTGACTCGTACGAATATTTCAACCGTAGATTCTTGAGGTTAAAAGAAACACTCTTTTTATTTATCATTTTTTCTTAATTAGCTTGGTTTAAAAGATATACAAGGTTGAAAAACCTTGAAAAAATTTTATTTTTAGTTTTCACATTTCATTTCATTTTATCGAATGAAATGTATTTCGGAACATATAGTTTTTCATTCATTTGATGAATCTTTTTCGAACACAAGATAGCTCCCACGTCTTCCAGTTTTCTCATTATGACCAAAAAATTAAACACCCAACTCTTTAAACTAAGTTGGACACCATCTAATGAATATTCGTGAATATTTGAATGTTTTGTAAAAAAACTGTATTTTCTCGTATAATACGCCGTTTTAGAGTTATTTGATGTTCAAAAATAGAAAATATCTGTGAAATTCGTGTAGTGTCATAGATTCAGCTTGTTATTCTGAAGGAAATTTTTTTTTTCCAGGGGTGGCACAGCTCATTTAGAAAGTTCAAAATGGCCATATATTTTCATCAGGCCCCGAATTAAAAAAAAAGGTATAGGAAAAAAGTGTTTCTTCCTCGATTTCTTTTGACCTCAAGAATCTACTGTTATAATATTTGTCGAGTCAAAGACTCACACCTTTACAAGTTATACAGGGTGTCTGTGAACAAATGCGTAGGACTTGGGGAAATGATTCCTCGATGAAAATAAGCAGGGGTAGTTACTATAATTTTTTTTCGAAATCGACCTCTCAAGGAACAGCCCTTGGAAGGCGATGTTGAGTTGACAGTTTTTAATTTTTTTACGGTTTCTAAAACACACTGAGTCATGAAACTATACATTATATGAAGCATTAAGTAGATATTACTCACACAAATTTTTTAGATCTCATAACTTTATTAGTAGGAGTTGAAAATAAAAACCCCTTCAAAAATTGCTCTCATAACAGATTACTGAAAAATAAAAATTTTCTTATGGTTTCCCATTCAATTCTGGAGAAAAAAGGTCTCCTGCATAATTTCGATACAGTCGATACTTTTCTCGAAATAAATAAAAACTTACAAGCAGTATTATATGAAGGTGTATGAGGCAGAGAGTTGATGCATGTATTTTAGCGGTATGTAGTAATTCTATGGAACATTCATACGATGAAATGGAGTAAACAGTGATCAAAACTACTTGTTTTTATTTATTCCGGAAAAATATCGTCTGTATCAAAATTTTCCAACAAACTTTTTTCCCCAGAATTGAATAGAAAACAATAAGAGCATTTTGTTTTTCGAAAATCTTCCCCACGAAAACAATTTTTAACGAAATAGCATAAGGAGTTGTTATTTTCAACCCCTAATAATAAAGTTATGAGATCTAAAACAATTGTGTGAGTAACATCCCGTAAAAAAATTGAAAACTCTCAACAACAGCATTCCAAAGGCTGTATCTTGGAAGGGAGGTCGATTTCGAAAAAAATTTATAGAAACTACCCCTGCTTATTTCCATCGAGGAATCATCTCTCTAAGTCCTTCGCATTTGTTTATAGAAACCCTGCATAAATATATCGAAATATAGGTTATTCTGACTCACTTCTGTTTCCCCTATTCACCATGAGCTTTCGCCTATTTACCAATGAATCACCCTGTAGATGATTGGAATTTAGTGGTTCTGGGCAAAGGAATAGATAGAGTTTCAGGATACCTGGTAATAAATAATCTAAAATCAAGGCAACAAAAGAAATCGAAAATCCAATGGAGCTCTTGGTAATTTTCTTCTTCAATATTCACTTCGTGTTTGGTTGATATTGATTATTTGGGTCGAAAAAATCCCAGCCTTAATTTTCTTTCCTCCAAATTCACACCCAAAAGAAAACTCCCTCCTGTTGCACCCCCTGACAGATTCAGGGGTAAGGGGGATTGATGACGTCCCGCTTAAATTCAGCGACAAGCTTGCATTATAGATGTAGGACGGCGCGGCGTCTTGTGGGGGGTGAATTTCTCGCCTTACTCATATTAAAAGTGGTGCTGCGGCGACAGGGACCACATATGACTCCCGTATTATTTCGCTGAAATTCCTCAATTATTTAGGGAGGTGTTTTTCCAGCGAATAATATAAATTCAAAACCGCGTGGCGCGATGCATAATTCAGGTTGCGGGGTGGGTACAGGGGGATGGACGCATTATTTTTTGATATGTATGAGAAAGTGCCCGTTTTAGGATGGAATACCGAATGAGAGGGATGACGTGAATATGGATGGTTGGAATTTAGTCGAAGGGACTGAAACACACAACGTAACTTAGATGGTATCAACCAGTATTTTAGGAAAACATTTGTCTTAGTAAGGAAATCCACTTGAACCTGAAATGTTTCCACCATGATCACTACTATCATAAATGTGAATATCTGCTGTATGTTTGTTGGTCCTTACGTAACTCCCGAACCAGATGTGATTTTGATAGTAATTCTTCACTGTAGTGTAAAGAATTCATCCAATCATGTTTTCGTGAAATATTCATTTCAGTATGAAAGCTCAGTCGTGATTGAGCCTGAGAAGAAAATTAAATAATTACAATTTTGTAAAGCTCGAAGAATGTACGGTTTCTAACTTTCGAGGATAATCCACATAACCAGTTTTGATATTGTGAATTAAATTCAAATGAATGGTCCATTTGACGAGTTTTTTTTTATCTTGATACAGGGTGTCGCGGAAGTAACTGTACTTACTCTTAACGGAGATTGAGTGGAACTAGCTGACTACGGATTGACTATAAAAAAATAATTTCTGGCTTTGCACCGAAGGCAACAGGAAAATTTGCGAAATTCAGGGATATACTGAGGCCATCATCAAAGCCCAATTTGTCGACGGAATCTATTGAAACTTGTGAGATCAATTCCAGGGCCGGACTCATAAATCCTCATATAAAGTGTTCAGGATAAAACATCACATTGCATTTCAAATAATTTTCTCACTTTTCAGCAAGAATCAGGTTTTAATACGTGGTATCACTGAGTTGTCAATCAACAAACACAGTTGTCAATGAACAAACACAAATGAAACACTGGAATGCAGTGTTGAGTAATAAAAATGAGATGGAATGAATTCTTTATTTAGGAATATAGGGATTCAGTCAACATAATTCAAGAGTTATTAGAAATAAGAACCATTACCCTTGACGAATTTTTATATTTGATACTTATAGCCTTCCGAATCATAACGCCATAATTTTTCAATTTATCGCAACAGTTGATTATTCTGTTCATCAACTGTTCTCTTGACCGGATATCTTCAAGATAAACCATATTCTCTAATTTGCCCCATAAGATATAATCTATTGGGTTAATATCTGGAGTTCGAGGAAGCCATGAAACAGGTCCTCCTGGACCTATTCATCTATTTGGATAGGTATTGTCAAGATAATTCCTCAGTTCCAAGCCAAAATGGGGTCCAGATCCATCATGTTGAAAATATATTCCTCTTATATTTGTGCCTTTGTAGCATGCCGGGTAAAATATTTCGCCCCTTATTGTTGTTTCACTAATGAATTACTTCATGTTTTAGCTAATTATTGTCATCTTCTACACCTTTATTGAGTTTTTCAAGAAGATTCCTACGTTTCATATTTATTCACGACTTCTTCAAGATATCTCAATTGTGTTTATGTGAATGAATTACGTTTTTCGAATTTTGGCCAATTTCAAGAATTCATAAAATGAGATTTTCAGACGGGACAACTTTGAGAAGTATCACGTAATGAAGCTTAATTTAGGTTCTTTTTCAAAATCGAAACAATTATTCGAAATACAAAGTGATATTTTTACCCTGAACACCTTAAATGAGGATTAATGACTTCGGCATTGGAATATTGAACTGATTTGATCTCAGCATGTGTCAATAACCTCACAAGTTTCAACAAATTTCGTCGATAATTTTGGCTTTGATGATAGTCTCAGTAGATTTTTTATAGTCAATCGGTACTCAGCTGGTCCTACTTTATCTTTGATAAGTGTATATAGGGTGAGTATTTGACTCCTACAAGTATTTTAACAGTAGATTCTTGAGGTCAAAAGAAGCATTTTTCCCCTTACCATTTTTCACGAATCGGCTCGGTTTAAAAGATACAGGCTGTTGAAATATCATAAAAAATGTTACTTTTAGTTCTATCTGACAAACGGTTTAATCGAATAATTATTTCATGAATGTTTTTCGAACACAAGAAATCACCCACATCTTCCAGTTTTCTCATTATGACCGCTACGTACCGTAAAAATACGAAAAATTCAAAGAACCAACTCTTGAAACTAAGTTGAACGCCATCTTATGAATATTTGAACGTTTTGTAAAATAAAATGAGTAAACATATTTTCTCATACAATGCGCCGTTTTCGAGTAATTTGATGTTGAATAATCTCTGTGAAATTCGAAAAATTGGGTACTTTTGCTGGATACAACTCTATTTAAAAGATCCACAGATGTGTAGTGTCATAGATTCAGCTAGTTATTCTGAAGGTAATTTTGTTTTTTCAAGGTTGACACAGCTCAATATGGAAACTTAAAATGGCTGTATCTTTTTATCAGGGCCGAAGAGGAAAAAATGGCATACGAAAAAAGTGTTTCTTTTGACCTCAAGAATCTGCTATTAAAACAATATGTTAAAATAATATTTGTACGAGTCAAAGACTCACCCTGTAAACAGTTACTCCCGGGACTCCTAGTGTATAAAAAACCGTTATTTATGAAAAACATATAATTTAGGATAATTGTTGATTTGGTCCTCATAATAACATTCAGCCTACTTGTCACGTGGTGACAGTGAAGTTATACTTGTTACATGATACGTGTTATTTGATAAATAACACATAAATCCACACTAAATATCAATTACACCGGTACTAGTGAATTTTCTATAAGCCTGTAAACCGAGGGTTAACTAACTTATAAAAAACTTGTGTGTTTTAACATTTCATTGACGGTTATTTGACCATCTTCCTATCAGAACTTCATAAGCAATTCCACGAAACTTCAGTTGTCAGAATGGGCTCACTTATCCTCGACTTATGCATCAAAAGAGAAGCGTCATGAAAACATATTCCCTTCTTTGCTTCCCGAGGAAGTTGCGGGTTAACCAGAACCGGGAACGGAAAGGCAGATAAAAAATTACGTGAATACAAACAGCCGCTCCGCTCAAAACCCCCATAAGTCAGGGGGTCATTAACGGTGCCCTTCCCCCACGTCGAGCACTTTTCCGGAGAAAAATTAAGTGATTAACGATCGCATCAAAGTTCGCAAAGTCGTCAGTTTAAGCGACTTTATCGAACAAATTTGAACACGCATTTTGCGCCGGCCGAACCGTCGTCGACGGGATGAAATTTTATACCGCTTTCCGAATAATGAATTCTAAATCAGCCTTCGGTACTCCGACACCGGCTGTAAAAAAGTTTAATTAGACTACAATAGACCGAAGTTTTTCAATTTGCATATTAGGGGTTTATTTTACATGTAATTGAATTGCGGTATCGGAAATTGGCGGTTCGGGATTTCGGCCCGAATCTTTACGCTTGATTCAACTGAAACTGATGTTTTATGAAGATTGACCCGGGATTTTGTACTTTTCGTGTTGGCCAGAAGTGTAATCCCTAAGTCCCTGCAAAGAAGGTCGTTCGATCTTAGACCAACTTGCCAATATCGTTGCCCTGAATGACATCACTTGTGGGCAAGCAGAATTCATCACTGGAAGAGCACAATGATGTCATGAATTTTTTCAGCTTATCATTTAGTACAGGGTGGGCAAAATTTGATGCATTGGTCGCATTCAGCGGACGAAACAGTTGCGCAACTGTTACCAAACGCTAGCGTAAACGTTCGGTGACATATGCGCTACATTCTCAACACGTTCTGGAGCGGACGCCACTTTTGGGAGCGGATTTGATTTGTGCTAGGTAGCGGTAGCGGAAAGGAGCGAAAGTTGGACTTGAACTGAGTAGGTAGTTGTTATTTAGTGTGGAAGATGCACGAGCTTGAGTTTGTTGAGGAAAATGAAATGAAAATTGATGGAAGGTAATAAAGAAGGATGTTAAATAAGTTATAGGAAATATACTAGAGCAACAAAGTAATTCGTCAGAATTCTAGGTTATGTTTTTCACAAAAAAAAACTGACTTAACCAGCACAAGGTTAACGAAACTTAGAAAATCCGTTTGTTTACGTCTTTCCTACAGACTTCTCAACTAATCAGCTGATAGTGACAGCTCGTTGGACTGCCTTATCCTATCTCGGCTTGCCAGCGAACGTTCAACATGTTCCCGACCGCTACCGCTACCGATGGGTAGCAGAAGCGTTTTGCGCTCCGTCCGCTGAATGCGACCATTGAATGGCAGCGGGTTTTCTGAATTTGTGCCTCCATTTCGTCAAGTTTAAGTGATATCGAAAAACAAATGTTACATTCTAAAGACTTTTTTGTAGAATGCAGTGGCGTAGTCAAATTTTTCTTTCAGTGTGCTACCAGTGATATTTTGGTATCTCTAATTTTTCAAATATGATCCCTATATTACTTTTACATTCTCCAGTGCCATATTCTTTTCTGATTCAGAATATGTAAGATGAGTCTTTGACTTGTACAAATATTTTAACAGTATATTGTTGAGATCGGAACAACCTTTTTTACCAAATCAGCTCTGTTTAAAAGATACAGGGTGTATCTTTGTGAACAAATTGTATTTTCAGTTCTTTCTCATAAACGTTTTTATCGATGAATCTCGAAAAATAGTTTTTCATTTATTTGATTAATCTTTTTCGAACAAGATATCACCCACGTCTTTCAGTTTTTTCATTATGACCACAATTACCATAAAAATACCAAAAATTCAAAGAGCCTAACCCTTGAAACTAAGTTGGACGATATCTAATTAATATTTGAACGTTTTGAATAATGAAAGTATTCTTCATATTTTCTCGTATAATGCTCTGTTTTCGAGTAAATTGATGTTCAAAAATTAAAAAATATCTGTGAATTCTGAAAAATTGGGTACTTTGGCTGGATACAACTCTGCTTGAAAGATCCACAGATGTGTAGTGTCACAGATTTAGCTATCCCAGGTGACCATAACTCGTAACAGTCATGAAGCAGAAATGTATTTTGTGTTCCTTGTTTTTTAACAGTTATACCACACTAAAGCCGGGTCCAGACTATGTAACAAAACAGGTTATATAGCAAAGTTATATAACTTGTTAGAGAAATTCAAGTGAAAAAAAAAAGTTATATAACACAATGTTATACAACATTTTTCTTGCTATATAGCAAATTTTATGTTATCCGTTGGGTGTCGGTAAAGATCAAAGAAAGTAATATAACTTAACTTGTCCACACTTGTGTTATTAAACATTTAATGCAGCGCCAATCTTTTTTTTACTTGTATTGCATCTCGAAATGTCGTGTCTTTTTTGCCTATTTTATGGCCGATTTGATTTATCAGGTATTCGAAATCAGAACTTGTCATCCTTAGGAAATTTTTGAAACTACCATCACATTTAATGTCCCCAAACAAAGTTGTATAACACATTTGTTGTATAACTTTGTTAATAAAATGTTTTGTTACATAGTCTGGACCCGGCTTAAGAGTACAAATACAGAGCGCTTATGTAGCAGCTATGGTCCTATGTCCGCCTCAAACAAGGAACACATCTCCTTTCTGAAAGGAGCATAAATAGTTCAATCTACCTTCATCTGTTATGTTAATTATGTTTCATGTGATATTGAGAACGCTTCAACAAAAAGATGAAAAATTATGAAAATAGTATAAACTATTGCAATAATATTGAACTCGAATTTTGATTTTTCAAATAGTCTGTGTTTATCAGTCATTTTTGAAAATAAAATTCAAAAACATCTCACATCAGTTCGGTGAAGTATGTGAACGAATGACCTCAAGTTCGAAAACAGTAAATTTCATATTACAAAATTGATGTCGAAACATTAGTGCCCCTAGAAAGAATGAATTACATCATCGCAAACTGCTGGGTTCATGATTACTGTTCTCCAAGAAAGATTGGGACAGGTCTTTCTGGTCTTTGCACTTTCATGCAATCCATAAAAAGATTAATCAACAGTTCACTAATCTTTTGGCTTAGGTCAAAAAGTTTTTAGAAGAGTTGTGCAATGTTATGCGTTGTGAGAATGAGAAGAAAACTATATGCATATTGCATATTCCTGAAGAAAATTCGAAATATATATGATTTATTCATTTATTTTTACATATGAGGTACATGCAACACGTGAGGAAATAATCTATATCGAAATCTACACCAAACGGGACATTATTCGTTCAAATATAATCTTTATATGCTGAATATAATGAAAACATGGCCTATTATGTTGCACAGGACTGCTTTGAAAATATGAGAAATGATTTATTGACCTACAGTTCGATATCCATAGCACTTTCTTGTCATTAATTCACCATTTCACTGGAAAATCACTATGACACAAATAACTAATTGAAAGTTCAATATCTGCACTTCACTTTCAGTAATCCACTATTCAACTGACAAAACGTCTAAATGATATTGAATAGGCACCTACATATCAAAACGCAAGTACCTATAGCATTTCTCACAATCCTCCATATTTGTTTACGTTTCACAGAGCCCTCGGCGGAGTTAAAACGCTTATGGTGTCATGCTCTGTTCATGATCTCAAAATGATACATGGCAAATAAAGAACAATGTTACAAATATGTTACGTGGATATCTTGGAGCGGGTACATGAAATTTACAAAATGTGGATATAATTTAAATACAGCACAGGTACATCCCAAATATCGTATCAGACACGTAATGGTTACAGAAAAGTAACACATAACAAAGTTTCCTATAAGCTCTCCCAAGAAAACATAACAGATATATAACTGGTCACCTGTGAGATAATCTTTAGGTAATTTTGTTTTTCCAAGGGTGGCACAGCTCATTATGAAAATTAAAAATGGCTATATCTTTTTATCAGGGCCTAATTGGAAAAAATGGTATAGGAAAAAAGTATTTCTTTTGACGTCGAGCATCTACTGTTTAAATATTTGTACGAGTCAAAGACTCACCCTGTATATTATCAATCGTGTTTCTTATTGTTCTTTCATTAAAAAAACTCAAAGACTAGCCGGTCATAGTGGCAAGTTATTTTCGTTGATAATATGATAATAAACTTTATGCTTCTTCATAACTACTTAATTTTTACCTATACTAGTACTAGCAGAGCGGATTTATTTCGAAGTTGCTTGAAAAGGCTGTGGTATTAGTACCGATTTAGATTATCTACTACTTTAAAAGGCTTCGGAACATATCAATTTGAATCCAGGTAGATAATAACGAGGTTTATTCTTCGAAATGAAAAAAGGTTGTTACAATATTTATATCTGAATAAAACCCAAAGAAATCCACTGAAGGCCAAGCCTGTGTGTGGAGACGAAATATAGAAGCATAAAGTTAATTACCATATCATCAATGAAAATGACCTGCCAACTAGTTTTTGAGCATTTTTTATTAGAAGAACATTTAGGAACACGACTTATATTATACATATAATGAATATAGACTCAATTGCGTTTCTCTGAAACAATAGAGGGTATCTTTATTAACAATATCAAAACTCACAATATAACAAACCTGAAACAATAGAGGAAACAACATTTAAAGCCTCTAATTCAATCTTCTGAAACTATTTATTATGACGCTTCGAAAAACTTCGGCCATTCCAGGTAACACGAATATAATATTGAAGAAAAGCTTCACAATTATAACGCTTTTCTTTACATACATTATGTCGAAAAGTGGACATCCAGATTTGTACGAACAAAATTTTCTTGTAGTACCTATAACCTGCCGATTGAACTATCAATCAACAACCAATGAATGTTAAAAAGTTGGCCAAAATCATTAATCAAGATTGTTTAATCTTGAAATATAATACTTAAATTGTTTTTGTTTTCAGGTTAGTTTCACCAAATTGCCCTAGTTTCCCAAAAGGGAGAGAGATTACAAAACAAAGAGGAAAAACAAAATTCGTGATTGACAAAAGAAAAAGGTAGGAAACAATTGTACAATATGGAATATGGCCTATCCAAATTCTTTTAACAGAAAAGGTTCAAAAAGATCTGACAATTCGGCAAAATATGCTTATAGAGTTGGATTGAGAAGCCAAACCTTTTTCTTATTATCTGTACTCCAACAAATACAACATTTCGAATGGAACAAAATGTATCAATGAACTATTCTGATAAAAGTTCTGAGTAATGAATATCACTTGGAAAGTTCTACTCGAATCTTGCATCTGGGCTCTTCTGAGATTAATAAATTTATGTCTTCATTCGCTTCCTAACGCTCAATCTCAGTCATATCTCGATAAAAAATAAACTCTAAAGATAATAGTCATTTTTCGATAATTGTAATGGTTGTTGGTCGTCTACCTTATAACTCGGGACGATAACAAATAAAATTCCCTCATATCATACCTACAGCCATCTTGAAACTTCATCGAATTACTCTCGTGACATCGCCGAGAGCCACTTCAAAATGCAGTTAAAAATTTTATTCGCCACTTTCTCGGAAGTTGTGCGAACTGTAAATCGAAAAGCGTCAGAATGCGCCGTGGCGTATCATCTTCTTTTGCGGCGTTAAACTTACGAATTCAATTTCACGTTTCCCCGAAGTGACATCGGGACTTCCAACAATTTCCATTGCTGATCGGTATCAAAAGTTTGTCTGCCTATCTAGCAGGAACTCGACGGCGTAGCTCGACGTTTGCGGTCTTTTTTCGCGGTAGAAAACGGAAAATGTGAAATTGTCGTGGTCATTTGAACTTTTCAGGATCTGCTAATGACAGAATCTTTCACTCAAAGGAAAAACAAGAAGGAGTGTGCATAAAAAATATGCGAAGGACGTCAGATAGCACATAAACAAAGATATTTCGTTTCGTTTTCGAATTACAGAGGAATGCAATTGATGTCATTTCGTCTCTCCCTTACTGTAAAAAAATTGTAGTTCGTGTACCTATATAATTTCGCCATCTCTACTGGCCCAACCTGAGGAAGACATCAAAATGAATAGCCTCTTTACATTTGGAATTCCACAGTCCTCCAATACCTCAAAATGCATGGGGCTATTTCAGTGCCTTCCAGCCCATACACCAGTAGTTGGCTAGGATTTTCTAGAACCAATCTGAGATCTATCATGGCAGTTTTCACATTGTAGACTCAAAGCCTATCCTAAAAAACTTAGCATCGTCAATGACCCGCCCTGCAGACTCTGCTTAGAGGAGGACGAAACGATTGAGCATATCCTCTGCGACTGCCCGGCGGCAGACAGGGTCAGACTTGGAGTATTTGTTTCTCCGAAGATGATCCTAGAGGAACTCAAGAATCACTCTCCCTCCGACATCATCTCCTTCTTGAGTAGGATGTGACTGGAGGGAGAGATCTAGCTCTACGAGCTTGCCTGTGTGCTACAATAGACCGCTTGGTCGCAGTGGCAGGTTTGGTTTATCCGTCCAACACACCCAGCAATCAGTAAATCAGTAATACCTCATAATGCAATATTATAAGAGCTTGTGTTGAGTTCATTTTTGGTTGAAAGAAGAAATTTGTATCTCTCACATGTATACATAATACTCCTATAAAAGAACGGGTTGCTTTAAGAACTAAAATAATAATACACGTACAAGTATCTAGGTATGAAACAGGCAAGAAAAATCAATCAGAGCGAGATGAAGAAAGAATAAACGGAGGAGTTCACCCGAATATTGAGTTGGATAATGAGAACTGGTCTCAACAGCAAGAATCTGATCAAAGCGATTAATAGCTACGCTTGCTCAGCACTGAGCTACTCATTCGGTATCATCTCTTGGACCACCACCGATTTAGCAGCCTTACAGAGAAAAATGAGGACGATGCTGACAAAACAGGATAAACATCACCCCAAAAGCTCAATAGAACGGATAAAACTGGCACGACACCTTGGGGTAGAGGAATTATTGATTTCTCCAACCGTATGTTTCAGGAAATTGAAAGAATTCGAAAATATTTCCTGAGCAAGGCTGCTTCGTCAGAACTCCATCGAGTAGTTTGTGTTGCTGATAGTTCTACTCCGTTGAAGCTACAACAGGACCACTTGGAAACCGTCGAACACTCTGCAGAAAGTAAAATGCAGAAACTAATTGGCAAACCTTCGCATGGAAGGCACCAGAACGAGGTCAACTATGATTACGTCGATATACCTGCGTCGAACTACTGGTTGACTTCCGGAAAATTGTCAGGGACAGAGGGCTTCATCCTCGCCATCCAAGATCAGGTGATTCCAACAAAGAACTACATGAAATATATCGCCAAGGATGCCTCAGTGGCGGACGATAGCTGTCGTTATGGCTGTGCGACACATGAACTATCTATAATAGCATATTACCGGGGGATGTCCGAAGTTCAATAATAGACATGATGCTGTTGCCAAGATTTTACACCAAGATTAGGCAGTAAAATACCAACTTCTAAGATCAAAAAAGGTCACCTATTACAATTACCATCCTGATGGTGTATTGGAAAATGATCAACACAAGCTCTACTGGGACGGGCACGGTTCTCACAGACCGGAAAATAACTCCCACCTGACCTCATATTGCTGAATAAGGATGAGAACAGAGTATCATTCATCAACGTGGCGATTCCAAATAATAACAATTTTCTAGATAGGCACCCTGAAAAATTAAAAATACAGAGATCTCGAGGAACAAACCAGGAGACAGTGGAAGTCGAAAGATATCAAGATACTTTGGCGGAATCTCGGGCTGAATACAACTCTGTTTAAAAGACCTTCAGATATGTAGTGTCACAGATTTTGTTTTTCCAGGGGTGGCACAACTCATTATAAAAAGTTAAAATGGCTATATCTTTTTATCAGGGCCAAATCGGAAAAAATGGTATGGGAAAAAAGTGTTTCTTTTGAACTCAAGAATCTACTGTTGAAATATTCGTACGAGTCAAAGCCGTACCTTATATACATAGTGTTCCCTCACTTCAGGTATTATAGCCTGGAAAATCTAATCTTATTTTTTTTCCTTCTCTCTCACATTTCAAGATGGAAATGGGAAAACAAGGAGAGTTATATCTTTCGTCTCGAATCTTGCATCCCAGCCGAAATGTTTGAGAGCTATAGCTCTCACTTAGAACCTTCAACATCAGTCGGATATGTCAGCAACACTACGACGTTTTCGAGACATAAAATGGAATGAGATCCGCTTCCTTTATTATCTCAACAATTCCGGAATTCACAACTGACGATCTCTACTCGGATGTAAGTTCTCATCAGGTATGTCGTATTAATCGTTGAACATCTCAAACACAGCGGAAAATAGCTCGGGGGATGATATTTGTGCAAGTCGGAATTACATTGCAATGCTGTGAGCCATCTGTGTCGCCTAATCTTTGTAATGAACGTTTAGGTTCCCTCCACATGAAGAAGAAAATGTATGCAATTTTGACCCAAGGCAAATATAGACGTTTGTCCCTCATGCGAAGACATGCAGTTACATAGGGCGAAGCACTCTGAGTGCTACAACGAAAATGCACTTAGAATTGCATTGCAAATACGTACTCATACTTTAAGCCCGTTTGTAACAGCCGAGAATTCCCTAGAAAATTTACTCGAAATTTCATGCGCCGTGAATTATGTACCGTTACATTCGCACTTTCGGTAGAATTCTCTGTTCAGTTGCGTACAAAATAATCTCTGCCGTTTTCTTGCGAGAATTTTGTAGAGAATTCTCCAGAGAATTCTCGGCTCTTGCAAACGGGCTTTACGAAATAGAAGCACCAGTACGAAGAGCAGTGTTGGTGTTTTTACTTATAACTTAAGGACAATAAAAAATAGACGGATGCGGTTTTGGCCACTAACAATCTTTTGAAAAGGTCGGAAATGTGTCATCCATTTTTCCCTAGCTCCTACGGTTACAGAACTGCCATTCAATCATGTCGAATTTTGCCCACCCTGTACTGAATTCACTGAATATACCTATGAACGATAAGTGGATGATTATTTGATTTTGTTTCTTGTGGATTAGCTCCGCAGGACTAGAGATTTAAGTGGGAAATACAAGAAGTATCTTTCCCATTGTCGATGTAGGTACAGAGTGTCACAATCAAAATGAAACAGAAGACGTTTTTGGCGGAAAAATACAAATAAGAAGAATCGTTAGGAGAGATCCATTATTATACTCTAAAAAGGAAATGTTTCGATATTTAACCGTGTCAAAAAAAATCGAGATTCCACAATGAAATAAGACACATAATATGTATGGTTCAAAATTTTTTGTGTAGCCTTCAAATCAGGCTCTTTTCGAATTTACGTACATAAGCAAACGACTAATCCGATCATTGATAGTTATTTAATCAACTAGTACGTTAATCAATGAAAGCGATCAATGATATTATTTATATTGAACTAACTAAACCTAACCATGCTGTAATGTGGTTTTAGCATTCATTATTATGCGATTATACAAAAGGAATAGCATGCATTTCAAGTGGTCAAGTTAATGTTATTTTGTTATTGATTTTCAATGCTTCTCTGAGTTATTTTGTACTTGTTACATTTGAAAATTATCGTTGAAATTATCTGCTTTCGGTATAATATGTTAGCGAGTGTTAGTATGTTATTGATATTATATGATGTTTTCTTGATTTGAAAGTTCTTCCTGCGAGCATTCCTATTTGTGTCCTGACCAGTGGTGCTTTATCAACTAGTTAACTTATTGCTCTCATGTCATACTACAATGCAAACATAAAAATGTCTATTTAGAATCACATTTTTTTTTTATTTGACAGTCTCTTCTTACAATAATAATAGATGTGATTTCATCTTTGTTATTTATATTTTATTTTCCGCTTCCATATTTTTTCATTCTTTTTGTGAGGAATATCGAAACTTCTATTATTTCAAGTGAGTTTAGCAACTTTCCCAGTTTTTCTGCTCTCATAACGTAAAAATATTAAATTTTGATCTGTCATTCCGGAGTGAAGAATGAGTTCTTTTAGGAAATTCTCTTCCGTGAGGTGCTTTCTTATTGGTGTGATGATGATGTGGCTCCAAATAAGTTGTGTTAAATGTATATACAGGGTGTGGCGTTATGAATGGATAATATGGAGCCTTCGGGTAGAGGACTCTATGGCTGTTTAAAAGAATATGTTTTACGTTTAGTAGAAGGGCCTTGGTTTTCGAGATATTGGAGACTTTCGAAAATTCAAGAGAATTACAACCTTCGCCACTAGTTTTGCAGGCAAGACTCCAAATGAAGGAATTTTTTCAAACTGTTTTTTGGATAGTATTCCTGGACAGGTGATCTATCTAATGTAGTTCATTATTTTTGAGCCGCATGAATAGTTCTTCATGAAAAAAGATCTATCTCAACTTTTTTGTTTTGCTTTTTTTTTTTCTAAGTTCAACCTAGGGCGGTGTGAAAAATAATACGGTTAACTGAGAGCCAATGCAAGAAAAAACATGCCCGTTTCATTGAGATTCCGAAATGGTGTAACACTCTGTATTTTCAGCATTTAATACAAAACAAATTCCTATTGCAATCAGTTGAGGCCTAGTTTAATGTAAACACTGTTTCTAATATTTTTAGCAGCTAAAATGAGAAATGCAAGTAGAATAAAGCAATCATCTATAAGAAGGTATAGAGCATGTACTGAAGTTCTCTCTTAGAGCATCTTTTGTGAAATTTAATTCAAGGAAACGATACTCATTTTGAAATTGTTGATATGTAATGAAGATATGATTCATTAGAAAGTGGAGGCTATAGAGCATGTATCAGAACTCATGGTGGCCAATTTGAACATCATTTGTGAAACTTTATTCAATGAAACGATATTTTAAAATTGTTATTTTTTCTCGTTTTCTTTCATTATTGAACCCCAACGTTGTGAAATCAATATTTTCCAGTTGATTTCAAGTTATGAATTCAATTTCAGCATTTTTGTAAGAAAAGTCTTGACTCAATGTAATATAAATTAATTTTTAGCTTTTTTCTTAATTACGAAAGTGCTAAAATTCAATTCATTACATACTTGAAATTCGATCAAAAACAATTAAATTTATAACTATAGGGCTTCATAATGAAAGAATACGAGAGAAAAAAACCAATTTTAAAATATCGTTTAAATGAATCGAGTTTTACAAAAAGTGTTCAAAGTGGGCATCAGGAGCTCTACTAGATGCTCTACAACTTCTTATGAATAATTGCTTCATTCTGCTTGCAAGTCTCATTTCAGTTGCTAAGAATTGAAGAAAAAGGCTTACATCCATCTCCTCCTTGACTCATTGTAATAGAAATTTATGCTGTATTTAATACTGGAAATAGAGTGAGTCTTGCTTTGGCATTCAGGTAACCATATTATTTTTCACCCCACGCTGGGTTGAACTTAGGAAAAAAAATAAGCAAAACGGAAAATTTGAGTTAGATCTTTTTTATGGAAAACTATTCATGCGCCCCAAAAATAATGATCTACATTCGATAGCGTATCTATCCAGGAATACTATCCAAAAAACAGTTTGAAAAAATTCCTTCATTTCGTGTCTTGCCTGAAAACGAGTGGCGAAGGGTGTGATTTTCTTTAATTTTCGAAAATCTCTAATATCTCGAAAACCAAGGGACTTTTACAAAACATAAAATATATTTTTCTGAACCGCCATAAGGTCCTCTACACGCAGGCACCATATTTTCCATCCATTACTCCACACCCTGTATATTATATCCTAAGTTCAATATTTACGGTTGAAAACGATCGAAATTCAAAGCTAGCGATAATGAAAACATGTGCATCTGAAATGCGGGAATGACATGTAATCACACTCAAAACTACAGGGTGTTATTCACCATGAAAAATCGCCTATTCTCATCTAAATACCGCGCTACATTTCAGTACCCGCGACTGTGTATCAAACACGAGACGACAGGCTCCTGACAAGTGAATCTAATAATGTTAGACTTTCCCTGTTTCCTAATAACAGCCAGAGTAACATCTGCTTTATCTCTATAACGAGGGAGGGAAATTAGTTCCGTGAAAATCAGATTCAATTCGAGACAGTGCCGGTACAATATAGAACCTTAATTAGATAAGGCCCTGCTTCGAAAATCCGCACGGAGAAGATATTCCGATGGAAAATTCACTGAATCGTTGAAATTTTATGGGAGAGCTGCAAATTTGGATACAAGGATGGGAAAGAGGAAGAGTTGTCAGGAAGATTTGAACTTCAAATTCGAATGAAAAAAAAATAGGAAAATACTGATGTGAAATCAGAAGCATTTGGATGCTTGCTCAAAGTTATAAATAGAGCGATCACTCATCCGGATATTGAACTAGACCAAGGCTGATCTGCTCCCGGAAAAAATTTTTCCCGATATGTACTTCAAAAAATACTACAAAAATACTGGTGTAGGTTTTTGCTGGAGAATCTCGCACCTATTAGGAAACACTCCTTCTGACGAAAACGATGTATTTTTTATGAAATATCTTTGGAACGTCACATTTTGAAATAATCAGTTCAACCGTTTCCCAAAAAAAAAAATATTTTAAGTACTTAAAAATGAAAAATAAAATGGATATTTGAAGTTTAAAGCGTTTCGTTTCTATTGCATAAGTTGGCAATATCGACTGAATATGCATTGAGAATAAAGGACAACAAATACGCTATTTTGATGAGATAGAAAAAGATGGCTGTCTATGAAGTCTGCGACGAACGAGAAAGGTCGTAAAATTTTATGGGATTTTTATAGCGGGTTGCTGTTGAGGCTCGCCGGTGAGTTCGCGCCTTATGATGGCTGTAAATTAACAGCTGTTATTTTATAAACAAGCCATTGTTCTTTTCATTGTCTTATAGGCGCTGTTGCCAAATCGTAAACTCGGAACCAAGCGATTTGAATTTTATTTCTGCAGAATTCTTCGAAAACCGATGAAGAACTTTAAAGCTTCTTCTAATTTGCCACGTTTTTATTGATTCACCTAATTAGTATGTCAACAATAGATTTCTTAGAACTAAAAGATTAAATTCAAATTCTTGATCTTGTTAGTTGACCTATTTCTGGTATGACAAAAGGTTTGGGGCTCGGTTGCTCTTCCTGGTTTGTACCAACATAATATGCTTGCTTTTTCCCTTGGGAAGCTCGTCAATGGGCTGGTCGGTGTCACCATTCAATTTTGGTCGAACCAAATTGAGGTTGAAGCTAATATCCAAATTATGTATGTCCAGAATCCACAAAAGTAATTTTAAGGCTATGCGAATTTAATCGATTCCAAAATAATGCCTCTACAGCTGAATTAATAAGCCAAACTGAAATATCAAACGAAATGACTTCAACAACTCGGCTGCAATTTACTATTTTGTGACTATGTCTGAACTCACGAAGTTCTCTAAGAATAATGGCGACTTTTAAATTTAAATTTATCGGAAAGCCAGGTTTCAGAAGTTACAAAAAAGATTAAAAAAAATTGATAGTGAAACTACAAAACTATAATAATACCCAGAATTAATTTTGAAGAAAACGAACCGGTTGACCAACAGTGACATCTACCCATGCATTGACGAACCTACCAATGTGAAAATTAAAAAATGAAATCTATAATGATTAAATTACAATTAGATGAAAACTTTAAAAAACTTAAATTACCATCAGATAATGAGAATTTAGACCTGAAAACAATATCCTGAACTTGAAATTCGTAAATAGAAAATAGAATTAATCTAATAACAATAATGTGAAATTTCAATTCTGAAGTGAACAACTTGATCGAATAAACCAACTGTAACAAATTCGACGAAAAATATTACCACAATCAATTTTTTTTTAATCGATAGAATCCACAATTTGTTGGAACTATTGAAAACTTCCTTCGGGTACTCTGGAACTCTACAAAAACTTTCTTTAGATTTTCAATGGCATCTGCCACGTTCCAGTTGCCTTATTATACAAAAAATCATAATTACCCTACGAAATAATACGATTAGTTGACATGACATGACAGTGTTCATTACAATTTTTTCCATTATGCCTGAGATCAGATTTGTGCAATATTATACAGGGTGAGTCTTTGATTCGTACAAATATTATAACAGTAGATTCTTGAGGTCAAAAGAAACACTCTTTTCCCCTACATTTTTTTCCGCATCGGCTCGGTATAAAAGAGAAAAAAGGTGAATAAAAAAGCTTTCATCGAAACTTGATGATGAATTAAGAAAAAAATAAATAATCATTGGTACATAACTTGTCCTTCAATTACACTGGGGGAATATCATCTCTGCGTCAAAAATCTTCTGCTGTTCTTGGTGGAGGATCACCTTCGTCGTTAGAAATTCTCAAATTAATAATAGCCAAATCTTGATTTTGACTGGAAGGGTCTTTCGACCACGTCCAATCATCCAAGTGATGATTCTTCAGTTGTTCGGGGAAAGCTTCCCCTTATTATGGGGAATCATCTCCTATAGATATACCAGTGCTTATTCAGTAGAAAATTGAAAAAATGTTCCGAGTAATTTGATGTTCAAAAATTGAAGAATATCTAGAAATTCGAAAAATTGGGTACTTAGACGGAATGCAAGTCTATTTATAATGTTCAAAGATGTGTAGTGTCATAGATTGAGCTAGTTATGCTGAAGGTAAATTTATTCTTCCAAATGTGGCACGACTCATCATGAAAATTTGAAATGGCTATATCTTTTTATCTGTGCCAAATCGTAAAGAACGGTAAGAGAAAAAAGCGTGTCTCTTGGCCTCAAGAATCTACTGTTCAAATATTTGTACGAGTCAAAGACCTGTATAATCCTTATATCTCTTTAGCTTTTTTTTTGCAATTTCGGCCTGCGGATATGTTATCATTTATTTTGTGGGGTGAGATAGAGGTCTTTATACCCTTCAGGTGAATGCTAATAGTTGTTTAACTTCCGTCAAGATGGGGTTCGAAGATGTATATTCAATATTTCCTTACAGTTCCCAACGAATTAGATCTACTTTGAAGTATCAAACTCATATTCTCCAGAGGAATAAATTCAAAAGCATCCTTATTTGTGAACAAAATATCTCCAGGGTATAACGTAACTTCAAAGTCCAAAGTTGTATGAATCTAGGAAAACTGGCAAATGACCATCAAACATCCTGACTAACTGAAAGATGCTGTATCGATTCAGGTCCAGCGAATGAATGGATCAACTCTTCTTAATGTTGGTTGGTTGCCCCTGACAGTCATTGAATAAGAAACCACGGTACGTCTTAACGGATCAAGATGAGCGTAAACAAACTCCCCTGCGTAAAGATCTTTCAGGAGAACGCAATTCTCTTAGTGGATTTCGGCTAATAAACCACGTCCGTTGTAAGTAATAAAAGCCACCCCCCACATATGCGGTCAGGCAAGAGGGCAACGTCCGAGGACCCCGGTTTTGTATCTTCGGGAGAAGTTGGCTAACGTAATAACCGATAATAACGTCCTGAAACCTTACGGGTTACGGGACCATCAAGGCGCAACAAATTATCACCTAATAATGGCGACGGTGGACGTCGTTATCTATCATTTTCATTACCGTCAGTTCACGCCCAACGAAATCTGAGCGGAATTCTTCACTATTCTCGTGATATCGGTCGGGGGTTGGAGCACTGGATCATGGTTATTAGGTTTTTATGGCTATTTGGATGAGATGAGGCCATTTGTCATCGAGTGGTCGTAATTCTGGGCCAGAAAATTGATTGGAACATTTTCTGTGATTCTGATGTATCCCGACAGACCGGACCTGCCAAGGAATTGGTCCTCCCAATTATTTAGAGAGCTCTTTTGGTTTTTTCATGTCTGTAGGCCGAGATAATGGATGAGCTTCATTGGGAATTCCAAACAAGAGATACGCCCCCTCTGGTAAATTTTTGTGAATAAAACAAACTTTTGTTTGTTCACATCGAGGAAAGAAGAATATTTTGGTGTTTCAATAAGAGTTTTCATAAAAAATATATCTTAATCTGTTGAAAATATCTTAATTTATCTTGGGAAAGGTTAGTGAAGTTTTCATAATTTGCGTCCTTGGGGCAAATCTTTGATTACGAATTTCTTGTGATGATGTCAGTTTTTACTTTTTTTCGCGATCAAATGAACGTTTAGTCGATGTTTAAGGACATATGTATCTGGTCCTTATAGCACGGTAAAGTTTTTGTACATTTCAAATTGGTTACAAAGAATAGAAGTTGAATAAACTAACCTGGGTATATAACATCAAAATGAAAGGATTTACACAAATACAAATTTGTTTCCTCCGCAGAGGACTTTTTCCACCTAATAAGTTGATATACATAAGAATTTCGATAACAGTCACACAAAATTCATTTAGAAAGTCATTCATGATCTCCAGTTCAACTTGGACAAATTTTCTTAGCATCAATGTTGCAATTTTAGCCATTGTTAATAATTGAGAAGGCAAGATATCATGATTGTGGCTCTCCGTATAATCATTTCCTTCTATTTTGATCGTGTAAAGAGCCAAGAAGTTCGCATTAAAAAAAATATTGCTCTGTTTTATCAGCTGATTCAGAACATGGTCGGACTACTTCGGTCATAAAATCTAATACTTCATGAAATTTATTGCACTAAAATTGATACTAATTAACACATTCGAATTCAGTTTCGACAACCAATCTTCAAAATTGAGAAGAAACAACTATAAACTGAGAAAAAAAAGGATATAATTGAAGAAAATCTCAAAAAATCCCTTTCGAAAATGTCAAAAAAACACCCTGTATATCAAAATTCCTCAAAATTTATTGGATATTCTAAAAAAGCAGAAAATCTTTTTTTTCTCGTACTCCTGTAAGCGATATCAATACTCAATAAACCAAGACAAATCTGAATATTCACATAACACAGTGAACAAAATTTCAAAAAAATTAAAAGTCATTCGGTATTTATTCATTTTAGCAATCTAATTGAATTTTTTTGTTCATAAACGTGAAACCCTACGAAAACAGGGGTCTGATATCTAATGAATGAATGTTATCATTTGAAGTGGTAAAATTGCGCGAAATTATCACAGCTTAAATCAAATACAAATCTTTTCCTTGTGTTTCAAGTTTGCGACCCAAAAAATATGGTCCTGATGAGAGGATCAAATTGAATTATGAAAATTACTTATTATATAATATGGTGTTTTATAAAATTTTGGTTTTTGTTGAAAAATTTAGATTCGAGTGGTTTATTGAGTATTGAAAAGGCATGAATCAGTACGAGAAAGGAGTTTCCTTCTTTTCTCGAATATCTTATCGAATAAAAGAAATTTCGTTAAACAGGGCTTTTTTATCCAATGTCATTTATCGCTATTCTTGTAGCCAGACCTAAAACAAATCACTTGCTATGTAAGTATAAACTAGTTGCTGTGTAGAATAAATTTCAAAATATACAGATATTTCAATAGTAAATTCTTGAGGTCAAAAGAAACACTTTTTCCCTATACCATTCTCTCCTATATCTATAGCCCTAATAAAAGTATATAGCCATTTAAAGTTTTCACAATTGGGTGTGCCACCCTTGGAAAAACAGTATTACCTTCAGAAAAACTAGCTAAATCTGTGAC
The DNA here is from genome assembly GCF_907165205.1 of Coccinella septempunctata. Lineage (NCBI taxonomy): Eukaryota > Metazoa > Arthropoda > Insecta > Coleoptera > Coccinellidae > Coccinella > Coccinella septempunctata. Next base: position 1,950,139 of record NC_058191.1, read on the forward strand.
ACTACACATCCGTCGGTCATAATTTTTCAAATATCACAGACTTTTTAATTTTTGAACATCAAATTACTCGAAAACGAGGAAATATAACGTTTGAATATTCATTAGATAGTGTCCTCTCAGCCTAAAGAGTTGTTTTCGTTGAATTTTTGTTATTTTTATGATACGTAATGGCCATACTGAGAAAACTGTAAGACGAGGGTGATATCTTGGGTTCGAAAAAGTTTCATCAAATAAATGAAAACCCATATTCCGGAATTCCTATCATTCGATAAAATCGGTTGTTGGATAGAACTTGAGGCAATATTTCTTATGATTTTTCAACAGCATGTAGATTTTAAAACGAGCCGATTCGGAAAAAATGGCAAAGGAACTCCAAGAATCTTATGTTAATTTGGCAAAATCTTTAAAAAACTTTGTATCCTGATTAAAAAGAGATATACACCCTTTAAATATAATCTCAGTGCCCTCTATCTACCCTCAGCTTACGCTTTAATTCATTTACCAATGAATCGCATTGTATACCAATTGTCTCAATATCACCACAGGTATCTGATGTACTCTCTATAGAAGACTGTGGTATTACCCTCACCCAGCTGTAATGTGAAATTGATTTCTCCTGTTTGATTTTGCATTTTCTGCTTTTTTGTATGCCTTTCATTCTGGCCGTTCGACTCATTTAAGAACTCGTTCCATTGCATACTTTATAACCATTTCTTAGATTGCGGAATTTCATTACAGCCATCAAAGGATCATTTCATCCCCGCCCCCCAAACTTCCTTCATACCTCATCCCGTCTAATAATAATTCCCAATGTTCTCACATCAGCTAAAACCCCGTCAAAGTTTGACGACTTCCATAAGAGCACCACGTGCCGAAAAAGGGGGCATTTCTCTTCGTTACCCCCCCGACACAGGTTTCATCGCGTCAACGGCGCGAAGGGTGCATAAAAATTTCGCGCCGTACGTGCCCGGCGTACAGACGCCGCCCGCGTTGCATTTTGAAGTTTGTCAATATCTCCCCGTCATGCCGAACAACACCCCCACATGAATTCGGGATGCTGTAAACGTCCGTTCAGATAGCGGAGCCAATGAATTTTTTTTCCATCTCGTATGGGATGCGGATGTGAGCTCGTATAAATGTTTGGCAAACGTCCGACTTCAATCTATCGGGATGAGTCGAGATATAGGACCCCCTCGGACTGGTCTTAGATGAGTCGTCCGTTTACTCACTGGATTTTACGTGTTTTTACGATGTCCTGGATGTTGTTGGGTGCGACCTAATGGGACTAGGAAATTCGGGAGTTTCATTGAGGAAGTTATATCGAAGATAAAGCTGAGTTGGCTCAAGCTCGATACACACAGTGTCTATATAATAAAGATGCGGAAAAATTGCAGAAGTCCTGAAAGGGTAGAAATACTTGTAGCATTTTTGAACTTTTGTAATTTTTGGTTGTATGCTACATACATACAATAGACTGATAAAACTAATTTCGCGCAAATCACTATACTCCATTCACATTTATTTTAGCAGTAGGTTGGCCATGAAATAATTTTCTCAAGTTTTTATAACTAGAACGGAGTAAGGTTGCCACTCTTGAAATGTTTTAATGTCGTAACGCCGTTGCAACAACTAATATCAATTTTTATTAGGAAAATGCGGAAAGTGATTGAAAAAGGAGACAGGTTTTCAGGAAGTGCTATTTAGAATGCAGGTCCGCACATTCAAATAGTTATACCCTGATATTCTAAAATCCACAGTACGTCAGACGGTAGCGAACATATTCAATGCAAGGGAATTTATATAATGTTTCATCTGAATCTAAACGACGTATATTTCAGTTGAATATTTCCACAATCAGAAAGATTGTGAATGAAGAGGATGACAAAGAATTTCATTCTATTGGGATACACAAAAAAGTGGTGACATTTGAGAATTTTATGTTTGAGTGAATTAATGCGAAAAGTTTACTACATAATTTTCGATGAATGTCATCGTAGAATAAGTTACCGAAAATTACCGGTGTGAACCTAGCAGACCGTTTCCAGCAGACCGTTCGACGGAAACACCCGAACGCGGTGACCAGTGGCGTACAGCCAAAATTTTATAACACGGAAACTATTCGGCGTAGCATAACCATATTTGGAATGTAGGATCTTTATATCGATGTGATTAACCACACAAAAAATCAGCGACTCGCATAGAGATCCAGGGGGTGATTCGTCATCCCCTAAATTTCAAAATTTTATAACACGGAAACTATTCGTCGGAGCATAACCATATTTGGAATGTAGGATCTTTATATCGATGTGATTAACCACAAAAAAAATCAGCGACTCGCATAGGGATCCAGGGGGTGATTCATCATCCCCTAAATTTCAAAATTTTATAACACGGAAACTATTCGCCGGAGCATAACCATATTTGGTACGTAGGATTGTTATATCGATGTGATCCCTATGCGAGTCGCTGATTTTTTGTGCGATTAATCACATCGATATAAAGATCCTACATTCCAAAAATGGTTATGCTCCGGCGAATAGTTTCCGTGTTATAAAATTTTGAAATTTAGGGGATGACGAATCACCCCCTGGATCCCTATGCGAGTCGCTGATTTTTTGTGTGGTTAATCACATCGATATAAAGATCCTACATTCCGAATATGGTTATGCTCCGGCGAATAGTTTCCGTGTTATAAAATTTTGAAATTTAGGGGATGACGAATCACCCCCTGGATCCCTATGCGAGTCGCTGATTTTTTGTGTGGTTAATCACATCGATATAAAGATCCTACATTCCAAATATGGTTATGCTCCGGCGAGTTTTCGTGTTATAAAATTTTGGCTGTACGCCACTGGTCACCGCGTTCGGGTGTTTCCGTCGAACGGTCTGCTGGAAACGGTTTGCTAGGTCCGAAAATTGATTTTTCTATTTTCATTTAACTTATCCTAAACATTGTTAATGTCTCAAGGTACCAATAAATACCTAATTATTAATATTATATCAATGTATTAAGATAAACAGCCACAAGTTCGAGCCAGTTGTCCTGTTTATTGTTTATTCATGTGATATTTTTGTTTTAAAGTTTTAAGTTCATCTGGACTTGGAACATCCTTTAATTCCTTTTACTTATATTGATGCAAGATGATTTTTGTTGAAGAATTTAACATTCTTGTAATTTTCTGTTAATTCCTTCGGGAGATACCCATTCCTAACTACTGCATCATCTTCGGGTTAATATTTTTGAAATCTACAACTGATTTAACGTATTCAAACTTCAGCCAAAGAAGATAACGAACATTAACTCTCCTCATGCTAGTCCATATTAGGATATTATACTGATCTCTTGTATTTTTCATGTTCGTCACATAATTTCTGAAGAGATCCGACATTGTGATAAAATACGTAATAACAGAAACTTTTACGTAGAACGGGCAATATAGCGTTGATTTAAAACCCAAAAATGTTTTGACAAGCGTCATAACCCCACATTTTCGTATTATACATAGTGAAATGTATCAAATTTCCATGGCCAACCGAGTGCTAAAATAAAAGTGAACGGAGTATAGAAAATGTTCACATTCCAGACAAAATTTCTCGAAGTAAAAGTCAAAATTTTCCAGTTGTTAGTGTTCCACATAAATGATTTAAAACACGTTGTCCATAGGGAATTGATTCATATTTTGAACCTCTCGATTGATTGCAGAACACATTTTAAAATCAGTATGTTATATCTACAATTATTTGACACGAAGTACCTATGCCATCACAACATTTCCCGAGAAAGAACTCGTATTTTTACTCTTGGAATAGTGCATAAAACGTTTATATGTACGTATATTCCTACTTTTCTCTTGATTTTTTTGGGAATAATTCTAATGAAGCAGTACTCACTGACTCAACCAGCTCTTGAGGAGGCCCAGAAATGGATAATCCATCATCACCTATCATTTTACACTGTTTCGTTTTCGAAAACACCAGCAATTAAATTTATATGTGTCAAGTTTGACAATTCAACATTAATACGTTTCCATAGTAAAGGCAATCAATTTCATTGCGAATTTCAAAGCACCATTTATTTATGAATGAAATAATTCGTATTTTTTCAGAATTTATTAATATCTGTCGAATTTTTAACGATTTGCGGAAAAATATCATCTGGACTCTGTGTTGCTAATCTTCACAGTCGTCTATAAATATTAGGCTTCTCTTACCCGGCAAACAATGTACTATTGTGTGACTTTTATGGTCAATTCTTATTGTTTCGGCTCACTGAAACTGAATGATATTTTTTACGTTATTCTTGTTTCATTAGCTTCAACATTAGAAAAAAGCCCCCTCGTTCAAGAATTTACAGGGTGGGCAAAATACGATGGGATTGAATGACAGCTGTGTAACCGTGAGAGCTAGGGAAAAATGGATGGCACGTTTCCGACCTCGATTTCCAAAAGATTTTTAATGGCCAAAACCTCTATCTTTTGTTTTCAGCTCTTTCTACTGGTGCCTCTATTTCGTAAAGTATCAGTGATATCGAAAAACAAATGTTTCATTCTAAAGACATGTAGAATTCAGTGGCGTAGTAAGGGTGATTTTTTCAGTCCGCCACTTCAGTAATATAGTGGTAACTTTCATTTTTTAAATATCCCTATGTTACTTCTACATATTCCAGTCCCATATTTTCTTCTGATTCAGATTATATAATTACCGTCGTGTCTCTGATTGTTCTTTCCATGAAAAAACTCAAAAACTTGTTCGGTTTAGCTGGCAGGTCATTTCATTGATAATATGATAATGATCTTTATGCTTCTAAATTGTGTCAGGTTATTAAATGATACAGGCTTTGCCTTTAGTGGATTTCCTTAGGTTTATGTTTATTATACAGATAATGAAATTGTGAAAACCTTGTAGATTTCAAAGAATAAACCTTATTTTTATTACTAATATGAGAGACTGTGATAATCACTTTCATTCCAGTTATTTGAAAGGTTGAAAAATTTTCCAATATGGAATGAATCACTTTCAGGAAATTTTATAAACCTGTATTCAACTCAATATGTTCCGAAACCTTTTCAACTAAATACCATTACTGCCTTTTCAAACACCTTCACAAATAAGGCTGTGATACTACTAGTAGAGGTTAATTAGTAAATATGAAGTAGTCATGAAAATTCTCATAATTTCCTCAGTTGCCGAGCATCTTCACGAATATACGGAATGAAAGTGATCTCCAAAATCTCTCATAACCTGACACAACATAAGAGCATAAAGTTCATTATCATATTATCTGCCGCTGGCTAACACAAAAAATACACTTATTCTTTCCTTGACTCAGTGAGAACTAATCCCCATTTTCCAGGGTGGGTTTGGCGATTTAGTTAATTGTCTATCGTTCGAAATATCGACCGAGCTCTTGAAAAATTGCCGGCAATTTACTCTCAGGCACGTCCTAATCCACGGAGATGGTTGTGTGCCAACGTCAAAGCACTGGAGCACTTACACCTGGATTTTGGGGTCATAAGCTCAATCGCTTTATGACGTCAATCGATGATGGTATCTATGCAGAGCTTGGGGTTTGGGATTATAAAGAGTAAAAGATATAATCTATGTTGATGTGGAAAGAGGATGAGAATGAAGTGTTTCCTACATATTCTTCATCTGAAAACAATGAAGAGGATGTAAAGAAATGGCAACAATAAACAGATCCTAGAACCCTCGTTCCAGATCTCACTGTAAGCAGAAAAAAAATACATACATAACTTATGTAGGAAAAAGGAGGGTAAGATGACGAAAGTAAGCTTAAAAAATTGAAAAAAAACTGTCATTTGCTCCTGTATCGAAATAAATGCATCGACACGATCATTGGCTGATATCAGTTCTTCACATTTTCAATTTGGATTATATAATGGTTAATATTCTAAATAAAAAAATAGAGATATATCTCCTTTAGTCATATTCGTCATCTTACCCTCCATGGAGGATAAGATGACGATGCTTAGACCTTGAAGTTAAAATTGATATTCGACCTACTCAAACAAAGGTAGATCATACTGTGAAAAAATCGAAAATAGAAAAAAAATTCTTTATTAATCGGCTTAGCTGTAAATTTTTCCTACTTCAATTTTGACTTTGTGGACAATGAGACTTCTAGCATTTCCATCCATAGTCAACAAGACTATGAATGAAATATTTGACTCGGTAGTGTAACTTCCATTAATACTCCTATTACAACTATCTACCTCGATGCAGAGCCCAGTCGACAGCTAATGACCATAATCCTTTTTTATCCTCTTGAAGAGTGACAGCAACATTAATCTAGAGTGTTGAACAATACCCAAATATTCTACCCCATGTTTATCAATCCCCGATCTCCAAACTGCCGAATTTGAATATTCGCTTATCATCAATCATAACTTGACAACATCGCCTCCTTCAATGGGGATGTATAGACAGGCTTTTTGGATATTATTCAGACTCTTATCCTTCGATGTTGCCAAATAACAATGCAATGATGCTGATGAATATAGCAAATATAATTGTCTTTCTCGATACTTTGAAATTCTGAGATTCCCTATAATATCATTCGTTTACCCTGGAACTTTCAGAAGATTCCTTCGCTGTTATAAAATAGGCACTAAAAAATTTTTCAGATTTTCAAGACTTTTATTTTGTTGAGACAAACGATAGCGTCTGTACAAATAAAGAAATTCTGATAAGGTAACGGAATTCATATTTCCATTCATGAATGCACTATTTTCCTATATGAAATCTTGAAACTTGAAATTTATCAAAAAAAAGTAAATTTCAGATGTACAAAGCTATTTTTATGCCATACATAAGATACTTAATACCAATTTGGGACACCTTCAGAAAAATATCCTTTGAAAAAATAAAAATGCTACAAAATAAATTTATAAAAGTCTTGTTCAACTATGATCGATTAACAAATACTACACAAATTCACTCTCATTCGCACATACTTAAATTAAAAAAGGTATTAGAATAAGAACAATATGAATTTATTTTTAAAATCACAAATAAAATGCAAAAGTGCAATACAGAGTATAAATTTACGAAAGATGTTCACGCTCAAACAAAAACACATCGGAACTTATATCAGACAAAAGTAAAAAGCCAAAAAGAGTTGAATAAACTAATTGTACAAGCTTCAAAACTATTTAATAAATTACATGCATCCATAAAATCTGTGAGTTCTATTAGTAAATTTTCTAATCAAGTAAGAGAATACTTACTTACTTACTTACTCACTTAGTTGGTGTAATGTGATGGGACCACTTATTCAATAGAATGTTAAGTTTGATAAAGTTTCGTGTTTTGCTCGAGTTGTTCGCTTCTTTGAGATTTTGTCTTTGATGCAACTGCTATCCCAACAAATGTCAAGTGCGGACGTACAGGGTGTTCCAAATTCGATTCCATTGAGAGGATCTCAGAAACTAGAAGAGCTAGAGCAAAACCGATGACACTTCCCGAGCTGTTATTCAGAAAAACAAAGAATGGTGAAATCCATATCCTCCTGCGATTCTTCGTTCTTGAGTTATTAGCAAAAAAAGAGGTTTGGATGATTTCGAAAAGTTCTCATAACTTTTTTGCATTTGAAGTTACAGATCTGACACTTGAACCTTCTTAGGCACTTTTATACGTAGAATCCACTGACGAGCTCAAAACATTTTCTCAATTCGAATCATTAGGCGAACTTTCGTTTTTCTAAATGCAAACGTTTTTCTAAATGCAAACTTTTATTGAATTTCTTATTTTTGAATTGGAAAGAAATCATCCGTATAGTAGTATAAAAGTGCCTAAGAAAGTTCATATTTCAGATCAGATAGTTCAAGCTATCTAATGATAAATAAATGTTTGTGAATAAAATTATAATCGACATCTAGGTTAGTATGGTATCGTGAGATTTTTCGTCCATTATCTCTGATCTGGCAACATCGCCATTCCATCCCTCAGTGCTCTTCTGTTCGATGTTAATGACGAAGCATCTCGCAGCACAGTTTTATATGAAATCACGTCAACGGAACGCTGCGCGATATTGGTTTTGTTTGGATTGGAATCGCATTTCCTGCGGGGAAAGTTTTCGGGAAAATTGAAACTGAATATGCTGCTGAAAGGGATCGACCCCAACCCCTGGGGCTCTGGACGTGTCAAATAGGAGGAGTGTCTGAGATGTGGTGCACGTGTTTTCTTTTATGGGTAAACACCATGTCTTGAGATGAAAATGGGAAAATCAATGTTTTCTTTGGGTGGGAACTGTAGAGATGAAGTTTTGAGTGTTGTTGGAAAAGCGAAGGAATAATGTTTGCAGAGCTGATGTTGAGGTTTTTTCATATTTGCCGACCGTAAATACGGTTTTATTTTTATTTTTTGGAATGTTGGGTACCAAGCTTGAAATGCCCCTTTCATTGTTTATTTTGAATTTTGGTGTGACACATGTTAGGATTTTATGTTCATCGTGAAAAATTACATGAAAAAAGAAAAATTCTCTTCTTCAAGTATGTCTGAGTTTGTTGATCGATTTTCGATTTCCAAGAAATTCAAGTTTGGATAATTTCATTTGAGTTTGATATATGTACGAGGATGTATTGATATCTAGTTAGCCTAGACCAGTTTCATTCATAAAAAAATATGTATTGCGTTATTAAAAGTGTCATTGTGAAGTTTGAGGTCAAAACAGTAAACCAGAGTTACGCAATAAATTAAAAGAAAGAAGATGTCAACCGAAATTGTGAAAATCGAAAAATTGGAGTATCGAGCCATCATCAAGTACCTACCTGTATTTAGAAGGGTTAAGAGGTAAGCAGATTTACGAAGATATGCCCAATACCCTTGGTGATCAATGTCCTTCGTATATGCGACTGCAAGCTTCAAAAGAGGTAAATTTTCCATTGAAGATGATGACCGATCGGGAAGGCCAGTTTCTGTGTCAGTCCCCGATAATATCGATGCAGTTCATGACATGATTCAATCAGACCGTCGAATTGGGCTGAAAAGGATATCTGAAGCACTGAATATTTCATACGAACGCGTTCATCATATAGTTCACGTCAATTTGGACATGAGAAAAATTGCTGCGAAATGGATCCCCAAATGTTTGAATATTGACCAAAAGCGTGCAAGGGTAGAAGCATCGCGTTCGATCTGTGCTCGATTTGAAAACCATGTAAACTACTTAACCGAATTGTTACTATGGATGAGACTTGGGTACATTTCTACGATCCAGAAACAATGCAACAATCGATGGAATGGCGATACTCTGGTTCTCCAAGACCTAAGAAGTTTCGTGTCCAAAAGTCTGCTTCAGTTTTTTGGAATTACCATGGAGTAATCATGATTGATTTTTTGGATAAGGGTAGAACAATAATGAGAGATTACTATTCGACATTATTGACCACTCTACGGGAAAAAATTAAAGAGAAAAGACGCGTATATCTATCCAAAGGGGTTTTGTTTTTACAGGACAACGCCCCTGTACACAAATCTCATGTTGCCATCCAAAAAATTCGTGTTTTAGGGTTTGAATTACTAGAACATCCCGCCTCATTCACCGGATTTGGCTCCATCATCTCTTACCTCAACTATTTTGATATTGAAATTTTGTTTGGATCTATAGAAGGCTAAGAATTTTTCAGTATATCCACGTATGTTCACTCTAGAACTCATTTATGCCCATGGAATATAAATTCTTTTCTGTTCGGATTTATTCATGTTAAATAATTTTGTTTTTTTCTTCAACTGAGCGACTTGTGTTTCTGGGACACTGTCCTGTTTGTGTTCCTTTGTGTAAATAAATAAATAAGAAAGTACTTCAGAAAGATTAGCGCTGACAATCAATCATGGGAAAACTCTTCGAATCAACACGAATTGTGGGATTCTCCCTTCTCTCCTTGGAAGATATCTGACATCCTAAACCGACAAAGCTTCGTTACGAAGCAGAGGCTCTTCCAAAACTAACCGAGAACTCCTGAATAGCATCTCAATTCCCTTTTTTTCTCTCCCGTCCTTCACGGCCGGAAAATGGGGGCAACGTCTATCCCAATATTGGCCCGGCAGAAACCGCGTTCGATCCTTCCTTATAAACTTCCATCCGAACTAAAATGAAGATCAACTATCTCAATTTCGTGCCCGTCTGTTGGTCCAGCGGAACGGCGCTCGACTTTATCCGAAATTCGGGAAGTATTCCCAACGGATCAGCGGCACTCTTCCTCGCAGCCTGTGTGTGCAATATGTCGGAATAACTATCCGATTTGGGACAGACTTCGAAATCCAATATCCGTGTACGGGATGGGGGGCGGCGGTATCGGCACACTCGGTTGTCGGCGTCGACAGGTTCTTGGGCATAACTTTCGACGGAATGTTTGCATTCGAGGCGGTTTCCTGTGCACGCCGGATGTTTCCGCGGCGTCGAGGTTTTTCGGGTTATTTGCAACCACTTCAAGTTGTCGGCCCTGCCGAGCGCTAGTTTCTGCCGAAAGTTGCACGGATTTCTGCCGTATATTTTTGTTGACTTTCACGTAACCACGATTGAAATTCGCTTATGCAGATTTTTCCTGGCATCTGAATACTTCTATAAATCGACGGACAAGAAATATTTTCAAAAACAAGACTTTATTTATGTGTACATGTGTAGATAGGAACTCATAGGACTTCTATTAATAGTAATCTTTTATCAACTTGTCCCTAGATGTTATGACATATCAATATTTATCAACTCGATAACTTATATTACAGCATCTGCCCTCAAGTCTCTTATGTACCATCTTTTCTCTCCTCTGCACCCTCCGAGACGCCATCGTTCTTTTTTTTTTCCTGGATTTTTCCATTTCTTCTGATGATACGAACCATATACAGGGTGTGGCGTAATGAATGAATAAGATGGAGCCTGCGGGTAGAGGACTCTATGGCCTTGGTTTTCGAGATATTGGAGATTTTCGAAAATTCAAGAGAATTACACCCTTCGCCACTCATTTGCAGGCAAGACTCCAAATGAAGGAATTTTTTCACTGTTTTTTGGATAGTATTCCTGGATAGATGAGCTATCGAATGTAATTCATTATATTTGAGGCGCATGAATAGTTCTTAATGAAAAAAAGATCTAACTCAACTTTTCCGTTTTGCTTATTTTTTTTTCATAAGTTAAACCCAGCGCGGTCTTTTTCTAAAATTTTTCGCAGCTAAAATGAGAAATGCAATCAGAATAAAGCAATTTTCTATAAGGAGGTATAGAGCATGTACTGAAGCTCATGGTGGCCTCTTAGATCATCTTTTGTGAAATTTAATTCAATGCGAATTGTTTATATGCAATAAAGCTATGATTCATTAGAAAGTGTAGACTATAGAGCATGTATCAGAACTCATGGGGGCCAATTTAAACATCATTTGTGAAACTTTATTCAGGGAAACGATATTTTAAAATTGTTATTTTTTCTCGTTTTCTTTTATTATTGAACCCCAACGTTGTGAAATCAATATTTTCAACCCAAACAACACACACACACATATTTAAAACATTTTATAGACCATAGCTCATAGACTTTTAGATGATCTATAAAACATCAGAAAGTATCGAATTTTTAACCTAGATTCGACGGAAAAATGTCCGCGAGATTTACGTTGAAAAGTATCACTTCTTTAGACGTCTATTCGACGTAATTCTAATTATCTCTATAACAAGTACTATTTCTGATATTCTCGAGATTATCCTCATTTGGTATTTTGTTTGATATATAATAGACGTTTGAGGATGTACTTTATTAAAATCACTCGATAACGTTTATATATCATTAGATTTTTGACATTTTTCTTCGATCAACAATCTGATAATATATAGATGATCTGAAAAACATGGACAATCAGGACATCTAAATCATGTAGCACCAAAGATCTTCTTTAGACTTTGGAGCATTGTCTTTATCGTTGAAGAAATCGGATGTCTATTAGAGGAAAGATTATTTATTGAAAAAGATGGTGTTAGTATTCACCTATTTTAGATGATCAAAGATGAACGTCTGTTAGATATTTCTAGAATGACCTTGTATTGTATATACAGTTTTTGTCCTCTAATTGTTGTCAACTTTGGAATTATATTAGGATAATTTGAAGAACGTGTTATTAATGACCTCTTAACTAGACATATTTATTTCACAAGATATGTTTCGAAGAAGGGTCCATGTGAAAGAAAATGGACGTTCCGTAGATTCAAGATCCACATCTTCGAATCATATCTATAAAATCTGACCACTTGAAAATCTACAGATTAGTGATGGGCGAGTTCATATTTATACGGAATGGTTGACAGTTTGTATGGGAGTTGGAAGAGAAAAAACAGGTTCTGATGAATAAATATATTTATAATAAAAAAAAACAAAAATAAATATAATTCAAAAACATAACACAAATTCATAAAATTGGAAAAAACATAATATAAATAGATGAGATTATTGTATATGTGTTTTTATTCCTCTCATATAAGTACCGTTGATTTGCTAGTCGTAACCAGTCTTGAATGGCCCGTTTTATGACAGCATCATTCAAGTCTGCTGGCGTTTCACTTTCGAAGAGAACATGTACAGCCTCTGGAAGCAACATAAATTACAAATAGCTAAATGTTTCTTGATTGAATATCAATTACAAGTTGAGAAAATATGCGAAAAAATATTCTTTTGAAGAAAAGAAAGCGATGAACCAAAACCTGGAGATAGAAATTATAAATCAATAGGATTAAATTTCCGTACTCTTTAGATACCCTGTAGTATTTTTAAGAAATAAAAAACGCTGCTCTAATGAACTCCTATGGATTAATTGATACAGAATTTTCAATTCGAACATCGAAATACGAAAAAACATTCGAATTCTTAAATGATCTAAAAAACATCTAAACATTTCCTCGAAGATTTCAAACTCCGTATATTCAATTATTCGTCAAATTTCAGATTGAATCCTGTTTAGTAAGTACCTACTTATAATAATAAGGGTTACATTATTCAGCAAGTGTTGAGTGAGGTGATTCAAAATTCACTTCTGAATCGATGTCTGAAGATGTCTATCAATAGACTTTTTCAGAAAACCCTCTTCACCAAGTGAATTCTACATAGAAATAGAAACCGCTGCGGTAACGAACTCCTATGGATTAATTGATACAAAATTTTCAATTCTAACATCGAAATACGAAAAAACATCCGAATTCTTAAATGATCTAAAAAACATCTAAACATTTCCTCGAAGATTTCAAACTCCGTATATTCAATTATTCGTCAAATTTCAGATTGAATCCTGTTTTGTTAGTACTTATAATAAGGGTTACATTATGCAGCAAGAGTTTCCTGAGTGAATTGATTCAAAATTCACTTCTGAATCGATGTCTAGAAGATGTGTATCAATAGACTTTTTCAGATAACCGTCTTCACCAAGTAAATTTTACATAGAAATAGAAAACGCTGCTGTATAATGAACTCCTATGGATTAATTGATTCAAAATTTTCAATTCGAACATCGAAATACAAAAAAATATTCGAATTCTTAAATGATCTAAAAAACATCTAAACATTTCCTCGAAGATTTCAACCTCTGTATATTCGATTATTCGTCAAATTTCCGATTGATATTCCTCAGAGGAGCGCATTTTAAATATAATATATACCATTAATAGTACCTATCTAACAAAATAGTATTGACTCGTCAATGGTTATCTAAAAAATATCATTTAATAGACTTTATTAGACGATTGATCTATGAAAAATATTTCTATTTTAAATCTACCTATATCTCAATTTATTGTAGCCAAAAATTCAGGTAAGTATTTGAAAACGATAACTGGATATCATTTTTAACAGAGAGCACAAATCCAAACTAATACCATATCGAAGTAAATGGTATTTTACTATGTTCAAGCAATTTGATTAATGTGTGAAGGGATTACCTGCTGTAACTACCCTAAGTAGAAAATGCACTCACCTTGTTCAATTATTACAGCACAAATCACTAATCAAAAAACGAACACAATCACTAGCCGACTTGACCTTCTTACAAAGAAGGGTTGTATACTAACGGAAATGTTGAATGTTCAAGTTCAAATGGCTATGCACTATGAACTTTAACTCTATTGGCCCATGGCCGGTTCGCGGCTTCTTGCGAATTGCGATGAGAGTTCGCCACCAAGCGATCCAACCCGATCGAAGTTCGTGTCTAGTCCTTCTCATCGCATATCTCTCGACCCTTCAACCAAACACCTATTTTCTGCAAACTCGGAAAAATATCCTTTTTCCTCAAGACTATCAAGAGTATCTTGGGTTAATCAATAGTTTCGTTCGAAATTAATATTTAACATATTGAATTTAGGAGTCAATCATTCTTCACCATTATTGTTTTTGGAATAGGTACCAATATTCATACTCGATTTTCGATTTATATTAAAAAAATTGTCCAATCAGTTTTATCATATGAAAATTTTCACGAATTTCAATATCCTGATACAAAGTCTCCTAGAAAAACATCCCCATCAGTAGGAATACGAATACTTACATGTGCTTTTTAGCATTGATACTTAGATGATAAAACACAATATGAATTTGAAAAATACACTAGGAAGATGTTGATTAGTCCAAAATTTTGGTTTATGAATAATTAATTTCGGAAGTCACTTCAATAGATGACATTGACTTCTTATTATTATTTGGGACACTTGGAATCGTTAAGTTTAAAGACGATCTAGCAATGACAAATCTAGAAGAAATTTATTTGTTCACTGTTTTTCGACCATTTTACTTAGATGTTTTATATATTTAATCTAGGCGTCTAAACAAAGTCAGATATTGATGTGTCATATCGATATGGTATATGATATCTATTTCCCGTCTGAAAACTAATTTCATCATGATTATAAAATTAAGATATCCAATAAACGTTTTTTCAATATATGGTCTTCTTTGAAGATATTAATCGACATATTTGGTACAATTTGAATTCTAATGTTCATAGACAATACAAAATGATATATCTGAAAGATATTCATCTGGTCACTGGTTTTCGACCATTTTAGTTAGATGTTCTCCATATGTGATCTAGATGTCTTAATAAAGTCAGATATTGATGTCTAATATTGGTATGGTATATCATATCTATTAGTTGTCCGCCCAGTGATTCTTTCGCGATTAATACAATTAGATATAAGAAAAACGTTTTTCAGATGTATATTTGGAAACTAATCTATTTTCAAATATCTTACTGACATAAGAATTTTGCCAGGCATAAGACTAGACATCTAAAAGATATTTCAAAAACATCATTCATAGAAAACGTCTTATTTAGATAATCTAATTTTGATCATAATTCAGAGCAAGATCATTTTAGATCCCTTTGGACATAAATGAGATGTCATTTAGACGGAAGTGTGTTGTTTGGGAAGTTATGAATTAAATTTCAGCATGTTTGTGACAAAGGTCTTGACTCAATGTAATGGAAATTAATTTTTAGCTTTTTTTCTTAATTTAAAAGGTGCTAAAATTCACTTCGTTACTTTATAACTATAGGGGTTGCTGCTGGAAATATAGTGAGTTATACCATTTCAGAATTTCAGTGAAACAGGCATGTTTCCTCTTGCTTTGGTAGTCAGGTAACCATATTATTTTTCACACCACGCTGGGTTGAACTTAGGAAAAAAATAAGCAAAACGAAAAATTTAAGTTAGATCTTTCTTTCATGAAAAACTATTCATGTGCCCCAAAAATAATAATTTACATTCGATAGTGCATCTATCCAGGAATAATATCCAAAAAACAGTTTGAACAAATTCCTCCATTTGGAGTCTTGCCTGCAAAACGAGTGGCAAAGGGTGTGATTTTCTTGAATTTTCGAAAATCTCCAATCTCGAAAACCTAGGAACTTCTACTGAACATAAAATATATTTTTCTGAACCGCCCTAAGGACCTCTACCCGCAGGCACCATATTATCCATTCCTTACGCCACACCCTGTATACAGGGTGATTTTGGAGGTGTGGCTTTTTTTTGACAAAAGGTAGATCTCATCAAAATTAGTTGTTCAACCAAAAATTGTCCATATAAAATATCCAAGATGGCTGAGATACAAACCCTAGAAGTTCGACTAAATTTCATTGCATTTCAAGTACGTGGAAGGTGACTCCGGTTTCGCAAAATCGAAACGAAACATAAACATATGGCCGGACAATGAATGAATCAGTACTAAGTTCATCGGATTAGATGCATCAATTCAAATTCATTCAAATGTAGAAAATCCAGGCAGTTTCTTGAAAGTGCTTATGTTAGTTATGTTGAAAAAGTGCTATGATATTTCTCCATTTCATTTCATTTTTACGACGATTGTTGAAATGTTCGAACAAGAAGATTGTAATTTCCATCGTGAGAAAATTTGTGAATGATTTAGACGAATTTTACTGGTGAGATTTTGAAGTATTATTTTATTTTTTAAACTTGTATCCTAAGTCTCTTCTGTCAGTTGGTATCGAAATGAACAATTTAATAAAATTGTGTAAGTTACTAAAAAATAATAAGAAAAATTTGGCAATCCATTTCCATTACCACGTAAATAACGAACGAGCCAATATCCTAAACGAAACCAGTTGGTCGAATCAGGAGATAAGTATTTTCCCACAGCTTTGCGATAATTCAGCTAACAAAGGGTCTAGGGTTGTATTAGGATCTATTTCAGTAATCATTTTGAATTTTTTTTCAACATTGTCATTTTGAAAGTGTTGCATAGGTGACTTTTGGTGAAACGCTTCATTTTGACAAGTTCTGACTTGTTGAAAAAAAAAGCCTCACCTTCAAATACATCTCGTATATTATATTTCTAAAACACTAAAATTATTGTGATATTCACAATGAATGTATTCCGACACCCACTGCCATGCTCCAATCATTCCTGAATGTCTTCATAAATATAGGTATATCGAACAAAAACAATACCGATAATGAAAATATCATGTATGAACTAACCCACACGTCAGTCTGATTCTTCCTGAAGCTTTCATAGAATAATGTCAGGCATTGATTGATTATTATTGGTTTCATTAAAGTTACGGCATCGAAAACGACTTTGCAGAAGAGGCAATAAAGGAAATGGAGAGGGCATATATACATGCATTCGTTAAAGGCTATTTATTCCTTTGGGAAAGCCAGAAATTTATTGGATAAATTAACGGAGTTAATTGGGAATATATTTCAGGAAGCGAATTAGGATGGTAATGAAAAGAGCAATTAGTCATTTAACCCTGAGTGAGTAGGCTTTATAGCTCTATAGTGTAGCACATTTGCCTGAAACTATGAAGCTATCAAACTTTCAGGTTGATATAATGTGAAACTGCAGCTTGAGTTTCTCGGCATGCTGGTTAGTTATATTCTCACTTTCATTTCTTCTACACTTCTGCTCTTAATATCACCTGACGAAATAATTCTAATGTGTCAAATCTGGGGATTGAGAAGGCCACTCAGTCGACCCTCTTCTGCCAATTCATGTATCTTGGAAATGGTGTGTACAGGGTGGGCAAATTTCGATGTTTTAGCACTACAGCTTTCAAACCAGAGGAGATAGACAAAATCTGATACCCCATTCTCGTTCTCTTTTTCTGAGAAACTAACAATAGTAGTAGTCATTTTTAGCCACTTTCTTTTGTTTTCGAGTTATAAGCAAAAAGTGGAAAAATGGCGATATCGAAATAAATTTATATCTCCGCTGATATTGATGATAGAGCTCTGAAATTGAAACATTATACAGGCACTTTTTTACGTAGAATCCAGTGGCGTGCTCGAATTTTTAGCAGGATTTTCAATTACGAAGCTATGACCCAAAGTTATGTTTTTTTAAATGAGAACACTAGTTTTCTGTGCAATTTTTTGAAAGCTTAATTTTTACTGATTTCAAAAATATATAACATCATATGGTTTGTATCAATATAAATAATAGAAAACGGTCAAAAACACTTTTTCTTAATATTTCTATGGTTTCAACTTTTGACGAGCACAGAAAAATAGAGTTTCCTATAACAAAAGAAGTCTCCTTCCGGCAATATCATTCTTTCTATGCTTTTTAACAATTTTCACAAAATTTGAATCAAGATATATTTCATAAATTTTCATAATACTGAAAGGACTTATAGAAAGAGACACTGGTAATCATACGATGCTATATTTTTCTATGCTCATCAGAAACCATAGAAATATTGAGAAAAAAGGTTTTTGACCATTTTCTATTATTTATACTGATACAAACCATATGATGTTATATATTTCTGAAATCAGTAAAAATTAAGCTTTCAAAAAATTGCACGGAAATCTAATGTTCCCATTTAAAAAAACATAACTTTGGTTTATAGCTTCGTAATTAAAAATCCTGCTAAAAAGGCGAGCACGCCACTGGATTCTATGTACAAATAATGTTTCAATTTCAGAGCTCTATCTATCTATATCTATAAAGATATAAATTTATTTCGATATCGCCATTTTTCCACTTTTTGCTTATAACTCGAACACAAAAGAAAGTGGCTAAAAATGACTACTACTATTGTTATTTTCTCAGAAAAAGAGAACAAGAATGGGGTATCAGATTTCGTGTATCTCCTCTGGTTTAAAAACTGTAGTGCTAAAACATCGAAATTTGCCCACCCTGTACAGTATTCTGAAGGATGATTCAGTCATATTAATTTGAATGAATGATGAACAATCTTTCAGTATTTTCTGAAAAATAGCATCCAAGTTCGATTTCCCTGAACATGACTATTAATCACATGATGATGTAAACCATAGAACAGTATAATTTCGACAGTTTGGAACAACGAATTTTAGAACCAGTTCATGACTTCATTACCTTGCTGATATAAATAGAATATATATTAAGCCTGCTAATGGAATGTGATGAATGAATGTTCATTATGCCACGTCGAATATTGAGCCGCATGGAATTCGAACAGTCACACGGAAATATGTTCCATTATTCCGTTTCTATCGGCGGAATTTCAGACCGAAAATGTAACATTTAATGCGACAACTCCTGAAAGCAGTCGTTCGGAGTGTTCTAGGGTGCGTAGATGAATTTCGCAAAGTCTGCGGTTTGCACGTCTCTATCGATGGAGACGTCGATTGTCGCGGTCGCATTGTAGATTTGACGTTTGAGTTGAGTGAATTCTCATTTGACGTTCTGTGCGTTCTGTGACGGAAATCCACCGAGGAATTGCGAGAAGCAAGTATGGGATGCGAACTTCTGAATGTTATCTCCCATTCCGACAGAGCCTATATTTTTATGCTTCACCAGTTTCAATACGACACAACAGTCGTCTCTCCTCTGAAGTTTGAGAAATTAACATGAAGGACAAACAACGAATAAAGATACTTGGAAAACTTTTCGATGGAGATTCATTCAATCTGTTTCAGTGAATCTGTTTCTTAGTAATTTTCTCAACAAAATATATTTATACGTTTGTATAGTATGTACAACAGCAGACGTATCAGCGCCTTTACTATTCAATATTTTCGCCATAGCTGTATCGATAATTGCTGACATGAGTATGCCCGTAAGAGGTGTTGGGATAAGATTCAGATTTGATGGAAGCCGGTTTAACCTGAAGCGCCTCAGAGCAAAAACCCGTACCAAGTTCACCACTGAACTTCAATATGCAGACGACTGTTCACTTATCGCTAGCAGCTCAGAGGATCTGCAGATGATGTTGGACACCTATAAACATATATACGAAGCTTTAGGCCTTAGACCCAATATCGACAAAACCAAAATCCTGGTAAGTCCGCCAGAAAGCCTTCAAACAGATATCAGCCTGGAGAATGAAACTCTAGAACAGGTCGAGCAGTTCAAATACTTGGAAAGCTTCATAAATACTAGGGCTAACCTAGACACGGAAATATAAAACTGTATCAATTTGGCATCACGGGCATTCTGGAAGCTGAAGGACAGAGTATTTCAAAATCACAACCTCAATCTGAAGACCAAGACAGCTGTTTACAAAGCAGTGGTCCTCCCAACGCTTCTTTACGGAAGCGAAAGCTGGACGCCCTACAGGCGACATATTAAACAGCTTGAACAAACGCAACAACGTCATCTAAGACAGATAATGCACATAAGATGGTTCCACAAAGTTTCGAATGCAAAAGTCTTGCAACGCGCGAGTTGTACAACAATTGAGATTCAAGTAACGAGAGCCCGACTTAGATGGAGCGGCCACATTATGAGGATGCAAGACACAAGACTCCCCAAAATAGCTCTGTATGGCGAATTCAGAGAGGGAGTCCGGAAACCAGGAGGCCAGTATAAGCCGTTTAAGGATACACTACATCAATACCTAAAATCAGTTAATGCTAATCATAACTGGGAACAACTAGCGTTAGACAGGTCACAGTGGAGGTCTTTGGTACACAGTTATAATGGACACTAGAGAAGAATACAGCGGCGGCCAGATCTTGTTGGTGACTATCAATGCCCGCAGTGTGAAAGGATCTGTAGGTCACGGTTGGGTTTCTACAGTCACAGGAGAGTACACAGTCGCAATTAGCCCTGAAAAATTATAAGTCTGCTCGCACTTTTTTTTTCTTTTCTTTGTTTTGTTTTTTTCCTTTTTTGGTCTTTTTGTAGATTCATTACCAGCAACCGGATACAGCAATGAATGACAACAGCAGGCTGAAAGGAGACAACATGGTCCAAAGTTCCTCCGCATCAAGCTGAAGAGGCACGGGCTAAAAGGCTACAAGTAGACTGGGGCTCGAGAGACCAGAGAAAACGGCGTTACACACTAAATTACGAATTTTTTGCATGGCAACATGAGATTTGTGTGCAGAATGTGTGTCGAATAGTAATCTCCGATTATTCTACCCTAAGTCTAAATCGTTTCCAAATCGAGCATAGTTCGAACGCGTTGCTTCTACCCTTGCACGCTTTTGGTCAACATTCAAACATTTGGTGATTCATTTTGAAGCAATTTTTCTCATGTCCAAATTGATGTGATGTATCTATATGATGAATGCGTTCGTATGGAAGATTCAATGCTTCGGATATCCGTTTTAGCCCAATTCGACGGTCTGATAAACTCATGTCATGAACTGCATCGGTATTTTCGGGGACTCACACAGAAACTGGCCTTCCCGATCGGTCATGATCTTCAATGGAAAATTCACCTCTTTTGAAGCTTGCAGTCCAATTTTTTACGGTCGCATACGAAGGACTTCGATCACCAAGGATATTAAGCATATCTTCGTGAATCTTCTTACCTCTTAACCCTTTTAAATACAGGTACTTGATGATGGCTCGATACTCAAATTTTTCGATTTTCACAATTTCGGTGGACATCTTCTTTCTTTCAATTTATTGCGTAACTCTGGTTCACTTTTCTGACCTCAAACTTCACACATAAATTATTGTTCGTTGCTAATATAACGCAATATTTTTTTTTATACATGGAACTGGTCTAGGCTAACTAGATATCAATACATCCTCGTAGATGACGAATCCCTTGAATCACTTTTTATTAACGTTAATTATGTTTAATAAATGATAACAGAAATTTGGACTATTTGAAAAGGTGTATTCTTTTATTCTAAAACGTCGATAACTTTGCCAACATTTCGGACATTATTTGTCCTTTCTCAAGGATAATCAGTGAATTGGTAAATCCGTTCTTTCCTAACAAGTTTTCTAGCAAAATATTGAAAAATCTACAAAACACAACATTTTAAAAAACATCAAAAGTCGAAAAACTACAAGAAAAACTCTGCTCCCTCACGTTCTGAAAGTCATTTAATTCATAGCGCACGAAAAGGTTTCTGTTTCAGTGAGGGCAGATGGATATGCAGGGGACCTCTGTCGCTGGTTATGATAGGAAGATATACCTAGTACTTATTACATGACATTTCTAAAGAAAATCATTTTTTGTCGGCGTTTTTCATTCCAGAACTTTGGAAATATGAGTTCTATTTCATGTTTTGTTCCATTCGAATTCGAAAAAGATAGATATGTATGTAAAGGCAGCTTCTCCCAGGAAAGAATGTATCATAATATGCAATTTAATACTTCATAACAGAAGTATTCGGGAAAACTTCATCCTTTTGGTCCAGATCTGAATCCCACGCTTGCGAAACTCATCAACTGCCCTTCCATCGTTTCATCTAACTACCCCTTTCTCGAATTCCGTACATTCCTTCTCGTACGAGATCTCACCTCTCCACCGCGAAAACCCCCAGCGTCAGACCAGCCTGGCCTTCCATCGTCCTTGTCATTTCATCGTAACAGGAACGGCCCTCGTTTGGCTTCGATTGTTATTTCCTCTTTCTGGTAGTCCGAATTAGATTTTAATTTGGGGTATTTCCCGGTCGGGACGTGTGCAGTGGAATTCTGCGGGAAGGGAAGAAAACCGGTGGAAGGGCTTTATTGGGGATGATATGTCGGGTGGAAAAATTCCTGGACGGGAATTCACCGCTCGTGGGATTTTCTGGTGAATTGAGGGAGTTGGAAGATATATTCGTCAGCACCTCAACATTATTCGAAAAGTTAAGTGAGAAGGAATTTTATAGCTATAAAGGGTGGGGAGAGTTTTGATTAATTAGACTTATCCAAATTGATCATTAAAACCCTACACAAGTCTTTTACTGGTACAAATATTTTAACATTATATTCTTGAGGTTTAAAGAAACACTTTCTTTTTTAACAGTTTTTCCGAATTTGTTCTGTTTAAGAGATGCTGAAAAACCATAAAAAAATAAACTGCTCCATGAGTTATTAGGGAAATTGACTTAAATTGCAAAAAAATATAGTTAAAATAAGATTTTCGTAATGAAAACTCATATCAATATGATTTCAATTCGCGAATTAATTTTATCCTGTAGGTCTGCAGCGTAAATAGGGTGGTTAAGAAAAATCGAGTAAAATAACGAAATTTTATTCCCAGAGAATTCAATTATTTTAAGACTATCAATACAATGTATGGCATCCACGGGCATCAATAACAGCTTGACATCTTCTTTGCTTACTACACACGAGGTTGTTGAACATTTCCAGAGGATTTTGGTTCAATAAACGGGGCAGAAGCTCTCTCAGATCATTTAAGCATTCTGGGGTAGGTTGATGATTATCTAATCTTCTTTGGAGCATATCCCATGCATGTTCTATGCAATTCAAATCTGGTGAGTGCGGAGGTATTGGTAAATGTTGAATACCAAGCTCCTCGCGCGCATTCTCAAATATGGCTGCACGGTGCGGTCTAGCGTTATCGTCTAGAAATTGAAAAGTTTCACCATTAGTAGCGTGAAAATTTGGCACAACATTGTCAATGACATGCTCCCTATAGTGTCACGGCGGTCATATTCCCAGGACAAATGTGTAGATCTGTGCGCCCGTTGAAACATATCCCGGCCCATACCATAACACTACCCCCTCGGAATGGATGGACTTATTGGACATAGCCATCGATTACGGGGTATGCGTGGGATTGTCCATACCCTTATTCTTCGAGAATCTGAGAATCGTCCATATCTGGATTCATCAGTGAAAAGCAAATTACGCCATTTATCGTTCCAATTGATATGTTTCCTTGCCCATTCCACTTTTTTACGTTTATGGTCACGTGTTAATGGAACTCCTCTTAATGGACGTCTAGAACCTAGATTCACCTCTCTCAAACGTCGTCTGATGGTTTCGATGGAAACTTGGACCCCATTTTGAAGAGTATTCCGTAGCATTCTACACGTAGATGTAGGGTTTTTTCTCGCCGAAACGATCCTGAGCAGGTATTGCTTTTCGTCGCCCACCAAACCTTGGTCTTTCCAACATGGAACCTGTCTGCCTGAACCTATTCCAAAGTCGAGATATCACACCTTGGCTGACTTGGAGCCTTTCCGCTACAACAACCTGAGTTAGGCCACCCTGTAGTATTCCAATAGCCCTATTAGCCTCAGCGTTTTTCAATTTACGTCTTGGCATTTTCAGAAAACTCTATTCAAATCGAAACCGTTGAATTACACAAACGTTTTTATCGAATGAAATGAATTGCGGAATATAGTTTTCATTTATTTGATTTACCTTTTTCAAACACGTCTTCCAGTTTTCTCATTGACACCATTGCGTAACGTTTTGTGCAATAAAAGTAGTCTTCATATTTTGTCGTGTGATGCTCCGTTTTGGAGTCATTTGATGTAAAAAAATTAAAAAGAAATTTTGAAAAGTGTGTACTTTGAATACAATGTCACCGATTAAGCTAGTTGTTCTGAAACTAATTTTTTTTTCCATTATGAAAACTAAAAATGCCTATATCTTTTCAGGGCCGAATCAGAAAAAATTGTATGGAAAAAAAGTAATTCTTTTGACCTCAATAATCTACTGTTGAAATATTTGTACGAGTCAAGGACTCACCTTGTATATTCCTAAAATCATTCCACCAGAATTATGTGAGACATAATTTAAAATTACTTTCTTATCTATTTTCAACAGCCTGTATCTTTTCACCCGAAACGAATTGAAAAAAATTGTGAAGTGAAAAAGTGTGCCATGTGTCTTCCGTTAATATATCACAAGTCAAAGACTCATTTGTCTTTGAACAATTACAAAATTGAGGAACGTAAACAGGTTGAAATTTCCGATAAAGAATGTGAAATAAAATTTTTCGATATGGCTTCTTTTCCTAGATATTATACTAGAAGTTTCTGCACATCATCAACTTCGACACATGTAGATAGAATAAATGCGAAGTGAAGTTCAGATTTCTTTGCAATTATTCGCTTTGAAGGCTGATTTAATTCAGAGTTACTTCAGCTATGTTTGACCTGTAGAGTAGTACAAAACTTATCGGCCAATTTCATAACAAAGTTGCCAGTATTACAAAATCTCAAATTATTTCTCATTATGTCCATATCCTTCTGGTCCTTCTGTTCGTGTTCGAAACTGTCAAAAACCTCAATTTGAGAATATGTTCAAAAGAAGGAAAGGGATCAAAAAGCTCTCGACGTTTTTTTTTTTGTCAGCCTTCATGGGGAAAATGCCTCACTTTACACGTGTAATTAATTGGACGGCCTGAGTATTTATTCCAATTAGGGCTGTTGTCGCCGTCTAGGGGCTGATGAAAAACGAGATCAAACCGTACCTCCTATTGATTTTCGTCGGAAAATGCTTCTTACCGAATCGAATTAGTTTTTAATCGTATTAGCGAAGTTTCTGGGAGGGTAGTTGTTTTTGGTTAGGCGTAATTGTTGCTGATTAATAATTCTGGACTTTAGAAGTCAACGACTACGAGAGTCGCGGTGGAATTATCGAGCAACGACCTGAACTAATAGAAATCCTGTGGAAAGTTTAGGATGATTAATTGCGTGGAAAAGGATCGGTAACAGCCATTTCGATAATTCGGGTCGGGTTAATGGCGTCAGTTTGTAAGCCCTTTATGGTTGCTCGAATATTCTTTCTTGGGGTTTATCATTTTCAATCGGGAAATTCTTTATGGATATGATTACAGGGTGTCCCAAATTCTAGATACTCACCGAGAGAATCTTGGGAATTTCTAACACGCGATACGCCCCCTGGTGTGATTTTTGTACATAAAAAAGTTAATACCCTTTTGTTTGTTTATATCGAGGAACTGAGAATATTTCAGTGTTTCAAGAAAAGTTTTCATGACAAATCTATCTTCATCTGTTGAAAATATCTTCATTTATCTCCTGATAATCAGGGAAGCTTAGTGAAGAATTTGGATCGTTTGAGCAAATCTCTTTCTTGTAAAGGCGTCAGATTTCACTATTTTCCACGATGAAATGAACGTTGAGTCAATGTTTCAGGATATGTATCTTGTCCTCATAGCATGGTAAAGTTTTTGTACAAGGTGGGCAAAATTGGTGATACCTGAATTACAACTTTTCAACCCAACGAGATAGAGGAAAATGCATGGCACACCACGGTCGTCCTTTTTAGAGAAACAAATAATGCCATCAACTGCATCACTCTATCTTCTTTTGTTTTCGAGTTATACAGTCCCTGGCCAGTTTATTAGACGCACTGAGGATTTTTTTTATATTTACTGGTATTGCCCGAGGAAAAAGCAGAATATTTGAATTTCATTTCCACAGAATGTCAGTTTTATCTACGACTCGATTACGATTAAATTGTTCTATTTGGCATTTATTTTTGATGTTGTAGTATTAGTACTTAAGTATGAATCAGTACTATGTCTTCCAGTGGACGTCTTGCATTCTGCAGGTTCGGACGTTATTTCGATAATCCACATATGAAATCATTATCTTCCAATGCAGCAAACCGAACAATTCTGCATTGATAGTATGAAGCTCCCATAGCTACACAGGACGGCTCAGCAAAATATTAGAATTTCGTGTTTAATCATTAATAAATCAATATTTCTTATTGAATATGATATATTATATGTGAAAACCATTTACAGATGAAGTATATGTAACATATACATTCAATTTAATAATTCAATATTGAGATTTTGCATCGAATCAATGCGTCTAATAATATGGACAGGGACTGTAGGTCAAAATTAAAATTTCAACTTTGGTCATTATCTCCATTTCTGTTCTATGATTTTTTCCAGCAGGTATATATGCTGAGCTATAACATAGAGATGTATTTTTTCCTATGAAAACAGTAAGTTAATATGACTTAGAAAGACTGAGGGCGATGTATGATATATTTCTGAAACGGTAAAAAATGGCGATTCTTTCTAAGTCATTTTAAATTACTGTTTTCATAAGAAAAAACACAACTTCATGTTATAGCTCAGTAAATAAACCTGTAGGAAAAAATCATAGTACGCCACTGAATTGCTATCAAAAAAGTGTCTGTATAATGTCTTCATTTCAACATCCTAGCACTAACAGAAACAGAGATAAAGACCAAAGTTTAAATCGTCCAGATTTAAATTTTGGCCTATAACTCAAAAACAAAAGAAGATAGAGGAATGCAGTTGATGGCATCATTTGTTTCTCGAAAAAAGACGAACGTAATGTGCCATTCATTTTCCTCTATCTCGTTGGGTTAAAAAGTTGTAGTTCAAGTATCACCAATTTCGCCCACCCTGTACATTTCAAATTGTTTACGAAGTATAGCAGGTGAATCAACTAACCTGGATATACCACAGAATGAATGGACAAACAACAAATCTGTTTCCCCCAGAGAGGACTTTTTCCACCAAGTAAACTGATATACCTACATATGAAGTTGAATAACTTTCATACAAACTTCATTTAGAAAAGTCTTCCTACTTTTCAATTCACCTTGGAAAGTTTTCCTAGCATCAATGTTGCGATATTATATGTGTGGCCCTCATATAACCAATTTCCTTCTATTATGATCGTGTAAAGAGCCAAGAGGTTCGGATTCAAAAAATATTACTCTGTTTTATCAGTTGAAACATAGTTGGATTTTTATCTCATAAATACAGTTCATGACATTTGTTGATCTGAAATTGATAATAATCAACACACTCGAATCTCGTTTCGGCAACCAATCTTAAAAATTGAGAAATAACAACTGAGAAACAAGGATTTATCCGACCAAAATCTCAAAATCCCCTTCAAAAATGACTATGACTCTACTTACGATTTTGTTCAAACTGTCATCACCATGTCGCTGCAATCTACATTTCCAATAGTTGGGGAAAAAGGTCTAGGACTCCCGATCTCTTTTTTTTCATCGAAATAAAAAGACAAAATTCCAATATTCCTGAAATATTTTGTCACTTATTTTATTGCTTTCATTTCATTTATTCCATTGAAGGAAAGATGCTGTTTCCAAATGAGACCACTATATTTTTAAGTCTCAGATTCATGAAATATGATCACGTTACCGGTTTTTAGAATAGTTATCAGTGCTTGTTTCTTGAAATAAGGCACCTTCTACTGAAATGGAATAGAAACCAAAGCTTGTACTTCTATCTCCCTAACCTAATATTAATAATATGCTCACAGTACACCCTATTTCAGATTCTAATATCCTTTTTCTTTTCAGGTGAGATACTGCTGTGAAGAAAAGAGGTGTTGGAAATTGGAAAATGTAGAAAATGGAAAAGTGTACATTTCTAAAATCACTGCAAGTATTCGGAGTGCAAGTAAACCGTTTCTTCACTTTCTTTTCATGAGGGAATGGTAATATTTGTTTTTTCAACAGAAAATAGAACTCATCGGAATGAACTAAAAACCAGAAACCCCCTGTACAAAATTTCGTGAGTGATAAAGTTAGAAAAACAGATTTAGTAAGTCATTATGATGTGTATGATCTGCATTATCGTAAAGTCACAACCAAAAAATTTGTGTCAACTTTGTGACTGGAAATATCCAATGGCAATGGTGAAATAAAATGAAAATGAGCTCAAACACTTAACAATACAATTGGTCTTGGACCCGTTTGCACCAAACGCACTTAGTGTTAAGTGTCCCTTAAAATGAACCCTTAACTTAAATTACGTTGCACCATTGTAAAGT
The DNA here is from genome assembly GCF_907165205.1 of Coccinella septempunctata. Taxonomy (NCBI): domain Eukaryota; kingdom Metazoa; phylum Arthropoda; class Insecta; order Coleoptera; family Coccinellidae; genus Coccinella; species Coccinella septempunctata. The sequence continues at coordinate 1,978,604 of NC_058191.1, forward strand.
GACATTTAGATGGCTAAAGCTAGCCTTAAATTTAAGCGCTCCTGTAATGACCACTTAGGTATTTAAGGGCGGGATTCTAACCTAAAATAATTTGTTGAACTCATAAACTGGCGGCAGAACTGCTAATAACGTCAAGTACCTTTTATTTGACAATCCATTTCATTATCAATCATAATGCTAATTCAGCAACAAAAAGTTGTCACTATTTGATAATAATAGTTTACTTGACACTGACTGACAGGACAATAAACTTAGGTTAATGAAATGACAACGATCATCGGCAACCGGCCAACCAATGGAAAGGCTTTATTAGATTAGAATGAAGTTGCACCAAAATAAAAGACTGAAATATCACTAGATATGAAAACTTAAGGGCCCCTTACTTAAGATTCTGTTAAGCCGCAGTCGTGCAACTGACAATAAAATTAGGCATCCATTAACTTCAAACTACGCTTAGTTAAGTACTCATTTTAAGGGGGATTGGTGCAAACGGGCCTTAATTATTCAAATAAAATTGTTCAAAATTATAAGTATTATAAGTTAGAGTCTCATGTCTGCACAGTCTTACTTGGCGTAAAAATTGTGACAAATGTCTTGAGTAATTTCAAGGAAAAAAAGGGTTTTCGATACAGGGTGTTAAAGTTTGAATTTTTGTATTGGTATCTAAACAAGTTGTGGAAATACATCCATTATTAGAAATACGGAGATTGATTCGATGTGTCAATAACAACAATGAATTTGTTTACCTTATCTGCATAACTAAATTTTTATGACAATTTGGATTTTTCTGAGGATTTCGAGAGAATCGTTCAAAATTTCTTTCTCGAAATTGGTAGCAGAGATAAGACACAACTACAAGAATCCATTAAGTAAAGTAAAGCAACAAAACTTTTTTCACATTTTTTCAAATTAACAGTGGCTCACCAAAAAAGTTCTGGAGGAAAACATGGGACAGTGTGCCAGAAGAAATATCACCCTGTAAATTTGCTATAGAAATTGGCATAGAACCTTATTTTCGTTTTTTTATGGAGCGTAAAGTGTAAGTATTTTGAGAAATCAGGTTGAAGAATTTGTTGCTTCTTGTGAAACTCTGGACGTAGAGATATAATACATTTAGAAAATATTAAATAATAAATCTGCCAACCCACGACGAATGTTTACGGTCAGCCAATGCAATCAGACTACACGCAATTTTTCCTTTAACAATTCCGCATTTCAGGAGGGAGCAAGTTATTTCTGCTTCCCGCCATTTCCGCTCCAGCTCGAACATTAATCGCGAAAACTCGACCAAAAGAATGAGCGGTTTACATCGTAATTAATGTAAAATGCGACGGTATTACCTTAGCGTCCGCTTAACGGCCCTGCAAAAGTAACAGCTGACATGTAATTGCACCTAAGCCTCTGCATTAGAAGGCATTAACACCCCACTCGCCTTTACTGCCATGAAAACGAACGCACCGATTGGAATAACCGTTCTGGCAATAACTTTGTACGGGATCAAATGGGCCTTGGATGGCTTTCATTTTTTGCGCCACGGAAACAATCGGGAAACACCTGTTGAATCTCGTATGCCGGACACATGTGCGTAATTGGGCCCTTGAAAGGGTTATAACGCATTATGAGTAAATTGGGGGTTCATGTGGAAAAGTTTGATTCCCCACATAAAGGAAATGGACAAAAATCATCCAATAAGAATCAGAAACGAATAAACTGGAGTACGAAAATCCTGTTGCGCAAATATTCAACAAAAGGGGAGCTGAGATTCAACACCCTGTATGACGGAATATTGGAATTTGATTGGAATATTCGAAAAAAGCAAGAAACTGGGGATCGGTAGATTTCAGTGTCCGAGACATATAACAAATTAAATACAGGGTGAGACTTTGACTCGTACGATTGTTTTAACACTATAGATTCTTGAGATAAAAAAAAAACACTTTTTTTCTTCACCATTTTTTCCGAATCGGCTCGGTTTAAAAGTTACAGGTTGTTGAAAAACATTAAAATTGTTATTTTAAGTTCTATCTCACAAACGGTTTTATCAAATGAAATTAATTTTCAAATAAAGTTTTTCATTTATTTGCTTAATTTAGTTAGAACACAAGATATCTCGTTCCTCCTCCAGTTTTCTCATTATGATCATTACGTACTATAAAAATGCCAAAAATTCAAAAAGCCCAACTCTTGAAACTAAGTTGGACTATATCTAATGAATATTTGAATGTTTTGTAAAATAAAAGTATTCTCCACATTTTCTCATATAATACGCAGCTTTCAAGTAATTCAATGTTCAGAAATAAAGTAGAGTAGCTAGTTATTCTGAAGGCAATTTTGTTTTTCCAGGGGTGAAACAGAAACTTAAAAAGGCTGAATCGGAAAAAATGGTGTAGAGAAAAAGCGGTTTCGTTATACCTCAAGAATCTACTGTTAAAATGTTTGTACGAGTCAAAGACTCACCCTGTATATTATGATTCTCAGTAACATGTTTAACCACGACACGTGTTTCGCTATCGCAGTAGCATCTTCAGGAGGAGAACAACACATGTTGGTTGAAATCATATAATCCTATACAATTATGGATTTGAAAAATTTTTGACGGCCTGCAGACAATTATTGTATTCTGGAAAAAGTTAAAAAAATTTTTAACTTCTATATTTCAATTTTGAATATTCGTCAAATATTGGTCACATCAACTCAATGCAGGACATTCCATTCATCGAAATTTTTCTCGAAAAATTTATTTAAAATGCCGCATACTTGCTCTCCTCAAATTATGTGTAATAGCTTTATTTATCATTTCTGAATCATTACCGATATAAGTGCAGGCAACTTCAACAAATTGTATCAGATTATGCTCACTTCCAATCTCAGATGCTTATACTAATGATTTCGCATATCCCCAAACGAAATGATGACAGGATTGAAATCTGGTGATCTAGGTGGTGATACTTGCAGAACATCCGCCTTTCCACATATGTATTTGGAAAATGCTCATTCAGATGTCAAAATTTATGTCATAGATATTGTAGAAGACTTGAATGAACAGTAGTGGGTTTCAACACAAATTAATATGCTGATTTGTTGTTGATGGGGATAGGCTAAATAAAATAAATTCACATGCAGTCTTAGTACTTAGCCGAAAAGTACAGCCCGAAAAGGCAAATCTGCGGGCTTACTAGTACGTAACTAAAACTTCCTTTAATCCTACTAACGGCCGGTTTCATAATCAAACCTAAAGTCGCTTCAATTTTAAAGCTTCCTTAAACCCTACTAAAAATGACAGTAAAGGAAGCTTTAAGCTCGAAGTGACTTCAAGTTTGATTATGAAACTGGACGTAGGTTTTTTGTACTCGTTTAGGGTAGCTCTACCTCAGGTTAACGTGCGCACATTCACCGATGAAACACCCTATATATACAGGGTGAGTGTTTGACTTGTACAAATATTTCAACAGTAGATTCTTGAGGTCAAAAGGATAACTTTTTTCCTACACCATTCTCTCCGATTCAGCCCTGTTAAAAAAATATAACCATTTTATTTTTTCATAATGAGCTGTGCAACCCCTGGAAAAACAAAATTTACCTTTAGAATAACTAGCTAAATCTGTGACACTACATATATGTGGTTCTTTTGAGCAGAGTTGTATTCAATTTTTCAAATTTCACAGATACTTTTTAATTTTTGAAGATCAAATTACTCAAAAATTGTGCATTATAGAAGAGAATACGAAGAATACTTTTACTTTATTTTTTACATTACATAGCGTCCAATTAAGTTTCAAGAGTTGGGTTCTTCCCGTTTTTGGTATTTTTATGGTACGTACCATTATAATGGTCCTAATGAGAAAACGGAAAAAGACTTGGGTGATCGAAAAAGATACATCAAATGAAAAACTATATTCCGAATTTTATTTCATTCGATAAATTCATTGCTGTATCTCGTTACCGGGAATAAATCTACAAAAAGACAAAAAAAAAAGAGAAAAAAATAAAGGTGCGAACAGCCTTATAATTTATTAGGGCTAATTGCGACTTTGTGCCCTCCTGTGACTGAAGAGACCCAACCGTGACCTACAGATCTTTCCACACTCCAGGCATGGATAGTCACTAACCAGATCTGGCCGCCGCTGTATCCTTCTCGAGTCTCCATTATAACTGTGTACCAAAGACCTCCACTGTGACGTGTCTAACGCTAGTTGTTCCCAGTTATGATTGGCATTAACTGATTTTAGGGATAGATGCAGTAAATCCTTGAACCGCTTTTACTGGCCTCCTGGTTTCCGGACTCCCTCTGTGAATTCGCCATACAGAGCTATTTTGGGGAGTCTTGAGTCTTGCATCCTCAGAATGTGGCCGCTCCATCTGAGTCGGGCCCTCGTTACTTCAGTCTGTTGTTGTACAACTCGCGCGCTGCATTCGAAACTTTGTGTAACCATCTGATGTGCATTATTTGTCTAGGATGACGTTGTTGCGTTTGTTCAAGCTGTATAATATTCCGCCTGTTGGGCGTCCAGCTTTCGCTTCCGTAAAGAAGCGTTGGGAGGACCACTGCTTTGTAAACAGTTGTCTTGGTCTTCAGATTGGGGTCGTGATTTTGAAACACTCTGACCTTTAGCTTCCAGAATGCCCGTGATGCCGAATTGATACGGTTGTGTATTTCCGTGTCTAGGTTAGCCCTAGTATTTATGAAGCTTCCCAAGTATTTGAACTGCTCGACCTGTTTCATCCTCCTGATATCTGTTTGAAGGCTTTCTGGTGGACTTACCAGGATTTTGGTTTTGTCGATATTGAGTCCGAGGCCTAAAGCTTCTTATATATGTTTATTTGTGTCCAGCATTATCTGTATCCTCCGAGCTGCTAGTGATAAATGCGCAGTCGTCTGCATTTCCGTGATAAACTTTGAACGGGTTTTTACTCTGAGGCGCTTCAGGTCAAATATGCCTCTATCAAATCTGAATCTTATCCCAACACCTCTTGCAGGCATACTCATGTCAGCAATTATCTAGACAGCTATGGCGAAAAAATTGAACAATAAAGGCGCTAACACGCAGCCTTGTTTTATTCCAGAGTTGGTTAAGAAATGTTCAGTTGTAGAGCCATTATGCTGTATTCTAGCGGTATTGTTGGTATGGAGGCTTTTACACACTGCTTAGAATTTTTCGGGTACTCCAAGGCGTCTCACGATTTTTCATAGCGCTATCTTTGATTTTTCTTATTTCTTGACTTCTCATCATTCAATAAAACCGTTTAAGAGATAAACCTAAAAAAAATAACATCCTGTATCTTTTAAAACTAGCCGATTCGAAAAAAATGTTATTGGAAAAAAGTGTTTCTTTTGACCTCAAGAATCTACTGTTAAAATATTTGTACGAGTCAAAAACTTGCCCTCTATACATATTATTAATTCAAAAGGACATTGAGTTTTTCTGAAGAAACAACAGAAATCAATTCGACACGCTCAACTTTCGAGGAGTTGTTTATCTGGTATAATCTCCAGTCTACAGGAACGTTTTCCTGTTTCGGCCAAATAAACAAACATGAAACAACCGCATCTGCATAATAACTAGACCGACGACAACAAAAACTACGAGTCGCGATAAAACAAACTCCTAATCTTCGGATTCGATGCACGGCTCCGCTTCTGGCCGCGCGGAATTTCAATTACCGCCTCTCAAAGACAGAAAGCGGTATCGGAAGAGGGATGCGGCCAAAGTATCGTTCATTGTGTTTTCACCGACGTTGCAACGGTGGTGGAAAATGAAGCTCAAGTGCGATAGGACGTGCCGAAATAACAATTGGAGCCTTGAGGGGCCCCGTTTGAGGTGTTATTTTCAGCCTTGCGGCCTAACTAGCCATGGGGGTGTCGTTACGGGCGCCGTCGAACAGCGGCGTAACTTTTATTAGGCGTCGGCGGTGCGTAATTGAAAGGGGATGATGTGGAATGGTAACAATGTATGTATTTCGGATTAGAGCATTCCGAATGATGCCCCGAAGGTTCAATCGACGAATTTGCATATCTTTATGAGGCTCGATATGGGAAATAATTGGAAAACTGCTTTGAGCTGTTACGTCATGACGAAATATGGGAGAGTGCACGGACGGAGCGCTTAATGTGTTATAAACTTCACAGTATATCTGTCGAACGGCCCAAATTATACGTTGCTATTGGTCTAACTCAATATATGACACAAGCCATATATTACTGGTCAAAAGTCATTTGGAGTGTCAGGTTTCGGATAAAACTGGGGTGCAAGTTGAAAAATTAGATGTCTTTTCACCTTTTCCTGAATATCTCGAAAACTGTGCCGTTTAGCTCAAATAGTGTTATACACAAAAATAATCTACATTAAATTTGGAACAAAAATGGTTCCACACATAATCTTGCTACACTCAACGATTCTAGAGTTACAGGGCTGTGAATATAGTAATTTCCTCATTTTTCAGATTTTTGAGAATATGAAATTATCACTAAGACAACTATTTTTTTCTCAGGATTGTGTTGCTTAAAGCTGTCAGGGAATGTTTATGTAAAACACGAGCCGGTGGTCTTTGATGAATATCATTCGATTCATTTGTGCGTTGACTCGAAACACTGAATAGATCATGAAATTTTTTTTTTTTTTGTAGCAGGGGGAAAAATCTGCAAGTCAGACGAACCACCCTGGTGGGGAACATGTGTGGGGATTCTCACTCTCCTGAGCTCGAGACCCACTAAAAACCCTTAACTGCTTCTTGAGTATTGGTTCCGGGCATTTGCCTATACACCGTTCATCTCTTAGTCGGTTTTCTTCTCGCACACTATCGAGCTGGGATTTATGTGTTTATCATCTATTGGATAACACTTTATTGGATTTTTTAATAAGTTTCTGTTCTTATTTTAATCTATTTTTGATTGATCTCTTGGTCTCCTTCGGTAAATTCGCATTCTCTTTTAGTCTTCCTCTGGGTCGTAGTCCACTAGTTTCCTGAGTTCTTGATTCGGATGGTTTTTCGCTGTTTCGAATAATTTCTCTGCTTTTCTAATCGTGAATTCCATCATGGTTTCCCATTTTAGGTCCCTATAAATCTATCTATTCCTGACAAACCAAGGTGCATCTATTGCACATCGTAGCAGCTTGTTTTCAGTGGCCTGAATTCTTTTGATATGGCTCTTTACCGCGAAACTCCAGGCAACTGATCCATAAGTCAATTGAGGCCTAGCAACGGCTTTAATATTCTTCAATTTTGTAGAGTCTATTCTTCGCTGCTTTCGTTTTGTCGATTGCTTGTTTGATATGGCTTTTCCAAGTAAGTCCTTTGTCAAGCAATATTCCTGAATATTTTGCTTCATTTTTCCAATCGATTTCTTCGCCGTCAACTTCTAGATTCGTTGTGGGTCGCAGTCTTCTCTACTGTAGTACCTAATATATTGCTTGGCTCTTTTGTCCATCGAGCTTCTCGTGATCGTGAAATGAAGCAGCAGTGGCCTAAACAAATAATAATGCGATTAAACCAGTAGGGATCTTGCGTTTGGCAGCCTTCAATAAATTGGTGGAATAAGAATATTCTCCAGGTGTTGACGACTTCCTAGGGTGTTCAGTGATAATATATGGGGAGTAAGGGAGAGTTGAACCCCTTCTCGCTCTGAAGCCACTTAAGTTGTATCTGTAAGTGATAGCAACTCATTTTTTTGCGTGAAGATATTATGCCCAAATAGGTAACGATACATAATAGTAGAGAAATGGTGAGATGAACATTTTGAGTACAGCAATTCCTTTCTTTAGGAACCGAAAATTGTCTTATGTCTCCCTAACCCATGGAAGAGTTGAACAGGGGGCGAGAGAGACTTGACCATGAGTTTGTTTATCAGGAAAAACTTTCAAAGAAAACAATTTCCAATGAGCAACGATTGTCTATGTCAAGGTTTTCATCATCAGATGTATCAGCGTATGAAATACATATTTTCTATTTCAGTCACTCACTTATTTACGAGATGTTCTTCACTTTATTGAACCTTTGTTTATTTTTTATATTCATTCAATTTTCTTTTTTTGAAGCAAACTATTCGCAGCTCAGTGGGGGAAACTTGGACCACTGATTATGTCTCCCGACCTTAGCATGGGTCAAGTCTCCCGCACTCCCTTTTAGTCTATTCAACGAATGTTTTCTTGAAACTTTTATACAATTATTATTAAAAAGGCTCATCGTTTGTGAAGCAATATTAATCAATGAAAGCAATAAAACTAAATAACACCACGCACCTATTAAACTTTTCAGACAGTGTAACAAAAAAAATTATTCAATTTCTTACTTTCTAACAACAAAATGAGTATGTCGCAAGCTATTTACGATATCGGAAGCGCGAAATTTGAATTGAAATATTTGAGATGGTTCAAGTCTCCTACCTGAGCAAGTATCTCGGACATATTAGCAAATATGCTAATATGTCACAGCACAAATAATTCTGTACCAGAAGAAAAAACATTTATAGGCACACAGCAACATTTATTTGACATTCGAGAGCATACTTTTCGTGAATTAAAAAAATTGGCATTTCCCTCTCAGCAATATAGCAACATTTCTCTGACATTCGAAACCTTACGAACTAAATAATTAAAACTAATGAAACACTTCAAGAGAAAAGAGAAACGCTTTTTGAGAAATTGTGACTGGAAACAAATCTATATAGCCGCCATTTTTATGGCAGTGGGAAATAAATAATACAAAATTATCAACAAAAACCGAAAAAAAAACTTCGATTTTTGTCCATAGGAATATTTCATTGTTTCAGGAAGGTTGCGCAAATCTCTTGTTATTTGTTTGAATTCAGTTTTTTCCATCGTGAGGGTTTTCGTTACATGTTTTATGCCGTCGATCATTGTTGTTGATTACTTATTTTGGATTTAACTTTTCCTTTCATTTTTTCTATTCAGGTTAGATTAGGTTACATGTTTTATGCCGATCATTGTTGTTGATTATTACTTTTGAATTTAACTTTTCCTTTCATTTTTCCTTGTTAGGTTTCTTGATTTTCTGTTGCCCATTACCTTCCTAGAATTATTCAAGCTAGTTTGTTTATAATTTCATGAACAAAAATTTTATTTTTTCAACTTCATCAGTAATTTCCAATTGAGATGCAGTAGAATTATAAAGTTTTTTTTTCGTTATTCACAAAATGAGTTCTTCTTCAGTATTGCTGCTCTGGCTACTCAATCCAGATTATTCAGTAACGTAGGCATTCGATCTCTGTTTCAATCTAATATGAGTTATCTGGAAAACGCATTGTGATATGTCGAATTTGTATGACGTTAACGATGCAAGCGAGAATACCTCTCCAAATATTTCCTCTTGAAACTAGAAACAAATTCAAACGCAGAATAATGGGTATTTGATTAGAATCTAGAATTTTTAGTTTCCATTGGATTAAGGATGTATACATACATATATGACATTGTTTGTATTTGCCCTGGACCATGAAATTGAATGGAAATTGGAAAAAAATACGTGAATCATTGGAACAAAGGATCGGTTTCGAATTGGGAAGTCAAGCTGCGCTAATGAATGAATAGCTATCAATCAAATGTGTTTTTTATGAAAATCGGATATTCGAATTTAGTAGCATTTTCACATGTTCTCTACGTTATATTGCTCCCACTGCGTCCTGAAATCGATATTCAGAAATTACTCACAAAATTGCTGTTATATCGTTTTCAGTTTTTTTTTTTTCGTTTATGCGTCAAAGACATGAATCTTGAATGAATCGAGGTATAATGTTTCCCATTTTTGATGGATTTTGAAAATTGGATGAATTCATTACTGAATACCAAGCCTTTTCTATTGCCTTTATTGTAATGACATCAGTATTTTTATTTTCAATTTTGTGTCACAAATCATACTGTAGTTAGCAACAAACTCTTTTCTTCTGTTGAGAATTTGTTGGTATATTACCACCACCTGCTTGGCAATCATTCACCGTATTCGTACCAACAAGGACAATAAGTACTTTTCTTCACGTTCCTCTTCAACAAATAAAACAAATTCACCTTACAAAGAAAGTTTTGTACTTATATAAACCTAGGTACCTTTCATTTGACAATTCTTATCATTATCAATAATAATGCTAATTAAACAACAAAAAGTTGTTACTCTTTGATATTTCAAAAATAATTTACTTGACACTGACTGACAGGGCAATAAAGTTGGTTATTGAAATGACAACGATCATCGGCAACCGGCCAACCAATGAAATGCCTTTATTGGTCTAGGATGAAATTGCACCAAAATAAAAAACTAAAATATCACTAAATATAAAAACTTAAGGGCCCCTTACTTAAGATTCTGTTAAGCCGCAGTCATGCAACTGGGAATAAAATTAAGCGTCCATTAACTTTAAACGACACTTAGTTAAGTACTCCTTTTAAGGGGGATTGGTTCAAATGGGCCTAAGCATCTCGAAACATCACTTTGGAAAGATTGATAATTATCAATGTTGATGTAGGTTATAATCTACAGCAACATTGGGATCGAGATTGAGATATTTGATCCTGAAATCGCTGAAACATTTAAAAATATAAAAATTTCTTTCGTCTTCTATTTTCTTTCAATTTTTCAAATAGGACATAATAAAACATGATTTTTCATGAAACACGATAAATCAAGTATTTTCTTTCGACATGAAAATTTTGAAATGAAAGGTATTTACGAATTTGCAGCAGTTATTCGATTCGCGTATTGAATACAGTAGTAGAAAAACGGGAATACTTCGATCTCTTGATTGTGATTTTGAGATAAATAGGGGTAGGATAAAATATGGCAAACCCCAGCTCCATATGGAAACATAGACTGATCCGAATTAAAAGCATCAAATATTCCTGCTTTTTAAGGTTTAACGTTCGCTCATTTGATTTTCCGCATATGAGTGAGATTAATTTTTTAAATACGTACGTCTATTCAGTGAAAACCTGATGAATGGATAGGGAGTTCATCCTAATGATGCAGTCCAGAGGAAACGCTGCAATTTTCCGATTGTTTAAATTGTTCAGCCCGATAAAAATTTCAATTCGGATTTAAACCCAGAATATTCAACGGGGATTACAAACTGATCTAAACTAATTGCAATCGGAATCCAGATTAAAGTGAAATTTGGACGCGAGTTTAGGTATTACAATTAATTTTTCATGTTCCTTCAACCATAGTTTTTGGACCGAGAAATATGGTACAATTTGATTCTATCAAATCAAACCATATTTCTCGGTCCAAAAACTATGGTACAATTTGATTCTATCAAATCATCAGATTTTAATAATGTATTCTTTTGTAATCAGCATCCTAGAAACACAATTTCAATTTTTTTTTCTGTGGAGTCGTATACATTGCAATGCTCAAGCTGAATTTAGAAAAAAGAGGAAACGACTTGGAACCTTAATTAGCGTAGTAGATAACTTCCTAATTGAATTCATGCTCTCATTGTTTTTTTGCCCCGAAGAATGAACCAATTCCAAAACAAATTATATCTTGGAGGCCAATTCAAATGGTGAAACTGCAGAATTCCCCCAGCACTCTCGTCCAATTAGCGTAGTTTGATTCGGTACAGTTTTTCATCTCGATACCGAAAATTCATCTGGGAAATAGGTTGATAATTTCCATCTGAGGAATTTCTGATTTCGTAAAATAGGAATACCATGATAGAAATAATGATTTTTCAGAATATGTTTGTTATACTTCATGTTTCAAAATCGAGAAAGATTCCCACCTAATAATATGGTGAAAATACATAAAAAATAATCATATAAGTATTAGCTTTATACAGTTTTCATAATAAGCTGTGCTACCCGTGAAAAAACAGAATTACCTTCAGAATAACTAGCTAAGTCTGTGACACTACACATCTGTGGATCTTTTAAACAAAGTTGTATTAGGCCAAGGTATTCAAGTAAAAAACTATATTCCGAAATTCATTTCATTCGATGAAACAGTCGGTGAGATGGAACTGAAAATATTTTTTATGGTTTTTCAACAGCCTGTATCTTTGAAATCGACCTGATTCGGAAAAAATGGTAAAGGAAGAAAGTGTTTCTCTTGACCCCAAGCATCTACTGTTAAAATATTTGTACAAGTCAAAGACTCGCCCTATAAAGACAAGAAAATATGAAGAATACATTTATTTCACAAAACGTTCAAATATTCATTGGATAACGTCCAACTTAGTGTCAAGACTTGGGTTCTCACCATCATGGCCATAATGAGAAAACTGGAAGATGTGGGTGATATCTTGTGTTCGAAAAAGATTACTCGACAGCGCATTATATTAATGATTTTTTAAAGTTCTTACTTGGGAGTTTCTTTCTAACTCATTGAGTTGATCCATCTCTGATCCATGTTTGTAATATTATTCTTTTCATTTCAAAATCAAGGCAATAATCAAACCAATTTTGGGGATGCGCAAAACCATCGAATACGGGAATTATTCAGAGAACCCAATCAAAAATACTCCGCTCTATAACAGATGCCCCTTGGTACGTCTCCAATCTCACAATTCATAACGATCTAGGAATACCATTCATTACAGAAGAAATCAGAAATCGTTTCAAACCGATATCAGCAGAACCGCAAGGTCACGAAAACATCCTCATTAATCAACTAACTGAGAATCCATTCAACATAAGAAGATTGAAGAGAACTTGGCCAGTTGACTTGAATTTAAAATATAGTAAAGAAGAATATTAATAAGTTAATATCTTCAACATGTCTGTAACTTTCATCACGTTTGCTCAATACTTTATAGAAGTAGATTGTAAACCTCAATAAAGAGCTATAACAAAGAAAAAAAAATCTGTGAAGAGAACTCTTTCCCAATCGGCCTCTTCCCAATGGATATGCTCTCTCGCAAATTTCAAAATCAGTTATCATGTTTTCTTCCTTATGGCCTACGTTATTCTTTGTCTGGGAGATGAAAAAGAATTGAATTGAACTAAATTTGGATTGTATCCATCGTTTCTTTATTTATCCTCAGCATAACTTCTACCATGATGTCAAGGTCATTCATTCGCAAAAAAATAGTTTGTGTCCCATACTAAAATCGCATGAGATTCAATTCTTAGAAAACTTCTCTGGGTGAATCAAATGGTCACATGTCTGGGTCTTATGTGTTGAATATATTCTACTGGCTTTTCACTAGTTAATGTTATTTCCCTAGTTATTTACTTCTTCTTGACATTTATTGTTCAGTCACCTTCTAGTTTATTTTTCAATTTAAAACGTAAGTTCATTTCTATTGTAGAGACTGAATATTTTGTTTTTCTTTCAGACATAAACCATATTTCGAGTATTTCTAAGTTAATTTTATTTTTATAGTAAAAATGAAAAGAATTCATATATTTATCTTAATATATCAGATAATTTGTTTTTAGATAAGATAAACTTTCGTGATATTGGAGTCGACACAAATCCTTCCAGCTTTAAGCTTGAATTTACAACATTTGAGGGCAAAAAATTAGAATATTACAGAAAAATTCATCAATATCGCATTGTAAACCATGTTTGCTAATTAATTCTGAAATTTAGATTGTCACGATACCTCAAAATAAACCTCTTTGTATCGCATAACCCCACTTTTTCATTAGAAAAATATGAATTTGTTTTTACATTCTACAAAAAATGTCGACTCTATTGAGGGCTGGAGCAAAGATCATTCAGATCATAAAACAAGGTATAAGTGTATAATCTACTGTGTATGGAGTAATGAAAAGTGATTGTTTTTGAAAAGGAAAACGAAACTGATGATTAATGCGTCATATCTCCATTATTTCCTATTGTGATTCATAGGAGTGTTTTCCATTCGTTAACGATGGTTTTCCCGGAAGTAATTCAGGAAGAAAAATTCAGATTCCATTAAATTCCTGGCAAACCCATGAATAACGACGGGAAAGGGAGAATCTGCGAAAAATGCATTGCCCTGAGTCAGAACTGGCGCCGAACTGTCGCGTCTACACGCATCCCCAAGTTCTTGTCGAGAAAAACAAGGGGATGAGGGAGATGCTGGATACTGTACTGTAACTGGCCATCTCATGCCACGTCATCTTTCAAGGTCATCAGCAGGATGAACGGAAAATTCTCGCTGTGGTACCTCTTCCAGATGTTGAAACTCCAATTTGATCAGATTGATACAAATGAATAGCAAATTACAAGTGAGAAAAAATTCCTTCAACAGGACGTATCTATATCTTTTATTTAGTGCCGAATCGGAAGAAATTGTATGAGAAAAAGAGTTTCTTTTGACTTGAAGTATCTCTTGTTAAAATATTTGTTTGAGTGAACTCTTACCCTGTATTACAATTACAAGTCTCAGCCAACCTTCCCAATCATATACATATAAATTGAATTCTCTCACAATAGCCCAGATGTTCTCAACGTTAGAAAGATATACGGGGATATATTGAAAAATTGTGAGCCTTCTATAGAACCAAACCAAATTTCAATGTCAAAATGTTTTATTACTCAACATATTCTCCTCTTGATTGGGTATATTTATTACAGCGAACCTGTAACGTCTCTAGACTTTTCCAAAAAAAAAATGTTTCTTCTTGCTCTGCAAACCTCCTCATCTCTTATTATCTCCTCGTTGGAAGAAAATTTAAGACTTTTTAAACTTTTTTTCAATTGAGGAAAGAGATGATGGTCAAAGAGATGGTGCCAAATCTGGTGAATAATGGGGGTGTTCTAGTAATTCAAACCTCAAATCACGAATTTTTTGAATGGCAACTTAAGATTTGTGTGCAGGGGCGTTGTCCTGCAGAAACAACAACTGTGTGCTCTCCTGTGACCCAACCGTGACCTACAGATCCCACCACATTAAGGTGGCATTCGGATCCTAGCGACCGCGACGCGCGACCGCGACCTGCGACCACCACCCGCGACAGACGACGTACTGCTTGTACGTATTCATATGGAGCCCCGACGGATCCTAGCGACCGCGACAGGCGACCAGTGGGCGTGGCTGTCGAGTGGCTTTGGTCTCGCGACCTGGTCGCCACAGGAGCAGTGCTGTCTCGCGACCGAAGAGAAGAGCGTATAAAAATGACTTCGTTTTCTCCGCAAGAGGACGAGATATTGATAGATTCAATTACCAGAAACATTTATGGACAACATAATCTGAATGTTTTTGGAATATTTGGAGCATAAATTCGATTTAAATCTAGTTTCTTCTATCGATAAAATCTTCTTGCCATGAAACTTGACCAGCTGGACTGGAGAAAAAGTTTTTCAAAGAAACGCGAATTTCGAATGCAGCTAGACTTGCAAAGCCACATCTTCGTGACATTGGTAACATGTTTTCTGAAGGCTGATAAATTTTAGTAAAACGGAACACCATTTTTTTCTAAATAAGCATCCCGTAGTAAATTATGTAGACAACAAGCTGTCAAAATCAGATAATCTTCAAATGCAATAAACAGGGACGCGAGCCTCAGCTGTTTACGTGTCGCAAGTCTCGGTCGCGAGGATCCGAATGCCAGTGGTCGCGGTAGCGACAGGCGATCGTGGCAGCTTGGTCGCTCAGTCGCGGTCGCGCGTCGCGGTCGCTAGGATCCGAATGCCACCTTTACGGGCATGGATAGTCACCAACCAGATCTGGCCGCCGCTGTATTCTTCTCTAGTCTCCATTATAACTGTGTACCAAAGACCTCCACTGTGACCTGTCTAAAGCTAGTTGTTCCGAGTTATGATTGGCATTAACTGATTTTAGGGATTGATGTAGTGTTTCCTCAAACCGCTTATACTGGCCTCCTGGATTCCGGGCTCTCTCTGTGAATTCGCCATATAGAGCCATTTTAGGGAGTCTTGTGTCTTGCATCCTCAGAATGTGGCCGCTCCATCTGAGTCGGGCCCTCGTTACTTGAGTCTCAATTGTTGTACAACTTGCGCGTTGCAAGACCTCTGCATTCGAAACTTTGTGGAACCATCTGATGTGCATTATATGTCCTAGATGACGTTGTTGCGTTTGTTCAAGCTGTTCAATATGTTGCCTGTAGGGGGTCCAGCTTCCGCTTCCGTAAAGAAGCATTGGGAGGACGACTGCTCTGTAAACAGCTGTCTTGGTCTTCAGATTGAGTTCGTGATTTTGAAACACTGTCCTTCAGCTTTCATAATGCTGAATGATGCTGAATTGATACGGTTGTGTATTTCCGTATCCAGGTTAGCCCTAGTATTTATGAAGCTTCCCAAGTATTTGAACTGCTCGACCTGTTCTAGAGTTTCATTCTGCAGGATGATATCTGCTTGAAGGCTTTCTGGCGGACTTCCAGGATTGTTGTTTTGTCGATATTGAGTCTAAGGCCTAAAGCTTCGTATATATGTTTAAAGGTGTCCAGCATTATCTGTAGATCCTCTGAGCTGCTAGCGATAAGTGCGCAGTCGTCTGCATAGTGAAGTTCCGTTATAAACTTTGTACGGGGTTTTGCTCTGAGGCGCTTCAGGTTAAATAGGCCTCCATCAAATTTGAATCTTATTCCAACACCTTTTACAGGCATACCCATGTCAGCAATTATCGAGACAGCTATGACGAAAATATTGAACAGTAAAGGCGCTAACACGCAGCCTTGTTTTATTCCAGAGTGTGTTGAGGAATGGTCGGTTGTAGAGCCATTATGCTGTATTGTAGCGGTGTTGTTGGTATGAAGGCTTTTACATACTGCTAAGAATTTTTCGGGCACTCCAAGGCGTCATATGATTTTCCATAGCACTCTCCGATTCACCAAGTCGAAAGCCTTACTTGAGATGTAACAGAGGAAACGAAGACGGTTTGAGAACAGTCGAAAATTTTCGTTTACTCTTGTACGATAACTAGTTAACATATCAGTATGTCTTTCATGCGTTTTTGGTGGAGTGGAGTGGCGACGTCTTGCTCGTGTTTTCTGTTCAGAGTTTTCCAATCGGATCTCTTTTTATTTTTTCATTTAATCCAGTCACAACGTTACTCTAGATCCAGTAAATTCCCCACCCTTATGATTTGCAGCATAAGGTCACGCTCATGCAGGTCGTCGAAAACAATCTTCATATTTCGTGCTTTTCGTACGATATACTCGACTCTCAAAGAAAACATCGCCATCCGCCCGCCCATAACACACATTATACCTTCTCCCAAATGAAATCTTGGCAGAACAAACTACGTGAATTCAGCTCGTATCCTCGGCTCGATCGGAGAACGTTTTTCCGCGCTTTCAATTCAATTACCCCGTCGTTTGGAAGTGAATTTAAACCCCTGTAAGATAACCGCAAATTTGTCGAACTATCCGGCAGCATACGGGCGAGAGCCCTGGGAACAATGGCCTCGGATGCACTTCCGTGTTTTTGAGTGTTTTCGTTGCTCATTGTGTTATCCGAGCCGACGTTGGGGAGACTCGTCGAATTGATCCGTGAATCATTCGACCGCAGCCTCCTACTCTGCCGTCTAGCCGCTATAATGTTCGATGTTTTCACTGCTCCCCTGGGTGATGACACTGGCGATTTTATCAGGTTTCAGCCAGACGGAAAGGGTAACGATTTCAGCTATGAAACTCGAATTTTGTAGCTACGAGGATGTATTGATATCTAGTTAGCCTAGACCAGTTCTATGCATAAAAAAATATTGCGTTACCGTAGCAACGAACAATAACTCATCAGAAGTGTCAGTGTGAAGTTTGAGGTCAAAAAATTAAACCAGAGTTACGCAATAAATTAAAAGAAAGAAGGTGTCCACCGAAATTGTGAAAATCGAAAAATTGGAGTATCGAGCCATCATCAAGTACCTGTATTTAAAAGGGTTGAGTGGTAAGCAGATTTACGATGATATGCTTAATACCCTTGGTGATCAATGTCCTTCGTTTGCGACCGTGAAAAATTGGACTGCAAGCTTCAAAAGAGGTAAATTTTCCATTGAAGATGATGACCGATTGGGAAGGCCAGTTTCTGTGTCAGTCCCCGAAAATATCGATGCAGTCCATGACATGATTTTATCAGACCGTCGAATTGGGCTAAAACGGATATCTGAAGCACTGAATATTTCATACGAACGCGTTCATCATAAAGTTTACGTCAATTTGGACATGAGAAAAAATGCTGCAAAATGGATCCCCAAATGTTTTAATGTTAAGCAAAAGCGTGCAAGGGTAGAAGCATCGCGTTCGATCTGTGCTCGATTTGAAAACGATGTAGACTTCATAATTCGAATTGTTCATATGGATGAGACTTGGGTACATTTTTAAGATCCAGAAACAAATCAACAATCGATAGAATGGCGACACTCTGGTTCTGCAAGACCGAAGAAGTTTCGTGTCCAAAAATCTGCTGAAAAAGTTCTCGCTTCAGTGCTTTGGGATTGCCATGGAGTAATCATGATTGATTTTTTGGATAAGGGTAGAACAATAACCTGAGATTACTATTGGACATTACTGACTACTCTACGGGAAAAAATTAAAGAGAAAAGACGCGGAAAGCTATCTAAAGGTGTTTTGTTTTTGCGGGACAACGCCCTTGCACACAAATATCATGTTGCCACGCAAAAACTCGTGGTTTAGGGTTTGAAAAAGGGTAAAAAATTACTAGAACACTCCCTTTATTCACCAGATTTGGTACCATCCTATTATCATCTCTTTCCCCAACTGAAAAAAGTTCAAAAGGTAGTAAATTTTCTTCCAACGAGGTGATAATAAAAGCTGTGGAGGTCTGGTTTGCACAGCAAAAAAAAAACATTACTTTTTGAAAGGCCTAGAGACGTTGCAGGTTCGCTGTAATAAATGTATTGAATTAAGAGGAGAATATATTGAGTAATAAAGTATTTTGACATTGAAATTTTGTTTGGTTCTACAGGGTGTTCCTAAATTGAACGTACAAACGAAAAGGGGAGATTCCTTATGTGAGTTTTAGAAAAAAAAGTCCCATAAACATGGGGTCGCAAACGTTTCGTTTTCGAGATACAGAGTGTTGAAGTTCGAATTTTTTTCAAGTTTTTTTCTCATTTTCTACACTTCACAAGATGTTCAACTGAAATTTGGCATAGATATTACATTTTAGAGTTCTCACCACGTGACATGGCAATTTCGATAGAAGATCTACAGGGTGATATTTTTTCTGGAACACTGCCACCTATTCTTCTACAGAACTTTTTTTTGGTGAGCAACTATCATAGTCACGAGAATTTCGAGAGAATCGTTCAAAATTTTTTTTCTCGAAATCGTTGGTAGATACAACAAACAAAACTTCAAGAGACCGAAAAGTTTAGTATAAGAACAAAGCTTATTTTTACATTTTTTCAAATTAACAGTTGCTCACCAAAAAAAAGTTCTGCAGAAGAACAGGTGGCAGTGTTCCAGAAAAAATATCACACTGTAGATCTTCTATCGAAATTGCCATGTCACGTGGTGAGAACTCTAAAATGTAATATCTATGCCAAATTTCTGTTGAATATCTTGTGAAGTGTAGATATGTACTATGAGAATAAAACTTGAAAAAAATTCAAACTTCAACACTCTGTATCTCGAAAACGAAACGTTTGCGACCCCATGTTTACGGGACTTTTTTTTCTTAAACTCGCTTAAGGAATCTCCCCTTTTCATTTGTCCTTTTCGTTTGTACGTTCATTTCAGGAACACCCTGTATAGTAGGCTAAGAAATTTTCAATATATCCCCGTATTTGATCATTACCTTCAATGTAACAACTTCGCAATTGGAACGAAATAAACTAAGCAAATGAAGGGGGACACTTAAAAAATTGACAAGCTAAACCTTCGACATTACTTTGATGATAATGGATTTTCACCCCGAAAAGTCAAGCCTTTTCAATCTCT
Source organism: Coccinella septempunctata (assembly GCF_907165205.1). Classification (NCBI taxonomy): domain Eukaryota; kingdom Metazoa; phylum Arthropoda; class Insecta; order Coleoptera; family Coccinellidae; genus Coccinella; species Coccinella septempunctata. The sequence continues at coordinate 1,998,400 of NC_058191.1, forward strand.
TCTTGTTGTACAGGGTGTGAATGTATAAAGCAGCCAGAAATTTTCGTTTTTTGGCGAGAAATATGGGAATAGTAGAGGGCCTCACATAATGAATATTTGAACGTTTTATAAAATGAAAGTATTCTTTACATTTTCTGGTATGATGTGCCGTTCTCGAGTAATTTGATGTTCAATAATTTAATAGTATCGGTGAAATTTGAAAAATTGGGTACTTTGACTGTTTAAAAATCCACAGAAGTGTAGTGTCACAGATTTATTGTTATTCTGAAGGGAATTTTGTTCCTCCAGGGGTGACACAGGTCGTTGTGAAAATTTAAAATGGCTATATACTTTTATCAGGGCCTAACCGGAAAAAAATTGTTAATGTGGTGGGTGTAAATAGCAACCCTATTTTTCGTGCCCGTTTTATATGACAAGTATTAGGAAATAATAAGCCAGTTTATCATTAAATTTCTCTCTCTAACGATCTTATTCTAAAAAAGCGTAGGTTTTTTCACTTAACTCCATTCCAAATGTTCCCTGCCGAACCTGAAACGAAAGAAACCTACGTTTCTTTGTGCCCACAAACATCTCATTCGTTTCCCCATTCCGGGCGCGCTTTATCTTCGGAAAACACACGCGGGAATGAGCGTTCTTGGTATTGTTCCGGACGTTCCAAGGCATCCTTTCCTCTCCCGAAGAAAAAAGATAGGATCGCGTCTTCGGCAACGGAACGGCCTCAGGTATTTTAGGGCGCTCTCCCAACTATCGCAGTCTCGCAATGAATAAATCCGACGTTATCGCGGAAGCAACGCGAAACGGAAACAATGGTTTCGCTAACGCGGGAGTCATTAAGAGGGGCTAATATGTTCGAGTATCACGGCCGGGCGCCAATAAGTTAGCCGGTTATTTATTGCGGTTCGGGCGGTGCAACGCCCTGCGATCTTTAATGAACCGGATCTGGAATAGAGGCTGATCTGCTGCGGGGATGGAGAATTGGACAGAGATTTAAACTTTGTATCTATCCGTCGATTTATATCGTAAAGTAGTTATATTGGAAGAGTTTGAGCACTTTACTGCGCTTATGTCAGTTTTTGAAGTGAAATAATTGCCTTTTTTGCAGCACTGTAGGCTATTCCAATTAACATCAACATTAATATTTATACGAGCATTCAGAAGTGAATCTTAAAGAAGATATGAAGATGCAGGGACGGAAAACATCGAAAGGACGAAATTCTCCAGAAAAATCCAAAAGAACTAAATAAATAAAATTCTCTTTATTTCAAATCATCATGTTACAAACAATTAGAAATGAGATTGTGTCAAAGTTTTACGTCTAGTTAGGAAGGTTAAAAAATTCCTCGACGCTATATGGGTTCCGTTTCCAGAAGCATTTTGTAGACCTTTTTTTTGTACAGGGTGGGCAAATTTCGATGTTTTAGCACTACAGCTTTTAAACCAGTGGAGATAGACAAAATCTGATACCCCATTCTCGTTCTCTTTTTCTGAGAAACTAACTAAAGTAGTAGTCATTTTTGTGTGTATAATGTTTCAATTTCAGAGCTCTATCATCAGTTATAGCGGAGATATAAATTTATTTCGAAATCGCCATTTTTCCAATTTTCGCTTATAACTCGAAAACAAAAGAAGGTGGCCAAAAATGACTACTACTTTTGTTAGTTTCCCAGAAAAAAGAACGAGAATGGGGTATCAGATTTTGTATATCTCCTCTGGTTTAAAATTTGTAGTGCTAAAATATCGAAATTTGCCCACCCTGTACAGGCTGGGCAAAATTCGTTGTCTACTAAAGGATCTCGAGAACTATAGCAGCTAGAAGAAAACGGGTGACACATTCTCGAGCTCTTTTTTCCTGACTATTCCAAATCTGAAAACAGATCCAGCCTAACGTTCATAGATTTTGAGTTATGAACGAAAATTGAGAAATTGTCATTTTCAAAGAAGCTGAATAACTCGCTTATTTGAACTCGTATTCGAAATCCGTTTTTACATTCTATAGGCACTTTGTTATGAGGAATTCGAATATGATATTAGTAAATTTTTTGATCCAGTCATTTTCGAGATACGGCAGGGATTCTTGATTTTTCAAATGTAAACTATGTATAAATGAAAGTTCTTCCATCTTGCTACAATCTTTTGCTGATTTCAAAAATGCATCATTTGTCGCTATTCACATGAATATAACATAAGAAAAGAATTCAATACTTTTTCCTACTTTTCGATTCTCTGTTGAATTATAAGTTGGCTGGCTTACCATAGCAACCGTTGAATATGCCTTATATGTATTTTGTGAACCTGAGCCTCTATGATTAGAATCACGGATTGAAAAATAAATATTTCGATGATTAATTTGCCATCGTTTGTTCTCGCGATGTTTGACATGCTTATTTTACGATGGTTCACAATTCGAATACTACCGTTGACAGAAGTACCTATTTTTCATCATCTTACTTTTGCAAAATTATAATTATATTATAGATAGTTATCGTTTTTTATTTCTATTACTGACTCTTTAAGTTTCTTTCATGAATAGAAAAACGATAATTGAATAAATTTTCTTCTTTAATAATCAGACGAAAGTCTTTTACTCTCTTTTGAAGGATATCGATCTCCATATCGATATATAAAAGAAATAATTATTCGACAGTCGGTGATTCCTATCACAGAAGGTTGAGTTCACATAGGACTATGTGGAGTTCACAAACCATAATGCATTTTCAACATTTGAAAAATCAGAAATCCCTGTTGTGTCTCGAAAATGACTGGATCAAAAAATTTCTTGATATCATATTCGAATTCCGCATAGTGCCTGTAGCATGTAACAACGGATTTCGAATGCGAGTTCAAATAAGCGAGTTATTCAGCTTCATTGAAAATGACAATTTCTCAATTTTCATAACTCAACACCTATGAACGTTAGGCTGGATATGTTTTCAGATTTGGAATAGTCAGGAAAAAAGAGCTCGAGAATGTGTCATCCGTTTTCTTCCAGCTGCTATAGTTCTCGAGATCCCTTCAGTGGACAACGAATTTTGCCCACCCTGTTCAGTGTGGTCCAACGAAAACTTTACACCTCGATTTTTCGACATTGAAATGAAAATGTGGAATATCGCTCGGACTCGTCAATTTCTGATTCTGCAACTCCCTAACGGGGGTGAGCACAACCTCTTGATTTTTAATAAGGTTGAGGGGTGTTGCGATACCTCATGTTGAACATATCATCGAGTACTATCAAATCCTGAAATTTCGCTTCGAAATTTCCATCGATTACGAAATGACAGGTAAAGGAGTGGAAGAGTACTTACTTTTGTGATTAGTTTATTAATTAACAACATAACTGTTATATTTCTTTGAAATGTGTCGAATATGACTAATGTTCTCGAGATAAATTCCACATTGCCTCTTTCATCAATACTTTATTTCACTAAACGTTCAAATATTTATTAGATAGTGACAACTCAGTTTCAAACGTTGGATTCTTTGAATTTTTTGTATTCTTATGGTACGTAATGGTCATAATGAGAAAACTGGAAGACGTGGGTGATATCTTGTGTTCGAAAAAGATTCATCAGATAAATGAAAAAGTATCTTCCGAAATTCATTTCATTGAATTAAACCGTTTGTAAGGACTAAAAATAACATTTTTTATGAATTTTCAACAGCCTGTAACTCTTAAACTGAGCTGATTCGGAAAAAATTGTAAGAGAAAAAAAGTATTTCTTTTGACCTCAAGAATCCACTTTTAGAATATTTGTACGAGTCAAACTCACCCTGTCTAAGAATAAGAAGGTCCGTTCTTCCCTGATATTGTTCGATATATTTTCGAAATTTGTCCATAACCTCATTTCATTCTGAACTACACTTCCTTCGAAGTCAGTAGTGTAGTGTTAAGCGGATGGCGTGTAATTAATTTGAATTTTTCAGTGCTATACAATTTTATCACGAACAAATTCTAGTATAGCAATGAAAATGGCGGACATAGTTCATATTACACTTGCTAAACGAGTGCAGCTCAGTGTATTTTCGCCTGAAATATAAAGGGTGTCTGTAAAGAAATGCGAAGGACTAAAGCCGGGTCCAGACTATGTAACAAAACATGTTTAATAGCAAAGTTATATAACTTGTTAGAGAAATTCAAGTGAAAAAGTTATATAACACAATGTTAAACAACATTTTTCTTGCTATATAGCAAATTTTATGTTATCCGTTGGGTGTCGGTAAAGATCAAAGAAAGTAATATAACTTTGTTATAGAACACGCCGCAACTTGTCCACACTTGTGTTATTAAACATTTACTGCAACCCCCAATCTTTCTTTTACTGGTATTGCATCTCGAAATATCGTGTCTTTTTTGCCTGATTTATGGCCGATTTGATTTATCAGGTATTCGAAATCACAACTTGTCATCCTTAGGAAATTTTTGAAACTACCATCACATTTAATGTCCCCTGTCAATGGGTCTATGTCATGCATTGCTAGATCCTTCAAAAGAGTTATTCCACTCGTCGTCTACATAAAATCATGCACGCTGCTGCTGCCAAAATGACATCCTCTACGTTTGAGGACATTTTCAATACCACAGATGATTAGTTTTATTTTGTTACATAGTCTGGATGTCTCTGCTATTTTATAACAAGTTATATAATAAAGTTGTATAACACATTTGTTGTATAACTTTGTTAATAACATGTTTTGTTACATAGTCTGGACCCGGCTTTAGGGAGATTATACCTCGATGAAAAAAGCAGGGGTAGTTCCTATAAATTTTTTTCAAAATCGTCCTTCCTTCCAAGATACAGCCTTGGGAAGGCGATGACGAGTTGACATTTTTTAAATTTTTTTTTCGGGTTCCAAAAAGAACACTGAGTCATAAATCTAAACATAACATGAAGCACTAAGTAGATGTTACTCACACAATTTTTCAGGTCCCATAACTTTATTAGTAGAGCTCGAAAAAAACAACCTCTTATGATTTTCCTTCAAAAATTGTTTTTGTGGGATAGATTTTCGAAAAATAAAATTCTCTTATGGTTTCCCCTTCAATTCTGTAGAAAAAAAGTCCCTTGCAAAATTTCGATACAGTCGATACTTTTCTCGGAATAAATAAAAACTTACAAGCAGTAGACGAAGGTCTATGAGGCAGAGAGTTGATGCATGTATTTTAGCGGGATGTAGTCATTCTATGGAACACTTATACGAAGAAATGGAATGAACAGTGATCAGAACTGCTTGGTTGTTTTTAATTATTCCGAGAAAAATATCGACTGCATCGAAATTTTGCAAGAGATTTTTTTTCTTTAGAATTGAAGGGGAAACCATAAGAGATTTTTTCGAAAATCTATCCCACGAAAACAATTTTTGAAGGAAAATCATAAGGGGTTGTTATTTTCAACCCCTACTAATAAAGTTATGAGATCCAAAAAAATTGTGTGAGAAACATTTACTTAGTGCTTTATATTATGTATAGTTTTATGACTCATTGTTTTTTACAATCCGTTAAAAAAATTAAAAACTGTCAACGCGTCATCGCCTTTCAAAGGCTCTATCTTGGAAGGGAGGTCGATTTTGAAAAAAATTTATAGGAACTACCCCTGCTTATTTTCATCGAGGAATCCTTCGCATTTGTTCACAAACGCCTTTATAAGAACCTTATATATTTCAGGAATCGGAATTTACATAATATACATTTACATCACACCACCATATTCTATATGCAACGCATATTGGTTTTTTCAGGTCCTCGGACCTGTCCTTCATTCTATCAGCATGGGGTCCAAGATCTCCCGCAGAATCAATCCAAAAATGCCAGCAAAAAGGTCGCCCACGTCTTAAATCCGATCCCCAACTATCTATCCCTCAGTCGTGAGAAAAACTCCCAATCTCCATCCGAGGAGTCGGGAAATCAGATAACGTAATTTCCTTTATTCGGAGACTTCAAAAGAGAAATCATATCCCAGAGGTATGTCGCAAAAAACCGGACATCACGTAGTGACGTAGTTTTTTTCTTTTTTTGCCCGTTTGGAGGTTTATCTCATAATTTAGGGAGGGTGAACTCGAGTGGGATGATTTATTTTTCGTGAGGGTCCAAATCGAGGGTAAATAGGTAAAGGTATCTGTAAAAATACTTTATGGAGAGAAAATAACTTTGAAACTGATATGTGCAATAGGTACATGATTATGTCCAAACTTTCATTATTTCGAATAATTTTGAGGTCTCAAGAATATGTCACATATTATGTACGAGGATGTAGATATTGATATCTAGTTAGTCTAGACCAGTTCAATATTGCGTTACCATAGCAACGAACAATAACTCATTACAAGTGTCAGTGTGGAGTTTGAGGCCAAAATAGTAAACCAGATTTACGCAATAAAGAAGATGTTCACCGAAACTGTGAAAATCGAAAAATTGGAGTATCGAGCCATCATCAAGTATCTGTATTTAAAAGGGTTAAGAGGGAAGCAGATTTACGAAGATATGCTTATTACCCTTGGTGATCAATGTCCTTCGTACGCGACCGTGAAAAATTGGACTGCAAGGTTCAAAAGAGGTAAATTTTCCATTGAAGATGATGACCGATCGGGAAGGCCAGTTTCTGTGTCAGTCCCCGAAAATATCGATGCTCTTCATGAAATGATTTTATCAGACCGTCGAATTGGGCTAAAACGGATATCTGCACTGAATATTTCATACGAACGCGTTCATCATATAGTTCACGTAAATTTGGACATGAGAAAAATTGCTGCAAAATGGATCCCCAAATGTTTGAATGTTGACCAAAAGCGTGCAAGAGTAGAAGTATTGCGTTCGATCTGTGGTCGATTTGAAAACGATGTAGAGTTCTTAAACCGAATTGTTACTATAGATGAGACATTTCTACGATACAGAAACAAAGCAACAATCGATGGAATGACGACACTCTGGTTCTTGAAGTCCTAAGAAATTTCGTGTCCAAAAATCTGCTGGAAAAGTTCTTGCTTCAGTTTTTTGATATTGCCATGGAGTAATTATGATTGATTTTTTCGATAAGGGTAGAACAATAACCGGTGATTATTATTCGACATTACTGACCACTCTACGGGAAAAAATTAATGAGAAAAGACGCGGAAAGCTATTGTTTTTGCAGGACAACGCCCCTAAATACAAATCTCATGTTGCATTGCAATAAATTTATGATTTAGAGTTTGAATTACTAGAACACTACCCTTATCACCAGATTTGGCTCCATCCGACTATCATCTCTTTCCTCAACTGAAAAAAAGTTTGAAAGGTCTTAAATTTTCTTCCAACGAGAAGGTAATAAAAGATGTGGAGGTCTGGTTTGCAGAGCAAGAAGAAATATTTTTTTTTTGATAGGTCTAGAGACGTTGCAGGTTAGCTGTAATAAATGTATCCAATTAAGAGGAGGATATGTTGAGTAATACAATATTTTGACAGTGAAATTTTGTTTGGCTCTATGGAAGGCTAAGAATTTTTCAATATATCCTCGTATATGTAGGCCAAATAACGTACTGTTCTTATATTCATTAGTATAGATAATACACTGCTCAAAAATCGATGAGATCACTAGCATTCTATCAATTCATTTCATGAATATATTGTATTCGTCAATTTGGTATTTCGTTCCAATATATTTCACTAAGGGTGGCGAATGACGGTCATAGGAACATATATGCAGTTTATTGTTCAATCAGCAACGTTTCGGCTAATATGTAGCCTTTATCAAGCTAAAATATGAAATGTTTTAGATCAATGTTACAAAATCAGAATATGTTTATTTTGATCACTTACTAGAGTATGTTCAGATGATCTCTTTTTTAAAGAAAGAATGAAAAGGAGAAGAGTTTTTCAGAAAAAAAGATTTCATCGACAATGTGAGAAATTTCAGCTTAGAATAAGCCAGAAAAAAATTGAATGAAGAGAATATTGAAAGTCTCGGTCAGCTAGTTCTGAACCGCCACAATATATTCTACGGGCAGGTACCATATCATCCATTCATTACGCCACACCCTGTATATTCAGTTATTTCTGAAATGGCATAATCATATTGAGTATCTATCTTTCAAACTGAGTAAAATCAGCTTTGCAATAAAAGTGTGTACCAAATATCTGAATGAAAGTAGTTTACGATCAATGTATTTGGCTAATGCTGAATCAATCATGAGATATGGAATAATATTTTGGGGAATCAGTTCAGCAGTAGATTCTGTTTTTAAAATGCAGGAGAAAATTTTTAGAATCATGTTTCATATGAGGTATAGACAATCTTTTAGAGGTGTATTCAAGGAGAAAAAGTTATTCACGTTATGTGCTCTTTACATTTTTGAGTGTTTAGTAGAGAATCATTTGTCATTCACACCACGAATCATAGTTATCCTACCAGATCGAACAACCTACATTACCCTATGCATAGATTGTCAGTAACTGAGAAACATCTTTCCCATATGCCCTTCCTGATACTTAGAAGGTCTTAACAGATGTAAATAATTTCAAGAATAAATTGAGATTCGTTCTCAAATATGGAACTTTATTCCTTGGCAGAGTTTTATGAAGCTGTCAAATCTGTATGATGAGTGAACATTTTGGACGTCATTTCATTTGCTCTTTGTTGTGTATCTACATGTATGAAGGTCCTTTGAAATAAAGTTGATTTGTACCTATTGTTTTGTATTGGTTTTCAATCCGTCCCAGTTCCCATAATAAAATTTATTTTTTAGTTTACTGGCCGAGGACACTTCAAAATGCGTTTTCTAGTTATTGAAGACCGGTTTTCAAAAATAATTCGATTCTTTTTCGAAATGAACTGGTATAGAGGCAATTTCGTATACATAATTGGTTAAAGTATTCAGGAAAACCTCAGGAGTGTTTAGAAACTCAGTGCAATGATTTTAAGAGAATATTCTCCCTTCATAAAAATATAGATCTGCAAACGTTTAGTTACGGAGCTGAAGTCCGTTAAAAGTTTAATTTTTTTAAGTTTTTTTCTTTATAGCTCCTACAGTTTTCGACATATTTGCCTCAAATTTGAAACATTGCGAAGCGCCCTCGCTCATCATGCGACACCCCAAACTAGTTAACTTCAATACCGCCTAAACTGTTCATAACGCAATTCGGAAGTGATCAATTCCCGTTCCGCATCGATTATTTCGCGTTGAATTCTGCAGGAATTCCCGGAACCGTGACATTCCTCAATAACGGCCAACTGAAATTACTTCGCAGCCAAATTTTCCGCAGAATTAGTAACTGCATTAATGGGCCCCACGGTTAAATGACCGAGTTTGCTTGGATTATATTAAATAACTTCAGACAATTCGGTTGAAACCAACTTCCTGAGGAGTGTGTGAAGACTCACTCCGGTCGAAACTTTTGCAATAAGATCGTGGTCGGAGTAATTTGCGCTCTATTTACATCTGTAACACTTCGACGTAGTCTCTTTTGAAGTTTTCTCAGGTCCTCTTTGACGCCAATTCCGCTCTTGAGTAATAATGTTCATTTTACTTTTAAGAGAGGTAAAAATGGGGATTGAACAAAACGACAAGCGTTTATTCAACGCACATGTTGTGACTTATTACCTAATCATAATTAGGCCCAAGTGTCCGAGATACTTTTTTTTTAGCAAACGTCGAAAAATGTTAAATTGGTCAACATCACTTCACCATTTATATGGAAAATTTCTTTTTGTAAAGTTTCCTGAAGTGCAGATATATTGTAGTTTTCAACCTGCCCTGTAATACTCTACAGGGTGTCCCACCGGGAGTGCCCATTAGATTTTTATGGAGAAGTAATAATTCAACTTTCAAATTTTGTATGAAGATATACGAGGATATATTGAAAAATTCTTGGCCTACTATAGAACCAAACAAAATTTCAATGCCAAAATATTTTATTACTCAACATAATCTCCTCTTAATTGGATACATTTATTACAGCGAACTTGTAAAGTCTCTAGACCTTTCAAAAAAAAATGTTTCTCCTTGCTCTGCAAACCAGACCTCCACAGCTTTTATTACCTCCTCGTTGGAAGAAAATTTACCACCTTTTAAACTTTTTTTCAGTTGAGGAAAGGGATGATAGTCGGATGGACCAAATCTGATGAATAAGAGGGGTGTTCTAGTAATTCAAACCCCAAATCACGAATTTATTGCACGGCAACAAGAGATTTGTGTGCAGGGGCGTTGTATTGCAAAAACAAAACACCTTTGGATAGCTTTCCTCGTCTTTTCTCTTCAATTTTTTCCCGTAGAGTGGTCAGTAATGTCGAATAGTAATCTCCGGTTATTGTTTTACCCTTATCCAAAAAAATCAATCATGATTACTTCATGGCAATCCCAAAGAACTGAAGCAAAAACTTTTCCAGCAGATTTTTGGACACGAAACTTCTTAGGTCTTGGAGAACCAGAGTGTCGCCATTCCATCGATTGTTGCTTTGTTTCTGGATCGTAGAAATGTACCCAAGTCTCATCCATAGTAACAATTCGGTTTAGGAAGTCTACATAGTTTAAATCGAGCACAGATAGAACGCGATGCTTCTACCCTTGCACGCTTTTGGTCAACATTTAAACATTTGGCGATTCATTTTGCAGCAATTTCTCTCATGTCCAAATCGACATGAACTATATGACCAACACGTTCGTATGAAATATTCAGTGCCTTAGATATCTGTTGCAGCCCAATTCGACGGCCTGATAAAATCGTGTCATGAACTTCATCGATATTTTCGGGGACTGACACAGAAACTGGCCTTCCCGATCGGTCATCATCTTCAATGGAAAATTTACCTCTTTTGAAGCTTGCAGTCCAATTTTTCACGGTCGCATGCGAAGGACGTTGATCACCAAGGGTATTAAGCATATCTCCGTAAATCTGCTTACCACTTAACCCTTTTAAATACAGATACTCGATGATGGCTCGACACTCCAATTTTTCGATTTTCACAATTTCGGTGGACATCTTCTTTCTTTCAATTTATTGCGTAACTCTGGTTTACTTTTTGACCTCAAACTTCACACTGACACTTGTAATGAGTTATTGTTCGTTGCTATGGTTACGAAATATTTTTTATGCATGGAACTGGTCTAGGCTAACTAGATATCAATACATTCTCGTATTTGGCCCAGCGCTGCTCTTCACTACCGTTGCTCTAGAAAGTCTCCAGCCACTGCCTCCTTTTATCATGTTACATATTTCTCCTTCCATTATTCGAAACAAAATCTAACTTCCATTATCTCCCAACCTTGCTAAAGGAGCTACATCTTTCTCAACATCCTCTAATATGATTCGAAGATCCTTTGTATGCACCGACTGAATGTTCAAAATCTCATTATCTATCCACTTCCCCGAACTTGCGTGCGACTTGGAAACTTCCAATATGTATCGAAACATTAGCCATATATAAAATAATCGAATTATCAGACGCAGCTCCTCCAAGTCTTCCCCATGAATGCGTCGTCAGTGAACGCGTTCGAAAAGTGGTTTTCATTTCCCTATACACACGAAGCGATAAGTGGCCCTTTCACAGGAAACTATTAATGCAGGAAAATGTTATTCAGCACTCCCCGCATTGTTGGAAGGGTGAATGTTGAAAAGGAACACCTAATTTGTCAAGTGATGGACTCTTTGTCGGGTGCTTCCTGCTTTGCATCGCACTTGTGCGGAAAAGGAAAAACGATGAGTTATGATGGGCGAGTTTTTTATTGTGAAGGGAGTCCCAGAAAATTCCGATCGAGTGCGAGGTCGTCGCATTGTTTAGTTCAGTGGATAGGGGATGGGGGTGAATGCAGAAAAAACAACAATTTCGCCGAGTGGTTCCTGTTCATCTTAATCATGTTTGAGAGGAAATTTGCGTTGGGTTAAATTTCCTCAATTTTTGATAATTCGACATACCCGGCAAAAGTGTCAATGGACACAAAAAAACGTATGACTAATTTTTGAAATACAGGGTGTTGTAGCTGAAAAGTGAAGCTTTCGACACAAAATTCTTGACAATTTAGAAAATCGACAAACCGCATATGTATTGCTAAAAGTAGACTCTTGTTCTCGAGTTCGGATGGGAAAGAACATGGTAAATGTATACAGTGAGTAATTTTCAAAAGAGACTGGTTCTCCAAGACCTAAGAAGTTTCGTCGCCAAAATTCTGCTGAAAAGGTTCTTGCTTCAGTTTTTTGGAATTGCCATGGAGTAATCATGATTGATTTTTCGGATGAGGGTAGAATAGGGCTGCCATAAATGTCGGAATATCGACCGGGACAAAGAAAAAAAAAGGTTTAAAATCCTAAACATTAAAAACTCATTCGATAGGTTTATGATTTTTTTTATTATTATTATTTTTATGTTTGTTGTCTTGTTTGTCTACATGTCATTAATTTATTATTTGTTTATTATGCAATGTATTATTAATCTTCTGGAAACGTGCACGTTTATTGAATTGGTTTTTTACTAGGTACTAGGTTAAATTATACCACATTCTCTGAAATAGACACATTTATTCAGACATATTCATTGAAAATAAAATAATAAACAACAAATCCCAACAATCAAGAAGTAGGTACCTTATTATTCTTAGGCTTGATCCTCGGTATCAGTTTTCTTTGCCCATTCATATTTATCTGATGTTTTGGCTTTCTCAAGTAATTTTTTTTCTTTTCGCACGTAATTATAAAATTCTATGCATGTCATTTTATAATTATAAACGCATTGGATGATGCTCTCCACTGTGCTTATATTTAATGCATTTCGATCTTTGGTCCACTGCGAAGATATCATAGAAAACACCCGTTCCACATGAGCATTGTGTCCCGGAATAGCAAAAAGATATTGGCACATTTTTAAAAGGTTTGCCTTTCTTTCCCGTTCCTCTGTTTTAGTGAAAAATAGGATCCATTTATCGTGCATATTTTTAGACTTCCACTCATCGGACATTTCTGAGTCAATGAAAGATTTCAAATACATGAATTCTTCATAAACAGAATCTTCAAGCGGAATACCTTTTCCATTCAAATATCCGACAGTTTCTTCTACTTGATTCCATTGAGGTACATCATTTAAAGCCATCCATGCAAATATATAAAATTTTTCCATTGGCCGAGTCCACTGTTCGAGATATTGGATGGCTGTGGTAAAAAAATCTCTGACTTCACTATCAAATTTACCCAATTGCGTTGTATACATCGTGCCATCATTCTTCAGTTTATTATAGACTTGTCTTGTTTGGTTCCCTAAATATTTATTCAGTAATCTTTCATTCAATTGTTTTTTAGTATCCTCTGGAACTGTTTTTACTTCAATAATGGTTATTACAGATTTTTCAATCTTACTAATCTGCTTTTCGATCAGAAATGCTTGACTGTGCACAAATAGAGTATAAAGTTCTGATAAAGGATCATCAAAAAAGTCGGTTATAGCTTTTGGGGCCCTTTCTTCCGCTGCGAAAAACTCTTTCAATGGCACCCATAGCTTTAGCAATCGTTCGACAGCTGGAAGTAGCGAAAGCCATCGACTTCTAGAATGAGAGAGTATATTGCTATAAGTTATTTCTGCATACTCACAAAAACTCTTCAGTCGTTCTACCCTTACAGTAAATATCGAAAAATATTTGAAAATTTTGAGGACAATAGACTCCACATCAATGGACATCATATCGGCGGCACTGGAAGCAGTATTGTGAAGTATGTGCGCAGGACAACCGATGCCTTCGATGTCTTTGGACAAAATCTCTTTTAATTTAAAAAAAACATTATTCACTCCACGCCTTTCTTTTCCTCCGAAATTAGCATTCGTGTTATCCGCGCTGAAAGCCACAATATTTTGTATTGGAATATTTAGATTCTCTAAAGATTTAATGCAGAATGAAATGATTGTATCAGACGATTCATTTGGCAATGTGTCTAATTTTAATAATTTTGTTTTCAAACCCTCAGTTTCTGAAAAATATTGTATGAGCAAGGGGAACATCTTTTCGGCTTTATGATTACTGGAATCAGTTGAAATACCATAAAACGGAATATTTTTTATTTCTGTTTTGATTTGCTCAATGGAGTGTGGAGCTAAAATATTTTTAACTATTGCCGTACCCTTGGTTCTGGCAGTTGATTGTTTCACTGCGATGCTCGAATCCGGGTACATGATAGCATTCAGTTTTGTCGAACAATCTAAGGAACTAAACGATTGGTGGTGCTTCACAACTTTATAAGCAGTCGTCAGTTCAGCAGCGCATATCAGAGTATCTTCTGTCGAATTTTGTTTGATCATAAAAGATGATATATCTTTCGACGTTGATGCAACTGACAATCTGGAGTTGTGATTTTTGCTTTGAATATGATCTTTCACACTCGATTTACCGCCATGACTTACGGATATATAAAGTCCACAAATTGAACACAAAGCTTCCTGGTCATTTCTTCCTTTCTTAATGAATGACCACTCTTTAGTGTATTTGGCGGAAAAACTACACTTTCTCTTCGGCATAACGTCTTTTTAATATTGACTATTACGATTACAAATCCTACGTAAAACTGCGCAGCGCTGTACGTTGTCGACTGAATGGTGAATATGTACTGATTATCTGCCGCGCCGACGCCGTACGTGGAGTGTGGGCGACATGCCATTGGTGTGCGATTGCGTAGAGTGTAGACCCTTCTTCGTTGGACTGCCAGGGAGGCGTCGGCTGATTACGTGCTTACCTCTACTCTACTTCTACTAACATATGTAAGGAAATATGAATCACGATAACTACCAAAATAATGACCGGGACAACTGAACAACTAACCGGGACACGGGGACTCAATGCCCCAAACCGGGACATGTCCCGGTGTACCGGGACGTATGGCAGCCATAGGGTAGAACAATAACCGGAGATAACTATTCGACATTACTGATCACTCTACGGGAAAAATTAAAAAAAAAAGACGCGGAAAGTTATCCAAATGTGTTTTGTATTTGCAGGACAACGCTCCTGCACACAAATCTTATGTTGCCATGCAAAAAATTAGTGATTTAGGATTTGAATTACTAGAACATCCCCCTTATTCAACAGATTTGGTTCGACTTTCCTCAACTGAAAAATAGTTTAAAAGGGCATAAATTTTCTTCCAGCGAGGAGGTAATAAAAGTTGTGGAGGGCTGGTTTGCAGAGCAAGAAGAAATATTTTTTTGAAAGGTCTAGGGGCGTTGCAGGTTCGCTGTAATAAATATATTCAATTAAGAGAAGAATATGTTGAGTAATAAAATATTTTGACGTCGAAATTTTGTTTGGTTTTATAGTAGGCTGAGAGTTTTTCAATATATTCCCGTATATTGAAGATTTCAGAATGTCAGGGTCACTATATTCGAATGAGCGGCCCTCTATTCTGAATAGAATTTCGTGGTACTCTGTCTTTGCCTTTTTCAATAAGAACGTCTAGAGACGTTGCAGGTTCGCTGTAATAAATGTATCCAATTAAGAGGAGAATATGTTGAATAATAAAATATATTGACATTGAAATTTTGTTTGGTTTCATAGTAGACTAATAGCGGATTTCATAAAACTTTGATTGCCCGATCAACGGTTTGACAGTCCCTTGAGTACTTAAACGAAATGAATGAAACCTCTTCATTTCTGAATATATTGAAGAAGGAGCAATTGAGAATAATTGAATGGACATATGAAAACCATAATTTGATGCTAGAATGATATTCTGATTGATAATGACTGAATTATCGATTGAAAACGAATTGACGTCTATTCGTCAATCAACCCGATCAAGCTTCTTGAAACCCGGGGAAAGAATTTTCCAATACATTCTCGTATAAACTTCTCTTCAATTATAATACAAATTACAGTATTTCAAATAATTTCATTCGCTATCCAAATACAACACAAACTAAAGTACCTACATATACTCCATTCACTTTTATTTCAGCAGTCGGTTGGCCATGGAACTTTGACACATTTCACTCTGTATAGAACGAAAATGTGGGGTTATGCCGCTTGTCAAAACATTTTTGGGTTTTAAATCAACGCTATGTTGCCCGTTCTACGTAAAAGTTTCTGTTATTACGTATTTTATCACAATGTCGAATCTTTTCAGAAAATATGTAAAGAACATAATTGAAGTTTATACAAACTGATTGACGGCATACCAAATCCAGTTATTTGCATGGAAAATACAAGAGATCAGTACAAAATCATAATATGCACTAGCTTGAGGAGAGTTAATGTTCGTTATCTTCTTTGGCTAAAGTTTGAATACGTTACATCAGTTGTACATTTCAGAAATATTAACCCGAAGATGAAATGCATATGTTGCTGTGGTTGGGAATGGGTATCCCCCAAAGTAATTAACAAATAATTACAAGAATGTTAAATTCTTCAACAAAAATCATCTTGCATCAATATAAGTAAGAGGAATTAAAGGAGTTTCAATAAAGATGAACTTCACCTTTGCACATAAATTTCACACGAATAAACAATTAGCAGGACAACTGGCGCGTATTTGTGGCAGTTCATTTTAATGCATTGATATAATAATAATAATTAGGTATTTATTGGTACCTTAAGGCATTTACAATGTATAGGACGAGTCAAATGAAAAATAGAAAAATCAATTTTCGGGAACGAACTCATTCTACGATGACATTCATCGAAAATCCTGTAGTAAACTTTTCGCATTAATTCACTCAAACATAAAATTCTCAAATGCCACCACTTTGTTGGGTGTCTCAATAGAAGAAAATTCTGGGTCATCCTCTTCATTCACATACTTTCTGATTGTGGAAATATTCAGCTGAAATATAAGTCGTTTAGATTCAGATGAAACATTATATAAATTCTTTTATATTGAATATGTTCGCTACCGTCTGACGTATTTTGGATTTTACAATATCAGGGTATAACCATTGGAATGAGCGGACCTGAATTCTAAATAGCACTTCCTGAAACCCTGTCTCTTTTCAATCACTCTCGGCATTTTCGTAATAAAAATTGATATTAGTTGTGGCAACGGCGTTATGACATTAACGACATTTCATGAGTGCCAACCTTACACCGTTCTAGTTACAAAAACTTGAGAATATTATTTCATGGCCAACCGACTGCTAAAATAAATGTGAATGCAGTATACTAAACTATAGTTATGTTTAACTTAACCTATACAAGTACTAACTTGTAATTTCAGTGATCTTCGTATCTGCAGGTATGATTTATTTATTTATTTCACATAGAAATACATACAGGCATTCGCCCAGAAACAGTATTCACATATATACAAACTGTTTCAAACAAAAGGCAATTCCTAAATCATACATGCACAAAATAACAAGAACCTACCATCTAAGGCAAAATTAACATAAAATACCAACCCAAAAAAAATTAACAAAACAGGCTGACATTAAATCATAAAATTATCGATCTGAGGCCTCAAGGTCGGTCCTGACAGTTTTCTTTAACCTTACCAATGGATCTTGAAAAATATCAACGTTCACACAAAGGGCATTACATGTCGTCATAACTCTATGGAGTGGGGAGTTTTGCGCCGAATTAGTGTTTCTGACGGTGCCATAGAAAGCACCGAAAGATCTCAAACCTACATTTGGAACCCTGAGAGATATAAAATTGAAAATTTCAGATGCCCAAAACTGCCCTCTAATGATCTTACACGCGAATAACACATCCGTAAGCTGTCTGCGATTGGACAAACTCATCATGTTAAATCTGCGTCGAATAGTCGTGTAATTGTGATCAACAATAATTAATTTATTTCTGTAAGCTAAATATCTCAAGAACAATGATGATGACTTTCCACCTTTACAATTTAACGAACACCTCTCCCACGTCGCCGCTAGTTTAAATGATAGAAATACCGCCGATGCGTTCATGCGGCACCTTTTTCCACCCCATAATTCACCCCGATACGCGGAAACGGCCCACGTGTCGCTCGAATTTATCTGACAGCACAACAGGCCGTCAGTCCGATGATACAAATCGAAACTACGTGAGAATAAATAACGTTCGGAACGGCGGCATTCATCGGACCGTAACGGTCGTCCTCGACGCTTTTAATCGTCCCTAACAGGACCTCAAATGGCATAAAACGCAACAAAATCGGGCGTCCGAGCGCATTCCGGCTAATTGATCGGGCCCTTTGATTCCATTAATTCCGCATGGTGTGTGTCTGTTTATGCAGCGTCCAATTCGACGGGGTGAATGCTGCAAGGAATTCGGACGCCACCGGCTGGCTATTCGGATTATTCGGAATTTCGCGCAATGCTTGCAGCTCTATGTTGTTGCTGGAACATGCGATTCATGAGAATTGTAGTTGGTGGTTACGCGCTGCTTTCATGGTACAGAACAAAAGTTTGACTGCTGATGAAAAATGCAACAAATACATGGTATTTTCAGAGGAATCTTTCGTTCAAAAAGGTGGTAGGTCTCGCCAAATTGAACCATTTCGCAAAAAAATCAATGCTGCGCCAGTAGCGAAGTGGTGACTGTAATATATTTGGTTTAATTTGAATGTACCACCTTCTAACTCACATGCATTATTTGACACTTAACTTAGTTTCACATGTGTGTTAAAAATTTGTGTTAATTTTCATTCACTTCTCAAATGAAAGTAGTAGATTCTTGAGGTCCAAAGGAGCACTTTTTTCCTTCACCACTATTTCCGAATCGGCTCGGTTTAAAAGATACAGACTGTTGAAAAACCATGAAAAATTTTATTCTCAGTTCTATCTCTCAAATGGTTTTATCGAATGGAATGCATTTCGGAATATAGTTTTTCATTTATTTGGTGAATCTTTTTCAACACAAGATATATCACCAACGTCCTTCAGTTTTCTCAATATGAACATTACGTACCATAAAAATACCAAAAGTTCAAAGAACCCAACTCTTGAAACTAAGTTGGACGCTAGCTAATGAATATATGAACGTTTTTCAAAATCAAAGTATTCATAAAGAAAAAATATCTGTGATATTCGGAGAATTGGGTACTTTTGCTAAACACAACTCTGTTTAAGAGATCCACAGATTTGTAGTATCATAGATTAAGCTCTTTATTCTGAAGTGAATTTTTTTTCCAGGGGTGGCATAGCTCATTATGAGAACTTAAAATGGCTATATCTTTTTATCAAGGCCGAATCGGAAAAAATGGTATAAAAAAAGTGTATCTTTTAACTTCTAGAATCTCCTATTAAAATATTTGTACTAGTCAAAGACTCCCCCTGCATACTCCATTCACTTATATGAAAGCACTCGGTTATGACGATGGTCAAAATATTTTTGGTTCACAAATCAGCGCTGCGTAGAAATCTACGTAAAAGTCTCGGTAATTACGTATTGTATCACAATATGAATTTACTTTCGAAAATTTTTATGAACAAATCAACGTTTATACAAACTGGTTGACAGGATTCCAAATCTAGTTATTTGCGTGGAAAGGAGAAGAGATCAGTTTTTAAATATACAGGGTGTATTTGAATGTGAGGCTTTTTTAACAGAAGGTAGAGCTGGTGAAAATGAAGCGTTTCCCCAAGAATCACCTATACAAAACTTTCAAAATGACAAAGTTGAAAAAAAATGAAAAATGATTACTGAAATAGATCCTTCTACGACCCTAGACCGTTTGTTAGCTGAATTATCGCAAAGCAGTGGGAAAAAACTTATCTCCTGATTCGACCAAGTGGTTTCGTTTAGGATATTGGCTCGTTCAATATTTACGTGTTAATGAAAATGGAAACTTAGGATGGCCGACTTCTTCCCAATCTTTTTTAGTAACTTACAAGACTTTATAAAATGGCTCATTTCGATACCAACTGACAGAAGAAACTTAGGACACAAGTGTAAAAAATAGAATTATACTTCAAAATCTCATCAATGAAATTAATCAAAATTATTCACGAATTTTTTCACAATTGGCATCACAATGTTTTTGTTCGAACATTCCAACAATCGTCCAAAAATGGGATGAAATGGGGAAACATCATAGCACTTTTTCAACATATCTAGCATAGACACTTTCAAAAAACTGCCTCGATTTTCTACTTTTTTTAACCCTAAATTGCACGATACAACAACTATAATACTCTCAAATGACCTGATGCATCTAATACGATGAACTTGGTACTGAACCATTCATTGTTCAGCCATATATTCATGTTTTGTTCCGTTTTTGCGATGCCGGAGTCACCTTCTACTTGAAATTCAATGAAATTTCTCAGCCATCCTGGATCTTTTATGAAGACAATTTTTGGTTAAACGACTTATTTTGATGAGTTCTACTGTCAAGTAAAAAGACTCACACCCTGTATTTATTTTTGCTATGGAAGGAAATTAAATTATTAACTCTGGATTTATGGTTGAAAATATCTTCGTAGAATTGAAAAAATTATATATATAATATTCATAATTCCTAGTAAATTTAGTTTAGTTAATTTAAAGAAAGATCTTCTTGAATAAGCGGTAAGATCGGCCAGCAGACCCTAGTATTGGTGATGTTAGGTTAGAATGTTCGAATTAAGTCAGTGTCGTAGAAAAAGAGAAAGGAGTGCACCTTCTTTTCAGTTTTCTTCGAGCAATTTCGTAAATTTTTGACTTTTTTAAATCAACCCAGATTACTTAGTGGATTTTGAATTGCATTGTTGAATGGATGGTGTAGTTAAATCGAAACAAACTTTTAATCCTGTCACAACATGATATATGACAGTAGGATGAATGTTGAAATAAAGAAAATAATAAAACAGTATTAATCAAAAACTCGGAATCAAAATCTCTACTGAACTCATGAAAAAAAACTTTTGTTTTGTTTTGTGTGAGTACGAGGTTTTTTAGTGAACATATGATTCTTATTGTAATAAATCTTTTATCTGTGTTCACAGAAAGACCCTCAAGAAGAAGGAAACTATTATTCAAAAGCTTCACAAAAACAAAAAAGAGTAGTGCATTCTTTCTCCAAAGACCAGCTTATCTCCCATTGAAAAGAAAACTTTTATACACTAAGACATTTCAAGTTTAATATTTTTTAGTTGTACTTCTATCATCTACGATTTCAATGGAAAAATTTCAAATGATAAAGATTTTTTCGAAAAAACGTCCTCAGCTGAAATATTTTGATCACAAGGGATTCAACTAAAGCCTAACCGGTTAATCTGAAGTGATTAAAATGGGCCAATAAATATTACAAACAATTTTCAATCATCAGTAATTTCACGTCAAATCCCCCATTAAAACATAATAATATAATATCTCTGATTTAGGTATCATAATATAAATTGGTATTTTCTTTGTTTCAGGTATTTGCCACAACATTGCCTTCCCAATTTCGACTCCCCGATTACATCTGAATCCTGCTTTATGAATCATCCCCGCATTGAGATATGGAAGACAAAATTTAACGGGTAAGGAGACAAATGAACCGTGAAGAGGGGGCGAAACAAATTAAGATCTCTATCACAATCTTTCCCATTGAGTGTTCCGTCTCTTAAATTGCTTTCTTTCCTCCTTTTCCCGCCCTTTAGTCCAATATTGTCGATGTTTATATATTGATCGCGATAAGCAAAACTTCTCGTATAAATATTAATGGAATCAACAATTCCGAAGGAATTGTCGTTCCAATAACGTGAGTTAGTCATGAACAACCCCCTCAATTCGCCCGTGGTCCTTGATGAATGTTTGCACATTCGATGACTGCGGGAAGTAGTTGAACTTGGGAGCCATGAACTGTTGTAGGAGTCTGCAGAGAAAGTGAGGTTTTGGTTCAGTCTTTGCGTGACAGGTGGCGTATCGTGATGAGATATCTCAAAGCGGCGTCCCAAGATCGCATAAGACCACCATCCTCCGATCGAGAGATTCAGTGCTATACTGTACTGACGAGGGAAAATGATCCCGAAACCGGTCTACAGTTGCACTTGAATTTTTCGACTTCTCTGGGATTTCCTATGATTGTTCATGACTAACTCACGTTATTGGAACGACAATTCCTTCGGAATTGTTGATTCCATTAATATTTCATTCTTCCGATGCGTCCGGTTAGGCGCTTGGAGTACTGTATATCTTTTTATACAGTATTCCTTCTTTTTGTATTCTCGTATAAAGTTATTCGTTTGATTATGGCGAGCGTGAAGACCCTTTTCGAGGAAATTGCTTGATTGATATGGATAAAGGGGGGTGCCAGTTCGGGGTTGCTCGCCGAGATTGCATGAATTTGAAGTGTATTATGCGAAGTGCATAAAGACATTCCGCGTTTTTTCTTTCATTTGGGATTTTTTTATATTATCTTCTGTATTATCCTCTGCAAATCTTTATACAAACAGCAGAATCATGTGTCAGCGGTAGACGACATTATAATTATCTTTTTAGTTCGATAAACAGAGTATTTGCGTCGCCTTTTCGGACAACTTTTCTGTTTCAAAAATGCACAGTGAGTTGGTTCAACTACACTGCGCAAAAAAATTAACTCACATTATGGAAATCTCAAATTCATTCTACATGAATTTGGTGTTCTCAATGATAATTATTTTTATCAGAATTATGCATGCATATGTTATCCACTTTCAAAGGTTTTCTTCAATACAGATGTTTTTTCCCAGCAGGAATAAAAAAAGATGATATTATCAGATTTTGAACCAGAATGTTGCAGCGATTCAGGGAGACAGGTATGAATGTCCGAAGATCAGGACAGGGTAGACCACGGGTAACAAATGCCATTCAAGAAAGTTACTTAAGAGTTTCTTCGTTGAGACAACGGTTTGCAACCGCTCGCCTCCTTCAAATTCAGCTTGAGCAAACTCATGAGGTGCAAATTAGCACTCAGACAATAAGAAATCGCCTCAAAGAATATGATTTAAGGCCTCGTGTCGCGTCAAGAGGCCCAGCTCTTACCCCAGCTCATCGAAGGGCGCCATTGGATTTTGCGAGAGAGCATATCCATTGGGAAGAGGCCAATTGGGAAAGAGTTCTCTTCACAGATGAGTGTAGATTCTGCCTCTACCATTGTGATCGACGTTCCCTTGTATACAGACATCCACATGAAAGATATGCTCAGTACAATTTCCTGAATACTACTGGTTTCGGGGGAGGATCGATTATGGTATGGGGTGGAATATCTTTGATTGCTCGCACAGACCTAGTGGTCGTTGATAATGGAGCTATGAATGCTGATAAGTATATGAGGAACATTCTTGAAGAGCATGTAGTGCCATTTGCCCCATACATTGGTGAAAATTTCATTTTTATGGACGATAATGCCAGACCCCATCGTGCGCGCATCGTTCAGGAGTACCTTGAAGAGGTTGAAGTTTCTCGAATGGAATGGCCAGCAAGAAGTCCAGATCGCAATCCGATTGAGCAGGTTTGGGACAACCTCAATAGAAGGCTGAGAAGTTCAGGAAATCATCCAGCTACTCTTAATGACTCAGGAATCCAACTCGGAGAAATCTGGGAAGGATTAGATCAGAACATTTTGAGATCACTAATTTTGAGTATGAACCGTCGTTGCCGAGCTGTAATTAACGCAAGGGGTGGAAATACCAAATATTAAATCACTTATCAGCATTTCAGTATTTTGAAAATTGTTCATTTCTCTTCTTTCACATAAGATTCGATGAAATCCTGAATTTTTCTTCCATTTAATGTGTCTTGTTTCGTTCAAAACCTTCCCGAGAGAACATAAAAAATAATTTATAAAGTCAATGTAGAGTTAACTTTCATTGAAATTGAGATTTTCAGAATGTGTGTTAATTTTTTTGTGCAGTGTATTCGATATAATTTCCAAAATTAAGACATTAGAATGGAGCACGAAAAAATATCCCATCTGAAATTTTCACAGACAGTGCTTTGATATCTATTATTCCCGATTATTCCTTGTAGAAAATCCATATTGATTTTCATCATTGTATTTGTATATAATACTATGAGGAAAAGTGCTCAAGAGAATACTTGGTGGTTGCAACCGAAGAGATGCAGAATAGTAGTGAGTGACACTTTCCCCAACTTCTTACCTTTAATACCTACTTATTTCCATCTATTGAATGAGCCAGCGCATTTCAATTAAATAGTTTTGTCCCAAACAGATGCAAAACTAAATCTTTCTGGGAAAATTTTTACTGGAACTATTAGATCCCTATTCAATGGTTACCAGTCCTTTCAAACATTGTTCCGCCCCATATTCGTTGACAGACTGCAGTTATAAGTTCTTGGAATGAATTTTACTCCTTTCCCGACTCATTTCCAATTCCGTCCTATATTCCACAAAATAGATACGATTCCCAGACGCGTAAACCCTTATGGTCCAACTCTCTCCTTAATTCTAATGTAAGGGACAAGGACATCTGGCAGTCTGAACGGAATACGTGCACTATTTTACCAAGAATTGCAAAAGACCCCCTGGATTTTTCTTCGAGAAAATGATCAATTTTTTCAGTGCGAGATGTCCTTCATTATGAAATATTTCAGCTTATTCTGTAAACAGTTTCATTTCATACAATCCACTACATTCACGGGGAGAAAGAGTTTTTTTACTGGGATTTTTACCTAAGCTCTTGTATGGTACCCCACGAAACCTTCTATCTGACAGCATGTTTCAAATGGAGATTCTACTTGCTTCATTTCGAATACAAAGCAACTTTTCCATCACACCATCTATACTTGGGATATAACATGTCAATAATAAAAATTGGAAGGCAAAAGACACTCATCATTTCAGAATCATGTATTGCACATAGGTTCTGTTCCTTCGTTATGTTTACAGCGGTTCGGCTTCAAGAGTGTCATCTGCACGAGATTGATTTTCCTCCTTGAATGTCAAGTCTGCACTTTATCGATGTAAACCCTTTCCAGAACAACAGCTTCTTGGCCCCCCTGAGATATCAACAAATCATACGAATAGTCTTGTTCCGCTGGATATTAAGTGGATATAACGAAATTATTGCCACCCATAGGCATCCCCCAGATGCCGTGCGGCTGGATTATAAGGGTTGACATGCGACCTCCCCAATTTGGTTTTGACGCCGTCGAAAACGTCTCAACATCTCTACTGTGACGCTTCTCAAATTCAATTTGGCGAAGGTGCTGCGACAACTGGGAAACAGCGCTTAATTTTTGGCAGACACGGAGGAAGTGTCAAATCAAAATGTCAAGTCTGATTAGTTCTGCATAATTTTCGGACATGACGAGGGAGGACATTGGAGGCGTCTTTGGCGGCTTTTACTGTACCTATTATAAAGTTTGTATCTGATATTTATTGAGTCGGACACTGGTTGCTGGAAATTCGTATTTAATTTGATGAAACTGATATTTAAATGAATTAATTATGATTATTATTCATTGCCTCCTTGTTTAGGCGTGATCCATGTCATTTATACCGTGAACTGAACGTGCTCCCAACTTCTCAATTCTAAACGCATGTTGCTTGCAATAATCAAGCCGGCGTACTGAATTAGAGGAAATATGGGACATATGCCATTGTCTTCGTAGACAATAAGAGTCCATCAATTCCAAACATCTGCCAGTATTTAATAAGGGTCCATCAATTCCAAACGTTTTTCCATCGGAGGAAGAGCTGTGTCGCTCTGACGAAGTCAAATGAGACCGAAACCATGGTCAGCATCGGCTTGGCGGATTGGCTAGCTCAATTCAGATCGTAACACTTGTGGATATTCAAATCAGCGGGTGGTATGCATCTGAATTAATTCTTATTAATTTTTCATCTCGAATTATTCAACTTCAGTATGGGATGATGACTTCCTGACCTTACTTTCAGACGGGAATCATATACAATGCTCAACAAATGATAGGGATCACGTATAAATTTCTCTTTACAGCTATGTGAAGCTGGCACTCCCAAATGCGAATTTTGATAAAAAAAATTCCAGGGTCGTTTGTCCATCGTAGATCCATGTTTGTCCACCCTTTTTTTTTTCATTTGTCCAGGCACCGTTTGAGAGATACGGGAAAAAACTTTTTTCGGTGCATTTTCTGAGCCGCACCCCCAAATTGCAAAAACGTTTTTTTGATGGTACAGATCGTTTGTCCAACGTTAGTCCACTTTTGTTTTTCATTTGTCCACCCACAGAACCATAGAAATCAATCTTTGAAAATTTTAGAAAGTGTGAAATTGGCAACCCCAAATGAAAATTTTTGAACCAAAATTTCAGGTTCTTTTGTCCATCGTAGGTCCATGTTTGTCCACCTTTTTCTTTCATTTGTCCAGGCACCGTTTGTGAGATATGGAAAAAGAAGTTGTTGCGGTGCATTTTCTGAGCATCTCACCCAAACTGCGAAAACATGTTTTTTATGGTAAAGATCGTTTGTCCAACGTTAGTCCACTTTTGTCCACCAAATTTTTTCATTTGTCCACCCACAGAACCATAGAAATCAATCTTTGAAAATTTTGGAAAGTATGAAGTTGGTACCCTCAAATGAAAATTTTTGAACCAAAATTTCAGGGTCGTTTGTCCATCGTATGTCCATGTTTGTCCCCCTCTTTTTTCATTTGTCCAGGCACCGTTTGAGAGATATGGAAAAAGAAGTTGTTGCGGTGCATTTTCTGAGCAGCTCACCCAAATTGCGAAAACGTGTTTTTTATGGTGTAGATCGTTTCTCCAACGTTGGTCCACTTTTGTCCACCCAATTTTTTCATTTGTCCACCTACAGAACCATAGAAATCAACCTTTTCAAATTTTGGAAAGTGTGAAGTTGGCTTTACTTTTTTTTATTCTTTTTTAACCTTGTAGTCCAATTTTTCACGGTCTTATACGAAGGACATTGATCAACGAAGGTAGTAAGCATATCTTCGTAAATCTGCTCACCTCTAAACCCTTCTAAATAAAAGTATTTGATGATAACTCGATACTCCAATTTTTCGAATTTCACAATTTCGGTGGACATCTTCGTTCTTTTAATTTATTGCACGTAACTCTGGTTTACTTTTTGACCTCAAACTTCACAGTGATACTTCTAATGAGTTGTTGTTCGTTGCTAAGGTAAAGCAATATTTTTTTTATGCATGGAAAAGGTCTAGGCTAACAAGATATCAATACATCCTTGTAAACCGAGGTTAGATAACCAGTTTTCAGAAAATCAAATGATATCTTCTAGGCCTCAAAATTGTGAGGTTTTATCTTCGGTATTTGACTCAACAGTTAAGGTCCTGATCATTGTGCTCTCATCATCTTTCAGCACCTTCGTTCTATTATTTCATGTCACCCTGCTGTAATATCACTTTGGCGCAATGAAGATTACACGCTTCCAATCCATTTTCACTCGGCATAAATTCAGTTGACATCCGTTCTTTAATATTCATTTTTCTGATAAACAGCCTTCATCAAGCTATTCTCCCCGTCCAAGGCACAATTATGCTCCTCGAAATTCATAAGTCCAAACGTGATCTCCGTACAAAAACCTCTATTTCCATATCGAGCCGAAATTATACTTCTTCGAAGGCAAAAACGTTCACGCAGAAATAAAAGGATAATTTACTCCGCTCTGTTGAGTTGCTGGCAGACATTCGCTATCACTAAACGCTCCCTGAATAAAAAAAAACCCGAAGATGTGATTCTGGAACTGCGCAGCTCCTTTTCTCGGAAGACGCGGAATTTTTTAGGATTCTCGATGTTGCGAAGGTTGGTTTTCGCTGATGTTTTCTCGTCGTTGAATGAATGATGGTGCAAATAGTAAATAGCCCTTTGTAGAAGGCCGTAAAAACACGACTGGTATTGGTTTTGTAAACAAACCGATATTCGTAAGTCATCAAGAACGAATTTCTGGGTAATGCTGAATCTACACTGCTCAAAAATTGAAGCTGATGTTCGGGAGGAAACTAATATTTGCACTGGAATCAAATTGTATTGTTGAACATTTGAAGAGGCGTATGTAAAATAAAATATGACCCTCATCACACTTGATGATGTAATTAGAAAATTGCAACAAACTCATTTCTCGTTAGTGTATGATTTTTAGTATCAATTGTGGATTTATTGTCACGAGTTCAACATGCTTCAGAAGCCTTTTAACATAAAGACATAAACAATTATAGTGGTTCGGTTTAACGATGTTTTAACTCAACAAGAATCTATTCCAGAGGAGACATCTGATATATTACATAAATGTATGAAAGAAACACACTTTTAAAATATCAGTATACAGGTTGATTCATAAGCATTGTGACATTGCCTAAGGAATAATAATTTGAATCAAAATATGACGATGGGATCAAGTACTCGAGTAGAACTCAATGAAATATTGCAGTGCTGTTGGAATTGTTTTCGTTTTTTGCTGATAATTTAAGCGTTTTTTTTCTCATTGACACCCTGTATGTTTTTTCCCACATCAGGAGCTTTTCAAGACATATTTGGTTCTATTGCTTAGAAATGCTTGGCATTAACAGGCTGCCTCCCCAGACCAAAATGGTGTCTGGTTTGCAATCTCACAACAATTACATCGCTTATCTGACCCGCCAAAGACATTACAATAGCTCGCCAATACTTTGACAGGCATTTGGCAAAACATACGTCAATATTTCATTGATAACCTCAATGCCTCAATTGATGACACAATGCCACATGAAGCGCTAGAGACAGCTAGAGAAGGCCTTAACAGATATTAAAAATTGATTTCAAGGCGTTTGTAATAGAAGGGATTTTTTCAAGCCTGTAGGCTCCACCAGGTAGAATCTTCATTTTGTCCATTTCTCTACTATGTTGTCGCTCTGAAGCAGTACAATGATTGAAACCCTTTGCAACAGCTAGTGCATATTATAATAAAGGACCAGAAAAAATATTACATCTGTGAACCAAGAAGGCTTCTTGCAAATCAACAGCTGTTACTTAGTGAATACGACACATAACCTCATTCTTTGACAGTTGTAAGTGCCCATATCGTTCATAAGTCAGCCTTGTCTGTAGGTTAGTTCATCAAGGAGTTTCGAGCATAGAAATCATAATATATATATACTTACTCTAGAATGCTAATCCAGTAGAAAAAAATGCGGCGATAAATTGACAGTTGTCGTTAAAGCGAATGCGCGACATTAGTTTATTTCAACTCGAACGTTGCCTAGACTTTCATACCTTATGTCAGTCGAATTATTTATTTGGTATAAATGAGAAATAAACATATTTCATTCGGTGAAAAAACTTATTTTTCGATTCATACAGGACTTCTTGTCGGTATTGAACACATGCATGGATGACTAATTGTGTTTATACAGGGTGTGGCGTAATGAATGGATAATATTGAGCCTGCAGGTAGAGGACTCTATGGCGGTTCAGAAAAATATATTTTACGTTTAGTAAAAGTGCCTTGGTTTTCGAGATATTGGAGATTTTCGAAAATTCAAGAGAATTACACCCTTCGCCACTGGTTTTGCAGGCAAGACTCCAAATGAAGGAATTTTTTCAAACTGTTTTTTGGATAGTATCCCTGGATAGATGATCTATCGAATGTAATTCATTATTTTTGACGCGCATGAATAGTTCTTCATGAAAAAAAGATCTAACCCAACTTTTCCGTTTTGCTAATTTTTTTTCATAAGTTCAACCTAGCGCGGTGTAAAAAATAATATGGTTACCTAAGAGCCAATGCAAGAAAAAGCATGCCAGTTTCATTGAGATTCCGAAATGGTATAACTCACTCTATTTTCAGCATTTAATACAAAATAAATTCCTATTGCAATCAGTTGAGGCCTAGTTTAATGTTAACAGTGTTTCTAAAATTTTCAGCATCTAAAATGAGAAATGCAAGCAGAATGAAGCAATCGTCTATAAGAAGGTATAGAGCATTTACTGAAGCTCATAATAACCTCTTAGAGATTTTTTTGTGATATTTAATTCAATGAAACGATACTTATTTTAAAATTGTTGATATCTATGCATGATATCTATGATTCATTAGAAAGTGTAGACTATCAGAACTCATGGTGGCCAATTTAAGCATCATTTGTGATTTGTGAAACTTTATTCAATGAAACGATATTTTAAAATTGTTATTTTTTTCTCGTTTTCTTTTATTACGTTGTGAAATCAATATTTTCAAGTTAATTTCAAGTTATGCATTGAATTTCAGCATTTTTCTAACAAGGATCTCGACTCAATGTAATAAAAATTGACTAATTTTCAGCTTTTTTTCTTAATTACAAAAGTGCTAAAATTCACTTCGTTACTTGAAATTCGCTTAAAACTATCAACTTTATAACTATAGGGCTTAATAATGAAAGAATACGAGGGAAAGAATCGAGTTTTACAAAAAGTGTTCAAAGTGTGCATCAGGAGCTGTACTAGATGCTCTACAACTTCTTATAAATAATTGCTTTATTCTGCTTGCAAGTCTCAATTTAGTTGCTAAGAATTACAGAAAAAGTCTTACGTCAAATTCTGCCTTGACTCATTGTAATAGAAATTTATTTTGTATTTAATGCTGAAAATAGAGTGAGTTATACCATTCCAGAATCTCAGTGAAACAGGTATGTTTTCTCTTGCTTTGGCACTCAGGTAACCATATTATTTTTCACTCCACGCTGGGTTGAACTTAGGAAAAAAAATAAGCAAAACGGAAAATTTGAGTTAATTCTTTTATTTATGAAAAACTATTCGTGCGCCCCAAAAATAATAATTCACATTCGATGGCGCATCTATCCAGGAATACTATCCAAAAAACAGTTTGAAAAAATTCCTTCATTTGGAGTCTTGCCTGCAAAAAGAGTGGCGAAGGGTGTGTTTTTCTTGAATTTTCGAAAATCCCGAATATCTCGAAAACCAAGGCACTTTCACTAAACGTAAAATATATTTATCTGAACCGCCATAGACTCCTCTACCTGCAGGCTCCATATTATCCATTCATTACGCCACACCCTGTATATGCTTTGTTTTAGAAAATCAGTACAATGATGTTGCAGGTTTCAATGAAAATATATCGGGATCTCGGAGGTGACGTGTTATAAGTCCAAATCTAAATTTGTCGATAGAGGTATTATTGAGTATTCATTGATTGTTTGACCAAACCGTGAATTGGCTGAAGATTGGAGTTTTATAGAGAATTCCATGGTAACAACTGGTGCTTACTAAATATTTGGAACTCACAACAAAAATTCCAGAAAATCTAAACTTAATATCACCAATGAAATTCGATATTATCGCAGATTCGATTAGATGAACAGGTACCTAAGCATTGAGTGCATATTATAAACTCCGTGCAACAATTTTGAAATATCCTGATATAGTGCAATACTACTATATACCATCAATGAAATTCGCTATCAGTGGAACTCGATAATTCATTCAAGTTTTGAATTTTTTTTTTGCATTTATTATTTTTAATAATATAGACAAGTACGCAAGTACATTTCAGAAAATGTGACTTGAAACTTCTTTCCTCTGAGCAGATCGTGCAACAGTGAAAAATCAAATGACTGAAAGAAAACGCGTTGTTGTCCGACATGCCTTCGTTACATGAATTGCCCTCTCTTCATAAGATTTGATCGATAGAATATTCAGAAATTCGGCAACGTTCTACTAGAAAATAAACTAATGATGCGCATTCGTATTAACGACCACTGTCAATTTTTCGCCGCATTTCTTACTACTGGATTAGCATTCTAGAGTAATAATATATAATATGATTTCTATGGTTTCGAGACGCTGTTGCCAATTTGTGAACTAATAATAAAGTTATTCAATTTTTTTAACCCCAAACAACAATGAACTTCGTTAGTTAAATGGACATTAATTTGCAGTAATAGTCCAGATTAAGGCAAACTCCCTATTTTTCTGATCGCCGGATCATAGACGTTTGTTGGTGATTTTATTTTATTTTATTCATTTCCTTGAAAAATTTTTCATAAAGATAAGACAAACTTGATAAAATGGAGCGAACTCGTCTAGATCTGAAGAATTTCATTGAATTAGTTCATATCTCTAAGGCCC
The DNA here is from genome assembly GCF_907165205.1 of Coccinella septempunctata. NCBI lineage: Eukaryota > Metazoa > Arthropoda > Insecta > Coleoptera > Coccinellidae > Coccinella > Coccinella septempunctata. Next base: position 2,030,286 of record NC_058191.1, read on the forward strand.
GGTACTTTCACCTTCAAATAAATTTTATTCCCTGTCAATAAGTATCTGTCGAATAATTTCCTATCTGAAGGATACCTTATTTCGGTGCTTTCAGATGAAATTATTTGACGAATAACAATTCTATGAAAACACGGTATAACACTTTTCACTGATTAATGTAAAATAAGACACCGCATTGTAGAAATTGTCATAATTCCAACTACAAAGCAAATATTCCGTGAAAATCACACAAAAAATAACCATACATCCAGAATCCTAAAAATTCAACCAATAATGACGTACCGATATTCGATCTATGATAAATAAAATTTTATTAACGAGTTTCAATGACAGATTTATTCGATGAATAACACTATCTGAAAGTGAAAAGACTGCATTTTTACTTATCCTAAGAATAAGACTTATTTATCGAATAAATTTAGTTATTCGCACGTGAAAGTACCGGGCCTAAGTGGGCTCATACAGTTTTTATGTAGATTTTCTCGTATCTGAAGCCTCTAGTAACCTACCTCAAGGAAATTCCGCAAGTATCATCTGTGTGAAATTGATTTCTTCCATAAATTACGGGGCATCACGAAAAGGGCGCAACTTTTTGTTGGCTCACGTAATTGCGGCTTTGAAATTCCTCCACGGCTTGCGTGACTAGTCAATTAGGGTTAATGCCCCGTTCGACTGAGCGGTCTCGCAGAAAACTGACGAGGATTGGGGGTAAAACGCGAGACAGATCAATCAGTACCTTCGCATAATTGGAAAAATGTCGATTGGGATTGATGCGGCTGAAAAATTCGAGACCTGAAAGAAGGGATGCCGGCGGGATTGATTCGAGGTGGCTTAGCTGCGAAGTTCAAAGAAGAAGTCAGCTGACAGATTGAGGCTAGGGTGTCAATCTTGCGTTAGCTCCCTTTCAAGGCTGCGTCAAAATCACTGGAGTTGAGGTGGATGAATATTTCAAGACCAAATTATCAACTTTTTTTAGGCACCGGTTAGTTATACTTGTTTGAAATAGGGGTTGATGATGACAAACTTTTTGTCTTGTGTTGGGAAAAAGTCAAGAAAATTAAAAAAATCTCATTTCCAAGAAAATGAAGAATGAAGGACATCGAAAATACTCGGCTTCTTTTGGTACCTCCACGCGCCACAATACACATTGGTGTAACTATCAAATAATAAGGTAGTGCAATTTAAATAATAACAATGTTTTGGTAAAAAAGATGAAGTTATTTTAAATTATATTCTTTTTAACCCCAGTTTAGAGTCCGTTTCACTCTTCCACCTTCTACGTCATTATTCTTCCAATCGGCTCTGAACTGAATTGCAACTTATTTCTATACCCACTTTCAATTATCACAAAGTGGTTGACTTATTTCACCATAAGTGACATTGACTGTTCAGTAAACAGAACGTCTGCTGTGCCATCTGGCTCCGATTCTGACTCGAGAATATTCACTAACAAGCAATAGAGAAAAACGTAGTTTTAGTAAAAAAAAATATCAAACGATCAGTGAAACTAAAGCGACTTCGACTGATGCGAGTGAAAATGATAAATTTGAAAAAGCACCAGCATTCACCAATGTAAGATACCAGTACCAAATTCAGATTGGAAGTATCAAAACGAAAATAATAAATAAGCCGAAATTATACTATGTCTGCATAAACATAAACAAAGTGTATTCCTGCAAGTAAAAATTGCAAATTTGGATTCTAATTGTAGTTCAACAAGATTATCATTAATTATTTTCCTCGTTATTTTCAATTCATATTTTTTCAGCAAAAAATAGAAATAGGTATCTCTTGTTAAAATAAGGTTTAGTATTCACGAATAAACATGTATTAGCATATTCATGGTTAGACAAGATATTTTAAGATTTCTTGTTTTTTTTATAGTTTTTCAACAGCCTGTATCCTTCAAACTGGGATTCGGAAAAATTGTAAAGGAAAAAAGTATTTCTTTGAAAAGAAAAGTTGCACATACTCGAGCGTAAGAAGAGCGTGCGGAAAAGTTGAAAATGGTAAGAAAAAAATTTTTAGAGGATATGTTTATTGAACCCAAAGGAAGCCACTCTTCAAGTAACTGACAATTCGGACGCGACGCAAGGTCACAGCTTGCTTTTGAAAATGCAAAAAAAAAATCGTTACTTATACATACTCGAACGTGTCAGATTTTCAGACTTGTTGACCCATTATTCTGATACTCATCAGGGGTGGTTCTCTGAATCTGACACTTTGAAGATGATAACAAGGCATTTTTTTCAAATATCTCCCTTCCTGTACCGCTAATTGTTTCTGTATTCATTATAAGGTTGTAGATAATAAAATTCTATACAACTTTTGTCTGAAGCAATTTTACCTAGTATTTATTAACTGTTTTCGAGTTGAAGGGCGATAAGGGCGAAGAGCTTAGCCACACATGCGAAAAGCCAAGGTCAATGTAGAAACCCCGTCAAATGTAGAAAAAATTGCTTCGGACAAAATGTGTAGAAAATTTTATGTCCTACAACTTTTATAATGAATGCGAAAACAATTTGAAGTCCAAGAGAGGAGATAATCAAAAAAAAATTGATTTTTGTGATCTTTATGGCCAATTTTTTGTTTCGGCTCGCTGAAACTGTCAAATTATATTTTTGATATTCTAAACTCATTAGCTTCAAATTAAGAAAAAAAGCCCCCGCGCTGGAGAATGTACACGTGATGCAAGGTTTGTGATGTGTGTGAAGTTAGCCCAGCACTTTTCGATTTTCGAAAAAAAAATTTTTGTGCTGAATTGTGCTAAGTTTGTGCTGATTTGTGCCGTTAAAATTTTTGTTTCATTCCACACGGTTCTCAAAATATTTCAAAAAATGTATAGAATGGGCTAGCCCAGCACTTATCGAAAAAATGAGTTTTTACGACTGAAACAGGTTGTGCTATGCATGTTCAGTGTTGTGCCGTCCCTCTGTGCCGTTGTGATTTATACTGATTTCAGGCAATCTACTGATTTTTCTGATATCCTCCATTTGAAGTGAAAGTTGAAAGTTTTTTCTGGAAATCTCAACGGCACAAATCAGCACAAATGTAGCACAACTCATTGAAAAAAATTAAACTGCAAAAACACGAAAGTTTTGGGCTGACTTTTTTCCAAAATCTGAATTTTTTTGGACAACTAGAAGGATTTTCGTGAAAATTTCAACGGCACAAGTTAGCACACGACTAGCACAATTTTTCACATAGTTTTCATTGGGAAAAAACGAAAGTGCTGAGCTAACTTTTTTTTCAATTTCGCGATTTCCCGGAAAATCCTACTAATTTTCGAGAAAATATTTACGGCACAAGTCAGCACAAATGTAGCACAAAATTTTCCACTAATTTTTGAGAAGAAAAATCAAAAGTGCTGGGCTAACTTTTTTCTTCATTTTCGATTTTCCGGGAGATAAGAGGGAATTTCGCAAAAATTCGAACGGCACAACACTGTACATGCATAGCAAAACCCATTTCAGTCGTCAAAACTCATTTTTTCGATAAGTGCTGGGCTAGCCTATTCTATACATTTTGTGAAATATTTTGAGAACCGTGTGGAATAAAACAAAAATTTCAACGGCACAAATCAGAACAAACCTAGCACAATTCAGCACAAAATTTTTTTTTTCGAAAATCAAAAAGTGCTGGGCCAACTTCACACACATATGTTATGTGCCCTACCACACATTTTCGTCATGCTTGAATTGTCAGATTAAGAGAATATATTCAAAATGTAATTAACTACATATATCTTAATCTGACACGCTCGAGTATGCACCACGATCTTTTTTTTTACTATTCTGGCAGGCAGTTCTAGACAATTCCCCATATATACAGGTCTAATTTTTGGTAGAGGTACTTTGCAGAGTCCAAGGTATCTCTCATTATGTTATCTGACGAGCTCGAATAAATCCCGAATTTCCCTCTTTTGCTCCCCAACTGTAACGTATTATATCGACAAATGTCGTTGTGCCTATGGACATAAGAATCGTTCGAATCTTTCGGAAATTGGAAATTTTGCGACACCCTTCACATTCACCCTTCGCGGAAAAGTACGAATTCCTTCCACTCTACCACGATCCTGATACTTCACAACCCGAGCCTCTGTCAATAAGCCACAGGCCCATCCATTCCGCAACTTCCGCAACAAAACCGCGGTATTTTTTCGACCAATCTCGAATTTCAGCGGACGCCGCAAAAGTGACCGATGACCGAGCAAACAGCTCATCGTCGAAAAGTTTGTTTGCCCATCCGATAACCGATAAGTCTCGTGGCGCACTCGATATCGGCCAGTCCTGATGACCGCCGGCGCCCATTACGCCCGGGCGTTATGTGGAACTTGGCCCCTTTCCAACTCCATTCGCTGCGATATCTCGGATCTTTCTCCCGGTCTCTGATGAATCGATGGGCGTCTGGAGAACGCCACTAAATCGCAGCTAAACTTCTTTTAAGCCCTTTGTTTCCGATGGGGGCGGCGGATATGTAGCGCCCAGTGCTGGCGCGTCGAGAAGCATGGACCGGATGATAACGGAGTTGTTTTCTGCACGACAGTTCGGATAAGTGGGAAATTGGTTGGTTAGGGAATCCTGTCAATTTTATCGTTGTCTGTTTCCTGTTCCTGTTCCTCGTAAACGTCGTCTATTTTCTAGAGTTTCGAGCGCCAATTTTCCGAGTAAGATTTCCTCCGTTCTTACCATCATCAAATCCTGAGGTATCCTTGACATTTTATTCCAAGCAGACCGCAGGTCGATACAAATGTTGGAAGGCCATGGCAGAATCGATCAATAATGAATAAGTATTTCATATTTAACTCCTTTTTTGAATGAGTTGAATAGTTATGACCTATTTCATTCCTCTGAAGCTTTAGACATTCAAATGTTAAAATATACAACATAAAACTGTGCAGATTTTTGAACAGAGGTTCGTTCATTAATTCTCAAGTCTACGAGTGCAACCTTTCAAAGCGTGCAATAACGCATTCGAATTTTTTTGGCTATTTCATTTTAAGGGTTGTTCAGCAAGAACATTCAGCAAGTCTGGAAACATCTATATTTTTCAAGAAACAGGGAGTCAATTAAAACTAACATAATTAGGGAACTAAATTGATAACATCCTGTATAAGGTACAATAACATATTTTATCAATTATCTCTTTCATTTTTATATCGTTATGATTTTAATTTTGATATATGTTCTAAAAATAACTTTCCATACGAATACACAGGCTGAGTCAAAAGTACTTGAACGATAAGTCATAGAAATTCTGGGCTAGGAAAATTATTCAAACTTTCGTAGAATCTATTCTACTTACGTCCAGTTTCATAATCAAATTTAAAGTCACTTTAAGTTTAAAGCTTCTATCTCTGTCATTTTTAGTAGGGTTAAAGGAAACTTTAAAATTAAATAATAAGGATAAATTCAAATGCATACCACCCGACGATATGAATATCAACAAGTGTTACGATCTGAATTGAACTAGCCAATTTTCCATCGTCAAGGCCTCAAAATGGAGTACGCTCCACTGAAGAAGAGCAGAGGCTGACCATGGTTGCGGCCTCATTTGGCCTCATCAGAGCAACATAGCATTTTTCTACGGTGGAGAACGTTTGGAATTGATGGAACTTTATTCAATATTGGCATGTTCTACTGGGTACTATACATTTACCCAGAGCGCCACCCAATATGAAACGGTGTCCGATTCAATCCCCTCCAGATAGAAACCAAGACGAAGACAATGGCTGTATTCGGGTTCGGCTTTTGGACGGTCCGATAATTGTTCTAAAACTGCGCAAAACTGTTGCGCCCTAGTATAAAATCCTCTGCGCAGTTCTAGAACCATTCTCGGACTGTCAGAAAGCCGAACCCGAATGCAGCTAATAGCATATGTCAGCTGTATTCGGGTTCGGCTTTTGGACGGTCCGAGAATTGTTCTAGGACTGCGCAAAACTGTTGCGCCCTAGTATAAAATCCTCTGCGCAGTTCTAGAACCATCCTCGGAACGTCCAAAAGCCGAACCCGTATACAACTGTCCCATATTTGCCCTAATTCAGTACGCCGATTCGCTTTGCGAACAACAGACGTATGACGAATTGAGAAGTCTGGGAACGCGTTCAGATCACGGCAGAAATGATGCCAGCGGTACAATAATAAAGAATGATCACGCCTAAAGGCAATGAATACAATAATAAGGATAAATTCAGATGCATACCACCCGACGATATGAATATCAACAAGTAAGACATAAGTATCAACATAAGATACAGGCTGTTGAAAAACCATAAGAAAATGTTATTTTCAGTTCTATCTCACAAACGGTTTCATCGAATGAAATGAATTTCGGAATATAGTTTTTCATTTATTTGGTGAATCTTTTTCGAACACAAGATATCCCTTCTAGTTTTCTCATTATGACCATAACGTACCATAAAAATACCTACAATGTAAAGAACCCAACTCTTGAAACACAGTTGGACGCTATCTAATATTTAAACGTTTTATGAAATAAAAGTATTCGTCATATTTTCTCTTGTAATCTCTCATTTTCGAATAATTTGATGTTTAAAAATTAAAAATTATCTGTGAAATTTGAAAATTGGTTACTTTGGCTGAATGCAACTCTGTTCAAGAGATCCACAGATGTGTAGTGTAATAGATTTAGCTTGTTATTCCGAATATAATTTTGTTTCTGCAGTCGTGGCATAGCTCATTATGAAAACTGAAAATACAAAGCTATATATTTTTATCAGGGCCGAATCGGTAAAAATGGTGAAGACAAGTGTTTCTTTTGACTTTAAGAATCTACTGCCAAAATATTTGTACGAGTCAAAAACTTACCCTGTATAGATGTCACTAGGTACATATGGTACATATGAAAAATGTTGTTAATTGTAAAAAACTAGCTTCGCTCAATGAAAGAGTTGATGAGTTTGTAATAAATTCATTATCATTGTTGTTAGCTAATGTATAAATTAATTTTATCTAATTTCTTACTTTTTAGTGAAGGAAACAGTAGACATATCTAGATTATTCCCAATTCAACAAGTATAACAAATTCAATGATAGTATTCATTCAGAAAAATACAATTTTGCTTCATAATCTTAATTTACAAGGAAAAATAATATTGTCATCATGCCCATAGATTCTACGCAAATAAGTGCTTATGGAAGCTTAAGGCTTCAGATTTTTCAAAGACAAAACAGTTATGTGATCTTTTCGACATCGATAAAATATCAATTTCTACTCAAAATCGAAGAATCGTAATAAGGAATGGTTTTCCCCATTCTTTGTTTCTCGGAAGAAGAGCCACCTGTTTTGCTCTAGCCTCTAGCTCTCCTAGTTCCCGAGATCTCCACAAAGGACATCGAATTTGGGACGCCCTGTGTACACTAAACACCAAAAGTCAAAATTTCATTGCCTATTTTACGACGAATTTCGATGATTATATTTATCTGGCATACTTATTCAGATTTTCTCGCCCAAACTCGGTAAAATCAATGAAAATAGAGAAAAATTGCATCTCCATAATATTTTTACGGAAGCTTAGGACCGAAACGTCCACTATGCTACGTATTTTTTCTCGTAAAGTGGTTTTCGAAATTGTTACCACGCTTATCTTGTCACACCATTCAACATTTGAATTGTATAAAATCCATATTCTAACAAAAATGTAATTTCAATTCAGGTAGATAAGGGAATGAATAGTCCCAACAAATAACAGACCTTCCGTCCATTTTCATTATCTTCATCCCTTCATTACGACCCACCACTGGACCGGACGGACGGAAATCGATTACGCAAAACGTAAAATGGGACAGAAAAAGAGGTTTCATCACCCGAGAGAATTGAAATCCCAAATGTTCGACGTTTTACGTGCCGCCAATCCCGATTAGAGGGCGACATATGCATTTTGCTCGATCTTCGGTGCTTTTATACGGAATTGCCATTTGCCAGAGTCAACCGTCTAGCTCAGCACTATCCCGGAGCCGAAGGAATTTCAATCGAGCTGATTCTACTGTTATTTTAGCCACTTTCCCCTTCGAATAGTTTGTCAGGAAATCCATACAATCCAATCGTGTCATTCGGCAGTCCATTTAGTTGGTTCACTCTTGTTATTATAATATTCATTTCTTCTTTTCTGCTCATTACTTCGAACAATGAACCTTCTTACAAGAAAAAATTGTAAGTCCTCGCGTTTATGCAATTTTTCAGCATGTTGGGATGCCCAAGAAACCAAAGAGACGAGACTGCTCACGTCTCGTAGTCTAACAACATTCTTCGAAAGCTAATCTAGCTAATCTACATACGAGGATATATATTGAAAAATTCTTAGCCTACTATAGAACCAAACAAAATTTCAATGTCGAAATATTTTATTACTCAACATATTCTCCTCTTAATTGGATACATTTATTACAGCGAACTTGCAACGTCTTTAGACCTTTCAAAAAAAATTTCTTCTTGCTGTGCAAACCAGACCTCCACAGCTTTTAGCACCTCCTAGTTGGAAGAAAATTTACGTCCTTTTAAACTGTTTTTCAGTTGAAGAAAGAGATGATAGTCGGATGGAGCCAAATCTGTTGAATAAGGGGGGTGTTCTAGTAATTCAAACCCTGAATCACGAATTTTTTGCATGGCAACATGAGATTGTGCAGGGCAGTTGTCCTGCAAAAACAAAACACCTTTGGATAGCTTTCCACGTCCTTTCTCTTTAATTTTTTCCCGTAGAGTGGTCAGTAATGTCGAATAGTAAGCTCCTGTTATTGTTCTACCCTTATCTAAAAAATCAATCATGATTACTCCATGGCAATAACAAAAAACTGAAGCAAGAACTTTTCCAGCAGATTTTTGGACACGAAAATTCTTAAGTCTTGGAGAACCAGAGTGTCGCCATTCCATCGATTGTAGCTTTGTTTCTGGATCGTAGAAATGTACCCAAGTCTCATCCATAGTAACAATTCGGTTTAAGAAGTCTACATCGTTTTCAAATCGAGCACAGATCGAACGCGATGCTTCTACCCTTGCACGCTTTTGGTCAACATTCAAACATTTGGAGATCCATTTTGAAGCAATTTTCCTCATGTCCAAACTGACGCGAACTTATATATGATAAACGCGTTCGTTTGAAATATTCAGTGCTTCAGATATCCGTTTTAAAAAAATATATAAGATACGTACCCACTCTTATTTGACAAGAAATCATCCCTTAAAAAAAGTATTGTCACCTTGCATATATATAATCAGATGGTCAGATTGGAGGTCATATTGCATTATTAAATTATTGAAGACTTATTTTCCAGAAGAAGCTTTTTCAACTCTTATAGTTTCGCGAATGAAATAAAAGGTCTTTTTCTCTTTCTTGGATTGGTATCTTATTCGTTATGTCTTGAAATTATGTTGACTGAATTGAATCCTTTACATACATCGATCCTCATTTCTCGATAGTCATATTGTTGACATTTGTCTCATGCATCTATAATGAAATAATTATTATTTCATATGAATACGATCCAATATTAATTCGTGGAATTCATAATTCTGCTATTTTGTCATTGGAATTCATCATCACGTCAAAATAATCTCTGAATCCGCTCATTCAACGCTAATGCAAATTGGTGTTCGTATGTTCCATGAGGATATGGCAACACTGCTAAAAAAACAACATTGACATGGATATTGAAATGCATTTATTTCATATCAGGAATTTTCCAATAAAGGTATACTCCATTCACATTTATTTTAGCAGTCGGTTGGCCATGAAATAATTTTCTCAAGTTTTTGTAACTGGAACGAAGTAAGGTTGGCACTCATGAAATGTCGTTAATATCATAACGCCGTTGCCACTACTAATATCATTTTTTTTTACGAAAATGCCGAGAGTGATAGAAAAAAGAGACAAAGTTTCAGGAAGTGCTATTTAGAATTCGGGTATGCTTATTCAAATGGTTATACCCTGATATTTTAAAATCCACAATACGTCAGACGGTAGCGAACATTCTCAATGTAAGAGAATTTATATAATGTTTCATCTGAATCTAAACGATTTATATTTCAGCTGAATATTTCCACAATCAGAAAGATTGTGAATGAAGAGGATGACAAAGAATTTCCTGCTATTGGGAGACACAAAAAAGTGGTGGCATTTGAGAATTTTATGTCACGCGTCAGTCCTGTTGATTGTTTATTCATGTGAAATTTTTGTTCAAAGGTTAAGTTCATCTTGACTTGAAACTTTCTTTAATTCCTTTTACTTATATTGATGCAAGATGATGTTTGTTGAAGAATTTAACATTCTTGTAATTATCTGTTAATTCCTTCGGGAGTTAACTATTCCCAACCACCGCATCATATGCATTTCATCTTCGGGTTAATATTTTTAAAATCTACAACTGATGTAACGTATTCAAATTTCAGCCAAAGAAGATAACGAACATCAACTCTCCTCAAGCTAGTGCATATTATGTTATTATACTGATCTCTTGTATTTGCCATATAAATAACTGGATTTGGTATGCCTTCAATCAGTTTGTATAAACTTCAATTATGTTCTTTACATATTTTCCGAAGAGATTCGACATTGTGATAAAATACGTAATAACAGAAACTTTCACGTAGAACGGGCAACATAGCGTTGATTTAAAACCAAAAAATGTTTTGACAAGCGTCATAACCCCACATTTTCGTACTATACAGAGTGAAATGTGTCAAATTTCTATGGCCAACAGAGTGCTAAAAAAAAAGTGAATGGAGTATAGTTGAAAATGTATCAATCGTAACTCACCAAAACTCCAGGTGGTTTTGACCGATTTCTTGTGTAGGATTAGGATTGAACAAAATATACATGTATAGTCCCAACGTTCAAAATTGAATCGAACAAAGCACTTTTCGATGGAAGAATATTCGTCCACTTTGAATCGGACGATGGCTTTTTCAAATGAAACTTCCGCATGAAGTAGTTCGGTAAGATTTCCCATAAAAATGCATACGTACACGGGCAAATCTCGAAAATAATCCCCCAAAGAGTTTTAAAAGCATGTCTGAACGCAACTTCACAAATCCCCACTCGACTCGAAGGCAATCCTCGAATTTGCCCGCAAAAATATTCCAATCCGAAAACATGTGAGCACACTGGAATATCGGAACTAAAATGTTATATTTCATGTGATTCATGTTTTATTCAGAACGCCTTTCGGGTAGAAGCCACACACAGTTGACGTATGTTCCAATATGGGAAAGTTTCGGTCTCGGTCAGTTGTTGGTTTTTCTTTATTTTTATGTGATTTTATGCATGTTTCGATGAATGATCGAGTCCACACGTGACTTTGTGCTCAATATTCAATGGAAACCGTCTGATTTATTGATATCTTTCTGAGTTGGGGCAGGGAGAACTTTATGATGAATGGCAGTTCACAGACGACGTATCCTGAAATTATTTCAGACATATATCGATGATATGGTAATGTTGAATTATTCAGAAAACACAATTCACATTTGAAACCAAAAGGAAGACAATTAAATATTTTCTGACATTTCAATACGTTTCTTTGCTTGTTGAGGCATCATAACGCATATTCCGGAAATATTTCAATTTTAATGGTATCTTCGTTATTGAAACTACAGTTGCTGTCACTAATTCGCATTCTACAGGTTCAGTCTTCAACTTGTACATATATTTCAAAAATAGCTCAAAAGAAGCACTTTTTTCCTTCGCTATGTTTTTTGATTCAGCCTAGATGAGAAGATATAATCATTTCATAATGACTTTTGCCACCTCTTGAAATCTGTTAATGAAATATTTCTAAGCATTACATTATACCATTTCAACTTTGGAAATAGGCTTCTATATCACCATTTGGTGAACGAAGCAGTACTTATAACTATTATAACACAATAAATGAGTTATAGCAATTTTGTTGGCGATAAATATTGAATATTTTTCTCTTGATTTCTATTTTTTTTTCGATAATAATAACTAATTCGACTTACAACCACCCATATCATATCTGATATTCAGAGCTAAAAAAAATTATAAAAGCGACACACTATTTTTTGAGGAATCACTCCTTAAAATTTTTCGCAACTATTAATTTATATGCGGTATATCTTGGTTTTCTTTCAGTTCATTACTTATTCGTCCGGTCAAGGTTTTTTTTTAATAATGCATTAACAGAAAATCATTAGAGTATTATACTAGTAATTCTAGTTTCATTTTTTTTTTATATGGCAGGTGGAATCTGCGACCGTGAAAACACGGGGCTCTATCTCTATCTCAGAGGAACCCATTTCTAGGGAACACTGTGGGGTTACTAACTTTCCTGAGTTCGCGACCCACTAAACCTAACCTGCTTTTCATTGATTCCGGGCATTTGCTTATAAACCATTTATCCCTTGATCGGTTCATTTCTTCTTGCACATTGTCGTGCTAGGGTTTTCATGTTCGTCCATTTCGGATATCTCTTCTGTGTATAGTTTTAATAAGTTTCCGTACTCATTTTAATCTCTCCTCAATTGATCTCGCGGTCTCCTTTTGTAAATTCTCATTCTTCCTCTGTCTTCCTCCGGATCGTAGTCCACTAGTCTCCTGAGTTCTTCGTTTGGATGTTCCTTCGCTGTTTCGAATAACTTTTCAGCTTTCCTCTTCATAAATTCGGTGATGGTTTCCCACTTCAAATCTCGATATATCTGTTTGTTCCTGACAAACCAAGGCGCATCTATGGCACATCGTAGTAGCTTGTTTTCCGTTGCCTGAATTCTTTGTATATGGCTCTTTGCTGCGTATCCCCAAGCACCTGATCCATAGGTCAGTTGCGGTCTAGCAATGGCTTTGATTATTTCCAATTTTGTCTCATTTGACATGTGGCTCTTTCTACCTATCAGCGGGTAGAGCATATTCATCGCTGCCTTGTTTGATATGGCTTCTCCAAGTTAGACCTAGGGCGATACCTAAATATTTTGCTTCGTTTTTCCACTCGATTTCTTCTCCATCTACCTCTAGATTTGTTGTAGTTCTGAGTTTCCTCTTTTGCAGTAATATCGCTTGGCTCTTTTGTCCGTTGAGCTTTATTTTCCATTTAATACACCAGTCTCTATTTCATCTGTAGCTTCTTGTAATTTTCCTTCTATGATTTCTGGCTTGCGATGTGGCATTGCGACTCCAGTGTCATCGGCATATAGTGTCAGCATAGTCCTTGGAGATTTTGGTATATCGTGAAAATATATGTTACACAGTAACGGCCCAAGTACTGACCCTTGAGGCACCCCTGCTTCCATATTTCTGGTTGTTGAGTTTTCTCCTTCCACTTTCATGTAGAATCTTATGTTCCTCAAATAATTCCTAATCAACTTGCACAGTTTGATTGAATATCCAGCATATCTCATTTTGTAAATCAATCCTTCATGCCATACTCTGTCGAATGCTCTGGCAAAATCTAGTAGAAAAAGACCTGTTGCTTGTTCATTTTGGAATCCCTTTGTTATGTATTCTGTGAGTCTCAGTAATTGTAATCTGTTGAGTAATCTCTTCTGAATCCGAATTGCTCTGCTGTTTTCTAGTTTCATTTGGCTCAGTATGTTAGTTTGTACAGGGTGATTGATTATAAATGCTTCCCCTTCCCCTTCAACTCGTTTGTATTACTGTGACGAAGAAAAAAATTCGAAAAAAAGTCATAGCGAAGTTTTGAAGAAAGTTAATTTCATTTGCATATACTGGGTCTTTCAGAAGGCCTACTGATAGTACTACTTCCTTAAACAGGGAGAGTGTTGACTCGTACAAATATTTCAACAGAGGGTTCTTGAGGTCAAAAGAAACACTTATTATTACTATTTTTTCCGAATCGGCTCGGTTTATCAGATACAGGCTGTTGAAAACCATACAAAAATTCATTCTCAGAAATGGTTTTATCCGAGGTTCTATCAAATGAAATGAATTTCGGAATACAGTTTTTCATTCATTCGATGAATCTTTTTTGAACACAAGATATCACCTACGTCTTCCAGTTTTCTCATTATGACCATTACGTACCATAAAAATATCAAAAATTCAAAGAATTAAACTCTTGAAACTAAGTTGGACACTATCTAATGAATAATTGAACGTTTTATAAAATAGAAGTACCTATTCCTCATATTTTCGCGTATAATGTGTCGTTTTCAAGTTCAAAAATCTAAAAGTGTCTGTGAAATTCGATTAATTGGGTACTTTGGCTGAATAAAACTGTGTTTGATCTTTAGTGTCAAAGATTTAGCTAGTTAAGAATCTACTGTTGAAATATTTGTACGAGTCAAAGACTCACTCTGTATATTTTAAATGGATATCCTTTTTTTATTTTTCCCTCTTATTCTTTATCTTTTCCATCAGAAATACCTATCACCTGGGTTTCATATGTAAAAGGGTATCTTGAAAAGAAATAAAAATCATATTAACTGTAGAAAGAATATAAGAACAACTGCTCGATGAAGTAAATCTATTGAAGACCTACAATCAGGGTACAGTTCTGGCAGCTATAGAAAGACAACTAAATTTATAGAAAATGTATAAATCAGAATATGGGACACATGGACCACAATTAGATTAAGTTTTTCAATTAATTAACGGCATATTGTTTGTTAATTATTATTATTATAATAGGTATTATCCTAACACCTATTGAGTTAGGAATTATAGTTCATATCAGAATGTTATTGCATCGTTACGCCTCTGATATTCCCTCGATTATTTAGCCTTGTAGTATTTATTTGTTTTATAAAAAGTAGAAGAATGAAAAAATCGAATGAAAGAAATTCGAATTATGAAAGAATGATAACACAAGGGCTTTCTGAAACACCGTGTATACATGAAAATTCGTTATTTCCAAAAATTTTTCGAATTTCAAAACTTCTGAACGTAACTTTCTTTTCTACTTATTGACACAAAATAGCTGCAGGGGTGAGAGAGGCATTTCGAGTATCCCACTCTGTAGAAGCTTAATCCATTAATATCATTATTTTTTATTGCAGAAAAACCTCCAAGAATACTGAATACTCTGAACCTATAAACATCTATCAGATAAAAAAACATCGTTTCCATTGTCAACAATATTTCACACAAACCGACGTCTGCAAACAATCTTCACACGCCAGTTTATTTCTTTGCCGCTCCCCAATATCGACGAAACCGGCGCCAGAGAGCGTTGATAAACCCGACAACGTCCCCATACAAAGAAGAGAAAACGACGTCTCCTACACGAAGAAAACGATATCATGTTTCCCGCAAAAAAGTATCACACACATGCGAGCTGCCTATATTGTTCGTAGGGGAACGAACTCGATGGAAAAAATAGGTCGCGAAGGGTCACGGGATCTAATTAGCGGACACGCTGTGTATTCGGTGTTCCGCCAATTGGGTATTGCGTGAAAATGGGACGTGGAAAGCGGTAGCTGTGAGGTACCTAACGTACGCGAATTGATAATTAGGCACGTAGGCAAATGGAAATTATCCCGTTCGAGAAATTAACGCGTTCTTTCTCACACAAAGTATAGTTGGAACGTTTGAAAATGAAACTTCAACCCTATTCGCTCATGTTTCATCTACCTCTCTGTAAATTAACAGAGTTCCAGAGCTAATTCCGATCCTTAAAAATGGATATTCTTTGGGCGTATAGAGTGATACAGGACAGTCCTCCTGGAGTTTTTCCGATAGAACAATTTTTCTCGGAAAATGTTAATTTATTTCGACAGAGACATCATCTGTTAGCAAATCAGAGTGAATATAGTCACTTACAACAAGACAGATCATCGACAGAAATATGAGACTTGGAGAAAGGACCCTCGATCTCTTTTTTCGAAATAATTAGATATCAAAAAGCAGATCGTGAAAAAATATCTTGAATCGTTCTTGAGTTACAGGCCGTTTCTTAAAAATTACTTTTCGATATATTCCAAAAATCCAAAAAAATCGTTAGTTTGTTGGATTTAGTTTTTATTATAATTTTACAAAACTTTAAGAGCTATTCTGATGGTTGGGGAGCCCAACAAGGAAATTCGGGATTTATTTTAGCTTGTCATATTAATCTAAGGGGAGATACCTTGGACCCTGTAGAATACCTCTACCAAAAATTAGACCTGTATATAGGGAGAATTTTCTAGGATGGCCTGTCAGAATAGTAAAAAAAAAACGATCATTGTACATTCTCGGCCGTGTCAGATTAAGATATATGTGGTTAATTACATGTTAAAAAGTATATATTCTCTTAATTTGACAATATAAGCGTGACTAAAATGTGTGGGTGGGCGCCAAACTTGCAAAAAACAAACGTCACGTGTACATTTTCCAGCCCGGTGGACTTTTTCTTCATTTAGAAGCTAATGATTCAAGAATAACGAAAAAATATAATCTGACAGTTTCGGCAAATCGAAACAAGAAAAATTAGCCATTAAAGGTCACAAAAATCAGTTTTTTTGAATTATCTCCTCTCTTGGTTTCAAATTGTTTTCGCATTCATTATAAAAGTTGTAGCATTCTCTACAAATTTATTTTGTCCGAAGCAACTTTCTCTACGTTTGAACGTTTTCGAGATACATGGCGATGAATCAGAATGGGTTTCTACATTGACTTTGGCCTTTTGCATTTGTGGCTAAGCTCCTCGCCCTTATCACCCTCTAGCTAGTTGTATAGAATTTTATTATGTACAACTTTCATAATGAATACAGAAACGATTAGAGGTACAGGAAGGAGATATTTGAAAAATATGCCTTGTTATCATCTTCAAACTGTCAGCTTAACAAAACCCCCCCTGGTTAATTAATTGGTCAACACGTCTGCAGCATCCCGTGAAATTGCAAAAAAAAAATCTTTACTTGTATACTCTATTCACTTTCATTTTAGCACTCGGTTGGTCATGGAAATTTCACACATTTCACTCTGTATAGTACGAAAATGTGGGGTTATGACGCTTGTCAAAACATTTTTGGGTTTTAAATCAACGCTGTGTTGCCCGTTCTACGTAAAAGTTTCTGTTATTACGTATTTTATCACAATGTCGAATCTCTTCGGAAAATATGTGACGAACATAATTGAAGTTTATACAAACTGATTGAAGGCATACCAAATTCAGTTATTTGCATGGAAAATACAAGAGATCAGTATAATATAATATGCACTAACTTGATGAGAGTTGATGTTCATTATCTTATTTGGCTAACATCATTTGTAGATTTCAAAAATATTAACCCGAAGATGAAATGCATATGATCTAGTGGTTGGAAATGGGTATCTCCCGAAGGAATTAACAGATAATTACAAGAATGTTAAATTTTTCAACAAAAATCATCTTGCATCAATTAAAGTATGTAAAAGGAATTGAAGGAAGTTTCAAGTTAAGATACAACTTCACCGTTGCACAAAAATTTCACATGAATAAACAAGTAACAGGGCAACTTGCGCGTATTTGTAGCTGTTCATCTTAATACATCGATATAATAATAATAATTAGGTATTTATTATTACCTTAAGACATTTACAATGTATAGGACAAGTCAAATGAAAAATAGAAAAATCCATTTTAGGGAACTTATTCTCCGATGATATTTATCGAAAATCCTGTAGTAAACTTTTCGCATTAATTCACTCAAACATAAAATTCTCAAATGCCACCACTTTTTTGGGTCTCCCAATAGAAGAAAATTCTTTGTCATCCTCTTCATTCACAATCTTTCTGATTGTGGAAATATTCAGCTGAAATATAAGTCTTTTATTCAGATGAATATATAAATTCTCTTACATTGTATTGTGGATTTTAGAATATCAGGGTATAACTATTTGAATGAGCGGACCTGAATTCTAAATAGCACTTCCTGAAACCCTGTCTCTTTTTTCAATCACTTTCGGCATTTTCGTAATGGAAATTGATATTAGGTAATTGTGGCAACGGCGTTATTACATTTACGACATTTCATGAGTGCCAACCTAACTTCGTTCTAGTTACAAAAACTTGAGAAAATTATTTCATGGCAAACCGACTGCTAAAATAAATTTGAATGAAGTATACATACGCGAACGTGTCAGATTTTCTGAAAATCTGACACGTTCGAGTATGTACAAGTAACGATTTTTTTTGCATTTTCAAAGGACCACCTGTGACCTTGCGTCACGTCCGAATTGTCAGTCCCTTGAAAAGTAGCTTCCTTTGGATCCAATTAACATATCCTCTGAAAATTTAACAAGCTCGAAAATTTTCTTTTTTACCATTTCCAACTCTTCTGTGGCAACCCCACCACGCAATTGTCAAATTAACATGAATTTTTTATCAGAGACACGTAGAGCATATACAGTATCTCAATCTGATACGCTCGAGTATGTACAGGCTGGGCAAAATTGGTGATACCTGAACTACAACTTTTGAATCCAACGAGATAGTTGAAAAAGAATGTGCCATTCATGTCGTTTTTTTCGAGTAACTATTAATGCCATCAACTGTATTCCACTATCTTCTATTGTTTTCGAGTTATACGCCAAAATTAATTGGCGATTTCAACTTTGCTCATTTTCTCCGTTTCTGTTTGTGCTAAGATATTGAAATGAAGACATTATACAGACACTTTTTTATAGCAATCCAGTAGCTTATTATGATTTTTGGGAAAATCAGATGAGTGATCATGAAAAAAATATATATTCGGAATAATAACCCCAGCTTTTGAAAACTATCTTCAGTGAACCCGAAGAATCATGAGCAAATGAGGAAGCTGAGCATCCCCAACATTTGAACTCCCCTTTCGGAAGTTACGTACGAGAAACTGATTATCGTTGGACCCTTTTAAAGGGTTTCAGCACCCTTTATAAGCGGTTTCTGTTCGTTGGACCAAAAGCACCAGAACTAATTATTAGTCGACATTTCATCTCGTGAATAGATTATTGTGAAGTCCTACCAAACGTTCTTTGGCACGCATATTATTTTAAAATAATCTGTCACTTTCGTGTAAATTTCACAAGCAACCCAAATTCAGGAGGCCGGTTTCCATCATCCCAAATTGAACCGATCTGCCTAACTAGAACAGCAAAATCCGAACATCGCCTCGAAATTTTCGAATATGGTTTTCAATATCCTCTTTCCCGAATATACGAAAGAGCTCTCTCAGCACAGTTATTATCGGTAAAACCGAGATACTTAGGGACGAAATCTGGACCGCGAACATCCCAATTCGAGCCAATTTACGTCCCAATCTTCCCGCAAAAATCATATTATAATCCAACTTTCCTCCGGGAAACCAGGAAGAGTAAACTCCGGGACTCGATAAAATATGAATAATTTTCAATATCCATTATGAGAACGGGAGGCTGCTGCCGGCCCCCGACCGATATGCAGATCGCGGTTTCTGCGGCCGCGAGTCGCTTTTGTTTCGGCAAGTTTGATCGATCGGTTTATCGAGGGGGTTGGAGAGTGGTCTTCGATGTGAGATCTGCTGTTAATTTCCCAAGATAATCGCGTGAAGACGAGAGCGGGGCTCGGTTATATCAACAGATCCCGGAATAAGAATCAGGAGAGGGATTTGGCCCGTCGATTCCGGTGGGATTGGATTTCGCCATTAGGATGTATTGATTTCGGCTTTAGACAGGATTTGGACTCATCTGAATACGCCGCAGACGCTGAGTGGATGTGCTGGTTCAGTTTCTCCACACGATGAGACTGCTGATTCGATCTAATTGTTTTCTCATTCAATAAATGATGAAACTCACAAATCTCCATGATCGAAGAAGATAAGCATATTATTAAGCGAATGATTCAAATATTTATTTCATTTGCTCTGCTGCTACTCTCCTACAATAAGTAGGTAACCATATCACCAAGTAAATCTATTCTGTGTTGCTCATTTCATCACATGAATTTAACAATACAATCACAGATAAAGGGACGATATACGATGATGTATTGATATCTAGTTAGCCTAGACCAGTTCCATGTATAAAAAAGTATTGCGTTACCATAGCAACGAACAATAACTCATAAGAAGTGTCAGTGAGAAGTTTGAGGTCAAAAAAGTAAACCAGAGTTACGCAATAAACTAAAAGAAAAAATATGTCAACCGAAATTGTGATATTCGAAAAATTGGAGGATCGAGCCATCATCAAGTAACTGTATTTAAAAGCAGATTTACGAATGCTTGATACCCTTGGTGATCAATGTCCTTCGTATGCGACCGTGAAAAATTGGACTGCAAGCTTCAAATGAGGTAAATTTTCCATTGAAGATGATGACCGATCGAGAAGGCCATCAGTTTCTGTGTCAGTCCTCAAAAATATCGATACAGTTCATGACATGATTTTATCAGACCGTCGAATTGGTCTAAAACGGATATCTGAAGCACTGAATATTTCGTACAAACGAGTTCATCATATAGTTCACGTCAATTTGGTCAAATTGCTACAAAATGGATTTCCAAATGTTTGAATGTTGACCAAAAAAGGTAGAAGCATCGCGTTAGATCTGTGCTGAAAACGATGTAGATTTCTTAAACCGAATTGGTACTATGAATGAGACTTGGGTACATTTCTGCGATTAAGAAACAAAGCAACAATCGATGAATGGCGACACTCTGGATCTCCAAGACCTAAGAAGTTTCGTGTCCAAAAATCTGCTGGAAAAGTTCTTGCTTCAGCTCATTGGGATTGCCATGAAGTTATCATGATTGATTTTCTGGATAAGGGTAGAACAATAACCGGAGATTACTATTCGACATTACTAACCACTCTAGGGGAAAAAATTAAAGAGAAAAGACGCGGAAAGCTATCCAAAGGTGTTTTATTTTTGCAGGATAACGCCCTGGCACACAACTCTCATGTTGCCATGCAAAAAATTCGTGATTTATGTTTTTGATCACTAGAACACCCACCTTATTCACCAGATTTGGATCCATCCGACTATCATCTCTTTCCTCAACTGAAAAATAGTTTGAAAGGTCGTAAATTTCCTTCCAACGAGGAGGTAATAAAAGCTGTGAAGGTCTGCTTTGCAGAGCAAGAAGAAACAATTTTTTTGAAAGGTCTGGAGACGTTGCAGGTTCACTGTAATAAATGTATCCAATTAAGAGGAGGATATGTTGAGTAATAAAATATTTTGACATTGAAATTTTGTTTTTGTTCTATTGTGTGATAAGAATTTTTCAATATATTCTATTCTATATATATATGCTCCTCCTCAGAGCTGTTCTCACAACTTCTGGTCTGGCTCCAGTGATCCAATGAACTTTAGTATCTGAGAGGGGTTCAAGGATGCTCATTCCTTCTATAATTTCTCGTCCAAGACATTCCTTGCACAGGCTTGCAATGGCGAGGCATTCTGTAACCAGATGAACTGGAGTTTCCTCTTCTTCTCCACAGAATCTACACTCGTCAGTTTTTGATAAACCCATTCTTATAATATGCTTTCTGACAATGTCCTGTGAGAAGGCGTAACTTATTCTTACTCAGATCCAAATACTTCTCGGATTTATGCGAAATTTATCAAGATATTGTTTAAATACAAGCCTTGTCAATGTTACTAATAAGCTTTTCCTTGAAAACTCGCTTGTGGGAACTTTTTTCACTCCCAGTCTCTGAATCAAAATCAATTAAAAAATAGTAATAATCGATTTGTTCCTGCTTTAATTCTAGCACTCAGGAGGAAATCAGATGGAAAAAATTGTTCCAGGAGCAAATCGATTATTTCAATTTTTTTATTTATTTTGTTTCAGGGACACTAAAAAATTTTAGAAGATGCACAGTCCTCCTAGATTTAATTTCAATTCATATCACTGCCAGGAAGCCTAGTGTAATTTCAGAAAATTGCCTATCACTTGATAGTTATCGCTATAACCAACACTCAGAATTCACCAAAAATAAATGAAACAGGCAAAATATAATGTAGTTTGATAACGATAAAAAATCAGAACAGATAACAATGTGAAGTAAAAAGGAATAAATTTTAAGACAAAACAAAAAATTTTTATATCTAGAAAGATGAAACAGTAAAATGAATTAATTCATTATAACTTGTCAACCTTTCAAATTTTTTGGACACTGATTTTCAGGACTACACGACGAACTATTGATTTGTATTTTGGAAGATAATCCCATTCGAAGTGAAATGGCATTTTAACGTAATGATATCCTGGTTCTTTCAGAAATAGTTTTTGTGTTAGATGATTTTTCATAATTCTGTATATAGCTTAAATTTCTGCTATTGTTCGATATTCAGTGAAATAATTTTTTAATAAATGTGAAATTTCAAAATAGTTTTCTTGTATGGGGGATTCTTCTCGTTCATCAGTTTTCACATAATTTCCTTTGAATAAAACTAGCATATTCTCAGTGTTTTTTTTTATGTAATGAAGAGGAAGTGAATTTCGACGTTACTCTTCTTGCAGTTCGTGGGAAGAAAATAGCTTTTGTGCTTTTTGAACAAAAATATTCTCTTATACTAAGTAAACACAGTAATTCATTCGATATTTCACGATCAAACTTTATACACACATCCATAATGACCCTTCCCACATTATACCTCCAGTAAGTTACATATTTCAGCGGTTATGGCGGCAACTCCAGTGAATTAACCTAGAAAGTTAACCTCGTAACTTTCGGATTTATGTCTTACTAAGGGGCGGATGAACTGTTATAATCTCAGCCAATATATGGAGCGCTCATCAAAATGTATCATCTTCTTGTAGTAGTGTGTAGTGGACAATGTAATTATGAATATTTCTTGCATACCATATCGAGGCATAATATTTTTGTTGTTCCTGTAATAGTCTAAAAAATGTCGGATATTACACTACAATGTCTGCATAGGACCTTCGGAATAGCGAGGGAGAGCTAATGAAAATGATATTCCTTTTGTACCTTAGGATTGGGAATACGTATAAAATATGACGTGGTACTCAGATTGAGAAATAAATCCTGAATCTGTAGTTATAATTGCTGATTTGAATATTGTAGAGTTATCTACACTATATCAGATAATGAATAGCTCGCTCTGCATTTCAAGCAGACATCAAATTTAATAAATCAGTCTTTTGAAGAAACGTTACGAAGTTTTACCATAAGTTCCATTTTTCGTTCATTGTCAGGCAACAATTGTTTCCATCTGATTTTCTCGTGACAAATGATTGAAAACCCTAAAAAGTTTCAGAAGATTATTTCTTTCCCATTTATAGAGGGTGTTCCATTAACATTTCTAACAAATTCAGGACATTAATCTCTGAGTTGTTTGAACCTAAAAAATTATCGTAGGCCTTTGTCCAGAAATGTTCTCTCGATACATAATGCTAGAGTATCTTCAGATCAGAACCAGAGTCAGTAGCACTTCAGAATACAATACCTCAGAATTTTATGAACTATTTTCTCTATAAACATTTTCTTCACCTGAACTATTTAAAGTTACTATTCTAAGAGGATTGAAATTATTGAAATACCTACACTTCTATAAAAATCTCTCTTTTCAATTTTCAACACCAAAACAGTCACGTGCATGTTTCATTTACTTAATGATACAGAATGTCTTG
This sequence comes from Coccinella septempunctata, assembly GCF_907165205.1. Lineage (NCBI taxonomy): Eukaryota > Metazoa > Arthropoda > Insecta > Coleoptera > Coccinellidae > Coccinella > Coccinella septempunctata. Next base: position 2,053,785 of record NC_058191.1, read on the forward strand.
AATATAGCTCACTTTTTGTATTTTATTCAAGGAATAGGTTACAAAATCCAGTGACCAGCTCACTTTAAAAGCACAATAACCCTGTATAACTTCTCTCGAATGCGTACCTTGCAGTTCTGCATAAACCTGGGCTCAACAGATAACCATTTTTTTTTTCCGGAATACCTGAGCAAACAAGCTCCTAAACTAACAGAACCTAATTTTCCCGTTCCAGTTACATTTTAATGCACAAGTTGGAACGTGTTCGCTACGGAACTAGAGATATACTTCCGAATAATTTCAACTCAATGTTTAATTAGTTGGGATATTTGTCTTTTCTGTAGTTGTACAAGTTCGAGAAACTAATCGAAAGGCACGATCCCTTGACATATTTCTCACGTTCTGTAATTCCTACGATTCTATTCAAAGAGAGAATTATCAGTTTTCCTCGCTGAGGTGCAAATTAGGTGCAATGTGCAACATGACAGTTAAAAAAATAGCAGTTGCAGCGAATGAATCTTAATAAGGACAGTAATAAAGAACTTAATAAATAAAATTCTGTGAAATTATCAACTTTTTGCATTTTTGAAGCGCAGAATATTCTGTCAAAAAAAAATATTTCAAAGTTACGCATTGAAATAGAGTAAAAGGTGATAAAATACATACTGAAACGAAATATAGAAGACAAAAATAATAATGTGAAGCTTAAGAAAATAAATGGTAAATGCAGTAGTAATCAATAAAATATTCTCCAAAATATAAAGTAATAGTCATATATGGCGAGTTTTTTCTTATCAAATATAACGTCCTTAAAATTCAATTAGAGGATTGTAAGAAGATTCAACGGTACCTATACTCCATTCACATTTATTTTAGCAGTCCGTTGGCCATGAAATAATTTTCTCAAGTTTTTGTAACTAGAACGGAGTAAGGTTGGCAGTCATGAAATGTCGTTAATGTCATAACGCCGTCGTCACTAATATCAATTTTTATTACGAAAATGTCGAAAGTGATTGAAACAAGGGAAGACAGGGTTTCAGGAAGTGCTATTTAGAATTCAGGTCCGCTCATTCAAATATGTAGTTATACCCTGATATTCTAAAATCCACAATACGTCAGACGGTAGCGAACATATTCAATGTAAGAGAATTTATATAATGTTTCATCTGAATCTAAACGACTTATATTTCAGCTGAATATTTCCACAATCAGAAATATTGTGAATGAAGAATCCTCTTCAAAGAATTACCTTCTATTAGCAGACCCAAAAAGTGGTGGCATTTGAGAATTCTATGTTTGAGTGAATTAATGCGAAAAGTTTACTACAGGATTTTCGATGAATGTCATCATAGAATAAGTTCCCGAAAATTGATTTTTTTATTTTTCATTTGACATGTTCTATAATACATTGTAAATGACTTAGGGTACCAATAAATTCCTAATAATTATTATTATATCAATGTATTAGAGATGAACAGCTACAAATACGCGCCAGTTGTCCTGTTAATTGTTTATCCATGTAAAATTTTTGTTCAAAGGTGAAATTAATCTTGACTTGAAACTTCCTTTAATTCCTTTTACTTATATTGATGCAAGATGATTTCTGATGATGATTATCTGATAATTCTTTCGAGAGATACCTATTCCCAACCACTACATCATTCATTTAATCTTCGGGTTAATATTTTTGAAATCTACAACTGATGTAACTTATTCAAACTTAAGCCGAAGAAGATAACGGATATTAAATCTCCTCAAGCTAGTGCATATTATGATATTATACTGATCTCTTGTATTTTCCATGCAAATAACTGGATTCGGTATGCCTTCTATCAGTTTGTATAAACTTCAATTATGTTCGTCACATATTTTCCGAATTTCCGAAGAGATTCGTCATCGTGATAAAATACGTAATAACATACTTTTACGTAGAACGGGCAATATAGCGTTGATTTAAAACCCAAAAATGTTTTGACAAGCTTCATAACCCCACATTTTCGTACTATACAGAGTGAAATGTGTCAAATTTCCATGGCCAACCGAGTGCCAAAATAAAAGTGAATGGAGTATATGTTATCTCTTTAGCATTTTGCAAATAGTTTGAGCGGTTCTCCGTAGTAACTTGATAATTGCTTCTCTATATCAAAATCAGAATCTTCAGATTCTCATCAAACTTTTGGAATGAATGTAAAAAATGCTATATTCAATTGAAATCAGAATTTGCAATCTCATCCCCATTGATAATTTGTTCATTGCACCATGAATTCTCTTGAGAATTGAATGTGATGAATTATCTTCTGAATAATGGATTTCGTTTCCCATCTGATCATTCTGGATTGAAATTCAATGATTTCCTTCAAGAAAAAATCAATAATATTAGATTCCAGGTGAATTTAGCTCAGGGATGTTCAGTTTCACCGTCTAACAAGAAGTATGCATGAAGCATCCCTTCGATTAAAGGCCTATTTAGGTGATATTATGATCTACATATATACATCCATTCAAAGAATCTCAATTCATACTTCAAAATATTGAAAAATGCAAAGTGATTTCGTATTGAAAATGAGAGACTGTCATTGGGCAATGAAAGTTTTGTGAAACCTGCGGGGTTGATGATTGTAATAAAAGAAGGGTTGATAAAACTTTATAAGCCTTTATCATCCATATCAACAAGAGGTTTGTTAATTTCTGGCACAATGAGGTGGGGTTGTCTTTCAAAAAACTCGACTACCCTCCTGCACAACAAATTCTTCAATAGTAGGTACATGAAAAGTTGGGTAAAATGGAATAAAAATTGACCTTTCTAAAAAAAAATTAAAAGCAGAGATATAAATTTTTTGCGTTAGTTTTACTCAGTCTGTATTTTATATAAAATTGCATTGAAACAGATGATGATTTCATGGCATCTCCCAGATTAACTTTCCGAACAATAATCCGAGCGCTACATAGAAAATAAAAATGGAATTTACAAGAAAAAGGCGGCACTCCGAACGAAACAATTCATTATCTCAACCCTTTGTTTCGGAAAAGAAAGGAAAGCTCCGACATTAATCCTATTGGCCATCGATAGCGTTCGCAGCGAAAACAATACCCCTATTTCTTTCATTTATAATTGAAATTCCGGATAGGATCCGGAGAAATATATTTCCTAGAAAAGACGTCTCGGTCTGCACTCTGACAGAATTCAGTTTTAAATCGAATACATCCGTAGAATGATTCATTGTTGGCGCGTTCTCCTCTTTCTTTAATGAAATATCAAGTGGATCTCGACTACAAATGATTTTTCCTGTATTAATGAATGTCTGCGTAGTTTCAAGGGTTCGGATATTGATGGTTATTTTCAAGTATCAATTCACATCGTAACGATCATTGTTTTTAATGAATGTCGTTGCTGAAGTCGTCAAAACGTGGTATAATTTTCAGTTTCAACTTCATATTAATTGGAAATTCTACTGCAAACATGTTTGATGGAGATTTTTATAATTATTGATAATTTCCATCAGAAGCAGTGCGAAAGTTTTTAAGGGGTTATTCTTTATCAATATCATATAATAATATCGTTTATAAATGAGCACTTTAGGTATTTTACTTGAAGAGTTACATCATTCAAAAATTATTCCAAATTAGTTTATTGCTGATATTAGCAACCAGTTTTGTAATAAATTTTCAAAGGTCTTAAATTTTAGTGTTTTTCTTTCTGAAGCCAGTGTTATATTTAATTTCAAAGTTCCTTTATATTTGAAGCTTCTTCAGTCCTACTAAAAAACTGATCGGAACAATACTGATGAAAATCTAAAATTGAACAAAAAACAGAATTATATGATTTTCACCAGCATGGGTGTGTAAAGGTAAACTGCTTACCTTCACCCACCTCAAGAGGCTATCGTGATAGCTAAACACGTTTCGTGTTTTAACAACTCATGTTAGTGAAAATCACATAATTTTATTTTTAGTTGAAAACAACTTAAGTATACTCCATTCACTTTTATTTTAGTACTCGGTTGGCCATGGAAATTTGACATATTCCACTCTGTATAGTACGAAAATATGAAGTTAAGACGCCTGTCAAAACATTTTTGGGTTTTATAGTTGTATTCTGCTTTTAATCTTTAAGTTACAAATCTGTAGAGTACGAACGATCGGTCAGACAGATTCGTAAATAATGCAATTCTGAAAATTATCCTGTAACTATCTTCATCACATTGTTAAGTTTGGACTACTTATCGTAGAGAAAGTTACGGATTTCTGTAAGCTACACATCACTAAAAACGTCCAGTATTTTATGAAAAGTTACAGATGAAAGCAGAATACCACCATATATTTATTTTCGCAATGGGTGAAAAATAATTTAGTGTCACATAATTGAATGCAAATTTGCTTGAGAAGAGTTAATGTTGGTTATCTTCTTTGGCTGAAGGTTTGAGACGTTACATCAGTTGTTGACGAAAAGAAGAACCGACCATTCACAATATTCCTGATTATGTTCAACTAAAATGATAGTCTTTCAGAACGGATGAAACAGAATTTAAATTTACTAACATTGAATATGTTCGATACCGTCTGAAAATTGAAGTTTCCAGAATATCAGGGTTACTATTCGAATGAGCGGCCCTCAATTGTGAATAGCACTTACTGATATTCTGTTTTCCTTTTTCTTCAATAACTTTATTCTGGTATTAATGAACATTTGTAATAGCAAAGATATTGTTGGTATTAGTTATGGCAACGTAGTGTTGACATAAACACCAGTTCATGAGTGCCAACCTTATTTCTTTCTAGTCACATAAACTTAAGCAAATTAATTCACGGCCAACCGAGTGCTTAAATAAAAATGAGTGGGGTATAGATCCCGGTTTTTCATCAAAATTAACAAATTTTCAGGTAAAAATTCTATTCAGTTCTCAAAACACGTCTAGTGGACACTTTGAAACATTCAGCATTTTTTTATAAACAAATCCAACTCCAAACTCTAGTCTCAATTCGAATTATGAACTTCGTAATTTAGTTACAAAATGGCGAATACGCCTGTTTTCCCCTTCTAAATAATCTCGTTGCGTACTGAATAGAAAATCCAAAATCACAAGAAAAATAGTTATTGATACATTATGATTCAGTTTCACAATAGAGTTTCAAATAATAGGGTTCCCCCAACATTCAAGACATAACAAAGAAAAATGAAGATGGTTTATTATCAACTTTTCTCTATCTCAGTATCATTTTTGAAAAACAATCATTTGAAACCGATGTTATTTATTCTCAAGTATATTCACAAAACTATTTACCAATACTATTTCGAGCCTACCATTTTTGGAGGTAGAACAATTCCAGGAAAATTTAATTTTCTGTGAATCACTGATTACCACGAATCAAATCGGAGCATGAGCTCAAAACTTGAACATTCACGTTTCTGTATTTTCATAAATTCATACTGAAAGCATACAATAGTATATAACATTACTAGCAAGGTAAGAGGCGAGTCAGTTACCTCCTTGAGCCTGGAATAATAGTATATAACATTACTAGCAAGGTAAGAGGGTTTTTAATGGCGAATAGAGGATATAACTGACGAGCCGCAGGCGAGTCAGTTACCTCCTTGAGCCAGTAAAACCCGTTACCTTGCGAGTATTGTTTTATATTTCATTTGTTTCTCATTTATAAAAAGGTTAGATAAATTGCAAAAAAATCTCAATAAATAATTTGTCGCAAATGTGTGAGCTATGGAAGCGTTGCCATGAACATGTCTGTTTATTTCTCTTTATATTTGTTTTGGCGAAAGCGAAAATGAATGTACCAAAATAGTTATTTTTGTATCTAGTGCGCGAAATGCTACTTGACTATTTTTTTAACTCGGCAGCGCCTCGTTGAAAAAATCAGTGCTCGATCACCAAAGTATTTCGCGCATGAGATGCAAACAAAATTTTTTCTACAAACGTCAAAAATATTATTCTAAAATATGTAACATGTTTAGCTTAATATGAAAAAGAGTATTGAAATTTCAGGATCAAGTGCTGTCACCTCTACGGCAGTTGCTTGCAAATCAAAAATGGATAGTCTTATCCAACTCCTAAATCTACGATATCACGAGCTGAATCTGAGTTATCTGGTTTAGGAATACCTAATTATTGGTTCGTGCACTGGCTGCACCATTAATGTTAACATTGTGAATAATAAATAAAATTAGGTAGTGTTAAATTTTCTCACAATTTAAAAGCCTTAATTATTGTTATACATTAATAAATGAATGATTTCTTGGATTTTTGCTTGATTGAGGAACAAAAAGGTTAATATATAAAAATCCCATACAGTTTACATGCAGTGTGCGAAGTATTGCGCACACTACTTCGCGCACGGTGTCATGGTAACGAAGGAAAATGAAAAAAAGGGTCACTTCGCATATTGTTGTCAAAGCGCGAACCTTGTCATTTTTTGACGTTTGTAGAAAAAATAAATCATGTGATCACTGATCATGCTAGTTCATATTTGAGAATTTAGTTGTAATGTGTTTACAAAATGGCGAATGCGTCAGGAATTGTATTCCTGAACTGACAAAGAGGTTTCAAGGCACCAGAGAGAAAATCTTTCGAGCATCAGATACACTCTACAAGTGTATTCCCTAAAATATTGTCACAGTTGGTGTTGAAAAATAAGGCTCATTCAAGAATTAGTAGTTCAAAACATAAACAAAGAAGAGTGCCGTGAATTATTCAACAAAACCTCCTGAATCCAAATCCTCCTTTCCGCATTCCCATTTATTACATTCAACTACCCATCCACTTGTCCGTGTCCAATTTCTGGACAACGACCGTGACGTGCGGAACTTTCCAGTTGCGAAGAAAAATAGTCCTTTTTTGCCCGAAAGCTCTAAGCCGCGTCCTTCCAGCGGAAAACCCGGATTAGCGGAGAGTTTTACGGAAAATGCCACCTAATAAGTTCCGGTCTCCTTAAGGAAATTAAATCCGTGATACGAGAGGGCTGGGGAATGTCGTGAAAAATGTTGGGAAAGGCACATTTCGACGAGAAGATTGCGCTCGTGCGTCCGGAAGACTGTTTATGCTCATAATTAATGGAAGAATCAATGTCTGCGATTTAGCCGGTGCTTCCGGGTGGGTGCCGCCATATTTTGTATCTTGTGTCGGCGGCTTTCAACGCTTTGAGCTGGCAATTTAATATCCAAGCTGCGTTTGTTCCAAGTTACACTTTGAAGGAGAGGCACTTTGATATTTCCTCTCTCAACATCGGCTCGGAAAAGCTTCTTGATGAATTTCAGACAATTTTCGATAAATCGAATAATAATTTCGTTCTCGGAAGATCTTTTTCAACCGGAGCCACCGTGGAAAAAACCTTTTGATGGTTCTGAAGAAGACTTCTTCTTAATTATAATGAATATTATGAAAATATCATGAAGGGTGTGCCGAGAATCCAAACTCTGTTTATACAGAGTTACGACATTTAGGACCCGTTATACAGTTCTGATTCGAGCCGAAATCAACTTGTCCGAATTGAACTGAGTTCAAACTTGAACTCAACTTGAACTTTAACTGTGCCACCGGACCTAAAACTCGTCCAATTGAACTGTACTTTAGTACTAAAAACCTACTACATTTTGGCTAAGTGAAAACACACTTGACAATGAGATGGCGCTGAAACCGTACTGTCAATACAGAAAAACTGTTTAATAAAAGTTCAAATTGAGGGGCGCGAAATTCGGATTCTATTTCTTCTACTGAATTTCAATATCGACTTTGTTGAGACCAGAAAACAAACATCCTGAGCGACAAATCAAAAGTATGGTTTCATTTTGTGACCAGAATGTTAGTTTTGATCTGAACATTGTTTGGCATCAATTGATTTCTATAAAGAACGCAATAGGATGTAGTATATTTTCATTCGCAATTCATAAAAAATTTACTAAAATGAATAATAATAGTATGTATATGACAAATAAAGCTCCGACTAGGACGCAAAAGTATATGGTGATCAGCTATAGTACGTCAAAGGTGTTATTTCTGTGCAGTACGTTGTTTAGAATTAATAAAATCAGTTGAATTTGTACAATTTATATCCGTAATTAATATGTATGTTACGGGCAATGTAATTATTTAGGTCAGTATTCATAATGCTTGGTTATTATGAATAATGACCATTAAAATCGGGCAATTTGATAAATTTGAATTATTTTACAATAATTTCTCACATTGCCCGGTCATTATAAATACCGCTAGTATTTCTTTGGGCACTTTGATTAATTGACACCAATGGGACAACCCATGTGAAAAGAATGGCGAAGATATTCCACAGATAGAGATTTAACTAAGAGAATGTGCAAGATTGTCATCCAAGACAGGCTATAGTCGATGTGGCTGTAAAGGTAGCTGTAAATCCAACGAGCGCAAGTGTCGTAAAGAAAAAAAACTATGTAACTCGCAATGTCACCAAAGTGGAAGCTGCTCTAATGAATAGAGCCTGTATTGGCCTGTATTGCTACGTATTGACATGTTGTGTGAATATAAATTTGAAAGTACGTACATATCTAATACTTAAGTTTTATTTGGACTTACGTTTTTTTGTACTTATTTCATCCCACCGGTTTGTTTGTCAGCATGTGAAATTTTATTTGTTATGTTTTGTTTGTTACTTTGTCAGTCAGGTATGCAAAAATTTGTTATTTTTTATAAGAAATATGAATAATATATAATTTTCAAATTGCCCACCTGATTTTTAGCATTATACATAATAACCGGGCAATGTAATATTTGCAACATAATTTATCATTTTGTCATATCCTTTTGGGCACTTTTTAAATTGCCTGGGCATTATAAACAATGCCCAATTATTTACATTGCCCGTAACATGTATAAAAAATATTCAATATACCATCAACATATTTGCATTTCAAGAATTTCCATACATATAAGAATTTTCAGAACAACCTGTTTGTTAGCTCGTCCGTATAGTTTCTTGCTGCTTTTTTTATGACTTCTTGTTGATATGGTCTCTTCATGACACAATATACAAATTGATCAATGAATGAATAAAAACTCACAGCAGGTTTCATAAAACTTTGACTTTCCAAACAACAATTTGACGGTCACTCGATTCCCAAATCGAAATCAATTAAACCTCTGCATTTCTGAATATATATATTGAAGGAGAAGTAATTGCGAATCATTGAATGGACGTATAAAGATCATAATTTCTCCTAATTGGGCTCTTCATGCAAGGGATGCTTCCTGCATACAACAATTTACTTGGATGAACAGTTCTCGATTGACAGTAGGTACAATTTCACCGCTGTATACTTCTCGAGTCTCCATTATAACTATGGACCGAAGTCCTCCACTGTGCTCTGTCAAACGCTAGTTGTTCCCAGTTATGATTGGCATTACTGATTTTAGGGATTGATGCAGTATATCCTTAAACCGCTTATACTGGCCTCCTGGTTTCCGAGCTCCCTCTGTGAATTCGCCATACAGAGCTATTTTGGGGAGTTTTGTGTCTTGCATGCTCAGAATGTGGCCACTCCATCTGAGTCGGACCCTCGTTACTTGAGTCTCAATTGTTATACAACTCGCGCGCTGCAAGACTTCTGCATTTGAAACCATCTGATGTGCATTATTTGTCTTAGATGACGTTGTTGCGTTTGTTCAAGCTGATTAATATGTCGCCTGTAGGGCGTCCAGCTTTCGCTTCCGTAAAGAAGCGTTGGGAGGACCACTGCTTTGTAAACAGCTGTCTTGGGCTTCATATTGAGGTCGTGAGTTTGAAACACTCTGTTCTTTAGCTTCCAGAATGCCCGTGATGCCGAATTGATACGATTTCCTGGTCTAGGTTAGCCCTAGTATTAGTAGTAAGTTTCCCAAGTATTTGAACTGCTCGACCTGTTTTAAAATTTCATCCTCCAGGCTGATATCTACTTGAAGGCTTTCTGGCGGACTTCCAGGATTTTGGTTTTGTCGATATTCAGTCTAAGGCTTAAAGCTTCGTGTATATTCCAGATTTTCCTATATCCTGTGAAAAATCTAGAATTATGATCTCAGGAAATGACGAGGAAAATGAAATACCAGACACTTCGTATATATGTTTAAATGTGTCCATCATTATCTGTAGAACCTCTGAACTGCTAGCGATAAGTACGCAGTCGTCTGCATATTGAAGTTCCGTGAACTTTGTTCGGGTTTTTACTCTGAGGCGCTTCACGTTAAACAGGCCTCCATCAAATCTGAATCTTATTCCAGCACCTCTAACAGGCATACTCATGTCAGCAATGGCCCTCAAATTAATATTTTAATCAGTCTTAGGGTGTTATTTATTATTAATTTATTATTATTTATACATTTGAAACACAGATCGCGCTCTCATCACTTTAGTCGCTGCGTTTTCCATCTTTCTACCCTATAATCTTTGATCATTATCATCGAAACGTTGCGCGTCGAGCAAAAAATGTTAATTTCAGTCGCGAATATTCGTCGACAAAAACACAGAATCGTCCCCTCCTATTTCCACATACCTTCGTTGTTCAATAACAAAAGGAAACTGTACCTGTTCAACAAACAAACAATTTCAGCACAGAATCAGCTCGATTAACCCGAAACCTTATCGTCCACAAAGTCCACAACAAGACGAGATTTTCGTTTCGTTCTGCAAAAACGGAATTGAAGTACGTGATAACGGAACGGATCATTCGTCCGCGTTTTAATCCGCGACATTTTTCACGCTCGTTTGGGTTTTTTAGCATCAGCATCATCTCGTTTTCGAGCCGATAAGCTGGCATCGCTCTATGAAGTGTGTTTTTGTAGTTTGTTCCTATGATACGAAATAGCAACGACCGGCTGTGATCAGCAAAATTGTTCCTGTTGATGTCCCTTATCGTTATTGGAGAGATTGTATTACTGAAGCTGCGAAAACTCTTGGTTAAGTTACTGTTTATTAAATTCTGTTTCAGTTTGAACGTGTCCAATATATGCTTCTATATTATCATTATTATTTTTGTTTGAGTGGACGATAATCGGTTTTCCACTCAACCTTTGCTAGCATTCATCGATACCATGGCAACACGCGTACGCGGAATAAGTTGCTCTCGATGTAATAACAAAATTGATAGATACGATGATCCTATCAAATGTAGAAGTTGTGAAAATTGTTTTCATATAAGTTGTCTTAACATTTCTATTGATTCTTTCAATGAAATGCGTGCCAACGTACTAATTAATGAGTGGTTGTGTGAAAATTGCCAGTTGGTGAATGCTTCAGGATCTCTTCCACCAGGATCCTCTGAAGAGTCGACAAAGGGTGAGAGTCAGCTGATGATGGCCATTCGTTCTGTGATGACCGAAATGGTTGGCCCACTGAGATCGGAAATTTCCCAGTTAAGGAATCTCATTGTTTCTCAAAATAAACAAATCTTATCACTTGCCGAGGAAATACGGTCATTAAAAACGAACAAAAACACCTTTACGAAGACGAAAACAGCTGGGCGGAATTCCAATGATAAGATACCGTCACATCGTTCAGGTGATTCACCGCCTGAAATACGTTCTGCAGACGTAGTGTCTACGCTTGATCCTCTATCTAGCGTACGTTCCACTACAGACGAAGAGTCGCTGCTTGATCCTGGTCCACCTGGGGATGTCTCGGACTCCGGAGGTGTTTCCGGCGTGGGTGGGAGGTCGGTGCAGGCGGTTTCTGAACCCAATGAATGGACTGTCACTGTTGGCAGAAAGAATAAATCTAAAAGTAGATCAAAGGCCGATGTCTCTCGTGTTGAAAAGAATCCTAGAACTAACAAACCTATCATTGGCTCATCCGCTTCAAATGCCTTGACCAGTGTCCCTAAGAAACAGCTCTCCTATATTCATGTTTCTAGACTGAGTCCTGCAACATCTACAGCTGATCTCAAGAAATTTTTGAATAACACGATTCCTAACCTCGTCTGTGAAAAGCTGAACTCGAAACAACCTGAGGTCTATTCTTCCTTTAAGCTGTCATTTCCGTCTGAGTTTCAATCCCAGCTACTGGATCCTGCTTTTTGGCCAGAAGGTATCACCGTAAATAAATTTTTTCGGAGACCACTCGGTACAGCAACTAGGGCGAATCAATAGCCCTCCTGAGTCAACCTCAGCTGGCAGGTACGCCATTGAAAAGTCCATCTCGGATCATGGTAACGACGAAAGTAGTGGATCTATCAAGTTCAAACTGATGCAAATAAATGCACAAAGCATTACCAATAAAATATCTTCTTTTGAGGTTCTACTCAGTTCTTACAGCCCAGATTTACTGAGTGTGGCCGAGCATTGGTGTTCTTCTGTGCGGTTACCCTACATGTCTTTGGCTGGTTATCAAATAGCTGCTTTTTATACCAGACCCAATCGTGAACATGGTGGTGTTGTTATTTATGCCAAGCTAGGAATCCAAGTACATCAGCTTAATGTGGCCAAATACTCGGTGGAAATGCACTGTGAATTGTGTGCAGTTAAAATAAAATTTGGTGAGAATACTTTCTGTGTTATTAGCGTGTATAGACCTCCTACAGGCGACTTCAACTTGTTTATTAAATCCTTAGAATATGTGCTTACCTACTGTAGTGCGGTCTCTAATGTTATTTTCTTGTGTGGAGACCTCAACATAGATTATTTCGCCCTATCACCACAATCTCGATCTCTAAATGACTTGTTTTCATGTCATAATTTATTGGTTACCTCGAGGGAGCCAACTAGAGTTGTTACTAATGTAAATGGCCTAATCTCGTCCAAAAAGGTGGACTATGTAGCTACTAGTGCTGACTTGCAGCTAGTTAATACAACTGTGTTTGAAGCGTTCATTGGTGATCATAAAGCAATGATACTAGAATATATTTGTCGTCGTTGTAAGCCATGTGCCCATAGAGGAAGAATAATAAGGGCTATGTCAGATAATAACTGGAAGACCTTCTATTCATTGATCGAGAGTGCTGATTTTCAGAGACTTCATTCTGTTTTGACACTTGAAGATAAGTTTGAGAACTTTGTTACTTTGTTGAAGTCCGCTTTTGACGCGGCTTTTCCACTTAAATATGTTAATTCATTTTCATCTCATAAACCCGGCTGGATCGATGAATCAATAATTGAAGCCCGAGACAATTTGAAGAACCTCCACTGGCTCACAAAAAACTTGCATACTCCTGAGACTTTATTCTTATATAAAAAAGCAAAGACTGAGTACAATCAATTGTTGAAGTACTCAAAATTGAATTATAATAAAAAAACTATACTTAATTCTGATAATGTTTGCAAAACAGTTTGGAAATTAGTTAACGATGAATTGAATATTAAAGTTAAATATCAGAACAACATTACACTGCGGGTCGATGGGGAACTTATTTCCTGTCCCAAGAAGGTCTCGGAGGCTTTTGCTGGATATTTTACGGAAGTGAATGTTGTCTCTATACATAAACATTTTGGCGTTTCCTTGTCTGGTTCATGCACCTTGCAGACTTCCCTTGATACTAATTTCTTCTTTTTTCCTGCTACTGCCGAGGAAATTTCATCCACAATTTGCTGTTTGAAGAATAGTAGTAGCGCTGGTCCTGATATGATATCTGCCAGGGCCCTCAAATTCTTGGCACCTTTAATATCTGAACCCGTTGCTTCGCTGCTAAATGAATCAGTGACCTCTGGCCATTTCCCAACTATCCTCAAATTGGCGAGGATTATACCGGTCCATAAAAGGGGAGACGCTCAAGATATAACGAACTATCGACCTATCTCCATACTTAGCCAATTGTCAAAAATTTTAGAGAAAGTCATATATAATCGTATGTACAATTATTTAACTAAATATTCCATACTATCAAATCAACAACATGGCTTCAGGCATGGCAGGTCTACCCAATCGGCCAGTTGCGAATTTTTCGAATTTGTTTATAGCAGCCTGGATGCCGGTGACTACGTGGCAGGTATTTTTTTTGATCTATCTAGGGCGTTCGACACGCTACGGCATGACTTCATTTTGGATAAGATGTATCAGATGGGATTCAGGGGCGTGTTTCTTGAATGGATCAAGAGTTTTCTAACTGAACGTAAAGTTTATGTGAGATTGAATGATGTTTCATCTGATGAGTACACTAACAACATGGGTGTCCCTCAAGGATCTGTTCTGGGCCCGCTTCTATTTTTATTATTTATTAATGATCTGCCTGCATACGTGCTAGCCTATATACTGATAATGTTCGCTGATGATACTTCTATCGCTATAAGAGCCAAAAGTTGGCAGGAATTGAAGTGGCTGTGCGAAACAATAGTTCAGTGTTTCATTGATTGGTGCCACAGTAACGCACTTATTCTTAATCTGTCGAAGTCGGTAATAGTCAGATTCCGGAATCAAGATAATCAGAGTGTTGAACCTCTCATTATAAAACATAAACAAGGTGAATTGAAGGCGACCGACGACGTGAAATTTCTAGGCCTGTATGTGGACGGAAACCTCAGGTGGCATCTCCACATTGATCATGTTTGTGGGAGGCTAAACAGAGCTTACTATGCCTTATTACGCCTTAAGAGTTGTCTCCCTGTCGACGAACTACTGACCATTTATTACAGCATGGTTTACAGTCATTTAAATTACAATGTAGTTCTTTGGGGCTCCTCGGCAGGGGCGAATCGACTATTTATTTTACAAAAGCGTATCGTACGACTTATTTTCAGACTTCGGCCATGCGATTCATGTCGTCCGATTTTCACTCAATTAGGTATTCTTCCCTTTCCATGTATTTACATCCTTAATTGCCTTAATTATATCCACCTTAACATCAGTAAATACAAAAGATGCTTTGACTTTCATGGATATGAAACACGTCACGCTGATACCATTGCCTTCCCCAGACATCGTACAGCTAAATATGAGACCTCACCTAGCTTTGTTGGTATAAAATTGTACAATCATTTGCCTAGTAGGTTGAAGTCAATGAATGGAAGGTCTTTCAAGCGAGAAGTGAAGTATCTGTTAATTAACGGATGCTACTATAGTGTTGATGAGTTCCTTAAGGACTCTGTTCATTAAATCTCTTTGCTTTCTTCATATACTTATGTATAATATTTGAAATGACTTGTCCTATACATTTTTAAATGTCGAAAAGGATTAATAAACTTTATTATTATTATTATTATTATTATTATTGTATATTCGAGAGAAAACTTAGTATTTTCACTTGAATCCAGTTTTCTGTGTAGAGGCGTATGTTAACGTATTTTACACACACACACACAAAATATGGTCCTCAAAAGGAAAGTATCTCATGTCTTGTAGGTGTACGATTTTTTTTTCGTCTGGTGTTGTGTAGCATCAATTGTGGCTTAATTCTCACGAGTTTCACATTCGTTCAGATGCCCTCCATCTTGATCAATTAGTGTGATGGTAAAAGCAAGGCTCAACTCTACAAGAAGTTGCTAACCGTCTACAGGTTTCGAAAAGTGTAGTAAAAGTGTAGTAAAGCCTCCAATCGCTTTCGTACTAGTGGAAGTGCTGCATTTACTCCTGGGGGCTGAAGAACAAGAGCGAATAATAAGTACCTATATACTTCTTCACACCATCCCAAATTAAAAGCTCATTCCGGTTTCTGGTCAAACAATCAGGAATAGGTTGCATAGCTTCAATGGGAAATTCTCCTCTATTTGGGTTATCACTGCATATGAAAGTTTAAACTGAATAATTATGAGTTTCATTCATGAATTTTTCAAATTCATCACTGAAACTATTCAAAATCAATCTTCAAATATGGGGTGTTAAAATTTAAATCGCTCCGTTTCAAGTTTAAGATTTGGCAACAGCGCCCACTAGAAAATAAAAAGAACAATGTCCGATCAGCTTGTTTATGAAATGACAGCTGTTTATTCCCAGCCATCATAAGCCGCGTACTTACTGGCGAGCCTCAACACCAACCGGCCATAAAAATCCCATAAAATGTTACGACCTTCCTCGTTCGTCGCAGACTTCATAGACAGCCATCTTTGTCTATCTCATCATGATAATGTATTTGTTGTCCTTTATTATCAACGCATATTTCAGTCGGCGTTGCCAGTTTGTGCAATTGACACAAAACACTTTAAATTTTAAATACCCATTTTTATTTTTCATTTTTAAGTACTTAAAATTTTTTTTCGGGAAACGATTAAAATGGTTTTTTCAAAATATGACGTTTCAAAAATATTTCATAAAAAATACACCATTTTTGTCAGAAGGAATATTTCCTATTTGGGGCAAGAAGATCCCGCCAAACACCATTTTGGAAAATAAATTTCTTCAGGGTGAGTCTTTGACTGGTAAAACTGTTTTGACAGTAGAATCTTGAGGTCAAAAGAAACACTTTTTTCCTTGACCGTTTTTTCCGAACCGGCTCGGCTTAAAAGATAACATAAAAAAAATTATTTCTAACAATCTCATTATTTTATCTCACAAACGGTTCTATCGAATGAAATGAATTTCGGAAAATAGTTTTCAATTTATTCGATGAAACTTTTTTGAACACATATCACCCACGTCTTCCAGTTTTCTCATTGCGACCATTACGTACCATACAAATGCCAGAAATTCGAAGAATTCGAATCCTCTTGAAACTTAATTGAAGGTTATCTAATGAATATTTGAACGTATTGTAGAATAAAAGTGTTCTTCATATTTTCTCGTATATGAGAGTAATGTGATATTAAAAAATACCTCAGAAATACGAAAATTGGATACTTTGGCTGAATGCAACTCTGTTTCAAAGATCCACAGAATAAAATATTTGCTTCGTTGAATAAACACGCATAACATGCCATATTCTTCTTCTTCTTTTTCTTTCAAGTTATATGCCTGGCTGGTGCCATCTACACATTACAGATGAGTAGTGTCGTATAGTTAGCTGGATATTCGGAAGGTAATTTTGTTCTCATTATAAGGAGTTCTATTTCTTTCTATAACGTTTGAAAAATATTATTATTTATTTATTCATATGGGAATAAATAGTTAAACGGGTTATGTTTTAATCTGGTAACTCTTGCGAAATGAAATAAACAACGATAATTAATCATTACATATGGGAGATGAATATCAGAGCTAATATAACTGGTTGCAAATTGAATTTGTTATTACAATTATTATCGAAAAATAAATAGAAATCGAGATGAGGATATTCAATATGTTTATCGCCTTGGAAATTCAGATAACTCCTTTATTGTATTCTAAGTACTAATTAGATCACCAAATGGAATGAAAAAATTTAGTTTATGCTTTTTTTCTGATCTGTTAGTTCATTTAAGTTTATTTTCAAAATTAAAATGGTATATTTAATGCTTGGAAAAACTTCAGTGTCCGATTTCCAGAGATACCGTATGAAAACTTGAAATGGCTTCAACCTCTCGTCTAGGCCGAATGGGAAAAAAAAGTATTTCTCTGAACCTCGAGAATCTGTAGTTAAAATATGTGCATACAACAAAGTGCTGACCCTGTTTACTATTAACACACGAAACACCAAACAGCATATTTATTAATAAATGAAATTGGACATTTCCTTCTTGCTCTGGTATGTTCTTTCTCTTGATGAATTTTCAAGATCTGGAGTCTGGAGTAAGGTCAAGTAACTATAGCTTGTTCCATTATCTACGCCATGACCGATTTGGTTCAGTTGATCCAACAATGGAGGACGACCTCCGAAGAAGGGAATATCCATCAAATAGCTCCAACAATAGGCGCATAAGCGCAACAGAAGACGAATTACCATACGTAGCCGACATGTCACAAAAGACGAATTATTCCGCGGCTTTATCGTAGGAACCGGACCCAGAAAGGGCCGATATTCTAATTGCATTCGACATTAATAATCTCCGTTAGCTTTGTGCAGCGTGAATAATAATTGTGACCCGAAGCTACTCTCCTCACGTGGAAAATTATAATGAAAGCTTTCGCTGTTTCGCTGGGGAAACGTGTTAATGAGGGTCGGTTCAACTTTTCATACCCTATGGGTTTCAAAATTAAAATTCGATTCGTCTATTACCTTGACGTAAATTTTCAATTCTCTAAGCGACGATGTAGATGCTGCAAAAATGGAGGAGGTGATTCCATTAATATTTCGTGAAGAAACATGGTGTCAAATATGCACTCCTGCGATATAGGGCGTCAAAAATTGTAGGGAGCTTTTCGTTGATAAAATGATGGCCAAGAGTTTTTCGCCAGAATTTTGCATATATAGTCTCTCATTATTTCAAACTAAAAATAAGGTCATCCGCCTACTGTTTATTTCATTGGCTTAACCAACTCTAGAATAAAACAAGGCTGAATGTAAGCGCCTTTACTGTTCAATATTTTGGCCATAGCTGTCTCGATAATTGCTGGAATGAGTATGCCTGTAAGAAGTGTTAGAATAAGATTCAGATTTGATGGAGGCCTGTTTAACCTGTAGCGCCTCAGAGCAAAAACCGTTACAAAGGTTATCACGCAACTTCAACATGAAGACGACTGCGCACTTATATACGAAGCTTTAGGCCTTCCATTGACAAAACCAAAATCCTGGTAAGTTCGCCAGAAAGCATACAAACAGATATCAGCCTGGAGCATGAAACTCTAGAACAGGTCGAGCAGTTCAAATAATTGGGAAGCTACATAGATACTAGGGCTAACGTAGACACGGAAATACACAACCGTATCAATTCGGCATCACGGGCATTCTGGAAGCTAAAGGACAGAGTATTTCAAAATCACGACCTCAATCTGAAGACCAAGACTGCTGTTTACAAAGCAGTGATCCTCCCAATGCGTCTTTACGGAAGCGAAAGCTGGACGCCCTACAGGCGACGTATTAAACTACTTGAACAAACGCAACAACTTCATCTAATACAAATAATGCACCTCAGATGGTTCCACAAAGTTTCAAATGCAGAAGTCTTGCAACGCGCGAGTTGTACAACAATTGAGACTCAAGTAAAGAATGCCCGACTCAGATGGAGCGGCCACATTCTGAGGATACAAGACACAAGACTCCCCAAAATAGCTCTGTACGGCGAATTCACAGAGGGAGCTCGGAAAGCAGGACGCCAGTATAAGCGGTTTAAGGATATACTACATCAATCCCTAAAATCAGTCAATGCCATTCATAACTGGGAACAACTAGCGTTTGACAGATCACAGTGGAGGTCTCTGGACCACAGTTATAATGGAGACTCGAGAAGGATACAGCGGCGGCCAGATCTGGTTGGTGACTATCCATGCCCAGAGTGTGGTAGGATCTGTAGATCACGGTTGGGTCTCTTCAGTCACAGGAGAGCACACAGTCGCAAGTAGCCCTAAGAAATTATAAGTTTGAACGCACCGATAGTTTTGTTTCCTAGTCTTTTTGTAGATTTATTCTCGGTAACGGGATACAGCAATGAATGAAAGAATAGTATGAGAGCCTCTATGTTGGCTAATGCATTTTCTATTGCTAAATGCAATATTCAATCTTTAAATTTTGAAGTCCAAAAGTGCTATTTATTTGAGATAAATGTCACAAGGTCTGAAGTTACATCTTCTGGAACTCTTTAGGGTTTTCACTCCCAGCCTCTGAAACAAAATCAATTAGAGAATTGTAATCGATTTGCTCTTGCGTGAATTCTTGCACATATTTGTCAGGACCAAATCAGATTGTTGCCTCACAATGAACAGAGCCTGAACTAGGATTCTGGCACCTGTGGCGAATTCTTATAATGCGCCCCTAAGAAATTCTCTTTCTTATGTTGATTTGTATTTATCTTTCATAATCGAATACCTAGCTCTTTTTGCTCGGAAAAATCTTTCCTATTTTGAAGAAATTAATACAAATAAAATCAAAATAAAAGGGATATAAAAAAAAATTTGCTTTTCTTGCTTTGGTTTCTGCAAGAATATCAATGATGTCGTGATTTTTTTTCTTTTCTATTGATGGGTCTGCTATGCCTTTCCTGTCTAGTTAAAGATCTTAAATAGGTTTTCACTAATTTCAATTTGTTGAAAGAACGTTAATATGTAACTGTGGCAGCTATAGTTACTGATAAAGCCAAGAGTATTTTGAGTGGCCACAAATTCGTATGAATCTGAATCTATACTTCAATGCTATTTTGTTTAGTTCGCCAAGTAGAAAGTCTTGCAAACATATTTCCTCGAGAAAGCTGTCTTCAGCAACTTCTGGTAAAACTCTGAATCTTTCTTCAAGTTGCACTGAAATAAAGTTCAATACTTGAATGAGGTCCTTTCTCAGCTTATTCTTCTAGTCAAAATTAAATGTTTCATCATCAGCTTCTCCAACAGGCTTTTTTATTTTTCTTCTCTTTTCCTCTTCTGTAATCTCTATCTGTGATAATTTACCAGCTCTCCAGTTCGGATTATTTCCAGGCTCATATTATAACTTCACTCAATAACTAAGTATATATTATAATAAGAAGAAGTAATATCTTTAGAAACCAAAATGCACGAGCGTTGTCTGCGATAAAAGGAGCTATTGTTGTCTATGTTCTGAAGGAAATAGCCCAAATCGGCTAAGGTTTTGCGACTCAATCGGTCTCCGATAGTTTTTTTGTGGGTAGATCTCGACATGGCCACATGGCCTTTGTTGTCACGTTGCCACAGCCTTCTGAAGAGGCGTTCTTTAGAAGGCTGTGGCGACGCATTCTGTTTTCAGACTGATGGTGTGGACTATATACTTAATAATTTATTATTATTTTTTATAATATTATGTTTTGTGTTAAATATTAAATGAAGAATATTCAATTGGAAAGAATACTGTTTTTTTATTATTTTTATTTTGCGCCTCCAGATCGCTTGCGCCCGTGGCGACCGCCTCTCTCGCCACGCCCTCGCTCCGGCTCTGACAATGAACGAAAAATGAAACTTTATAATGGTATCTTCGTAACGTTTCGGAGTCTATTCAAATTCCTTCATCAGACGAATTCTTGAAAAATCTTTTGAATTGCACTTTCTCAATTGACATTTGTCAATACACGTGTTGATTCATTCAATTTTGAAATTACCGGATGTCAGTTCAACGTCTGTGTATTGACAAATGTCAATTGAAAAACTACAATCGGTAATAATTCGGCACCTACTTATGCAGATGCTTCTTCAAATATATTTTTTGAATTGCTTTGCTTTGCTTGAAGTTAATTGAATTTGA
The DNA here is from genome assembly GCF_907165205.1 of Coccinella septempunctata. NCBI lineage: Eukaryota > Metazoa > Arthropoda > Insecta > Coleoptera > Coccinellidae > Coccinella > Coccinella septempunctata. Next base: position 2,074,894 of record NC_058191.1, read on the forward strand.
CGTAAATTATTTTTATTTAAAATGTGTAAAATAATTTGGAATTATTTTTCTGATGATTTTATTGATGTTCTATGATTAAAGATGATGGGTTGATTGTTCTGTAATTTAGAATTCATGTGTCATAGTTGATGACAAGATTAAAAGATAGAGTATTGGCTTGTTGTTTCGATTCTTGTAGGTAGGATTATTGTTTTATTACTGTATACTTCCAGAAAATTTATAAAATTCTTATGGAGCATCGATCCAAGCCTTCATTTAATATCAGAGGAAAGAAAATTATAAATATAAATTGAATTAATTTTCACTAAGGTAGTGAAGTTATTGAGACTGCTGCCTGCTTTAGATCAGCTATGATATAATCTGATCTACCTCAAGAACACTTTATACCAATTTATCATTAACAGCAAGGAAATATAGAGTACAAAAACTGCCCACTGACTAAAAAATTTCTGTTAACTATCGGTGGTTTTTATAAGTTCATCGTACTCCTACTTCGAAGCTGAATAACGAAGTTTTAACCAATAAAAAGGGACGTGTTCAAGTTACGAATAAACCGTTCGGTATTTATCCTCGCGATCCACAATGAGAATCATAAAAAACACGTATTGAAGTCGGAACTTTCAGCGCAAAACAATGGCTGACCCCATTCCCGACGCGAAAAAATACCCGCTTCAATAAGAATCCCAACCGACACAGCTCGAGATTTGGAAATAGTCTTCCTATTGCTCGGGGGCTAATGGTTCGCAAGTTGAATAACGATCTTAAATTGCAAATGCGATCCACGAGGGCATTCAATACGGAGTTTCTTGGTGAAAAAGTTGTCCATTTATTATCGAGCCGATACACGTTTAGAAAGTTGGATTTTCCCGATAGTAGATGGGAAAATCTGCACTGCTAACGAAATGTCTGTTGAGGGCCTCTTTCAGGAGACCCTATCGTTCCGAGCAAATTGATTCGTGATTTAGTGGGGTTTTTATCGCGCAAATATGAGATTTTTAAGAGGGACTGAGTTATAAAAGTTTTATGAAGTATTTTCGAATTTGTATTTGTCATATTTCATAGTCACTCAGTTTTATTCATCGTGACGTGATCCAGTTAGTGCTAGAGTATTTTAAAAAGAAATACAGGCAACAGTCTTTCTATTAGACTAGCATGTTTGCTGTTCGGCTTTCAAGGAAAAAAAAATTCAAATTTTCCATTAAACTAGGGTGTTCCTCAGATTGAATATTGAGAATTTCTTTAAACATAATCCTTTATCCAGCTTTATGTCCACAATAATTTATATACTCAAGAAGAGACTTCGGCTAAAGCTGCCATTCAAAAAATGTTGAAAATTTTCTGCACACATAACGCATTTATCATGTTGGCTCCTGAATCTTGATTATTTCTTATTTGCTACAGCCGTAGTCGACAAATTGGCCACGTCTGCTATAGAAAATGGTTTTCCGATCGTGAATGTTAGAGTTTCCTCGTGTTTGTCAGGCGGTTTTTTTTCCAGTTGCTAGCGTAATTACACTGCGCAAAAAAATTAACGCACATTCTGAAAATCTCAATTTTAATGGAAGTTAACTCCACATTGACTTTATAACTTATTTTTTATGTTCTCTCGGGAAGGTTTTGAACGAAACAAGACACATTAAATGGAAGAAAAATTCAGGATTTCACCGAATCTTGTGTGAAAGAAGATAAATGAACAATTTTCATAATACTGAAATGCTGATAAGTGATTTAATACTTGGTATTTCCACCCCTTGCGTTAATTACAGCTCGTCAACGACGGTTCATACTCAAAATGAGTGATCTTAAAATGTTCCGATCTAATCCTTCCCAGATTTCTCCGAGTTGGATTCCTAAGTCATTAAGAGTAGCTGGATGATTTTCTGAACTTCTCAGCCTTCTAATGAGGTTGTCCCAAACCTGTTCAATCGGATTGAGATCTGGACTTCTTGCTGGCCATTCCATTCGAGAGACTTCAACCTCTTCAAGGTACTCCTGAACGATGCGCGCAAGATGGGGTCTGGCATTATCGTCCATAAAAATAAAATTTTCACCAATGTATGGAGCAAATGGCACTACATGCTCTTCAAGAATGTTCCTTATATACTTATCAGCATTCATAGCTCCATTATCAACGACCACTAGGTCTGTGCGAGCAGTCAAAGATATACCACCCCATACCATAATCGATCCTCTCCCGAAACCAGTAGTATTCAGGAAATTGCACTGAGCATATTTTTCATGTGGACGTCTGTATACAAGGGAACGTCGATTACAATGGCAGAGTTAGAATCTAGGCTCATCTGTGAAGAAAACTCTTTCCCAATCGGCTATATCCCAATGGATATGCTCTCTCGCATAATCCAAACGCGCCCTTCGATGGGCTGGGGTAAGAGCTGGGCCTCTTGCCGCGACAGGAGGCCTTAAATCATATTCTCTGAGGCGATTTCTTATTGTCTGAGTGCTAATTTGCACCTCATGAGTTTGCTCAAGCTGAATTTGAAAGAGGCGAGCGGTTGCAAACCGTTGTCTTAAAGAAGAAACTCTCAAGTAACGTTCTTGAATGGCAGTTGTTACCCGTGGTCTACCCTGTCCTGGTCTTCGGACATTCATACCTGTCTCCCTGAATCGCTGCAACATTCTGGACACACTTGTATGGGAAACTCCAAACCTTTCTGCAATTCTTGTGTATGTGCACCCTTCTTCTCGCAAAACTACCGCTTGGGCACATTCCTCTTGGGTCAAATTGCGTGTTTCGCGTTGCATAGCGATCGAGTGTAGAAAATCAAACGAAAGAAAAACTATTGATCACTAGAATTGATCGAGAACAACTGATTTTAGAATGGAGCCAATACATTCAAAATCTGATAATATCATCTTTTTTTATTCCTGCTGGGAAAAAACATATGTATTGAGGAAAACCGTTGAAAGTGGATAACTTCTGCATGCATAATTCTGATAAAAATAATTATTATTGAGAACACCTTCAGTTGTAGAATAAATTTGAGATTTCCATAATGTGCTTTAATTTTTTTGCGCAGTGTACTAGTAAGGACTTCTGAAACTTTTTCTAAGTTTGCTCATCTAATGTCTGAAATACCAGGAGTATGTAATAATAAAAATTGCCAGTCGAAATGGTTCCATATTCGAAGTTATACTATACTCGCATTAGTCAGAAGCAATATTTCAAAATTTTGCTTCAGATATTGGGAAAGAATGAAAGTTCGTCGTCAAATATTATACGATCTATTCTGTGAAGTCGAACAGCAAAAAATATCTGATTTCTAACACAAAACGAAATGATCTCGATATATCTAATTAGATCAAATGAGCCTAGAAAAATAACACCAATATTTTCCAGTAACGTTTTTGTTCATTGATGTGTACTGGAAAGAATAATTGAAGTGAAGCACTGCCGGAATTTATATGAGAGAAATAGCTCAAAAAATTAATTTTAAAGGAGCACTTTCTCGGCATGCCTGTGCACCAGTATTCCATAGAAAATGTTTCGGAACAAGGTAGACATCTGCTCAAAGCAGGATTTAATCCTTGGGATCATTTCACCGTGAGCATTTCAACAGAGCCTCAATCCCGGAGGCTTCAAATTGAATAAGGTGGACCCGGAGAGAAGAAGGAAAACTTTTCTTTAATAATATATAGCAGCCCGGAATGAATCTCAGTTATCATCTTGTTTCTCAAGTTAACGTTCTAATGAGATATATAACCCTTATCATTTAGCCGGGCGGAAAATAACTCTTTCTCCCTAATTAGTGCTTTGTCGACAAGTTTGAAACTTCTGAATTATCTGCCTTGACAGGAACCGTGAAAAATTTATTCTTTCCAGAGATTAAATTACTCTGATCGATTGACAAAGTTTAGTTTTATGTACAAGTTGGACATGAAAGTTAATGTAAAACAGAAGCCAGATGGGAAAATTCGACTAAAGTTCGTGATAATGTTAAATTCGTTTTCTCGGAAATGACATACTTTCTCGAGAAATTTTTGATTAACGGTTTGCAACATTTATATCAACTAACACGGTAAATGAAAACATTTTTGTCATTGTGTGGAATAAAAGTTTCGTGCAAACGTTTCATGAGGCATAACTAGTTTTTGAAAAAACTCTTTTCATATATAAAGGATGTTTCAGTTTCTTTAGATTATTTTCTATTAATACTCAAACCCCGGTGTGAAAATTCGGATTCAGAAAATTATGATTTGTAATGAATTCCAGTTTTCTGAGAAAATTGGAGTTCATTTGAGTGCATTCCTTTCATTTCACATTTCTGCCTTTGAAAATATTTAATTCTCAAATATTCAGTACATTCATTCCGATAGGCAGAGTAAATGTAAAAAACCGTTTATTTGTGTTTAACGTTGTTTTTCTTGCATGCCGTTGAAAATTTTGACGTTTTTCTGATGTTGATATGCGATAAACCGGAGCTGACGACGTTTTTCATTCTTGTCGCATTCTGGAAATTTCAGATTTTTAACGTGTGGGGGGATTTGCGTATAAAAGCAGATTTTCCCTCACGGCGGCTCTTTTTTTTACTCTTTAGTCTCTTTTGTCAGTTGACGCTCTTTACTCTCTTTTCTCTTGTCTCTGCGATTGTGTGCCCGACGAGCCGATCAGCGAATTTAGAATAAATTTTGTGTTACGAAGGTAGTGCTCTTAGAAATTAATTTTTATTTTTCGTTTTTTTTCCGCGAGTGCCTTGAATAAAGAAGGTAGGTCCCCGTCTTTACCGTTCAGTTTCTTTTACCTACATCAGTTATTTCTTTGACACTGCTGTACTGTATCGTTTTCTGTTATCTTGTGCCGTACTTTACCCTGTTTCGCGAGTCTGACTTTACCCTTCGCTATCAGTCATGGTGCGTAAGCCCTTGGGGTAGTGAAGAGAAAGTCCCGTCAACCCCTCCGTTGGCGTTCCCGCGTCATGAGTGTTGAAATAGAAATCTCTTCTTTTCTATCAGTCATGGTGCGTAAGCCCTTGGGGGTAGAGAATATGAGATACCGCTCGTCGTCAGTGAAATCCCGTAGTTGCGCTCAAAATAGACCTTTTCTTCGCTATCAGTCATGGAGCGTAGCCCTTGGGGTAGCGAATAAAAGTCTCGAGTAGATCCGCCCTGGTTGTGTTTCTTTCATTTCTGGAGAAATACAATTAATTACATCCCGATACCGTATAGCAAGTCATTTCACTTCACGAGGTCATCCTTAGTATCCATTTCGTCAGTTCTGGTTGGCGCATTTTATTGAACAACCGTTGATTTTTCACTGTACCCGGTATAAACTTTATAAAGTGCTCGTGATCGGATCGAATTTCCCGAATGTATGTTTGCTGATCGATTCGCTCATATTTCATACCTACACATATTTCCGTTGTTTATATAATCAGTTTCCGAAGGTGTGAATAAACTGGTACATAATTCGATTTTGACTACTTCGTTATCGCTGCCACCCTAGATAATAGCGAACTCTGTCTCCGACTAGCAGCTACTCTGGTAGGTTTGCTATTCTTCCTGGTGAAAAGAATAGCTAGCGCTCGAGATAATTTTCTCCGAGGTAACCGCGTTACAGATTTTAAGGAGAATGAGAAGATCAAATAATAAAAATAAGGTACCTATTCGAAACAAGAAATTGGGATCATGAACAGGCTTCCTGAAATACTCTGTACAGAGAAAATTATACTTTTTCAAAAATTTATTTCGAAACCTTCATACGAAATCTTTTTGTGCCACAAAAAAATTTGAAGAGAAGAGGGAATAATTAATGTCCTTGTATGGACTTTATAATATATATTAGTACAATCTTTCATTCAATTCGATAGGATTCAAGTAATCAGTAAAGTGAAAAGGTAGATGATTATCATATGGAATATTTGTAATAATTTTGTTTTGTACTTAATGTTTTTGTTACATTTTTGAGCAGCTTAGCTATTTGATCATTTGATTTTGTAGTTTCTATGATGATCATGAATTTTTAGTTTAATAATAAATATCCTTATTCATTGGAAAATGAGTTACTACGAGAAGACTATTTTCATTCAATCTTCAACAGGCTTATGGAAGAAAAATAATTCAAATTTTTCTTCTATCAGCATGGTGAGAAAAATGGAAAAATTTCACAAAATTGCAGAATAATTAAAAACTCAAAACATGAAGCAGGACAGATATCAATAACGTTTCGAAGATGAAATTTGCTAGCGAATATGAATAAAAACTAAAATATAGAATATGTCATATAAAATCAGCCCAGCATTATCGATTGAACACATAATCAATGAATCATCTGATTTTGTATACACAAAAGGGATTTTATTATTATAAAAAAATCAATGCCTAAATCTACAAAAAAAATAGAAAACAAAACTATCGGTGCGTTTAAACTTATGATTTCTTAGGGCTAATTGCGACTGTGTGGCCTCCTGTGACTGAAGAGACCCAACCTTGACCTACAGATCCTTCCACACTCCGGGCATGGATAGTCACCAATCAGATCTGTGACCTGTCTAACGCTAGTTGTTCCCAGTTATGATTGGCATTAACTGATTTTAGGAATTGATTTAGTATATCCTTAAACTTCTGGTATCCAGGCTCCCTCTCTGAATTCGCCATACAGATCTATTTTGGGGAGTCTTGTGTCTTGCATCCTCAGAATGTGGCCTCTCCATCTGAGTCGGGCTTCCGTTACTTGAGTCTCAATTGCTGAACAACTCGCGCGCTGCAAGACTTCTGCGTTTGAAAATTTATGGAATCATCTGATATGCATTATTTGTCTTAGATGACGTTGTTGCGTTTGTTCAAGCTGTTTATAGTCATTTAAAGAGCTGCAAAATATTTGTACCTGAAGAAGGGTAACTTTCTGGACAAGTAATGAAGTATGAGAACCTACAATTTGTGAGAAAACGAACATTCAATCGATCGACGAGATACGAGACAAAATCGGTCCCCACAACCACTAATCAGATCTGATCCCATTTCAATAAAAACCTGCATCTACCCTCATGAAATTTATACCCGTACCCAGAAACACCGAATCCTATTATTCGTTCATTAGAAAATACCCCACGCAAAAATCCCGCGTTGCCCCATCAGCGGAAACGCGGCTACCACAATGTAAGCCCCCTCCAAAGAACCACCGGAGCGCATTGAAAGCGGGTTAGAACAGGTTATCGGCAGGTTCAATTGGGAATTTGGGCGCAGGGGAACAGACCCATGACGTGCTCGATTATGTCGTCTGAACTGGACGAATTGAAATTTTCCCGATCATGTTTGTTTTTCCACTTCGAAACGGGGGTGCGGTGTTTTCGATTGGAATTGATTGTATTCGGGAAGACCCGGAGCTGTACCGCTGCCTATGGTTTCTTTCTGTATACGAACCTTTGGCCTGATCAGGACCGATTGGATTTCCCTGTTCGGTACGTGATGTTTTGTCAATTTGAGCCGGTTTATTCCGGTTGGCGGGTTCGCTCCGAATATTCGCGGATAAACCGGAAAACATGGATCCAAATACATCAGATTCCATATCGGGTAATTTTTTTTCTCACCCAAAATGAAATAAACAACGATAATAAATTATTCCATGTTTGAGATGGAATTCAGAACTAATTAAAATGGGTGTCTACAAGCTGAATTCAATATAACATTCGAAACTAATCAAGAGAAGAACATTCAATATTTATCGCCAACGAAATTGCGGTAACTCATTTACTGTCGCATAAATACTACTTCGTTGATTTTCTAATATAGTAGCTTATTTCGAAAGTAAATATGATATATTTTATGCTCAGAAAGTGTCCTATTTTGACAGTAGATTCTTGAAGTCAAAAAAAAAAGTTTTATCCTATACCCATTCGGCTCTGATAAAAAGATATAGGCATTTCAAGTTTTCATAAAGAACTGTGCCACTCCTGGAAAAACAAAATTACCTTCAGAATAGCCAGCTTAGTATGTGACACTACACATCTGTGGATTTTTTAAACAGAGTTGTATTCAGTCAAAGTACCCAATTTCTCAAATTCCATAGGTACTTTTTATCTTTTGAAGATCAAATTATTCAAAAATGGCGCATTATACGAGAAAATATGAAGAATAGCTACTTTTATTTTACCAAACGTTCAAATATTCATTAGGTAGCTTCCAACTTAGTGTCAAGAGTTGGGTTCTTTGAACTTTTGGCATTTTTATGGTACGTAATAGTAATAATGAGAAAACTGGAAGACGTAGGTGGTATCTTGTGTTCGAAAAAGATTCATCGAATAAATGAAAAACTATATCCCGAAATTCCTTTCATTCGATTAAACCGTTTTTGTTATGAAACTAAAAATAACATTTTTTTATGTTATACAGCCTGTATCTTTCAAACTGAGCCGAAACAGAAAAAATGACGAAGGAAAAAAGTTTTTCTTTTGACTCTCAAAATATTCATTTGTACATTCACTTTTTAAAAAGGAACAGATATCCAAGAAATAGCACTTTCTTAGGTGTTTTATATCTCTCGTATTTCCTAGGGTGATGTAATAAATTCGGATAAATAATACATCACCCAAATAGTCGATCATTGTGTAATATGAAGGGGTTATCAAAAAATGTCTGATATAAAAGAAGTAGGACTGTTGCAAAACTACAGAGTAATCAGAATATACCAAACATTTGTGGCAGCTACATTTTTTCAAGGAACGCCCTGTATATTTTCACTCATTTGATTGTCGACTCAATTTGAAAAAATTTTTATTAGCCGTTATATTTAAATCTAAAAATAAAATAACGATTTTGTATATTAGGGTGTTCCAAAAAAAAAAACAAAAAAAATTATTCTTTCTCAGAACCATGCTCAGAAGTTTCGTTTCAATGCCAAAATAGACCTCCGAAAATATGAGCTTTCAATATGAATGTTTAGTTTGTCCGCACTTTTGGATTTCCCATGAGAAAAACGCAAAAAAAAAATAAAATGAAGGTTTTAGCGGCATGCAGACAGGAATTGAATTCAATTCCTTCATTTCATTATATTTCAGACACCAAAACTATCATCGTAGAAAAAATATTTTTTTCCTCTGATTTTTATAACTAATGAACAATAAATTGCATTGCAATATACTTTCTATATTCGTAGAGAATTTAACGCTCTGTAAAAAAGGTCTGATGTAATTTTTCGATAAATGAACTCAGTCGAAAGTTATTTTAGGGCAGAGTTCAATTTACCCCTAATTAAGCAGTTTTCTTCATAATACTCTCAAATTAAGTTTGCAGGTTTTAAAACAAATTGAAAGTTTATTTCTAAATTCTCAAAGCTAAAAAATATTGATTCCAATTGAACAATTGGTACTTATTTTCTAAAACCAGAATTTTCAAAAGTGTTAACTATCATTGATAATTCCTTTTAAGTACCCCAATTACTATATAACAGATATATAGGTCAAAATCTGTCGTTTCACCAAGAATTGTCTATGTAAAATATTCAAGATGGCTGAGATACAATCCCTAGAAATTCGACAAAATTTCATTGAATTTCAACTACGGGACTGTGGAAGGTGACTCCGGCATCGCAGAAACGAAACAAAACATGAACATATGGCTGGACAATGAATGGTTCAGTACCAAGTTCATCGGATTAGATGCATCAGGTCAACTTTGGGAGAATCATAATTGTTGTATAGTGAAATTTAGGGTGAAAAAAAAATTAGGAAATAGAGGCAGTTTCTTGAAAGTGCTTATGTTAATTCTGTTGAAAAAGTGCTATGATGTTTCCCCGTTTCATCCCATTTTTACGCCGATTGTTGGAATATTCGAACAAGAAGATTGTGACGCCCATTGTGAAAAAATTCGTGAATATTTTGGACGAATTTTATTGGAGAGATTTTGAAGTATTGATCTTTTTTTTTTCACTTCTGTCCTAAGTCTCCTGTCAGTTGGTATCGAAATGAGCCATTTCATATAATCGTGTAAGATACTAAAAAATACTGACAACAATTCGGCAATCCTAAGTTTCGGCTGAATTGAGGGTGAGCTAAACTTTTCCCTTAATAACATTCGACTGAGTTCATTTATTGAAAAATGACACCAACTCTTTTGTAGAAATCCTCTGTATCTGTCAGTTTACCACAAATATATAGATTTTTAACAGCCCTACATCTTTTATATAAAACTATTTTTTGATAGCCCCTGTATATTTTGATAGAATCCACAGTTAGGGTAATTTTTCCTAACCCCGTAGTTTGTGTTTCATTGACCCTCTCTCGATACTTTTTCGACACTGCAGTACACTCTCAAATTCCAGCCCTAATTGGCAAATCATCCCAGGCAAACTCACACGGATGAGCCTGGAATATTTCGATCAAACAACCCCCGAATCGTGGGATGTTTGCCCACTGATTTTCAATGCTTCGAACAATCGGTTCACTGGGTTCTTGCCCCGATGACATTCAATCAGTATTCTATGATGGAGGTATATATCACACGCGTGTTCAAGTGAGTGTAAGATTGCCATTGTTCCTGGAAACAAAGAAACAGGACAGGGCTCATTGTCGGCTAAACACAATAAGAGATTTTGCTAGGCTGGACTCGGAAGCGAACGAACGCAAATTCAGATTCATTATCGATGTTTCAATCAACGTGAAGGCCTGATTGAGATTGGATTTGCGTTTGACATCTCTAATTATGTGGTTATGTGATACAGTAAGGGTTTTTCCATCACGATATAATTCAATCAGTTATGGATTGAGTTAGAGAAGTTCTAGTTTATTTTTGTTGTGAATCTATTGTTTATTTTACCTAGCCTACGAGGATATCTAGTTAGCCTAGACCAGTTCCATGCATAAAAAAATATTGCGTTGCCGTAGCAACGAACAATAACTCATAAAAAGTGTCAGTGTGAAGTTTGAGGTCAAAAAAGTAAACCAGAGTAACGCAATAAACAAAAAGAAAGAAGATGTCCACCTTACTTGTGAAAATCGAAAAATTGAAGTATCGAGCCATCATCAAGTACCTCTATTTAAAAGGGTTAAGAGGTAAGCGGATTTACGAAGATATGCTTAATACCCTTGGTGATCAATGTCCTTCGTATGCGACCGTGAAAAACTGGACTGCAAGCTTCAACAGAGGTAAATTTTCCATTGAACAGATGACCGATCGGGAAGGCCAGTTTCTGTGTCAGTCCCCGAAAATATTGATGACATGATTTCATCAGACCGTCGAATTGGGCTAAAACGGATATCTGAAGCACTGAATATTTTATACGAACGCTTTCATCATATAGTTCACGTCTATTAAACATGAGAAAAATTGCTGCATAATGTATCCCCAAATGTTTGAATGTGGACCAAAAGCGTGCAAGGTTAGAAGCATCGCATTCGATCTGTGCTCGATTTGAAAACGATATAGACTTCTTAAACCGAATTGTTACTATGGATGAGACTTGGGTACATTTTTACGATTCAGAAACAAAGTAACAATCGATGGATTGGCGACACTCTGGATCTCCAAGTCCTAAGAAGTTTTCTGTCCAAAAATCTGCTGGAAAAGTTCTTGCTTAAGTTTTTTGGGATTGCCATGAAGTAATCAGGATTGATTTTTTGGATAAGGGTAGAACAATAACCGGAGATTACTATTCGACATTACTGACCACTCTACGGGAAAAAATTAAAGAGAAAAGATGCGGAAAGCTATCAAAAGGTGTTTTGTTTTTGCAGCACAACGCCCCTGCACACAAATCTCAAGTTGCCATGCAAATAATTCTTGATTTAGGGTTTGAATTACTAGAACAGCCCCCTTATTCACCAGATTTGGCTCCATCCGACTATGATCCCTTTCCTCAACTGAAAAAAAGTATAAAAGGTCAAAAATTTTCTTTCAACGAGGAGATAATAAGAGCTGTTGAGGTCTGGTTTGCGGAGCAAGAAGAAAAATTTTTTTGAAAGGTTGAGAGACGTTGCAGGTTCTCTGTAGTAAATGTATCCAATTAAGAGAATAAGTTGAGTAATAAAATATTTTGACATTGAAATCTTGTTTGGTTCTATAGGGGGCTAAGAATTTTTCAATATATCCTCGTACCTTAATAAGATTCTCGAAATGTTAACTGTTCGAGTTGTGTGATTTTTAAGTCGCGGACTATCAAGAATTCTAACAATATAAAGCCGTCCGCTATGCTGATGTTTTTTCGATAAGAATCGCCGTTCGAACCACCCTTCCTGCATGTTATGGGGGTATTCATACTGGATGAAGAAAGAGGGTAAACTTGCGGAATCTGAGTATCTATCAAGTGGGCTGTTATTAATAGAACAAATACCATCGGCCTACTCACTCAAGATGAATCCCTAATTGGAGGCATTATTATTAATGCTGACGGTGGTGGTTTCCAGGATGCCAACATGATGGTTAGGTTCTCACAAGTGAGGGAAATTTATTGACTCAGCATTCAGTTGATATTCATCTGAAAATCGCATATAGCATCGAAATGGAAGTATTTTCATGGCTGGTATCAATGACACATACATTAATTATATCGGAAGGGAAAGCGGGTTCTCGATATTGAAAAAAAAAGAATTATATGATTTTCACAAATATGTACAAAAGTATTCATTCGATATTGAATAGCGATCCTGTTTTGAGTAGTGATTCGATATATTCTTTTTGAGTTCAAGTGATCATTAAAATATTCTTTGCTCTAGTTGCAATCGACTAAAGTACGTTTAAACATAGCGAAGGGTGACCACGTATACGCCAAGTGCCAGAGCAACCGATTCCAAGAAAATCCATATATCGACTCCAGAGAGACAGTACTCCGTATTATTAACTTCGAACCCTAGCCAGTACGATTTCGTGGCCGGCGTGCAAACCCGCTGGGTGCAGAAAACAGAGTTTCCCGTGCCTTTCACCTATTTTACTGTTATTTTCGCTTGACTGATCTTAGTTTATATCATTGGTAATCGGTGGATATTAAGAGTTATGTAATATTGACTATTATGTTCCTACTTACGAAATAAGGAATAAGATTCATGAATTCAGGTTTTGACTCTCAATAGTTATCGCTAAAACCCCAGATAACGAAGAATTTCGTCTTTGACTCGAAGCCATTGTAGGTTTGCTATTTTCCCTTCAAAGAATAGCTGACCCAACAAAATCCAGAAACAGGTCCATTTTTATTTCGCTTTTACCAAATTTTTATGCATTTTTGAAGGATTTTCGTTGCACACTGTGCCATCCCCATCAACTCCCTGAATTTTTTGAATTTGAAAGTGGGTCATGTTGTACTTTTTTGGCAAGGTCTTTCTATCTTCTTTACAGGCGTGCCAAAATTTTTTTCGAAAAATTAGTTCAAAGAGTTTTTCAGTATGTGCATGTTGTCATGGCTCATCTCATTTACTTTGAGATCATTACAGTTTTGTTCATTCACGAATGAAAATTTGGTAAAAGTGAAACAAAAATTACCTGTTTCAAGATTTTGTTGCTAAATATGAGAAAATGAATTAGTTCCATAATTTTGATGCACACTGTAGGTGTATGCCATTCTCAGGTGCCTGTTGAATAAAACGAAAACCATCTGACAAAGCTGTCTGCTTTTCAGAGTAACAACACCCGAAATAAAACAATGTTGTGTATTCTAAAACATAGAACATCTATGTTCCTCAAAATGTCACCATGAAAGCATTAAGAGAAGATGGTTAAAAAATATACTTTATGTTCGACTGAATCATAAACACTTTATTTATGAATTCGTTTAGTGTCCATAATTGACTACTTTATTGGACACCACTTTATTGGACTCAACTGTCACTATCATTCTGTCAAATAAATATACTAGATGCAAATAACACTTTATTCAAGGAAGAAAAATTGAACTTTGACTTTGAAACAAAATTATGAATAACTTTTCTAAGCATTAGTGTGGTAGTGAATATTAAAAACACATTTTTTGTTATCCTAAAAATGCATGCCTGAGGAAGTCGAGCTCGAAGTGGAAGCACACTTTTCGATCTTCAATACTCTTGATCAACTACTTCCTGGCCCAATATTCTGGTGGTAACACTCATTTTAGTACTCTCCGATTCATCTATGTAGTCCAAAGCGAAGAACTTTCGTGAGCTTTCATTTCACTATTGAATAAGCCAGAATACTGTATTCTGTTGATTTTACAATTTCCTTCGTTTTACACGATTTGTTATAGGCTGCGTACATATTTTTATAAGCACTTTTAAAATTAATGGGTAAGAGAGATTCTTTGTCGTTTACGGCTAAATTTTCTACGCTTTCTTATCCAGCACTATCCATTTTTTGGATTATTGTGACGTTTATCACAAAATTAAGGAAGTAAACAACTGTGTTTACTAAGGTTGCTAAGGTCGCTGGTTACTAAGGTAAGATAATCAAAAGCACACTTACAGCGGGTTTCATAAAACTTTGATTGTCCGATCAACGCTTTGACAGTCACTCGATTTCTGAAACGAAATCACTGAAACCTTTTAATTTCTGAATATATTGAAGAAGTAGCAATTGAGAATAATTGAATGGATGTATGAACATCATAATTTGTTGCGAGAATGATGATCTGAACGATCATGACTGAATTATCGATTGAAAACAAATTGACGTTTATTCGTCAATCAAGCGTTTATTCCGCGATCAAGCTTTATGAAACCCGGAGTTAATGTTTTTCAGTGATAAGCCGTTTCAGAAAATAAAATTTCTGCATTGCAGTCGAACATAAAGCTTTGTATGCAACTCGTACATATTTAGGCTTTATGGACTTGCCCAAGTTATTGGCCTCGCTCGCTTTGCTCGCTCTGCCATAAACTTTTCGTCCATAAAGACCTAATTTATGTACTTGTTACATAAATAGCTATCGTATGATGTCCAACAGGATAAAAAAATTATTATGACTTTTAAACAGGTTTAACTCCACTTGAGAGTTATTTATCCCAGGTATCAATGAGATTGTAGTTCGACGCAGTTATGTCGACGTAATCAAGATTTACCAATCAGTTTGTGCATTTTACTTTCTGCAGTGCTTTCGACGATTTGTAAGTAATATTGTTGCAGCTAACACAGTAGAATCACCAGCATCACAAACTATGTTCCCGACAAACTATTAATTATTAATATTATAATAAAGGCAATTGACAATTTGACCTTCCGTAGAATTGTGGTTCCAACAATGCGAGCGTAGGAAATTTCAGAAAAGTCGAAAACATCTAAACACAACTGTTTCGATATCATTGTCCCTCATCAGTACACTGCGGTGTTAGATACCTCGACCTTGAGCGAACAAAGTGCGCCACCTGTCCCGCAAAGACTGAACCAAACCTCACTCACTCTGCAGACTCCTACACCCAATCATGGCTCCCAGATTCAACCACTACCCGCAGTCAACGAATGTACAATAGTTTAGGAGCCGAAGAGGGAAATTCGGGATTTACTCGAGCGTGCCAGATTAATAAATATAAGGGGACATACCTGGACTCTGTAGAGTACCTCTACCAAAAATTAGACCCGGATATAGGGGGAATTTTCTAGGACGGCCTGTCAGAATAGTAAAAAAAACGATCATTGTGCATACTGGAGCGTGTCAGATTAAGATATATGTGGTTAATTACATGTTGAAAAGTATATATTTTCTTAATCTGATAATTTAAGCGTGTCGAAAATGTGTGGGAGGCCGCCAAAGTTGCAAAAAAAAAGTCACGTCTACATTCTCGAACGCGGTGGCGTTTTTTCTTATTTTGAAACTAATGAGAAAAATATAATCTGACAGTTTAAGCAAGCCGAAAAAATAAAAATTGGCCATAAAGTTCACATAAATCAGTTTTTTTGAATTATCTCCTCCCCTGGGCTTCAAATCTTTTTCGCATTCATTATAAAAGTTGTAGAACATAACATTCTCTACAAATTTTGTCCCAAGCAATTTTTTCTACGTTCAAACGTTTTTAAGATATATGGCGATTAATGCGAGGTGTTTAGCGATTCATGCTGAAGCGAAAATTCTTTCGTTGGAAAATAGTACATTCTAAGGTTCAGTCGCAGACAACACTAAAATTTTCGTGACTAATTTCGAAATTGTCATCATAGAAATACCTTGTCATTTTGACAATTGTAGATTAGACTGGGATTCTACATGACCTTGCCCTTTCGCATGTGTGGCTAAGCTTCACGCACTTATCGCCCTCTAACTCGAGAACGGTTAAGAATATGTAAAATTGCTTCAGACAAAACTTTCATAATGAATACAAAAACGATTAGAGGTACAGGGAAGGAAATTTTCGAAAAAAAGGGATTTTTGTGATCTTCAAAGTGTCAGATTAAGAAAACCCACCCTGATTAGTGTCAGATTAATGGGTCAACACGTCTACAACACCCAGATTAACCATTTGTATGAAAATCTGACACGCTCGAGTATGTACAAGTAACGATTTTTTTTTTACATTTTCAAAGGACCGCTGTGACCTTGCGTCACGTCCAAATTGTCAGTCCCTTAGAAAGTAGCTTCCTTTGGGTCCAATTAACATATCCTCCAAAAATCTGGCACGCTGGAATTTTTTTTTTACCATTTTCAATTCTTCCGTACGGCCAGTCCCACCGCGCAAACTGTCAGATAAGCATGAATTTATTATCAGAGACACATGGGGCATATACAGTATCTTAATCTGACACACTCGAGTATATACACATCTTTAAAATCCACTAGGTCTCCAGGACGCTCGAGTAAATCCCGATTCAGCATCGTCGGCTCCCGACCTACTACAATTCACGGTACTGCAGGCGGGCCAAAACGGAACGTGGAATGCACAGTACGCCGTGCTCCGTATTGTTTCCCAGAAATTTCGCCCAAGGCATAATCTGAGAGGATCAGTGTTGTTCACCATGAAGGGAATAAATATATCTCATAATAATGGATTGAGATCAGTCTGTTTTGAAAAAACATAACATAAAAGCAACTGTTCATATTCGTATCCGATTACACACCAAAGCAACTCCCTTTCATCCGTCCCAACACCCGCAGCGGTCATTTCAAATGCAGATTCCCGGTCTCTGGACATATATCCCGACATGCCGCCCAAATTTATGCAAACATATCCGATCGGAAATTCCCCCCGTACGGCCACGTTCCATTTGATTACACGGAAACTTACTTGCCGTATTCAAAGCGCGCGAGCGACGGGTTCGAAGGTCCCATTCCCGCCGGTGAATCCCGCAGGAGCCTCGGGGATGATTTTTGCTTTATCCCGTGACATCTGGGACGTCGCACGGCCGAAGGACTTCGATTCCGAACAATTCATTAATCAAGTTCTTTCTGGGTGGCGGAGCGGCCAGCGTTCTGGTTTCATACGTGACACATGTTGGATGTGTAACTGAGTGATATGGGTAGAAAATGCGGATGGAATATTGACGAGGGCATTATGTGTAGGCGGAAAAAACACGAAATTGAAAATGGAGTTTGGAGTTGTGGTCGCATCCAGTAAAAACGAGCTGAAACGTGCTTTTGTGCGATGGGATCTCTTACTGACGTCGTTATATCATTCAATTTTAATGACGTTCCAAATTTTGAGCACCTTAGTCGAGTTCTGGGAAGTGATGCGAGGTACCTGTAAATAGTAATAATAGTTTGGGAGCCCAAGAAGGAAATTCGGGATTTTTTCTGTCAAATTAATATAAGGGGAGATACCTTGGACCCTGTAGAGTACCTCTACCAAAAATTTGATCTGTATATCGGGGGAATTTTCTAGGTCAGCCTGTCAGAATAGTGCAAAAATAATGATCATTGTACATACTCGAATGCATCAGATTAAGATATATGTGGTTAATTTAGTTTATTGACCGAAATTCCTCCAAAAATTACAATAAATGAAGGACCCAAAGGAGGCATAAATGCCTGTACATGGGTGGTCCCAAAAAAAAAAAAAAAAAGAAAACACAATTATTCTCCATTTATGAAAAATCATTTGACCCCCCAACCATCTCAAAACTATACACATCTTTACAACAACAAAAGATAAACTATGACATTTAAAATAATCAACAACAAAAAATACAATTTTTTAGAAAATTCATGTTACTATCATAGTTTTTATCGCTTCCCTTAAATTCTTCTTTAGGCTGTCACCAACACCAACCATCGACTTCAAATTGTTAGGAAGTTTATTATTCGCGAATCCAATTACCGTTGAGGGCGCTGCGAAATGAAAACAAACTTTGACGTTTGTCAGTAGGTACTCTTTTCGAGATTTGTACGGCCTAACAGAGTTTTTCTAGTAAATCAAGTTATTTATCGGAAATATCGGAAGTGAATTGATTGATTTAGTTTCGTAAAGAAAGATCAACATTCTTTGGACCTACTTCATTTGAAAGGAATGAATTGTGGAATAAAATCGAGCGATGATATTGGTGATCCACTGTACCTTGACAAAAAATCCTATTATTTCACAGATTCTTTCTTGAATTAAACCTAGCTAATAATGTTGAGGTAGCATATAACGAGTTTGTGAAGTTTCTATTTAAAGTATTTCAATTCCATGCTATGATATAGAGGTATTCCTCATACTGAAATCTCAAGAGACATAAATATGATTCGGCTCATGGAACAAGTTCTACAGATGAGAAAAAGCATTCATTTGGAAGTATGAAATTTATGAAATTGTATTTCTAATTCGTCAATTGAATTTAGCAGAAAACTCTCGCAAAGAAAAATCGTTTAACCTAACTCCTGCCAGTTGAAAGCACTGATATAAATACCTTTTCCAATATTTTTTTGGAATCAATATTTCTATTCAGAAACCCAGACAATAATCCCAATATAACTTCTCCAAATAATAATTATAATACTTTGTTGGACAACGTGAGATAAGAAAAAACATGAGGAACAAAACTTGTTTTGACTTTGCAGTACTGACAAAGTAGTTTCGTAATTCAGTCGGCAGAGGGCGTCTAAATTTTTGGATTCGCCAATAGTAAACTTTGGCGTAATAAGAGGAGCTTCTTTGACCTATCTTCAGTTTTTGTCTAGGCAGTTCAACACTTCTATGAGGGCAGTTGTTGAATTCATTCCTGAGCTCGCTATAGTGTCTGGTAATAGACTTCATGACGAACACTTGTCTTATCTCAAGTGGTCTATCAGGATCACTTTCATTAACTCCAATAATCTTTAAAATCCGTCTCTGGAGCCGGATCAAGGGTTTAAGTGAACTATCATACAGACCACCCCAGCCAACTATCCCATAAACCGCAACACTATGAAAAAGGCCATAGTAAATTTGCAGTACCTGCCTTCTTGAAAGTACCTTCTCAAGCCTAAAAAACACATATATCAGGTATTTAGCTCTACTGACTATTTTGTTAACGTGCAAGTTTCATCTTACATTAGCATCATACACTACACCAAGGTATTTATAACTATCAACTTTTGTTAGCAGTTGGTCATCAATGTTTACTGGGATGTTTACACTTGGCAGGGTGTCCTTATAATTAGAGAATGGCATGAAAACTGATTTTTCGATGTTTAAAACAAGTTTGTTGACAAAAAGCCAAGAGTACACAGTACTGAGCATCTCAGTAACTGAATGAGCAAGTGTAGTCCAGTCATCACCTGACATTGGTAGAATTGTATCATCCGCATACGCTATCAGATTATCAAAAAGGCAGAGCAGGTCATTTATAAAAAGGATGAAGAGTAGGGGC
This sequence comes from Coccinella septempunctata, assembly GCF_907165205.1. NCBI lineage: Eukaryota > Metazoa > Arthropoda > Insecta > Coleoptera > Coccinellidae > Coccinella > Coccinella septempunctata. The sequence goes on from NC_058191.1 coordinate 2,094,553, forward strand.
CCCAAGATAGAAGCTTGCGGTACCCCCACATTAGTGACAACTGGTTATTAACTTTGACACACTGTGTACGATTACAGAGGTATGTGCTAATGAGTGAGAGACAAGTACCTCTTATTCCCATGTTGAATAATTTAGTCAGAAGAATTTCATGATTCACAGAATAAAATAATAATAAATTACATGTTGAAAATTATATATTCTCTTAATCTGACAATTTAAGCGTGAGGAAAATGTGTGGGTGGGCGCCAAACTTGCAAAAAAAAAGTCACGCGTACATTCTCGAGCGCGGTGGCTTTCTTTCTCAATTTGAAGCTAATGATTCAATAATAACAGAAAAAACATAATCTGACAGTTTCAGCAAACCGAAACATTAAAAATTGGCTGATTGATTTATCTTCACTACTGGGCTTCAAATTGTTTCCGCATTTATTATAAAAGTTGTAGAGCATAAAACTTTCTACAATTTTTGTCCGAAGCAATTTTTTTGACCTTGGCTGTTCGCATGTGTGGCTAAGCTCCTCGCACTTATCATCCTCTAGCTCGAAAACGGTTAAGGGTATGAAAAATTGCTTCAGACGAAAGTTGTATAGAATTTGATTATATACAACTTTCATTATGAATATATAAACGATTAGAGGTACAGGAAGGGGGATATTTTAAAAATGTATTTTTATTATCTTCAAACTGTCACATTAAGAAAACCCCCCCTGATTAGTGCTAGATTTATGGCAACACATCTGCAACACTAAAATTAACCATCTGTATGAAAATCTGACATGCTCGAGTATGACCTTGGCCTTTCGCATGTGTGGCTAAGCTCCTCGCACTTATCATTCTCTAGCTCTAAAATGGTTAGGGCTATGAAAAATTGCTTTCAACAAAAGTTGTACAGAATTTTATTATCTACAACTTTCATTATGAATATAGAAAGGATTAAAGGTAAGGAGAGGGGGATATTTTAAAAAAATTCTTTTTATTCATTCATTCATTGCTGTATCCCGTTACCAGGAATAAATCTACAAAAAGACAGAAAAGAAAAAAGAAAAAAAGGTGCGAACAGACTTATAATTTCTAAGGCTAATTGCGACTGTGTGCCCTCCTGTGACTGAAGAGACCCAACCCTGACCTACAGATCCTTCCACGCTCTGGGCATGGATAGTCACCAGCCAGATCTGGCCGCCGCTGTATTCTTCTCAAGTCTGCATTATAACTGTGTACCAAAGACCTCCACTGTGACCTGTCCAACGCTAGTTGTTCCCAGTTATGATTTGCATTTTCTGATTTAAGGGATTCATGTAGTAGTTTATCCTTAAACAGCTCATACTCGCCTCCTGGTTTCCGAGCTCCCTCTGTGAATTCGCCATACAGAGCTATTTAGGGGAGTCTTGTGTCTTGCATCCTCAGAATGTGGCCGCTCCATCTGAGTGGGCCCTCGTTACTTGAGTCTCAATTGTTTTACAACTCGCGCGTTGCAAGACTTCTGCATTCGAAACTTTATGGAACCATCTGATGTGCATTATCTGTCTTAGATGACGTTGTTGCGTTTGTTCAAGTTGTTTAATGTGTCGCCTGCAGGGAGTCCAGGTTTCGCTGCCGTAAAGAAGCGTTGGGAGGACCACTGCTTTGTAAACAGCTGTCTTGGTCTTCAGATTGAGGTCGTGATTTTGAAATACTCTGAATCACGTCCCACTCTACTAGTTCGTAATCTTCTGCATTTTATACCACACCTTTACTCTTTGAAGCAGAATCACGTCTCACTCTAGTAGTTTTCAATCTTCTTTATTTTATAGCACATCTTTAATTCTTTGCTACTTTATCACGTCTCACTCTAGAAGTATTCAATATTCTTTTCAAAGAAGGTCTTTCTTCTTTTCTACTGAATTTCCTACCATACTTGTGGTTTCAAATCCTCTTCATTTGATAGAACATTATCATTCTTTGCTACTGAATCGCGGGTTACTCTAGTACTACTAGAAAATTGAAAACTAGATATCGAAAACTTTTTTTTTCATGAAACGGTTTTTTTTTTAAAAAGTCTCATTGCAGTATTGTTAATCCTGCTATTTTTTCTCTTCTATTACTACTAAATCACGTTTCATTCCAGATGTTTCGAATTCTCTGCTTTTCAGAGAATTTCTTAGTTACTGAATCACGTCTTATCTATCTTATCAAGTTTTCAGTCCTCATCTTCAGAGAGAACGCTTCTTTATCACGTCTCACTTCAGTAAACTCCAATACGCGTTTTGATTGAACATCTTTTTTTGCCACTGAATCACGTCCGATCCCAGCAGTCCTCCCCTCTCTGTAAAACTTTTTTTCTTTGATACTATATAACGTCGCATTGCAGAAGTCTTCAGAACTCTTTCAGTCATCTTCATCAGTTGAATCTTCTTCCACCTGATTTTTCTTGGAGACTTTTGTAATTCGTTTTCCTCAATTAATACGTCTTCGAATCCTTTAATCAAAAGATATCAAGACTTTCACAACTACACTTTCACCTCAGATTATCTTCTAGATCCCGAAAGAGACTCCAAAATTAGGGTTTTTCTTGATTTCTTGCGTGCGAAATCATTAAATTATAGGTATTCTATTTTTTTTTAACTGTGGTGACTCGACTATAATATTCATTACCCTCTTCTTAGAGATTCCTGAAAACATCACTAGTCTTTCTGATTTGCATCCCAATTATTTCCTTCATCTTTTTTCTGGTCGCCTTTCAAAGTGATTATTATGTACGTGCAAAAATATTTAAAAATTGAAAGACTCAATAATGAGATAACAAAAAAAATCAATATCCGCATTCATTTGGATGATTTTCAACTTTCTTCCTCAACGTCCTCATAAAATGGTTGAAAAGTTGAACTTTCAATTATTTGTAATTGAAAGTTGCTAGATATCTAAAAACTTAAACCTCTATCGAGATTTCTCTCGAGTCGGAAAACAGACAAGAAAATTGCCATGTCCTCAATATCCTCCAAGATTTCGGTACAAATCTCTCATCTTATAGAATTCTATCAATTCTCCAAATGGAGCTTCATCCTCTGAGTAATTGTTGATATATTTCATCTGAAAGGTTACAAGCGTAAGATAGCGCTTGGATCGAGAAAAGAACAAGAAGATAACTCGAGTGTTCTCAAGGAAACGCCACTCTCCTATATGTCTTATTTAATTCAATAATGCGATATATGTAGTAGAAGAGATAGAAAAATAAAAGTTTCTATATATTTCATCGCAGAGTATGCGTTTCCACGGGATCGTATCCTGGAAATGAAGCGTTAAGAACGAGAAATATTGGTTTTTCTGGGAAAGTTTTCAGATTAATGAGTTTTATTAAATGGAAGCGAATACTTCACTTTGATGATTTCTTCTCGAACCTTTTCAGATGAAGGTTCAACTGATATATATGAGCAACAACGAACCATCACTGGTTTTTCTTGTAGATGAAGGTATCATTATAAATGTTATTATGTTTTTTCATTGTGAATGTAAAATGGTTTGTTGACGTGAAATAAATAATGCTGGAAAATTCATTTTAGGATTTATAGGGTTATTTCCATTTATTATAAATATTATTATGACTTAAGCCCTTCGGCTTTCACACTCCTCCCCAGAGGAAAATTCACTTATCCCAGATATCTCAGATATCAAAAGGATTAAGCTCTGTTGGAGCCCTTTCCAGGTTTTCGGGCTCGTGGTGGTGGTCTGGTTCGGGTCGCTCCTCGGCTTCTTACTGTTGGTTGAATTCCTGATCCACCCGCACTTCCTGTCGGAGCAGACGTTGTTCCTCTGCATTCCTCATGTACTTGCGTACAGTTCTCGCTGTTCCGAGCAGTACCGCCGTCTGCATGACTCTATAGATATTTTCGTCCAACTGAAGTTTCCTCAAGTTCTCTAGTAGTTTCTTCGGTATCAGGCCTGTAGATGATATGACAATAGGGATGGTCTTGATATCTTTCAGCTTCCACTGTCTCCTGGTTTGTTTCTCGAGATCTCTGTATTTTGAAATTTTTTCAGTGTGCCTATTTAGAAGATTGTTATTATTTGGAATCGCCACGTCGATGAATAGTGCTCTGTCCTCATTTTTATTTAGCAATATGAGGTCTGGTCTATTGTGAATTATTTTCCGGTCCGTTAGAACCGTGCGATCCCAATAGGTAGAGCTTGTGATGTTCATTTTCCAATACAGCGTCCGGATGGTAATTGTAATAAGGAACTTTTTTCGAACTTGGAAGTTGGTGTTTTAGTGCCAATTCTTAATGAAAAATCTTAGCAACAGCATCATGTCTACTCTTGTACTCCGTGCCCGCGAACTTCTTACATCCCCCGGTGATGTGCTGGATAGTTTCATGTGTCGCACAGCCATAACGACAGCCATCGTCCGCCACTGAGGCATCCATGGCGATATATTTCATGTAGTTCCTTGTCAGAATCACTTGGTCCTGGATGGCGAGCATATGAAGCCCTCTGTCTCAGGAAAAAACCTTCCGGAAGTCAACCAGTAGTTCGACGCAGATATGTCGACGTAATCATGGTTGACCTCGTTCTGGTGCCTTCCATGCAAAGCTTTGCCAATCAGTTTCTGCATTTTACTTTCTGCAGAGTGTTCGACGGTTTCCAAGTGGTCCTGTTGTAGCTTTGACGGTGTAGAACTATCAGCAACACAAACTACTCGATGGAATTCTGACGAAGCAGCCTTGCTCAGGAAATATTTTCGAAGTCCTTCAATTTCCTGGGACATACATACGGTTGGACATATCAACAATTCCTCTACCCCCATTATTATTTTCATTATTATTATTATTATTTGAAACGGGGTCGTTGTTGATCGATTTGCTTCTCAAGAACTGCAACCATGTAGATCTTCTGTTCTCTACCCTACTCATTCATAGGAACCCAAGGAGGTCTTCAATGATGCTGATAAAACCGACAACATCCTTAGGGACCTTAGCCGTTACCTCGTGAGTATCAAGGACCGGTTTCCCCATATAAGTGATTCTTAGGTCCGCCAGCTCTAGACACTTGCATACCATGTGTTCAGCTGTTTCTGCTTCTGATCCACACAGCCTATACAAATCTCATCTGCTGACTTTCCTATGCGGTACAAATGATACTCGTATTTGTACCGACAGTGCCCTGTCAGCAGTCCCACCATCACCCGAAGCTCAGCTCGTGACAGCTTTAGCAGTTTTCTGGTGTAGGTCGATGTAATCATCACGAATTTCCTTGACTGAGTAAGTCCAGGAGTGTTTCTCCAAAAAATTCTGTTGTTCAACTCCCATTGTTGGACCGCTGCCTTGTATTGGTATTTTCTAAGCCCACAGAAAGGCTCAGGTCCAGCAGGGGTTAACTTTGATGCCCTTTTTGCAAGTTCATCGGCTTCCTCATTTCCTGCAACACCACAATGCCCTGGTACCCATAGTAGAGTCACTTTGTTGTCTGGTTGTTTCATGGTATTACGGCACTCCCATGTCAGTAGAAATCTCTGACAGTGTGATTCCAGTGACCTCAGCGTGGCCTGGCTGTCCGTGGTGATATAGATGTGCGCCCCTTTGAAGTTCATGTAAGAGGTTATTTCCATAGTTTTGGTTTATTCTTTCCAAACATTCGTCTGCTTCAGACTTTCGCCTTTTCTGTAGATATTATCACGGCCATCACGCTCATCTACAGGAAATGATGCTGACGGATACCTGATTGTCACGCAGCACTAGAGCTGCACCATTCACATTCCCACACTATTTGATTAATTGCAATTCCAACAATTTCTATTTATCAGAAATCCTCCTTTCCGTCGTAGTGTAATCTAGAGGAGTTCAAAATAAAAATACACGAGCTGACACTTGCCTTTCAGAGCACTAACTACACCATTTCCAAATGTATTTCAGAAATCGTCAATTTTATTTCAGAAATCGTCAATTGTATTTCAGATTAGTCAATTCGATTTCAGAAAGCGTCAATTGTATTTCAGATTAGTCAATTCGATTTCAGAAAGTGTCAATTGTATTTCAGATTAGTCAATTCAATTTCAGAAAGCGTCAATTGTATTTCAGATTAGTCAATTCAATTTCAGAAAATATCAATTGCATTTCAGAAAACATCACTTGTAATTCAGATCAGTCAATTATTTAATTTCAGAAATCGTCAATTGTATTTCGGAAATCCTAATTCGAAATTACACACATTTCATATAGGTTACAGAAATGGTTATTGGAAATACGGTTTATCCTCTTGAATCCCGAGATCAGACTGAAAGTGAGATAACTGTGATATTTGGAAATTCGGTTTAATGTAATGTAAAAATCATTACTGAAGTTCTTTGAAAAACCGTTAGATCTTTTTTTGGAAGACATTTTAGGGGTTCGTGATTTCGTGAATGAGTCATGGAGCATGGAGTGATTGCTTCTGGTAGTTATTGATGGTAATCTCTACAAATTGAACGAAGAAACGAACGAATAATAAGATTAAAGCAGTTCCTACATTCAATCATGAATACAATTATTGAAAAGAGAAATAACGCAACAGTAAAGGCCTTCTTCAGCTGCTCGCGTAACGCGTGAATTCAGTATCATTGACATCAGATTCCATGAGTTCAGTGTTTTAACAGTGATTGCGGGAATTTGGACAAAATGTATCTCTTTTTTCAAATCTTCATTGAAAGCTTGCCAACGTTCTGAAGAAAATTTCTCTTTTTCAACTCACACTTTTTCACATTTCTATGTAATTTGAATGATATTCGTACTTTCTGAATTACAAATCATTTTATCTGAATTACAACTGGGGCCTATAACACAAACCATACAAGTGTAACAAGTCTACATACATCTCGACATACATACATATGTACCTGACATCTACATAAGTCATACTTTTTTACATCTATATGTACTTTCTGAATCATAAATGACCGTTTCTGAAATAGATATACTTCAATCTGAATTTCAATTGACGATTTCTGAAATTCAATTGACTAATCTGAATTACATTTGATGTTTTCTGAAATTGAATTGACTAATCTGAAATACAATTGACGCTTTCTGAAATTGAATTGACTAATCTGAAATACAATTGACGCTTTCTGAAATCGAATTGACTAATCTGAAATACAGTTGACGATTTCTGAAATACACTTGGAAAAGGTGTAGTTCTCTTAGGTTTCTCTTTCCTAAACGGATTGTAAAAAAATACGATATTTAGAGGTGAGCTCCTCTAATATCGAGTTCCTTTCACGATCGCGAAAATTCTCTTCCTCCATTCAAGTATCCAATCACATCGCAGCCACTCAAAAGACAACTCCGTAAGAAAGAAGAAATTTAAGGAGCAATAAGAATGCAGAAGACGTCGGTCTTGAATGGTACACGTCGACTGAAATCCATGAAACTTCCAACTGAAGGGGTTTCCGCACGTTCCGCTATAAAATATAAACGATAGGAAAATTGATAATGTCTGTATAATATCCTCCTTCGATTCTCAACGAAGCATTAACGTTTTTTTTTTCTTTTCAGGTACGGTGAAACTCGCAGGTTCTGTCTATAGGTAAGGCCTTGGATTTCAGTCTTCAAGAGTTTGGATCATGCAACGAAACTCGAGAAAAAATGACACATTTTCTCTTGGAGTTCTATATGTTTTCAATTTTAAATTGGAGGTAATTGGATCAAAATGATATTAGTCAAAATCAAATTGGCAACATCAGTTTCAAACTGGAATTAATGAAAAGCAAATTGGCAAGTATCAAGTCCAAACTGGCATTTATCAATTTCAAATCGCAATGGAAATTTTGAAAAGAAATTTCAGGATCAGATAGTAGGTACTCGCATCCCTATTCAAAATCAAGAGGTTGTACTCAACCCCGTTAGGGGGTTGCAGTAACGGGGATGCAAATATCGGAAATGTTGTTCCCCCTCGAATCAGAAATTGGTGGGTCCTAAGGATTTTCCACATTTTCATTTTAAAGCGGGAAAATCGGAATATACAGGTTGAGTCTTTGACTAATACAAATATTACGCAATTTTCGAATTTCACTGATACTTTTTGATTTTTGAACATCAAATTACTCGAAAACGGCGCATCATTTGAGAAAATATGAAGAATAATTTCATTTCACAAAACGTTCAAATATTCATTAGATAGCGTCCAACTTAGTTTCAAGAATTGAGTTCTTTGACTTTTTGGTATTTTTATGGTACGTTTTATGGTCCCAATGAGAAAACTGGAAGACGTGGGTGATATCTTGTGTTCGAAAAAGATTCATTAAATGAATAAAAAACTATATTTCGAAATTCATTTCATTCGATAAAATATTTTTTATGGTTTTTCGTTTTTCAACAGGCTTGTATCTTTCAAACCGAGCCGATTCGGAATAAATGGTCAAGGAAAAGTTTTCAGACCCCAAGAATCTGCTGTTAAAATATTTGAACGAGTCAGAGACTCACCTTATATGTATATGTATAGGGTGTGCAACATTCGTTGTCTACTGAGGGGATCTCGAGAACTATAAGAGCTAGAAGAAAACGGATGACACATTTCCGAGCTCTTTTTCAAAGAAACAAACCATGTTTCTCTTCGTTTTTGAGTTATCAGCAACGAATTAGATTTGGACAATTTCGAAAAGTTCTCATAACTTTTTTGCCTTTGAAGTTACAGATCTGAAACTTGAACCTTCTTAGGCACTTTTATACATAAACGAAATATTTTTTTCCAATTCAAAAATAACCAAATTAAATGAAAGTTTGCATTTAAAGAAAGGAAAGTTCGCGTGATTATTCGAAATGAAAAAATATTTTGAGCTCGTTAGTGGATTCTACGTGGAAAAGTGCCTGTTGAAGGTTCAAGTTTGAGATCTGTAACTTCAAAGACAAGAAACTTATGAGAACTTTTCGAAATCGTCGAAATCTCATTTTTTGCTAATAACTCAAAAATGAAGAATCGTAGGAGGCTACAGTTTTTGACCATCCTCCGAAATGTGTTTCCTTCTAGCTCTCATAGTTCTTGAGATCCCCTCATTAGACAACGAATTTTGCCCATCCTATATATACTAAGAAAATGCACCAAAAATTTTAATAATCAGCTATAATTGAGTGTCATGAGGACAACTTTTTGTGAGTATAATATACAAATATACGCTTCTCTAGATAAAGTATACTGAAAATTCTATGTAAATGCAAATAGTTATTTTCCTAACCAGTGTGGAAAGTGATACCTTTCCGCAAACTGTCGAGTGCGGGGAAAGGCACTTTCCACATGAGTTAGGAACAATATTTTTCCTACCAGCGTAAATGCAACACTTTCACGAGGAGTTTTCGTCTTGCGCTCAGCCGCATAGAGAAAAGTTGGAATTTTATGATTGGCGGATAGCGACATGCCAAAATTTTATGATTGATGTGACTCTTTAATATTAACTTGCGGAAAAATACTACTTCTCAAACGTCAATGCGTGTGGAAATTCATTTATTCATTCATTGCTGCCCAGCGAGCACAAAAACATCTCAGAGATGTTAAAAGTAAGAGATTTCGAGACATTGAACATCCACTGCGATGTTCTGTTTATACATGAATAGAACTTTTATAGAACAGCCAATGTCCGCCGCAGGCGGCTATTATATGGATGTCCCTGGGATGTCACAAAAAGAACTACTCAGAAGTTTTTTTGATAGCCTTTTCATGTACACAATAGAACATTTCTAAAGCGCTTTGCGCACACGAAATCGCTGTTTGTAAGACTTTATATGAAATTCTTTTCTGAGGCCTTTTTTCTTTCATTTGAATGTTTGAGGATACCACATTCTATTTGAAATGAACTACAAAGTTTTTAAATGAAATACAGAATACTATATAAGAATAAAAATATTTTAATGATACTTCAACAGGTACAAAAGGAAAAGAAATCACATTTCACATAAAAAATTGAACAACAAAAAACAATTGATAAATATTTTACTACAGAAAGGGAGAATAAACAAAAAAATATATCACATTCAATAAAACAAACATAAATTACCAAAAAGAAATATCACATTTAACATAAAAAAAACAGAAATAATAGAAAACAAACTGATTATAATATTAGATGTACCGAAAGGGAAAATGAAAAAAAAAATGAAAAATTTATTTTCCCTTATATGCCTAAACCAATCTTTGGCATAGAGTTCGAATACTTTCCTAGTGATTTGGAATTTTTTATGGATCACATCTACAAAATAAAAACAATTCAAACAATTAATTCACAAAATATATGAAGGTTAAGATGATTTTTTCCAATTAAAATAACAGAGAAAATAGCTGCATGAAAGAATCTGGAAGATTTGAGTTGTATATAGCTCCTGACCAGGTTGATTTGCGAAAGGATTTTATTTATTTAATTATTTGTACTGGTATTTAAAGATGGAACAATTTAAAGGAGTTTTCAAAAACAAGAACTTTTCTGGGACAATTTGAATTATTTTGTGATTCACAAGTGATGAATGATTATTATCATCGTCGGAAGAGTAATCTTACAAAATATTCTGGGAATTATCAACGGCAGAGATAGATTATCGAAATATGTTGAAATCCTTGATGATATGACTTTAAACTTTATAAAGTTATTTCTTGAATAATTATAATAACCTTCCATATACCATTCGATTATTCCAACCAAAATACAATGATCTCTTATACCTAGTCCCAAATACACAAATAATATTAACCACGCAGCATGGATTCTTTTGAGGTTATATGTATGTTTCTGGGCATTATACTATACATTTAATTCATGTAATACTTACTTATTAATTGTATTTGGTTACTATGAAGAGATCGATCCTGAATTCACAATCAAAACCAACACAGAAGTAGTTAATATTATACAAATCACCAATCAACTTTCAACTCCGAACAGTCCACAGTCCAAACTACGAAGAAAGTGGAAATGGCGGCAAAATGGAATAGGTGAATTGTATATTGTTCATTTGGAATAAACCCCCCAAGGCAAACTATGCGACGCCAAGAGAAGATATCCACACGTTTACATTATTTTCAACACGACAGTACCTCTCAGTAGGTAGACAAAGAAATGCCACAGATGGCACAGATCAGAACAAATAAAGATTTCCAATAGCCTTTGGAGACCTCTTTGGGAAGTGCATATTACGTTTCAAAGAAACATCCTCATGCCAACATTTTCGAAACATCCCAGGGATGTTTGTGCTCGCTGGGTGTATCCCCTTACCGGGAATAAATCTACAAAAAGAAATAAAAAAAAAAGAACAGACTTATAATTTTTAAGGGCTAATTGCAACTATGTGCCATTCTGTGACTGAAGAGACCCAACCGTGACCTACAGATCCTTCCACACTCCGGGAATGTGTAGTCACCAACCAGATCTGGCCGCCGCTGTATTCTTCTCGAATCCCCATAATAACTGTAGACCTGTGATCTGTATAACGCTAGTTGTTCCCAGTTATGATTGGCATCAACTGATTTTAGTGATTGATGTAGTGTATCCTTAAACCGTTTATACTGGCCTCCTGGTTTCCGGGCTCCTTCTGTCAATTCGTCATACAGAGCTATTTTGGGGAGTCTTGTGTCTTGCATTCTCAGAATGTGGCCGCTCCATCTGAGTCGGGCCCTCGTTACTTGAGTCTCAATTGTTGTACAACTCGCGCGTTGCAAGACTTCTGCATTCTAAACTTTGTGGAACCATCTGATGTGCATTATTTGTCTTAGATGACGTTGTTGCGTTTGTTCAAGCTGTTTAATATGTCGCCTGTAGGGCGTCCAGCTTTCGCTTCCGTAAAGAAGCGTTGGGAGGACCACTGCTTTGTAAACAGCAGTCTTGGTCTTCAGATTGAGATCGTGATTTTGAAACACTCTGTCTTTTAGCTTCCAGAATGCCCGTGATGCCGAATTGATACGGTTGTGTATTTCCGTGTCTAATTTAGCCCTAGTATCTATGAAGCTTCCCAACTATTTGAACTGCTCGACCTGTTCCAGAGTTTCATCCTCCAGGCTGATATCTGTTTGAAGGCTTTCTGGCAACCTGAACAGGATTTTGGTTTTGTCGATATTGAGTCTAAGGCCTAAAGCTTCGTATATATGTTTATAGGTGTCCAACATTATCTGTAGATCCTCTGAGCTGCTAGCGATAAGTGCGCAGTCGTCTGCATATTGTAGTTCCGTGATAAACTTTGTACGGGTTTTTGCTCTGAGACGCTCCAGGTTGAATAGGCCTCCATCAAATCTAAGAGTGTAGAAAGTAAAAAAAACGAAACGCTAGTAGGAAAAAGTAAGTTGCCTCTTTAGTATCCACTACAATTTTTATTTGAGCAGTGTGTATGGATTAACGCTCGTTTTCCCCTCCTAATGGACGAAAAATTGTCAAACCTTAAATTTCGACATGTATAGCGTCACAAAGATGGGAATCCAACAATGAAATTCCACTCGTGGCGAATTACACGTCGAAATTCGCATCGAACCGTATCCAGCACTCATTTCGGGTCTTTCATCTGATTACAGCAATAAAAATCGGGGGCGGCTGGCAATTTCAACGGTACCTACGATATCGCTCTGGCCGCCGTTAAGAGTGTAGGCCGCGAAAATGGGTTTTACCGCCCGTAATAAAGCGTATAATGCATTACATGCCCTAGCACTTAACTTCTGTCAACAACTCCCTTCGGCCCATTGCTCAATTATGCCCCGCAACCTGGGACGGAGCTCCGGGGGGGTTCTGTGAAATAAAGTTGGGGGGGCGGGTTGTATATTCAAAAACTAGATGAGGATTAAGTGGTGCACTGACTTGATAGATCTTATGTTAGTCAGTGTTTTTTTTTTTGGTTGTTGTTTCCAGCAAAGAACCGTTGAAATCATATATTGTACCATTGATAAATGGCTCAAGGAGAAGTGATACCTCAAGAATCTCCATTCGAAAACGGCTTAATTTACGCTTTAAAGTTTGTACGTAAAGCCTTGATTGTTTTTTCAATTGAAATTAAAGGACGTCTTGATGTCACCCCGTCTCTTTTTTCCAATTTAGTTGTTTTTTATGAAAGAAAATAGTTTAACTTTAGTGTCTATAAAACTTGTTTTCACAATCATTTTTCGACGGTTTTTCAACATATTTCGATAAAAAATAGCTTCGGGGTGTTATCGGTTTTTGGGAAGAAAAAAAATTATCAACAGTTACGTAGGGTGTGTCGTGTACGCTGGAATTATCTTCGAACTTGAATCTACCGAGTAGGCGGATAGGGGAGCACCACCAAATTTTTTTATTACCTTCTCAGTTCTCTGGCTCCAAAAAAATTGTGTTTCACATACCAACAAGGGGACCCTATCTAAGCAGTGGCTACTCAAAAAAAAATTATATGAAAGACCCACACTATTTTTCGACAAGGAGTCGCCCCTTGAATTTTTTCGCATCTATTAATTCACACCCTGTATAAAAAAATTAATCCCGACATTCACTATCAACATAGTTTAATTCTAACTTGTTTCTGAGAATGACACGTTTTGTCTACACCTCTTCAACTTCAAATTAAGACTCAACAAAATCGATCTGAGAACGAATTTCAAATAGGTATTGCTCAAAATCATATTGAGACTTGATACCTTCAAAGTTGAAGTCAAACGAAACACTTTTTCTCCCAGTTTTCCTGAATCGGCTCGGTTTAAAAGATACGCTCTTGAAAAACCATTAAAAAATGTTATAACCTTAGTAAAGAAAGTTGTTTACTTCATTAATTTTGTGACAAACGGATAACGGATATCCAAAAAATGGATAGTGCTGGAGAAGAAAGCGTAGAAAATTTAGCCGTAAGCGCCAAAGAATCTCTCTTACCCACTAAATCGAAAAGTGCTTATGAAAATATGTATGCCGCCTATAACAAGTGATGTAAAACGAAGAAAAATGTAAAATCGGCAGAAGACAGTATTCTGGCTTATTTCAATAGTGATTTGAAAGCTCACCAAAGTTCTTCGCTATGGACTACATAGATGAATCGGAAAGTATTATACTAAAATAAGTGTTGCCACCAGAATATTGGGCCAGGAAGTAGTTGATGCTAGCATCAAGAGTATTGCAGATCAAAAATTGTGCTTCCACTTCGAGCTCGACTTCCTCAGGCTTGCATTTTTATAATAACACAGAATGTGTTTTTAATATTCACTAGCACACTAATGCTTGGAAAAGTACTTCATAATTTTGTTTTTAGGTCGAAGTTCAATTCTTCTTCCTTGAATAAAGTGTTTTTTGCATCTAGTATATTTACTTGACAGAAAAATAGTGACAGTTGAGTCCAATAAAGTGGCGTCCAATAAAGTAGTCAATTATGGACACTAAACGAGTGCATAAATAAAGTGTTTATGATGCAGTCAAACATAAAAAATAAACGATGCGATACATCGTAGACTAAGCTTCAAATAATTATTTCATCAGTTACATAAATTGCTCTACTCTAATAGTTAATTCCTGGAATGACAGGTGAATAATTTTTTTTGGGGAGTCAATCACCTTCATTTTAATAGGCAAACTGATTATCTTTTACGAAATGCAATCACTTGGCAGGATAACCCTTTAAAAGATTCAAATCTTTATGTCGAAAGTTCTCAGAGTTTATTATGAAAGCTATATTTCATCCTATTTGAACAACCTACTTTTTCTGAATATTCATATTTCATCAAAAAATTCCGTTCTGAAAGTGCCACTAATTTTTAGCGAAAAATGAACGATTTGTGAATTGGCTTTGTAATTCTAGATACCCTATATAGGTCGATATATTAAATCTCAAGTATAAGTGGCATGATCGTTATCATCTTGAAAGCGCTAATGTATCATCTTTCCCCGGGATCGATAATACATTAAAAAACTGGATCATGAGTAATGGACAATATTACCCTGTATAATCGCAAGTATCTATGTAGGTTAGGGCTGTAATTTCTTTAATGTTCTTTATGGAATCAATAATTTGAATTAAAGTTTTCAATGTATTGCAGTACAATCCTGGGTACAGGTTATAGATCTGTAAAGAAAATTGATTTTATTCAAGAGACAAAAGAGTTTCATAAAATGACCTGTGGAACTGCTCACATCTTTCAGTCAAAATTGCAGTCTCTCGATAAAGGGCTCTTTTTATAAAGTGGACAAGGCAAAACCTGTCCCATATTTATCATCAACATTAGCTCGAAGACTTCAATGTGTACGTTATCCTTGAGGTAAGAAAGATGCAGTGGCTTAGATCCTCTACAAAGGAAGTTACCGAACAATCCATACACTCAAGTTGGACCGCTTCAGTGGGGGCAAAAACTCCTAAAAGGAAATACGCAATAATCCTGAAGGACCACAGTCATTCCTTTTTGCGACATTAACCAAAGAGGCGAGGCATAGCTTATGACTGTCGAAAATATGTCCCCGGAATGCACTGAAAGAAGCGGGGAAAACTAAGCAATAAGATTTATTACATAATGTATTACGCTCATATATCTGAATCCTCGTCATATAGGCTAATAAACTTAGTCCTTACAGGGAGCCGAACTGAGAATTTTGTCCGTTAATAAAATACAGGAATGGAGAACCCGCTGGAAGGATATTAAATATCCTGAAGATGATGACTGTAGGGGGTCTCATGAAGATACATTTATTGCTGTTTTATACACTATGCAAGCAAGAACTTGGCACAAGAGATCCCCTTGGAAACATTCAAAATGAAAATTGCTCATTGATATCCTCTTGAAACTATAGTTCTTTGAAAATACATAGAATCTTCGTTCGTTAGGTATACAGGGTAGGTAGAGTGAAAGATAAGCCTGAAACAGTAGAGATATTAGACTTTTTGAATAAGACTAAAATAAATATTTCCTTCGTTAAAAATAAATAAAAAAAAAACAGTTTTTGCCACTCTCCTTTGCGTTTTTGTATATTTACTAAGCTTACTTTACAAAAATTTGTTTGTTCTTTCTCAAATTTATATAAGGTGTTTCATAAACATTGCGAAAAAATGCAGGATATTGTTCTCTGAGTTTGGAATTCCAAGATACAGGGCGTTTAATATATTCCTAATAAATAACGAATTGCTCGATATATTCGAAACGGCTCGTGATATTTGAACAGGATATGGTAAAAAGTAAAAATAGAAGCCTCATTACAGTGATTATTTCACGTTGAATCCCTCGTCTTCACGGCAGTGGCGTGCCACTGGCATTGACTTTCATATTTTTGAAAAAAAAAATAGGACGTCAGTGCCTTTTTTCAAAATCAAATTGATTTCTACAATTCTTATTGTATTCAGGACAGAAAGAGTCTCTGCGTCTTAACTTTATACAGGGTGTCCCACCAGGAGTGCCCATTAGTAATTTATGGAGAAATAAAATTCGATATCTTCCAAATTTTGTATTTATCATTAACCTCAAAATACGTAAAAAATATTTGAATTCAATAATTTAAACCATTCCATCCGTATAAAATAAAAAATCATCAATAACCTAATCATCCTCAGCAGCAGAGGGTCTGTTCATTTCGTGGGCAAAATTTAGGCTTGCCATTTAAAAATTCAACTAGCCTCCACGACTCGTAGAAGATGAATGACAAACTCCTCAATTGTACATGGAAAGTTGCGTAATTAAAAATGATAATTAACTGTTCGGAAACATTTCCACAAAATAATAATTTCCTAAAAATGCTTACTTTTCAGTCACTCTATTCACAAAAAATTCTCGAAAATTCTTGGAGTCAGGAGCGTTTCTAGCCAAGTGACCTAGGGGGGGTAATTCCAAAGAGGTAAAAACTTAAATAGCTCTTTTATTTCACACATAAATATAAAAAACAACACAAAAATATGAGAGAACAAAAAATTCTCATGGGGGGTCATTACGCCCCCCTCTGAAACCGCCACTGCTGGTGAGTTTGTGCCATTTCTACTAATTGAGAATTCTCATGGGGCCGCTGAGAGTTCTGTCGTCGTGACCAAATAAAAAATCGAACCATTTATTTTTCTTACAGACTTGGCCGCAAACATATTTCATATGTTAATGGTTTATTTTCGTCCATTTCCCTCGCAGCATTGAAAAAAGCAGATTACCGCCCCAACGATCACGAACCCCCTGCCTGCAATTTCCTAGCCGGACTCTAAACCCGGATTGCACCACGGGTAAATTACATATAATTCAAGCTGCCATCTAGTTTTTATGGAAATAACGCATTAAAATGCAGTTACAACGGCTGCAATTCCGAACGAATCAAAACCGAAATATAATGGCTCGGTTCGGTAGAGTACCGATCCGGAATTAATGGTGGCTGCCGACGTAAAAATCGCGGAGCTGTTTTCCATCATGACCCATATCCCGCTCGTATTGTTGCCACGTCGACCGTTGCCCTCAGAGAAGTGGATATCTAGAGCACTCTGTTCTTCTAGAACGTGGGGTAAGAAGGGCCAAGTGATAATTTTATTTTCCATCCCTACTTTTGAGTCGGGATTTTGGTTACTGCCTCGGAATTCAACTTAGACGTCATATAGAGCAAAGTCACATTATTGGTCTAAAAAGGAACAGATTGAAAGCATGTCTACCTTTTTCGTAGTGGGTCAGAAGATGCACTTCATGAATTCATGAAAACCCTAACAGTAACATCTTCTACTATAGACTATAACATAGACGAATACATGAGAGATTGTACAGTTTAGGATTCTGTTTTATATTTTCTTTATTGTTGCTTGCTTATATGTGTTTTATTCCAATGAAAAATTATTTTCTATTCATCTATTATGTTAGAAGAGCGTGTCAGATTGAAATAAGGGGAGATACCTTGGACCCTGTAGAGTACATCGCCCTGTATGGCGAATTCACAGAGGGAGCCCGAAAACCAGGAGGCCAGTATAAGCGGTTCAAGGATATACTGCATCAATCCCTAAAATCAGTTAATGCCAATCATAACTGGGAACAACTAGCGTTGGACAGGTCATAGTGGAGGTCTTCGGTACACAGTTATAATGGAGACTGGAGAAGGATACAGCGGCGGCCAGATCTGGTTGGTGACTATCCATGCCCTGAGTGTGGAAGGATCTGCAGGTCACGGTTGGGTCTCTTCAGTCACAGGAGGGCACACAGTCGCAACTAGCCCTAAGAAATCACAAGTCTGTTCGCAATTTTTTTTTGTTTTTTTTTTTTTTTCATCTTTCCCGGTAACGGGATACAGCAAGGACAGCCTATGTGAATAGTAAAAAAAAACTATCATTGTACATACTCGAGCGTGTCAGATTAGGATATACAGGGTGTGGCGTAATGAATGGATAATATGGAGCCTGCAGGTAGAGGACTCTATGGCGGTTCAGAAAAATATATTTTACGTTCAGTAAAAGTGCCTTGGTTTTCGAGATATTCGAGATTTTCGAAAATTCAAGAAAATCACACCCTTCGCCACTCTTTTTGCAGGCAAGACTCCAAATGAAGGAATTTTTTCCAACTGTTTTTTGGATAGTATTCCTGGATAGATGCGCTATCAAATGTAAATTATTATTTTTGAGGCGCATAAATAGTTTTCCATGAATAAAAGAATTAACTCAAATTTTCCGTTTTGCTTATTTTTTTTCCTAAGTTCAACCCAGCCTGGTGTGAAAAATAATATAGTTACCTGAGTGCCAAAGCAAGAGAAAACATGCCTGTTTCACTGAGATTCTGAAATGGTATAACTCACTCTATTTTCAGCATTAAATACAAAATAAATTTCTATTACAATGAGTCAAGGCATCAGAGTTTGACGTGAGCCTTTTTCTTTAATTTTTAGCAACTGAAATGAGACTTGCAAGCAGAATAAAGCAATTTTTCATAAGAAGTTGTAGAGCATCTAGTACAGCTCCTGATTCACACTTGGAACACTTTTTGTAAAACTCGATTCAATTAAACAATATTTTAAAATTGGTTTTTTTCCCTCGTATTCTTTCATTATTAAGCCCTATAGTTATAAAGTTGATAGTTGTTAAGCGAATTTCAAGTAACGAAGTGAATTTCAGCACTTATGTAATTAAGAAAAAAAGCTGAAAATTAGGTAATTTTCATTACATTGAGTCAAGACCCTTGTTACAAAAATGCTGAAATTTATTGCATAACTTGAAAATATTGATTTCACAACGTTGGGGTTCAATAATAAAAGAAAACGAGAAAAAATAACAATTTTAAAATATCCTTTCATTGAATAAAGTTTCACAAATCACAAATGATGCTTAAATTGGCCACCATGAGTTCTGATACATGCTCTATATAGTCTACATTTTTTAATGAATCATAGCTTTATATTGCATGGATATCAACAATTTCAAAATGAGTATCGTTTCATTGAATTAAATATCACAAAAGATTCTCTAAGAGGCCACCATGAGCTTCAGTAAATGCTCAATACCTTTTTATAGACGATTGCTTCATTCTGTTTGCATTTCCCAGTTTAGCTAATAAAAATTTTAGAAACACTGTTCACATTAAACTAGGCCTCAACTGATTGTAATAGGAATTTATTTTGTATTTAATGCTGAGAATACAGAGAGTTATACCATTTCGGAATCTCAATGAAACTGGCATGTTTTTTCTTGCATTGGCTCTCAGGTAACCATATTATTTTTTACACCGCGCTGGGTTGAACTTATGAAAAAAAATTAGCAAAACGGAAAAGTTGAGTTAGATCTTTTTTTCATGAAGAACTATTCATGCGCCTCAAAAATAATGAATTACATTCGATAGATCATCTATCCAGGAATACTATCCAAAAAACAGTTTGAAAAAATTCCCTCATTTGTAGTCTTGCCAGCAAAACGAGTGGCGAAGTGTGTAATTCTCTTGAATTTTCGAAAATCTCGAATATCTCGAAAACCAAGGCACTTTTACTAAACGTAAAATATATTTTTCTGAACCGCCATAGAGTCCTCTACCCCCAGGCTCAATATTATCCATTCATTACGCCACACCCTGTATGTGGGTAATTACCTGTTGAAAAGTATATATTCTCTTAATCTGACAATTTAAGCGTGACAAAAATGTGTGGGAGGGTGCCAAACTTGTAGAAAATGTCAAGTGTACATTCTCGAGCGCGGTGGTTTTTTTCTTAATTTGAAGCTAATAAGTCAAGAATAACGGAAACAGCAAGCCGAAACAATAAAAATTGACCATAAAGGTCGCAAAAATCAGTTTTTTTGAATTATCTCGACTCCTGGGATTCAAATTGTTTCCCCATTCATCATAGAAGTTATAGAGCATAACATTTTCTAGAAATTTTGTCCGAAGCAGTTTTCTCTACGTTTGAACGTTTTTGAGATATATGGCGATGGTTTTCTACCTTGACCTTGGCCTTTCGCATGTGTGGCTAAGCTCCTTGCACTTATCATCCTTTAGCTCGAAAACGGTTGAGGGTATGAAAAATTGCTTCAGACAAAAGTTGTAAAGAATTTTATAATCTACAACTTCCATAATAAATATAGAAACGATTAGAGATACAAGAAGAGGCATATTTTGAAATCATCATCTTCAAACTGTCAAATTAGAAAAACACCCCTGATTAGTGTCAGATTAATAGGTCAACACGTCTGCAATACCAAGATTAACCATCTTTATGAAAATCTGACACGCTGGAGTATGTACAACTAATGATTTTTTTTTGCATTTTCAACGGACAGCTGTGACCTTGCGTCACATCCGAATTGTCAGTCTCTTGAAGAGTAGCTTTCTTCGGGTCCAGTTAACATATCCTCTGCGAATCGCCTGTGCCATCTCGAAGGGCTTTTGGAAGTAAACGAGCCCACAAATTTTCATCAAAATCGGACTACTCTTTCTCAAGTTATGAGTATCGGAAATGTAACCCGAAATCCATAAATCGCCCTCTATCTCCAAATCTAATGATCTTTGGGTAAAAAAGAATCTACTTTTCTGAAAGGCTTAGATTAGATGACCCTTATTCACATCAGGCTATGGCAAACAATTCGTGAAACACTCTGTATATCGGTACACTCTATACTGAAAGTCATATAGTAGTTCAAGTGCTCCATTTCCTATTACAGGTTTAAAAGTACACGCCTTTGAAAAGTTTAACGTAGATATGCATGAATAGTAATCTGCAGCGCAATCTTTTCCTCGAGCATCTGAATTATAGTCTCGACAAATCCATTATTTTCCTGAATATAACCTAAAATTCGCGCGCGAATGACTGGGCAGAGTCTTGAAACTCTCCCGTCTGAGATACTGGAAGTGAAATACGGCCGACTTTACCCAGAAACAATGGGGTCTGTAGATTGAAACGCGCATAATGAATAAGATCCAGATTTATCTCCACTTGAACTAAGTCTCGTTCCTGATGGTCCCTGAGAGTTCCGCCTCCGTACCCGTATTTCTGTCCCATTTCTTTCGAAGTAATTGGGCTAATCATTCGTTAAGAATTCTGAATTGGCGTTCTTTCTCGCCATATACATACATAGTTGAGAACCAACATACTTGTGGAGCTACCATTGGACAAAGGGCTTCGAAAACTGCCAGACTTCATATATAAAAATGAATTCTTATTTCCCTTGGCACTCCATGACTTGAGAACGCCTTAACGGATTCATTTTTCAATTATCGGATACTTTTGCAGAAAACTCAAAGGTGCAGTTATAAGGCCTAAGTAACAGAAATTCAATTAATAATGGTCGCCGGCGTTCAAAATTTTACGCTTCGGTAGCAATCATTCATAGATGGCGCCTCAAAGCGGTCATGACTACAGTGACTCTAAGATGTCTAAAACACTGGTGTGTGCACTTGTCACTTTTTGCATGCATCAACATTTCAGAAAATCGGGGATATGGGATCAGTTTCGTGGCGGCGCCACCATGTCATTTGCTTCGTTCTATCCTTGTTCTACCAAAGGAAGTCCAATGATACTCTCTCGTTTTATTTTGTTTTGCGAATGTCGATCAACGAGTTCAAAATATGAACTGGCCCATTTTGTCAGCTCTTAAGGGATATTTGTGCTTTACAGTTCAATTTTCGTTGTAAAAACAAATCTGTCAATATTTCAACAATATGGAATAAGGGTTCGAAGGAGGATTTACTGTTTTTCTTCAAGATAATTTCCGTATGACAACTTCAATTCGTGAGGGGGGTAATTCAATATGATTTTAATAAAACATAGTTGATTGGTCAAATATCCAATATTTTCAGTTGACGGAAAGGGAATTTTCCCTATATCTACTCAAGAAGAATATTTGAAGTAACAGACTCGAATAGATTTATGTATTTCTGATTTTCAATACATGCTTACAATTCACATTACGTATTTCCAATACAGTTTCTTTGAAATATTGCTGAAGTTTCCATAAAACTTAGCTATATCGGCCCAGAATGTTCGTTCATCTGATTTGGTTCTGCTTCAAATTCCAACACCACCGAATTCTTAGCTGTAGTTCTTCATTGTCCATACAGAAAACTGAACTTACTGAACGACATGTTGAATAAATGAATGTTCTATACCCCTTTCTCGAAACTAATATATCAGGTTGGGGAAAAAGAAATCCATTATTTTTTCGGTAGATGGCTGTAGTGATCGATATCTCGTAAATTATCGATCAAACAATTTCAAATTTATGCTCGTTGTCAAGGTAACAGTTCGCACTAAAAGAATTCGTTTGCTGTTTTTTGTTTTGTCCATTCAGTTCTGAGTGACACGGCGTTAAAGATGGAAGTCAACAAAGAGAAAATTCGGTACATTTTACAGTTTTTCTTTGATAAGGGCGAAAATGCAAGTCAGGCGGCTGAAAATGTGAATAGTGTTTATGGTCCCGATACTGTAACAGCTAATTACGCGCAATTTTGGTTTCGTCGATTCCGTTCGGGTATTTTTGACGTTAAGGATGCCCCTCGCACAGGCAGGCCCGTCGTCGAAAATGTCGACAAAGTCACTGAAATCATCGAAGTGGACCGGCATGTTAGTAGTCGTAGCATCGCCCAGGAGTTAAAGATCGACCACAAAACAGTTTTAAACCATTTGCACAAAGCTGGGTTGAAAAAAAAGCTTGATGTTTGGGTGCCACACCAATTAACACCAAAAAACATGATGGATCGAATTTCCATCTGCGAAGCCTTGGCCAAACGTAATGAAATCGGCCCATTTCTTAAACGGATGGTGACTGGGGATGAGAAATGGGTCACATACGACAACATTATGCGAAAGCGATCGTGGTCAAAGCGCGGTGAAGCAGCTCAGACGGTGGCCAAACCGGGACTAACGGCCAGGAAGGTTCTGCTTTGCGTTTGGTGGGATTGGAAAGGAATCATTTATTACGAGTTGCTTCCATATGGCCAAACATTAAATTCAGACATCTATTGTCAACAACTGGACCGTCTGAAGCGAGCAACTGACCAGAAACGGCCAGAATTGGCCAACAGAAGAGGTGTCGTGTTCCATCAGGACAACGCCAGGCCACACACTTCTATAGTGACACGTCAGAAACTCCAGGAGCTTGGTTGGGAAGTTTTGATGCATCCACCATACAGTCCGGACCTCGCACCAAGCGATTACCATCTTTTTCTTGCATTGCAAAACTTTTTTAGTGATAAGAAATTGGCATCAAGGGAAGAGTGTGAAAATCAATTGCTGGAGTTTTTCGCTAATAAGGACCAAGACTTTTATGAGAGAGGCATAATGAAGCTACCATTGAAATGGCAACAAATTATAGAACAAAATGGTGCATATTTGACCTAAATCGGACAATGCAAAACATGTTAAATAAAGTCTTGAAGTTCACGTAAAAATAATGGATTTCTTTTTCCCCAACCTAATATTTTCACACACCAATAATCGCTTATAAATACAACATATTCGTACACGTCGTAGGAAAGTATTCAAATAATTTTCAAATATCAAATGACAATGCTCTGTCAAATTCTAAACAGCGCTACCTACAGTGGGAAAAACGAAATTGATCCCATATCCCCACGAAATTAAAAACAAAATCGAATCAGTGAATACACCAGAGTTTTAGACATCTTAAGTGACTCTAACGAGACAGTGGCGACAATTTTGCAAGAACATGGCGGATTTGGTCATGTGATGTGACGTGACCCAATACGCATTCCGGATTACAGATCACAGCATTGTAATCTGTGCTTCTAAGCCGCCATATTCTTACAAAATTTCCAGTTGCCGCCACTGTTTTGTGTTTTGTTAAAGTCAATGTAGCCATAACGCTTTAGATCTCACAAAGGTATAAAGGTGCCTACTGATTACTCTGACCATGTCATAATGCGCATGATTCAAAAATTGTTTTGAACATGTCTTGTCTGCAATGTCACAGCAATTACACTTGTTACCTGATGCACCGCAGACATTTGACACTTTTGACAGTTCGCCACTGCTCTAACAGTTATTGTAGGGTGACCAGACGTCCGTCATTTTGACGGACAGTCCGTCAATCGTCCAAGAAATCCGTCACTGGAAAACGTCCGTCAAAATCTTAAATTTAATTCAGTATTTTTCTCAAGATTATGTGAGATGGATATTAAAAAAAGAAAGTGCAAATTGATGGAAGATCTTTCGAAAGAATTTCCATTTTTTAAAACACAAAACTTGATTCTGAAGTCCAATGTACAAAATGTTTGGGTCAAGTCAGATTGCATTTGAAAGAAGAAGAGATATTGTACGGCATGTTTCAAGTTACGAAAATAAAAAATGTTTAATGCAGCAGCGTCTTCCTCCCTGACCAAATATTTGAGACATTCAAATTTTGGGGATGAAGAAGCTTCTCTAGAAACGCCTGAAGCCCTCGTCTCATTCCACAGTGTGATGCACAACCATTATATTAATATTATTGAATTTTCGTTTTTGTGTTGTAATAGACTTTCATCATTTTTCTATTTTCAATAAATAGTTTTTTTTATCGCCATACGTTGTAGGAAACTGAGTAGCTGGAATCATATACAGGGTGAGTCTTATAGACTCGTACGAATATTTTACAGTAGAATCTTGAGGTCAAAAGAAACACTTTTTTCCTTTACCGTTTTTTTCCGAATCAGCTCGGTTTGAAAGATATAGGTTGTTGAAAAATATAAAAAAATGTTATTTCTAGTTCTCACTAACGGCTTTATCGAATGAAATGAATTTCGGAATATAGTTTTCGAGTAATTTGAAGTTCAAAAATAAAAGATATCTGTGAAATTCGAAAAATTGGGTACTTTTGACCGAATGCAACTCTTTTTGAAAGATCTACATGTGTCACAGATTCATTTAGTTATTCTGAAGGTAATTTTGCTTTTCCAGGGGTGGCACAGCTCATTATGAAAACTTAAAATGGCTATATCTTCTTATCAGGGTTGAATCTGAAAAAATGGTACAAGAAAAAAGTTTTTCTTTTGATCTTAAGAATCTATACTGTTGAAATATTTTTACGATTCAAGGACTCGCCCTGTATATATAAATCGGATCAGTCCGTCATTGAACATTGGATAATCTGGTCAGCCTAAGTAATTATACAAAACGTTCATTGATAACCTCATCGACACTGCCGTATAGAGCAATACGGAAAACTAAAGAAGACCCGACCTTGATTTCAAGATGTTTGTAACAGAAGGAACCTGGTTTTTCAAGCCTTCATACGCCATCAGGTAGAATCTTTATTTTCTCTATTATGTAGCGCAGTCTTGCTTTGTGTTGCCGTTTCAGGACCGTATGTAAATCAGTACATATACATAATTGTTTTTCAAGTTTTCAGTTTCAACAGATCCCATCTTTTTAGGAATTTTTCAAGGGTCGGTTTTTGACACGCATATCTCCCAGAAAAATCATCATAGATCTAAATGTGAGACATATTCCGAAAGAGCAAGTCTTCTTGTAATAAATTTGGAAATTTCATTGACTTCGATGTAACCGTTCGGTCTTGACGAAGTTTTAACTGAAATTTGCCATTTTTGGAAAAATCACATTTCAACGATGAAAATCTGAACGAATAGAGATAGGCTTTCGAACCTGCACGCTACAGATTCGGCATGTTCGAAAACCTATATTTTCATAGCAAAATTCTAAATATTTGGCTCTGTTTTGGAGAAAATATTTTTTTTCACTTTTCATTTTCAAGTTGACTTCGCAGGACTCTCTAGAGTGCAATTCTTTATTGAATCTTTAACTGTTTGGTTTTCTAGAATCTTCAAAACAAATTCTATGCATTCCTTATCCTAAGACAGTAATAGAACATCCTGATTTTCAGACAGAGTAGCAATTAGATCATTTAAGGGGGGTCTAGCCTCTTGCTCATTTTTGACCCAAAAAAATCGAGATTTTCGAAATCAAGTTTTCGTGCTAGAGTGGAAGCCTAGGCAACGCAGATTATAGAACCGGAAATCCCAATTGGATCAGACAACTATTCCATTCCTAGTTGGCCTCAAAACAAATCCGCAAATTATCCACTTTTCAGCAAGGTAGAAGAACTCCGTTTCTGAGCTCAGCATTTCCTCCATTTGTTCCAATTGCGATAGTTTTCATAATGTGCTACGACCGCCAATTCTGAAGACATATAATCTTATATCCGTTTATACCCACAAATCGAACTTTCCACCCTGCATTTCCCGAGGATAGAAGATCGTTGATAATGTATCATATGTTTGCTTTATGCCGCTATTATCGGATTCTCTTGGATTCCCTGGAAATTCGTAACTTTGATGGAGGCTCTTAAAGTCCTGGTTGAAATATGTCATGCCTGTAAAAAATGCAATAACATTTATTTCCTGACTGCGGGTAGTTTATATTTCAGATCCCTCTGGCAGAGGGTCAGATGGAGATAAAGAACGTTATTGAAATTTTTCACTTTATATCGCGTTTTTTCGATTTCTGTTTGCAGATGAAAGGAAGGTTGGATTTCTTTAGAAGATGCCATATAATAAATTGATGCAGATTTACTTTGTGACCTTCTAAGGGCCGGCGGCGGAGAGGCGGGTTCAAACCCAGTTTTGATTCTTCTCCAGTTTCGGAAAATTTGAGAAAAATAAAAATGTTCGAGGGGTTGGGGTTGAATACTGATTTATGAGACCTTTCGAAACTGTCAGTACATATAGTTGAATACGAACCTGCCAAATTGAAATTTCGGCTATATCAATATTGGTCATTATATCCGGTTTTGTTTGTGCTAGGATGTTGTTGAAATTAAAACATTATTCGCACATTTTTTTTTAGAGAAATCTATCTACTTATTCCACGGGATTGCTATCGATAAAGTATTCGAGCAATATTTTCATTTCAACATCCTATCACAAACAGAAACGGAGATAATGGCCAATGTTTAAATAGCCCTTATTTCAATTTTGGCCTATAACACGAAAGCAGAAGATTTCTCGTTGGGTTAAAAAGTTGTTGTTCAAGTATCACCAATTTTGTACATACTGTACATAAATAAAGCAAGATTCACAATATAATTCGAAAAATTTCCATAATTTCCAAGTGAAGAAGAACTGAGATTTGTTCATGTTCATAATGATATTATTGATTCCCTATTTGTACCCCATTTTTATAAGTCTAAATATGACCTTGTGGACCTCAAACTAAAAGGAACGACTATATTCCATTCACATTTATTTTAGCAGTCGGTTGGCCATGAAATACTTTTCTCAAGTTTTTGTAACTAGAACGGAGTAAGGTTGGCACTCATGAAATGTCGTTAATGTCATAACGCCGTTGTCACAACTAATATCAATTTTTATTACGAAAATGCCGAAAGTGATTGAAAAAAAAGACAGGGTTTCAGGAAGTGCTATTTAGAATTCAGGTCCGCTCATTCAAATAGTTATACCCTGATATTCTAAAATCCACAATATGTCAGAATGTAGCGAACATATTCAATATCAAGAGAATTTATATACGAGTAATGTATCATCTGAATCTGAACGAATTATATTTCAGCTGAATATTTCCACAATCAGAAAGATTGTGAATGAAGAGGATGACAAAGAATTTCCTTCTATTGGGAGATCCAAAAAAAAGGTGGCATTTGAGAATTTTATGTTTCAGTGAATTAATGCGAAAAGTTTACTACAGGATTTTCGATGAATGTCATCGTAGAATAAGTTCTCGTAAATTGATTTTTATATTATTCATTCGACTTGTCCTTATACATTTTATTTGTCTTAAGGTATTAAGTAATACCTAATTATTATTATTATATCAATGTGTTAAAATGAACAGCCATTAATATGCGCCAGTTGTGTTAATTGTTTATTCATGTGAAATATTTGTTCAAAGGTGAAGTTCATCTTGACTTGAAACTTCCTTTAATTCCTTTTTCTTATATTGATGCAAGATGATTTTTGTTGAAGAATTAAACATTCTTGTAATTTTCTGTTAATTTCTTCGGGGGATACCCATTACCAACCTTTGCATCATATGTATTTCATCTTCAGGTTAATATTTTTGAAATCTACAACTGATGTAATGTATTCAAACTTTAGCCAAAGAAGATAACGAACATTAACTCTCTTCAAGCTAGTGCATATTATGATATTATACTGATCTCTTGTATTTTCCTTGCAAATAACTGGATTTGGTATGCCTTCAATCAGTTTGTATAAACTTCAATTATGTTCGTCACATATTTTCCGAAGAGATTCGATATTGTGATAAGAAACGTAATAACATATACTTTTACGTAGAACGGGCAACATAGCGTTGATTTAAAACCCAAAAATGTTTTGACAAGCTTCATAAGCCCACATTTTCGTACTATACAGAGTGAAATGGGTCAAATTTCCATGGCCAACCGAGTGCTAAAATAAAGGTGAATGGAGTATAGTTTCTGTGAATATACAGGGCGAGTCTTTGACTGATAGTTTCAAATATTTCAACAGTAGATTATTGAGGTTGTAAAAAACATTTTTTCTTCGATTGGGCCTTGATAAAAAGATATAGCCACCCTGGAAAAACAAAATTATTTTCAGAATAACTAGCTTAATCTGTGACACTAGACACTACACATTTTCTCTGCTTTTAAGCAGAGTTGTATTAAGCCAAAATATCTGATTGTTCGAATTTCAAAGATATTTTTTATTTTTGAACATCAAATTGCTCGAAAACGGCGTATTAGGTATACGAGAAAATATGGAGAATACTTTTATTTTACAAAACGTTCTAATATTCATTAGATAGCGTCCAACTTAGTTTCAACAGTTGGGTTCTTTGAATTTTTCGTATTTTCATGGTACGTAATGGTCATAATGAGAAAACTGGAAGACGTGGGTTATATTTTATGTTCGAAAAAGATTCATCAAATAAATGATAAACTATATTCTGAAATTCATTTCATTCGATAAAACCGTTTGCAAGATAAAATTAAAAATACCATTTTTATATGGTTTGCAACAGCCTGTATCTTTTAAACCGAGCCGATTCGGAAAAAATGGTAGAGGAAAAAGGTATTTCTTTTGACTTCAAGAATCTACTGTTATAATATTTGTACTCGTCAAAGACTCACCCAGACCAATTTCCCTGTAATAATAAATACTTACCAGAAAATGAGTGATTCAGCACATAATTTCAATTGCATACAAATCGCCCCTGTTTCTCATTGAAATTTATGACCTGGTACATCTTCGAATGAAATTAAATCTCGTCTAGAATTCCAAGCTCCGAATGATGCTGAAATAAAAGTCAATGAGCCAGAAATTCCTTAATGAGAATAATATTCTTAATTTCATTTGTCTCCCCCGAGCACAATTCGATCTTCCTCTATTGTCTTCGACTGAATAAGGGTATCTGAATTTTTCATTTTACATTTCCTCTCTCTTCATTCAAGTCTCTCCACGTTCCGGAATTTAGCGAGAAACTCGATTCCTTGCCAACAAATCCGAAAGGAATTAACAGAAACGATTGAGAGCCAAATATCGAATTACTTCGTGACAAAAATCGAATGGGCAGAGCTTTCGCTTCTGTTTACCGAGCGTCGATGATTCTGAATGCTGGAGATCAAAACAATCCTCCGATTCCATTCGGGCATTTCCATTTCCAAGTTTTTCTCATTTAGGTACACAAGAACCATTGTGATGTTCGATTCACAACTTGAGAAAAGTGTTTTTGATGAATAGGTCTTTCATACAAGGGGACATACAAACTTTATGTTAATTTCACATTCACAGTCATCTTATCGATAACTTATGTAATAGAGTTAAAGGGAGATTTAATTCATAGTGAAAACCTTGGAGTGTCTTCTTAGCTGTTGATTTCAGTGTAACCTGTAACCGCCGTATAAGGCCTTTTGGATTGCAGCATTATCCCCATCTTGTGTTACCTCTTACGGTTGAGCATCGACGGCAACGATTACAGTGGTGCAGAGAACGACAACAATGTCATTTTGATGTTGAGCGTCATGTACACCGGACAGTGGGCGTTATGCTATGGGGTGCTATTGCACATGGAAGTAAGTCACCTTTAATCTTCATTCGAGGTAACATGACAGCGCTGAGTTACCTTCAAGAAATAGTTAAGCCATATGTTCTCCCTTACCTCAACCAGCTCGAGAATCCAATATTTCAGCAAGATGATGCTCGACCTCATGTTGCCAGAGTTAGTTTAAACTTTTTTGAAGCGACCCATGTGAATCTTTTGCCATGGCCGCCCAGATCCCCCGATCTTTCGCCCATAGAGCATGTTTGGGA
Organism: Coccinella septempunctata; assembly: GCF_907165205.1. Taxonomy (NCBI): domain Eukaryota; kingdom Metazoa; phylum Arthropoda; class Insecta; order Coleoptera; family Coccinellidae; genus Coccinella; species Coccinella septempunctata. The sequence goes on from NC_058191.1 coordinate 2,125,150, forward strand.
CATCATGGGTAGAAGGCTTGGAAATTTACCCCAGCCCCCACGGACTTTGGCGGCTCTGTGACATGAAGTACAGGTAGCTTGGGATAGTATCCCTCAAGAAGAAATAGACCATCTTCTTGCATCAATGCCAAGACGTGTTGAGGGATGTATAGATAACTGCAGTGAACAAACACATTATTAACAAATTTAATACAAAAATTGTAAACCCTTCGTTTTTTTCTCCAAATTTTAATCATTTACTCCCTGCTGTACTATCTATGTTTTACCAAAAATAATTTGAAATTTAAACAGCTCCTTCTGTGTGTTGCAGTCTCTCTGTCAGTTAGTATAGTTCTGTCCTATTTTAAGTGAGGTTGAGAAAGAATAACCCTCAATAAAGACCTTTCTGTTTTCTCGAAATATTCCGTCCCAAATCGCCACTAAACAGGAACATGCAACATCACCTCTTCCATTTCCATCCAGACTCGTAATATTCAAAATCTGGGCATCAGACATCTCGCTTCAGTCGCAAAACATCGCGACTAATAAACGGACGTACATTTTCCGGTATGCGGCTAGAAACTTGACGGGGAATTTCATAAATTCGACTTTATACCTTGCAGTTCGCCGTATCCGAGTTCAAACAAAACATCCTTCGGTTCACGCTCTGAAGCCGCCTTTACCGAATCGGAATAAGTTGAGATGTCGACAGAATCATAAAATATTCAAAACTTCCAGCCAGACATGCATTCGAACCAGATACTAATCTGCTCTCATCTTCTTAGCGAACAGGGTAAAAGGATACTGCTCGGCCTGGTGCGCTCTAGATCGGAGGATATTTTTCGTGAGTGAAACGCCACGGAGATTAGGGGAAGTTTGCACGATAAGATCTTGTGGAATTAGGCGATCCCTGAGCAAGACATTTGCCTGTCTGGGGATTCGTCCTGGGGGTAAATCGTCTGAAGGTTAAAATGGTAGCATCGGAAAAATAAGAAGATAGGAGATATTATCTCAGAACCTTTCATTGCTTGGTTCGGCGTCAAAGTCCGCTGAATAAAAATGGGGATGGTATTGCGCGTTTCAAATCCATAAATCAATTCTAAGGAAGCGAAATTGGTACTATTGTCATACAGTGTCACCTATTCGCTGGCCAGTATTTTACAGGAACTAGTTATAGAACTACCACAGTGAAGGAATTGGTCTATTGGAGGCAATAAAAATATCCTTCAGCAGAACTCCTACCCTGGGTGGACCATTGAGTGAACTTGATTCAAGCCTGCTGGCAGAATCCTGGAATGTGATGCCAACTATAATTCATTGCGAAATACTCTTTTAAACAGTCTTTTTCATCCACCTGCAGTGGCCCCACCGGGCTGAGCTGAGGCTCAAAGTTCATCGGCATTCATTTAGACAGATTCAACACCTGAGAAACGCCGATAAAATGCTACAATTCGATAGAGAGGAGTCCCCCTCACCATAGGAATCGTTTGTGTTGTGTTTCCTAGGTGTGTCATCCTTAACTCTTTAAGGTTGCTGCAGATGAACAGAATATGTTGAACAATTTCATTAGGGCTCCAACACCAGCGCCTAATTTTATTAAAATATTTAATAAACAGTTGAAAAGTCATTGTACCATTCATCAGACTGAGCTGTTGTTTCTCAAGAGCCAGGAATATCTTGACATCAGGCTTAGACGATGGTATCTCAATGGGCACTTCCCCTGCACCATTCAAAGGAACATTTTCTGTCTAGCCATCTAATGAAGAGGTTCCTGATAGATATACGATAAATGGGCAGCGCTGGTTCCAGAACAGCAAAACTGAGCAAGCCCTCGCTTAGCCAGTATGTCTGCCTTCTCGTTTCCAGGAACCGTTCAAGTGCCATGAACCTTGTAAATCATACAGATACAGCTGTGTTCAAGAGTGTCCAAAGCAACAGAGTGGACTCTGGATTAACAGAGGCAGAGTTTTCTGCTGACTAAGGTGTGCATTAATCCCATTGTGCTACTTGGCAGGACCAATACGGTGACTCTCCTATGGGTGCGAGGGACTGTGCATTTGAAGAAATTATTATTATTATGACCTTAACCTTGTGGCTTTCACAGTCCTCTCCAAAGGAACATTCACTCATCTCGGATATCAAAAGGATTCATTCATTCATTGCTGTATCCCGTTGCCGGGAATGAATCAACCAAAAGACGAAAAAAGGGAAAAAACAAAAAGAAAAGAAAAAAAAAGAAAAAGAATGGAAAAAAAGGTGCGAACAGACTTATAATTTCTCAGGGCTAATTGCGACTGTGTGCTCTCCTGTGACTGTAGAGACCCAACCGTGACCTACATATCCTACCACACTCCGGGCATGGATAGTCACCAACCAGATCTGGTCGCCGCTGTATCATTCTCGAGTCTTCTTCATTATAACTGTGTACCAAAGACCTCCACTGTGACCTGTCTAACGCTAGTTGTTCCCAGTTATGATTGGCATTAACTGTATCCTTAAACCGCTTATACTGGCCTCCTGGTTTCCGGGCTCCCTCAGTGAATTCGCCATATAGAGCTATTTTGGGGAGTCTTGTGTCTTGCATCCTTAGAATGTGGCCGCTCCATCTGATTCGGGTCCTCGTTTCTTGAGTCTCAATTGTTGTACAGCTCGCGCGTTGCAAGACTTCTGCATTCGAAACTTTATGGAACCATCTGATGTGCATTATCTGTCTTAGATGACGTTGTTGCGTTTGTTCAAGCTGTTAAATATGTCGCCTGTAGGGCGTCCAGCTTTCGCTTCCGTAAAGGAGCGTTGGGAGGACCACTGCTTTGTGAACAGCTGTCTTAGTCTTCAGATTGAGGTCGTGATTTTGAAACACTCTATCCTTTAGCTTCCAGAATGCCCGTTATGCCGAATTGATACGGTTTTGTATTTCCGTGTCAAGGTTAGCCCCAGTATTTATGAAGCTTCCCAAGTATTTGAACTGCTCGACCTGTTCTAGAGTTTCATTCTCCAGACTGATATCTGTGTAAAGGCTTTCTGGCGGACTTACCAGGATTTTGGTTTTATCGATTTTGAGTTTAAGGCCTAAAGCTTCGTATATATGTTCATAGGTGTCCAACATTATCTTTAGATCCTCCGAGCTGCTAGCGATAAGTGAACAGTCGTCTGCATATTGAAGTTCAGTGATAAACTTGGTACTGGTTTTTGCTCTGAGGCGCTTCAGGTTAAACAGGCCTCCATCAAATCTGAATCTTATCCCAACACCTCTTACAGGCATACTCATGTCAGCAATTATCGACACAGCTATGGCGAAAATATCGAACAGTAAAGTCGCTAATACGCAGCCTTGTTTTATTCCAGAGTTGGTTGAGAAATGGCCGATTGTAGAACCATTATGCTGTATTCTAGAGGTGTTGTTGGATTAAGCTCTGCTGGAGCCTCTTCCTGGTTTTCGGGCTCATGGTGGTGTTCTTTCCTCACTTATTGTTGAAGTGGATGGTGTTCTTTCCCTTGTTCTTCTCCACTTGTGTATTTGCATACTGTTCTATCCTTCCCTAGTATTACCGCTTGCTGCATGACTCTAAAGATATTAAAGATATTTTCGTCCAACTTAAGTTGCTTCAAACTCTGTGTATGACAATAAGGAAGATCTTGATATCGTTCAGCTTCCATTGTCTTCTGGTTTCTTCTTCGAGATCTCTGTATTTCGAAGTCTTTTCGATTTCTAGTAGGTTGTTGTCATTTAGTATCGATGAATAGTGCTCTATTCTCATCTTTTCTCAGTAAGATGAAGTCAGGTCTATTATACGTAATTTTTTGGTCTTCTGTGGGAACCGTGCGATCCCAGTAGTTCTGCAATTTAATTTTTGCAAAGTGTTCGACGATTTCTAAATGTGCCTGTTGCAGCTTTATCGGAGTACAATTACCAGCATCACAAACACATTTACAGGTTCAAGTCAAACCACACCCTGTATAGAACGTTCAAAAAATTCACATGAATATATTTTCATCATAATATTAAACAAATGTTAGACTTGACTTGACTACATTACATAGTAACAACCCGATCTGTCGATAATATCATTCGAAATACATTTATTTTCCATTATAGGGAATTTGAATATTTCGACTATAAAAATAAACATCAAATTGCATATTGTCCGTCATTCATCCAAATGTCTTTATCGATTGTATGAGAAATTTTGAAATTCAATTTGACACAGGCATTCGAATACATAAAATTCGGAATCACTCCATAATTCCCTAGAATGAAAATAATATACTTTCAGTGGACTGAAATTCCTTCAGTACTAGTGATGATTGGTGTTATTGGAGGTACATTTTAGTTTGAGGATAATGATTCTCTTTAGTTTCTATGAATAGTTGGTCAAATTTGAGATGAATTGAACAGATTATATGATCTTCACAAATATGAGTTTTTAAACCACGACACGCATCTAGTTTACCTTCCCCACCTGAAGATGCTATTGTGATAACGAAACACGTGTCTTGGTTTGAAACTAATTTTTGTAGAAATCATATAGATAATCTGATTTTAGTCCCATGATATTCATCAGTTCATGTCCATTTGAAATTCATACAAAAACCCTTTTTTTACTGCGTTGAATAGGTTATATTATACAGGGTGTCTGTTAACAAATGCGAAGGACTAAGAGAGATGATTCCTCGATGAAAATGAGTGGAGGTAGTTTCTACAAAATGTTTGGAAGACGATGACACGAAAACAATTTTTGAAGGAAAATCATAAGGGTTATTATTTGCAACCCCTAATAATAAAGTTATGAGATCTAAAAAAATTGTGTGACTAACTTCTACTTAGTGCGTCATATTATGTATAGTTTTATGACTTAGTGTTTTTCAGAACCCGTAAAAAAAAATTGCAAACTGTCAACTCGTCATCGCCTTCCAAAGGCTGTATCTTGGGAGGGAGGTCGATTTCGAAAAAAATTTTGAGGAACTACCCCTGCTTATTTTCATTGAGGAATCATCTCCCTAAGTCCTTCGCATTTGTTTACAGACACCCTGTTTAGGTATATAACTAAACATCTGGAAGTTTACTGCTTCAGCTAGAAAAAAAAGTACAGCTGAAGCTGAAATGCATTGGATGCTTGTGGAACTGATGAATCATGTAAGTAGCGAATGCTTTCGACGTTTCAAGAATGGTGATTTGAGTGTTGAAGACAAGCCTCTCTCTGGATGGTCAGAAAATACCTATACAATGAATTGGCCGCATTATTCAATGATGATCAAAGTCAAAATCATACTTGAAGAATCAAGTAGTTTCCGAGCAATTGAAATCCATGAGATTCATTCAAAAGCAAGGCAACTCTGGGCCCCATAAACGGAACAGTGAGACGTTGAAGAGCCTCATAAAATGTAAAATGTTTCACCATTATACCTCATCAGCAATATTCTCCAAACATTGCCCTTCTGATAACTGGTTGCTCCAACTGATGCAGCACGATTTAGAAGGTCAACGGCTTACTTCTCTCACAGAAATCCCAACTTGTATAGCCTCGAAAGACGGGGCATTTTTTCGAGATAGAATTCAAAACTTGCCTGAGAGAATTTTTGTAGCATATTTCATCATCGATTCATCTACAGTACGTAGCCTTGGAACCAGAACCTAGACCATATGGATAGTGGATTTTCCAAATTTGTGGGAATATGACTTGGTTTGATTTGAAAGGAAAATATAGCGAAAAAATCTTCAGCCGATTATTATTGTCCGACTAGGATACCCTGTGAGGAATTAAGTGACTCCACTGGAATTTTGTCCCTGAATCCCGCTCGATACCATACCCTATTCCCCTTTTCAACTATTATATTCCCACTGTAAGGCATCAATTCAAAAATTTCCCCTGCATCGCTGCAGGAATTCCGACTCATTTTTCACCGGATTCCACTCTTTGTACGTTTGTCGACCTATCAGAACTAGTGGGGGATTTTCACGAAGATAATTGAGTAAATAATTGGATTTGGCTCTCCCCAGCTTCGGCGATGCTGCAAGAATGAGAAATCGACTTGGGGACCCTGTCTGTCTACCAGAGGACCTCGCCACTGGAATTCGTCAAGAGGAGTGACGTCTAAGACTCTGCAGATACGTCTTCGACAGTCGATACTGCCCTGATTATGTTTGCTCTCGCTGCTGAAACGGAATTCAAATTGTGGGTTGATTGGAGGGGTCTTTGTGTTGGCTGCTCTTATATAAAAGGCAAACTTGGCAGCTGATTTGGAGGGAGAATCCTTGATGAGAGAATAACGAATTGTGAATTTCTCTGAGTAGACGTAAAATTTCAAGGTGCTGAACCGACAATTTTATCTAAACGATAAAAAATTGTTCAGTTAACTGTTAAATCGATTAATTAACATCAAAAATTATGCCTATATAGTCGATAAAGGTGGATACCAAGCCCTTCATTCAATTTTTTGAAGTTTTGATAAAAATTGTAGAAATAATAAAATAAAGAATAAACTTCAATCGAATCGTAGAAAATCGTTCTTGTATTTTTTCCTCATAACAAATATTAATACGAAGAAGATAACTAGCTTCCATTCACAATTTTATTATAATTAAAATCAACAAAAATTCTTTTAATTAAATATCAAAAGAAGAACCCACATTTCAGTTAATACATTATATGCCATATTTAATGATAAATTAAGATTTGTGTGAAATATATATCCCTATACTTAATATATGATATAATTAAAATATAGGGGGTGTTTTCAAAGGTGAAGCTTTTTTTTGACGGAAGGTAGAACTCATCAAAATAAGACGTTTAACCAAAAACTGTCTATATAAAATATCCAAGATGGCTGAGATACAACCCCTAGAAGTTCGACAAGATTTCATTGAATGCCGGTAACTCCGGCATTGCAACAAAACATAAACATATGGCTGGACAATCAATGGTTTAGTACCAAGTTCATCGGATAAGATGCATCAGGTCACTTTTGTGAGAATCTTTATTGTTATATCGTGCCAATTAGGGTAAAAAAAATGTAGAAAACCGAGGCTTATATTAGTTATGTTGAAAAAGTGCTATGATATTTTCCCATTTCATCCAATTTTTACGACGATTGTTGGAATGTTGGAACAAGAAGATTGTGATGCCCATTTTGAAAAAATTTGTGAATAATTTAGACGAATTTTATTGGTGAGATTTTGAAGTATTATTCTATTTTTTACACTTGTGTCCTAAGTCTCTTTTGTCAGTTGGTATCGAAATGAGCCCTATCATAAAATCGTGTAAGTTGCTACAAAATAATGAGATCCATTCGGCAATCCTAATTTTCCATTTTCATTACCACTTAAATATCGAACGAGCCAATATCCTAAACGAAACCACATGTTCGAATCAGGAGATACATTTTTGCCCACTGCTTTGCGATAATTCAGCTAACAAACGGTCTAGGGGGTCGTATTAGGATTTATTTCAGTCTCGATTTTGAAAACATTTTCAATTCTTCGTCATTTTGAAAGTTTTGTACAGGTGATTTTGGTGAAACGCTTCATTTAGACCAGTTCTACTTTCTGTTGAAAGAAGCCTCACCTTCAAATACACCCTGTATAATACAGGGTAGTTAATTTACTATAGTTAAATAATTGAATATAAATAATTAATACTTTTTGCGCGCTAACACAAAAACGGTTGATCGTATGAAAAAAAAATTGAAACAAAGGTTGTGGAGAATTTTATACTCTACAAATTTCATAATGGGTGCAAATCTCATTCAAGCAATAGGAACCGAGATATTCTGGAAAAACCGATGTTTATGACCTTTGACCTTCAATATCTGAAGAAGCGGACACGATAGCATTTGTGATTTTTCAGGCAACATTTAGAACGAAAAAACAAAGCTTTATACCAATTTACAGCTTATTATCTTTCATTCCCAGGTGAAATCCCTAATATGTCCAAAAGTCTGATAATTCGTCGAGCATTCTTTACTGAATAGTAAAAAACGAAGATATGAATCTTATTTATTTATTTGCGATAAAAAGTTCCACAATAGTATCCACTAATGCATTCATTAAAATCTAAAATAAAACACGATGTTCGAATTATACTTAAACGTATTATGACTGCCTGCTCTGTGCCAACGTTATCTTGATACAACCTAGATTCCAATTATTTCGTTTATCGAAAATAAGATATATAAAACAAAGTGAAACCCCATTAAAACTCAGTTCGTTTATCTTCCCCTCGGGTTCTTTGTTCGAACGAATGAATGCCATTCAGATAGGACGGTAAAAAAAAATTGAATGACATCTCGAAACTCGCAAGATACTGCAGAGTTATAAAGAAAACCGAACCCGGTCTGCTACTGTCATTAATCTCACTCCTTAAGCGAAAACTTGGGAAAAAACGAGGGAACTTGAGTTTAACCAGAGGTATCCAACCTGTCCACCGCCAAGAACGCCTTATGGAAAAGATAATCCTCATTGGAGTATTTTTAACAAGTAATTTATTACAACTCGAAATTTGTCATTCATTATTCCTTTTTGTTTTCTATTTTTTTAGATCAAAAAATACTGCATTGTGTTAGAATATACTTGATAAAAATCCCTACAACTCTTATGAGTCTGTATGTTTGTTTATTCTTACATTTTTTCCGAACCAGATGTCAGATTTTGACTGAGATTTCACTACAGTAAGGACTCTTCTATTGGTTACAGTGTTCGCAGTGCACTGTAACCTTCTTTCAATCTTAACTGAGCTAACTTAACTATTTTGTGGATTCCTGTTATATTTCATGAAATCAAAAATAACAACCGAAGTGTCTGCCTGAATTGCAATTGAAAACCTACACACAGCCCACGTTAGAAATTTCTGGAAAATGGAGATAAAACTAAAATTTTTTAATGCAATATTATACATACTTTCTTGCACAATACCTCTACTTACATTTTCTGAATCCTCAACTCATTCTCAATTCGGACATATGATTGTAATGATAGTTTCACATTTATTTCAAATAATTCAATTCCAAATTACTCGGAGGAGATTTGAAATCGAAACTCGGAAAATATATCTGTGTTATCTATGGTTCAATAAATAATATCAAAGAATTATGACATGAATAATTCATTGAATTCAGAATCATAAATAATCGTGGATGTTTTTTCCGAATTTCGATTTCAAATTTATTCAGGATAATATTGAATGAAATCGCTTGAAAAAATCTGTAACTAACATTATATTCATTTCAATTGGATTTATTGTGAATTCAGAAAATGAATATTTTGTGGATGGAAAATTCTGCCGTTGAAATCAAGAAAAAATGTCTTTCAATCATTTCATGTTGAAAATCAGTCGAATCTGAAAAATTACTTTTCTTCAAAAGCAGTTCACAATATCCAGTGACAAATTGTACAGGGTGGGCAAAATTCGTTGTCCACTGAGGGGATCTTGAGAACTATAAGAGCTAGAAGAAAACGAATGAAACATTACCTAGCTCTTTTTCAGAGAAACAAAGAATGGCGAAAAACAAAAACTCCTACAATTCTCCGTTTTGAGTTATCAGCAAAAAATGAGATTTTGACGATTTCGAAAAGTTCTCATAACTTTTCTGTCTTTGAAGTTACAGATCTGAAACCTGAACTTTCTTAGGCACTTTTATACGTAGAATCTACTGACAAAAGATTTTTTCCAATTGAAAAATAACAAATTCGATAAAAGTTCGCATTTGAAAAAACGACAGTTTGCCTAATGGTTCGAAATGAAAAAATTTTTGAGCTCGTCAGTGGATTCTACGTAAAAAAGTGCCTGTAGAAGGTTCAAGTTTCAAATCTGTAACTTCAAAGACAAAAAAGTCATGAGAACTTTTCGAAATCGTCAAAATCCCAATTTTGGCTAATAATTCAAAAACGAAGATTCGTAGGAGGCTACAGTTTTAACCATTCTTTGTTTCTCCGAAAATGAGCTAGGTAATGTGTCATCCGTTTTTTATTCTAGCTCTTATAGTTCTCGAGATCATCCCCTCAGTAGACAACGAATTTTGCCCATCCTGTACACTGTACACTATTCGTCAGAAACAAACTAGGCTAACACATAATATCGAAGCAATATAAATATTTGAAATTGTGTTCAATTGACTTGGTACTCAGAAATAATCATTTTCTGAATAACACATTTATAATTACCATGATTGTTATGAAATATGTATGGCGAGATGTAGGTTGAAGACTTCTGGTCGAAACAAAGAAGGAACGGGTTGTAAGAGGAGACGTACGCCCAGAGAACCAAGATAACGAGAACACTGAAAAACGGGGACACGCGTGGGAAATTCTTCCCAGAACGGGAAAACCGATCCTTTCGTCGGAAAATTTATTCAGCTAATAAATCGTGAACGGAACACGTTGTAATCGAAGTAGGCGTTCACAACGTTCGAGATTTACGTGCAGAAATATCAGGATGTCGCTATGCTCATTTGGACGTGGAAATGAAGGACGGATTCTATGCTCGGAAAAATTGTAGGAAGCTACTTTACAAGAGACAGACAAATCGGACGTGACGCAAGGTAACAGCAGTCCTTCGAAAATGCAAAAAAATCGTTTATTGTACATACTCGAGCGTGTCAGATTTTCATACAGATGGTTAATCTCGGTGTTGCAGAAGTGTTGACCCATTAATCAGACACTAATCAGGGGGGGTTTCTTAATTTGACAGTTTGAAGATGATAACCAGGAATGTTTTTAAATATCTCTCTTCCTGTTCCTCTAATCGTTTCTGTATTCATTATTAAAGTCGTAGATAATAAAGTTCTATACAACTTTTGTCTGAAGCAATTTTGCTCAACCGTTTTCGAGTTAGAGGGCGATAAGGACGAAGAGGATAGCCACACATGCGAAAGCTTAGGATCAATGTAGAAACCCAGTCTAATTCATCGCCATATATCTCGAAAACGTTCAAACGTAGGAAAAGTTACTTCGGACAAAATTTGTAGAAAATGTTATGCCCTACAAGTTTCATAATGAATGCGAAAACAATTTGAAGCCCAGAAGAGAATATAATTAAAAAAAAAACTGATTTTGCGATCTTTATGGCCAATTTTTATTGTTTCGGCTTGCTCAAACTGTCAGATTATATTTTCTCCGTATTCTTGAATCATTAGCTTCAATATAAAAAAAAAGCCACCGCGCTCGAGAATGTATACGTGTCGTTTTTTTTACTATTCTGAAAGGCTATATACAGATCTCATTTTTGGTAGAGGTACTCTACGGGGTCCAAGGTATCTCCCCTTATATCTAACACGCTCGAGTAGATCCCGAATTTCCCTCTTGGGCTCCCCAACTATAGGTATACTTTTGACAAAAATTCTTCTCTTTCTAACCTCCATAATGCGGAAATCAGTCTGGCGGCAATTATTCGGAATAACAACTGAACTGCATTAAAGATCTTCGCTCAACTTTTTTCCATTAATTATCCTTCATAACACAGCAATGCCAAATATTCCAACATCAATCAATAGAAGCTTATTCAAAACTTCAGAAACAAGTATTAATATACTCTAATCAATGAATTCTAGTGACTGATGAGCTCATTATTTCGGCTTTTCCAATCTTCTAAAACATGCAGCTATTCTAGTTGACATCAGGAAGATTAATCGTGTTCGCGACATACAATTAAGGAGATTCATTAAAGCAATCTAATCATCAAATCAAAGCGATCCCCATGAAGAACACCATCCACTAATTCGGTGCATGGCTTCGTAAATGGAATTTAAACATTTGATGTACCGCTTACTAATGAATTGAGAAGATTAAAGAACGATGAAAAGTTCGCAAAAATTTCCATATTTTTCTGACGGTTCATGTATCGTTACTGGGTTTTTCTGGATAAAATCCATTGACTGATTGCAAAACTGTAAACGATTGTTTTCCATAAATAGTCGTTTCGAATCTAAATCTTCGAATAAAGCAAGAAAAGGTTTGATTTAGAAGATTGAATCAAGAGTATCTACTTTTTTTTGACAAACAGTCTAGGTTTTCAGGGAATGAGGTTGTCAGCTGCAAATTTCCATTTGCGTGAAGGGTAAGGATTGTTTAAAGAGGTAACCACTAAAAAAACACTTCAACAATTGGTAGCGGATGACGTAATTCTTCGTTTATCATCTAATATAGTTCATAGTCTGTTGCCTTTTCATTTTTATCAAAGAAAACGTGAGAAATGTCCCCACATTTTTGACACCTGATTTTTAGTAAACATCGTATAGAAAATAGATCTTCCAATTCCCGTAAAGGAAATTAATTTCGATGGCTCCCTCTAACTAATATATAGAATTCACAAACGAAAGATGAGTCAATCATTCTGTTCTAATAATTTTCCTGTTGAAGTACACGTGGAAGCAACAATGATGTTGCACCATTTTGTTCTATTTTCATTATTTCGCCCAAACATAAAGATCCCTCTCTCTGAGAATTGCACTTCTCGCCTATCAATTTTCCAGTAAACTTGGCACTTTCTTTTGATCAGAATCGCTTGGAATGTTTCGCGGAATAAGGAAGCATCAAGTATTCATACTCTGTGGGAGCGGCAAAAAACAGGCCAATTAACGATACGAGAAGCTGGAGACGTTGCAAAAGAATCCACAAAACGGAGGTTAATTAGGGAAGACAAGCAAAAGGAACCTCAATTTTTTCGGCAGGAAGCCGGCATATCTGGGATGGAAATTAGTTGTGATTTGAAGGGCGACGAAGGAGAAAAATGACAAAGAGATCTTCCATTCTGCATGCATTCACTGGCACTTTTTGGGCTTTCAAAAATAATGCTGTTGTAGTCGGTATGAATATTCTTTTTAGACTTGGATTATGCTGATTTCGCAGAACGAAGTGGAATTTTTTCAGTAGGTAGCAAATTTTTTCACATTTTTTCAGTGAATATACCTACTCGGGGATCATTCGGAAATCATTATGTGTATTGTTCTTGTTTCTCCATCATTGTTTTCCCGGCGAAAGAGAAACCTTTATCACCCAGTTGGAGTCCTAAACAGAAAGTGGCAGTCTGTTTATTATACTCGACGGAAAGGCTCATTCCAAAATTTCACAGTAAGGTGAAGGAAGGATTATGCGTAAACAGTAGTTCTTGGATTGCTGAATAGCGTAGGAAAATATTCGGAACAGGCAAATAATATTTTCACAGTACAAAATATTCAACAAAATAACCCTCTACCTTACATGTTGTCCCTAACTTTTCTAATAATGTTCCTCCAATTTTCAAAAATTGTAGGTACTAACCGTAAATATAACAAACTGATTTCAAAACGTATTCTGCAATGCATCGAGATTTTCGAAATATAGAGTAATTCCTTATAGACAACGTGTCTTCAATCATTTATGTAGAACACTAACAACTGTAAGGAAATGAATACTACTTAACAGTTAGGAAATCTTGAGTTTTTCTTTGAGTTATAATTTTGTCTGGAATGACGAAGTTTCTTAGCGATTCGCGGAAAAATACCATGTTTACGAGGATATATTGAAACATTCTTAGCCTACTATAGAACCAAACAAAATTTCAATGTCAAAATATTATATTACTCAACATGTTCTCCTCTTAATTGGATATATTTATTACAGCGAACCTGCAACGCCTCTAGACCTTTAAAAAAAATGTTTCTTCTTGCCCTGCAAACCAGACATCCACAGCTTTTATTACCTCCTCGTTTTAAGAAAATTTACGACCTTCTAAACTTTTTTTCAGTTGAGGAAAGTGATGATAGTCAGATGAAGCCAAATTTGGTGAATAAGGGGGGTGTTCTAGTGATTCAAACCCTAAATCACGAATTTTTTGCATGGCAACATGAGATTTGTGTGCAGGGGCGTTGTCCTGCAAAACAAAACACCTTTTGATAGCTTTCCGCATCTTTTCTCTTAAATTTTTTCCCGTAGAGTGGTCAGTAATGTCGAATAGTAATCTCCGGTTATTGTTCTACCCTTATCCAAAAAATCAATCATGATAACTTCATGGCAATCCCAAAAAACTGAAGCAAGAACTTTTCCAGCAGATTTTTGGACACGAAACTTTTTAGGTCTTGCAGAACCAGAGTGTCGCCATTCCATCGATTGTTGCTTTGTTTCTGGATCGTAGAAATGTACCCAAGTCTCATCCATAGTAACAATTCGGTTAAAGAAGTCAAACCGTTTTCAAATCGAGCACAGATCGAACGCGATGCTTCTACCCTTGCACGGTTTTGGTCAACATTCAAACATTTGGGGATCCATTTTGCAGCAAATTTTCTCATGTCCAAATTGACTTGAACTATATAATGAACGCGTGCGTATGAAATATTCAGTGCTTCAGATATCCGTTTAAGCCCAATTCGACGGTCTGATAAAATCATGTCATGAACTGCATCGATATTTTCGGGGATTGACACAGAAACTGGCCTTCCCGATCGGTCATCATCTTCAATGAATAATTTACCTCTTTTGAAGCTTGCACTCCAATTTTTCACGGTCGCATACGAAGGACATTGATTACCAAGGGTATTAAGTATATGTTCGTAAATCTGCTTACCTCTTAACCCTTTTAAATACAGGTATTTGATGATGGCTCGATACTACAATTTTTCGATTTTCACAATTTCGGTGGACATCTTCTTTCTTTTAATTTATTTCGTAATTCTGGTTTATTTTTTTGACTTCAAACTTCACACTGACACTTCTAATGAGTTATTGTTCGTTACTATGGTAACAATATTTTTTTTATTCATGGAACTGGTCTAAGCTAACTAGATATCAATACATTCTCGTATACTAGGTTCACGGCTAGTTGATGAAGTTATGTAATATCATTGATTAATATGAAAACAATTATGAGAGAAATTTTCAGCCCAACTTTTATCGATAATTGGATTCAGTATCTTCAGCATCAACTTCAATGTATAATTGTAATTCAGTATCTTCAGCAGAGCGTTTGATCTGAAATATACGAAGTATCAGACTATTTCATTGGAATTCTCGATATATAAGGAGAAGGCTCTCGAATCCGAGGATCCAATCAACTCCCGACTCCATTCTGCCCGTTCATCCACGTATAAAATTATCAAATCCAATTCCGGTACTGCCCTAGCGAACAAACTTTTCCGGTAGCCGTTCCCCCCTCATGTTTCCACACCCGGAGCTCTTTTCAGGACCTTTTTCATAATTCAGCCCTCTCAATATTCGACCTCGAATGTCCCACTTTCTCAACACTCCAAACGTATCCCGTGGAATTGAACTTACTTTGAACTCCTTTCCGGGACCCGACTGGATGGCCTCCGGAAAAGCGTAAAACTCCATCGGGAGCAAATGAGCTTCTCGTTCTCCCGCCGCGACGGTTTTTACTGGCGAGAAACGAGCCCGGGAAGATTGAACGATGCGTTCATTTCGGATATTTCAAATGGAATTCGAGATGTTGAGTACCTAAGACCACATGGGGTTTCTTATCAATAAATACGACCTTTGATCGCTTAGAAAACTGCAAAAAACTAGAACCATTTTCTTCACTTGGTTTTGCTTTGTGCACATACACATAACCAAACTAATTATTATTGACTCAAAATTTGTCACATCGCCAATCAGTATTTCCTAGATGTATTTTTCTGGATTGGTAAAAATCGGGCATGAACAAAGATCTCAAAAAGATCAGCTTTGTGGATGACACCACTCCTTTCATTGTACTACCATTAACACGATAAAGTAAAGAAGAAGGCATTCTTGCATTCGGAGCTAGCCACAAATACTCCAGCTCCAGTCCTTGTTTAATAGTATTTATTTTGAGGATTTGGGGTTGGTTTCATTTTCCCAATCTTCCTTTCCACGTAGCATCGTGGGAAATGTTTTCTCGATGTTGGTCTTCTTTATCATCGCATCACTGGGAAGATTTGAAGAGGGGATGTACTAGATCAGGGAGGACCAGGCTTTCTAATTTCTTATTCCCTCATTACCTCTACCTCCTCAAGTTGTTTTCAGAATGGCCTCATGGGCTACTCTATCTATATACATGCATAATTTCTTTTGATTGTTATGCTCTTTGCACAACAATCTTTGCATAATTAAAGCATGTGTATGAGATACAGTTTCAGCCGAGGTTAGCATGACAGGGTACAATTTTGCGTATGATACAAGAGCTTAGTAGGGAAAAACCTCAGTAGAGAAACCCATTCTACTCGTGAGTGAAGTGTGTGAGATGAACGCTTCACAAAATAAGCTAAAATATTTTGTATTGAAGGGCATCTCGCACTTCAAAAATGAATCATTTCCTCGAAGTAAAAGAAAATCCAGGGACTCCTTCAAGTAACCAGAAAATGTTATCTGAAATAAGAAAAACAACAAAAGCAAAAAAAATGTGAGATGATAAACTTAACTTCTATATATCAGATTGACCTAAAATTCACAACCTAATTTCAAAAAGATTCGGAAACTGTATGTATATCCATAAAACTATCCTGAAATTTATAAATGAGACAATCATTAACCAGATGATTTATTGTTTCTTCTGGTTCCCCGCATTCACAACTAGGGCTTTCAACTGAATGCCACCGGAAAAGCATACTATTGAAACGTCCGTGACCTGTTCTTATACGATTCAGAATACACCATATTTTCCTGGTTAGATCAAAACCAGAAACTCTATTCGAGGGATCACTAACTAATTCTTGGTTGAAAACAGTGCACGTATTCCATTCAGACTGCCAAATGTCCTTGTACCTTACATTCGAATTAAGTTGGACCATATGGGTTTACGCGATTTCAGTCTTGGAATCGTATTTTTTTGAATATAGGACAGAATTTGAAATGACAACTAATATGGCGTAGTACAATGTTTGAAAGAACTGGTAACCATTGATTAGGTGTAGATCTAATAGTTTCTGTTAGAATTCTCATAGAAATATTCAGCTGTACATCAAATTTTTACACATGAGTATTATTAATCCAATAGGGCAACAATATTCAGCAGCTGAAAAATCAAAGATAGGGCTGCCGTTCGAAGAGTAGTTGCATCAGAACCCCATGAAGTATACCAGTTAGTTTATGCAGGATGTTATTCCTAGTTTTCAACTTCAGATGCAAATTTTCCAATGAGCGTTGAAATTTTCCTAGATATTTTGGATTGAAGTTATGTTCCAAAAAAGAATTACTGAGAACTACGCCCAATTTTCTAAATTTTTTATGATTATTCAAATGGAAACGCAAACGCCACTCGAAAAAGTAATTCCTCAAAATTTATCAATCTGTGGATAGATTATTCTCTATGCATCTAGAATCAGAATGAAGGAATGTGAGGGCAATATCATCAGCGTTATAAATTTCTCATAAAAATTAGTAGAGATATCACACAGATATAAATTGAAAAGAAGAGGTGCTAAAACTGTGGTGTGAAAGATCGATATTCAAAGTTTTGAAATTACTACTATTATTATTAACAAGAACACGAAACCTTCTATCTGACAGCACGTTTTCTAGGAAGCGAACCATCTTTCCACACTTCAGATGTATATAAAGTTTGAAAATCAAACCATCCTTCCATACTGTGTCATATGCTGCAGATAAATCCACCAATGCTGTTCCTGTTTTTAGTCTATCATTTAAACCTGCTTCAATGAAATTGGTGAGGCTCACAACAAGTTCTATTTTTCCTGAAACCCCCTTGACAATCTTGGAAAGCGTCTTCTAGAGTTGATTCAATCCTAGAATGAATTAGATTCTCTAAAATTAGTGAGAACACTCAATAAACTAATGGGTCAGTAACTACTAGGGGTATATACTAGCTTTTGTCACGCTTATTTCTAGGAAGATATTATAGTAGATTCCACTCAACGGTGACAAAAGTCTTCTAGAAGTAGTTGAACCAATGCGCAAAAGCATCTGAATTCTATCATAGCTTTCCACACTTTGATCTTGATTAAGAATTTTATATCTGTGATAATAATTATAATTAATTGAAAGGCTAATAATTCATCAATTATAAACCATTTCAAACGATGCGAACCAAGGGCTGCCATTTATCTATTTTTAATAGTAACACGAGCTGTTCTTCCTGTCAGGAGATGATAGCTCCAAAACATGCTTTCTGAAGGCCTCAGCCGATTATTCGGGCTACGCTCGCACGCCGATTAAAAAAAAGAATCTTCTTGGTTTCATAATAAATTGTTTATTGGATATTCTAAAAATAATTTGTTATTGCCCCAGGGCCTCCAGACCTCTAAATCTATCCCTGTGGCTCATATATATCAATAGAAGACGGCTGTGACAATGCCATATGGTTTTGGATGTTCCACAGTTGTGTTTTGTGTTCATTTTAATCTAAGATTTTACGGCTCCAATCTCCAACAATAACTCTTATTGTATGATCTCATGCATTCTTCATTTTTCGCTATCTTTCAAGCATATCTTCTGATCTCCCATCACCAGGTAAGATGTATCGGATTTGGTTTTAAGGGAGAACTATGTTGTTTGTATATGAAAGGAATTGGACTGGCTGAAATCTACATTCAGAATGCTAACATCGGAGGAGTGTATCGAGAGACCAATTTCCTCTTATTTGAGTTTATCATACATACATACACAAAACCTTTATTAACATATTTACAGAATAAATTATTTACAATACATTTCTCTGTTATAATAAACAATGAATAGTTCCTACAAATGAATGTTTACCAAATTTTTTGAGATGTGTGGCTGGTAGCATTATAAAAAAATATTTCACAGAATTACTTTCAAATTAGTCATATTTTTTAAATAATTTACATTGATGTTGGCAGGAAAATAAAACAAAAAAGCCTGCTTTAGATGATCAATAGCTAGAACTGCCATAAGGCAATCCTTTCTTAATACATTTCATGCTAATTAGCATGAAATCTGTTAGGAAGTTTTGTTTGCGAAAAACTCTTATGTGTTCGATTTGATTAATAAGGAGTATTCCTTATTGAATGTCTGAAGGATTCAGATTCAGTTTGATTTATCTAGGACATTTAATATCAATGCTGATTATAAGGTACAAATACCTCATGACAAGTGACAAGATGCTCATAAGGGAGCACATGCTTGTCGTTTGGATTTTTGTTATTAAACCGTGTTGAGGTGATTTTATTGACAGGATCGCTTACATAACGAGATTTTTCATAAAATTTCGAAGATATGTTGTTGATATGATCTTTACCTTTGAGTTTATTAGTATCGCATAAACCAATCAACGATGCCAACCACATTGAGCAGAGCACCTTTTGTTGAGAGCCAGTAGCCTGATCGAAGTACTGAATGAAGCGATGCGACACCTGGCTTTCAACGATATAAACTTTTTATACATTGCTACTCAAAAGTAGATCTCTGCGTACACTTCTTTTCTTCGCTCGCAGAGTTTCGCGAGTACCCCAGTCTGGAGTCTGATGCTGATAGGAAGGAAATAAATGTACGCTGATGACCACTTTTGGGTCGTTGAACGCTAGGTGTCGCATCAATTTATTTAAAACTTCGATGCCGCTGCTGACTTTCTACTTAAGGTTCCCTGCTTTATTTGGCGTTACACAGCCATAACGGCGCAAAACCCACATCGTTATTGTTTGTATTTTCTGGAAATTGAATTGCCCATGTTCCGTTGGACCCACTCGTTTATCCTGCCCATCTTCCGCCGGAAAAGTCTACTCGATTTTTTTTCTTTTGGGGAGATCCGGACGGACGATCAACATGCAGACCGGCTCCTGTTCACGTCCAACGGTCCGAAAATTAGTCGCAGCAGCGTTCGCAATAACTCTGCGGTGCGCCAAAACGGCGGATGCTGCGACCTTCTGGAGGGGCCGAGATCTGAGTACGAGGTGGGCGCCGTCATACTCTGCGGACGCGGCTACACGGACCGTGAAATTAATGGCGCCCCGTGCCGTATTTCGAATTTACGGACGCATAAATACGATGCGGCCCGTGTTCACGTGGAGTGTGCTGGTAGGCCGGAAGGAAAAACCGCGGGGGAAGAACGTATGGAGCACCAGCGCGGAGAGACCTCACTATTAAACGGGCG
The DNA here is from genome assembly GCF_907165205.1 of Coccinella septempunctata. NCBI lineage: Eukaryota > Metazoa > Arthropoda > Insecta > Coleoptera > Coccinellidae > Coccinella > Coccinella septempunctata. The sequence goes on from NC_058191.1 coordinate 2,145,141, forward strand.
ATGAAGAAATTGCCGAAATTTTTCGCCGTGAAATATAGCTTCCGACGACGTAATGGAAGTGGAGTTGTCCCGACTCTCGGCATCCAGTTCCAGATTTCGAATGAACAATCCATTGAACGGACGAAGGAATTTTTAAATAAAAAAAATAAATAAATATGGTTTGCAAAACTAAGATCTAAGAGAGAATCGAAATAATTTCTCGAAACGGCGCCCCAGTTTCGTCTAAGACTCCATCCCCCGTTGGAATATTTTACGCTACACTGTACTGATGAGGGACAATGATCCCAAAACCGGTCTACAGGAAAAAGTATTAAATTTTTTTTCTTGTGTTATATTCATGTGAATAGCGACATATGATACATTTTTGAAATCAGCAAAAAAATTGCAGCAAAATGAAAGAACTTTCAACTATAGTTTACATTTGAAAAATCAGAAATCCGTGTCGTATCTCGAAAATGGCTGTATCAAAAAATTTAATAATATCATATTCGAATTCCTCATAAAAAAGTACCTGTAGAATGTAACAACGGATTTCAAATACGAGTTCAAATAAACGAGTTATTCAGCTTCATTGAAAATGACAATTTCTCAATTTTCGTTCATAACTCAAAATCTATGAACGTTAGGCTGGATCTGTTTTCAGTTTTGGATTAGTCAAGAAAAAAGAGCTAGAGAATGTGTCGTCCGTTTTTTTCTAGCTGCTATAGTTCTCGAGATCCCTTCAGTAGACAACGAATTTTGCCCACCCTGTACATACTCGAGCGTGTCAGAGATACTGTTAATCTGACAGTTTGCGTGGTGGGGCTGGCCGTACGGAACAGTTGAAAATGATAAAAAAATATCGAGCTGTTAATTGGACCCAAAGGAAGCTGCTTCTCAAAAGAATGACAACTCGGACGTAACGCAAGGTCCTAGAGGTTCTTTGAAAATGCAAAAAAAAAATCGTTACTTGTACATATTCGAGCATGTCAGATTTTCATACAGAAGGTTAATCTCGGTGTTGTAACGTGTTAACCGATTAATCTAACACTGATCAGAATCAGGAGGGATTTTCCTAATCTGACAGTTTGAAGATGATTACAAGGCATTTTTTAAAATATCCCCCTTCCGGTACACCTAATAGTTTCTGTATTCATTATGAAAGTTGTAGATAATAAAATTCTATACAACTTTTGTCTGAAGCAATTTTACTTACTCTTAACCGTTATCAAGTTAGATATGGGCGAAGAGCTTAGCGACACAAGAGAAAGGCCAAGGTCAATGTAGAAACCCAGGCTAATGTACATTCATCGCCATATATCTCCATAACGTTCAAGCGTAGAAAAAATTGCTTTCTACAAAATTTCTAGAAAATGTTATGCTCTACAACATCTATAATTAATGCGAAACCATTTGAAGCCCAGGAGATATAATTCAAAAAACTGATTTTCGTTACCTTTATGATCAATTTTTTTGTTTAGGCTCACTGAAACTGTCGGATTATATTTTTTCCGTTATTCTTGAATCATTAGCTTCAAAATATGGAAGAAGGCCACTGCGCTCGAGAATGTACACGTGATTTTTTTTGCAAGTTTGGTGCTCTCCCACACATTTTCGTCACGCTTAATTTGACAGATTAAGAGAATGTATAATTTTCAACATGTAATTAACCACATATATCTCAATCTGACACGTTCGAGTATATAAAAAAACTAATCTGACAGGCTGTCCTAGACAATTCCCTCTATATACAGGTCTAATTTTTTGGTAGAGGTACTCTACAGGGTCCAAGATATCTCCCCTTATATTAATCTGAGACGCTCGAGTAAATCCCGAATTTCCGTCTTGGGCTCCCCAACTATAAGTGTCGAATAGCTGGATACGCCGGTCGTTTGTCCACTTATTCCGAAGATCTATGAGATATTTGATCAAACTTTCAACAAAATTGTATCGTCAACGACCTTTGAAATTCAGTGAATTCAGGATTGCTTAGATCTCCAGAGTGATCTAGACAGCCTTTATGAGGCTTTCAGTTAATGACTGAACTGAGCTAAGTTTCTGTCACTCGAATAGGTCAGCAATGCACTCAATATTTCATATCTGGAACTTCCCTGCAACTCACTGACCTTAGGGGTGATTGTAATGCTGCACTCAAAGGTCCTCTTTGACTAGCATTTATGTCTGCGAGTGATGGAGTGTTTGGGTGGATTATAAGGCACTGACGTCAATTTAATAGCCGTGAGGCAATTTTATTGCCTTTGTCCATAGTAAACCCAACTTCCCATGGTCGGTTCGGTGTCCTCATCATGACATATATATTGAGAGGTTGGAGAAGCTGCTGTCCGAATAATTATTATTGTATTCGTTTAAGGCATTTTCGAATGATTAGTTTGAAATACAGAAAAAATGAATGATATAATTTTCATTCATATAATTTTATTGAGTTAGCTAGATTGTCAGCTTATTCTTCAGTCAGTTGACTCATAGCCCTGTTAAGCATTGAAGAGACCCTCATTATCTTACCTACTCACATACAAAAGCACCGCTGCAATGTTCTCCATTGTCTAGAATGTTAAAACTGTATAATAATTAAGAATGTTGATATCGGTTGAAGGAACAATAAAAACCTAGATCTCTATGGCGACGTTTCGGTGGTTTATTTCTCACCTTCCTCAGGCCGAGAGATCAAAGCTCTATTCCAAAAATGGAAAACGTTTCTAATTTAGTCATTAGTATGAATGGATAATTAAGGTTATCTTCAACATCGACAACAATCAACGTGATAAGATGTGCAAGCATATTGGCAAAGTCATAAACTGTATAATTTATATATTGTAGATAGTATTGATTTGTTTTCAAATAAAAGTTTATATTTTTTCGAAGAAAATCCAAAGGGTTATAATATTAAGATTCTCGATTCAATCGAATGCATTTTATGCTTTGTGTTTTTTTTCTTGAATATAACTTTTTTTTATATAATAGTTTAATAACACTGATGTCTATTTAGGTATTGTCAGTGGACACATCTTTCAGATGTTTACACCAGTTTCTTCATGTAAAATTTAAATAAAAAAAATCTGTTTCCTTCAGCTTGATGACATTCATAAATCACCTGTTTTTTATGAGCCATTATTCCCCTGCTTCATAATACTTCATGGTCAAAACAAAAGGCTTGAAGATATAGCTCTGAGCATTCAATCCCAATGTTTATACTCACTGGGTATAGTCGAAATTATAGAATACTCATCTGGGTGTGACTATCACCCGAATAGCAGTAGGCTGTGAACCGAGATATCGTGAAATGTCGACAGTTACCGAGAACTGAAATTTCAGGTGGATACATTTTTTATTTTTTATTTGAGAAAAACTTGAGAAAAACAAATCTGGGAAGAAAAAATATATCTGATTGACCGAGAATAATGCTAATCAAAATTTCAGCCCCCTGGTTCAACTGACCACGAGCCGCCTCTGGTTGAGAACCTACTCATATGCGTGTCCCACTCACTCCTCTGGGTTTTCTGTGTCTGTGGTCCTAAACATCTCCATGTCAGTAGTTGCGACCATGAAGTCTAATAGACCAGTGATTAATTACTCATAAGCCTCGTTATAAATCACATGTTATTTATGAATGTTCTACCATCAGTGAATTATGTTTCATAAATCCCAACTGTTTTATGAATGTCATTATGTCCAGGGAAACAGATAAATTATGATCACTTCATTCAATTACTGTGGACAAAAAAAAATTATACACTGAAATCGTTGCGAGTCCATTCGATTTTCATCATAGTGTTTGTGTCTAGGATACAAGAAGTATCAAGTTTGCTTAAACGACCCAGGATGTACAACAACAAGCGGAATCTCCAAAAGAATAGGTCCTCGAGGACCTACGAAAGGCCGTTTCACGAAGTTAGCGATCGCATAAACGTCCCGATAATTGCGCCCAGGCAGTAATTAGTTCTCGGTCCCCGAAAGCTGGAGGATCTACGGGAATAACGGGAACGCGATAGGCTTCGCAATTAATCTGAAGAAATCCGTGTTTTCTCTTGGCATTAACGTTGGCGCTCCTAATGGCGGAATAGCCAGGTGCTGATAGCGAACCGATTCCGTTTTTGGAAACGTTCACAGGGATTTTCGAATTTATCTGACGAATTACCGGATTGCGAGATGAATCATACTGAATTTATGTTTATTGTTAGCTTTTTTCGCTTTAAAATTCTGAATCGGCGGAAATTTCAAATGTCCACAATATGAAAACAATCCACAATCACCTGCATACATAGTATTCCTGACTTTTGGAGAATTATACACTGCGCAAAAAAATTAATGCACATTCTGAAAATCTCAATTTTAGTGAAAGTTAACTCTACATTGACTTTTTAACTTATTTTTTATGTTCTCTCGGGAAGGTTTTGAACGAAACAAGACACATTTAATGGAAGAAAAATTCAGGATTTCACCGAATCTTATGTGAAAGAAGAGAAATGAACAATTTTCAAAATACTGATAAGTGATGTAATACTTGGTATTTCCACCCCTTGCGTTAATTACAGCTCGGCAACGACGGTTCATACTCAAAATGAGTGATCTTAAAATGTTCTCTTCTAATCCTTCCCAGATTTCTCCGAGTTGATTCCTAAGTCATTAAGAGTAGCTGGATGATTTTCTGAACTTCTCAGCCTTCTATTGAGGTTGTCCCAAACCTGCTCAATCAGATTGAGATCTGGACTTCTTGCTGGCCATTCCATTCGAGAGACTTCAACCTCTTCAAGGTACTCCTGAACGATGCGCGCACGATGGGGTCTGGCATTATCGTCCATAAAAATGACATTTTCACCAATGTATGGGGCAAATGACACTACATGCTCTTCAAGATTGTTCCTTATATACTTATCAACATTCATAGCTCCATTATCAATGACCACTAGGTCTGTGCGAGCAGTCAACGATATTCCACCCCATACCATAATCGATCCTCCCCCGAAACCAGTAGTATTCAGGAAATTGCACTGAGCATATCTTTCATGTGGACGTCTGTATACAAGGGAACGTCGATCACAATGATAGAGGCAGAATCTAGACTCATCTATGAAGAGAACTCTTTCCCAATCGGCCTCTTCCCAATGGATATGCTCCCTGGCAACATCCAAACGCGCCCTTCGATGGGCTGGGGTAAGAGCTGGGCCTCTTGCCGCGACACGAGGCCTTAAATCATATTCTCTGAGGCGATTTCTTATTGTCTGAGTGCTAATTTGCACCTCATGAGTTTGCTCAAGCTGAAGATACTCTCAAGTAACGTTCTTGAATGGCAGGTGTTACCCGTGGTCTACCCTGTCCTGGTCTTCGGACATTCATACCTGTCTCCCTGAATCGCTGCAACATTCTGGACACACTTGTATGGGAAACTCCAAACCTTTCTGCAATTCTTGTGTATGTCCACCCTTCTTCTCGCAAAACTACCGCTTGGGCACATTCCTCTTGGGTCAAATTGCGTGTTTCGCGTTGCAAAGCGATCGAGTGTAGAAAATCAAACGAAAGAAAAACTATTTATCACTAGAATTGATCGATGATTTTAGAATGGAGCTAATACATTCAAAATCTGATAATATCATCTTTTTTTATTCCTGCTGGAAAAAAAATCTGTATTGAAGAAAACCGTTGAAAGTGGATAACATATGCATGCATAATTCTGATAAAGATAATTATCATTGAGAACACCTTCAGTTGTAGAAAAAATTTGAGATTTCCATACTGTGCGTTAATTTTTTTGCGCAGTGTAATTCCCAGATTAGATTTATGAACGATCTACCAACTATCTGTCATCGACCGAAATCGTGAGCCTTACTGAACCTTACATCATGCCACATTCTGAGGATCATTAGAATAGATTTCAAATCATACTTCATTTCAATCATTCATTGTGTAATGAAGTTACTTGGAACCTCAGCTTCAACTCCTCGTCCTATCCCAGTTCTACCTTTCCTAGGAGTACGATTCTTTGCTGGCGTGCAAACCAGAGTGGAGAACAGTTGTCCCCGATACTGTCTGGTTCTCCTAGTTGGAAGTACGATTCATTGCTAACAACAGAACGTAGAACCGTTCCTCACCACCTTCTCATTACTATCTATATATCATTCCAAGAAAAAACTTTTAGTTATGTGTAATAGACTGTTTCCCATTCCACCTAATGTACTGTAATTTTCATGACCTGAGTTTGAATCCCTTTGAATCGGTGGATTTTTAGAGCTGTAAAATAGCGCCTATTGTTATCCTTATTAAGAAACAAAGAATTCAATTTGTGAACTCGGATTTTGTTGGTTGTTAGTTATGGCTAACACCCTATATAACAAAGAACCTTGTCTTCAAATCGAAACCGCCAGGTTAGGTTTGCTGTATGAAATAGAATCAATATTCAATAACTCAAGATGAAAACTCTTGGATTGATCTTTAATTTGGCTCATTTTCTAACCCTTCTAATCCCTCACCTACAACTAAATCCAACTTCCGTTTTTAAAATAAAAACATATGCTCACGGAAAATGGAATGTCACCAAAATCTTGGTTTTTTTATTTTGTGGTTATCAAAAAAAAAACATGAAAGTCTCTTAAAAAAATAAAATTACATAATACTCAAGAGGAGTCCACGCCGTTTCAGTGGTCAGTTCAAAAAGCGGAAAGGTGTTTCCTTTGTCAGGAAGAAATGATTTATATGTAATTCACTTTCCGAGGTGAAACGATTTTTTCATTGAATTTCCACATAAAAAAATTTCTCGAAAAATTTCGCCATTCCCTACAATTCGAAACCTGCTGATATTGAAAAAAGACTTTCGTGAAGTGCTGCCATCTTTTTGACGAAAGTGGAAACTATTGTAAAATTCGTAACTTCTACTGATCGTTCAAGTGTTCTGGCAACTCCCCACATTTTGGTAGTCTTTCCCCCCTTACGGCTTATACGGTGGGCGAGAAAGTCTCGTGGTATAAACGCCTTTTAATTAGAAAAAAACAAAGATTATGGTAGGATTCTCTTTTCTTATCAAATTTTTACTCCAGACTTATGCCAAATCCTGTACAATAATAAAATCATTCATTATGTTTATCATTGGGACCTTGGAATCCTGGAGTTTTTCCTGATGTTATTCATTCTTTCTCAAAACATGATCACCTGCATCTCTCCCTTGGAACATTGAATACCCCATATAACCCTTAATCATCTTAAAGTCTCCTACAGGATCCCACTCACAGGGGTGGAGCTGCATAAAGAAAGAGTTGCTATCTCATAAAAGATTATAAGTGTCAAGGTTGCGAACTCTTTCATCAATTCGGCAATCTTAAGAACCAAGTCTCAGGCGGTGCACCGGTGCTCATAGCAGGGTAATGGGCGTAATGGTGCAATATACAACAATTACCAAGTTAGGCATATGGGACGCATTCGGAGATGTTTAGGCCCCTACGGGGCCACAGGGCAACTCATTATATGCTATCAGGCTAGCTGTAACTTCATTGCGTACTCTGCACCCCTCTGGGTGGAGAGGGTGTATCGCAAGGTCGACTATTGCGAAAATGGCAGATCGTTAATTTTGGGGGAGGCTTGTTTTGTGAACCGTAAAAGGCCTGGGGAGAATTTTCTGAAATTCGCATCTGATAAGTGGAATTCAGATAAGCTAGGGTGTTCCAGAAAAAAGTTTTAATAAAGGTAATCGAAAAAGCATTATTTTCATTTTTCAAATGGAAATTCCATTTTTTATGATTGCGTTGGTTTCTGCGAAGAAAAATAATGATAGTGTTCTAACATGTTTGCTCCTAAACTGAATAATTCCTGAGTTATTTAGGAGAATTAATGTCGTACGTAGAGTCAAATGAATAAAATCTCCTTCATATCAATAATCAATGGTCATAGAAGATAAATTATCCTAATAATAGTAACAGCTTTAATAATCTTATCTGAAATTTTTGTTTTCCTTATTCAAATTCTGTATTTTGCGTTTTGCCTCAATAAATCAATAAATCGATTCAGAAAAGAGGTCTGTCTACTTGTGGATTATTAGGAAAATTTATCTTTCATGACTATAGATTATTGATATGAACAGATTTCATGAATTGTACTCTACGTACGACATAAATTCAAAAAATTCTGAATAACTCCAACGAAATCCTAAAAAAATATGGTTCTGATTTGAAAAACGAAAGGTATGGGCAAATCTTGATCTCAATTTGTGGCACAACATTTGGAGCACCCTGTGACTAGTTCTTCAAAATTCAGGAAATGTACAATATTTCCACGACAAAAATGTGAAAACGGTTTGTGCTTAAGATACTCCGAATAAAAATAACGAGCATAATACTGAATACGTACGAGGATGTATTGATATCTAGTTAGCCTAGACCAATTGCATGCATAAAAAAAATATTGCGTTAACAAAACAACGAACAATTACTCATTAGAAGTGTCAGTGTGGAGTTTGAAGTCAAAAAAGTAAACCAGAGTTACGCAATAAATTAAAAGAAAGAAGATGTCCACCGAAATTGTGAAAATGGAAAAATTGGAGTATCGAGTCATCATCAAGTATTTAAGAGGGTTAAGAGGTAAGCAGATTTACGAAGATATGCTTAATACCCTTGGAGATCAATGTCCTTCGTATGAGACCGTGAAAAATTGGAGTGCAAGCTTCAAAAGAGGTAAATTTATTGAAGATGATGACCGATCGGGAAAGCCAGTTTCTGTGTCATTCCCCGAAAATATCGCTGCAGTTCATGACATGATTTTATCAGACCTTCGAATTGGGCTAAAACGGATATCTGAAGCACTCAATATTTCATAGTTCACGTCAATTTGGACATGAGAAAAATTGCTGCAAATGGATCCCCAAATGTTTAAATGTTGACCAGAAGCGTGCAAGGGTAGAAGCATCGCGTTCGATCTGTGCTCGCTTTGAAAACGATGTAAACTTCTCAAACCGAATTGTTACTATGGATGAGACTTGGGTACATTTCTACGATCCAGAAACAAAGTAACAATCGATGCTGGTGGGGGCACTCTGGTTCTCCAAGATCAAGTTCAAGTTTCGTGTCGAAAAATCTGCTGGAAAATATCTTGCTTCAGTTTTTTGGGATTGCCATGGAGTAATCATGATTGATTTTTTGTATAAGGGTAGAACAATAACCGAAGATTACTATTCCACATTACTGACCACTCTACGGGAAAAAATTAAGGAGAAAAGGCGCGGAAAACTATCCAGAGGTGTTTTGTTTTGCAGGACAACGCCCCTGCACACAAATTTCATGTTGCCATGCAAAAAATTCGTGATTAAGGGTTTGACTTACTAGAATACCCCCCTTATTCACCAGATTTGGCTCCATCCGACTATCATCTCTTTACTCAACTGAAAAAAAGTTTAAAAGGTCGCAAATTTTCTTCCAACGAGGAGGTAATAAAAGCTGTGGAGGTCCGGTTTGCAGAGCAAGAAGAAACATTTTTTTTTCAAAGGTCTAGAGATGTTGTAGGTTCGCTGTAATAAATGCATCCAATTAAGAGGAGAATATGTTGAGTAATAAAATACTTTGACATTGAAATTTTGTTTGGTTCTATAGTTGGCTAAGAATTTTTCAATATATCCTCGTATATTCCTATTTTTTTTCAATTTTCCTTTGATATTTTGAAAACTATTCTAATGAATATAATGGTTTTAACAGAAATGTATTCGGCATTAAATACTCCTTCATATAAGAGACGAAAAAATGAGAAAAAATTTTTTGCGCAAATTTATTTTTACTTGTATAACCGGAAATGCTCAGTAGGGACTTTTCAACAATTTAATAATCCACATTTTCAGGTTTCCAATATATCAGAAACGTCTAATAGGCACTCAAACTTGGGATACCCTGTTTAAGATATAATAATAGCTACGTTCAAGAGATAATCGCTTTGCAAATTTAAAGTCTGAGAATGAAGCGCAGGGGTAGTGCTGAATGCTCACATAGTTGAATTTTATATTAATTGGATATTCCAACTCGAAGTTAATGGGTAAACAAACATTTCCACCCTTCAGGTAGATAGGTACCCAGAAGATTATGATCCATCTAGATCTACATCATCCCCGCGCCAAAACAAAGCCGGAAAACAGAATAACAGATAGACAGATCCTCGACCGCGTGCAACAAACTAGCACGAACCGAAAATTTTCAATTAAACAAGTTTCGCGCATACAAAGACACGACCATTATTCCTCAAAATAAATATTTAGTTAGGTAATCTACTTCCTGATACAATAGAAAATCAGGACCCCATCCGAAACACACAACACAGCGGGTTCATTATTTCCTCATAGGAGAAACAATACAAAACCGGGAATGAACCCTTTTCCCGACCTCATGCACTCCCGTAATTCAGTTCGTTAACTAAGGAATCCTCGGGGAACCTCACAGCCAGTGCTCCGTGACAGGGTTTGTTGATTTATTTGCATGGAGTCGCGAGAATTTGAGGTTTGTCGAGGAGTTGAACATAAGTTTGACGGTGTGTGTGTGACACCATACACCTTTTCTGGATGGCCCCTTTAGACTTCGCAGGTCTGGAGGTGTCCCGAGGGATTTGTTCTGATTGTGCAGGTCGCGCCAGAGTTCGCTCTCGTAGTCTGAAACCACTTTTGAACTCCGAGTCTTATTGCAGAGATAGTTTCATAACGAATATTTGTCCTATTTGGTATTTACTAGGTGGAAAATCATTTTCAGTTCAATCAAAGTGAAATTTCTACTTACATGAAATTTCTATTTTCACACACTTGTTCTTAAGAACAAAAGCGGTATCATTTTTCATTGAATTGACGTGGACGATGCTTAAGGAAAATCCATGATAAACTAGAACTGATTTCAATGACGATACGTTTCCAGAAATTAATATACATTATCAAAGAAGTGAATCAGAAGTCTCTGGTATATCTAGGATTGGAATTTCAGTCCTCTCTAAGCTGAGCTGGAGTGTTCATATTGATATAGCTTCTTTAGCCTGTTGCAATCTGTTGGCGTTATAATGAGATCAAAGAAATAGCAGATATGCTGACAGCTAAACACTCAGTCTTCCACAGCGTGACAAGCAATGGAACTATTGTTGATGTAGAAAGAGTCCAGTCGCAGCTTAATATCTGGTCTCTAAGGATCTTCAATCATTTCTATAGTTTCAATCACAGAACTGAAATATTTGTATATATCTAATCTAGAAAAGTATTTGAAAAAAAGAAATATTCAAATTCACATAATGTTGATCAAAATCGATACTTCGATCTTGTTAGAATCAAGAAAATCAGGTAACTGTTATCTGCATTATGAAACTTCTTTTAAATACGCTGTTTCAATTCAAATCATCAACGCACATCTCTACCAAGACTAAATAACCGCCTGTAAAAACTTTCCTAGCGACCGCTCGTTCAGGTACCAATGGTACCATCTGCCGTCCTGGTCCCATAATAATAATAATAAACTGCTTTATTTCAGATAAACATCTATATTCTGCTTGTTTTTGGGTCTTCGTTAGATGTACTTTATGATATGTATAGTTGCTGTTTCTTATGTTGTGATTTAGTTTATGTGGGTTGTAATGTTCAGAGAAGAGTTCTTTGTTTTTATGCAGGAATAGAAGACATTCTTGGGCATAGATAGTTAGCATTTTGTTACTCTTGAAAATTCCACGGCATGAGTCCAATCTGTTCATGTTGAAGATGGTTCTAATAGCTTTCTTTTGAAGGATAAACAGTGGTGATAGATTTCCTGATCCATAAAATAGTATTCCAAATCTAAAGATGGATTCTACTGTGGAATAATATACTGTTTTCAAGGTATTAGGGTCAGGTATCTAGATACAACTTTTAGGCCATAAATATGTCTTGAGATTTTTTTTGAGACATAATTAATATGATGTTTCCAGGTCAATTCTATGTCTATGTGAATTCCGAGGAATTTCGCATGATCTACCAGTTTGTATGGTTCATCATTCAAGTTGATCTCATTTTGGTGTTCGGTCGAATGGTGAAACAACATTACATTGGTTTTGTTTTTGTTTAGTAACAGATTGTTGTTATTGAACCAAGAGTTAGAAAGATTTAGTACTTCTGAAGCCGTAGCCTTTAGTTCTGGCCATTTGGCTTTTTTGATGAGGATGTTTGTGTCATCAGCGTAGTTAATGATTTCTCCTTCTATATTGATTGGTTCTAATTCTTGTTCGAAATCATTCAATTAAACGATGAACATTATCGGTCCAGCTATTCCTCCTTGAGTAATGCCCATTTCAATTTTTTGTTTACTTGATCTAAATGTTTTTCCTTCGATTTGAATTTCAGTAAAATGTGATCTATCTCTGAAGTACGATTCTACCCATTTCAGAACAGGTCCTCTTAATCCGATTCTCTTTAATTTTACCAGAAGGTTATCATAAACATATCGATGAAGCGTATATACGGTTGTCTCTGGTATATACCAATGAGAAATGAGATTAATTTGTTTTGAGACTAATTTCAGTTGAAATTTTATTTGGATAACGATAAAGTGTGATACGAAGATAAAATCAATTATGTCCTTTCTTCCGTTAAGACTCTAGCTTCCGAAACAAAAATGGTAGAACTTATAATCATGGTGGAAAAGAAAGCCCGCGTCACCTAGTTCTTGAATGGAAAATTACAGCAAGTTCATTCTTATTTTTTTAAGCTGGAGATTGAAATCCGACGGCAACACGTCAGCTGGCCCATATATAGTTTCGGTCTTATTTGACCTGTCTCACCCCTATTAGATGCCAAAAGGCGATATTACGTATAAATATATCCCAGCGCCAACTTGCAGGAAACGAGATCCAGTTTTTTTACTGTCAAATGGCAGTATGTATCATATTGTAGGAACCGCATTTCTCGGTGATCATGCAGTCTAGTGGAAGCTCCGGAAACGTTTGAGTTCACGGCAGGGACCGTTGCCCGGACACTTGCTTTGATCCCCTACGCTCGAGATCTCGTGTTGAAGATCTCGCAGTGAAATCATTTCATAAACAATAAATCAAGTCGAAGTCTTCATTCGGTACCTTGGCAGCGTATCATATGATGAATGATATTCAAATTTCAAGCGACGAGAATTCACGCATATAGCGCACTCCTTATCGAAATGAAATTCCTGAACGTTCTCCCCGTTCCTGAAACACCGGAAGGAACCAATCCCGGTCTCAATCCGACCTTGACGCATCCGTCAACGTCCAGGACCCTGGGACAATGCAGCAGGACCGACGACATAACTCGATAAGCCGACAGGAGTCGTATCAACCGCTGCCGTAATAAGGAAGTCGAAATTATAGACTGCAACTCCGGGGTGGAAAAATCCAAGTGAAGCGTGCTCGGATATTGCAGGGGGGTAAAGTAACAAAGCGCGTCCTCCACCCCTATTTTATGCTATATGATGCGGAACACCATTAACCTTATAATATATCAAGTTTCAAGACGTTTCTATATAAAATTCATCTTTCCCGGATCTTTTTATAGCAAGACGGTTCTGGATATTGTGCAGCGAGATATTATTTATGGAGAGAGATGCGTTTTCATGCGAGTGCAAGCAACTATAAGAATTTTTCTGCAGATCTAGTACGGAAATGTTCACCTCAACAGTATTTTTTATGCTTAAAACAGATTGAATGAAAGTAAACCTTGTGATTTTCGTCAAGTATCGACCACGTAAATCCAGTAATTTTTTGTGGGAATTTTCTGGGAGCAATATTTCCACTACGACTTCAGGAATCATCATCCTACATATACTCAAGAAAAACAAAATTTTTACTCTTGAATTTGAAAAATCTCAAAATGTGCACAGTTTTTTTATTACAGAACTATACATGATTATACATCATAGAAAGGATACCTCCTGTATTACCATCTTAACGAGTCGTCAGCTACCTTCACAAGAATCAAATTATGGTATAATATCTTGCCCAAGCATTACAAGAAAGTTAACGCAAAATGGTTTAAGATGAAAGTAAAATCCAATCTGAGAGGTGGAAAATGTTTCTGTCTTGTTTTTTATTGTTATTATGATTTAAGCCCAAGTCATACCGCTTTTCACATGACTTCATAGATATTTTAATCCAATTAAATTTTCTCACTCTCTCTAGTAGATTCTCCGGTATCAGGCCTGTAGATGGAATGGTCTTGATATCTTTCAACTTCCACTGTCTCCTAGTTTGTTGCTCGAGGTCTCTGTATCTAGAAATCTTTCCAATTCAACTTTCTAGTATTTTGTTGCTATTTGGAATAGCCACGTCTTTATTCTCATCTTTATTCGTCAATGTCAGTTCTTGAAGTAAAATCTTGTCATTAGCATCATGTATATCAGTGCCCTGGAACTTTTGGCATCCCCCGGTGTAATGAATAGTTTCATATGTTGCACCGTCATAACGATAGCAATCCGCCACTGAGGCATCCTTGGCGATATATTTCATACAATTCCTTGTTTGGATCACTTGATCTTGGATGGCAGTGATTAAGCCTTCTTAACCATAAACTTCTCTAGGGTGGAAGTAGATAATTCGAAGTGCTACATTGTGTCTCTATACTCGTATACCTTAATGGAGCATGGGCCCTACAGGAAGACAAAATGTGAATAACAGTTACCTCCACGTACTACAAGATGTTGGTGTGGCCACTTTCCACTTTCGTTATATACTTCTTACACCATCTAGAACTCCATGTTGCCCCCTTACAAATACCTCCGTTTCCAAACTTTGTGAACCCCTTTGCATCGAATGACTGACGGTTAAAAAGGAAGCGTACCTATGTCATTTATTGGACACCTTGAGGAAACAGGTTAGCCCACTTCTTATTTTCAACATAAGCTATGTCTTGATTCTTGTATTCTGCATTTCTAATGGAATTTCAGTGTGCGGAAGTGCTTGACATGTTACATAAGGCTGACGGTGAATCGAATCTAACACATGGCACTTGCGCATGGGTAGTACTGTACAAACCAGTCATGATATTGTAGAATACCTGTTTCGATGCGGCCTGTGGCTAGCCATTAAGGTCATGAAATGAACCGAACCTACCTTGTTGAGGAAAATATGAATTGATTTGGATCTGAACACATAGCTGAAGAACTGTCTGGTTATAAAATTTCTGAAAGTCATCTATCTAAAACTTATTTTCGTTGTGAAAACCTGATCATTTCTGCCGCTCCATCTCTCGTTGCGTTTCTTTCATCTTGAAGATTACGTTCTTCAATAATATAAAAGTTGAGTGCTGCATCGGCTGAGGGGTCCTTTCATAAATAACCCCCACGCGAAATATTGGAGGTCGAGTTCAAAGAGATTTACCGTGGAATTGCGTCTTTCGCCACCTTTTATCATCGGACGCGAATCTGCAGAATTATTCAGAACCGTCTGCGAAGTTTCGAAAAAGAGGGAAGAAGTTTTGCGTCGATGTCCGGGTTTTTCCAGGAATGAATCACGAGAGATGGGAAGGAACGCAGGTGCTTTCTCAGCCAAAAATGCGCAAATAATTCAGGATTGTCCCATCCAACTATTAGTCATGTCATATTACCCCATTTGGTTCTAACAGACTTCCATAATCTACAGCAGTTTCTCTTAAACGCTATTATTTCGTTAATTTTTGAAAAGAAGTTTCGAGTTATTCATAATAAATTACTCAGGAATTGAAATAACAAAAACTCCGCTGGAAGTTGAATGCTAACCTACCAAACCCTATGATCAAGGTTTCGTGTGTGAATGTTGTAAAAATAAAAAAGTATGATTGGTGAAGCAGAAAAAGAATTGAAACTTGGCTCGAATTTGAACTCTTCAACTGTTGAAACGAACTCTTTCATTTTCGAGATCATCATTGATGACACCAATAACATTACGAAGAAGAAGTTCTACGTATCATCTCCAGCTTCCATCATTTAGGCAATTTGCTGTTGATCATATCACAAAACACAAAGGACATTTATGACCGCAAAACTTAAAATTGTTCTTGTCAATATTGTCAGTTTTCTATCATACCGCACTTTCATATCACCATTGAAGGATAAATAATATTCACTGAAGGACATTTCCTCAGAAAATTGATGAGTATTCATAAAAACCTCACAATTACATGAACCTAACCAACACTTGCGTGTACCCATTTTGACATTCCTACAGTCGCATCACTGGCATCTGTCAAATTAAAAGTCCAGTCTCTTCGATAACTCAAATTTTACACCAACGTTAAGGGATCTTAGCGACAGCTTTGATGCCTCTCGCATAATAGACCTTATATAAGGTCTCAGTGCAATGCAACCCGGTTTAAATCTACATTCTACAATCTACCCTTGTCATCTTTCCTTGTGCCACAACTCGTTGCAGAAATCGTCGTCCGCCATTATTTCCCAGATCCAGATAATAACTACGAAACTTCAGATGTAAACAATCAGATCGTCAAGAAATTAATTCGGGTTTCACGAGTCTATCTTCTCTGAATAAACAGCGTGCAGAAGCAGGATGCAAACCTCGGCAATACAAGTGGAGGAAGCGATCCATCGTTGAGAGGTTGGCAAACATGGAACAATTCCGACAAAGATTCTGTTTATTCATCAAAGTGATGAGTTCTTATAGAACGACTGGATGATCAGAGCAGCACTTAATTAGGAGATTGGTAGCTGAGAGAATACTTGGCAGAAAGGATTTTTTTTATTTTGTTCAGTCATATTTATCATTTTTCTGACTGCGATTTCTTTGGAATATCGTTCACTGAGCAAGAGTTTGTCGTGTTCTTTGGGGAAATTCTTTTGTATCGCGTAACCCTTCAGCTATTTCTGAATGAAATGAAAAGGTGAAGCTCCAAAACACATATAATGGTAAAAAACTAATCCTGATAAAACTCATGTTATTCAGTTTCTTCCTTTCATCAAGTATCGGCTACATCTATAACTCACCATAGAGTTTCTTTCTATCATGACAATGTTCGGACAACTATTTGATGTTTAAGAATGATCCCTAAAATTTATAGTGTGCCCTTTCCTTTGACAGCTGTCAAATTGTCGTAAAAAATCCTTACCGAACATTTCAACAGTGCAAATATCTCTGAAAAATGTCAGAGGAAACACTTCTGCGAAAAACCGTCAAGTTCTTGGAAGAAGTCAATAGATGGCAGAAAAATGTCAGCCTTTACAATTTCGTTGTTAAAATGAGATATCCCCTGTACGGAGGCATGTTTGCGTCCTTGGTTTACGCCTATGTGAAAAGAGACTTGTGGATGCCCAACTCAGACGAAATCAGAAAACAATTGCATTACGAGAATTCGGCAACGAAAGAACTCTTCGAGAAATTAAAGGAAGACTATCGGAATAAATTGACCGAAGAGATGATGACTTCTGCTGCCATTGCTGCTTCACAGTAAATTGGAGCAAATCTACATCACCAAATAACCTTTTCTTTTTGATTGTTATTATTAGTTGAATCATTTTTTTATTCTGAATAGATTGATACATTAGTTTCATGAATTTTTACTGTTTTTGTCAAATCTACTATAGCTTGTATGATTAAAGAATAGTTGTGAAACTTCTGTGCAATAGAAAGTAGAAATTCTTTGAATCCTTCAATGAACCCATTTTCAGTTTCATAGCTGTAGTTCGAGAACGTGAGTAACAACAAATCATAAAAATTTTTATGATTTTAGCTGCGAAAAAACTAAATCCTTCTTGAAGGAAGAACTGCAGCTCCGTTGAGAAAAATTATTCGAACTTCCCCCAACGTTTTTGATCCTCAAAATGAGGTGGCGCTAATTCTGGGATACTCTGAATATCACATGTGGTTCAGTGTCGTCCAAATTATGTAATATTCTGCTGTTCTTCACATTTAAACCTTAAAACTATAACCAATTCAAAAAAAATCCTAATTCGCTATCACTCATTTTATTCTCTGTTACAGTTTCCTGTCAAGATGAACACCTGGACATCATGCCCCGTTTCAAGGTTGTGTCCAAAGCAATCGGCGAAAAGATGGCCCTCACGTGTAAACCTGTCGTTCGAGATACAAGTCTCATCACTCAGATAGAATGGTTGGACCCCAAAAACCGAAAGATAGACTCAAACAGCAGAAACCATATGTATCTACAGGTAATAATATATGTATATTACATATAATTAACAACAAGTTGGGCAAATGATTAACGTGTATTCGAGAATAGCCGACGTCAAAATCATTCACGCGGTGAAAATATCGGTTAGAACAGTACCATGTGCCCATCTTTGAAGGCTCTGGGTGTCTAATCCATCTGATCTTTCATGTTGTCCCTTCTTTCATGTTGTCCCTATGAAAACCTTACCGCAACCACAAGGAATTTCTATAAATACTTAGTTTCGAGACTCGATTGATTTCGTCCTAGACAGAAGTGTTTTTTTATTTGTTTCCCTTTGGCCCTTGCAATACTTTTGTTAAATGAAAACCCAAAAGAACACTATCTAGTTGTGAACGAAACGTCAGGTGAAATAATCAGAGAACCATGGCTAAAAATCAGGAAATATTTGGTATTCACAAACTATAAATAAACTTAAGTTTTTTTTAATACCTATCCTCGCACAAATTCCACTTTATAGAATTAATAAATCTATTATTTCAGAATCTACCAGGAGACATTGGTTTGATGGTAGTATTCCCATCTCTGAGAGCTGAACACGCTGGAACTTACACGTGTGTAGCGAAATATGCAAACAGTGTAGATTTGAGAGCAAATGTAACAGTCGAAACTTATGGTAAGTACTCTGAACGTCTTCAGAATATGGTATTTTCGAAGAAAATACCATAAATAGAATATGGCAGCAGTTAACTTATACCTTTCTTTCAGAGGACATAACCTTCGTGAGCGCTCCAGAGAATCAGTACCCCATAATCAACACAGACTATACCATCAAATGCGAGGTCAAAGGCAATCCTTCCCCCACCGTTGACTGGTACAAGAATGAGGTTAACATTGTTACCCAAGAAAGATACATCGTTGTCAACGGAGGTCTTACCATAAAGAATGTTAGGGAATCAGACGATGGAGTTTACAGATGTACAGCCGTTGTTATATCCACTGGTCAGATTAAATCTACGGAAATAAGGGTATGTAAATTGGTTCAGAAAGGTTTCTTCATGTATTAGCTTAAAACCGCGGCTTCGCTCGCTAGCTAATATATCATTAGAATAATTCAAGAAACAAAATTAGCAGAAAATCAACAAACTTCACTGTGAAAAATGAAATCCAAAAAAAATAATAATCAAAAATCAACATCAAAAAATTAATAAGCATATGTAACGAGAAGCCTTACGATGAAGACAATTAAAAACAAACTCCAATTAACGAAAGATTCGCGCACTTGTGTTATTACGATCATCGTTCAAATTGAAATGATCATACCCCTTGCCTTGAAGTAGCCGTCACGTTTCTTGCCTAAATTCGTATTTACTTAATCTGCCATATCTCGCGAAATATGCTTTAGAAATGTACACTGTAAAGAGTTTTTTCATCAGAATTAAATGCCGCTGACAAGGGTCACATGCATTTTCATATTATTTCATTCAATGCCAATCAAAAACCCTCTTCAAATTCAATTATTTTGGATTGATTTAAAAATGTTAAAATTGGTTATCGTGGGTTATCCTCAGAGGTTATTTGTATGCCTTCGCGGACTTTTTATTGGAACTTTTTGAGCTCTACAAAATTGTACTTGATCGTTTTCCTCTATAGGGGTAAGTCTTTTCTCGTACAAATATTTCAATAGTAGATTCTTGAGGTCAAAAGAAATACTTTTTCCTTCCTACACCATTTTTGCCGATTCGGCCCTGATAAAAAGATATAGCCATTTTGAGTTTTCATAATGAGCTGTGCCACTCCTGGAAGAACAAAATTACCTTCAGAATAACTAGCTGAATCTGTGAGACTACAAGCCTTTCAAAAAGAGTTGCGTTCGGTCAAAGTAGGTACCGTAGTACGCTATTTTTCGAATTTTACAGATATTTTTTATTTTTGAACAGCAAATTACGAGAAAATATGAAGAATACTTTTATTTTTCAAAACGTTCAAATATTCATCAGATATCGACCATCTTAGTTTCAAAATAGGATTCTTTAAATTTTTGGTATTTTTATGGTACGTAATGGTCATAATGAGAAAACTGGAAAGCATAGGTGATATCTTGTGTTCAAAAAAGATTCATCAAATAAATGAAAAACTATATTCCGAAATTCATTTCATTCGCTACAACTGTTTGTAAGATGGAACTAAAAATAAAAATTTTATGGTTATTTTATGGTTTTTCAACACCCTGTATTTTTAAACCGAGCCAATTCGGAAAAAATGGTTTTGAAAGACTATTTCATTTGACCTCAAGAATCAACTGTTAAAATATTTGTACGAACCTTAGCCTCCTACGATCCTTTTGAACAAAAACACAAGGATTTCCACATTTATATCATTAGTAAGGAAAGGAAGGTATCTAGTGAAAATCAAAAACCTAAAATATTCATCAAATCATAATTTGCACTTGGTTATAAAACACTCATCTCGTTATGAACGGTGAAGCTCTCTCACCTTACATTCATAGTCCTTTCGAGAAAGTGAGGAGAGCTAATGTAATGCTCATTTACGGTTCTATTCAGACCCCTTTTTGACGAATGCTGAAAGAACCCTTATCACAGGAGATCAGAAGAATCTTTGGCAAAGGAAGTTCTATGTAAAGCCATCTCTTGAGGGAAACATTGAAAGAGACGTATTGAGCCCAGCCCGCTTCACGTTAGGTTAAAGTTATTGTTCACAAGAAGTAATAGGAAACTACACAACTCTTCCTTAGATCATATATATATTATAGGTCATTTCGTATTGAAGTCCCGCTGAGGGGCATACAATCTATGAATCTATGAAACAAACTTTTTCATTCCTCTCTTGTGCTTTATCTTCCTCCCTTATATTTTTGACGCTAAAAATTTTCCTGCTACTTTGTGCCAAGTTATTTTTGGTGGAACGCTTCATTTTGATTAGTTCTACCTTCGGTAAAGAAAGCTTCACCTTCAAATGATGCACCTGCATAGAAGGAAATGATTAATAAGTATGCGTTTATTGAAAATAACTCAGTAATTCTATACTGATTTTGAAGTTCAAATGTAACTATTTTCTTTACCATTGGCTAGACTGAAAAAATAAATTGCAATGCTGCCGAAGGTGAAGTTCCAGTTTAACTTCCTCTATTACGTAATAATATTCAACAAAGGAGAGGGACATCATTTTTTAGGTTGATTCTCACAAGTCAAACACTGTATCAAATTCTGATTTGTCTGCGCTTCGAATTTGACAAAATTGTTTACGGTCATCGATATCTTCCACCAGCAGGGTAAGATAACTGCTCAATGGCAAAACATGCCGAGAAATAATCACAAATCATTGGCGAATTGGTCAATTTCTTGAACAGACCCTTCTAACAAAATCCTGTTTTACGATATGACTAATGAATCAAATCAATCAAATTCTAGGTTGAAGTGCTCATTCCGCCAAAGATCGAACCAATACCAACAGTATCAGTCACAGAAGGAGAATCGGCCATTGTGAAATGCAAAGCCACTGGAAAACCTCCACCGAAATACACGTGGATCAAAGTAGGCACTTCTGAGGATTTGAGGAAGGCCGACAGGTTCAATGTGAAAGAGATCACCGGCGATCTTCTAATCAGTAGGGTGGAATTCAACGATCAATCTTCGTACAAATGCGTGGCTGAAAACGAAGCAGGCTTAGCAGAGACTAGCGTTGATCTGAAGGTGAGTCGAAATTTTCATTCGCAGTTTTAAGGAGAAGAAAGATGATAACAAAAAAATTTCATGGTGTCTTAGTTCTTTCATTTCGATAAGAATATCCCCAATATCGAAAATTTTTTCTTTGCAGGTGCTTGTAAAACCCAGAATTTTCGAACTGATCAATGTAACCGCCCCAATCCATTCAGAAACGAGAATAATATGCAAGGCCAATGGCAGACCACCACCGAAAGTAGTTTTCCAGAAGTTGAGCAACAAGGAACCATTCGAATTCGGCAAACAGACCAAGGACAAAAGGATCAACTTAGATCAGACGATAATAACTGAGAAAGGAGAGAGCATGAGCACATTGGTCATTTCGAATTTGAACAGGAGCGATGATGGACTCTACAGATGTATCGCCGAAAATAAAGCAGGTAAGCTCTTATTCCAATATATAAAGTGTTTCATAACCTGTGCGCCTGAAAATATCAGTTCAAATGTCAACAAAACAGGACCTGACTAACGTTATTGGGAAATTTCCTGTTTCAGGAACGGCAATACTGAACGGACACATAACTGTAGAATTTCCTCCGACTTTCGAAAGGACTAAGAACTTCCCGCCAACCTGGACCTGGGGTAATAGACCCGGCAACATTTCATGCATTCCCGAGGCCATTCCAAACGCCACCATCAAATGGATGCATGGCGGTATCGAGATTAGGGAATCCCCCAATTACAAAATCGTCGGTACTTCCCCGCGGTCCAACCTCATCGTGTATCCTGGCAACGAGAAGAGGTACTATACCACATACGAATGCGTCGCTACCAACAAACTGGGTACGGACAAAAAATCTTTCCCGCTTCAGGAAGCTTTCAGGCCAGAAATGATAAGGCAGGTGAATCCGCACAGCATCACGGCCACTACCATCAAGTTCAGTGTTACTGGTCCAATAATAGAGGATGGTTTACCTTTGAGGACCATAACGGTGCAGTATAAGCCGGAGAGGGAACTGACCTGGGATTACGCAAGAAATCATACCTGGAGTTTTGGTGAGTTAGTTACGATTGATACATTTTCAACTATAATCCATTCACTTTTATTTTAGCACTCGGTTGGCCATGGAAATTTGACACATTTCACTCTGTATAGTACGAAAATGTG
Organism: Coccinella septempunctata; assembly: GCF_907165205.1. Taxonomy (NCBI): domain Eukaryota; kingdom Metazoa; phylum Arthropoda; class Insecta; order Coleoptera; family Coccinellidae; genus Coccinella; species Coccinella septempunctata. The sequence goes on from NC_058191.1 coordinate 2,168,035, forward strand.
GGGTTATGACGCTTGTCAAAACATTTGTGGGTTTTAAATCAACGCTATGTTGCCCGTTCTACGTAAAAGTTTCTGTTATTACGTATTTTATCACAATGTCGAATCTCTTCGGAAAATATGTGACGAACATAATTGAAGTTTATACAAACTGATTTAAGGCATACCAAATCCAGTTATTTGCATGGAAAATACAAGAGATCAGTATAATATCATAATATGCACTAGCTTTAGGAGAGTTAATATTCGTTACCTTCTTTGGCTTAAGTTTGAATACGTTACATCAGTTGTAGATTCCAAAAATATCAACCCGATCATGAAATTCATATGATGCAGTGGTTGGGAATGGGTATCTCCCGAAGGAATTAACAGATAATTACAAGAATGTTAAATTCTTCAAGAAAAAATCATCTTGCATCAATATAAGTAAAAGGAATTAAAGGAAGTTTCAAGTCAAGATGAACTTCACCTTTGAACAAAAATTTCACATGAATAAACAATTAGCAGGACAACTGGCGCGTATTTGTGGCTGTTCATCTTAATGCATTGATATAATAATAATAATTAGGTATTTATTGGTACCTTAAGACATTTACAGTGTATAGGACAAGTCAAATGAAAAATAGAAAAATCAATTCGCGGGAACTTATTCTACGATGAAATTAACCGAAAATCCTGTAGTAAACATTTCACATTACTTCACTCAAATATAAAATTCTCAAAAGTCACCACTTTTTTGGGTCTCCCAAAAGAAGGAAATTCTTCGTCATCCTCTTCATTTACAATATTTCTGATTGTGGAAATATTCAGCTGAAATATAAGTCGTTTAGATTCAGATGAAACGTTATATAAATTCTCTTGAATTGAATATGTTCGCTACTGTCTGACTTATTGTGGATTTTAGAATATCAGGGTATAACTATTTGAATGAGCGGACCTGAATTATAAATAGCACTTCCTGAAACCCTGTCTCTTCAATTACATGCGGCATTTTCGTAATATTAATTGATATAAGTTGTGGCAACGTCGTTATGACATTTACATTTCATAAGTGCCAACCTTACTCCGTTCTAGTTACAAAAACTTGAGAAAATTATTTCATGGCCAACCGACTGCTAAAATAAATGTGAATGCAGTGTAACATTTTTTGTCTTTTGTCTTCTGGCCGAGATTAGTCGACAGGGGTTGTCGACATTCCTGTTTGCTGTAAATATTCATTCTTAAATCCGTCTTTTTTCAGGAGCGCCTTACATACTGGAAGACCTACTCCCCGAGGTAACCTATCAATTCCGGTTCGCCGCTCGCAATGACGTCGGCATGGGTCAATGGAGTAACACCGAGACCATCTCCATGCCGAGAAGATCCGAACCCGCCGAGCCCAAGATTCTTCTACCAGCGCACAGTATAATCGATGACAACACCAGCAGCAGACAGGACATGATTGCAGTGAGCCCTTACGCTGATCGCTACGACATCAGGTGGAACGTCCCTAACAGCAACGGTGATCCTATCATTCGGTACATCATTAGGTATTGTAAGGTGAGTAATTCTTCCAACTGTTGAACACCAAAGATCGGAAAAATAGCCTCATAATCACACTAATCTGCTTATAGACGGCAACATTAAAAAAAAAACAGAATTTTGCTGCCTGTTGAACCATACGCAACCCTTGGGGGGATTTTTCCTTCAGAGACTTAGCCTGAAATCGAAAAGTGCAGTTGTCAATTAACTATCAAATTCAAACATTGTTGCCAAATCGCAAGAAACCTCCTGAACGCTAAGGAGTCATTGGGGATGTAACAATAACCAGAAATAAACTGCTCCACATGAGTTAGGGATATTGACTTAAGTTGCAAAAAAATATAGGTAAAATAAGATTTTTGTGATGAAAATTCATATTAATATAATTTCAAGTCACAAATTAATTTTAGCCTGTAGGTCTGCAGCGTATACAGGGTGGTTAAAAAAAATCGAGTAAAATAACGAAATTTTATTCCCAGAGAATTCAAGCATTTTAAAACTATCAATACAATGTATGGCCCCCACGGGCATCAATAACAGCTTGACATCTTGCATACTACACACGAGGTTGTTGAACATTTCTTGAAGAATTTGGTCCAGATCATTTAAGGATTCTGGGGTAGGTTGATGATTATCTAATCTTCTTTGGAGCATATCCCATGCATTTTCTATGCAATTCAAATCTGGTGAGTGCGGAGGCATTGGTAAATGTGGAATACCAAACTCCTCGCGCGTATTCTCAACTATGGCTGCACGGTGCGGTCTAGCGTTATCGTCTAGAAATTGAAAAGTTTCACCAATAGCAGCGTTTAAATTTGGCACAACATTGTCAATGACATGCTCCCTATAGTGTAAGGCGGTCATATTTCCAGGACAGATGTGTAGATCTGTGCGCCCGTTGAAACATATCCCGGCCCATACCATAACACTACACTCTCGGAATGGATGGACTTCTTGGATATACCGACGATTACGGGGTATGCGTGGGATTGTCCATACCCTTATTCTTTGAGAATCTGAAAATCGTCCATATCTGGATTCATCAGTGAAAAGGACACTACGCCATTGATCGTTCCAATTGATATGTTGCCTTGCACATTCCAGTCTTTGACGCTTATGGTCTCGTGTTAATGGATCTCCTCTTAATGGACGTCTAGAACCTAGATTCAACTCTCTCAAACGTCGTCTGATGGTTTCGATGGAAACTTGGACCCCATCTGCATTTTGAAGAGTATTCCGTAGCATTCTACACGTATAGATGTAGGGTTTCTTCTCGCCGAAACGGTGATGAAACGATCCTGAGCAGATGTTGTTTTTCGTCGTCCACTAAGCCTTGGTCTTTCCAACACGGAACCTGTCTCCCTGAACCTATTCCAAAGTCGAGATATCACATTTAGGCTGACTTAGAGCCTTTCCGCTACAACAACCTGAGTTAGGCCACCCTGTAGCATTCCGATAGCCCTATTAGCCTCAGCGTTTGTTAATTTACGATATCGATTGAAATTTATTTTGGGAGGATTTTGCATCTCTTCACAAACCTTTTAGGGCTTTCACTCCCAATCTCTGAAACAAAATCAATTAAAAATGAAATCAACGATTTGCTCCTGCGTGAATTCTTGCACTAATTTGTCAGGAGCAAATTAACTAGAAAAAATTGTTGCCTGACAATGAACTCAAAATAATAATAATTTGGCAAATTGTTCGGTAGGAATAGATCATATTTGGATCAATTTATTAAAGAAGGAACTGTCATCCGGTAATTTCAAAATTAAATGAATCAACGTTTCTGTGCAGTCTCTGTTTCTGTGTGTTGACAATTAATGTCAGACAAAAAGCGACAATTCCAGAAGATTTTCAAAAGTAGATTTTTTCGTCTGATGAAGGAGTCTGATATAGACTCCGAAACGTTACGAAGAATTATAATTTCAACGTTATTTATTTTGAGTTCATTGTCAGGCAACAATTTTTTCTAGTTAATTTGCTCCTGACAAATTAGTGCAAGAATTCACGCAGGAGCAAATCGTTGATTTCATTTTTAATTGATTTTGTTTCAGAGATTGGGAGTGAAAGCCCTAAAAGGTTTGTTAATTTACGTCTTGGCATTTCCAGAAAACTCGTTTCAAATTGAAGCCGTTGATAATCTGACTTCATTTCAAAATAAGAATATTCATGAAGCATACGCAAAGAACCAAACTACAGAAAAAAGGCGACTGATTTTTATTGGATCGATTCAAGTTGTTATTGAGTTTTGAATGATTTTGCAGCGATTTTCTCGAAGATTACATACTTTTAAAAACGATTCAATACGATATCCCTAACTCTTGTGGAGCAGTTTAAATCCCTGCAATCATATTATAATAAATTTCCATTCCAGACTGAAAAAATTAACGGAGAATGGCGGGACAGCGACTGCAGCGAAGAAATCGAACAGTCCGTTCAATACACCCACTACGAATTGACGAACCTGTTCGCCGACACCACGTACAAGGTAGAGTTGAGGGCCCAGAACGCAATAGGGGCCAGTTCGCCGGCGCAGATCAGAATAAAAACTGCCAGAGGTGAGAACTTTTATCGATACAATTCCAACGAGGTCGCTCAAAGTCAAAACCTCGACGTAGCAGGCGGTTCCGATAGAGCCGTTCTCGATTTGGTTTGTCTTTCAGTTTTGTTTGCGCGTTTTTTGTATTTCTGATTTAAGTTTGATCTTATAGAGTTTATTCACATCGCGTTTAAGTTAATTCTGGTTCTCCATGTTTCAATTTATGTTGAAATTGTACTAATTTCGGGCATTTCCAACAATTCTTCAATGATGTCATCAACACTTGTACTGAGTGGGATATTTCAATACATCACCAATTCTGGTACCGTTACTAACTGAATATTTCAGAATGGAATTCATATTTACAATTTACAATTCCATTTTGCTAGTTTGCCAATTTTTCATCCATCCAATCTTCCCTATAATCTTAATATAACTGGAAGTGGTGACATAACATCACATTTTCACCCATTATCCCAACAAGTTAAGGAGCTGGGTGCCAACATTTATATATGATTTGTTCGTACGGGAAAAATTATTAATATCAATGCGGAACATGAAGCACCACGACTGCCACCATAGGAAGCCCGCGTTGCCAATTGGCAGCGCTTCAAAATTGTCAAAATTAGAAAGAACTAGAAAATCATCGTTGTTTGGACTGATCATCTCAAAAAGATGCTACAGACATCCAGACCTATGTCTTGTAAAACTAATTATTATGGAGTGAAATGTCATATTGAATGTTCGCAAGGTAGACCTGAATTTCAAGGTGAAAAACAACGAGAAAGTACACAAAAAGATTCTCTATCACCATGGTAGCGCAGCGTTCTCAATTTGCAGCGCTTCAAAAATGTGAAAAAAGGATGCTGAATCATTTGGTCGTGCCTGCCACTTGAAGTCCTTGAAGTGATGATCATAATTATCTTAATACAGATCGAAGAAGATCACATCCCTCTGATTTTTCGAAGGCAGGCCATTTGAATATAATTTTTTTTCAAACTCTATGCTTGCGCCATGTCACTTTATTATATGAGGCTTGTGGTCATTATGTCTTATGTCACCATGTTTAGTATATGTAGTCATTGAGTTTTATTAAGAGTTAATACTACTGATATAGTATAACACAAATAACGAATAAAAAAAAACTCATAAGGTATGATTCAAAACTAATCATAATTGAGAAATTTTTTGAAACGACAAGAGATGTCACTTTGCGATTTTGACAGTTGGATGAATGAGGTTATTTGCCTTTCTGTCAGCTGATTGAAGCTGATTTGAAATTTCCCAGAAAAAAATCATACAAAATACAGTTAAGTGTTATAATATAAAGCTCCCTTTTCGAATTGAAACATCTAAAGTATCTAAAGTTTAATTAATAATATACATTTTCCCCGCCACTCAACAATATAGCAAATTTTTGCTACAACTTCGAGTCATTTGACTCAAAGTTGTAGAATAGAATCTATGGTTTCTATTGTTCATTTTTTCAACCAACCTTGCTTAAGGTATATCAAGATAAAACACTAACAAATCATATAGGTACCAATATGGCAACCAGATTCTTAATTATACTCAGTACATAAGTTTTTGGTCATCGAAGAATTTAGTAGTCTTATCTAACCAATTAATGCTATTACTAATCAATTTCGGAGACAACTCAATCCGAGTTCTCTCCGAAATGGACCCTGTGGTGTTATCTCAGCAGTAACTCTTAACCCTTCCATCCACTCTAGGTGGGGTGCCATCGACTTACAGTTCGGGATGTACAAGTAATTCCCTTATTCCCCTGGAGATGGCATTGACATTGTTGATAGTGTTGCGTACAAACTCACTGAAATGGTGCTTGAAATAAGTAATCTGGATAGTGGCAAATTCGAATACAGGGGTTAAATTGTGTGTTCTGAACTTTTTTTTAATTAATGATCGGTGTAAATAACTAGGATGCATTTGTTGATGAAACTTTGAAGCATATGCAGATCTGCAAGTTACCTGTTGAGCATGTTAGTTTCTCTACTATCGTACAAACGTTAGTTGAAGGGGAAATGATTATCTTCCATTAATTTGCATGAATCTTATCTATTTTTCTCGCCAAATTCTTCGCTTTCGTATTCATCGATATTCAATTGGATAAGAGATATCTAAAACATAATAAATACGAATTTCTGCAACCTTCTGATGATAACAGAATTCATTCAGTCAATTCACTCAACTACGCCATTTTAACGATTATGAAGTTTGAAACCATTCAGTGCCTTTAAATCGGAATTATTTCCACCCTGATTTTGAGATCCGTAATATCTATTAATTTGAGTTTTCCAAAAGCATATCCGGTTGAGTTTATTGCAGATTTGCATGATAATTTTTGAGACTTATTAACCGCATGTTTGACGTTATGATCGAATTAAATGCTTAATCTGCACGAGTGATCCATGGGGCAGCTGTTATGTGATGAATCCGTTTTTATTGGCTTACGAATTTCTATGTTGCTTTTTTTTTCGGTGTTACTTAACTGGCATAATTTTTTGATCTTTATTTTTGAATTTGTTGTTAATTGTGTTCAACGATTCGTTAATATTTGAAAATGCATGTTGATGTTTTTCGGATCATATTGATTAGGTTTACATATAATTTCCTCCAACTTTTACCCTTATGCGTAAATGGCAAAGTATTTAATTTTGCGAACCCTACCCCGATATGTTACAATGCTCTGATCATTATTTCGTTGACATGATAAGAAAGCGCAGAGCAGCATGCAGAAAAAAAAATTATAATTTTGAGTTTGAACTGACGTTATGTAGTATTTTCTGTTTGAACTGGAAATTACAAGTACAAGCTGGCAATTTTAGATATAATTTCCTGTTCGAACTGGCATGCATGTCCGTTCAGCGATTTTGTAATATGAAGATGGTAATTTCAATGGATGTTCACGAAATGAACTGAAAAGCATAAAAAAGGGTAGTGTTGGAAGAATTTGTGTTCAACCAGCTAATGGAGTTGATGAATTTCTGTCGAAAGTGATCAGAAATTCTTAATCTTAAACAATTGCTAACCAAGTGTTTAATCCTTGTTGACAAATTATGAATGCATTTTGAAAATTTAACTGTTGTTTGTGTCAAAAATGCACCAGGTCGTGCTCTGACTGAGATTTTTACATATTTATGTGAAGAGTGTTAATATTAGGAAAAAAAGTTAAAAAGTTAAGTTTTTCACCTAGATATGACATAATTTTATCAATATATTAGTGCATAGATTAGATTTATTATTAGTAATGGAAATTGAGTCGTGTATAAGTATTTCATGAAAGAATCGGCATGGTTGGATGATGAACTACTATGCGTTTGTTTTGTATACTTAACTTACCCACTAACATATTTTCGTAGGACTTCGTTTCAGTCACCATTGTGATCATATTATGATAGACTCTAGGAATTCTAACAAAATTCATAATTGAATTCCGACCTTTTTGTAGTTTTTTAGTTTTCCATTTCGCGTGTATGGAATACTATTATGCATTTCAGGTAGTAGAATTTTGTTTCAATTTCTTAATTGTATAGGTATGTACAGTGAGCATGAATTGAGTCGCATGTTTAATTATGTGTTGTTGCAAACAACTTTCATACTTACGCGTCCTAAATAATAGAAATTGTTGAAGGTAATGATTGTAGAAATCACCATTGATTCCATGCATGCACAAATTCATCGAATTATTCAAAACTATCCATCAAAAAGAGATTCATTTCGTTTTATAATTTTCGAAGTATTGCTCAATCGAAAAATTCATGAATATTCAGAACTTCAATCTACATATCTGTGTAAGTGTAAGGGTTGTTTTGATAAATGGTTACTGTTATGTCCTGAACATGAACTCAATATGTGGATACTTTAAGTTAAGGAACCATTGTATAAATAAAACAGTTGAAATGTCAACCTGAAGTTAATTAAATTATTCAACAGATAACTTAAGATCTTTTCTTTCACTCTGAAAGTTATAATCAGTGATTGCTTTTGTGAAGTGATGTAAAAGTGTTGCTTAGAGTGAGCTTCTTTGAGAAAATACGACTGAAAGGAACAAACAACCTAAAAATGTACGTAGAGATAGACCTTTCTGGTTCTATGATAAAAAGATGAAGATTTTCCGTAAATTTTCGAGATTTATGGAAATCATATTTCTTCACTCAGCTCGTGGATTTTTGTCTTCTATCTATCTTTTTATCTATAGAACCCCAATAAAATGCTAACAGAAGTAGCAAAACCTGCTTTTTAGATTCTCTGAGCATGCTGTATTTTCTGTTATTTTTTTTTAATATCACTAATCCAACACCGTTTCACTCAGAACTCCAACACAATAAGAACGGATCATACGTAACATTCCCCTCAGTGAACCCATATTTTTCTCAACAAGTCCGAATATTGGTTCGTTATTTGAGCGCTGCAGATTTATTTAACCGGCATGATATGTTATAGAATTAGTATAGATTAGATTTCATATAGAACAGCATCAACATTCTACAACATGAACATCACACTGTATATTCCCGTCTGACAATGATCAATTTGTTCAGAAATGGGTTATTATAGATATTGGGACGACTTTAATATTCCTGGACTCATAATTTCTTTGAATAATCAAAAAAGTTCGTGTTAGTATAATGTTCGTGAAGATTGTCCACCTAGATCTGAAGATGGTATTTACGAACGAAACCATCCTTTTCGTAAGTCTGGTAGATTGAATTCTTGGATAATACAAATTTTGACTAGAGAATGAAGGTTTTGAACACCAAGGGAGGTGTAGATCAAAATTGACACAAACTATTCGAAAAGTTAGCAGAATACACATATCACGCTTTTCTAGCTCTATATACATATACATGGTGTTAACGGTGTGTCTTTTCAACAAAAACCGGCAGAATAAACCATTTCACCAAAACACCTTATCTTGTGATGACCGTGTGGTTTTTATTAGTTAGTAGGTATGTTCAATCAAATTGCTCTAACTACTTATTCACAAAAATTGCTCAAAGTTGTCACCAAAAATTCGATGTCTGCACTGTGTCTTGCCATCCAATCAAGAGAGTGGAGTAAAAATATGGTTGCAAAAATGTTACAACCAATTTCAATACTTTGATTACAGAGTCGCAATTCTTCAACACTGTTTATCTCTTGCACGCTTGGCAATACAACAAATTTCTCGAATGATTTTATACAGGCTATTTTAAGTGAAATGGTTTATTTTGACTAGTTTCAATCACTGTCGAAAAAACATCCTGTATACAACTTAATATAGCTCAGCTAGCAAGCGTTGTGATTACAAGCGGGATATTAGGGTTACTTTGCTGGTTCATGGCTCGCTGAAAAATGAATATTTTTTTTGTCTTTCGCTATTTGAATAGTGAAATTTTAAATATTTCGATATGTTTAAATAATGAGCCTTTTTTCATTACTGAACCATGTTGTTCAATGTTTCTGACAAGTTGAAAAATCATTCATCCTTTTTTGGTGTTCGATTTTTATGTCACTGAATGAATATAGTTCATGACACAGAGGCTTTGAAAGGCTGCCTGATGGTTGGAATTGTCTCAGATCACTAACAGTAACCCTTTCTTTTCCCAAAAACAATGGTATACAGGGTGTTTGAAGGTGAGTCCATTATTAACAGAATAATAAAGAAGTCCTCAAAATAAATCATCGACAAAATAGAGCCTAATACAATCCTGCATAACGAGTTACCCACATTAACAGAAAGCCATGTCCATAAAGTGAAATCGAGACTCTTCAAGACATGAAAAGGAATGGAAATGGATGACCGCACTTTTCTCTCTTACTTGTAACTTACTTGTAACTGTGATTTTTCGTTTTATTTTTATCTCCTGACAGAGAGAAACATCCGAAAACACCATAGTAAAAAAAAATTCAATCAATTCAAAAACTCCTTAATGAAATTAGTCTAAATCACTAGGAAATTATCAGAATTATCACCATTATAATTTGATGTCAGCGGCGTCAGCGCAGTCTCAATGAGAATCAGGTAAAAACACATTAGCGATAATATCAGCATCACTTTCTATTGGACTACTGGCTGAAGGAGTTCCGAAGTCCATATTTCATTGAAATCGAATTAATGTTCGACAAATGATAATTTATTCGATTTGAAACAGTTATGGGCTGTTTTCGTGAAATGGTTCATTTTGATAATACCTTCTGTTTAAAATGGAAACTCATCTTTGCACCCTGTATATCTTCTAGTGTATAAATTGAATGAGTAAACTCATACTCGCCGTTTATTCTCCATAAACATAACCATTTAACTTGATGAGTTAATTTCATAATTTTGGTATCGTATTGATCAATTATCAAAATTACGAGAACAACTTTTCGAGTTTCCATATAGAAGTATACGTTCTAGTTCGAAAATTAGGTGTGGTCTCAAAAATTACCTAGGTACTTTAGGATCATCTTCGAACAACAAAGCACACTTCCATAAAGTTACCGTTCAACTAACAAACTAAATCCTTAGTTAATTAGTCTTCCTCTTTTTCCATCCAGTAAGGTGTGTGAATAATAAAGGGTTTTTTTCTGTAGGTATGGATCCTCTTGTTCCAGTGGAAAGCCCTACAATTTCTAGTGGTGCCATAATCGGTATAGTTCTTGCTGCCATTGTTCTGGTCCTTCTGGTTGTTGATATAGCCTGCTTCTGCGTTAACAGGACCGGTATATTGGCAACACTGTGTTACCGAGGTGGCTCGAAGCATGATGATGAGGATCAAAAATTGGGAAGGTAATAGAAATTTCGATTGTAGGAAACGGGGGTATTTTCGGGTGTTGGAACAGAATTGTTTAAATTGGTTAGTTAGTCATTGAGTTATAGTAAAAGTATACAGGGTGTCCGGGGAGTAACTGTACATACTCCCATACCAGAGATAGAGTTGGACTAGCTGATTACGGATTGACTATAAAAAATTAATTTCCGGATTTCCCTAGAAAGCTACAGGGTGATTTTCCAACTTCATGGAAATACTTAGACCATCATAAAATCCAAACTTATTGACGGATATTATTGAAACTTCTACTTTGTATTTCGAATTACAAATAATCGATTCGCTCTTTAGAAAGAAGCTAAATTATGCTTCAATTTTTGGTATCGCTCAAAGTTGTCACATCAACAATTATTTTTTTATGAATTTCTTAATTTGGATAAAGTTCGAAAATTGCAATTTATTTACCTAAACAGGGCTAAGTCATCTTGTGCAGGTCGAAAATAAATAATAAATTTTCTTAAAAAAGTCAATGAAGGTGAAGAAGACTATAAAAATTTGTTGATATACAGACGCGGATTTCACTTTGAGGGAGTAAATAAAGGTATTTTGAAAAAAAAAAAATGATGATGTGTATAGGGTATACAGAAGCATATTTTAAAATTATTCTTATGTATACCGGGTGTTCGACAACAATGATATAGACCAAAGTTACACTTCTTCCAGTCAAGAGACCAGCTGATGAACAGAATAATCAACTGTTACGATATTTTAGGAAATAATGGCGATATAATTCGAAGGGCTGTATCCAATTTGAAAATTCGGCAAGAGAACTGTATGTAAGCTAATGGTTTTCGTTTCGAACCACTTTTGAAATATCGTTGACTCAGCAATTCATTCGTTCCTATTTTTATTTTTATTAGGTACTCTTTACTGTATTTTAGTTTTTTTCATTTGTTATTGTTTCGTTATTGAAGGGCTTATTAAAGCTCTGAAGCATTTTATATTCAAACATGAGATTTTCAGTTCTCTTCATGGTGGAAAATTCAATTTTTCGAACTTTATCCAAATTCAAAAATTAATAAAAAAATACTTGTTGATGTGACAACTTTGAGTGATACCAAAAATTTAAGCATAATTTAGCTTCTTCCTAAAAAGCGAATCAATTTGTATTTGAAATTCTAAACACAAAGTTTTTTTTTTACCCTGAACACTTCAAATGAAGATTAATGAGTCCGGCCCTGGAATAATGAAATAATTGATATCTTTCTGACTTGACCTTAGCATGTGTCAATAACCTCCCAAGTTTCAATAATATCCGTCAATAAGTTTGGATATTATGATGGTCTAAGTATTTCCATGGAGTTGGAAAATCACCCTGTAGCTTTCTAGGGAATTCCAGAAATTAATTTTTATAGTCAATCCGTAACCAGCTAGTCCAACTCTATCTCTGGTAAGAGTATGTACAGTTTTTACCTGGATACCCTGTATAAGAAAAACTCAATATCTGTTTTTTTATACGAATGTTGGATATAGCTTGAATTGATTTATTTAGTATCTAAAATCACTGGATATATAACAGGAAAATTCATGGTGAAGGTGATTGTCTTCGGGAAATCAAAGGAATGATAATTTGTAAAAAATACAATATAATGACGTAACCACTGAAGTACAACTATGCTGTTCAGGAAATGATTTTCAATCGGAAACCATACTTCTTCAGCGCAGTAATGACTGCACATCCTAACACGCAACTACTGAGTTGGGTGAAGCTGTTCAGCACTGAAAGTACACTCACAATTGAAATGTCCACACCAACAGAATTAAATTTTTGATTAGTTGAATATTTAACGTGATATTTATTTGTGACGTGTAATCATTTATCGAAGAAGTTACAGCCAATGTCTTCTATCGACCTTTGAAATATTTCATTGACATCAATGATCATATTTGATGCCTGGCTTTTGAACATATTGGTCTTCCAGAAACCGTGTTAATTTGAGAGCTTTCTCACAGGTGTGGACATTTTATCACATGCTTTTGTGGCGTTTTTGTTTATGGACTTGTCTCACACTACAATTGGTGACACACAACTTAGTCCCTTGATTAGATTGAATTTTAGTTTATACAGTTGGCGTTTTCCCCTGCCTTATTGCAGTTACAAAGCAGCACCGGCACATCCAAACAGCCTCAACTTGCCCATGCCGGTCAAATTGATACCCACACCCACGTAAGAAAGAGCATCCATATGTCACGTGGCATGCTTTTAATTGATGAAATTTTCTCTCTAGCCTACTCTGCATGTTTTGAAATACACGAAAGATTAATTTCAGAATGTTTATGAGAACTAGGTACATTATGAATTTTGGTTCTCAGCTGTATGAAGAGGCAAGACAGGCTAAGCCTCCTGGTATTACCAAACACCATATTTTCTCAAGAAACAGAGTACGGGTATAAATATACCTTTGATTTGTGCTGACTTTCTCCTTGAAATGAGGAGCAACATTATCAAAACATTTTTGCATGTACATTGTCGCCTTTGAGAACCTTCTGTATATCTACTGCATGAATGAGTGTGATTAGAAAAAGAAATGAATACTTTTCGTTGTTGATGTGTAGTTTTTATGCTCGATACATCAATTTAGAATTTATTTTTTTTTTGTATATTACCGAACTTTGCACGGTGTAGTAAAATTATAGTAGGCACATATTTAATTTATTCTTTTATCCAAAAAACTTCCAAGAAATTCAGCTGATTGTTAGTTAGTACCGTGAATAATTCATAGTTATAGCTGAATTTTACCATTCAGTCTTCTTTGAAATCTTTTTCATCGCTTTTTCAAGAGAAAAAAAGGGTAAGCACTTCCTATGATTTTCTAGAGTCTATTTAAACGTTTCAAAAGCCTGAATCATTCTGCGAGGATGAAGTCCTCCTCAAATAACAATGGACTGAAGTATTTTGGAAGAACCTTACCATTCGGTAAGGATGGTGTTATTTAGTTGGCCCATCAGCAGTCAACTTTTTGCGTAACTGAAAACATTCCAATTGCATGATTCTTTCACATAATATTGTATAAAAAGGCGTTCAAATCTCATGCTCCTTACAGGGAGGAAACCGAACCTTTGAAGAGCAGCAACCAGACAAATGGAGAGACCCAATTATCGGTGGAATACGAAGGCGGTAAAGTGTATACAAAACCGGGAACTATAACTGGAAAACATTCTGCAGTCTAAGTCAGTCAGACAAGTCTCTTTCAATGTTTTTCGGCGATTCAAATGTGCTGCTGAAATGAAAAGTGCCGAAGAACCTGTACAAAAAAAAAATGTTGAACGAAAGTGCCAAATTCTTCATGAACGATTAGCAGTTTTCGATAAACTCTTGTTTTCTGGCTCATTAAATTGAAGAAAAAACTAAAACCGAAAATTTTTTTAGCACAGCGAATTTCAACATTTTGCTTACTGTTGATTTTATTATCACTATGTTATTTCTGTGAAATGAATATAAACTCAACATGCCTGTAATAGTATGAAACTAAAGGTAGCTCTTATCTTCTGTTAATGTTTAGTTTTAGGTATTAAAATGTATAGATAAATGTTTATGTATAGTTAGTTTATATACCATGTGCATTCAGCATTAATATTTCGTTGTACTTATCATCGAAGACTGGGTAAAATAAGACATTAATTATAGCCTTATTCACCATGAAAAAAAATAGCCGTAGCTTCAACAGATCAGATTATAAAAAGTTTCTGAAATTTATTTGGTAACGAATCATCGTATTGTGGAAGAATTTTTGAAGCCGATCGATTTTTTTCGTAATGATTCGATATCCAGCTTTTATTCTCTTTCAAAGTTGAGTTCTCTTCCATTGACTGAATGTTCAGTTAATCTTAATCACTCTAAGGTTAAATAAAAAAATCTATATTAATGCATTTGTATATGAATAAATAAGTCATTCAGTAGAACAAATAGCCTTTCTCAATAATGATGTATTTTGTGTAATATCTCACTGATTTTTGTCCAATATGAATATTACTGTTAAATAGGCTTGTATAAATTTTGTTTTTCGATATAGAGCTAAGGTACCAAAGTTTATAATTTCAAAACTGTATTTATTATATTTGTAGCTTTTGATATCGAATAAATTTTTTTTCAGTATTAAGTACCTACTCAATTCATTGACCTGAAGTGAAAGTAATCAAAATGTATTGATTCGAGGTTAAAATTGAATCAAATCAAACTAAAAAACCAAATACAGATCGGAAAAGTACCAACTGAATATGTACATATTCAAAAAACTGTGTATTTTTAACGACAGGGACAAAAAATTATGGAAATTTTAGTACAGGGTTTTTAGGTGGTTCTTTTTTTGACTACCTTCTGTTCATAAGTGATTCACCTTCGAAAATCTATACAAAACTTCATAAATGCTGATGCAGTTGGAAGAATCATTGATAAAATAGATCAAACTACAAACAGTTCATCTTGTGATGACTGAATCAACGAAACCATATGCGTTCGTTCAGAATATTGACCCGTTCGGTAAATTGGGCGATTTTTCATAAAATGTTCAATTTTGATAGTTCATATGCACTGACAAATAATACTTAAATGGAGGAGTTCCCTACATGTTGGCCAACCTAGAAAAAGGTCTAAAAGGTCTACCAACGGGGAATGATTGCTTCCTAACGAAACCTACTTCATTCTTTCCGCAATGATCAAATAGAATCATGAAATTCTACCGAGCTTTCTAGAGTTTACTGTTAAAGAGAAAAAAAGATTTTCATAACCTCGATTGCTGATTGGTTGAAATTTATGTTGGTATTACTACCAAAGAGGATCTTTGTTACTACTTCTTGTGACAATTAACATGTTTCGTTGGCAAATGTCAAGAAGGAAAAGGTAATCTGTTAGGTTATGGACAAAGTTTTGGTTATGTGCACAATCTTTGCTTGAATGCATTCTTGTTTTCTTGTATTTTGGAGTTCTACAAAAATCAATCTATAATTATATCTCAGCAAAGAAACGAATCGAAGATAATACTTAAGACACAAGTGTGGAAATAATTGAAAAAGTTCCAAAACTCTACAGCAAAATTCGTCTAAATCATTCACGAAGTTTTTTCAAACGTGTCACTACTGTTTTTTCCTTGTTCAAAGCTGTGCACACAGTCTTACACGACGTTAAATACCAATGATGCTTCAGTCATCTGTAGCATTTTTTCGCGACCTTCGAAAATTGGCATATTTTCACAAAATTATTGTATTCGTGATTTTGAGTGTCATTGGGTGGTGAAATGAATAGGTACTGGGTAATCAAAAAATCACAAACAAGAAATTTAGACATTTATTCGAGAAAAATAGAAGAAAAATTGCCCAAAAATATATCTCGCATATTTACAACAAGAATTTAATAAACATTTGTTACAATGCCATCAAACAAAAAACGACGAACTGACATAAAGAAGTCTGAGATCATTGGTCATTGAGATTATTGGGTACTCCATCAGATTTATTAGTTCAGTCAGATCCTTAAGAATATCTTTATTTGAATAAATTGATAGTCTAAGATCCGACTGCAGAATTACTATACGTTCATTACGTACAGAGACAAACACATTTTTACATACGTTTAGGGATAGGAGAGTACACTGATAACACCGCAGCCTGTCAAAAGTGGCCGCAAGTAATTTCAATTAAATTAATGTTAATCAATATTCCAAGAGAAATTTCGTTCACTCCGTTTTGAAATAAAATATCATCCACATCATAGCAATGCATGTAAAGAATACTAAAATCCATGGCTGCCGTTGCACACTCGGCCGCAACTACCCCGCAGCCAGGTGTAAGCAGGTAACATTTCGATGTACTTATTTCTACGTTCATGACGTACACGGATGTTTTGGATATCAAATTGAAGTTAATTTTTTTTCGAATAGAATGATGTATGGCTGCCTGTGAAAAAATAGCCACAAGTTAGGTCTGCCATCTGTTAAAATAGCGAGATATCCGAAATAAAGTAAGAGAGAGTTAGACTCCTTTCGCACCATCGGGTTCTTACCCGATGTTCCGAATTATATCTACTGATATAATGGGATCTTTCACAAGTGTTCTAGTTTAGTTTCGCACTGGAAAACAACCGGATTGCACTTTGGGCGGCGCTTATCGCCACAAGATTCTAGAGCTGGATGTGCCCACCGTACGGATAAAACCCGATGAATATTTTTTTTCATTCGGTTGTTTTCCGGTAAAAACTCGACGGTGAAAACCCGTGGTGTGAAAGGACTCTTTGGGTTCTCAACAGTGCAGCTCCATTATTCTTATATTATAACCACCAAAGATTATAATCTTTGATAACCACGTGTTGGAGCTCGTTGTACACAACGTTGTTGATATTATTTATGTATTCACCCTTCGTCGGGCGCTATACGAATATTGAGATTTCGGGCGCAATGCATATAATAGATTCTAATAAGAATAAGGTCCAAATACATTAAAATAAAAACATAAGAACAATTTTAAAAAAAAATGGTAAGTCTCACCACAGTTCATTCAAAAGACACTGGACGATTTATCATGTTCAACAAGATGTATGCGGCAAAAAAGAATAATGAAAAATTCATAAAAAAATCAAAGGGTTTGTTTCAACCCACATGCTACTAAGTACCACTGTTTGAAGTTTAGTGCGGAAAATAAATGTTTGGCTTCTTCTAGATGGTGTCCTGGAACCAACATAGTTTCTGGGAAGTTCAACTCCGATACAAGTTGAAAATGTATTATGTAATTGAGCTAACACATTTTCAGATGATGAAAAAAACGTCGACCACAGTGACAAATGCGATTGTGAAAGTAGTGAGGAATCGGACTTGGACTAGAAAATGTAATACACTGATAATCTTCATTACGTAATTATAATTTTGTAAATGTAGTCGTTCCTACTATTGTTTGAGCCGCCGGCTAAGAACCCTATCTATCGACGCATGCGCAATGGCTTTAAATACTCACACGGCCGGCATCCACTATCCTCATCTAAGTAACAAGTGGCGTTGCGCGCCATCTCTTTCACTTTATTTCGGATATCTCGCTATTTTAACAGATGGCAGACCTAACTTGCGGCTATTTTTTCACAGGCAGCCATATATCATCATATTCGAAAAAAAATAATAAAATATCCATAAACGTATGTAAAAATGTGTGTTTGTCTTCGTACGTAATGAACGTAGTGATTCTGCAGTACTATGATAGATTCCCGTCAATCAAGCCAAAGTCTGGTCATTCGATATTCCAAACTGAGATTTCTGATTTTTTTTAGCTTCTTCAATTCGAGTTTCATTCAAAATTCTTCAACAATAACCGAAGAATTCCTTTTTCCTTACTGGTGAAGCTGCATTTTTGTAGCCCAGCCGATTTAATCGTTTCAAGGAGATTTTGAAGTAGTCGTGTTCTCGTTTTTTCACTCAAACTTTCAATTTTCTTTTACGCTCTTCCGGTTCGGCATCTTCTTTCAGACAGATACCATATCATTAGCTTCAATCTTCAATAACAATTAATACTTGACAACGATATATTTTCATATAAAAGAATTCGCTGTTAAAGAGCTTTTGCGAGGTCTTGTATACTCGACTTTGGACGGTCTGTAACTATATTCTCCGTCTGTTCCGATATTCCTGAACAGTACTGTCAGTATTTCAGAGACGATGCCTATTGGCCCAGTCGTTCGAGTTCTATTGTTATTCGATTGCTGGCCAGTAAAACCAGCAATATCGGAACAGGCCCTCTCTATACTATACTATACTCTCTCGACCATCGTTGTTTAACTCTACGACTGACTTAATAGATTGTTGCTTTATAAATCATTTTTCTTCAAAACAGGTGGATCACCAAGCCTTGAAAAATGTGATGTAACAAAATATCCATCACTTCTTGATTCTTTGGCGTTAGCAAACCAAACATCGAAAAACGAACGAAGTGAAGATTATAGAGTAACTATCTTTAACTAACACTATAATCTTTGCTCGAAATTTATGAAATACCATTGAACTTGAGGGGATGATATAACTCCGCCCATCTTGAATATTTGATATAGGCGTCGTTCAGTCGACATTTGTGGTAATTTATGGACAATAGCAAAACTCAAATGTTCAAAATCAAACACTACTTTCAAGCATTCTATTCTAACAAACAAATGTACGATCACGAAGCGAAACAAGAAACAACTATGGAGGTAAGGTACCTTCAAACAATAAACCTACTTGTCACGTTTGTAAATTTCGCCACCAGGCGGCTTGAAGGCGACCTTACATCGCGTGTGGTTTGTTTTCTTTGAAACTATATTTGAAACAAAGGTATTTCTCAAAGATATTACACATTTCTGCATGTGCAATAAGAGTAATAATATTGTTATTCTCAAGAGTAATAACATTGCTATTCTCAAGGATGATAGGCCTTACAGCAAGAATTTTTTTGTCACCCTAGGTATAGAAGAAGAAGATGTATTTCATTAGGTCTATGGTTGTATTCAAAAAGTTAGGTTAACAGTTAACTTCTGTTTTTGTGTCACTTGAAACTTGAAATATCTCCTCTGGGCAGGTTGTCTCTGCCTCTGGGTCTTGACTTGACCCTTTCCTCGCCTGAGATGGGAAAAGAATCGGTTTGGTAACCAAAAATTGACGAAAACTCAAAAATTGTTGTAATTGGATAAAAAAAAACCTTAATAGTTGGTGAGTGAAAATTTTTCAGAAAGGTTTTAAAAGTTTTGTTTCGTTCTTCTAATCAATAAATATGTACAGGGTATTTATAAATGTTTGTATATTCATGAGAATACAAAATGTAGTTAATAGAATGACTGCCACTAATCATCAAGATCTTTCAAAACTATAACAGGCCCCACCAAATAAAATGTTAATTATTTCATGATGTTCTTCTTAGTTTCAGTTCTTGCTGTATCAATATTTTCATACATGACATGGATAATATCAAAGAGGAAATAATAGAAATTGGGAGTATCAAACTCGAACCATTCGATGTTTGTCAGAATATCACAGTGAAAGAAGAAAGAGATGAATCTGCAGCTGTGTAAGTTTCTTTATATTCATGCATATACTTTCCTAAAAGCCTAAACCATTAATTAGTGAATTAAACGAATCCTTTGAAAGCGATAAGTACCGAAATGATGCTGGATATTGCTTAAAATTGAAATTCACTACTATTACTGATCCGTTGCAAACTGCATTGAAGCGATAGATAAAATTTTAGTTTAAGTTGAATCCGCTTATAATGACATTGAGGGGAAATGAAAAACACGTCATAATAACCGGAAGTCACAAAAAGCAAAATTGATGATATTTTTTATGGATTCAATTTGAGAGAAAAACGACAAATTATATGTTTCCTTTATTGAAAAAATTTAAAATTATCAGCTAAATATGAAGAACTTTTTCGTTTTTACAAAAAAATCTGATATATCTCGTATCGTATCAAACCTCGTCGCATGAAAAGGGGTGGGGTGGCTTGAGAAAACGATCGAGATGTCACTATAACCGGATAAATTTTCTACAAATAATGTTGTTGTATCTGAAATCATGTCATTGTAAGCGACATGTCATTATAAGCGAAGTCATTAAATCCGAACCCTGTTGTAAGGAGTTTTGAATGAAACCAAACTTAACACTGCAATTGCGTCATAATAAGCGATTGGTCAATATAGCCGGCGTCATAATAATCGGATTCTACTGTACTTTCAATATGAACATCTGCAGTCCCAAAGTAAATGTAAAGAAATGGCGACAAGAAACAGATTGTACAACCTGTTTCCCGTTCCAGATCTCAGTATAAGACGAAACATGTCCACTGGTTGCCATACATATGATACAAAATACCGGGAATAAAAACCTCAGAAAAAACTCTCTTTCTGCCTGATAATGAGGTTGTGTAAAGAATAAGCTGAAGTTATCATATTGAAGGTCATCCTTCATTCGTAATAGGAAAAATTCAAACTTCTTCCTCCTTCTTTTTAAAATGGTGGTTGATAAGTAAGATTAATCTGAAAAAAAGAGAGGTATTGAATTCTATTTATTATTACTGATTGCTGGGTGTGTTGTTCGGACCAACCAAACCTGCCACCGCGACCAAAGTGGTTCGACAGATCCGGATCGGACAAACTAGATCCTTTCTTCTCCACTAACATATCCTTAGAACAAAGATACATGGAATGGACATTCAGTGCTAGAAATGAATGTTTTGTAGTACACACTAAGGCAGTGGCGTGTTTCACAACCCAATTCAAAAAAGATCCGGAAACTGCATGTATAGCCGCAAAATCATCCCAAAATTTATAAATGGGACAATGATTTATGGTTTCTTCTGGTTCCCGCATTCACAACTAGGGCTCTCAACTGAATTCCATCGGAAAAACATACTATGGCAACGTCCGTGGGATTCTGTGTCATGTAGAATTCCACATGTCGCTTTCTATGGTCGATTTCTACGTTTTGAAGCGATAATCGCCTGCTAAGATGTCTAAAACTCTGGTGTATTCACTGATTCGTTATTGTTTTTAATTTCGTGGGGATATCCATAGACATAGAGACATGGACTGAGCAATGCCAGCATGAAATTGGCTATTTATTAGAAAGAGAGAAAAGCTCGTCGGGATATACCTTTCTCTTTTTTGTTCACATAGAGGTGAGTGTAGACCAATCAAAATTCTAGAAAAAGACAACTGCATTCCCGACGTGTTTTTCTCTCTGTCACTTTTTTTGACCGTATTTCATGCATAGATATAAAGGGAAGGCACAGTCCATGTCTCTATGTCTATGAGTAAAAACGCCGAAATTACCCGAACAATAAGCGATACAACCACAGAATGCCTAAGCAGGCAACGTAGAAGTCGACCAAAGAAAGCGACATGTGGAATTCTACATGTCACAGAATCCCACTGCTGGAACTCTAATCGAGAGATCCATAGATTAAATGAACAGAGAATAGATGGACCACTCGAAAATCAAACTTCAGCGTCATCTGTTTTTACGGTACATGTACTAATTTTCGACAAAACCAAATAAAAACGGAATCTGTAACGCTCATTTTTAATTTTCTTGTAATGTCAAGGCAGAATATATTTGAAAATTTCTGAGTGAAACTCAGAGAAAGATTCGAAATAAATTTCTCATTTAGAAATTGCATTTAGATTACGAATAATACGAATCTTTATCTGGATTTTTCTCTGATCCGAAGAATCGAAAAAAAAATCAGTTCATAATTGAAAAATTTATTGCATTGTTCTTCAAACGCGGATTCATTTTATAATCGAAATTAGCTTTTAAATTCACTTTATTCTAATTACAAAACTTATTCATTATACAAGAACATTTCTCATAAAGTACCATAATTCCTAATCACAAAAACAATTCATCTTTTGAATTCAATGTAATGTCGCATAATTACCTTCTTGCATCACGATTTTTGCACCCAAAAACTCAGCACTACTTCACTCTTGCGGATATTTCGCTTCGTATATTGAATAATTTATTACAAAATTATGTCAATTCGTAAATTGATAGATAATCAAAAATACATCTGTCGGTCTATAGATGTCTTGATTAGTCGCACAGATTACAGATTCTCTGTAATCTGTGATTAGTCGTTTGAATATTCGGCGGAGATCACGGTCATTCACGAGTGATAACGATCGAAAGCTCAAAATGCAGTGACACCTAACGATCAAATTAAGAATAATTTTTGTGATTAGTGTACCATAACAATAGGTGGCGCCACTTGTCAGAGTGATCCATCTATATTTTAATTTAATCTATGGAGAGATCACTAATTAATTCTTAATTGAAAATAGTGCACGTATACCATCCAGAAAAAATGCCCTTGTCCCTTACATTTTCATTAAGGAAATAGTTGGACCATAAGTTTAAGCGACTTCAGTCTTGAAATCGTATTTTATGAAACATAGGACAGAATTGTAAATGAGTCCGGTAACGAGTAAAATTTATTCCAGTCTGTTTACTAATATGGGGCGGAACAATGTTCGAAAGAACTGGTAATCATTGAATAATTCCAGTTATAATTCTCATAGAAAGATTAAGCTGTGCATCAATTTTTTGCTCATGAGCACTATTAACCCAAACAAGGCAACAATATTCAACAGCCGAAAAAAAAGCTAGGGCTGCCGTTCGAAGAGTAGTTGCATCATCAGCACCCCATGAACTACTAGGTAGTTTATGCAGGATATTATTCCTAGTTTTCAACTTCAGACGTAAATGTTCCGAATGGGGTTTGAAATTTAGATAGGAATCCAGCTTAACTCGTAGTTATGTTCCAAAAAAAATTTGCAAATACTACGCTCAATTTTCTATATATTTGATTATTCGAATGGCAACACTTATTTGGGTTAGGACGCAAACGCTACTCGAAAAAGAAATTTCTCAAAATTTCTTAATCTCTAGATAGATAATTCTCTATGAATTTAAAATCAGAATGATGGAATTCGAGAACAATATAAATATTTATATAAATTTCTCAAAGGAAGTAGTATATACTTCATTCAAATTTATTTTAGCAGTCGGTTGGCCATGAAATAATTTTCTCAAGTTTTTGTAACTAGAACGAAGTTAGGTTGGCACTCATGAAATGTCGTTAATGTCATGACGCCGTTGCCACAACTAATATCAAATTTTATTACGAAAATTCGAAAATGCCGAAAGTAATTGAAAGAAGAGACAGGGTTTCAGGAAGTGCTATTTAGAATTCAGGTCCGCTCATTCAAATAGTTATACCCTGATATTCTAAAATCCACAATACGTCAGACGATAGCGAACATATTCAATGTAAGAGAATTTATATAATGTTTCATCTGAATCTAAAAGACTTATATTTCAGCTGAATATTTCCACAATCAGAAAGATTGTGAATGAAGAGTATGACAAAGAATTTCCTTCTATTGGAAGACCCAAAAAAGTGGTGGCATTTGAGAATTTTATTTTTGAGTGAATTAATGCGAAAAGTTTACTACAGGATTTTTGATAAATGTCATCGGAGAATAAGTTCCCTAAAATGGATTTTTCTATTTTTCATTTGACTTGTCCTATACAATGTAAATGTCTTAAGGTACTAATAAATACCTAATTATTATAATTACATCATTGTATTGAGATGAATAGCCACAAATACGCGCAAGTTGCCCTGTTACTTGTTTATTCATGTGAAATTTTTGTTCAACGGTGAAGTTGCATCTTAACTTGAAACTTCCTTCAACTCCTTTTACTTATATTGATGCAAGATGATTTTTGTTGAAGAATTTAACATTCTTGTAATTATCTGTTGATTCCTTCGGGAGATACCCATTCCCAACCACTGCATCATATGCATTTCATCTTCGGGTTAATATTTTTGAAATCCACAAATGATGTAAGCCAAAGAAGATAACGAACATTAACTCTCCTCAAGCGAGTGCATATTATGATATTATACTGATCTCTTGTATTTTCCATGCAAATAACTGGATTTGGTATGCCTTCAATCAGTTTGTATAAACTTCAATTATGTTCGTCACATATTTTCCGAAGAGATTCGACATTGTGATAAAATACGTAATAACAGAAACTTTTACGTAGAACGGGCAACATAGCGTTGATTTAAAACCCAAAAATGTTTTGACAAGCTTCATAACCCCACATTTTCGTACTATACAGAGTGAAATGTGTCAAATTTCCATGGCCAACCGACTGCTAAAATAAAGTTGAATGAAGTATAGATATCACAGATATAAATTGAAAAGAAGAGGTGCTAAAACTGATCCAGGCAACCTAATTTGCCTGATCTTCTGTTGCGAATTGGAAAAAAAATTGGAAAACTTCACTGTTGTCTGCTTTCTTTTTGAGTGAATGATATGTGGTTCTTTTTCAGCCTTCCAGATTCAGAAGAAGTGAAAAAAAGTGTGATCAGAGATGAGCAGAATTTTATCAGTGGAAATGAAAATATTGAGGCGAGTAATATATCCTCACAAAAAAACACTAGTTCAAAGACGAACTTGAAAAAACACGAGTGTCCTCATTGCGCTTATGCTACAAATTTCAAATATAGTCTCAATAGACACATTAATATTGTCCATTTGAAATTGAAGCAGCATAAATGTCATCTTTGTGATTACGCTACAACTGCGAGAAAAATACTGGTGAATCATTTAAATTCTATACATTTGAATTTGAAAGAACACAAGTGCCATTCTTGCGATTATGCAACAAATTTTAAATCAGGTCTTCTAAGCCATATAGAGTCTATTCATTCGAATTTGAGGACACAAAAGTGTCCTTATTGTGATTATGCAGCGCATTTTAAAACTCGCCTCAAGAGTCATATAAATTCAGTTCATTTAAATTTGAAGAAACACAAATGTCTCCTATGCGATTATGCCTCAAATTGTTATGACAGTCTGAGAATACATATGAAGTCTTTTCATTTGAGCTCGAAAGATTACAAGTGTGAGAAGTGTGCTTATGCAACTAATGTCAAACATTACCTCTCAAAACATATGCACATTCATTCGGATTTGAAGCGATACAAGTGTGACTCGTGTGCTTATTCTGCTACTGATCAAAGAAGTCTTAAAAGCCACATAAGTTCTGTTCATGTAAACTTGAAATGTGACTTATGTGACCATACATCAAATAAAATTAACCTCAGAAAACATATGAAGTCTGTTCATAAAGATGTACAAAATAAATAAAAATAAACACATTTTTGACTAGACAAAAACATATAGATTGTATTCATTTGAACAATAAGGAACATAAATGCGACTTGTGCGAATATGCAACTAATCAAAAATCTTCCCTTTTAGACCATATTGAGTCTGTTCATTCGAATTTGAGGACACAAAAGTGTCCCTATTGTGATTATTCTGCGAATTTGAAAAATCGACTCAACAGACATATAAATTCAGTTCATTTAAATTTGAAGAAACACAAATGTCTCTTGTGCGATTATGCTTCAAATTGGAATTTTGGACTGAAGAAACATATGAAGTCTGTTCATTTGAACTTGAAAGATTACAAGTGTGAGAAGTGTGCTTATGCAACTAATGACAAAGACTGCCTCTCAAAACATATGTACAGGGTGGGCAAATTTCGATGTTTTAGTACTACAGCTTCTAAACCAGAGGAGATAGACAAAATCTGATACCGCATTCTCGTTCTCTTTTTCTGAGAAACTTACAATAGTAGTAGTGATTTTTGGCCACTTTCTTTTGTTTTCGAGTTATAAGCAAAAATTGGAAAAATGGCGATATCGAAATAAATTTATATCTCCGCTAATACTGATGATAGAGCTCGGAAATTGAAACATTATACAGGCACTTTTTTACGTAGAATCCAGTGGCGTGCTCGCCTTTTTAGCAGGATTTTTAATTACGAAGCTATGACCCAGATTTATGTTTTTTTAAATGGGAACACTAGTTTTCTGTGCACTTTTTTGAAAGCTTAATTTTTACTGATTTCAAAAATATATATCATCATATGGTTTGTATCAATATAAATGATAGAAAATGGTGAAAAACACTTTTTCCCAACATTTCTATGGTTTCAACTTTTGACGAGCACAGAAAAATAGAGTTTCCTATAACAAAAGCAGTCTCCTTCCGGCAATGTCATTCTTTCTATGCTTTTTACCAATTTTCACAAAATTTGAATCAAGATATATTTCATGAATTTTCATAATAATGAAAGGACTTATAGAAAGAGACTGGTAATCATACGATGCTATATTTTTCTATGCTCATCAAAAGTTGAAACCATAGAAATATTGAGAAAAAAAGGTTATTAACCATTTTCTATTATTTGTATGATACAAACCATATGATGTTATATATTTTTGAAATCAGTAAAAATTAAGCTTTCAAAAAATGGCACAGAAAACTAGTGTTCCCTTTTAAAAAAACATATCTTTGGGTCATAGCTTCGTAATTAAAAATTCTGCTAAAAAGGCGAGCACGCCACTGGATTCTACGTAAAAAAGTGCTCGTATAATGTTTCAATTTCAGAGTTCTATCATCAATATTAGCGGAGATATAAATTTATTTCGATATCGCCATTTTGCCACTTTTTGCTTATAACTCGAAAACAAAAGAAAGTGGCCAAAAATGACTACTACTATTGTTAGTTTCTCAGAAAAAGAGAACGAGAATGGGGTATCAGATTTTGTGTATCTCCTCTGGTTTAAAAACTGTAGTGCTAAAACATCGAAATTTGCCCACCCTGTACATTCATTCGGATTCGAAGCCACACAAGTGTGACTCGTGTGCTTATTCTGCTATTGTTCGAAGCAGCCTTAAAAACCATATAAATTCTGTTCATGTAAAATTGAAATGTGACTTATGTGACTATACATCAAATAAAATTAACTTCAAAAAACATATGAAGTCTGTTCATAAAGATGTACAAAATAAATGAACAAAAACACGTTTTTTGACTAGTTTTTCTTCACCTATGCACCATTTTCATGCTCCTCTGTTGCGCACCTATCAAATTGGAGAAACTTTGAGAGGAAAACGTGTTTCAGTAAAATAGCGAAATTAATGAAAATTTTGATGACAGTCTTGTCAAAATGTCTTTTTAATGATTCAAATTATTTATAGTATTCGCAGTGATTAATATGCATCTGGCGAAGTTCACTAGCCTTAGAGTGAGGGAAAATGGAGAAAGAATGGTCGTAGAAAAAATAACGTCCCGAATTCTTAAACTCATGCAGTAGTGTCTTTCTCAAAGTGCGAAGAGCATCACGTTCCGCATTAATTATTTATCATCATGAATTGGTTTGCAGCGAATATTTGTGATCAAAAGTTTTATTCGATCTTTCGAGTTGAATAATTACAAGTACCCATCCAGTCTTTGGTCCATAGGATGGGGCGTTTTTTTCTCTTTATAGTCTTCAAAAACGGTTTATCAGTTCAAGGATGAATATTATCCGAGAAAAACCAGATTTGAAAAATTCTTTTCTATCCTATTTGGTTATGATACATGAAATGAAAAGTCTGTTCATAAAGGTGTACAAAAAAATAAACATATTCACGTTTTTTGACTAGTTTGTCCTCACCTATGTACCAGTTTCATGCTTCCCGTTGCGCAGCTTTCAAATTGAAGAAATTATTGGGAACTTTGAGAGGAACACGTGTCTCAGTAATATAGCGAAGTTAGGGAAAATTTAATGAAGGCCTAGTCAAAATGGTATTTTTATGATTCAAATTATTCATAGGACTTTTATGCAACTGGAGAAGTTCACTATCGTATCCCTGTCCGAAAACTACGATGCTTTATAAATGTGAAATACCCAATCTCCTCAATTTGGGTTATCTCTGCATATGCAATTTAAACTGAATAATTATGAGTTTCATTCATGAATTCTTCAAATGCACCGCGAAAACTATTCAAAATCATTGTCCAAATATGGGGTTTTGAAATTTAAATCGCTTGGTTTCAAGTTTACAATTAGGCAACAGCGCCTACTAGACAATAAAAAGAACAATGTCCGATCAGCTTGTTTATAAAATAACAGCTGTTGATCTACAGGCGCGTACTTACTGGCGAGCCTAAACTGCAACCGGCCATAAAAATCCCATAAAATTTTACGACCTTCCCCGTTCGTCGCGGACTTCATAGACAGCCATCCTTGTCTATCTCATCTAGATATTGTATTTGTTGTCCTTTATTATCAACACATATTTCAGTCGATGTTGCCAACTTGTGCAATAGAAACGAAACGCTTTAAAGTTTGAATACCCATTTTTATTTTTCATTTTTGAGTACTTGAAATAATTTTTTTGGAAACGGTTGAAACGGTGGACACCTAGTGGATTTTGAAGATTAGATAGTATAAAGAAAAAAAAGGTTCTATGAAGTATGCACTTTCTTTCTCTTACTCGAGCGTGTCAGATTAAGATTCTGTATATGCCCTAAGTGTCTCTGATAATAAATTCTTGTTAAGATAGTTTGCGTGGTGGGGCTGTCCGTACGGAAGAGTTGAAAGTGGTAAAAAAAAAATTTTCGAGCGTGTAAAATTTTCAGAGGATATAGTAATTGGACCCAAAGGAAGCTACTTTTCAAGAGACTGACGATTCGGACGTGACGCAAGGTGAAAATGCAAAAAAGAATCGTCACTTGTAAAACTTCACTGTTGTCTGCCTTCTTTTTGAGTGAATGATTTGTGGTTTTTTTTCAGCCTTCCAGATTCAGAAGAAGTGAATGAAAGTGTAATCAAAGACGAACAGAATTTCATCAGTAGAAATGAAAATATTGAGTCGAGTGATTTATCCGAACAAAAAAACCTTAGTTCAAAGTCGAACTCGAAAGAGAATTCGTGTCCTCATTGCACCTATACTACAAATTTCAAACATCATCTCACTAGACACATAAATAATGTCCATTTGAAATTGAAGCAGCACAAATGCCATCTTTGTGATTATGCGGGAACTACGAGAGATATGCTGGTGAATCATTTGAATTTCATACATTTGAATTTGAGAGAACACAAGTGTCATTCTTGCGATTATGCGACAAATCAAAAATCATCTCTTCTAGGCCACATAGAGTCTATTCATTCGAATTTGAGGACACAAAAGTGTCCTTATTGTGATTATGCTGCGAATTTGAAAAATCGACTCAACAGACATATAAATTCAGTTCATTTGAATTTGAAGAAACACAAATGTCTCTTGTGCGATTATGCTTCAAATTGGAATTTTGGACTGAAGAAACATATGAAGTCTGTTCATTTGAACTTCAAAGATTACAAGTGTGAGAAGTGTGCTTATGCAACTAATGACAAAGACTCCCTCTTAAAACATATGTACAGGGTGGGCAAATTTCGATGTTTTAGCACTACAGTTTTTAAACCAGAGGAGATACACAAAATCTGATACCCCATTCTCGTTCTCTTTTTTTGAGAAACTAACAATAGTAGTAGTCATTTTTGGCCATTTTCTTTCGTTTTCGAGTTATAAGCAAAAATTGGAAAAATGGCGATATCAAAATAAATTTATATCTCCGCTAATACTGATGATAGAGCTCTGAAATTGAAACATTATACAGGCACTTTTTTACGTAGAATCCAGTGGCGTGCTCGCCTTTCTAGCAGGATTTTTAATTACGAATCTATGACCCAAAGTTATGTTTTTTTAAATGGGAACACTAGTTTTCTGTGCAATTTTTTGAAAGCTTAATTTTTACTGATTTCAAAAATATATAACATCATATGTTTTGTATCAATATAAATAATAGAAAATGGTCAAAAACCTTGTTTCTCAATATTTCTATGGTTTCAACTTTTGATGAGCATAGAAAAATATAGCATCGTATGATTACCACTGTCTCCTTCTATAAGTCCTTTCATTATAATGAAAATTTATGAAATATATCTGGATTCAAATTTTGTGAAAATTGGTAAAAAGCATAGAAAGAATGACATTGCCGGAAGGAAACGGCTTTTGTTATAGGAAACTCTATTTTTCTGTGCTCGTCAAAAGTTGAAACCATAGAAATATTGCGAAAAAGTGTTTTTGACCATTTTCTATTATTTATATTGATACAAACCATATGATGTTATATATTTTTGGAATCAGTAAAAATTAAGCTTTCAAAAAATTGCACAGAAAACTAGTGTTCCCATTTAAAAAAACATAACTTTGGGTCATAGCTTCGTAATTAAAAATCCTGCTAAAAAGGCGAGCACGCCACTGGATTCTACGTAAAAAAGTGCCTGTATAATGTTTCAATTTCAGAGCTCTATCATCAGTATTAGTGGAGATATAAATTTATTTCGAAATCGCCATTTTTCCAATTTTCGCTTATAACTCCTAAACAAAAGAAGGTGGCCAAAAATGACTACTACTCTTGTTAGTTTCTCAGAAAAAGAGAACGAGAATGGGGTATCAGATTTTGTCTATCTCCTCTGGTTCAAAAGCTGTAGTGCTAAAACATCGAAATTTGCCCACCCTGTACATTCATTCGGATTCGAAGCCACACAAGTGTGACTCGTGTGCTTATTCTGCTATTGTTCGAAGCAGCCTTAAAAACCATATAAGTTCTGTTCATGTAAACTTGAAATGTGACTTATGTGACCACACATCAAATAAAATTAACCTAAGAAAACATATGAAGTCTGTTCATAAAGATGTACAAAATAAATAAACAAAAACACGTTTTTTGACTAGTTTTCCTTCACCTAAGAACCATTTTCATGCTTCTTTGTTGCACACCTATCAAGTTGAAGAAATTACTGAGAACTTTGAGCGGGAAACGTGTTTCAGTCATATAGCGAAGTTAATGGAAAATTTAATGACAGCCTGGTTAAAATGGTCTCTTTAATGATTCAAATTATTTATAGGATTTGTAGTGGTATCTGGGGAAGTTCACTAGCCCTGAGTGAAGGAAAATGGAGAAAAAATGGTCGTAGAAAATATAAAGTCCTGAATTCTTAAACATAGTGTCTTTCTCAAAGTGCGGAGTGCGGAAAACATCACTTTTCACATTAATTTATTTCTCATAATAAATTGGTTTGCAGCGAATATTTGTGATCAAAAGTTTTATTCGATCTTTCGAGTTGAATAATTACAAAAGTACCCATCCAGTCTTCGGTCCATTTTCTCTTTATAGTCTTCAAAAACGGTTTATCAGTTCAAGGATGAATATTATTCGAGAAAAACCTTATTTGAAAAATTCGTTTCTATCCTATTTGGTTATGATATATGAAATAATTCTCGTTTTCTTTTCAGAGTACAATATTCAAAAGACGAAATTGAAATTGACACTGAAGATAAGAAAGTTAATCAAAAACTTCTCAATGAAAACGAAAGCATCGACACCAGTAATTCATCTTCAAAAAAAGGGACCAAATCACAAAAATTCGAGTGCGACAAATGCGATTTCGCAGCAAATTCAAAGCGTTCCCTTGGACTGCACATAGATTCAATTCACTTGAATTTGAAACGGCACAAATGTCACTTTTGCGATTTCACTACCCATAATAAAAGTAATATCAAGATACATATAGATTGTATTCATTTGAACAATAAGGAACATAAATGCGACCTGTGCAAATATGCAACTAATCTAAAATCAACTCTTTTAGACCATATAGAGGCTGTTCATTCGAATTTGAGGACACAAAAGTGTCCCTATTGTGATTATTCTGCGAATTTGAAAAATCGACTCAACAGACATATAAATTCAGTTCATTTAAATTTGAGGAAACACAAATGTCTCCTATGCGATTATGCTTCAAATTGCAGTTTTGGACTGAAAAAACATATGAAGTCTGTTCATTTGAACTTAAAAGATTACAAGTGTGAGAAGTGTGCTTATGCAACTAATGACAAAGATTCCCTTTCAAAACATATGTACATCCATTCGGATTCGAAGCCACACAAGTGTGACTCGTGTGCTTATTCTGCTACTGATCAAAGAAGCCTTAAAAACCATATGAGTTCTGTTCATGTAAAATTGAAATGTGACTTATGTGACCATACATCAAATAAAATTAACCTCAAAAAACATATGAAGTCTGTTCATAAAGATGTACAAAATAAATAAAAATACACACTTTTTGACTAGTTTTCCTTCACCTATGAACCATTTTCATGCTTCTTTGTTGCACACCAATTAAGTTGAAGAAATTACTGAGAACTTTGAGCGGGAAACGTGTTTCAGTGATATAGCTAAGTTAATGAAAAATTTAATGACAGCCTGGTTAGAATGGTCTTTTTAATGATTCAAATTATTTATAGGATTTGTAGTGATCAATATGCATCTGGGGAAGTTCACTAGCCCTGAGTGAAGGAAAATGGAGAAAAAATGTTCGTAGAAAAAATAACGTCCCGAATTCTTAAACTCATGCATTAGTGTCTTTCTCAAAGTGCGAAGAACATCATGTTCCGCATTAATCATCATGAATTGGTTTGCAGCGAATATTTGTGATCAAAAATTCTGTTCGATCTATCAAGTTGAATAATTACAAGTACCCATCCAGTCTTTGGTTTGTAGGATATGGTGCGTTTTTTCTCTTATAATTGTCAATTGTCTTCAAAAACAGGTTTTCAGTTCAAGTATGAATATTATTCGAGAAAAACCCGATTTGAAACATTCTTTTCTATCCTATTTGGTTATGATTCATGAAATAATTCTCGTTTTCTTTTCAGAGTACAATATTCAAAAGACGAAGTTTACATTGACACTGAAGATAAGAAAGTTAATCAAAAACTCCCTTCAAAAGACGAAGTTTACATTGACACTGAAGACAAGAAAGTTAATCAAAAACTCTCTTCAAAAGACGAAGTTGAAATTGACACTGAAGATAAGAAAGTTAATCAAAAACTTCTCAATGAAAACGAAAGCATCAACACCAGTAATTCATCTTCAAAAAAACGGACCAAATCACAAAAATTCGAGTGCGACAAATGCGATTTCGCAGCAAATTCAAAGCGTTCCCTTGGACTGCACATAGATTCAATTCACTTGAATTTAAAACGGCACAAATGTCACTTTTGCGATTTCACTACCCATAATAAAGCTAATATCAAGAAACACATAGATTGTATTCATTTGAACAATAAGGAACATAAATGCGACTTGTGCGAATATGCAACTAATCAAAAATCTTCTCTGTTAGACCATGTAAAGTCCATTCATTCGAATTTGAGGATTCATAAGTGTTCCTATTGTGATTATTCTGCGAATTTGAAAAATCGACTCAACAAACATATAAATTCAGTTCATTTAAATTTGAAGAAACACAAATGTCTCCTATGCGATTTTGCTTCGAATTTTAAATTTGGACTGAGAAAACATATGAAGTCTGTTCATTTGAAGTTGAAAGATTACAAGTGTGATAAGTGTGCTTATGCAACTAGTGACAAAGATTCCCTCTCGAAACACATGTACCTTCATTCGGATTCGAAGCCATACAAGTGTGACTTGTGTGATTATTCTGCCATTGAAAAAAGAAATCTTAAAAGCCACATGAGTTCTGTTCATGTTAACTTAAAATGTGACTTATGTGACCATACATCGAATAAAACTGACCTCAAAAAACATATGAAGTCTGTTCATAAGGATGTACAAAATAAATAAATATATAAACACGTTTTTTTATTGTATAGTTTGTATTCACCTAAGTACCTATTCCATCTCCTCTGTTGTGCATCTTTCAAATTGAGAAAAAGACGTTTCTCAGTGTAATAATAATAATAAAAAAATCTTTATTTCAAGGTAAACTCTTGAGAAATTCAGTATTCAAACGAAATAGTGTAGTACAAATAAAGCAAAAATTCAACTAAAAGAATAGAATATACGCATAGTCAAGTCTGACCTCAGAACATATAGATACATGGAATGGCCTTTCGCGACACCAAAGCAGTGGTGCTATATTTAAAAAATTAGAAATGTATCTATTCATATTGAAAATTGATGTGACAATGATGTCCGAGTTAACTGTCTCAATTGTGATTGGCGACACTAAGCAACTCTTTCACTCCAGTCTTTGGAATGTTTATTTTTCAATCCATTTATCCAGGTATGTTCTAAGGTTCCGACAAACTTGGGAGAAGGGTGAGACTCAACCCTTCAAAGCGCTGGATTGACGAGAGTGCCATGAGTTTGATACGGAAAAAAGGGCCTTTGGCAGAGATACCTCAGGAGATAAAAGTGCTGTGCTAGTGGGAATTAAGGGCCCTTAATTCCAAGGTTGGTATACCGCCAATAAGAACGCGAGATTTCAACGGAAACGGCAGACTAACTCGCCGAAATTTTCTCTTCGATCTTTACCTCTGACTGAGGTGCCAGGACCTATTCCTATTTCTTCAATAACACGTTGTACTACGAGCATCTCAGAGGTTTATATCAATGAATGAATTGTCTAGAAGTAATATCTTATGAAACTGATGAAGCCTCATACCTCTCCAGGTAGTCATGGTATCACGTCATATTTACTCATTCGCTGTGCCGGAGCAATGTCAATCCCCCTATCAGTTATATTCTTCAGGCCTTTTTCCGATTCTTGTCTTCACTTGGAATGGTTATCTGCCACGGTTACTCCTATTTTCAAAAAGGATGATAAATTATCTCCCCTGAACTATCGCCCAATTAGCCTTGTGTCTTCGCCAATGTTTTGGAACTGGCGAACTCTAATTATACCACTAGATCAACATGGTTTTATTTCTGGTCGCTCCACCGTCACTGAATGTCATGCTGTTTATCTAATTAGGCCAAGGTTTACGATCGAGTCATACCAATAGATGTTATATACCTAGATTTTTCAAAAGCCTTTGACCGGGTTCCTCACAGGCGTCTTCTTTCCAAGTTGGAGCACCGTGGTGTCCGAGGCTTTTATCTCAAGTAGAACATCTCATGTAAGAGGGGGGTGGGTTCTCTTCTTCAGATAAACCAGTCATCTCAGGGTTCGGCTGTAGGACCAATTTTTTTATTCTATGTTTCTGATTTGCCACGTGTTATACGACCTATTTGGCTTCTTTTCGCGGATGACACCAAACTATATAAAAATCCTCTCCTCCAGGAGGACTTAAGGCTTAAACGCTCTGACTCAGTGGTGTTCATCTTGTATGTTACCTCTGAACATTGGTAAGTGCTCGGTACTTCACATCAGTCAAATCGATTCCAACCTAGATAACAACATAGACGACTATATACTCTGTCTTCAGTTTCTCATCACTGCGACCTTGGTGTTATTGTTACGAGCGACCTTTCTTGGTTCCACCCTGTGTGAGTAAAGTAAAACAGGTAGTTTTTATCTTGCTGAAACCCTTTCGCGGCTGCGACTCCAAAACCTTCATTCGACTCTATAGGTACTACATTATTGAGTACGCAGGAACTCATGGTGGCCTTCTTCTCGAGTAGATATGCATCCCCTGCAATCAGTTCAACGTTGGGTAACTCGCTTTCTCTACGTTATCGTTCATCCTTCAGATGAGAAAAGGTTGCAGATTTTAGTTTGGCTTACTTTGAGGGGAGGAGAGCTAGGGGATATGCCCTCCATGGGCGTTTAGGCAACCATACTCCCGATCTTTTCACACTCAACAACAATAATTTGCGAGGCTATTCACTAAAAAAGTGAAGAGAAGAATTCCGGGCATCTAAGAGGCAGCGTTTGATGACCAATAGAGTTTACCACCTTTGGAACAAGCTACCTGAGGGACTTGTTATGAATATTCATTCTTTTTTTTGAGGAAAATTCACCCCCATTTTAGAGTAATTTGATTATTATTCATTTTCTCGTCTTGGTTATGAATAACATACTTTTAATTTCAATTTTTCGGGCATCGTTCGAAAGCGTAAACATTCCAGATCGTTTATACACCCCACAGGTGAGTATAAAAGAAGATATTTCCCCGCTGGTCCATCATTTTGTACTGAGTATTCGATTCTGTAATTAGTATGGATTTTCTATTTACTGGCGATTAAAATTCTGATTCTGCATAGCATAGATCCATTCTGGTCAATCTAATTAGTTCTGAATTCTGTATCGAATGTCGCGATTTTTCTTTTGCTCTTTAAAGCCCGTTTGCAACAGCCGAGAATTCTCTAGAAAATTTACTCGAGATTTCATGCGCCGTGAATTCTTCACCGTTACATACGCACTTTCGGTAGAATTCTCTGTTCAGTTGCATACAAAATAATCTCTGCCGTTTTCTTACCAAAATTTGGTAGAGAATTCTCCAGAGAATTCTCGGCTGTTACATACGGGCTTCAGATGATAATTCTTACTTATCTTCAAAACGCTTAATTTGAGGACGCCACCTTGTTTTCAACCGCTCAAATAGCTAGTGCCAGAATAAACGCTGGAGACAACTTCCATACCGTTGGAAGCAGAAACTAGAGTTGTGAACAAGTGTGCCTTTTCCCCTATCCTCATCAGTTCTATTACTACTGGGAGTTCGATTTTCTGGCTTCTGGCTGGCGTGTAAACCCGAAACCAGAGTGGTGAACCGTTCCCAATGCTTTGTTTCCCCGACCTGCAACCCCGTAGTTTTCAAACAGAGCCCCGACTTCATTGCCCGTTAAGTGTGAGTCTTCGTTGGAAAACGAATCCGTAACACTCTGGGCGTGTTTGAGATCAGTTTCCTCTTTTCTTTCCGTCCAATTCACTCTGTGAATTCATTACTTTAATTTGCATTGCTATTTGTATTTCATTCCGAGGAAAACCTTCTAGTTGTGTGAAGTAGACTGTTCCTATTGCACACATTGTGTTGCGCCTTTCACTTGTCTGATTTTACAATAGTGCCTGTTGTGTGATTTGTGAAATCTCGATTTTGACTTTCACTGATATTCGCCCCAAATAATACCGAACCTTGTCTTCGACTCAAAGCCATGAGGTTAGATTTGTAATTTTCCCTTCAAAGAATATCTGGCGCTCGAGATATCCGTTACAGAATTGTCGATGTAGCTTCGGTCAACGACTTCAAAAATGGATACGGCAGTTTGCTTCTACATCGATGAATGGCTTTTTTTCGCTCATTCTGTACCCACTGCATTTTTCATTATTTTGTTCACGGTTACAATATTTCGTTTGAATTATATTTTGGGCTTGAATGTATAGGTGTGTAATGATCTCCAGTTTTCTGATAAAAAATGGAGTTCATTTTAGTGCATTCCTTTCATTTCATATTTCCGCCTTTGAAAATATTTAATTCTCAAATATTCAGTACATTCATTCCGATAGGCAGAGTAAATGTAAAAAACCGTTTATCTGTGTTTAACGTTGTTTTTCTTGCATGCCGTTGAAGATTTTGACGTTTTTCTGATGTTGATATGCGATAAACCGGAGCTGACGACGTTTTTCACTCTTGTCGCATTCTGGAATTTTCAGATCTTTACCGTGTGGGGAGATTTGCCTATAAAAGCAGATTTTCCCCCGCGACGGCCTCTTTTACTTTGACTCTTTTACTCTTTTGTCACTTTTACGCTCTGTACTCTCTTTTCTCTGCGATTCGACTTCTAATTGTGTGCACGACAAGCCGTTCAGCGAATTTAGAATAAATTTTGTATTACGAAGTTAGTGCTCTTAGAAATTAATTTTTAGTTTTCGTTTTGTTTTCCGCGAGTGCCTGAAATAAAGGAGGTAGGTCCCCGTCTTCACCGTTCAGTTTCTTCATTAGACCTAGACCGGTTACTTCTTTGACACTGATGTACTGTATCGCTTTATCTTATCTTTTGCCGTACTTTACCCTGTTTCGCGAGTCTGACTTTTCCCTTCGCTATCAGTCATGGTGCGTAAGCCCTTGGGGTAGTGAAGAGAAAGTCCCGTCAACCCCTCGTTCACGTTCTGCGTCATAAGTGTTGAAATCAAAATCTCTTCTTTTCTATCAGTCATGGTGCGTAAGCCCTTGGGGTAGAGAATAAAAGATACCGCTCGTCGTCAGTGAAATCCCGTAGTTGCGCTAAAAATAGACCTTTTCTTCGCTATCAGTCATGGAGCGTAGCCCTTGGGGTAGCGAATAAAAGTCTCGAATAGATCCGTTGTTTCTTTTCATTTCTGGAGAAATACAATTAATTTCATCCCGATACCGTATAGCAAGTCATTTCACTTCGCGAGGTCATCCTTAGTATTGTAACCAGTCCGGCCCTTGCGGTCGGACGTTTCGAGAACCAGAGCGGTCGAGAGCTTCCAGAATAACCGCGAATCTACCTGAATGTTTCCGGCGCCTATATAAGCCCAGCGGAGGAGCAGGTAGGCAAGTACAAGTACAGTTATAGTTCAAAGTGCAAGCGACTAGTGGAAATAAATACGAGTGGAAATAAATAGTTGTGTCATAGTTAGTTTGTGAGTTATAAATGTATTAAGTGTAAATAAATAATTTTAATAAGTTGGACGTTTCAATTAAGCGAAGAAAACGTTACATTGGTGTCAAGTGTGCGGTTCAACATCGCTCAAATTAAATAAATAATTTCGGTTATTTGTTCATGCCAGTGACCACAAGATTACAGAACGCGATGGAGACTCAAGCGGTAATGGACTTTTTGAGAAAATTAAATGAGAAAATGGACGAGAATTCTTGTAAGTTGGAAGAAAATTCTCGAAAATTGAATGAGAAAATGGACGAGAACTCATGTAAGTTGAATGAACGAATGGAAGAAAATTCCAGAAGATTAAATAAGAAAATTGATGAGAAATTAAATGAGAAAATGGACCAGATTAGGGAAAATTGTAATGATGTGGTGAGTCAACTTACAGACAAATTGGATGAGAAACTGGAAACCATAAATGAAAAATTCGATAAAGTGGACGAGAGATTCGATATAGTGAGTGGAAAATTTGACGAAGTTGATGAAAAGTTTGACAAGGTTAACGGAAAGTTTGAAGAAATGGCAGGAATAATTGAACATCATTCCAAGTTCATAGATTCCTTGAAAAGAATGTCAAACAGAACAGATATTCTGGCTTCAACACCCTACAGCACAGCGAAAGCGGAAAATGACGGCGAAGGTAGTAGAATGAAGATCAAGCCTCCAACTTTTGATGGAAAAATACCCTGGTCGACATACCAAAAACAGTTTGAAGCTGCTGCGCTGGCGAACAATTGGAACGATAACGAAAAATCCACGGCATTAATAATAGCTCTACGAGGAGAGGCACTCAACATTCTGCAGACGATCCCGGAGAGTCAACAAGCCTGTTACGAAGTTCTTACATCGAAACTTCAGATGAGATATGGTGATGCTCATTTACAACAAGTATACCATGCACAAATAAAGAACCGAGTGCAGAAAACAGGGGAAAATCTCCAGGAGTTTGAAGCTGATGTGGCGAGATTAGTCAGGCTGGCTTATCCATCTGCTCCAGATAGCTTTCTGGAACAGCTATCAATCCAGACATTCGTGGATGGGATAAATGATAGTGAAATACAACAAGCCCTGAGACTAGCACGCCCTAGAACCATTGATGATGCCTTAGCCCAGGCTTTGGAAATCGAAGCAGCGAAGCAAGCGTCGCATAGGGGACACCTTCGTGTACGACAAGAGCAAGAAACAGATCGATCTGTTGAGGAGATTATTAGAGAAAAAGTCCGCAGAATATTGCTTGCTAGGAAAAAGGATGCTGTGTGCTGGAACTGCAACAAAAGGAGGCATTTCAAGCAAAATCGTCCAGAATTTGAAAGGGCTACAGCTGGGAAAATAAAAGGAGTCGCTGTGGTAGACAATGGCTCGACCAAAACCATCGAGTGTCCCCAGAATTCCAGCCATTGTTCGCGCCTGGAAGAAAAGATCGATTTAAGGCGGACCACCGTAATCGAAGACGACTGGCTACCTGAAGAAATTCAAAGAGCACAAGAAGAAGATAACGACTTGAAAGTAATCCTGAGTTGGAAGAAGAGCGGTAGACGACCTACTTGGCAAGAAGTATCCAGACTGAGCCAGAATGTAAAGTCGTATTGGGCACAATGGGAAACATTGAAGATTGATGGAGGTCTTCTGAAACGTTGTTGGGAAAATGAAGATGGAACTGAGCAGAGACTTCAGTTGATTGTGCCGAAGAGCCGTGTGACAGACATTCTGACCAGACTACATAATGGAACTTCAGGTGGACATTTCGGGATAACCAAGACGTTGGAAAAAGTCAGGCAGCGATTTTATTGGCTAAATTGTAAGAGGGACGTTAAAGATTGGTGTAGAAGATGCAAGGTTTGTGCTGCTGCTAACGGACCTTATGGTAAAGGAAAAGCGCCAATGAGGCAATATAACGTCGGATCCCCCATGGAACGAGTAGCTATCGACATCGCTGGCCCCTTTTCCGAAACAGACCATGGAAACAAGTACATTTTGGTAGCGATGGACTATTTCACCAAATGGGTGGAAGCCTACGGTATTCCTAATCAAGAGGCAAGTACGGTAGCGGATAAATTGGTCAGAGAATTCTTCTGCAGATTTGGGATACCTCTAGAGCTGCATTGTTATCAAGGCCGAAATTTTGAATCGAAGCTATTCCAAGAAGTATGCAGCAAATTGGGGATTCACAAAACAAGGACTACACCTCTTCATCCACAATCAGTCGGCATGGTCGAACGAATGAATCGGACCATGGGAAAACATCTAGCCAAAGTAGTTTCCGATCACCAGCGGGACTGGGATGAATATTTACATCTATTCACCATGGCATATAGATCTTCGGTTCAAGAATCTACCAAGGAAACTCCATCCAGTATAATGTTCGGCCGAGAAATAAGGCTGCCTTGCGACTTAGAGTTTGGATGTAAGCCCGGAGAAGACGTAGCTGGGGAGGACTACGTTAGTAAATTAAGGAACAAGCTGGATTACATTCATGACAAGGTACGCAATCAAATGCAGCAAGCAAGTGACCGAATGAAAATGCGCTACGACATCAAGGCTATTGAAGGTGGATTCACCACTGGAGATCTGGTGTGGCTACATAATCCACAAAGGAGGAAAGGTTTTTCACCAAAGCTGCAGAGACAGTGGGAGGGACCGTATGAAATAATCAAGAGGATAAATGATGTAGTTTACCGGATAAGGAAGCTCCCCAGAGGAAAACCAAAGGTTGTCCATTTCAACCGATTAGCCCCGTACGCGCAGGACAAAGAAGAGGAAGTCTTGGTTCTGGTTGTTGAACATATCCCTACCAACCGTGTTTTTCTAAGCGAAAACACACGTTCAAGTATTATTAGCAATATTAGCTAAATTTTTAAGGAATAAGGGTATTTTTCCTTCCTTTTGGGGCATAATGAATCGAAAAATCATAAAATGAACTATAGGACAAAGAAAACAATTTTTTGTTGAGTTATTTAAATTATCTTCGATCAACAATACCATATTAATGTCATTTAGGTAAACGTTTAGTAAATGGTTTGAAACAAACTAATTCCAAAATGTCTGTTAAATTACATTCATCTGGATGAACAGCCTTCCTATGTCTCTTGATATTATTTTTCCAACATGAAACATAGTCTCAAAGATCACACTTATGCTGCTTCAATTTCGAATGAACTTTATCTTCATGTTTCTTGAGCCTTTCTTTTATATTAGTAGCATAAACGCACTGACCACACTTGTATCTCTTTAAGCCTAAATGAACGAAATTTTTATGATTATCCAGCAAATTTTTCCAGCTCGAAGCATAATCGCACTTGTCACATTTGTACTTTTTCAAATCCAAATGAACAGAATTCATATGTCTGTTGACACTTTCTTTATCACTGCTAGCATAATCGCAATATTCACACTT
This sequence comes from Coccinella septempunctata, assembly GCF_907165205.1. NCBI lineage: Eukaryota > Metazoa > Arthropoda > Insecta > Coleoptera > Coccinellidae > Coccinella > Coccinella septempunctata. The sequence continues at coordinate 2,210,089 of NC_058191.1, forward strand.
GTGCGGCTTCAATTTCAAATGAACGGTATTCACGTGTTTCTCTAAGCGGTATTTCACTTTCGCAGCAAAATCGCAATGGTCGCATTTGTATTGCCTCGATTTCAGATGAACGTTATCCACGTGAGATTGGAGTTTTTCTTCTTCATTCGTAGCGAAACTGCACGAGTGGCACTTGTATGCTGTCGAATCCGAATGAACGGAATTCATATGTTTTTCAAAGACTTTTTTGGAATTCACCCCGAAATGGCACAATTCACACTTGTACTGCTTCAATTTTAAATGAACAGACTTTATGTGCTTCTTTAGGTTACATTTCAATCTTCCAGTGTAATTGCAGGAGCTGCACTTGAATGGCTTCAGGTCAGCGTGTTCAGAATCCATATGGTTTTTGAGCTCGAACTTTGATTCCGCCTTATAATCGCAGTGTCCACACTTGTGTTTTGTCGAATTCGAATGAAAACACTCTATGTGTAGTTTGAGACGATATTTATGATTCGAAGCAAAGTCACATAAAAGACACTTGTGTACTTTCAAATTTAAATGAATAGAAGCTATATGATTTTTCAGGTGTGTTTTCATTGTTGCAACGTAATCGCAGTATTGGCACTGATGTTCCTCCAAACTCTTCTTCAATTTCAAATGAACATTATCTATATGTTGTTTTAAGTACTGTCTTTGATTCGAGGCAAAGTCACAAAAGTGACATTTGTGCTCTTTGAAATTCAAATGAACAGAATCGATGTGCCTCTTGATGGTACCCTGATGATTGGAAGCAAAACCGCACAAATGACACTTGAACCGCTTCAAGTCCAAATGAATTCCTTCTATATGTTTTTTAAGAGAGTCTTTCCGATTTGTATCAAATTCACATATTTCACATTTGAATTTTTGTGAATTGGATCCTTTTTGTGTATCACTCGTGTCAACATGTTCATTGCTCTTCAAGGATTCTTGAACTTTCTCATCTTCCTTTTTGATGATATTTCCATCTTCCAGAAAAGGGAATCTGAAAGAAAACAAGAGAAATTCGAAAACATCATATTTCAGTCAGCTTAAAAAATATTTCCCGATACTTTACGGTAATACATTCTAAACACAAGGAATAATAATAAAAATATTCGGCTCTAACGTAAAAATGAGGCTTTATTGCCTTTGAAAAATTCAACAAGATGATGCATTAAAATAATAATAGCCTACGTTGCTAACTCTTCCTTCACAGAAACACAGTGCGAAGTACAATCTTCTTCTTCATTTTTGATGTGATCCATTTCCGACATTTATGAGTATCGATGTTATCTGAAACAACAAAGAAATAAAGATAATTCAGTAACAGAAAAAAAAGATTTATTTTGAATATCAGTATCTAATATAAGCCTGATCAAAATAAGTAATATATTAAAAGCAAAGAATTTTTAGAATTTATCTAGAATCCGTTTTGACAGTTTTAGCTTTTTGAGGATGGGCCTAAGAGCACTAGCTCACATAAGAGACCTTTTTTAATTTTCCCACAGGGATTATCTCCAATTCGTATTTGGTTATAGTTTTCGAAAAGTAAATGTGTATTTTCAATATATCGAAAGGGGTATCAAAAGTATCACTCTGATAATAATTTTGCTAATAATTGTGTTTAATAAAAGTAGAGAACATACTTTATCGTTCTTTTCTCGTATCTGAAGGAGGATTTCCACATTTTCCACTTGGATTGAAAGTTTTTTCAAACAGAATTCCCATCAGGAATTTAACACAAGGCGCTGAGGGAATATCACGAAAACTTGTAAACAAATAGAGATGAGGGTTGCAGTAATGGAAAAAAGCCTAATGGCAAAATATCTCAATTATTAAATTGAAAATATATTTATATTACAAACATAACCTATACTTTTGAGTGTTTTGACAAGTTAACGATGAACCATAGAGTCAAGACCACAGTTGTCTCTGCCCCATGAACCATAGACGTATGTACACGCCCTTCTTCTATCTTTCATTTTGTGTGGCCGGCCTCAATCAACTTTCTTCATCGAATTAATTTAACCCTACGTTACTCGCGTGGTCTACGATTGTATTCGAACGATGTTTTCCAGTAAACTATTGTACTGTCCTGACCTTAAATTACCTTGCGCTGGTCAGTGATGCTTGTAGAATTCTTTTTACTTCGAAGATACTTACGAATGACAGCACTTTAAAGACACCTTACTACTCTATGGCCAAAGATCGTGATCGTCTGGTTGTGGTAGGACTCCACATTACGTAGGCAACCCAAAATACTTACCCTGATTACTAATAGAAAAATTGACGGGAGGTTGGGAGATTCGAAAGAAAACAACACATTTAAACCCAAACAAGAAACGTTTATTTCGGGTTTCATTGGAGACGATTTCCAATGTCATAGCTCTAGGGCGCAGCAGAGGGGAGGAAAAAGAGCTGCGAGAAAACCTCCCCTTAGAACAGCAACAACTACATACTCTACTATACAGGTATGATTTTACGTAGCTACGGCAACAGGTTCAACTGGCGAGAGAAAATCTCATGTGAAATGCACACTTGGTGGAATCAGTTACATCTACAGCTATCAGCTCCTTAATGATGACTCTTAACCGATACTTCAGTGAGATGGGTCACGTTACAGCATACAACAGTTCTGAATTGGGTAGGGTTCAGTCAGGGGGTTGTTGGAAGGATTAGACTCAGATGCAAGGGCATCCAGCCTAAAGGGTTGGAGACGCAGTTACAATGGTACCCGGCCTCAGGGGAGAGAGACGCAGCTGCAAGGGCATCCGGCCTCAGAAATCGACGCAGGTACAAGGGTACCCGGCCTAAAGGGTTAGAGACGCAGTTACAACGGTACCCGGCCTCAGGGGAGAGAGACGCAGCTGCAAGGGCATCCGGCCTCAGAAATCGACGCAGGTACAAGGGTACCCGGCCTGCAGGATACTAGGAAGGGCAAAATCCACAAAAGTTGTATGTTTGTCCCGTAACACAAATATGAATTATTTCCGCTCCTGGCTATCACGTTCAAATATGTCCTGTATTGACCAACTCCACCAGTGAAGAGAAAAATAATAATAATAAAAGAAAAGGAAAAATGATAATTAAGGGTCCTTAATGCAATTACAGTATTTACCCTGTTGGTCGTACCTAAGTAATCGAATCATTGGCTTGGCTTGGGGACGCTTCAGTGACATTTACACGTATTCATAAGATAAGTACAAAAAAAATATGTAGAAATTAAGAAATTAATATTATGAATATTATATAACACAAGCGCATCCACCATGAAACAAGTTTATTATAATAACTAGCCCTCAAATCATAAATGGAATAGAATTGTAAGCAAAAAGGGGTAGCGTCCAAAATGGCGTCTGGCGTCCCTATGACGTGTTCAAAGAAAGAAAAACTCAGAAAGTACGTTATTATCTACAATAAAGAAAACGAGTTATATTGTGTGTGAAGCACATAAAATAGAGACGGGCGGAATTAGCCCTCGAGTAATTAACGAAATACTTTAACAATGAAAACTAATATGAGCATCAAGTACCCAAAACCGCATATTCGCAATAAAACCTTCAAATTAATAAAATAAGAAACGGTAATAATGAAATGAGTGGTAACTTACGTATGGGATTCACTGAACAAAATAAATAAAAAAAAAAAAAAACAAGCTTTGTCTTACTCAAAAATTCACTTCAGAAAAAAAACTAACTAACAGGAAAAACCGGTTTAACTCGTTTCAAGCAAGGACGCTTAATGAATCCCTTCTTCATTAGGAATTTCTTGGCTTTTCGATCTCAAGTACCTACTTGAAAAAGAGCGTCTTCCAGAGGGTTCTTAACGCTTGCGCCATCTCCCATTTCAATTCAACAGCTAGTACAGAAAACCTTCTCTAACATTTCATTTCTTACTGGTGGTCTTTGATAAAGTCCACTAGAGGGCAGTGGTTATGTCAATATTGAAAAAAAAAGCAGTCCACTACACTATATATATGTTTTTTCGATTTCCTCACAAAGAAAATTATTTGTTTATCACAAAACTCTACTTATGTATATGAATAACAAGTCGTCAACTAGTAGATTTCATCATAGATATATTTCGAAATATATAAATGTAATGTTTAATATCAAAATAAAAATGGTCTACACTTGTAGACCACGCGAGTGAATATGATGGAAAAGAGGGCGCGACTGACGTAGGGCTAATGCAACCCTTGTTTTTTATTGACGGCAAGTCTTGTTTAAAATAAAATGACGATGTTGGAAAAGTATTGAGAAAATAGATCCCAATACAACCCTTGATCGTTTGTCTAGTAAATTAACGTAAAGCGTAAAGCCACGAGAACTCCTTCATCTCTAGTAACTAGAATTATTTTTCATGAAATGGTTTATTCCGATACGTTTTACTCTCTGAAAAAACTTAGGCACCATTATGAAGTATTTGAAAATATGTTCATAAACGCGCCAATTAAATTTCTGTATCATTTACGATATCTTTTCAAAGTTGTCCTCTAACTTCAAGGAACAAATATAGCTATAACTAAGATGTTTTAGACATCTTAGCTATGACCATCCCTCTAATCCATAGACCTAATAACATGGAAGGATCTAAGTCCTTCGCGTTTGTTTACAGACACCCTTCAGAAAATTCCTAAATAAAGAGATTCCTTCAATTTTTACAAATCAAACGAGTAGCATGCATACTCCCAAAAGTACTAATCTAAAGGAACCAACACAAAATGTAGTTTTTCACCAAAACAATCTTTACAGCGACTGATGGGTCAAACAAGAGCATATTGATTCATTTTTGCACTTTTGTGCAAAGACAAGGCAATTTCCAATTTTTCTTTCAGAAGAGTCTGTTTCATTCTACTAGGCTATGGTTCTCTGTATAATTTTATGTGAGGTTAAGAAATAATAACACTATGTTATTATCTCGTATAATTTCTTCATTTTAACTTTGGACAAATAACAAGTCTATATACATCACTGAGGAAATCATCTTCCTCTGCAAGTTTATTTTGTTTTCAGTTTGGAAGGTGTACATGAGTTACGACAAACTCGGCTCGCTGCCATCTGGATGAACATCCTTTATATGTTTTCTTATATTCTTCATGAGGCTAGAAGCATAGTCACGCTCACAGGTCACTGTTATGCTGCATCGAATTCGGGTGAACCCGATTTATATGTTTTTTAAAGTGCTGTTTTATATTAGTAGCATAAACGCAATTGTCGCACTTATACTTCTTCAAGCCCAAATGAACCGAATTTATATGATTGTCCAGCAAAACTTTCCAGTTTGCAGCATAGTCGCACTGGTCACACTTGTATTTCCTCAAATCCAAATGAATAATATTTACATGTCTTTTTAAATTAACTTTATCACTGGTTTCATAATCGCAGTATTCACACTTGAACTGCTTCAATTTCAAATGAACACAATTTATATGCTCCTTTATGCGATATTTCCCTCTTGCAGTATAATCGCAATAGTCACATTTGTGTCGCTTCAAATGGACAGAATTGACTTGCGATTTGAGTTTCTCTTTTTGATCTGCAATATAATTGCACAAGCTGCACTTGTATTCCGAGGGATTCAAATGAAGGGAATTTGTATGTTGCCTGAGTTGTTTTTTCGAATATACAACAAAACCGCACAAGTGACATTCGTATTTCTCCAAATTTGAATGGACAGAATCCATGTGGTTATTGAGTTCAAACTTCCATTTCGCAATATAATCGCAATAATCACACACCATCAAATCCGAATGACAACGATTTATATGTACCTTAAGACGATATTGATAATTCGAAGCATAATCGCACAATTGACACTTGTGTTGTTTCAAATTTAAATGAACGGAATTTATGTGTCTCTTAAGGGCATCTTTAAATGTCGCAGTGTAATCGCAATAGTCACACTTGTGTTTCTCCGAATTATTCAAGTGTACAGCGTCTACGTGCCTTTTTAAATTCTGTTTTCGCATCGTAGCAAAGTCGCATAAGTTACACTTGTTTTGTCTAAGATTCGGATGAACAGAATCTACGTGATCCTTGAGTTGGCTTTTCTGTTTCGCAATGTAATCGCAATACCAGCACTTGCTCGCCTTCAAATGTATAGAATCGATGTGTATTTTCAAAGTCTGCTCATGATTCGAGGCATAATCACATAAGTGACACTTGTGTTCCTTCAAATTTAAATTAACGGCGGCCAAGTGTCTGCTGTCTGTTGAAGTGTAATCGCAGTACGTGCACTTGAGTTCTTTCAAACTCTTCAAATGTACGGCATCTACATGCACTTTTAGACTATGTTTCCGATCCGTAGCATATTCACACAAGTGACATTTTTCATTTTTGAATTTCGAATGAACAGAATTCATATGTTCCTTGAGGTGGCTTTTCTGTTTAACTTCACTCTTACTGTAATCTTCTTCTTGACAAGAATATCTGAAAGAGAACAAGAAAAATTCAATTCCACATTAATACAAGATGGCAGCAATCTTGAAAAGATAATGAAGTGAAATGTTCTTATCTTATCATGCTTTCACAACTTATATGCAATAAGGAGTAAGAAACATTTATGTTGTGACCAATATAACACGTGTTCTTCTAATGCCTCCTCAACGTGTGATCCATAGGATGTAAGAAACGTTAAATTTCGTGTTTACCCACCACTAAACTTGTTATTGTCGAATAGATAAAGTAATATCATATGAAGAATTATGAATTATTTTTTCTCAAGTATACTTCATCCAGTTGCTTTGCAGATAAGTTAACAAAATAAAGTTCAAGAAACATTGGTGTATTGTCTAAAAAGCGTGTATGGAAACTATAATTGATGGTTAATGTATATTATTTGAACTGAAAACTACGACACGTGTTTTGCTATCACTAAAGCATCTTCAGGTGGGTGAAGGTAAACTGAAATATTCGGTACCGAAGAAGAATAACTAGCATTTGACTCTAACCCTAAAATGATAGTTTCCAGAACATACAGAGCAATTTCAGTGCAGATAATAATCGGAGGATCGTTTGCTGAATAATACAGCAAAGGGAACTTTCTATTAGCTTGATGAAATCTATATTCCTTGATGTTATCGAGAACTAGAATCTTTTTTTAGATTCAACGTGTTTTTTATTTTTTCTTCATGTCACATGCAATATTCTTATGAAAATTTCAAATTTTTATGGCACTGAATATTTCATACGGACGCGTTCATCATATAGTTCACGTCAATTTGGACATGAGAAAAATTGCTTCAAAACGGATCCCCAAATGTTTGAATGTTGACCAAAAGCGTGATGCAAGGGTAGAAGCATCGCGTTCGATCTGTGCTCGATGTGAAAATGATGTAGACTTCTTAAACCGAATTGTCACTATGGATGAGATTTGGGTACATTATATTTTTACGATCCAGAAACAACAATCGATGGAATGGCGACACACTCTGGTTCTTCAAGACCTAAGAAGTTCCATGTCCAAAAATCTACTGGAAAAGTTCTTGTTTCAGTTTTTTGGGTTTGCCATGGAGTAATGATGATTGATTTTTTGGATAAGGGTAAAACAATAACCGTAGATTACTATTCGACATTACTATGACCACTCTAGGGGAAAAAATCAAAGAGAAAAGACGCGGAAAGCTATCCAAAGGTGTTTTGTTATTGTTTCCTATAAATTTTAAACATTTCACTTCACCTTAATCCACCTGCAGATGCTATTGTGATAGCGAAACACATATCGAGGTTCAACAACTTAATTTTTGTAAAAATCGTATAATCTGTTTTTACTTCAAATTAATATGGATATTTGATCAAATATCGGCCACATCTATTCAATATTCGTATGCATTTTCCTGAGGCCATACATCTATAGGAGGGCACCGGGTGAATGAGAGACGGCACTGCACACATAGTGATTTATTGAAAGAAAATATTTCACATTTTCCTTTATTTTGATTCAACATTATATATTGCAGTATTTGAACCTTAAAAAAATTCACTTTCTGTAATACAAAGAGTAAATTTCCATATTGTAATCAATTCGAAAAGTGATTCATGTTTACATTTATGTACAAATTTCATCTACCTTTTTGATATAATTGTTTTTATAGTATTTGTACGATTGAAGTAGCATATGGAATATGGTGTTTTGCTCTTCTTCATTTCAGTAGCAAAATCTCGAAAGGTTGTTTCTTTTAAATTCAAATTGACTTAATTCATATGTTTTCCGAGATCATCACACAAGTGGCACTTGTTTTTTTTTCATGTTCAGATGAACGGAATCTATATGTTCTTTGGTGGTATTTTTATGCTTCGTAGCAAAATCACAATCGTGAACTTTCAGATTTTAATGACCTATTATATATGTGAATTTGTGCACTGACCGAAGATAATGTGAATTTTGTACTGATGCTGTTCACGTTCCCAATTCATTCGAACAAATTTGGAATATAATTGTATCAACTCTAAATGCTGATTAATTTACCCCGAATTTGAATATTTTTTTCCAAATACATTTTTTCCAGGTTATATTTATACTTTCACTCTTCCAGTTCTGTAATGGAAACTAGTGATACATCGAGGTATTTTGTAATAAGATATTAATTACTGTGATGCGTGATGCCAATAATTTTTGAATATAATATATATTCAAATGCTGCTTCGATTTAGTAGCATAATCACAAAAGTGACACTTATGTTTCTTCAAATCAGAATGAATGGGAACTAAATGCTTTTCAGGAATATTTATAATTCTTGGTATAATTACACAACACAAGAGTGGATGTTCTCTATGTCGTTTGAGGCAAACATTAATCTTTGGTTCAATTTTAATTATAGTTATATACTCCCACAAGTGACACTTATGTTCTCTCAAATTTAAATGAATACCATATACACACGTAACTTGAGAATCTTTTCAGGACTTGCCTCATGATAACAAATGTCATGTGAAATTTATGTTTTTTAATTCAAATGAACAGAATTTGTATGTATAGTCAAGTTCTGCTGCGAGTTCGCGGAATAATCACAAATCTTCAAATCGGGATGAATGGAATCTATATGTTTCTCGTAGGTATCTTTATAATTGGTTGCATAACTACACAAGGGGCATTTGTGTTTCTTTATGTCTAAATGAATGTTATCTACGTGTCGTTTGAGGTTCACTTTTCGATTAGTTGCATACTCACACAAGTGACACTTGTGTTTCCTCAAATTTAAATGAATGCCATCCACATGTAACTTGAGATTCGTTTCAGAACTCGCAGCATAATCACACAGGTGACACTTGTGTTTCTTCCGGTTCAAATGAACTACGTCTATATGTGCTTTAAGATTGCTAAACCTGCTCGCAGCATGCTCACACAAGTGACACTTGTGTTGTTTCAATTTTAAATGAACACTAGTCACATGTATTTCGAGATTTATTTTCGAGTTCGTGGCATAATCACACGAGTGACATTGAAGTTTCTTCAAATTTAAATGAACATTATCTACATGTATCCTGAGATACGTTTTGTTGTTCGCTGAGTAATCGCAAAAGAGACACATGTGCTTTCTTAAATTTAAATGAACGGATTCTATATGAGGTCTGAGGGCACTTTTATGTTTCGTAACATAATCACACAATTGACACTTGTATTTGTTCGAATTGGAATTAATGGAATCCATATGCTGTTCAGGAGTATTGCTTCGATTTGAACTATAATCGGACAAGTGGCAATTGTATTCATTTGAATCAAAATGTGTTTTCGGAGTCACTTCCTCTTTCTGTGAAAATTCATTCTCAAATTTGTTTGGATTGAATTCTTTTTCTGTCGATTCATCGCTCGAATTGATACTTTCTTTTCCATCGATGAACAGCCGAACGTTTTCCTTATCTTCAATCACACAATGATTGTCCTCTTCCGAATGTGGAAAGCTGAGGAAAAATATCAATTATGAGCAGTTTGCAATAAAATTTAATACAATTAGTAGAAAGTAACATTCAGTATCAAATATCTCGAGTTCAAGCAGTTGAAGATGGAATTTTAGGCTGAAATCAAGAGAAGTCATAGCCCGCTAGAATGACTTTATTGAGTTCACTGAATTATAGAAAGTAAATATTAAATGCGGCGTTGCCGATGTGATATCAGTGATTTAGAATTAGATGATTGCTAATGACAAAAGATGTACCACAGATCAACTCGTTTCCGATGATGGTAAAAAAGAAATCGAGAAAATTTATAACGCACTTGAAAGTTGTCTGCAAAAACTAGAAAACATTTACAAAAATATTGCTGTTTGCCCTTTTTTCAAGTTTTTCCTTGATATCTCTGTTATAATTTCATTTTAGTTGTGGGGTATATTAACCCTTTATGTACCCGTGATGCCATACGGCACAACAATCTGTAGTCCGTTAATTTATCTCTGTGTGCCATGATTCGCGGGCTATTGTATTTGTTTACGTGCGAACACGTTCTTGAAAGGTTCAACTTGAGAATTGAAAAACGTGCTCTCACTTGAGTGTAAAACGTTAGAGGAATAACGAAACACGAAACAATATTTTGATGTTGACCGATGAAAAATAGTTCTGGGACTTAATGGGTTAAGGCGAAAAAATATAGATTCCATATTGCTTTGAAGTGGTCGATATTTCAGTTTACCTCCACCTATCTGAAGATGCTATAGTGATGACGAAACATGCGTCGTAGTAAAAAACTCTGTTTTAAGTTCAACTATGGATTTTTGAATATTTGTGTGCAGCTAGTAGTATTTTCGTCAGTTTAGTCGCCTACATAAAATAAAAAATAAACAGAACAAAAAAATTTTAAACTTGAATGCGAAAAAAAATTTCGATGATGTTTTCGATAACATCAAGGAATAAATTTTCGAAACTATCGTTATCCCTCTACATTTTTAGGAGTATAGTTAAAATGCTTGTTTATACAAGCAAACAAAGTTGAGGCTTTTGTTGATAGAAGTTAGAAGACATCAAAATAAGGCATTTCACCAAAAATTATCTATATAAAATATCAGAGATGGCTGAGATACAACCCTGAGATATTCGACAAAAATTCATCAAATTTCAAGTACGGGACTGTGGCTGGACAATGAATGGTTCAGTTCAGTACTTGCCAGTCTTTCTGATTAGTAGCATCAGGCCACTTGAAAAAATTGTTGTATCGAGGGATTTAGGGTGAAGAAATTTGTGACATCAGTTTACTGTTTACTGATATGAAAGTATTATTATTGTTACCCTATTTCATCCAATTTTTACGACGATTGTTAGAGATTGTGATGACCATTGTGAAAAAAATTGTGAATAATTTGAACGAATTTTATTGGTGAGATTCTGAATTAATATTCTATTTTTTTACACTTGGTCCTAAGATTTTTGACAGTTGATATGGAAATGAGTCATTTCATAAAATCGTTTAGGTTACTTAATAATGAGAAAAATTTCGCAATCCATTTCCATTAGACTTCTTTTCTGGTTAGGAGCATAATCGCATAGATGACACTTGTGTCCTCAGATTTAAATGGACAGCATCCATATGTGACGCGAAATGTTTTTTACAGTCCGTGGCGAAATCACACAAGGGCACTTGCATTTCCCCAAGTTAAAATGATGCTGTTTGAGACAATTGGCTCTATTTGAAGGTTAATCACACAGGTGACATTTGTGTTTTCTTTCATTAGTATCAACAGAACCAGTTGGTGTTTTCTGGAAGCTTGCCGGATTGAGCTATTCGGAATGTATTAGCTGATCTTGTGCTACGCTTGTAGCTCTGGCTCTTGCTCTTCCAGGCCATAAGTAAATGCAGCACTTCTACTAATATGATTACAATCTCTTCTAACTACACTTAGAGAAACCCGGAGACAGATTCATTCAGAGTAATTATTCATGTTTACTTCAATTCTTATTTTCAGAATAGATTGAATCACTGATGCCATTGTGCACTAACAGTACAAATATTCTGAAATTCAAAATGAATATACCGTTTCAGACATTTCATCAGCAATTAGAATGCTTTCAACCTCCATCACCAAACTCCAAAACCATCTGCCAGATTCAGCTCAAGAACTAGATCAACAAGCTCATTTGATACCTAAACCTACTCTGCAAAATTCAAGTTCCTACATTGTTGTGGAAGTTAGAAAATTCACGGGTGGACAGAATTCAATTTGACCTCCAATCTTCATCAATGAGTCAAACCCTATTGTTTGGGAATAATTTGAGGCTCAAAACTTACTTCCAAAGTTATAGACATTTGGGCAAAATATTAACAACTATGCATAAGTATTTTAGTTTGATTTGAAAGATGGCCTGTGATCCATTCCGTTTCAGTTCTCAAATTAACCATGTAAGTTTTTTTTTTGCAAATCACATTCTAAACTAATCGACTTACACTGCAGCTGAAACATCCGTTTCTTGTTTCACCAAAACAATTTCACTAACTTCCATTTCTTCATGTTTAATGTGTTCAACTTTTATTGTTTCCTCTTCGATATTCTTGATCTCAAGTGAAAATTCCTTATCAACCACATCTGAAACAAAAAAATGGATCAGGATAATTTAGATCTTATAAATTAAAATAAAGAATTGTTAAAACCCTTGTTATTATCACATATACTTTAGGTAAAAATTGAGAAATGTAACATCACAGGTGGCTTTGAATTAATCTATACCGCTTTCAAAATAAATATCATTAAATTTCAAAACTCTTCAGTAAGGAGCAGCATAGATTAAGTGTATAATTCATAAAGAACTTGTATTATAGTTTAAAGAAATTGGCACAGAATCACAGGACATTAAAATTCCAAATTTCATTACCCTCAATACTTGTGGAAGTTTTATTCCTGCCTGAAATCTCAATTAATGTATCGTCTGGTTCGGGTAGTTGAACAGGACGACAAGAAGTTTTGTCCTGTTCTCTTGAAATCTCTTGGGTTGGTTTGGTGGATGTGGATGGAGTATCGCACATTTCATTATCAACATTTGAGCCAGTCGAACTTAAAGCTACAATGATCTGATCAATTCAAGTTTCACAAACAAATGTTCTACTCACCAGGGAGATTTAATGTTGGAACAGCATGCGGAAGTAACTTGGTAAACCTACTAGACAAATATTTAGCCTCAAAATGTTGGTTACACACCCTTTTACGATTGTGAACATTTTTTGAATTCATTTCTATCAGCTCAAAGTTATTAATAGCTGTAAATCCATTTGTTGAACCTATCTTATTTGTTTAGTTGGGTTAGGGAACCTACGTCTTATTTTGGTTATGCTTTTGCAATGAGGCACGCAACATTTAATGTGGAAAACCATCACGAAAAAATTAGAAACATAATATTATCACTAAAGACTCTAAGAATTATAATAATTTTAATAATCTAAACCACTCTTTTCTATTTACATTTTTTAATTTGCATGACAACTGACAACACAGAGCGGCCAGAGCGCGAATACATGTCACATGTCAGAAACAAAGATATATCTTTGATCTCAGATTATAGAGTACTCTATAATCTTTGTTTGATCTAACATCTAAGAAGAAAAATATCAGGATCATAATAATAAACAGTGAACTCTAAAAAGAAATTCTTTTAGAGTTCACTGATAATGAATTAGCCCTTAGGTTCAATATTGAATAATAAATAAGAGCTTCTATTAGTTCTATCGAAGATGCAGTAACAATTCACATAATTATCAAATATAGAAAATCGATAAAGTGAGGAAACTTTTGAAATTTTCACCACATTTCACACTTATGTCCTGGATTCATTGGTGAACCTTGGGGACAATTAAAAGCTTCAGCAAAGTGATTGCTATTTTGTACTGCTACGTTCACTCGTACTGATGCTGGACTGTGAACATCAATCTTCAGTGAATACTCAGCCTGTTCGGAGGTGATGGTATAGCACCACATCTGGAAAACTTCATTTTATGCGATAGGTTCATTAGGCCCAATTCAGATCATCGCCTCAATTAACCCACGCGAAATAAAACAACAAATAAAACATTACATTCGATATTTCATTTATTTTTATTTATTATTATGCCAAACACCGCCAATCTCTCATGTATGTATATGATACTGATTATACCTTGAGGTATAGTGTTTCACTCAAAGATCTCTAATCTTTGGTTCTACTGAGATTGGGTCCATTCACGCGATCATCGTCATCATATCATCATGTTAACATATCATATTATATTATCCCTCTGTTAGCTTGTACGATTTCGGAGAACCAGTTGTGTTATGTGTTCTGTGTAAGCTTTGTTACTGTGTCCTTACGCCACCTTACTGCCAATTCACAATGATGTTAATGGTAATGTTAAAAGTGAGCTACGATGTTAACGCTTAAATAATAATAAATTTAAGAAATATTTAGCATTATCATTAACAATACGCTTGACATTAACATTGATGTGAACAGTATCGTAGTAGCTCTATTATTTATTATTATTTAAGCGTTTACATTGTAGCTCACCGTTAACATTACCATAACCATTAACATCATTGTGAATTGGCAGTAAGGCACAGCTCTGTTAATTTTAACCTAACAGTGAATGATGGCCCGCACCCGTAACGACTAGAAAATTTCTTCCCTAGCCCGGGATCGAACTCAGTATCTTTCGGTATACCAAGCCGACGATTTAACCACCAAGCCACGGATGTATATTATGATGAGTAGTGACCAGAGATATAGAAGGGGGGAGATTGAGCTTCAAGCTGCGCGAACTGGCTAAAATTGAAGGCCGCCATTTGTCAGGAAATATATACAGCACCGCCTAAAAGTGATAGCATGTGGCAAGAGTTATATACAGGGGCACGTAAAATTCAGAATTTGAATGTTATGATTTCGTTGATAACAGTACTTGAAATTATGAGATTTCGGTCAATTCGTTTCTTATTTCTTCAGTACAATACAAAATGAATACCAAAAATGTCAACGAAGGAAAAAATTTTTTGTTTTATGTATTCTGGTGAATATAATGAGATGTCCAAATATTGAACATATCATCTAAACCAATGAATCCTTTTTGAATTATATTCAAGCGTTTGTAACCAACGATGAATTTTTATTTAATTGTCTTTTCTTCTTTTCGTCTTTTCTAAATAGGTAACGTTTTCAAAATAAAATCCATGATTTCTAAGATTCTAGCAATTTGGTCTTATGGGGTAGTTTGATATATATAGACTTCGAAGCGTCACCAATATTTGGTTTGT
Source organism: Coccinella septempunctata (assembly GCF_907165205.1). NCBI lineage: Eukaryota > Metazoa > Arthropoda > Insecta > Coleoptera > Coccinellidae > Coccinella > Coccinella septempunctata. The sequence goes on from NC_058191.1 coordinate 2,225,292, forward strand.
TCCAGAATCGCTTCTTTTCACTACTGTTCCCTAATTACGATCAGAGGAAAGTAACCTGAAAAATTGCTCGCCCACTTTCCTTCGAGATGCAATTCTGGAACTCTGCTTTTAAGTTTTAATTTTTATTTTCTGTTTCTAAGGAAACACGATTTTGTCAATCTGAAGGACACTAAATTTTTTGCACAAAGTGGATAAATTGATCTGATATTTTTTATTGGAAGTAAGACATGATATGATGAAAGCTAACAAGTCGATAAATTTTTCAGTAGCTACTGGCATTAAATATATAAAAGAAAAAAACATTTTTCTATTCATTTTATTTATACAATATTGTATATCCAGTATCGATTGCTGCATAAAATCAACTGATGAAGTCTTCTAATTGCAGAACCTTGAATTTTTCAGTATAAACTTTTTACAGATTGAATATTCTAATTTTAAAATGAGATCTGGCAATATTTTTCACTAAAAGAAAGCCATAATGTCTTCCAATCACTGAAGAATATAAAAAATGTTCTTTCAAGGAAGGGAACAAAGCATCAACTCGATCATAAAATTTTTGCGATTGAATTGTTGCAAATGCTTCGAGAAAATTTTCATCTCTTGAAACTCTATTTTCAGTTGAAATCATCAAATTCCTGATTGATATATCGTTATAATTCCATATGATGGTACATGAAGTCCCTCTGAAACAAACAAAAAATAAAATCATCTCAGTTTCATATTAAATTATCTCATCTTACCTTGATTTTTGAAGAATATTACAATTCCCTCAAGACTGGAACTTTTAGGGTCACAGTATCATTCTCTACATTTTTTAAATGTCTCTTCATCAATGTGGCACTGAATCAAAAGATTTCCAATGATGGGCAGCATTTTCAGAAATACGTTGATCTTGTCTCAAAAAGTCCATCACTTCTTTCATGTGTTGTATTTTATTTTTAAGAGACTTAATTGTATAATTTCCTTCTATATGGAGTTTTTTCAATTCGATGAGTCTTTTCATCAATTTTGAAGGAGAAATACTGAAACAAGTTTGAAAAATTTGTAAATCTATCAAAGATATTCAAAAATTGATATAATTGGGAACTTACCTATAATTGTGAAGTAAGCCATCGTAAATATCCTGCTATTCAGCGAAAAAAGCTAATAAAACCACACGAATCCGCTGAATATCACCAAAAATACGTTCATATTTGTTATTATTGTTTACATTCTTTTGACTTGACAGCAGGCAATGGCAGCGGTGTGAAGTTGGCTGACAATTTCTAGCTGACAGAATCCCGAAGATACCCGAAGCGGCGACGGCCGCCAGTGGCGTACCCCTACTATTATTTTCGCCGAAAAATCGCTTCTGCATTACGAAATGAGATTAGTAGTGGAAATAATATAAATATTTGATGTTTGGCATATATAAATTTGATAATTCGAACAATTCGTTGGAAAAATGAATTTGTTCGATATATTTTTTCGATCAATTGAACTGAAATCGTCTAGGCGCGAAGTTTAATCTATATAACTTCTATGTTTTTATCAGTTTCAAGATGAGATTTTCACTCAGATGATGGTCAACTATTCAGGATTCATAATCCGTAAAAAACTTTACTTGCACCCCTTGCACACTACCCTTTTTCGACCCTTTTCCGTATAAAACACCGAATTCGCGATATAAAGCGGCGCAGTCAGCTGACCATAACTTCTATCTTTTTATCAGTTTCAAGATGAGATTTTCACTCAGATGATGGTCAACTATTCAGGATTCATAATCCGTAAAAAACTTTACTTGCACCCCTTGGAGACTACCCTTTTTCGACCCTTTTCCGTATAAAACACCGAATTCGCGATATAAAGCGGCGCAGTCAGCTGACCATAACTTCTATCTTTTTATCAGTTTCAAGATGAGATTTTCACTCAGACGATGGTCAACTATTCAGGATTCATAATCCGTAAAAAACTTTACTTGCACCCCTTGCACACTACCCTTTTTCCACCCTTTTCCGTATAAAACACCGAATTTGCGCTAGGAAGCGGCGCAGTCAGCTGACCATAACTTCTATGTTTTTATCAGTTTCAAGATGAGATTTTCACTCAGATGATGGTCAACTATTCGGGATTCATAATCCGTAAAAAACTTTACTTGCACCCCTTGCACACTACCCTTTTTCGACCCTTTTCCGTATAAAACACCGAATTCGCGATATAAAGCGACGCAGTCAGCTGACCATAACTTCTATTTTTTTATCAGTTTCAAGATGAGATTTTCACTCAGATGATGGTCAACTATTCAGGATTCATAATCCGTAAAAAACTTTACTTGCACCCCTTGCACACTACCCTTTTTCGACCCTTTTCCGTATAAGACACCGAATTTGCGCTAGGAAGCGGCGCAGTCAGCTGAACATAACTTCTATGTTTTTATCAGTTTCAAGATGAGATTTTCAATCAGATGATGGTCAACTATTCAGGATTCATAATCCGTAAAAAACTTTACTTGCACCCCTTGGAGACTACCCTTTTTCGACCCTTTTCCGTATAAAACACCGAATTCGCGATATAAAGCGACGCAGTCAGCTGACCATAACTTCTATTTTTTTATCAGTTTCAAGATGGGATTTTCACTCAGATGATGGTCAACTATTCAGGATTCATAATCCGTAAAAAACTTTACTTGCACCCCTTGGACACTACCCTTTTTCCACCCTTTTCCGTATAAAACACCGAATTTGCGCTAGGAAGCGGCGCAGTCAGCTGACCATAACTTCTATCTTTTTATCAGTTTCAAGATGAGATTTTCACTCAGATGATGGTCAACTATTCAGGATTCATAATCCGTAAAAAACTTTACTTGCACCCCTTGCACACTACCCTTTTTCCACCCTTTTCCGTATAAAACACCGAATTTGCGCTAGGAAGCGGCGCAGTCAGCTGACCATAACTTCTATCTTTTTATCAGTTTCAAGATGAGATTTTCACTCAGATGATGGTCAACTATTCAGGATTCATAATCCGTAAAAAACTTTACTTGCACCCCTTGAAGACTACCCTTTTTCCAACCTTTTCCGTATAAAACACCGAATTTGCGCTAGGAAGCGGCGCAGTCAGCTGACCATAACTTCTATCTTTTTATCAGTTTCAAGATGAGATTTTCACTCAGATGATGGTCAACTATTCAGGATTCATAATCCGTAAAAAACTTTACTTGCACCCCTTGGAGACTACCCTTTTTCCACCCTTTTCCGTATAAAACACCGAATTTGCGCTAGGAAGCGGCGCAGTCAGCTGACCATAACTTCTATCTTTTTATCAGTTTCAAGATGAGATTTTCACTCAGATGATGGTCAACTATTCAGGATTCATAATCCGTAAAAAACTTTACTTGCACCCCTTGCACACTACCCTTTTTCCACCCTTTTCCGTATAAAACACCGAATTTGCGCTAGGAAGCGGCGCAGTCAGCTGACCATAACTTCTATCTTTTTATCAGTTTCAAGATGAAATTTTCACTCAAATGATGGTCAACTATTCGGGATTCATAATCCGTAAAAAACTTTACTTGCACCCCTTGGAGACTACCCTTTTTCCACCCTTTTCCGTATAAAACACCGAATTTGCGCTAGGAAGCGGCGCAGTCAGCTGACCATAACTTCTATCTTTTTATCAGTTTCAAGATGAGATTTTCACTCAGATGATGGTCAACTATTCAGGATTCATAATCCGTAAAAAACTTTACTTGCACCCCTTGGAGACTACCCTTTTTCGACCCTTTTCCGTATAAAACACCGAATTCGCGATATAAAGCGACGCAGTCAGCTGACCATAACTTCTATTTTTTTATCAGTTTCAAGATGGGATTTTCACTCAGATGATGGTCAACTATTCAGGATTCATAATCCGTAAAAAACTTTACTTGCACCCCTTGGAGACTACCCTTTTTCCACCCTTTTCCGTATAAAACACCGAATTTGCGCTAGGAAGCGGCGCAGTCAGCTGACCATAACTTCTATCTTTTTATCAGTTTCAAGATGAGATTTTCACTCAGATGATGGTCAACTATTCAGGATTCATAATCCGTAAAAAACTTTACTTGCACCCCTTGCACACTACCCTTTTTCCACCCTTTTCCGTATAAAACACCGAATTTGCGCTAGGAAGCGGCGCAGTCAGCTGACCATAACTTCTATCTTTTTATCAGTTTCAAGATGAGATTTTCACTCAGATGATGGTCAACTATTCGGGATTCATAATCCGTAAAAAACTTTACTTGCACCCCTTGGAGACTACCCTTTTTCGACCCTTTTCCGTATAAAACACCGAATTCGCGATATAAAGCGACGCAGTCAGCTGACCATAACTTCTATTTTTTTATCAGTTTCAAGATGAGATTTTCACTCAGATGATGGTCAACTATTCAGGATTCATAATCCGTAAAAAACTTTACTTGCACCCCTTGGAGACTACCCTTTTTCCACCCTTTTCCGTATAAAACACCGAATTTGCGCTAGGAAGCGGCGCAGTCAGCTGACCATAACTTCTATGTTTTTATCAGTTTCAAGATGAGATTTTCACTCAGATGATGGTCAACTATTCGGGATTCATAATCCGTAAAAAACTTCACTTGCACCCCTTGGAGACTACCCTTTTTCGACCCTTTTCCGTATAAAACACCGAATTCGCGATATAAAGCGGCGCAGTCAGCTGACCATAACTTCTATCTTTTTATCAGTTTCAAGATGAGATTTTCACTCAGATGATGGTCAACTATTCAGGATTCATAATCCGTAAAAAACTTTACTTGCACCCCTTGGAGACTACCCTTTTTCCACCCTTTTCCGTATAAAACACCGAATTTGCGCTAGGAAGCGGCGCAGTCAGCTGACCATAACTTCTATCTTTTTATCAGTTTCAAGATGAGATTTTCACTCAGATGATGGTCAACTATTCAGGATTCATAATCCGTAAAAAACTTTACTTGCACCCCTTGCACACTACCCTTTTTCCACCCTTTTCCGTATAAAACACCGAATTTGCGCTAGGAAGCGGCGCAGTCAGCTGACCATAACTTCTATCTTTTTATCAGTTTCAAGATGAAATTTTCACTCAGATGATGGTCAACTATTCGGGATTCATAATCCGTAAAAAACTTTACTTGCACCCCTTGGAGACTACCCTTTTTCCACCCTTTTCCGTATAAAACACCGAATTTGCGCTAGGAAGCGGCGCAGTCAGCTGACCATAACTTCTATCTTTTTATCAGTTTCAAGATGAGATTTTCACTCAGATGATGGTCAACTATTCAGGATTCATAATCCGTAAAAAACTTTACTTGCACCCCTTGGAGACTACCCTTTTTCGACCCTTTTCCGTATAAAACACCGAATTCGCGATATAAAGCGACGCAGTCAGCTGACCATAACTTCTATTTTTTTATCAGTTTCAAGATGGGATTTTCACTCAGATGATGGTCAACTATTCAGGATTCATAATCCGTAAAAAACTTTACTTGCACCCCTTGGAGACTACCCTTTTTCCACCCTTTTCCGTATAAAACACCGAATTTGCGCTAGGAAGCGGCGCAGTCAGCTGACCATAACTTCTATCTTTTTATCAGTTTCAAGATGAGATTTTCACTCAGATGATGGTCAACTATTCAGGATTCATAATCCGTAAAAAACTTTACTTGCACCCCTTGGAGACTACCCTTTTTCCACCCTTTTCCGTATAAAACACCGAATTCGCGATATAAAGCGGCGCAGTCAGCTGACCATAACTTCTATGTTTTTATCAGTTTCAAGATGAGATTTTCACTCAGATGATGGTCAACTATTCGGGATTCATAATCCGTAAAAAACTTTACTTGCACCCCTTGCACACTACCCTTTTTCGACCCTTTTCCGTATAAAACACCGAATTCGCGATATAAAGCGACGCAGTCAGCTGACCATAACTTCTATTTTTTTATCAGTTTCAAGATGAGATTTTCACTCAGATGATGGTCAACTATTCAGGATTCATAATCCGTAAAAAACTTTACTTGCACCCCTTGGAGACTACCCTTTTTCCACCCTTTTCCGTATAAAACACCGAATTTGCGCTAGGAAGCGGCGCAGTCAGCTGACCATAACTTCTATGTTTTTATCAGTTTCAACATGAGATTTTCACTCAGATGATGGTCAACTATTCGGGATTCATAATCCGTAAAAAACTTTACTTGCACCCCTTGGAGACTACCCTTTTTCGACCCTTTTCCGTATAAAACACCGAATTCGCGATATAAAGCGGCGCAGTCAGCTGACCATAACTTCTATCTTTTTATCAGTTTCAAGATGAGATTTTCACTCAGATGATGGTCAACTATTCAGGATTCATAATCCGTAAAAAACTTCACTTGCACCCCTTGCACACTACCCTTTTTCCACCCTTTTCCGTATAAAACACCGAATTTGCGCTAGGAAGCGGCGCAGTCAGCTGACCATAACTTCTATCTTTTTATCAGTTTCAAGATGAGATTTTCACTCAGATGATGGTCAACTATTCGGGATTCATAATCCGTAAAAAACTTTACTTGCACCCCTTGGAGACTACCCTTTTTCGACCCTTTTCCGTATAAAACACCGAATTCGCGATATAAAGCGGCGCAGTCAGCTGACCATAACTTCTATCTTTTTATCAGTTTCAAGATGAGATTTTCACTCAGATGATGGTCAACTATTCAGGATTCATAATCCGTAAAAAACTTTACTTGCACCCCTTGGAGACTACCCTTTTTCGACCCTTTTCCGTATAAAACACCGAATTCGCGATATAAAGCGGCGCAGTCAGCTGACCATAACTTCTATCTTTTTATCAGTTTCAAGATGAGATTTTCACTCAGATGATGGTCAACTATTCAGGATTCATAATCCGTAAAAAACTTTACTTGCACCCCTTGGAGACTACCCTTTTTCGACCCTTTTCCGTATAAAACACCGAATTCGCGATATAAAGCGGCGCAGTCAGCTGACCATAACTTCTATGTTTTTATCAGTTTCAAGATGAGATTTTCACTCAGATGATGGTCAACTATTCGGGATTCATAATCCGTAAAAAACTTTACTTGCACCCCTTGCACACTACCCTTTTTCGACCCTTTTCCGTATAAAACACCGAATTCGCGATATAAAGCGACGCAGTCAGCTGACCATAACTTCTATCTTTTTATCAGTTTCAAGATGAGATTTTCACTCAGATGATGGTCAACTATTCAGGATTCATAATCCGTAAAAAACTTTACTTGCACCCCTTGCACACTACCCTTTTTCGACCCTTTTCCGTATAAGACACCGAATCCCATCTTGAAACTGATAAAAAAATAGAAGTTATGGTCAGCTGACTGCGTCGCTTTATATCGCGAATTCGGTGTTTTATACGGAAAAGGGTCGAAAAAGGGTAGTCTCCAAGGGGTGCAAGTAAAGTTTTTTACGGATTATGAATCCTGAATAGTTGACCATCATCTGAGTGAAAATCTCATCTTGAAACTGATAAAAAGATAGAAGTTATGGTCAGCTGACTGCGCCGCTTCCTAGCGCAAATTCGGTGTTTTATACGGAAAAGGGTGGAAAAAGGGTAGTCTCCAAGGGGTGCAAGTAAAGTTTTTTACGGATTATGAATCCCGAATAGTTGACCATCATCTGAGTGAAAATTTCATCTTGAAACTGATAAAAAGATAGAAGTTATGGTCAGCTGACTGCGCCGCTTCCTAGCGCAAATTCGGTGTTTTATACGGAAAAGGGTGGAAAAAGGGTAGTGTGCAAGGGGTGCAAGTAAAGTTTTTTACGGATTATGAATCCTGAATAGTTGACCATCATCTGAGTGAAAATCTCATCTTGAAACTGATAAAAAGATAGAAGTTATGGTCAGCTGACTGCGCCGCTTCCTAGCGCAAATTCGGTGTTTTATACGGAAAAGGGTGGAAAAAGGGTAGTCTCCAAGGGGTGCAAGTAAAGTTTTTTACGGATTATGAATCCTGAATAGTTGACCATCATCTGAGTGAAAATCCCATCTTGAAACTGATAAAAAAATAGAAGTTATGGTCAGCTGACTGCGTCGCTTTATATCGCGAATTCGGTGTTTTATACGGAAAAGGGTCGAAAAAGGGTAGTCTCCAAGGGGTGCAAGTAAAGTTTTTTACGGATTATGAATCCTCAATAGTTGACCATCATCTGATTGAAAATCTCATCTTGAAACTGATAAAAACATAGAAGTTATGTTCAGCTGACTGCGCCGCTTCCTAGCGCAAATTCGGTGTCTTATACGGAAAAGGGTCGAAAAAGGGTAGTGTGCAAGGGGTGCAAGTAAAGTTTTTTACGGATTATGAATCCTGAATAGTTGACCATCATCTGAGTGAAAATCTCATCTTGAAACTGATAAAAAAATAGAAGTTATGGTCAGCTGACTGCGTCGCTTTATATCGCGAATTCGGTGTTTTATACGGAAAAGGGTCGAAAAAGGGTAGTGTGCAAGGGGTGCAAGTAAAGTTTTTTACGGATTATGAATCCCGAATAGTTGACCATCATCTGATTGAAAATCTCATCTTGAAACTGATAAAAACATAGAAGTTATGTTCAGCTGACTGCGCCGCTTCCTAGCGCAAATTCGGTGTCTTATACGGAAAAGGGTCGAAAAAGGGTAGTGTGCAAGGGGTGCAAGTAAAGTTTTTTACGGATTATGAATCCTGAATAGTTGACCATCATCTGAGTGAAAATCTCATCTTGAAACTGATAAAAAAATAGAAGTTATGGTCAGCTGACTGCGTCGCTTTATATCGCGAATTCGGTGTTTTATACGGAAAAGGGTCGAAAAAGGGTAGTGTGCAAGGGGTGCAAGTAAAGTTTTTTACGGATTATGAATCCCGAATAGTTGACCATCATCTGAGTGAAAATCTCATCTTGAAACTGATAAAAAGATAGAAGTTATGGTCAGCTGACTGCGTCGCTTTATATCGCGAATTCGGTGTTTTATACGGAAAAGGGTCGAAAAAGGGTAGTGTGCAAGGGGTGCAAGTAAAGTTTTTTACGGATTATGAATCCCGAATAGTTGACCATCATCTGAGTGAAAATCTCATCTTGAAACTGATAAAAACATAGAAGTTATGGTCAGCTGACTGCGCCGCTTTATATCGCGAATTCGGTGTTTTATACGGAAAAGGGTCGAAAAAGGGTAGTCTCCAAGGGGTGCAAGTAAAGTTTTTTACGGATTATGAATCCTGAATAGTTGACCATCATCTGAGTGAAAATCTCATCTTGAAACTGATAAAAAGATAGAAGTTATGGTCAGCTGACTGCGCCGCTTTATATCGCGAATTCGGTGTTTTATACGGAAAAGGGTCGAAAAAGGGTAGTCTCCAAGGGGTGCAAGTAAAGTTTTTTACGGATTATGAATCCCGAATAGTTGACCATCATCTGAGTGAAAATCTCATCTTGAAACTGATAAAAAGATAGAAGTTATGGTCAGCTGACTGCGCCGCTTCCTAGCGCAAATTCGGTGTTTTATACGGAAAAGGGTGGAAAAAGGGTAGTGTGCAAGGGGTGCAAGTAAAGTTTTTTACGGATTATGAATCCTGAATAGTTGACCATCATCTGAGTGAAAATCTCATCTTGAAACTGATAAAAAGATAGAAGTTATGGTCAGCTGACTGCGCCGCTTTATATCGCGAATTCGGTGTTTTATACGGAAAAGGGTCGAAAAAGGGTAGTCTCCAAGGGGTGCAAGTAAAGTTTTTTACGGATTATGAATCCCGAATAGTTGACCATCATCTGAGTGAAAATCTCATCTTGAAACTGATAAAAACATAGAAGTTATGGTCAGCTGACTGCGCCGCTTCCTAGCGCAAATTCGGTGTTTTATACGGAAAAGGGTGGAAAAAGGGTAGTCTCCAAGGGGTGCAAGTAAAGTTTTTTACGGATTATGAATCCTGAATAGTTGACCATCATCTGAGTGAAAATCTCATCTTGAAACTGATAAAAAAATAGAAGTTATGGTCAGCTGACTGCGTCGCTTTATATCGCGAATTCGGTGTTTTATACGGAAAAGGGTCGAAAAAGGGTAGTGTGCAAGGGGTGCAAGTAAAGTTTTTTACGGATTATGAATCCCGAATAGTTGACCATCATCTGAGTGAAAATCTCATCTTGAAACTGATAAAAAGATAGAAGTTATGGTCAGCTGACTGCGCCGCTTCCTAGCGCAAATTCGGTGTTTTATACGGAAAAGGGTGGAAAAAGGGTAGTCTCCAAGGGGTGCAAGTAAAGTTTTTTACGGATTATGAATCCTGAATAGTTGACCATCATCTGAGTGAAAATCTCATCTTGAAACTGATAAAAATATAGAAGTTATGTTCAGCTGACTGCGCCGCTTCCTAGCGCAAATTCGGTGTCTTATACGGAAAAGGGTCGAAAAAGGGTAGTGTGCAAGGGGTGCAAGTAAAGTTTTTTACGGATTATGAATCCTGAATAGTTGACCATCATCTGAGTGAAAATCTCATCTTGAAACTGATAAAAAAATAGAAGTTATGGTCAGCTGACTGCGTCGCTTTATATCGCGAATTCGGTGTTTTATACGGAAAAGGGTCGAAAAAGGGTAGTGTGCAAGGGGTGCAAGTAAAGTTTTTTACGGATTATGAATCCCGAATAGTTGACCATCATCTGAGTGAAAATCTCATCTTGAAACTGATAAAAAAATAGAAGTTATGGTCAGCTGACTGCGTCGCTTTATATCGCGAATTCGGTGTTTTATACGGAAAAGGGTCGAAAAAGGGTAGTCTGCAAGGGGTGCAAGTAAAGTTTTTTACGGATTATGAATCCCGAATAGTTGACCATCATCTGAGTGAAAATCTCATCTTGAAACTGATAAAAAGATAGAAGTTATGGTCAGCTGACTGCGCCGCTTCCTAGCGCAAATTCGGTGTTTTATACGGAAAAGGGTGGAAAAAGGGTAGTCTCCAAGGGGTGCAAGTAAAGTTTTTTACGGATTATGAATCCTGAATAGTTGACCATCATCTGAGTGAAAATCTCATCTTGAAACTGATAAAAACATAGAAGTTATGTTCAGCTGACTGCGCCGCTTCCTAGCGCAAATTCGGTGTTTTATACGGAAAAGGGTGGAAAAAGGGTAGTCTCCAAGGGGTGCAAGTAAAGTTTTTTACGGATTATGAATCCTGAATAGTTGACCATCATCTGAGTGAAAATCTCATCTTGAAACTGATAAAAACATAGAAGTTATGTTCAGCTGACTGCGCCGCTTCCTAGCGCAAATTCGGTGTCTTATACGGAAAAGGGTCGAAAAAGGGTAGTGTGCAAGGGGTGCAAGTAAAGTTTTTTACGGATTATGAATCCTGAATAGTTGACCATCATCTGAGTGAAAATCTCATCTTGAAACTGATAAAAACATAGAAGTTATGTTCAGCTGACTGCGCCGCTTCCTAGCGCAAATTCGGTGTCTTATACGGAAAAGGGTCGAAAAAGGGTAGTGTGCAAGGGGTGCAAGTAAAGTTTTTTACGGATTATGAATCCTGAATAGTTGACCATCATCTGAGTGAAAATCTCATCTTGAAACTGATAAAAAAATAGAAGTTATGGTCAGCTGACTGCGTCGCTTTATATCGCGAATTCGGTGTTTTATACGGAAAAGGGTCGAAAAAGGGTAGTGTGCAAGGGGTGCAAGTAAAGTTTTTTACGGATTATGAATCCTGAATAGTTGACCATCATCTGAGTGAAAATCTCATCTTGAAACTGATAAAAACATAGAAGTTATGGTCAGCTGACTGCGCCGCTTTATATCGCGAATTCGGTGTTTTATACGGAAAAGGGTCGAAAAAGGGTAGTCTCCAAGGGGTGCAAGTAAAGTTTTTTACGGATTATGAATCCTGAATAGTTGACCATCATCTGAGTGAAAATCTCATCTTGAAACTGATAAAAAGATAGAAGTTATGGTCAGCTGACTGCGCCGCTTTATATCGCGAATTCGGTGTTTTATACGGAAAAGGGTCGAAAAAGGGTAGTCTCCAAGGGGTGCAAGTAAAGTTTTTTACGGATTATAAATCCCGAATAGTTGACCATCATCTGAGTGAAAATCTCATCTTGAAACTGATAAAAAGATAGAAGTTATGGTCAGCTGACTGCGCCGCTTCCTAGCGCAAATTCGGTGTTTTATACGGAAAAGGGTGGAAAAAGGGTAGTGTGCAAGGGGTGCAAGTAAAGTTTTTTACGGATTATGAATCCTGAATAGTTGACCATCATCTGAGTGAAAATCTCATCTTGAAACTGATAAAAAGATAGAAGTTATGGTCAGCTGACTGCGCCGCTTTATATCGCGAATTCGGTGTTTTATACGGAAAAGGGTCGAAAAAGGGTAGTCTCCAAGGGGTGCAAGTAAAGTTTTTTACGGATTATGAATCCTGAATAGTTGACCATCATCTGAGTGAAAATCTCATCTTGAAACTGATAAAAAGATAGAAGTTATGGTCAGCTGACTGCGCCGCTTTATATCGCGAATTCGGTGTTTTATACGGAAAAGGGTCGAAAAAGGGTAGTCTCCAAGGGGTGCAAGTAAAGTTTTTTACGGATTATGAATCCCGAATAGTTGACCATCATCTGAGTGAAAATCTCATCTTGAAACTGATAAAAACATAGAAGTTATGGTCAGCTGACTGCGCCGCTTCCTAGCGCAAATTCGGTGTTTTATACGGAAAAGGGTGGAAAAAGGGTAGTCTCCAAGGGGTGCAAGTAAAGTTTTTTACGGATTATGAATCCTGAATAGTTGACCATCATCTGAGTGAAAATCTCATCTTGAAACTGATAAAAACATAGAAGTTATATAGATTAAACTTCGCGCCTAGACGATTTCAGTTCAATTGATCGAAAAAATATATCGAACAAATTCATTTTTCCAACGAATTGTTCGAATTATCAAATTTATATATGCCAAACATCAAATATTTATATTATTTCCACTACTAATCTCATTTCGTAATGCAGAAGCGATTTTTCGGCGAAAATAATAGTAGGGGTACGCCACTGGCGGCCGTCGCCGCTTCGGGTATCTTCGGGATTCTGTCAGCTAGAAATTGTCAGCCAACTTCACACCGCTGGCAATGGCAGCTAAATGACAAGAATATTCACTAAATTGTTAGACCGTGATCATAATACCGTGCTATGACCTGACAAATGGCGGACCCACTTTTGTCCCATGAAAATAGGATGCGCAGTGGTCGAAGCTCAATCTCCCCCCTTCTATATCTCTGGTAGTGACAAGACAATATTGAACTGGAAGTTTTTTTTTCAAGTCTTATTTCTCGCGTGCTGCCTACCCTCTACCTTACCGTCCCCGACGAGTCTCCACTGGTAGGGGAGCAGGTAATAGGATTTCCATTGGTTTTTGGGATAGCTGAGAACTTTTGACTGATAATGGGGTAGTTCCGACATTTTCGAACAGTACTGCCAGTAATCCCAGAGCATTGAACTTCTTTAGTTCAATGTCCCAGAGACGATGACTATTGGCATAGACTCTATGAGAGACAATTCTCTGTGCCATAGAGAATTGTCTCTGACTATTAACCGTTCAGGGTCTTTTGTAATTCGAATGCGGCTAATACAGTCGTTCATTCATTGTTGTATCCCATTACCGGGAATAAATCTACAAAAAGGCAAGGAAAAAAGACGGTGCGAACAGACTTATAATTTCCTAGGGCTAATTGCGAATGTGTGCCCTCCTTCTCTGAAAAGACCCAACCGTGTCCTACAGATCCTTCCACACTCCGGGCATGGATAGTCACCAACCAGATCTGGCCGCCGCTGTATCCTTCTCGAGTCTCCATTATGTACCAAAGACATTGAACTCTGAAAGAACTGGAATGGCATCTCGCCAAGACTGAAAGGGAAGATGTAGAGTAGTCCATCTCTCTCTGCGCTCTGTCAATTGGTTTATAACGATGTAAACAAAAGCAACCTGGGGCGTTTAAGTGAGACGACTGCTACGTCCGACGTCTGATGCGATTATTCGATTGGTTGCCGAACCATTAGAAAGAGATGGGTTGCTCTACATTCTTCCGTCTCAGTTGGACACACTTTTCGTCGTATTTCTTTACCTAACAGGCCATTCCAGTTCTTTCAGAGTTCAATGACCAAAGACCTCCACTGTGACCTGTCTAACGCTTGTTGTTCCCAGTTATGATTGGCATTAACTGATTTTAGTGATTGATGTAGTATATCCTTAAACCGCTTATACTGACCTCCTAGTTTTTGGGCTCCCTCTGTGAATTCGCCATACAGAGCTATTTTGGGGAGTCTTGTGTCTTGCATTCTCAGAATGTTGCCGCTCCATCTGAGTCGGGCCCTCGTTACTTGAGTCTCAATTGTTGTACAACTCGCGCGTTGCAAGACTTCTGCATTCGAAAATTTGTGGAACCATCTGATGTGCATTTTTGTCTTAGATGACGTTGTTGCGTTTGTTCAAGCTGTTTAATATATGTCACCCGTAGAGCGTCCAGCTTTTGCTTCCGTAAAGAAGCGTTGAGAGGACCACTGCTTTGTAGACAGCTGTCTTGGTCTTCAGATTGAGGTCGTGATTTGGAAACACTCTGTCCTTTAGCTTCCAGAATGCCCGTGATGCCGAATTGATACGGTTGTGCATTTCCGTCTCTAGGTTAGCCGTAGTATTTATGAAGCTTCCCAAGTATTTGAACTTCTCAACCTGTAGAGTTTCATTCTCCAGGCTGATATCTGTGTAGAGGATTTCTGGTGGACTTACCAGGATTTTGGTTTTATCGATATTGAGTTTAAGGCCTAAAGCTTCGTATAGATATTTAAAGGTGTCCATCATTATCCGTAGATCCTCTGAGCTGCTAGCGATAAGTGCTCAGTCGTCTGCATATTGAAGTTCCGTAATAAACTTTGTACGGGTTTTTGCACTGAGGCGCTTCAGGTTGAATAGGCCTCCATCAAATCTGAATCTTATTTCAACACCTCTTACAGGCATACTCATGTAAGCAATTATCGAGACAGCTATGGCGAAAATATTGAACAGTAAAGGCGCTAACACGCAGCCTTGCTTTATTCCAGAATTGGTTAAGAAATGGTCGGTTGTAGCTTGGAACATAGATATAAGGAATGGAAAATAAACATTTGTTGTTGTCCAAAGACTGGAGTGAGATAGTTGCTTAGTGTCGCCAAACACAATTGAGATAGTTGAATCTGACATCATTGTCACGTCAATTTTTCGTACAAAAAGGTAGGAGCTATATAAATTTATTTATTTTACTCCACTGCCTTAGTGTCGCGCTAGACAGAGAAGCATCGAATGTTTGTACCACAACAAATAATTCATAGCACGTCAATGTCCATTCCATGTATTTATGTTCTAAGGGTTTTACACACCGCTAAGAATTTTTCGGGTACTCCAAGGCGTCCCATGATTTTCCATAGCGCCCTCCGATTCACCGAGTCGAAGGCCTTACTTAAATCGATGTAGGCTGTATAGAATAGCACAGCCCTCTTAACACTGTGTTTAAGAGGGCTGTGAGAATAGTATAGATCCTTGATTGTTCATGGGCCTTCTCTTGCAGCTGTCACAGTGTAAAAATTAGGTCCACCGTACCTCGATTAGGTCGAAAGCCGCACTGGGATTCAGGTAACAACAATTTAGCTTTTCTAAGAGTGGAATCAGACGATTAGCCATAATCTTCGAGAGAATTTTACCGGCCATACTAAGCAACGATATGTCCCTGTAATTGTTGCAATTTGACGTATCGCCTTAATGCGGCCAATAACACCAGCGATATCGGAACCCGCCTATAATCTCTAAAGTACCAAAGATTCCTCTTTGAAAGTACATACCTACATAATTGAGAAACGCCTTTTGTTCATTTTGCCAATTATTTATAAATCAAAGATTAGACTGATAAGAGAGATTATTAAGTATTATATATTAACAGTTAGATAAAACCACAATATATCTCTAATATTTCTACTCACGCTTCCAAAAGCGATGAAGAATAACTGAGAAGAAGTAAAATTTTCGAATCCAACTAATTTCGGCCGTTCAGACTTAGTTAATTCATACTTTTTGAACGCTGTGTATGCGATTTTTAAACCACTATTATCAGCAATATTTTCATTGATTGTTTTTGAGCCGGACACCTGTAAAAACATTTTTCCTATAGTTTTATTCATATGAAGGGCATTTTTATTTTATGTGCCATATAATAAAAAATTATTGGAATAACTGAATGATTTTTCTATCATTATAACGATTTTAATGTGGGGACAATATAACAACAAGGGAGCAAGGGAAGAGGTCGTACTGTAATGATGGACATACAATGGCTAATAGGGCTGCCAGGATAATTCTTACTACTTGAAGGGTGATGGATGAACCACCACTTAGACCCAAATGTGACACATATTCTGAAAGAGCAACTCTTCTAGTGACAAATCTCGAGATTTCATCGAGCGCGATGCAACAACAGTTCGGCCTTGACGGTTTTTTAACTGACCCCATCTTTTTGGGAATTTTTCGAAAGTCAACTTTCGACATGCTTATTTCCAGAAATATCATCGTAGATCTAAAAAGGATACATTTTCTGAAAGAAAGCTCTTCTAGTGATAAATCTCGAAATTTCATCAATCTCGGATCTCGGTGGAACTGTTTGATCTTGACGAAATTTTAACTCACCTCATCTTTTTCGGGAAAAAATCGTGAAAATCGAAAAATTGGAGTATCGAGCCATCATCAAGTACCTATATTTAAAAGGGTTAAGAGGTAAGCAGATTTTCGAAGATATGCCCTTGGTGATCAATGTCCTTCGTATGCGACCGTGACAAATTGGACTGCAAGCTTCAAAAAGGTAAATTTTTCATTGAAGATGATGACCGATCGGGAAGAGGCCAGTCCCCGAAAATATCGATGCAGTTCATGACATGATCAGACCGTCGAATTGGGTTAAAACGGATATCTGAAGCACTGAATATTTCATACGAACGTGCTCATCATCCACCAAAAAGGTGGAAAGATTCTTGGACGTCAATCTCACAGGAGAGTTGAAATGGGACTTACAGGCCTAAGGCCTAAATTGCGTGGAAGAAGAAGAAGAAGTGCTCATCATATAGTTCACGTCAATTTGGACATAAGAAAAATTGCTGCAAAATGGATCCTCAAATGTTTAAATGTTGACCAAAAGCGTGAAAGGGCAGAAGCATTGCGTTCGATCTGTGATCGATTTGAAAATGATGTAGACTTCTTAAACCAAATTGTTACTATGGATGAGACTTGGGTACATTTCTACGATCCAGAAACAAAGCAACAACCGATGGAATGACGACACTCTGGTTCTCCAAGAAGTTTCGCGTCCAAAAATCTGCTGGAAAAGTTCTTGCTTCAGCTTTTTAGGATTGCCATAGAGTAATCATGATTGATTTTTTGGTAGAAAAATAACCGGAGATTACTATTCGACATACGGGAAAAAATTAAGACGCCGAAAGCTATCCAAAGTTGTTTTGTTTTTGCAGGACAACGCCCCTACACACAAATCTCATATTGCCATGCAAAAAATTCTTGATTTAGGGTTTGAATTTCTAGAACACCCCCTTTATTCACTAGATTGGGCTCCATCCGACTATCATCTCTTTCCTCAACTGAAAAAAGTTTAAAACATCGTAAATCTTCCAACGAGGAGGTAATAAAAGCTGTGGAGGTCTGGTTTGCAGATCAAGAAGAAACATTTTTTTTAAAAGGTCTAGAGACGTTGCAGGTTCGCTGTAATATAGATGTATCCAATTAAAAGGAGAATATGTTGAGTAATAAAATATTTTGACATTGAAATTTTGTTTGGTTCTGTAGTAGGCTAACCCCCGGTTTTACAAAGCTTGATCGGGGAATCAACGCTTGATTGACGAATAAATGTCAATTTGTTTTCAATCGATAATTCAGTCATAAGCATCCAGAATGTCACTCTCGCATCATATTATGATCCATATACGCCCATTCAATGAATCTCAATTGATACTCTTTCAATGTATTGAGAAATGCATGCTTTCGTTTTGGAATTCGAGTGACTGTCATGTCGTTGATCGGGCAACGGAAGTTTTGTGAAACCCGCGGTAAGAATTTTTTAATATATCCTCGTATAATAGACAGAAAAATACCGGTTTTCATAGAAAAAATTTTCTTGAAAGAGTTATAAAGTGGAGAAAATTTATTCATTTCACTCACAGTTCCTTTGGTTCCTTCGATGGTCATATTATCATATTGTTCAACGAAACAGCGGGATTTTTCTTGAAATGCCCTTTCGGACTTCTCTGACCAAAACTTGGCGATGTTTCCGTATTTATCATATTTCATGCCTGAAAACCGTAGAAAAATAAGATATTGTTCACTTTTCATAGGATTTGCATACGATACGTACATGAATGTGAAGTTGCCCAGATGGGGAAACTATTGTTTTATGAGAGTACGATGCTTAATATATATCAACAAGTGTCACGATCTGAATTGAACAAGCCAATTTGCCATCGTCAAGGCCACTAAATGTAGAACGTTCCACGGTTCCGCAGAATAAAAGCAGATGCTGACCATGGTTTCGGTCTCATTTGACCTCGTCAGAGCAACATACCTTCTCCGATGAAAAAACGTTTGGATTTGATGGACCCTTATTCAATAACTGGCACGCGCTACTGAGTACTATCGAGTAACACCGAGCTACCTCTTTGGTAACACAGAGCGTCACTCAGTATAGACCGACACTCAGTATAGACCGAGAACCGATTCAAACGCTTCTGAATTAGAGAAAATATGGGACATATACCATTGTATTCGCCTGAGTTTCGATCTCGAATCGAGGGGATTTAATCGGACCTTGCCTTCAAACATTTTTCCCTTTGAACTACAAAATAGGGAAAACATTTATGAATTCATTCCTAAGTTACGAAGTCTTGCACCGCATTTGAGAAAATGACAATAGAGGCATTGTTTTTTTTCGTTATTTCGTATTCTGTACTTGAATACATGTAAAAGAAGCAGAATTGCATTGGAAATTTAGAGTTTTTACTGACCTAAAGTATCAAATCCATGGATAATCTCATGGCCCATCAAGACACCAGCTGCACCATAGTTCAATTCGCTAAAAATAATTCAATTCACTTCATATAGGTATATCTAGTTTATGAATCTTACTCAAGTCCTAAATCGAACACTGGAAATGTGATGATCGCCAATGGAAAAACTGCAAAAGAATTTATTACGTTGCATTGTCTTTTTGATAATATATTTTTCGCATATTGGATATAGATATGAAAAATTAAATTTCGAAAAAATCGTAATTAATTCTTGTTCACTACTTTATTAATCACATCCTATTGGTCCTTCTTAATTTATTTTATTTCCATCTTTTCGGAGAACGATTCGTTGGGTTCAAATAATTTAAATCTCCCCCATAATTCACTTTTTGTTTCGCTCCAATATCATCTTTCTCTCTAGCAGAAAAACTTGAATATTTCCTGTGTTTGGATAGCTTATGAACTCTTAATGCATGAAGGTATGAAAATACAATTTCTTTGTATCGATAAGATAACCTTCTGAATAGTGACCGGAATTCTTCAATAAAACTGAAATAAACTGCTCCACAAGAGTTAGGGATATCGTATTCAATCGTTTTTAAAAGTATGTAATATTCGAGAAAATCGCTGTAAAATCATTTAAAACTCAATAACAACTTGAATCGATCCAATAAAAATCAGTATGAGACATTTCGTCAATCTGGTCGCCTTTTTGCTGAAGTTTGGTTCCCTGCATATGCTTCATGAATGTTCTTATTTTGAAATGAAGTCAGTTTATCAACGGCTTCGATTTGAAACAAGTTTTCTGAAAATGACAAAAGGTAAATTAACAAACGCTGAGGCTAATAGGCCTTACTCAGGTTGTTGTAGCGGAAAGGCTCCAAGTCAGCCAAAGAGTGATATCTCGACTTTGGAATAGGTTCAGGGAGACAGGTTCCGTGTTGGAAAGACCAAGGCTTGGTGGGCGACGAAAATCAATACCTGCTCAGGATCGTTTCATCACCGTTTCGGCGAGAAGAAACCCTACATCTACGTGTAGAATGCTACGGAATACTCTTCAAAATGCAGATGGGGTCCAAGTTTCCATCGAAACCATCAGACGACGTTTGAGAGAGGTGAATCTAGGTTCTAGACGTCCATTAAGAGGAGTTCCATTAACACGTGACCATAAGCGTCAAAGACTGGAATGGTCAAGGCAACATATCAATTGGAACGATCAATGGCGTAGTGTCCTTTTCACTGATGAATCCAGATAGGGACGATTTTCAGATTCTCGAAGAATAAGGGTATGGACAATCCCACGCATATCCCGTAATCGTCGCTATGTCCAAGAAGTCCATCCATTCCGAGGGGGTAGTGTTATGGTATGGGCCGGGATATGTTTCAACGGGCGCACAGATCTGCATATTTGTCCTGGACATATGACCGCCTTACACTATAGGGAGCATGTCATTGACAATGTTGTGCCAAATTTTCACGCTGCTATTGGTGAAACTTTTCGAATTCTAGACGATAACGCTATACCGCACCGTGCAGCCATAGTTGAGAATGGGCGCGAGGAGCTTGATATAATGGGATTCCACATTTACCAATACTTCCGCACTCACCAGATTTGAATTGCATAGAACATGCATGGGATATGCTCCAAAGAAGATTAGATAATCATCAACCTACCCCAGAATCCTTAAATGATCTGAGAGAGCTTCTGCCTCATTTATGGAACCAAATTCCTCAAGAAATGTTCAACAATCTCGTGTGTAGTATACAAAGAAGATGTTAAGCTGTTATTGATGACCGTATACATTGTATTGATAGTCTTAAAATGCTCGAATTCTCTGGGAATAAAATTTCGTTATTTTACTCGATACCTGTATACGCTGCAGACCTACAGGCTAAAATTAATTTGCAACTTGAAATCATATTAATATGAATTTTCGTCACAAAAATCTTATTTTAACTATATTTTTTTGCAATTTAAGTCAATATCCATAACTCATGTGGAGCAGTTTAGTTCAATTATTCATTGATATTAATTCTATTTTCTAAAGAGTAACCTAACTTCAATCATAATCCTAATTCTAAGCTAACCTAGATTAATTTAACCTAGCCTAACTACAATCAATAATTATAATTCTAACGTAACCTAACCTAACTACAATCAATAATCATAATTCTTAGCTTATTCCGTCAATCTTGAAAATGGTTTTCATAAGTTTTGAAATCACATGTAGTTCCTTCGAAATCGCCTTCAGCGACTTTTGCGTTTTTTGCCTCAATCATCAATCAAAGCTCTCTGCGAAATGACGACTTGAATCAGGAATATAAAAAAAGTCACATGTCAGGTCAGCACGGGCTTGTGAAACAGTAAAACACTGGATGCTAAGATTATATCTTTGACTGGATGTAGAGGACATGCAACGTATCGTCATAAAGTAAATCGGTTGTGTTATGTACGTATCTTGAAATCGTCACGCAAAATATTTCTTTCTTACTCATTGAATATAGGTATATTCAGTGATTACAGCTCAAACTTTGTAACGTTAACACCAAAGATACTCTTTGGTCTAACGGTACCAAAGCAAAGAGACAAGGATTTGTCTCTGACAGTACCTATAACACCGTCGTGCAACAAAACTTCACTTCTTCGACGCTTAAAAAATTGTTGCGTGGACTTCTGCTGCATGTCTATTGTCTTTACCCAGCTTAAGATAAGTTCGGTTACTGTCTAGGCTTGTTGCTCCACAGATTACAGATTTCTCCCTCTGTAATCAGTGTGTTGCGCGATGGTGTAATGTTACGAACTTCTGTCACATGTTTGTAGCCAGCATTAAGTTATGGTTTTGTGGCAGAATGATTCCAGTTGTTTTTTTTTTAAGTTAAATATTCTCGTATAAATTGAGCTCTGTAAGACTTTTACGTTGTCTTGATAAAGAAACTTGTGCCAAAACGAATAACTAATATTTTATTATGAGGTAGTGTAGATAGTATAGCTCATGAACTACTACTGTTTATCCAAGTCACGATGGTCAACTTTCTTTTATGTCAATAATTACTGCGAATATTGAAGCTTTTTCCTTACCAACTGAATTCCTAGTGTATATATGAAAGGCATTTACTACCAGAGGTCCTTTAGGAAACTCATAAGTATTGATGCTTCTCTTCCTCAAGCTTTCGTATTGCTTAGTATTTTCCAATTCAATAACTTGCAATTTGTTGCGGAAATAAGTATCATCCTTAATTTCTATCTGAAAACCACAATATTCATGAATATAGTATAAAAAAGATGATTCATTACCTTAGAAACTACTTCATGAGCCGAGAAAGGGCAGAGGAGTCACTTCACTCTGCGCCTACTTAACCAAGTAAAATTCAAGAAAGAAGTAAAACTCAAGAAAAATTCGGAAAATTCAAGAAATTTTATTAATCAAAATTAGTACAGTGAAACTCAGTACTGAGCGTTTATAATGATGATGATGGATAGGTAAAGATTCTACGCCTATGGAAAATTCTAGTGTACTGCTGATCTGGTAGCCTTGAAAATTCTTGACGGAAGGACCAGAAACATTGGAAATTTAATATCTCCTACTGCCAGCAGGGCTGAGTGTCCTACCTTCGGCCTTCCGTACGCTCTATCATTAAAGCCAACATGGCTTTCAAGTCAAGGATTTGGTAGCAACGGTGACGTTGTCATTGGTAGCGTTTGAACCAACATATAAAATCTAGGCCTACCGTGGTTGTGACACACTTCTGGTCAGGAAATTTAATACTGTGAAATAGGGAATGAAGTAGATAACCTTGCTTTCAAAAATAAAAAAAATGAGCATTTGTCATAATAAAATACACAAGATCTTGTTTCATTTTCAATACCTGGCCTTGATCATTGAACGTTGAATGCAGATCAAGAGTAAGATTCACAAACCTCTCCACCTACTTTTCTATAATATTTTGCCAACTCTCCATCCACAAATAGCCAATCGGGTATTCCTATGAAACTATTCATGCTTTTAAGTTTTTCTAAATTTGCAGTTCTCGTTTTCTCGTCTAGCCAATCTGCTGTTTCAATGTTATTTCTCAACTCGTCTCTCATTTGCTTCACCATGATCTTCACCTTAGAGTAAAAGGAGCGATATAATTGGTATAGAAACATTGAAAATGTACCTACTTGTTGACCTGTGGAAGTTTTGAACCATCTTTGAGCAATTCCGTAGGTGACTGCATATTGCATAAATGATGTCACTTCCTTTGAACAAGGAAGTTCGCTGTAAAAAATTCTTGATTTCAGTGACGATGTATTTTCCATAAGGAAAGAGTTTCTGGGAAATGAGAGTGGATCTCATTATGAATATTCATTATGAAAGATTGGAATTGGAAATGGTACCTATATCATACCGTCCTACAGCAAATCTATTTCATTGAATATTTTGGGTGGATTTGGTTTGATATTTGAAATGGATACATACCAAACGAATCAATGTATAAAAAATAATATAATTTCAGTTGGAGCTCCAGAAGAAAATTCGGGATTTACTAGAGTGTGTCAGATTAATAAAGGACAGCCTGTGAGGATAGTAAAAACACGATCATTATACAAACTCGAGCGTGTCAGCTTAATAAATAATAATAATAATAATAATGAACAGCTTTATTTTTCTACAGGAAAATAAACCCAATTATAGAGACATTAACAATGCAACTGAAAATTAACAGGTCAAAAATAAATGATCATACGTTTATACAAGTAAAGTATCTCTGTTCAAAAGTTGTCAAATTGTCAAGTCTCACACAAGTTGCTTATTAAGCCACACATATGCTGAATGGGGGTTCGAATCAAGCAATCATTCCTACGAGGGACCAAGTAAAACAAAGGCCTAGATCTCTGTGCTATTCTTGAAATACATTGATAATCAATTATTCGAGGGTCATCTAAATTATTCAATATATGTATCTTAACTCTTTATTCACAACGACAATTTTACATTTCTTATTGGAGTATGCGCATCAAGACAAACACAACTGCAGAATTACATATATGGCAATGTTTTGGGCCTTGGAACATAAAAATTAAGCCTCTCTAGCAGGTAAGGACATTTTTCCTGTGCTGGGTATATCAATATATGTATATTTTTCATGACAAGTTTTATTTCTCCTTAAAATTCGCCCTAATAATCCATATTATACTATCGACGTCTAAAATACCAGTGAATGGGCTAATTTAATTTCGCGCCATGCGATTGCAGTTTCCAGTTATACCGACATTTCTCCCGGTTAGTTGGGTGGCAGCCGCATGGGGGCGCTGAGGGCGGGATAAACTGTATTTTGCATCGTAGAACGTGAGTGTCAGATCTATTCTACTCTGTAATCTGTGGTAAGGACAATCAACACTATAGTGAACAAGCTTGTATAAAAAAATGACTGCCTGCAAACCTCGTCGATCAGCCAGAGAGCAACATGGTCAGTACCTCTCGGGGGATAAACACCTTCGTCTCTAAATGAGAGAAATTTATAGAATCTGCGTTGGACTGACTCCAAACGCTGACTATGACAGGCTGCCAGATGAGAGAGGCGTACTCATGTTTAGTTCTCACCAGAGTGTTGAACAGGAGAACAGTGAATTTTGAAGATGCCCTGCGTTGCGAACTATGAAGCCATATAACTTGAAGGCAACTTGAAGGCACTGAGCAAATCTTTTATGTGAGGAACAAATGACATCTGATCATCAAACAGAACTCCCAAGTCCCTAATAACTTTCAATCTTAACAGCTTGACATTCCCCAGAGAATAATCGACGTAAGGGGTTTCAACTCTCTTGTAAAAGAAACGACATTACATTTAGAAAAATTCAACATCAGACTCAGTAGCGTATCCTATCCTACCTCTGTCGTGTTCCGTTTAGATTTCCCGTTTACCGCAGACTTCTGTCGCCTGGCTCTCTGGTGACGGAAACCAATAGGCAGAGCCGGCAGAGGTCTCGAAGTCTTTCTGCTGGTAATGCTTGGCGTGTACACCCAAGGTTGCCACGGAGAGACCACGATAAACTACCCTGTTATCCTGTAAATTGTTGCATTGTGTTTCACCTGAATCAAACCCGTCCCGTTTATTGAATAGCTTCAATTCTGATTGGCCTGTACACTGAAAATCACTGAAAGTGCTCGGGATCAAACCCATCGCTAAATTAGCCGATTACAGGGACTTGGATCTTTCTGAGACAACCGGTCACTGTAAATTTTGTGCAAACTCCGTACATCCTTTATTGTCCCAGACGGAATCAAAGTGACCGATATTGATTTCTTCTTTTCTTTAGTACCTGAGGTTTTGACGGAATATAATTAATTTGAATATTCTTTGATACATTAATTTCACTGTGTTGAGTTTGAATTTCTGACCGTGACAGATTAATTGTTGCATTTCAGTTCTTCTAATTTTGAACTGGGTCATCAGCTATATATATATACAGCTTGACTTGGAAATCATTGTATGGTTCACTGTAATCTTGATTATTGTAATAAATTCGGTTTTAAAGTACTTGTTATCGCTACCACTTTAGATAACCCCGAACTCTGTCTCCGACTAGTAGGTACCTAGGTGGGTTTGCTATTCCTCCCTATTGAAAGAATAGCTGGCGCTCGAGATAAAACCCTTTGCAAACTAAACCCGTTACAACCATCCAGCCCTGCTGTTTGTCAACACTTCAACCTCTTTCGAGCCTTTATAACATCGGCCTCAGTTATGTTGTCAACTACAGTTACACAAGAGGCAAAACCGACTGGGGAATATCTGATGTATTTCTGATCTGACGGCTTCAGATCCTAAGATATATGTGGTATACATACATAAAAATGACATTTGTTGGAATAATGTATGTAATACGTAAGCTCATAGCAGTCATGCATCCAACCAGAAATAACAGAAAAAATTGTGTGAGACTTCATTATCTAAGATAAAGAAATTCATACTTACAGTGCTCTTCCCGAGAGTGCATTGATTCTAATTCTACCATGAGGATTTTCAATGCGTCTTACGAATTCATTCAGATACGTGTAGGATATCAGTCTCTTAACAACATCCCACCACAAATAAAACTCAACATATGCTTCTGGTAAACTATAAATATACGTTATTATATCCAGAATGAAGGACTTAGTACTATCTTTGATGTAAAGCAAATCTTGTTGAAAATCGATATCGACATCTTCTATACCATCAAAAATATGTCCAACATAAGAATGCAGAAACTCCGGTTCTGTATGGTTTATTTTCCCAGACATATGGCGATCAATTTCTTCTTGGAGATCTTCAAATTTGTATGGCAACAAG
Organism: Coccinella septempunctata; assembly: GCF_907165205.1. Taxonomy (NCBI): domain Eukaryota; kingdom Metazoa; phylum Arthropoda; class Insecta; order Coleoptera; family Coccinellidae; genus Coccinella; species Coccinella septempunctata. The sequence continues at coordinate 2,251,685 of NC_058191.1, forward strand.
TCTGATTCTTTAGGAGAGCTCTTATTTCTAGTCTGACACAGGAATCCAGTTATATTTCTGATGATGAAAAAAGCGTCCGCCATCATACTTTCAGGAATTATCTCGGACGTTATGTTACGAATGATTTCCTGAACGACGTATTTGATTATTTTTTTCGATATGTCATCGTGATGTTTCCGCAGGCTGCAAAATTCGAATCAACCCAAAAATTCTTAAAATTTGTTATCAGAATGAGATTCATATAAATGGAAAGAGGGGAGATTTTCACGGAACATGATACATAATCAATATATCAATAAAATTATGGAAAAGCATATACAGGCTGTCCCGAACGTCACACCACAATAGATTAGAACAAATACTATAGAATGACACCAATATTCAGCGAAAATGTACCGTTTCGAAAATAGTTAAAATTTTATTCTAATTATTTTGGAAATGGTACACTTTCGATGAATATTGGTTTCATTCATTCGATAGTATTTGTTCTACTCTATCGTGGTGTAACGTTTGATTCACTAGTTTTGGGACACCCTGTATAGGTAATCAATTATCATCAGTACATATTATAAACTAAAGTCATCCGCCGCATTTGTCTGTCTGTTCGCGATACTGAACGAATTGGTGTATAACTTGTTGTGGTTTTGTTTAAATTGGTTGTAATCTAATATATAGAATTCTCGTGTCATAGTTTTCGTTACCATACTCCTCCGAAACGGCTTGACCGATTTTGATGAAATTTTTTGTGCTTATCCGGTATCTATGAGAATCGGCCAACATCTATTTTTCATTCCCCTAAATGTTAGGGGTAGTCCACCCCTAAATTTTTTATTTCATTTTTTGGACAAAATTTTTAATTTCTATTTTTTTATGATACAACATACAAAAATACATACAATCCTCAATTTTCACCCTTCTACGATCAACCCTTATTTTTTAATAGCCATTTTAGTAATTTAATCATTTTTTTTTAGAAATTACTAGGAAATTATTTATATGGCAAAAAAACGTTTGCCGGGTCAGCTAGTATGGCTATAAATTTTCAACCCATTGAGGCAGACATTATTCAAGCGATGACTTATGAAATAATCAGGAGAACCTCACGAACCGTTGGCGATGATAACATTTTGGTGTAATTAGTGTGAAAACTTTTAATAGTTGAAGTTGGGCGTTCAGATCGGAATGCAAGTTTAATATTACCTTCTGCGTCGGCATTGTGTTCTAGGTACACTCATGTACATTACATTTTCCGAATTATTATGAGGATTAGGCAAGATATTGAAAGAAATGAATGTTTGCAACCCCATGATCCTCTTCAATTTCACTTCAGTTCTAGTCCAGTCAAACTTTTCATTACCATTTGACCCATTGAATATCAACCGCGGAATAGTAGGTAGTTCCAATCTTCTAAGATATTCGAAAATATAAGTGAATCCCATGTTTTTTTCAGTCGCTAAAAAATATATGAGCTATTATGAAATCACCAAATAATAATCATGCATCTACAGTGGAAAGTTAGAGGTTAGTACTACGCTACTGTGAGTCTTGATCCTCCCAACATAAGCGACTGAGAAGCCTTCTCATTTTTCTTCCAAATACCAACAGACTTGCCAAAACTTCTAAATAGTCATCGATTATTGAGAAACAGTGTTTTGAATCAGTGATATCGAATGTGATGTCCCATTTATAAAATAATGGTACTTAATGGTAGACTGATAAAGAAAATGTTCTAGGTAAACGAAATTTTTGCCACAGTTGAATACGAATGTGTGGTTAAATTTTCGAAAAATATTTGTGTTCCATTTCAACAATCAACAATATATAATTATAATAATATACAGGGTGATTCATAACTATTGGGACATAGGCTAAGGGCAGATTAATATAATAAATAATATAATATTTTCTGCAGTCTGATTAAATAAATAAAGTTCTCACCAAAAAATAAGGCATACAATTATCCTCTCCTCATAAGGGCAGATGGTTTGGACCAAAATATGGCGATAGGACCAAATATACTTCAATAAAATATTGCTGTGGAAAAAGATAGAGGGCGTTAAAGTTGAATTTTTTATAAGGGGACAGAATAATATTTTCTTCGAAGATCGAAAGAATTAGAAGAATTAGAAAAGGCATAGAAGTCGGAGGAGGCCACGTAGAACATTCAATTTAAATTTATTCTTTTTATGTTACATTGTTTTTAATAATGCTTTATCGTCGAAATAAAGGAATAAAATAAATAAATCGTTACTTCAATTTCCCTTCCAATGCTCTGAACTGTTCAATTGTGTTTTTCTTAAAAACGGATGAAAAAAATGAAATTATTAGCAAAAAACGAAAAAAAAATCAACTTTAACGCCCTCTATCTTTTTCCACAGCAATATTTTATTGAGGTATATTTGGTCCTATCGCCATATTTTGGTCCGAACAATCTGCCTTTAGCCTATGTCCCAATAGTTATGAATCACCCTGTATGTAGTCAACTTGAAACCTATCTGTCATCATGACAAAAATAAACTCACTCCTATTGACACACGATCTATAGAACATTCTGCTCTGCTTCACTGGAGAAATTTCATCTTTCGCATCTTCATCAGACAAGAATTGATGAGCTGCTGAATTAATCCTTTCTGTTATCTGTGAAAGTTTAGAATACTTCTTGTAATTTGGGGGTAAAAAATTTTCCCGCTGCCATCTTCCACATGTGTATTTGAAGAAATCTTGACAAGGATCAGTTTTGACATTCATAGAGAATTTCATTGAAGCAGCAGATCTAATACATTCATTTGTCTCACAATACTCTACCGGTTGTTTAAGCGTAGCTATAAGAAATGGGATAATCAATATTTATAACTTCTTCACAACAGTCATTTAGGGTTAGATGGTTCTTATCTCCTCATATCGACAGCTAGTTATCATTTCATTAATCAACGGAACATATTTTTGTCAAGGTCATCTTCATTGAGAATGTCAGGTGATATTTGCTCTATCCTCATGAGTAATGGGCATTGGGCATAAAAACTTTGGCTTCACAAAGTATTAGAAGTCGATCAGCGTAACACAATAGTCACAATAAAAAAAAACGAGCAAATAAGCACAAATTATCAAAAATCAAATGTAGAATCGGCGAGTGGCGATTTTCATTATAAAGAAGATAATATTTTTGAAAAAAAAAATTACGAGGACCATAAAAGAATTTCAAAGATATCAGCAAACGAGTAAAAAATGACGAACAATTCCAAGAACAATGAGTGGATTTTTGCCACTCACATGAAGTGGCGATTTGGGGGCAATACAAATGCTTTAAATGTTGTTGAGGAAGTTGAGTATTTTTCAAAAAATAACTCACTGAATGACAGGATCACCAAAAGCACTATCAGCAGTGGAAAGAGGGATTATTTGAAAATCCAATAGGCAAAATATTTTAGCCCTGCGTGTTGATTCTTTCACTTTGTACACTCCAGAATTGCACCAATCCCATAAACGATAATGTTGTTCTTTGAAGTTTGGAGACCAACTTATAGAAGCAGCTAACGTATGGAATTTTGTCGATTTTCGATTCGAAATCGAATGAAAGAATTTATACAACCTTTGGATATTCAAGTTCAAATTGTTTCAAAACTGCTCGTCATTTTCAGAAATGAGTATTGAAATGTGTACCTACAGTACCTATATACGTAAAAATCGGTAAAATCAAGAGTCAAACGCCTAGCAATTGATATAAGGAGAGTTATGTAGATCGTTAGTTATAGATGAACATTCCTACTCAACTAGTTTTTCCTTTTGTGGAAGCAAGATTTGGAACGGAAGCAGAAAAAAGTGTTTTTTCAGAATTAGAATTTCCCGGCATATATGATGCTAGAAACGTTTCTTTTATGAAAAATCTTAGAACTTACTTATAATCGTGAAAATTAAGACACTGGCCATGAGAATTATGCATACTATCGTCAAGACTTTGGTAGAAAGTTTATATAACTCCATTTTTCTCTTTATTGAAGCTGACATTGTCTGAGTAGTTAGAGGCTAGTATCTTCTGCTTCTGAACTGACTGCAAGGAAATATTTCATTAAAAAAAATTGTTTGATTTTCCCAAGGCTTGTAGCAAGATATCATAATTGTATGACATACGTACCAGAGACAACTCTGTAGTTGGGGAGCCGACGTTGCTAAATCGGGATTTACTCGAGCGTCATGGATTCATCAGTGAATTTTGAAGATAAGATGGTAGAAAGAAGAAAAGGTTCAATGATGTATGCACTTTCAGCGGTGGGGAAAGCGTCGTGTTCAAACGAGTGTTCAAAGATGTAAAAAAATCGTCAGTCTCAGCTTTTTAAAGGATATGCTAACTGGACCCAAAGGAAGCTAATTTTCAAGAGACTGACATTTCGGATGTGACGCAAGGACAAAGCGGTCCTTTGAAAATGCAACAAAAATCGTCACTTGTACATACTCGAGTGTGTCAGATTTTTAAACAGATATTAATCTCGGTGTTGCAGACGTGTTGACCCATTAATCTGACACTATAATCATGGGGGTTCTTCTTAATCTGACAGTTTGAAGATGATAACAAGGTATTTTTTTTCAAATATCTCCCTTCCTGTACCGCTAATCGTTTCTGTATTCATTATGAAAGTTGTAGATAATAAAATTCTATACAACTTTCGTCTGAAGCAATTTTACATACTCTTAACCTTTTTCGAGTTAGAGGGCGATAAGGTCGAGGAGCTTAGCCACACATGCGTAAGGCCAAGGTCAATGTAGAATTTTTCCAAATAGGAAGAATTGCTTTCCACGAAATTTGTAAAAAATACTATGCTCTACACCTTATTTTTGTGACCTTTATGGCCTATGGCCAATTTTTATTGTTTCGGCCTCCTGAAACTGTCATATTATATTTTTTTGTTATTCTTGAATCATTAGCTTCAAAATAAGAAAAATCAACATCGCGCTCGAGAATTTACACGAGACTTTTTTTGCAAGTTTGGCGCCCTCCCACACAGTTTCGTCACTTTTAAATTGTCAGATTAAGAGATTATGATTTTCAACATGTAATTAACCACATATATTTTAGTCTGACACGCTGGAGTATGTACAATGATCGTTTTTTTTACTATTCTGACAGGCTGTCCTAGACAATTTCCCCTATATACAGGTCTAATTTTTGGTAGAGTTACTCTACAGGGTCCAAGCTGCCTCCCCTTATATTAACACGCTCAAGTAAATCCCGAAGGTTCCTCATGGGCTCCCCAACTACTAAGGACTCTTGTTAGGTTCAAAAGAGGCTAGCGAGAACTAAAATGGGTATATCAAAAAACATACCGTTATCTATATCCTGGCCTACCATGACATGTGAAAGTTTTCTTTTTCACTTACATTTCCAATTATTTCATTCAATAATATAGGTTTGTGAAAACAGAAATTTATGATTCAAACCCTACAAATCGCAAAGATCAAAACACTGAATTCACAATTTTTTCAAATTCTATAGGTACACTACCAATTCTCTTTATGCTTATGGAAACCAGTCTATCAGAAGGTTATTATGGATAAGCATAGAAGGCTTATGTGAGCGACGTAAAACGAAAAGCTGAGAAACTTTTTTCAACCCATTAAATTGTTAGAAAAGTTCTCTGCATAATTCAAGTATTCAATGAGAGTTAACCGACAATACGTTTCTTATACCTAATATGATTAGATGTAAATTTCGGAATGTAAAAGGATAATGCGGAACATTAGACTGATTTCCTTTCTTGTTTCGAGTTGGTGATTAATATATGGAAAATTATTCGAAAAAATATCTAATTTATCATTTTTTCAGTACGAACAAATTGCTTCCTTCGGGAAACAACTCAAGAATGAAAAATCGAACACTATTGTGCAGTGATGGATCTAGGTGGGGGAGGCTGCCTCGGAGGCCAGCCAGTATGGCTCCCTCCGGTCGGATTACCTATACTCCATTCACATTTATTTTAGCAGTCGGTTGGCCATGAAATAATTTTCTCAAGTTTTTGTAACTAGAACGGAGTTAGGTTGGCGCTCATGAAATATCGTTAATATCATAACACCGTTGCCACAACTAATATCAATTTTTATCACGAAAATGCCGAAATTGATTGAAAAAAGAGACAGAGTTTCAGGAAGTGCTATTTAGAATTCAGGTCCGCTCATTCGAATGTAGTTATACCCTGATATTCTAAAATCCACAATACGTCAGACGGTAGCGAACATATTCAATGTGAGAGAATAGAGAATTTATATATAATACTAGCTGACCCGGCAAACCTATAAGTACTCTATGATTGCTCGATGGGTGGTTAGAAAAAGGAATGCCTTTTTTTCTGTTCTGTACAATTTTTTTTGGGAATATTTTGTTATATAAACCTTGCCCTAACAATAATAAACACAACAAAAAAAGAATTGTTCAATTTGGTGCGATCGTTTGAACAATAAAGCATTTTGAAGTAAACCATAGATCCTCTTTTATTAATATAGATTCCATCTGAATCTAAACGACTGAATATTTCCACAATCTGAAAGATTGTGATTGTGAATGAAGAGGATGACGAAGAATTTCCTTCTATTGGGAGACCCAAAAAAGTGGTGGCATTTGAGAATTTTATGTGAGTGAATTAATGCGAAAAGTTTTTTTTCTATTTTTCATTTGACTTGACCTATACATTGTAAATGTCTTAAGGTACCAAAAAATACCTAATTGTTACTTATAATTATATCAATGTATTACGATGAACAGCCACAAATACGCGCCAGTTGTCCTGTTAATTGTTTATTCATGTGAAATTTTTGTTCAAAGGTGAAGTTCATCTTGACTTGAAACTTCCTTCAACTCCTTTTACTTATATTGATGCAAGATGATTTTTGTTGAAGAATTTAACATTCTTGTAATTATCTGTTAATTCCTTCGGAGATACCCATTTCCAACCACTGCATCATATGCATTTAATATTTTTGAAATCTACAACTGATGTAACTTATTCAAACTTTGGCCAAAGAAGATAACGAACATTAACTCTCCTCAACAAGCTAATGCATATTATGATATTATACTGATCTCTTGTATTTTCCATGCAAATAACTGGATTTGGTATGCCTTCAATCAGTTTTTCATACTTCAATTATGTTCGTCACATATTTTCCGAAGAGATTCTACATTAAAATGTAGAATAGAAAATACGTAATAACAGAAACTTTTACGTAGAACGGGCAACATAGCGTTGATTTAAAACCCAAAATTGTTTTGACAAGCTTCATAAACCCACATTTTCGTACTATACAGAGTGAAACGTGTCAAATTTCCATGGCCAACCGAGTGCTAAAATAAAATGAATGGAATTGAGATTGGTTATCGGGTACAAACGGAGTCAAAAAAGCCACTATTGGTTAATTTCTCTTTATTGATTCCTAAGCTTTCGCTACTTTCTGTGTAGCTTCATCAGAGGTCTGAAATTTTTTATTAAAAAACAAAGCCATTAAAAACACAAATACAAAAATATTTTTTAAGTTTTATTCACTCAATGTGAGGTTTCACAAAAGCCTCGCTCCATCCGAGCAAAATACTATGGTCTGAAATTAGGTTCTCAGAAAACATCCGACGAATCTTTATGAAAAACACTCGAACCTTCAAGGATTGTGCAAATTGATGCAGATGAGTTACAGTCGCTACACAGAAAGTAGCGAAAGCTTAGGAATCAATAAAGAGAAATTAACCAATAGTGGCTTTTTTGACTCTGTTTGCACCCGATAATCAATCTCAATTACATTATAAGAGTCGATAATCTTCCAAACAAAAAATGAATGGAGTATACAATTCGGCGAAGGATTAAAAGAACGTAAGTGTACGTTAATGGGAATTAGGAAGGCGAAAAAATCAGCAAATCTTAGCTAATGCCAACGTTTCGCAACATATATTGTCGATTCTTCAGGGCTAAAAAAAATACAGCTTATCGTGGATAAAAACGAAAAACGACAACACACACAAAAGAAAACAAATCAACATGAATATAATAAAATAGACAATTGCAGAGTACTTTCGGACTGGAAAAACTGAAAACACAGTGATCTCGTACTCGTAGCTGTAGGTACTCTATAGTGAAAAACATAGGATCCAATTTCAAGATGAAGGTTGAAAAAGCCGCAAAAGAGGCCATAGGCCAGATCCTTCCACAAAAAATGGATCTTAGTTCGAATTTCGGAAGATTTTACTGCCGAAAAGGTGCTGCTTGCTTCTTCTTTGAAAGATCACGAAGGTTAAAGGCATCGTCTTTATGGAGCCAGTATTCAATGCTACAATAGTTTCAGAAACTAATGTGGATATCAGCAAGTACAGTAAACTCTCGTCCTTTTTGAAACAACAGAATGACGGATATCGAACAAAAAATTCTAAGATATTGGATTCTGACAACATCAGAGAATTTTTTGTAGATGTCCCAGATGAAAATTTTCTAGCTCACAAGGTAGGATTCTGATTTGAGTGATTGTCAGTCAGTCAGTATTATTGGCTATAAATTTGTTTATCTCCTGAGTTCTATTGTAACCTACTAAGAACTGACTTCTTACAGGTTGCGCTAGCTGTGCCAGCTAGATTGCAGTGACGTTTTAGGCAATGAAGACTTTTTTCTAGTGAATGTTCGGGATACGAAAACTCGATATGATTTTTCGTGATCAAAATATTAATCTAAAATTTGTAACGTGGTTTCCTCGGAGAAACTTATCTCGAGCGCCAGCTATTCTTTTCACTAGGAAGAATAGCAAACCTACCAGAGTGTATAGGGTGGTAGCGATAACGAAGTAGTCAAAACTAAATTATCTACCAGTTTATTCACATCTTGAATCATTATAAAAACAACGGAAATATGTGTAGGTATGAAATATGAGCGAATCGATCAGCAAACATACATTCTGGAAATTCGATCCGATCATGAGCACTTTCTAAAGTTTATACCGGGTACAGTGAAAAATCAAAGGTTATTCAATAATATGCGCCAACCAGAACTGAAGAAATAGATACTAAGGATAACCTCGCGAAGTGAAATGACTTGCTATACGGTATCGGGATGTAATTAATTATATTTCTCCAAAAATAAAAGAAAAATAAAAGCGGATCTACTCGAGACTTTTATTCCCTACCCCAAGGGCTTACGCTCCATAACTGAGAGCGAAGACAAGGTCTATTTTGAGCGCAACTACGGGATTTCACTGACGACGAGCGGTATCTCTTATTCTCTACCCCAAGGGCTTACGCTCCATGACTGATAGAGAAGAAGAGATTTCTATTTCGCGGGAACGCGAACAGGGGGTTGACGAGACTTCCTCTTCACTACCCCAAGGGCTTACGCTCCATGACTGATAGCGAAGGAAAAATCAGACTCGCGAAACAGGGTAAAGAACGGTAAAAGCGATACAGTACAGCAGTGTCAAAGAAATAACCGGTATAGGTCTAATATAGAAACTGAACGGTATATACGTGGACCTACCTCCTTATTTACTTCAAAGCACTCGAGGAAAACGAAAATAAAAATTTATTTCAAAAGCACTAAACCTCGCAAAACAAAATTTACTCTAATAAAATGTGTCGAACTAAAACTTTGTTGAACGGCTCGTCGCAAACACAGGTAATCAAAGGTTATTCACTATGAAGAATCGAAGAGAAAGAAGACCGTCGTGGGGGAAAATCTGCTTTTATAGGCAAAACATTCCAGAAGAGTAAAAAACGTCGTCAACTCCGGTTTATCGCATATCAACATCATAAAAACGTCGAAATCTTCAACGGCATGCAAGAAAAGCAACGTTAAACACAGATAAACGGTTTTTTACATTTACTGTGCTTATCGAAATGAATGCATTGAAGAGTTGAAAATTAAATATTTTTAAAGGCGGAAATGTGAAATGAAAGGAATGCACTAAAATGAATTCCAATTTTCTGAGAAAATTCGGATTCATTACAAATATATTGCTATAAGACCACCTACATAACACAGGAGAGTTTTCGTACACTACAGAAATGGAAAATGTATGACTTCAGCCATTGCCAAAAACACATTTGGACAACTTCCCCGCAAAATATAAAGGGTGAGTCTTTGACTCGTACAAATATTTTAACAGTAGATTCTTGGAGTCAAAAGAAACTCTTTTTTCATATCCCTTTTTTCCGATTCGGCCCTGATAAAAAGATGTAGCCATTTTAAGTTTTCATAATGAGCTCTGCCACCCCTGGAAAAACAAAATTACCTTCAGAATAACTAGCTAAATCTGTGACACTACACATCTGTGGATTTTTCAAACAGAGTTGCATTCAGCCAAAGTACTCAATTTCTCAAATTTCACAGATGCTTTTTGATTTTTAAACATCAAATGACTCGAAAACGGCGCATTATACGAGAAAATATGAAGAATACTTTTATTTTATAAAATGTTCAAATATTCATTAGGTAGCGTCCAACTTAGCTTCAAGAGTTGGATTCTTTGAATTTTTGGTATTTTTATGGTACGTAATGGAACCGAAAGACGTGCGTGACATCTTGGGTTCGAAAAAAATTCATCAAATAAATGAAAAAATATACTGCGAAATTCATTTCATTCGATAAAACCATTTGTGAGATAGAAGTAACTAAAAATAACAGTTTTTATAGTTTTTCAACAGCCAGTATCTTTCAAACCGAGCCGATTCGGAAATAATGGTAAGGAGAAAAAGTGTTTCTTTTTACCTCAAAAATCAACTGTTAAAATATTTGTACGAGTCAAAGACTCGCCTTGTATACTGCGCATTGTTTCCGCAGAACCTCCGCATGTTTACTTGCTGACTCTGGAGTAAGCCTGGATGAATTTAAGGGACATGGTGGTTGGAAAAAGTGGCACTATTGCGGAAAGCTGTTTCGAAAATCCACTGATCTAGAAAAAACAGTGGCAGACCGGATTTTTGCCAGCTGGAATGGTTCCCACTACTTCAACTCTAAATAATTCAGTGTCAGAAGAAACCGCACCATGCAATGGACACATATGTTGAAAATACGTCAATAACAAAAAATATAGCCTCCAACTGTCCGCCTGTTTTCAGCCTGACAAACTGCAGTGGGGTGAACATAATTGTATATACAAAATGGAATGTAAAATATTTTAGCCAAAGTGTTGAGGATATAGTTTATGTGTCCCGCCTTAAATACTGGTGTAATAACAGACCATTTGATTTTTTTAGGGAATTAGGTACAAATATGAACTACGACAGTTCTTAATTTTGATAAATCATAAAAACATATTTTTGTAAAATTTTATTAATATTATTTCAACAAATCACACATTTTATCACACTGGAGTTTTCTAAGTCATCACAAATTGTTTTCTATGCTTACTTTTTATTAGAGTCTATGAAAGCCAATAAATTATATTGTTTGTAGATATGTTTTATCAGTCACCAAATCTTACACTTATCGACTGGGTTCATTTTTGTTCCGGGGCGGCAATGAAAAGCCTCCGCAAAGTCTATGGAATTGCTCACAGCCATATTTACTCTAACAGAATTAGGACAGTGTACGTCTGTTTCAAGCTGCGTCTCTATATCAGACGCTACAGCACTCTCGCACCATATCTGGAAACAAATCAACAAAAAATTTGAATAATTTTTACATTCTCTAGCGTCTCATGGATTTGCCTCCACTCAAACAAGACAATATTTATTTATCTACCGAAAAGACATCTGCTACATTTCGACAAAATATGCGATAAGGCATGAAAAGAGATACCAGCTTCAATATGATGAAGTGACAATTTTGACATCTTCTTGACGATAGACTGACCCAGGGTTTCATAAAGCTTGATCGGGGAATCAACGCTTGATTGACGAATAGACATCAATTTGTTTTCAATCGATAATTCATTCTATTATTCTCCAATTGCTACTTCTTCAATATATTCAGAAATGAAAAGGTTTCAGTAATTTCGTTTAAGAAATTGAGTGACTGTCAAATTGTTGATCGGACAATCAAAGTTTTATGAAACCTGCTGTTGAATATAACTTTATGAAGCTATTTTTTCCGTTTTACGTAAAACTATACTTACACTCGCAAATGCTATGAAAAATAATTGGTTATGTGTATAGTTATCGAAACCTGGCAGTTTGAGTTCATAACCAGAACGTTTCCTATAATTCTTGTAAGCAATTAGGGCATTGTTCAAACCTCCATTATCAGCTATGTTTTCTCCAAGAGTTCTCTTTCCTGAAACCTAACATGAATAGGAAATGACAATCTGATAATTGATAAGATTGTACATAAAAAGGACCGACATTTTATGAAAAGGCCAATTAGTCTTGGAAAATTGATGTGAATTTTCCCAAGAATCGAACTTTTTTTTATTGTTTCATAAGAATGCAGGATTGCAATCTTCAGAAGTAGTGATTTAATACAATTTTGCCAAACCCTTTAGAATCCTGATTTTTTTTGGGTGACACAAGTTTTTATTCGGAGCTGGGCATATGGCATAATAAGTCTGGAAGGAAATCAATATTTCCAAATCAATAACTGAAAATAAAAACGAGGAAATCCATCAATTGATTTCCAATTACCCTCATTTTCTGGCGATAAAAGGTCTAGATATGCATTGCGTTTTCAGAGTTTATTATAATGAGAGTAAAATGAGAACTTTTGCATAATTAATGAGAATTTATTTCCAATTCATCAATGAAAATATTCTAATGAGAGGTATGAGGAAAAAGTTCTTTGTAGTAAGAGTAAGATAGTATGAAACTGATGAGGTCCAATGGGATCGAAACGTGTCTCTGGTATTTTTCGAAATTAAATAATTTTTTTGCTGTTGTCTAAAACTAATGTGCTGTCTGATTTATATTGTCATAAGTCTTCACATTTTTGGCAAATCGGAAAATTACTTGCTAAAAATAGGATTTTCGAGTGTTTATCATAGTAACCGAATCTTACCACTCCATCCACTCCAGGAATGGTTAAGTTGTCATATTGCTCAATGAAGCATTCCGTTTTCATTTCAAATGTTTCAATAGTTTCATTCGACCACCACTGTTTGAAATTGCCATATTTATCGTGCTTTCTCCCTGTAAAAAAAAAACTTATAGATTCAGTTTGAAATAGAAAAATCATTCAAGATGGTAGTTTGAACGTATTACCATTATTATCGAAACCGTGAGTCAGTTCATGCCCAAGTACACTCCCAATGGAACCATAATTGAGTACTCTGGAAGGAAAATGAGAAATGAAATCGATTGGAAATAAGAAAAAAATCTCCTTAGACTCACTCTAATCCCAAATGGTACATTGGATACGTCAAGAATGCGAGTGGAACAACTGAAAAGTTGATAATTTGATATCTTCCACAACAATATAGGAAGAATACCTACTTATCGAATTATCTGCGAAGGAATTATAAGCATTGACCTCTGTAGGATTAACAGAAAACTCTTTTTCATTTATAACTCTCAACTTCGCTAGATTTTTCGGCATTTCTCTTTGGATAAGTCTCATCATATTTTGAAGAAATGTGTCTTCCTCCATTTCCAACTAAAATGCATTCCAAAGATTGAAACTACTACTTTTGATGTGACTCATATTTGATGACAACTCATAATTAAACCAGAAACTGAATTACAAGCTTACCACCAGCCTTCACCCACCTGAAGGTACTATTGTGATAGCTAAACACGTGTAGTGTTTGTGAATGACTCATCCTAGTAGGAATCATGTGATTCAATTTCTAGATTAAAATTACTCCTATCGAAAGTGACTGATCAACTACAATAACATAACAATAACAATAACAATAAATTTATTCTCAGAATCCAGAATACAAAGAAATGAGAAACCATCAAACAAAGAGAAAACTAGAATTACATTTCAAAATTCCTATAATCATATTTCAAAAACTCTAATACTGAATAAGGTTCAATATCGACGATCAAGTTGGTGAGTTTTTTCTTGAATCTTCTGAAATCCATTATATCTAATATGGCTTTGGGGACACTATTATACAATCTGATACATACATATTTGGTGTTTCTTTCTGTTAGAGTCAGATTATGTTGTGGAAAGTGATAAGGAACTGTTCGCCTGGTATTATTATTATTTTTGGAATCTTCAAAGTAATGGGGATTTTTTCTGGTATAAAGAATACTCTCCATAATGAAGAGTCCGTAGAAAGTAAGAATTCCATTCCTTCTGAAATGGCCCCTACACGTTTCTCTATATTTTAATCCTATCATGGCTCTTAAAGCCGATTTCTGAAGTACAAATAATTTACTGGCATCAGAACTGCCACCCCAAATCACGATTCCATACCGAAGCAAAGAATCGAAACTTGCAAAGTATATGGACCTCAAAAGATTCACATCCACCCGTCGAGACAATACTCTTATCATGTAAAGAGCACTATTTAGTTTTTTACCAAGTTGTAGAACATGTTCACACCAATTCAATTGGTCGTCCACATGAACTCCCAAGAACTTTGTGGACTGTGCTATCTTAACTGATGTATTGTTGAAGTCTATTTTTTCCGGAAAATTCAATTTGGATCTATTAGTTTTAAATATGACGCACTCTGTTTTTTCAATATTTAAATTTAGGTCATTTCCAATACACCAATTTTTAATCAATTCGAAGACAACCTGCGTTCGCTCGATACCTGACTGGAGATCCCTATCTTTCACAAGAGCATTTGCGTCGTCCACGAACAGCAAAATAGTGACAACATTCAGGACAAAAGATGATATAGCCGAAGGTAAATCATTTATAAATACTATAAAGAGAAGGGGCCCAAGAATACTACCCTGAGGTACACCCACATTCAGAATTTTGTCATTAGACGTGTGAACTCCAGCGCCAATGGTAACGGACACCCTTTGAGTTCTATTGCTCAAGTAACTACGTATCAACTTAAGCTGGCTGTCTCGAATACCATAGAGTATTCTTTTTATAATATTTCATATCTAACTGCTGAGATTGGCATTTCTGGAGATTCGAAATCATTTCAATAGGAATGAAAATGATTCAACAAGGCTGAATTGAAGTGCTAACAAAAAATGCAGAGACTTAACATAAGTATTCAGTCATTTCCAATTGTGATATTAGATTCTTATACTCACATCCTTGTAATACTCTTCTAATTTTCCCTCTTCAAAAAGCCAGCTTGGAAAACCAATAAAGCTGTACATATTATTCGATTTTTCAAGGGTGGCCATTTTTGTCTCTTCATCCATCCAAGTTAGATGTTCTACGCTCTCTTGGAATGCTTCTCTTATATCATCCAACATATTCTTGACCTTGAACATGGTGGTGAATGTATAATTTATCCCATTTAACGATTCTTTAAGACCGAACGGTTGTGCCGAAATGGATGAAATTTTCAGATTTATCAGTAAAAGGGCTGATCTTTCAGAATATGTATCACATTTAGATCTACGATAATTTTCCTGGAAGATACGCGTGTCGAAACTTCCTTCGAAAAATTTCCAAGAAGATGGGGTCACTTGAAACTTCCTCAAGACCGAATGGTTGTGCCGAAATGAAGGAAATTTTCAGATTTATTACTAAAAGGACTGCTCTTTCAGAGTATGTATCACATTTAGATCTACGATAATTTTCCTGCAAGATACGCGACTCGAAAATTGACCTTCGAAAAATTCCCAAAAATTTGGGTTGAGTTGAAACTTCCTCAAGACCAAACGGTTACTCCAATGGATGAAATGTTCAGATTTATCACTAGAAAGGATGCTCTTTCAGAGTATGTATCACATTTAGATCTACGATAATTTTCCTGGAAGATACGAGACTCGAAACTTGACCTTCAAAAATTTTCCAAAAAGATGGGGTCAGTTGAAACATCCTCAAGACCGAACGGTTCTGCCGAAATGGATGAAATTTTCAGATTTATTACTAGAAGGGCTGCTCTTTCAGAGTATGTATCACATTTAGATCTACGATGATTTTCCTGGAAGATACGCTACTCGAAAATTGACCTTCGAAATTTTTACAAAAAGATGGGGTCAGTTGAAACACCCTCAAGACCGAACGGCTGTACCGAAATGGATAAAATTTTCAGATTTATTACTAGAAGGGCTGCTCTTTCAGAGTATATATCACATTTAGATCTACGATGATTTTCACTCGAAAATTGACCTTCGAAAAATTCCCAAAAATTTGGGTTGAGTTGGAACTTCCTCAAGACCAAACGGTTACGCCAATGGATGAAATGTTCAGATTTATCACTAGAAAGGATGCTCTTTCAGAGTATGTATCACGATCTCAGCATGTGTCAATAATCTCACAAGTTTCAATGAATTCAGTCGATAAGTTTGGCTTTGCCTTTGAATATGTTCTCACTATTTACATGAATCTCTAAAACACCCTGTAGCTTTCTGAGGGATTAATTCTTCATAGTCAATCCGTACTCAGCTAGTCCTACTCTATCTTTGATAAGAGTATGTACAGTTACTCCCGGGATACCCTATATAATCAGTTACTATTTCAACCTACCTTTAATCCACTGCTGTTCGCGAAAGTTCTATCAGCAATTCCATATGTAACTGCCAATCCCATAAAAGAATTTACTAGTTCCACACACTCTATCGACCTGAAATTAATTTTCACCATGAAGATTCATTAACGCAAATAATACTGGTACCTACACTTATGAGAAAGTATGCTTGAATTGCAAGTTTAAAACCAAAATAAAGTTTTTAAAGGGATGATATAAGTATTTATATTATAGTGAGAATCTGGCTGACTAAACGTTTGGAGAGATTTACGATTAGGTGAAAAAAAAACCTTCTGAGCAATCTGAAGAGCAACTGATTTTTTGCAAATATGCCCATAACTTCAAACTGGTTACTTTCCTTATACAGAGTGTCCCAGATAAGATGGGAAACGTTTTGATGAGACCAGAAAACACTTGGAGGATCAAGAAAAACCCTGTATGTAGTAGGCATCTAGGATTTCTAGATTTGCATTTGGTGTTTTTCAAATTTGAAAGGAAATTAAAACCACTGTACCTCCTGGAAATCACCGATTTATCCGAAATTCGGAATGAAGATAGCTTCCATAAGGTTCCAGAAAACTGCAAGCAAATATCATTGGATTTGCTGGGCCGTATCACATATATTTGGACAGTTGAAAGTTTACGAATCAACCCCAATGAATTTAATGATTTCTTCGATATCTGCGTAAACTGTAAGATTCGTTTATTCAATTTGCCAAATAATATTGCATGAAACCATCCAGTTTGCCGAGGACTGATTTTTTTTTTGATAGTGATAATAATTTTTCTCGTGTCGATTTTTAACATCCTATTCATCTCATAATGAAGTGAATTGTGAGTCTCAATGAATTTCATCAATAAAATAACCGTTCAACTTTGATTGCAGGGATAATTTTAATTGATGTTAATTTTATAGTAGTCATCTTTAATTCATTCCACTTTGGCGCTGACTTATTATGATAGATTGAATGAATAAGTAATCAGAATGATCTAGATAGCCTTCATTTCGAACAGACAAAGGGAGCCGCTTAGTTTTTGTTTTATTTTACCTATTTCTTATCCATCACTTTAAAGTTCATTCTTGCTAATTAAATGACTTAAAAATAAACATTTGTTGAAGACCCATCCTCAAGTTACGCTTCAACAAACTTTCGTTTTCGATCAAATGAAAACTGAAATTAACATGCAACAATGTACACTCAATCGATTAATTAAATTCATAAAGATTCAAAATTTACTTCGTTATGAGATGAATAGGATGTTAAATATCACGACCGAAAAAATTATTGTCACTATCAAGAAAACAAAGTCTTCAGCAACCTCTATGGTACCATGCAATATTATTTGGTGAATTGAATAAATGAATCTTTACAGTTACGCAGATATCGAAGAAATCATGAAATTCATTGTACAAGGTGGTTTCACGAACTTTCAAGAACTGTCCGAATTTATGTGAAACGGCCCTGCAAATCAAATGATATTTGATATCATTTCATGATATCAATCTGATATTATCAAATGATATCAGATTTGATATCTGATAAATCGGTGAATGCGATCAGCAGATAGAGTGGTTTTAATTTCCATTCAAATTTGAAAAACACCCTGTAAATAAGAATCTCGAACTCCTAGACACTATATATGGGAGTTTCTCGTGATCCTCTAGGTGTTCTCTATTTCACATTAAAATGTTTCCCATTTTATCTGGAACACCCTGTATATTTCTCATTATTCGACTGTTAACGAATCCTACCACTTTGTTTTGCAGTCTTGAATTTTGAAGAATACTTTATCAATTCAATGGATAACCAATGACCATCGTCAATAATATTAAAATAACATATATTCTAGCCTCAAAACTTAAAAGCTAACTCTACAACATTGATCAAATATTACCGCCAACAGACTGAGCACTTTACAGTCATATCAAGAGCATGTATTGAGTTTTCTGAACGAAGCACAATTTTTTTTTAACTTCTTGGAATAAAAACACCATGAATTGAATGTCTTGACGTGATTTTAATAGGTTTCCAGCCATACCAATCGTTCAAATTTCCCACGACACGTGTTTCGCTATCACAATAGCATCTTCAGGTGGGTGAAGATGGAGTTGATGATGCTATTGTGATAGCAAAACACGCGTCGTGCTTGAAAAACTGTTTAAATTTGTTACTGATACATGATTACTTCATCAGGAATTCTTTCCACTCATTGTGGGCAGCTAATGTTTTTTGTGCTACTCCAGAGAATTGTTTATATTTCAAATTTACCTTGATCTGGAGTTGGTCTCCGGCGAAGAATAAAGTATCTCTGCTTCCTTAGAAATATATTCTATCACATCAGTTGTTGTGTTATATATCATGTCAAAAACGACGGTCCACCAAAGATACAGTTCAAGGTATATGTCAGAAGTATCTAATAAGTAAGACATAGCATGAAAAAGATACCACTTTTCTTCCTCCACAAGATTTATTGGATCTTTGTCAAAATCTATCGTCACATTTTCAACATTTTGGAATAGTTGTTCGACATATCTCCGAAGAAAATCCGACATATTCTTGTTGACGTTATCGTTGGTGAATTTGTCGATTTCCTGCTGAAGATTTGTGAAAGTATAGTTGACAGGCTCGGATGTAGATGATGTGTAGTTATCGGTAAGCTGAAGCAAGAATACAACGGCATTCAATTAAATCTTATTTATGAATGGTTTTAATTACGTTTCGAACATATCAGGGAAATTTTGTTATTTATCCGAGAAACAAGTAATGCCCTGCATCTTGGAATCCAAGCATTTCCGGACTAAGGCCTACTACGAACATCTCAGAGATCAATATCCTCAATTTGTTCGCAATAATCGATTTCAAGAGAATAACCAGTAATAACCGCGGTTATTGCTGGTTTTGCCCTTGGTTATGTCCCTTCACAAGTTCTAACCTCACTTCAATAACCAGAAGTTTAACTCAGCTCTCGAGTATGGTTATCTCCGGTTATCTGCGGTCCAAAATGATGACGTTGAAGGCCTAGTTCAAGACGTCACGATAATATAATCAATAATGACCAAAAGCGCTTGAATGCATTCGGTTATTGTTGGTTATCGTTGGTAATTACCAATGATGACCAGGTTATTCGCTTGAAATCGATTAATGTTCATGAAGCGTCATGTATAGTGTATCTGTGTTGCACTGTAAGTGTGGATTGTTTGTCTAAAGCCGAGACAGGTCGATTTTTGTTAGGAGGGGACACTATTTGACGCATAATTCATTAGTGAAATAGCCACCCCCTGAACGGGGTGGATCACACCCTTAAATATTGAATAGGGAATACTCCTTCTGACGAAAATGATGTATTTTTTATTGAATATTTTTGGAACATCACATTTTGATATAACCATTTCAACCGCTTCCCAAAAAAATTATTACTTAAAAATGAAAAATAAAAATGGGTATTAAAATTTAAAGCGTTTCGTTTCTATTGCACAAGTTGGCAACATCGACTGAAATAGCATTGATTAAAAAGGACAACAAATACACTATCTTGATGAGATAGACTGGCTTTAAAGTCTACGACGAATGAGGAAGGTCGTAAAATTTTATGGGATTTTTATGGCTGGTTGCTGTTGAGGCTCGCCAGTGATGCCTGTGAATCAACAGCTGTTATTTTATAAGCAAGCCATTGTTCTTTTAATTTCTAGTAGGCGGCGTTGCCAAATTGTAAACTAGGAACGAAGCGATTTAAATTTTAAAACCTTATATTTGAAGAATGATTTTGACTAGTTTCCGCGGTGCATTTGAAAAATTCATGAATGAAACTCATAATTATTCAGTTTAAACTTGCATATGCTGTGAAAACCCAAATTGAAGAGAATTCCCCAATTCCCCATGAAGATAGGTAGTCTGATACCTCATATGAAAGTTTATGAAGTCAGTTTTCCTGTATATTCAATTTTGCCAATTAATTACAGAAAACCTGAATGGATTGAAATCGGATTAAAATATTTTGCCACTATGAAAGTTTGCAAAATATCAATAGGTTATATGAATTGTTACTATTGTTAGTGTAAGTATAGGTACTTTTTGATTTATCTGTAGATTCAGAGTTATTCTCAGAAACATTTCATTCGACATACAACCTTTGTAGCATATCGATGGTAATTTTTCTTTTGCTTCCACAAAATAATTTTTGCAATTATAGATACATAGGTACTCTTCGAAGTTTATTATTTTGGTAATGTAAACTGTGTAACGAGAGGGTAGTTTTCAAACCTACCCCCTCATTTTAGAATAATTATTTTAGTTTTCATTTTTAAATAATTTTATTTCGAATTAATTCTCCGAGAAATCTTTTCGAATTTCCAATTCAGGATTCCGACATCGTTCGGAATTGTAAACATACCGTACCGTTTTTATTCCGTTTTTATTTCCTAAAAACGATGTCGCACCGTATAAAACATCCTGAATTGGAAGATAACCAGGTTTTTTGTTTGCTAGCACAGATAAGTCGAAATTAAGACGTTTTCATCGACGCAAATTTACCGAATTTCGACTGTCGGGCACATCTGATTTCCGCACCCCCCCTGTGGGTATAAAATCAGATGTTCCCCCGCAGGGCACTTACTTACGATTTTCACTTACGTTGTTCCCGTGTTCTCAGCCTGCTGTCAGATAGTTGTTTGCTTACCGCCAATAGTTAGAAGAGTTCTTTTAGTTTCAATTTTTTTTTGCCTTACGAATAGAATTTCAGTTTTCTTTTTTTCTCTTTCCGATTCGTTCAAATTTACGAGTGCAAGTGGTCAAGCCATAGGTAAGACGACACGCCGTTATTTTCTTTTATACAATATTGGAACTTCAGCCTCCCTTCATCCCTTCCTACCCCGGTTTCAGTTCCACCCCTACTGCTAAAGCACCCCGCTGGCGTGGATACTCAGGGGGTGCGGAGGCACTTTGGAGTGGCAGAAAACCTTCCTTTATCCCTTCCTACCCCGGGTTAAGTTCCACCCCTACTGCTAAAGCATCCCGCTGGCGTGGATACTCAGGGGGTGCGGAGGCACTTTGGAGTGGCTAACCCTCTTTCCTTCCCCGTTGTTTCGACGCTCACTTCAGTTGCTATCGAAGAACCCCGCTGGCGTGGATACTCAGGGGGCGAAGAGCGCAACTAGGGATGAGCTGTTGTGAATCTGTGCCGTCTTTCATCCCCTAACCTGGCTGAGGTCCGATATCTGTCCGTCAAGTGTACGTCTCAGGTTCTGGCTGGCGAACAAGTCCGTTAACCCCCGTATAACGTTTGAGATCGGATCCCGTGCTATTCCGTCCGTCTTGTCCCTGTAAATCACACCGATTTCGAATCACTGTAAAATTTAGTAGTAGTGCTATTTGTGTTCCCCTTTCCGACGAATAAAAGTTGTATACGTTGATTCTGCCTATCATTGTGCGTCGCTAACACCCTAGACACCAGGGAACCCTGTCTCCGGCTAGTAGCTGCCAGGGTAGGTTTGCTATTCTCCCTTAAAGGATAGCTGGCGCTCGAGTCCGCCGAGGAAAACCCCGTTACAACTGTCATAAAATTTGAAATAATCTTTTGGATATTACCTCGTTAATTGTATTTGTGATATTATTTATGACGAAAGCAGCCTGGTCCAAAAGCTCTTCGGATGGTTTCTCAGCGGTCGAATTGTTCATCAACTGGGTGATCACATATTTTATAATTTTTCCCCTTATTTTATTCTTGAGTTCTTTTCTATTCGTGTCCGATGCCTTAGTTTTCTTCAGAAACTTGAATTCTTCTTCTACTTTAGTACTTCGGAAAGGACTGAAAATAAACTTGCTGATAAATAGTTCCTTTATTTACAGCTATAGTATAGGTTATTGTAACCATCGTAAATTCGAAAAACAAAACAGATTTCTTCTTATATAGTGAAGTTCTTATATGGTGAAGTTATTGAATGCCGACAAAAAAACACATTTACTTATCACAGAAAATCGAATTCAGAGACTGAATAAAAACTCATATTCATATATTCTAATAATTTTTATTCCATCTTCATTTTGTTATTCTAGTTATGTTTGTTTTTCATATACAGGGTGTTTTCAAAGGGGATGCTTTTTTTTTGACAGAAGGTAGAACTCATCAAAATAAGTCAAAAAATTGTCTATATAAAATATCCAAGATGGCTGAGATGCAACCCCTAGAAGTTAGACAAAATTTCATTGAATTTCAAGTACGGGACTGTGGAAACTGACTCCGACATCGCAAAAACGAAACAAAACATAAACATATGGCTTGACAATGAATGGTTCAGTACCAAGTTCATCGGATTTGATGCATCAGGTCACTTTCGAGATAATCATAATTGTTGTATAGTGAAATTTAGGGTGAAAAAAAAAATGTAGAAAATCGAGGCAGTTTCTTGAAAGTGCTTATGTTAGTTATGTTGAAAAAGTGCTATGATGTTTCCCCATTTCATCCTATTTTTACGACGATTGTTGGAATGTTCGAACAAGAAGATTGTGATGCCCATTGTGAAAAAATTCGTGAATAATTTAGACGAATTTTATTGGTGAGAAGTATTATTCTATTTTTTACACTTTCGGCCCAAGTCTCTTCTGTCAGTTGGTATCGAAATGAGCCATTTCATACAATCGTGTAAGTTACTAAAAATAATGAGAACAATTCGGCAATCCTAAGTTTCCATTTTCATTTTTTCCCACTGCTTTGCGATAATTCAGCTAACAAACGGTCTAGGGTCGTATTAGGATCTATTTCAATCATTTTCAATTTTTTTTCAAATTTCTCATTTTGAAAGTTTTGTATAGGTGATTTTTGTTGAGCTCACCTTCAAACACAACCTGTATATATTTATAGTTTATTATCTTATGAGAGCATTACAAAGTTTTTCTCATGCTTAATGCATTACTAGGTCGACACCTATATCTCATAGATTGAATAAAGCAATCCAAGTACATAGTAAAAAATATATGAAGAATAATGTTGTGTTTCCAAAGAACTTGTTGTATAAAAGTGCTCATTTTTTATATAAATTAATAACCAGATTTTCAAATCCGGTAGAGATGTACTTAGGTACTTATAGTACAACAGATTTGCTGAAAATAATCGAAAATTCACTTTCAGCTACGATTCATTCTGTCCTCGAATATTGAACGGTATTTCATTAGCATAGTCTAAACATGATCGATTTGAATTGATCACTCGTAATTGAAGCTTTTTATATTCTTGTCCCATTCTCTGAACAACCATTGAACCATTAAATAATACCAAATGTGGTGCAATTGAAACCAACCGATTTATATATGAATGGACCATTGATCGGACCAAGGTCCTAAATGACTAATCTGTCTATGAAAATCGACCATCATCGGTCAGTTAACTCACCTTGGTAAAGGACACTGATTTCCCGGACTACCGATATACATGACGTTTGCTGACACGTTGTAGGTATTCACGTCAACAATGAATCCAAAGTAGACATCTTTCCGAAATATCTTCTTCACGGCAACTTCCAACTTCAACCAATCCGTCTTATAATTAGATTTTTCATCGTCTGGCAAAGATGAGAGAAGTGTTGGAATTTTGGGTAATCCCACCTTCTCCAAGTAATCGAAGATAACGGTAAAGCCCAATTGGTCCGTGCTCTCTGGAAAAAAAAAGACTTGTGAAATAACAATCCCCATATTTTGGACCTCAATTTGGTATCATTTTTAATTCTATAATCGTCTCCTCTTAGTATTACGAGGATGACAGATATCTAGTTAGCCTAGAAATGTTCCATGCATAAATATTGCGTTACCATAGCAACGAACAATAACTCATTAGAAGTGTCTGTGTGTAGTTTGAGGTCAAAAAAGTAAACCAGAGTTACGCAATAAATTGAAAGAACGAAGATGTCCAGCTAAATTGTGAAAATCGAAAAATTGGAGTATCGAGCCATCATCCAGTAATTTTATTTAAAAGGGTTAAGAGGTAGGCAGATTTACGAAGACATGCTTAATACCCTCGGTGATCAATGTGCTTCGTATGCGACCGTGAAAAATTGGAGTGCAAGCTTCAAAAGAGGTAAATTTTCCATTGAAGATGATGACCGATTGGGAAGGCCAGTTTCTGCGTCAGTCCCCGAAAATATCGATGCAGTTCATGACATGATTTCATCAGACCGTCGAATTGGGCTAAAACGGATATCTGAAGCACTGAATATTTCATACGAACGCGTTCATCATAATTGTTCACGTCAATTTGGACATGAGAAAAATTGCTGCAAAATGGATCCCCATATGTTTGAATGTTGACCAAAAGCGTGCAAGGGTAGAAGCATCACGTTCGATCTGTGCTCGATTTGAAAACGATGTAGATTTCTTAAACCGAATTGTTACTATAGATGAGACTTGGGTATATTTCTACGATCCAGAAACAAAGCAACAATCAATGGAATGGGACACTCTGGTCCTCCAAGACCTAAGAAATTTCCAAAAATCTGCTGAAAAAGTTCTTGCTTCATTTTTTTGGGTTTGCCATGGAGTAATCATGACTGATTTTTTGGATAAGGGTAGAATAATAACTGGAGATTACTATTCGACTTTACTGACCACTCTACGGGAAAACATTAAAGAAAAAAGACGCGGAAAGCTATCCAAAGTTGTTTTGTTTTTGCAGGACAACGCCCCTGCATACAAATCTCATGTTGCCATTCAAAAAATTCGTGATTTAGGGTTTGAATTACTAGAACACCCCCCTTTTTCCATAGATTTGACTGCATCCAAGTATTATCTCTTTCCTCAACTGAAAAAAAATTTAAAAGGTCGTAAATTTTCTTCCAACGAGGAGGTAATAAAAGCTGTGGAGGTCTGATTTGCAGAGCAAGAAGAAACATTTTTTTTGAAAGGTCTAGAGACGTTGCAGGTTTGCTGTAATAAATGTATCCAATTAAGTGGAGAATATGTTGTGTAATAAAATATTTTGACCATGAAATTTTGTTTGGTTCTATAGTAGGTTAAGAATTTTTCAATAAATCCACAATACTGAAATCAATCGTTTTTGCACAAGTGTTTTTTCATAAAGAATTCAAAAGAAATCCTATTGCTTATCTGCTTTCCTCTGATTTATGCCCTATAAAAAAGGCAATATTGGTAGGACATTTTTCATGAACAGAAAAAATACTGCTTTCAATAATTGCCGATTCTTGTCCACCAAATGTTCATTTATGAGAAATTGATTGATTTTTTCAGCTCCTTGTTTGATAACTTTTCAATTTCCGGGTAAACTTTCCTCCGAATATTATGTATTGCTAAAGGCAGTTGATGTTATAATGTGCCAAACTTTGCATTTACCTTGATCCATACACGAACGGTACAACATCCTACTCTGTACTACCGGTTCTGTTGAATTATCATCAGATATCAGAAAATGGTAGGATTCCAAAAGTATCCTCTCACTGACAGCTGAAAATGACGAAAAAGAAGTGAACCAGCCATGATTTGGATGCTCCTGAGACCAGTGTCCGCAACTGTATCTGTAGAAGTCTTCGCAAGGATCAACAGATAAATCCAAGGAGTACTTGAAATTTGTTGCCGATCTGAGGCATTCGTCAGTGGTGCAATAATGATGCATAAGCTTGTCAGCGCAATCTAGGGAAAAATATATTTCATATTCATACAATGCTAATTTAGTTTATTACACTAAGTTAAAAGTATAAAATTAGATTAGTAATCATCATTTCCAATATATGATAATGAGGGTTTCAGAAAGTTATAGCTGAATAAGAGATGAAAAAGTATTACATATTAAAAAAACTATTCTCCCAAAAGATACCCTTTTTGCCGAATTATGTTCTGATTTTCTGAATGGTCATGACCTGATCTATCGCACGTTCCAAGATTTCAGAACATTCACTGGACATTTTGTATAAATATAAAAATTAATTCAAATGCTTACCACCCGCTGATAAGAATATCAACAAGTGTTACGATCTGAATTCAACTACCCAATTTGCCTTCGTCAGGGCCACTAAATGGAGAACGTTCCAAACGAAGAAAAGCAGATACTGACCAAAGTTTCGGTCTCATTTGACCTCACCAGAGCAACACAGCTCCTTCTCCGATGGAAAACGCTTGGAATTGATGGATCCTATTTAAACACTGGTAGTAGCTAGTAGCTTCTGAGTATTATCGAGTAGTACTCGATAAGGGTCCATCCTTAGACAAAAGAAAGAGTCTTTTGTCTAAGGGTCCATCAATTCCCAGCTTTTTTTTCATCGGAGAAGTAGCTGTGTTGCTCTAACGAGGTCAAATGATACCGAAACCATGGTCAGCATTTGTTCTTCCGATTCTGCAATATTTTATTCATACGATCCACGAATTTTTAAGGAAAAAATTAAATTCAGTTTTCTAAATAGGAACATCTGATCCACATCTGATCGACACTTTGCTTGAAACAGTCTGTATGTCATCGGAATATCGGTTAGTTGGGTGTTAAGCGAATTAATAAGATTCATAGAATATCATTCGCACTTGGTTTGTTATGCCGTTGAGATGTAAAAGTTTCGTTGATTCAGCCTGTATAATATTTCTCAGTTTCATTTGATATCTAAGCAATGCAGTTTACTTTTGCATTCGTATGATCAATCATAAATCTAATACTTACAAATGACTATTAACACAATTAAAGCGACCAGGAGAAAAACACAGATCACAGCTAATATTATGGTAGCAGTTCTATATAGTTTCGGTTTTCGTAATCTGCAAATGAAAAGTATTTAAATATGTTGATTAAGTTACAGGAATCGACTTACAGACTGGCTCTTGAATTCACTGGTACTAAGTAATCGCTGCTATTAGAATGTGCTTCATTTTTTTGTATAGAAAAACCTGAAAATATTGAGAAATTTTAATAGAACGCACTCGGTCTTAGTTTTTACAATGGGGGATGGAAGAAGAAATTTCTGAATTGCAGTTTTCATACATATACTCGGAGAGATTTTAGTTTAAAACATAAAATCAACTAAAGCAGTTCAAATTCAAGTGACTTTGTTTTTCGGATGAAGTTAAACTTAAGAGATAACTTTTTTGGTCATAAGCGAGGAACTCTCTATCTCTAAAGGTGCTATACGCTTGTTAAATGTTTGCTTAAGACTGTAAACAATAATAAAATGATGAAAGTGCACAATGAATACAACAATATTTTATTTCACACAAGAGCACACCATATTTCAAGATGTCATTCTGCTCAATTCTCATTTTAATTTCATTTTGTAAAGCAAAATCGTCTCAAAAATGAAAGCCCAAATTATAATGGACAAGAGGAATTTATTTTCTGAAGAGAAAAAGTCAAGGAAAGGCGATTCCAGTAGGGTTAAGTTACAAAAAAATTAAAATAACATAGGCCACAGCAGAATTGTGATGGGTTCATTAAAATCCACTAGGTATGTAACTTCTCCACGAGGCTGAATAACATCTTGCATGCTTTCTGGCATAGACTTAATTAAATTAGCGAATGCGTCCTGGAATATCTGATGCAACTAATTTGTCAGTTTATCTAAAATGCATAAAAGGTACCACATGTTCTTCTTAAAACTCGGGAACTCGCTAATGTACCTATACCTATCATCAGCTCTGTGAAGGAGGATTATAACATTATTTTGTTAAACTGTAATGAAGGGGTAGTTTTCTGGCAAAAAAATACCTTCTCATTTCAGAATAATCTTTTAGTTTCATTTTAGTAATTTTATTTTTGAATTAATTTTTATAGAAATCTTTTTGAATTTCCAATTCAGGATTCCGACATCGTTTGGAATTGTAAACATTCCGCACCGTTTTATTCCGTTTTCAGTCTGAAAAACGATGTCGCACCGTATAAAACATCCTGAATTGGAAGATAACCGTGTTTTTTGTTCGCTAGCACAGATAAGTCTAAATTAAGACGTCTTCATCGACGCAAATTTCACCGAATTTAGACAGCCGGGGCACATCTGATTTCCGCAACCCCTCTGTGGGTATAAAATCAGATGTCCCACCGCAGGTCACTTACTATTGACTTACGATTCACTTACGAGTGCGAACGTGATAATTCTGCCTTTTTCCGCCGATCAAAGAAATTCGAGTTTTCGTTCAGTTTAAAATCCAAAATATAATTTTTTTTTGCTTTTCTTTTGTTTCATTTTTATTTGGGGTGATTTTTTTTCAATTTACGAGTGCAAGTGGCCATACCGAAACCATAGGTAAGACGACAACCGTCCCTTTTTTATATATTATTGGAACTTCAGCTTCCCTTTCCACCCTTCCCATACCCCAGTTTAAGTTCCACTCCTACTGCTATTAAAGCACCCCGCTGGCGTGGATACTCAGAGGGTGCATAACGCACTTTGGAGTGACAAAAACTTCCCTCATCCCTTACTCCCCAGCTCCACTCCTACTGCTAGTAGAGCACCCTGCTGGCGTGGGTACTCAGGGGGTGCAGAACGCACTTTGGAGTGGCTAACCCTCTTTCCTCCCTTATTTGATCCGGTCAGAGGAAAAGTGGTATAAGTCACAAATTCCGATTTTTGAGTTATACCGATATTTGGGTACCAAAGATTGCATATTATTCTTCTTATGAGTGGTATGAGGCAAATCGTCGTTTTGACCAAGTTATACCCATTTAATGTTTTTTCTCTCAACAAAATTTTCCATACCTATCAATGCTGTTTTTCAATCAATTGAAACGTAAAACCTTCATTTCCAACATTCCACTTAATTGTAGTTAGATCACTTTTCCTCTCATTTATCAACGCTCACCTCTGCTGTTATTAAAGCATCCCGCTGGCGTGGATACTCAGGGGGTGTAGAACGCACCTGAGGGTGAGTGATTCCGAGATAAACCTGTTCAAGTGTTTAAAGTAGACTGTTTCCTTTCATCCCATTATATCGAGTCTTTCACTGTACGGATTTTGTAATAGTGCCATTTGTGTTTCCTTTTACGAGTCGACAAATATAATTTGTGTACGTTGATTTTGACTTTCACTGGTTGTCGCTAACACCACAGATACCGCGGGACCTTGTCTTCGGCTCGCATAGACATAGAGACATGGACTGAGCAATGTCAGCATGAAATTGGCCTTTTTTATAGAAAGAGAGAAATGATGGTCGGGCATTTACCTTCTCTTTTTTGTTCACATAGAGGTGAGTGTGAACCAATCAATATTCTAGAAAGAGACAACTGCATTCCCGACGTGCGTTTCTCTCTGTCACTTTTTTTGACCGTATTTCATACATAGATAGAAAGGGAAGGCACAGTCCATGTCTATATGTCTATGTCGGCTCGTAGCTACTAGGGTAGGTTTGCAATTTTCCCTTAAAGAATAGCTGGCGCTCGAGTAAAAGGCGTTACAAAACCTATGTTTCTCTTCAGGAAAAGATATATCAGAACATATACATAGATGAAGAAACAGATTGTTCAGAAATGATGGAGCTTGAACATTTGGTAGGTATCTACTAAGAAATATCAATCAGCTTTTAAATTTTTCTACATAATATTTCGAAGTTGAGCGTAAACAATTTTTTGTTCTACCCTATATGAGAACGTATCCATTCACCTTGTTCGTTAAATCGATATCAAGCCATAATTAAGATGAAAGCACCTGCCGCCTGTGAAAAATTATCGGAATTGGTCGAAAAATTAGTAGTTAGTCTGAATTCAGGTGAATCTTTAGTAGTCATGTATTTTCTTCTGCTATAACTTACAGTGAACTTCCAACAATGTTCACCATAAGAAGAAAGAATAACAAAAAGTAGGTACCGATTGAACTGCACCAAATTTCAAACAATAGTTAAAACTAAACTAATTTGAATATTTTTGGTCCACAAATATACATAGTATTATTTTCGTAGATTATGAAGACTCAAAATATTTGGAATGAAATGTGTTGGTATTAATAAACATACTAGTATAAAATTTTGATTCAATCATTTTAGAACAGGGGTTCCCAACTTTTTCTTGGCCAGGGACCTCTTTTATATTATTCTTGTTAGCAGGGACCACCTGTAATAAATCTGTAATAAATCTGCAAATTTTATGGAGCTCGATGCAGCCGTGTTCGGTCTTGACGATTATTTTATTGATTCCATCTTTTGGAAATTTTTCCATAGTCACCTTTCGAGTGGATTATCTCTCATTGACAATAACCATAAATGGAAATGTCATACATATTCTGAAAGAGCAGCTCTTCTAGTAATAGTAATAAATCTGAAAATTTTCTGGAGCTCGATGCAGCCGTTCGGTCTTGACGATTATTTTATTGATTCCATCTTTTTAGAAATATTTCGATAGTCACCTTTCAAGTGGATTACCTCTCAATAACAATAACCGTAGATGGAAATGTGATACATATTCTGAAAAAGCAACTCTTCTAGCAATAAATTTGAAAATTTTCTGGAACTTGATGCAGCCGATGCAACCACTGAGTTAGAAGAAAATGTATTGTGAACATTTATGTTGGTGATACCTTTTATTTTAAATCATCCGGTTACATGTTTCGGCACATTTGGCACTATTACACTGAGTACTCTGAGAAAGAAAAGGTAGTACTCGGTACCACAAATAAGAACAAAATAGCAAACCAACCGGAAGGTCCGAAAAAGAGGAATAATTTGTAATAATAACAATTTAAATTGAATAATTTCGTTTGCTCAAACTCATGGTTTCTTGGATTCCCGTACGCTCCAGTGAACAATTGACCCAATTACGAAATTTTCAATGTTGTTAGTTCCCTTTATTCCATCTTTTCCGACCCCTTATGTCGTTTTAGTGTTTTGTTTTTTAGAGTAATTTTTTTCAGAATCCTTGATTTGATAATTGCAAATGTGCCGAAGCATGTAACTCAGCGCTTCAAAATGGGTTTTCATTAACTTGATTCAATCAGACTACGACTATTTGGAATCTTCAATGTTAATTTTGTTTTGAAACAACATACAAATAATAAGATGATTATAGCTTTGAAGCAACGGTGCGTAAAAAGTAATTGAACCGCGTTATATATTTACAGCAACATTATGATAGGATGCCCGAATGGGGAGAGCTGGCTAGATTAGATATAAATAAGAATAATTTTTTTCTGAGGCAGAAAATTTTTCGAAAAATAGTGCGTTCCGCCAAAACACAACAAACTCACTTCTATGGGAAATTGAAAACACCTCATTCCGCTTGTTCTGCTCATTTGCTGGATCAGGGTGATATGCTGGATTATCCATCACAAACAAACAATAATACAATTCACCTCATACCCATCGAGTGTCCGGTCTAACGTTCTATGGTCAACTGAATAAGGATGTAACCTTACTACAAAGCCGGATTGTTATTACATCAAGTAATTTCAAATCGATTGTATCCGATCGATCTTGAACGATGCTGATGGTTCATTAATAATGTACACGCTTTTGGTTTATTTTTCTACGTCCATAACATACCTAATGAGGGTAATGGCTTTTTGTTCGGGTCGATTATTATGATGTCAAATGCGGTAAACAGTTCGAAGAAAGTGAATGTTAATCGATATGATGAGGGAAATTAATTGAGTAATATTTCACACGTTTTTTTCGTAAACTCAAATTCTACTATTCCTATGATAGGACTGACATAGAACTGATATAGACTTGAAATAATTTTCATATTTATGATTTCATTAGTGTATCGTATACGTGGTAATTACCTCATTGACGTTATAGAAATGTGGAAAGCATTGAGGTGAGTCGGAAGCTTTTGCGCTCTTGTTATATCCAGAGCATTCACCCATCCAGGGTTAGGCTGCTTGAGACCTCGAAGAAACAAAATTATTTTCCCAATATTTCTATACTCCACTAACATTCATTTTAGCAGTCGGTTGACCATGAAATCATTTTCTCAAGTTTTTGTAACTAGAATGGAGTGAGGTTGCCACTCATGAAATGTCGTTAATGTCATATCGCCGTTGCCACAACTAATATCAATTTTTATTACGAAAATGCCGAAAGTGATTGAAAAAAGAGACAGGGTTTCAGGAAGTGCTATTAAGAATTCAGGTCCGCTCATTAAAATAGTTATAGCCTGATATTCTAAAATCCACAATACGTCAGACGGTAGCGAAGAATATTCAATGTAAGAGAATTTATATAGGTAATGTTTCATCTGAATCTAAACGACTTATATTTCAGCTGAATATTTCCACAATCAGAAAGATTGTGAATGAAGAGGATGACAAAGAATTTCCTTCTATTGGCAGACCCAAAAAAGTGGTGGCATTTGAGAATTTTATGTTTGGGTGAATTAATGCGAAAAGTTTACTATAGGATTTTCGATGAATGTTATCGTAGAATAAGTTCCCGAAAATTGATTTTTCTATTTTTTATTTGACTTATCCTATACATTGTAAATGTCTTAAGGAACCAATAAATACCTAATTATTATTATTTTATCAATGTATTAAGATGAACAGCCACAAATACGCGCAAGTTGTCCTGTTAATTGTTTATTCATGTGAAATTTTTGTTCAAAGGTGAAGTTCATCTTGACTTGAAACTTCCTTTGACTTATATTGATGCAAGATGATTTTTGTTGAAGAATTTAACATTCTTGTAATTATCTGTTAACTCCTTCGGGAGATACCCATTCCCAACCACTGCATCATATGCATTTCATCTTCGGGTTAATATTTTTGAAATCTACAACTGATGTTACGTATTTAAACTTTAACTCTCCTTAAGTTAGTACATATTATTATATTATACTGATCTCTTGTATTTTTCATGCAAATAACTGGATTTGGTATGCCTTCAATCAGTTTGTATAAACTTCTATTATGTTCGTAACATATTTGCGACTTCATATTTTCCGAAGGTATTCGATATTGTAATAAAATACGTAATAACAGGAACTTCTGCGTAGAACGGGCAACATAGCGTTGATTTAAAACCCAAAAATTTTTGACAAGCTTCATAACCTCACATTTTCGTACTATACAGAGTGAAATGTGTCAAATTTCCATGGCCCACTGAGTACTAAAATAAAAGTGAATGGAGTATAGACATAGGGTTCGTGCAAAATTTGTGAATCATCTGGCGAACAGTTTCCGAGAAACAAATCTTTGAGTGATTTCAAACTTTTTACCCTACAATTATACAGGGTGACTCGTACAAATATTTTAACAGTAGATTCTTGAAGTCAAAAGAAACACTTTTTTTCCTATACCATTTTTCCCATTTCGGCCATTTTAAGTTTTCATTATGAGCTTTGCGCTCCCGGGAAAAACAAAATTACCTACCTTCAGAATACAATTAGCTGAAGCTGTGACATGGCACATCTATGGATCTTTTGAACAGAGTTGTATTCAGCCAAAGTACCCAATTTTTCAAATTTCCTATATACTTTTTAATTTTTGAACATCAAATTACTCGAAAACAGTGAATTATACGAAAAAATATGAGGAACACTTTTATTTTAAAAAACGTTCAAATATTCATTAGATAGCATCTAATTTAGTTTCAAAAGTTGGGTTCTTTGAATTTTTGGTACTTTTATGGTACGTAATGGTCATAATAAGAAAACTGGAAAACGTGGGTGATATCTTGTATTCAAAAAAGATTAATCAAATAAATGAAAAACTATATTCCAAAATTAATTTCATTCGATGAAACCGTTTGTGAGATATCTGCCTAAAAATAACATTTCTTTATGATTTTCCAACAGCCTGTATCTTTGAAACCGAGCCGATTCGGAAAAATGGCAAAAAAGTGTTTCTTTCGAAGTCAAGAATCTACTGTTAAAAAATTTGTTGAGATGAAAAAAAAATTGTCCAGAAATTGTCTCTAGGTATACCAGTCGGTTTCGAAAACCAGTCGCTTCTGAAAAAAAATTGTATTAACAGTTTTTTCTCAATCACTTTCCAGGCATATGTTCCATAGTTTTTCCGAGTCACAAAAGCCAATGACCCGAGTGAAGCACACTAGACCTATAAATAGTTTCAGAATCAAAATTTCAGATTATAAGGTACCTAATTACTGTTTCAAACCTCTTCTGATGGGATCAGTCTTAGATCGATTTCTCTATTCATTTCTTACATTT
Source organism: Coccinella septempunctata (assembly GCF_907165205.1). Lineage (NCBI taxonomy): Eukaryota > Metazoa > Arthropoda > Insecta > Coleoptera > Coccinellidae > Coccinella > Coccinella septempunctata. The sequence continues at coordinate 2,286,263 of NC_058191.1, forward strand.
CAACCACCGTCATCGGAATATTTTTTGCACCGTCATCGGAATATTTTTTGTGTTTTACACATACAGTAATGCAACAACTGTGATTTGGTTATGATTCAAAATGAGTTGAAATAAGGAAGTTTTAAATATGAAAACTAGAGTAGAAAATATCTTCACAAAGATACTCGAGTAGTTTTCCGTATATGATTGGAGATTACAAAGATTAAACGGATAAATATCAGTTACCGGAAGTGAGTACATATTGGTTCAAATGACTAACTTAAAATTCTCCTCATCGTCGCCATTATCACATTGAATAGAACCTTAAAAGGCGATATTAGTTGTTTTGAGCAAATAGGGCCATATTACACATTGACTGCCTGCAGAAGTCAATTGCATTGAAAAGAGTATTAACATTGAGTATCATCTCAAAAAAATTTCATTTTCTCATGATGGAAAGGAAAGGTATTGAAGATAATAAATTCTTACTCTTACATTTATTTTCAACAATAACATATTATGTGATAACCACATATATTTCAGTCGGAATGTTGAAATATTCTTAAGTATTCATGAGCTCAGTGAAATCCATAGGAATTGTCATATGATGTTTTCTTCAACATTGGAGCAGCAGATCCAGCATCCTGAAAAAGAAAAGCTATTTTAAAAAACATTGATGATTACCAGTTGTCTCTTCAATAAATACATATAACATACATATAAATATGTTATTCATTTTCCATTTTTAGAAAGACAAACACACATGAAGAGACATTTTTTTTAATATCATGATGATGCATTTAGAACATAGCGTGACCAGTAAGACTTGAAGGCATCCAAAACAAATTGCCCATTATTCGAATATTCATGTTTCAGTCATGCAATTTGAAAATCAATAGACCTATATTCCTAATAGTTTCCTTCAATACCAGAAGGTAATAATAGTGGAAAACATACTTTATTCGACCTATCAGAATTAGTTGATCATTCTTTTACAAAAATATCGACAGAAATTAAAACGAAAAAAATATCAATCATCCCAACAAAAATCATTTCATAAATTTTTGTCAAAATTGAATATAACGAAAGCATTATTCGAAGAGAATCATCACATGCTTCAATTTGTGAAGAAAAAGTTAAAGTGAGAATTTCATATCTACAATAATATTTGTGAAAATGTTCTTCCCGAGTTACACTCAAGTTGGAATTTTATTTCGGAAATTTTTTTAAATGCCCGGAATATTTTTAGAAATTTCGAAACTCGTTAAGAAATCAATTAATATTACAGAAACAGGCAATCTACCTTCATGATATGTCGACAGATACGGGTTTCGTATTATTTTATAAAAACAAATCTCTTTTCATATTTTAAAATCATATATTCAGTCAATATGCGTCAAGTCCGGAATATTTCAAGAAAAAAATATTCTCCTTCAATTTGTTATTTCCTCCGTCTATAATCTCAGAAAACGGAAATGGTAGATTATATGAAAAATATTTGTTGAAGGTTGGTTAATATTGACACTTCGATTGAAGTATTAGACCTACACTCTCAACAAAATAGTTACTCATCTTGGACATACGATGTTAACCACATCGTGAATATGCGGGTATTTCATATACAGGCAGCTTTAAAATTACATAATAGAGAATAAAAGTCCCTTATCTGAGAAATTCTATATGGTGTGTCTCGAAATTAAAGCCATACGTTAACCATGGATTCAAAAAATAACCACATTTTTCAATGTGGCCTTAAATGTTCCGTTTCGAATTATTATGATTAGAGTATTTTGCCATCGACAAGAAAATGAGTTATTGTTTAAGATGAACTGAAGTGTTTTTCGTAAAAATATCTGTATTGTCAAGAGAAAAATGAGAAAATGCTCAGTTTCATTTCTGACTCATTGAGGAGATGCTCTATTTTTATTTATGGCTGAGAGAGGAGATGATCTAGACCTCATAGAGTAGAGCAAAGTTTATAGAGTTACTCATATATCATCTTTGGGTCAAAACAAACAAAATTTCTTCAATTATTGTAGTGTTTCGGACCCTAGTGTGGATAGAACTAAATGCACAATTATTCTCAGGCTGAAAAGGCTTTTGAAATGATTTGTCTTTTAATCCAAATCCAATTAATGGAAGTATTTGAAACTGTTTTGGAAATAAAGAGTCTAGTTATCCTCAATAGTTTTAAATACATAAAAGCCTGAACGATAGAAGGCGGATGAAAGAATTCTTTTTATTTTTTTCGAAATCTTCTTGTCTCGAGACCAAATTTCAGGAAGATTTACAATGACAATTTAATCACATTTATTTTCAGTTTTTTACCTTCATTACACGAGCATGAGAAATTTGGTATTTCGTTACGCTAGCGTAACTTGTGGCTGGTGCAATGGTCTTCACAACAGGAACGGCAGCTTTGTATATCTCAACTGGAGCATAAACAGGAGCTGGCTGTTTCAGAACAGGTGCTGCTGGGGCATAAATCGGTGCTGTTACCACATCAGGAGCCTTGAGTATTGGGGCAGCCAAGGCATAGGCATGAGCAGGAAGAAAAGATCCTTTCAGTATTGGGGAAGGAAAGATAGGTTGGGGATTATCTTGGAAGATTGGTTCTGTATGGTAAGGCGCTGCTTTGAGCCAAGAATATGCGTCCAAATTCAACCCATGAAGGTCTATTTCTGGATCAGGTGCAGGAGCCGCCTCAATCGCAAATGGGATCAAGCTTCCAAGAATCTGAAGAAAATTGTGATCAAATGAACAAAGTGTTTTTTTTTTAAGTTGAAGGAACTATTTCTATGACAGTGATAAATTTAAAATATAAAGAGACACCCCTATCAAGCAGCAGGTACCTTCCTGGCTGTTGCAGTTTCCGTATTGATAATTCTGCATTTTAAATGCAGTATTTGAAATAAGTTACTTTACGATTTCTGTATTGATAATAATCACCCAAAATATGGGTTGAACATAAACAGTTTTCAGGTTTATTTGAATGTTTCTGCTTTGCAGACTCGATATTCTGTATACAGGATGGTCCAGATCATAACCAAGAAATTTTAACCACGTATTCGACATCAAAAATAAATCCTAATTATATATGTCATATAAACATATGTCGAGAAATTTTTCCTCTCCGAGATACGGGGTGTTGAAATTATAGAAAAAAAAATGCATTTTATTAATAACTTTCATACTGCTTGGAATATTTTTATGAAATTTGAGACATAGGTTTTTAGCATCAAGGAGCACTTTTTGCATAATATCATTTCTTTTCTATTCTACCGGTGGCGTCCGTACTGCAGCGAGACTGAATATTTTCAGATGAAAAAATTATACGAAACTGGTTTTTCCGACAATGAAAATTACTATTCAAATCCTTATTCAATTTGGAACAAATTCTCTTGACTTTTTGCTGTACGAGGCACCGTTTCCGGTTAAAAAAATAAAACACATTCTCATGCATGAAGAAATCGCCAAAATTTGATATATGTTTATATGACAAACTAGGGCTTATTTTTGATGTAGAATACGTGGTTAAAATTTCTTGGTTACGATCTGGACCACCCTGTATATCTACCTGCAGATGTTTTCAAAGGTGAGGCTCTTTTTGACAGAAAGTAGAACGTAGAACTCAACAAAATAAGTTGTTTCACCAAAAATTGTCTATATAAAATATCTAAGATGGCTGAGATACAACCCCTAGAAATTCGAAAAAATTTCATTGAATTTCAGGTACGGGACTGTGGAAGGTAACTCCGGCTTCGGAAAAACGAAACAATACATAAACATATGGCTGGACAATGAATGGTTCAGTACCAAGTTTATCGGATTAGAGGCATCAGGTCACTGTAGATAATAATAATAATAATTGCTGTATCGTGCAATTAAGGGTGAAAAAAATGAAGAAAATTGAGGCAGTTTCTTGAAAGTGCTTATGTTAATTATGTTGGAAAAGTGCTATGATGTTCCCCATTTCATCCCATTTTTACGACGATTGTTGAAGTGTTCGAAAAAGAAGATTGTGATGCCCATTATGAAAAAATTCGTGAATAATTTAGACGAATTTTATTGGTGAGATTTCGAAGTAATATTTTTTTTTTCACACTTTGTGTCCTTCTTCTGTCAGTTGGTATCGAAATGGACCATTTCATAAAATCGTGTAATATAAGTTACTAAAAATAATGAGGAAAAAAGTTTCCATTTTCATTACCACGAAAATATCGAACGAGCCAATATCCTAAACGAAACCACATGGTCGAATCAATGATCAAATGCAGAATGTACTGTAGAATAACTGTATAGTTCAGCGGGACTTGAATATACCTCTAAGTTCTTTTAGAGTTCACTGGTTTTGATACAGTCACCATCTCTGCATTTCAAGTGCAGCAACGTTGTGCAGTTTTCGTACACTGGCTTTATTTCAGTATTTGATTGGCAGGAAAACAGCGTTGTACATATCTTTTTTGTCTTGAAAAATAACACGGATTTTCATAAGGATGAAAGATCATATTAGTTATAGAGTTGTTCATTCAACAAATGAGTTCAATGAAGTTTTATTCATGAGAAGAAAGTTTAACCTACGGTCCCAAAGGGTGAATAGTAACTCACGAGTTGCATACAAAATTTTATCAATTTCTCCCGCAACGGTTTGGTAAGCTTAATCATGAAATAAACAACGGAAACGGATACATTTGTATTTAAAGATATCGTAGTCGAGTAGTCTGAACAAGTTTGAAAGAATATTCGAAACACTATTATTATCTCTCAATCATGGTAAAAATATAAATATTTGTCGGAATTACAGTCAGGATACTTATTCTTCGTATTGAAGAATTATGTTTATCATTGAACTGAAGGAAATGTGAGATTATATTCCAGTTTGGAGTACATAAAATTGCCTATATAATAGAGGAAATCATAATGGATTAAAACTTAAAACTGTTATAGGATATCTGATACGTCGCGTCGTAGGACCCGTAGCCAAATGGATTAGGTATACAACCAGAGGTTGTCTTTGGTATAATTAATGAGTTGAGCGAGTAAACGGAACACTGTACAAGGTGGCCCGTTTAAAATTCCATTTTCCCCTTATCTGTGAAAGAATAATAGCTACAAAAAAAGTCATATAAAAGTTGTTCACGTTCTTTCGAACTTTATTTTCTAAATGAATTTTTAAAAGAAAATCAATTATATACAGAGGGTGGTGGCAAAAGGATATGTTTTGTTAAATGGAAACACCCTATATATTATTAGATATTTGAATAGAGCTTGAAAAAATATTTACAAAAATATGAGTCAAAGGGATTTTTTGTTTTTGACTTATGAGCATGCTGTAATGAAAGGGTGGTTTTCAAACATACCCCCTCATTTTAGAATAATCCTTTTAGTTTCATTTTCGTAATATTATTTTTGAATTAATTTTTAGAGAAATCTTTATAAATTTCCAATTCAGGATTCCGACATCGTTCGGAATTGTAAACATTCCGCACCGTTTTCAGTTCTGAAAAACGATGTCGCACCGTATAAAACATCCTGAATTGGAGGATAATCGTGTTTTTTTGTTCGTTAGCACAGATAATTCGAAATTAAGACGTCTTCATCGACGCAAATTTTACCTAATTTCGACAGCCGGGTCACATCTGATTTCCGCACCCCCTCTGTGGGTATAAAATCAGATGTCCCACCGCAGGTCACTTCACTTACTATTGACTTACGTTTCACTTACGAGTGCGAACGTGATAATTCTGCCTTTTTCCGCCGATCAAGGAAATTCGAGTCTTCGTTCAGTTTAAAATCCAAAATATAATTTGTTTTTGCTTTTCTTTTGTTTCATTTTCATTTGGGGTGTATAAAATCAGATGTTCCCCCGCAGGTCACTTCACTTACGATTACTTTACTTGCTGTCGACTTGCGATTACTTACTATTAATTGCCTTAGCTAAGACTATAGTGCCGTCCGCCGTAGTAAATTATCTTTCTGACATTGAATTTTATTAGCAGATTTCTTTTGAGTTTCGTTTTCACCATTCAGGATATAAATTTTCTTTTTTTTTCTTCATCACTCTGTATTTGGGTGATTTTTCTATTTTACGAGTGCAAGTTGCCAAACCGATATAGGTAAGACGACACTTCGTTTTTTTATGTATCATTGGAACTTCAGTCTCCGTCTACACCCCTCCTATACCCGAGTCTGAGTTCCACCCCTACTGTCAATAACGTACCCTGCTGGTGTGGATACTCGTGGGGTACAGAAGGCACTTTGGGGTGGCTACCCTTCCTAGAATTCACCCGTTCACCCCTACGGTTAGGGAAGCACTCTGCTGGTGTGGATACCCGGGGAGTGCCGAACGCGCCTAAGGGTGAGCCGTCGTAATTCTGTGTCGTCGTATTTCATCTCCTAACCTGGCTGAGGTCCAATACCTATCCGTTAAGTGTGCGTCTTAGGTTCTGGCTGGCGGACACGTCCGTAAACCCCGTATAACGTTTAAGATCGGATCCTGTTTCATTCCGTCCGTTTTGCCCTGTAAATTCATTGATCTCGAGTCTTTCACTGTACGAATTTCATAATAGTGCCTTTTGTGTTTCCTTGTACGAGTCGACAAATATAAGTTGTGTACGTTGATTTTGACTTTCACTGGTTGTCGCTAACACCCCAGACACCGAGGAACCTTGTCTTATCGGCTCATAGCTACCAGGATAGGTTTGCTATTTTCCCTTAAAGAATAGCTGGCGCTCAAATACACCGAGAAAAAGACGTTACAATGCATTTATCTGTCAAATAGAATCCAATTTCAAAAGCTTGTAAAATGTATTCTATTGAACCTAGAAAGTCCTCTGTGGTGTCAAAAAATTTGTAATTTAGTCTTCTATTATACTTATTTTAATGCTTTCAAATTTTGAATACTCCCAACAAGTATTCCGTGTTGCCAACATTTGAAAATTGTAGTTTTCCTCAATTTTTTTTAAATGGAACATATTATACATTTAATACATTTTCAAATAGAGAATTTCAAGAGCTATTTGATAATGTATCATATCATAGGTCTCCTAGTCTTAATTTGAGAGTTAATAATCAATTTATGTTGAAAAAAATGTGATTTGATCATTATTAGTGGATTTTTATATAGAAAGCGTTGCTATAGCAACAAAAATTATCTCCATAATCTAGAGCTGACATTTCTAGCTTTGACACATATTTTTTTTATGTTGCTATGGATACGATTTTACTCATTCATTACTCAATTACACCCAATATTCTAGATTTACCGAAGTAAATTACTTGTAACTCTTAAGCTATGACCAGGAGACCCATGATATGCTATAGCATATCATGATATCATGATATATATATATCATCAAAAAGCTCTTGGAACGCTATTTCTATTCTGTTCTCAGATAAGGGGGTAGGGAATTTTAAACGAGGCACAATGTACCTATTCTCAGGAAAATATCGTTTGATGTTCTTCGAATGTCCTACTACAGAGACTGCGGAGTAAATTAAATTCATTCGATTCGGTATAAAATTTATTCGGTATAAAATTGCTGGAGCATATTTATTTTTGTATTAAATTACGCCACTTGTTATGTATAATCATTGAGTTGAATACTCGAAGGTATAATTGAGGAATTTGTCATCCATTATGAGGGGTGGAAGGTGCCTACTTGAGTTTTTAAATGATAACCTTTTCTTTTTGTGCCAAGAATTGATAGACCTTTTGTTCCTAGAAATGATTAGCTCATTGATGAAGATTTTTGACCTATCTATAATATTTTTTAATATATTTTGTTGAGGACAGTCACGATTCATTTTCTTGAAGTGTTATCAGAGACATGCCTTTTTCATATGGAAGTTATTGATGATGATGATGAACTGAAATCAGACGATGGACACAAAATCGTATTCTCAACAGAATAAATTTTTCCAACATAAAGAGTTATATATACATTCTTTTGATAAAGAGCATAAAAATTTTTACCATCAAACAAATATAACATGCGTATGAGATAGGTATTAGGTACAGTTTTTGATACTTACAATAATTGTCAACATTTTTCAGGAAATTTTATAGATTCAAAAAGTAGAATGAGATTTCGCCTAAGCTGAAGCACTTCAATTGACTACGGTTTCGAATCCTCATCTTCTTTTATATAAAATGAGCGTAACGTCTCCCTAAAAGTAAGAGACATTTGTCCTGATTACCTCACTTTGAAGCAGTGGTACATGATCTATAAATGTTTCGGAAATACAGGTATCGTATGTAATTCTTTCATAACGATGAGCCATATTTGTGGCGACTAGTTGAGGAAAATAATAAAGAATTAACGTTCCTTCTTGCTCTTCCTAGATAGATCATGAATTGAAAAAACCAGTTGTACCAAATAGATTTAGGCCTGATGGTATATTCATCACCTATATTTTGGGTATACAACGTGACAATTTGAAAACTTGCAGGGCCAATTATGTCGCGATAAGGATGTTTTCAGAGAAAATGCCGTAACAGGTCAATTTTTATTCGGAGGGGGCATATTTTGAGCAGAATTTTGTAAGCCGTAATCTCCTCAAACCTAAGTGTCACCACTAAATTCTCAATAAGGAATAAGAGGCGATACTTACCTCACTTGTCCCTCTATATGAATAATACAATGGTTTGCAAATTTTTATTGATTGCTTGAAGTAGTTACAGGAGGCGACAATTTGAAAACTTGCCAGGCCAATCATGTCTCGACAAGGATGTTTTCCAAGAAAAAGCCGGAGCAGGTCAATTTTCAAAGGGAGAGAGACATATTTTGAGCAGATTTGTAAGCCGAAATCTCCTCCCACCTCGGTGTAGGGGCCATCACCCCTAAATTCTTCATAGGACATAAAGGGTGAGCTTAACCTCAATAGGAAGACAATATGTCCCTCTACATCTACATAATACCATTGTCTTCCAATTGAGGTATAGCTCACCCTCTATTCCCTATTGGGAATTTAGGGGTGACAACTACACCTAAGATTGAGAAGATTTTGGCTTACAATTCTGCTAGAAACATGTCCTACTCCGAATAAAAATTGACTTGTTCCGGGATTTTCTCTGGAAACATCCTTATCGAGACATAATTGGACTGGCAAGTTTTCAAACTGTCAGCCCCTGTAAGCCTGTAACTACTTCAAGGACTCAATAAAAATTTGCAAACCATAGTATTCATATAGAGGGTCAAGTGATCTTTCAATTGAGTTATAGCTATAGCTCGAACCCCTATTCCCTATTGAGAATTTAGGGGTGATAGCTCCTACACCTAGGGTGTAGGAGCTATCGTCCTCCTAGAGGAGATTTCGGCTTACAATTCTGCTCAAAATATTTCCCCCTACGAATATAAAATAACCTGTTTCGGCATTTTCTCTGAAATCATCCTTGTCGTGACATAATTGGACTGGCAAGTTTTCAAATTGTCACCCTGTATCTGTAGAAATTATTACTTCTTGCCGATAAATTTGTATTAAGAGGGGTCTATACTTTTTAATTGAAAAACAGATATTCATTCATGTAATTGACTTTGCGAGGTGGAAGAATTTTTTCAATGAATTTCCAAATAAAAAAAATTTTCGACAAGTCTCGCTATTGGCCTTGTTTATATAACCCCCTATAAACTATAAACAAGGCTATTGGTTACAATTCGAAACCTGCTGGTATTGACAAAAGACGTTCGTAAAGTGCTGCCATCTTTTCGACGAAAGTGGAACAATATTGTCATACTCGTAATAACTTTCATTGATCAAGTGTCCTAACAACATCCCACCTTCCGGAAGTCTTTCAACCTTTACGGCATAAAGTAAGTCAAGGGGGTGTGTTCTGTGCTTTACGGCTCATACGGATGGCGAGAAAATGTATACTCTACACAACTCTTAATTATTGATCCTCCCCATACTCTCGAAATGTCTCAAGCTTCTGAGCAAATTATTCTTTTTATATTTTTTGATAATTGAAAATTAGAACTCAACTATGAGGTATTGTGGGATGGCTCGAACAGGCTGATCTTTCTTCAGGAAGAGAAATTTTATTAACACACCCATTTACATAGGACGACTAAAATCCGGTGCGGTGGAGGACCTAAAAGAATAGCTGGCGCCGAAATGAATTCTTGGAAAAAAAAACCGTTACAGTTCATCCACCCTCATCATGTAATATGGTCAAAAAAGCTCTTTAGACTGATGGACTATGCTCAGCTAGAAACCAAAGATTATAGATTATAATCTTTGCTAGAAACTGTACGACTTAGGACTCCTAAAATCTCTTAGCTTTCTGGCCTGCTTTTTTCAACGCTTTTGTCATCAATTTCTCGGTACTCGATAAAAATTTTAGGTGGTCCTTCCTTCAAACAGAAATCCGAAGTTCTTGGAAAAATCAAGAGGGGTAGCATGGGCCTAAGAAGGTAGGATAGAGGCACATTCGAACTCGTGAAAATGTAGCATTACGTCTAGCGGCTATACTGAAATGTGTGTAAGATCCGTTTGCACCAAACGCACTTAGTGTTAAGTGTCCCTTAAAATGAACCCTTAACATTACGTTGCACCAACTGTTAAGTGACATTCAAATGGCTAAAGCTAGCCTTAAATTTAAGCGCACCTGTGATGACCACTTAGGTATTCAAAGGCGGGATTCTAACCTAAAATAATTTGTTGAACTGGCTGCAGAACTTCTTTTTTGATGGATTTTGGAAATTGAATGAATTCATTACTGAATACCAAGCCTTTTCTTTTGCCTTTATTGTAATGTCATGTCAGTCTTTTTTAATTTTCAATTTGGTGGCACAAATCATACTATAGTTGAGTGTCCTTCGTAAATTACTACCACTTGCTTGGCAATCATTCACCATATTCGTACTAATAAGGGCATATTCTTCACGTTCCTCTTCAACATTAGTAAAACAAATTCACACAAGACCTAACAAAGAAAGTGTTGTACTTATATAAACTCAGGTAACTTTTTACTTGACAATCATTATCATTATTAATGCTAATTCCACAACAAAAAGTAGTTACTCTTTGATAATATTGTAATAATATCCTTGACACTGAGTGACAGGACTATAAAGTTAGATTAATGAAATGACAACGATCATCGGCAACCGGTCAACCAATGAAATGGCTTTATTGGACTAGGATGAAGTTGCACCAAAATAAAAAACTGAAATATCACTAGATATTAAACTTAAGGGCCCTCACTTAAGATTTTGTTAAGCCACAGTCGTGCAACTGGGAATAAAATTAAGCGTCCATCAACTTTAAACGACACTTAGTTAAGTACTCGTTTTAAGGGGTATTGGTGCAAACGGGCCTTACATATCAAAGAAGGCTTTTCGGCAATATAATTTTGCCGACAGCGTAATGTGATCATAATTATGATCACATTACGACATTTCTAGTCAGCCGACGAGTTTAAGCTTGTCAACTAACCAGGAATATCCGAAATTTCAATAGGGCAAGGGAGGCTGAGCTCCGTTGGCTATTTCCGCGTTCATTTCAATTCAACAGCTTCGTGATGAACTCTAATTTCGGAATCTTTGTAATTTTGCTGCCAGGGGTTAATACTGGGTCGAACATATAATGAACAGAATAGAGGAAATTAAACATTGCTAAATTGTATAATGGAATTTGATAAAAAATTTCAGTCAGTTGGAATTCCACCTATGAATTCTGGAAACTATCATCAAATAAAATCATTTGCAGAAAAAATATAATTTTTTATTTATATCAATAGTTTAACCTCCTCGGTTACATTGGTAGTGAGAAATATTTCTGTGTTCCAGTTGACACAACTTGTATTCACATTGTGTTATACGAAAATTCAAGACTCATAAAAACCAAGTCCTAAGAAAAAAATCCTTCATTTATTACTTCTATTTATACACTTACTGTACAATTCCAATACTTTGTTTAATATTACATTGATTCTGTTTTCTATTTTGATCTCCAAGTAAGACTATTTTTACTTGGAAAATTTGTATGGATGTAGTTACATACTGATTGATTCTTACAATAAATACCATATTTACATGGTTTAGGGTGATAAAATATACAATTCATATTCATACATTGAGGAAAAAATTTACAAATTTGAACTTTCATGACCTGTGGCTTGATAGTGATTGCAGCAGCTGGATTTTTCACACCTGTAAAAAAAGAACTGAATTTAGTTTCTCTCTCCATGAAATAGAGTGCTCCTTGATGTACTCAAGCGAGGGCAGTTAACTTTATGAAACAATCATATGTTATCGGCAATGTGTATTCTGTATAACGCTAGGGTCGCGAAGCTTCTATAGGGGAGTCGCGTGAGAAATGCCTCAGTAGAAAACTCAATGAAGTTCAAAAAAATCAAAAAAAGGATCTATATATTCGTAATAATTTTCATGTCAATACGGGCAAATTAACAGAAAATGAAATATTATGACTATTCGTCCATTTCAATGCGAAGGTTGGGTTTGTTTTCGATCGATTTATTCCTCCCAATGAGGATTAGTCCGTTCTCCAGATTTAAACGAATTGACTCGCATTCAATAACTCGCCGAACGTAAGCTCGCCATGAAAAGTGGCGCTCCTTATGGAATAATATACTATTCTCAATACGGAGATCATGTCATGAAGAATATATTATATTTTGTGAACCTAAGTCTCTATGATTGGAATCACGGATTGATGAATAAATATTTCGATGATTAATTTGCCATCGTTCATTCTCGCGATGTTTGGCATGCTTATCTTATGATGATTCACAATTCGAACACTACCGTTGACAGAAGTACCTATTTTTCATCATCTTACTTTTGTAAAAATTAATTATAGATAGCTATCGTATTTTATTTATATAAACTCTTTAAGTTTCTTTCATAAATAGAAAAACGATAATTGAATAAATTTCCTTCTTTAATAATCAGACGAAAGTCTTTTATTCTTTTTTAAAGGATACCGATCTCGATATCGATATATAAAAGAAATAATCATTCGACAGTCGGTGATTTCGAGCAGAAGGTTGAGTTCACATAGGATTATGTGAAGTTCATGAACCATAATGCATTTTCAACGGTCGATATGGTCACGCCAATCTACTGAAAATTCAACAGTGAATCGAAAAGCAGGAAAAATTATTGCATTTTTTTTTCTTATGTTATATTCAAGTGAATAGCGACATATAATACCTTTTTGAAATCAGCAAAAAAATTGCAGCAAGATGAAAGAACTTTCAACTGTAGTTTACATTTGAAAAATCAGAAATTCCTGTCGTATCTCGAAAATGACTGGATCAAAAAATTTATTAATATCATATTCGAATTCCTCATAAAAAAGTGCCTGTAGAATGTCAAAACGGATTTCGAACACGAGTTCAAAGAAGCGAGTTTTTCAGCTTCATTGAAAATGACAATTTCTGAATTTTCGTTCATAACTCAAAATCTATGAACGTTAGGCTGGATCTGTTTTCAGTTTTGGATTACTCAAGAAAAAAGTGCTCGAGAATGTGTCGTCCGTTTTCTTCTAGCTACCACAGTTCTAGAGATCCCTTCAGTAGACAACGAATTTTGCCCACCCTGTATATTTTCCGAAGGCAACTGCTTACCCACCGTTCGTTCAACAGCAGTCTAGAAATTGAAATGAGTGAAGAGAAATGGGGAAAATAATGTTTCCAACTCATGCGTACAGTTGTTTTCCCGCACCCGACTGCTTGCTCGTCGTTGAGTCAACAGCAGTTGCATGCTAAAAGTAGGACCCTTCGCTCTTGTTAAGAAAATAAATATTTTCTACTGCCGTGCATTTTCACTCACATTCCGCACTCTTTTCAGTTTAGAAAGTGCACACTAGTGCGCGAAAGTGAATTCCCCCCTGCTATTGGAGGAAGGTGATATTTTTCCGCACTAGTGCGAGAAAGTGATATTTCGCGATCATGTTCCCAGCTCATGCGTAAAATGGCTTTACCGCACGTGACTGCTTACCCATCGTTAGGTCAACAGCAGTCGTGAGCTTTCCGCACTAGTCAGGAAATTTATAATTTTTTCTACAATGCATATTTACCTGCTTTGCCGCACTCATCCCACTTACGAAGGAGATACTTTTTCGAACTAGTGCGGAAATGTGACACTTTAGAAACAGAAACGAGTGAAGGAAAATGGAAAAAAAGGTCGTAGTCGAAAATAACTACAATTTTTAATTTTATCTGATTTGAATGACATTTGATATTCAATGAACTCAACAGCTGGAAAAAAGAAAAGAACCTATTTCCATACTCAAGCGATTACAATCTGAAGTAAAACGTTTTAAATTTTTTCTAAATCAGAATATCAAATTTTCTCAGAAAATGATGAGTGAGCCAGAAATATCATTTTATTTCGATGATAAAGCAGTGGCGTACTATTTTTTCCAAAACTAATTTGTACAGGAAGACACTGGCAAAAATAAAAACGTTGTTAGTACCTACGTCGTAAAATGATGCTTCTTGATGCACTGAAAACGTGAAGCAAATTTCGGAAAGATATCTAGACTGTAGCAAAAGTTTTTCTCAAAACTTCACATACGTTTTATATATTCTATACATTTCCTAGGTATTGTATAGAAAACCAGATTATACAGATTGCCGATAACACATAACAAAAAAAAAAGAATTCTAACTTACCAAATCCATTTGAATGAGAATAAGGGCAATCTCTCTTAGTGCATGACGTTCCAAATTTACAATTGGGATGAATATAAAGACACTTGTCGCCAAATTTACAGAAAGGAAATTGTTCACACATCTTGACTGGGTGTAAGAATTCACATTTTTCTCCGTGTTTACACGATGGAAAATATTTACACTTTTCTTTTTTTTTAGAAAAGGCCATGGGAACTATTGGAAGTTCGTCAGGTATTTTTCTTTCAGTCTTTGTGTCACTTTTGCCAGCATCAAAAATTATGGGTGATGGAGTTTTTCTGCTATTGAGTCTATCTTTAACAGATAATCGAGCAACCATGTCACTTTTTTGTATACCATCTAAAGTAACAATGAATTTGTGTTTCTTCTCCGTATTTCCATCATTTTCCTCCGTTTTTTCCAGGGAGCTCGGAAAATATTCTACTTTGGCCGTTGGCTTTTTTATAGGAATAGGTATATACTCTTGGTCTGAAGATTCTTCACTTTGACTAGATAAAAATTGTTTCAGTTTTTCTTTACCCTCTTGTGATACTTTCCGCTGCTTGACATTACACGGAGATACTGCAGTTTGTTCATGACAATTGAAGGAGCCTGACAATTTGGCTGGATTGACCTGTAAATAAGTGCTCTTCATAAACTCCGAGATTTTACACCATGCTAGAAACAAAATGTCTGTTTTCCACATAAACAGGGTGACAATTTTAAAACTTGCCAGTCCAATTATGTCACTACAAGGATGATTCCAGAGAAACTGCCGGAACAGGTCAATTTCTATTCGTAAGGGGACATATTTTCAGCAGAATTGTAAGCCGAAATCTCCTGAACGCTAGGTGTAGGAGCTATCACCCCTAAATTCCCAATAGGGAATAGGGGTGAGCTATACCTCAATTAAAAGATCACTTGACCCTCTACATGAATACTGTGGTTTGCAAATATTTATAGAGTCCTTAAAGTAGTTATAGGGGCTGACAATTTGAAAACTTGCCAGGCCAATGGAGGAGTTCCCTACATGTTGGCCAACCTAGAAAAAGGTCTAAAAGGTCTACCAACGGGGAATGATTGCTTCCTAACGAAACCTACTTCATTCTTTCCGCAATGATCAAATATAATCATAAAATTCTACCGAGCTTTCTAGAGTTTACAGTTAAAGAGAAAAAAAGATTTTCATAACCTCGATTGCTGATTGGTTGAAATTTATATTGGTATTACTACTTCTTGTGACAATTGACATGTTTCGTTGGCAAATGTCAGAAGGAAAAAGTTATCTGTTAGGTTATGGGCAAAGTTTTGGTTATCTGCACAATCTTTGCTTGAAGGCATTCTTGTTTTCTTGTATTTTGTAAGCTATACAGCACATTGACAATATTAATATTAATATTATATATATATATATATATATATATATATATATATATATATATATATATATATATATATATCACTAAAAATGACATTTGCCAATGAAATATGTCAATTGTCACAAGAAGTAGTAATACCAACATAAATTTCAACCAATCAGCAATCGAGGTTATGAAAATCATTTTTTCTCTTTAACAGTAAACTCTAGAAAGCTCGGTAGAATTTCATAAATATATTTGATCATTGCGGAAAGAATGAAGTAGGTTTCGTTAGAAACCAATCATTCCCCGTTGGTAGACCTTTTAGACCTTTTTCTAGGTTGGCCAACATGTAGGGAACTCCTCCATTATGTCTCGACAAGGATGCTTTCAGAGAAAATGCCGGAACAGGTTGATTTTTATTCGGAGGGATACATGTTTCTAGCAGAATTGTAAGCCAAAATCTTTTCAATCTTAAGTGTAGGGGTTGTCACCCCTAAATTCTTAATAGGGAATAGAGGGTGAGAGCTATACCTCAATTGAAAGACAATAATAGTATTATGTAGAGGGACATATTGTCTTCCAATTGAAGTTAAGCTCACCCTCTATTCCCTATGAAGAATTTAGGGGTGATAGCCCCTACACCTAGGTTTGAGGAGATTTCGGCTTACAATTTTGCTCAAAATATGTCCCCCTCCATTTAAAAATTGACCTGTTCCGGCTTTTTCTTGGAAAACATCCTTGTCGAGACATAATAGGGAATACTCCTTCTGACGAAAATTATGTATTTTTTATGAAATATCTTTGAAACATCACATTTTGAAATAACCATTTTAATCGTTTCCCAAAAAAAAAATTATTTTAAGCACTTAAAAATGAAAAATAAAAATGGGTATTTAAAGTTTAAAGCGTTTTGTGAGAATTGCACCAGCTGGCAACATCGACTGAAATATGCCTTGATAATAAAGGAAAACAAATGCATTATCTTGATGAGATAGACAAAGATGGCTGTCTATGAAGTCTGCATCTCTACGAGGAAAGTCGTAAAATTTTATGGGATTTTTATGGCCGGTTGCAGTTGAAGCTCGCCAGTAAGTACGCGCCTGTAGATCAACAGCTGTTATTTTATAAACAAGCCGATGGAACATTGTTCTTTTCATTGTCTTGTAAGCGCTGTTGTCAAATCGTGAACTCCGCACAAAGCGATTTAAATTTTAAAACCCCATATTTGAAGTATGATTTTGAATAGTTTCCGCGGTGAGGTAAATCTCACCCCCTATTCCCTATTGAGAATTTAGGGGTGATTGCTCCTACACTTAGGGTTGAGGAGATTTTGGCTTACAATTATGTTCAAAATATGTCCCCTTACGAATACAAATTGACCTGTTCCGGCATTTTCTCTGAAATCATCCTTGTCGCGACATAATTAGCCGGGCAAGTTTTTAAATTGTCACCTTGTATGTTGACATTATGGCAAAAAAATTGCACCATCCTACTGTGGAATTATAGTTTAATAGCAACGATCATGACAGATCTACAATATCAAGTAATTTTAAAATACTAATACAGGGTGTTTTAGTGAAAAAAGGAAATGCGACCCTTCCAATGAATTAGACAAAGATGCAAATAAGTTAATAACAGTGGAATTATGCTCAGTGTAGTTCCAACCAAAAACCAAAAATACTGTTGACATGTTGTAAAAATTGATTTTTTGAGAGAAAGCGAAAACCTAGTGGGAAAAATGAAGACGAATAAAAACATCTCTTTCTCCATAAGAAATCTAGTCCGTTGCTGCACTCATCAAGGAACACAATAATCAATTTGGGGAGTTGTGGACTTCTACAGGTATAATAAGAATTAATTCAGATGCATACCACCCGCGGATATGAATATCAACAAGTGTTACGATCTGAATTGAGCTAGCCAATGTGCCATCGTCAGGGCCGCTAAATGGAGAACGTTCCTCCGAAGAAAAGCAGATTATTACCATGGTTTCGGCATCATTTGACCTCGTCAGAGCAACATAGCTTCTTCTCCGACGGAAAAACGTTTGGAATTGACGGACCCTTATTCAATACTGGCACGCGCTACTGAGTATCACAGAGCGCCACCCAATATGAACCGAGAACCCATTCAGGTCAGATTTGGAATCTTTGGTTCGCTCAAGCTGGATCTAGAGGAACTCAAGAAACATTCCCCCTCTCCTTCCATCCGTTTCCTTAGGAAGATGGGGCTAGAGGGTGAAGGTAACCACTCTGATCCTGTCTGTTTGCCACAACAGTCCGCTTTGGTAGCGGTCGCAGGTCTGGTAGGTAGGACCGACACGCCTTACAACCAGTAATGGATGAGTAGAGTAGAGTAGAGTAAAATGTTAAAAGTAAAGTGGGTGCAGTAATAACAAAAAGCAATACACTAGTAACGATTTAAGGGTGAAATGAAAAGCTTTGTATTAATTTCAAATTACCTTCAGATTTTTCCCAACAGGTTTCGATTGTGCTATACTCTTCTGGGCATCAGCTACGGCCTTCAATAAGAGGTTTTTGTTGGCTTGCTGCACATTCGGCGGCAAAACCCTAGGCTTTACTTTAACTACGCTCACAACTTCTCTTTTTTTAAAAGTATCATCAAGCAGTTGCGGGTCTATCTGTGGAATGGTTATTTTGGAGGACAAGCCTAGCCTTTTCTTCATGTCCTTAAATGAAATTGTTTATAGTGAATAGAAGCTTACTTTGGGTAATAAAATAGGGATGAACCTTATGGACAGTGATCAATTTTGTTCCTAATTTTTTTCAATTATACAGTTCTTTATGAGTAGTCGATTAGCATTAGTCTCAACTTCGACAAGCTGATAGATTAGGAGATATTAATTTCTGAATAATGAAATCTCTCCATATATTTTGACAACTCCAATGAGTTTTTCTAGGTTATCGCAGTTGGGTTGGGATCAGCTGACTTTGACAGGACCGCCATTTTGCCTGACGAGCACACACGTGTTGGTTACGTTCATGTTTTTGTGGTTTGGGATGGTTTTTCAACACCCTCATCATCATAATGATAGAAAGCTGACTAGTATCGAGAACATTCACTTGTGCGATTTGAAGATTTGTGATCATAGATGGTTTGTTTGCCCCTCAGCGTGTGGATTGAACAAGGTCCTATGGATTTTGTTTTTCTATGGTTTTGATAATTCTGATACAATTTTTTTTTAATTTCAATGACAAATCATGAAATCAAGGAATCACTACAGTGTCGAGTCATTGAAGTAGGTTTTCAATTCCTATATAATGAAGCGGTAAGGAAAAATATCGCTTTTCAGGAACAAGTCGTGAATGAAGCCATTGATTTCAGGCTTTCATAATAAACAATAGTCACATTTTTAATTCAATTCAAAATAATGTTCTATTTCAAGAGGGTTTCGACTGGCATGGAATGATTTAATATAAAAATGAACAAGACCCATATCTATCTGAGGCATTTATTCCTGATGAGAAGTGCTCTTAACGAGCAAAGTTTTCTCACAGATATTTCCCGAGAAAATGAATTTAGGCAGAAAATAAAATTTACCTGGGATCACAGTATTACCTGGGCTAAAGCATTAAATTGGCCATGCAGGATTCAGGTAATAATCTGGTTAAAAAATAAAATAAACAGGCAATAAAAAAAACTACTGATATAGTAGATCTACCGACTAATTATTATCTCATAAATAAAGTGTTCATTGAAATTGAAACTGATTGATTTCTCATGAGAAACTAGAAGTATGAAAAAATCACGAACAAAATCAAACACTGTCTGCAAATGTCTATCAAATTTTTTCACAAAACTGAAAATTCCTTAATTACCTTTTTGAATGGAAGACTCGATCCTCCTCGTGATAAATGACTTCGTAAATCTTTTCCACTCTTACTCTGAGATTCACCATTTCTTTCTACAGCTGATTTTCTGTTTTTTTCTCTAACATGTTGATCTTTCACATCTTTTGATTTTCTTGTATTTCTATACCTCAAATCTTCACATCTTTTGTCTGTTTCCCTATTCCCATCATTCCACTGAAAATTACCAAGCCTACTCATTACCGATTTACTTGATCCATCTCCGTACGTTCCGAGTCTGTCTAGAACAGATTTTTTTCTAGAAGGCGACCTAGAAGATGATCTGAAGTCATCTTTAGAAAATACGATCTTTGAATGCTCCTTCCTAATATTCGAGTCATCATTATTAAAATTAGATTCTTTAACACTACCATCTTTGTCCCCAATGACTTGTGATGCTGCTTCTTCAGTTTTTGATGTATCAAGAACAATTTTCCTCTCGTTTCTCAAAACTTTATCAACTGTTGATTTTCTTCGACTGTCCTCAACTAACTTGCGCAATTCAGATTCTTCAATATCTTCATCCACTTTAAAACCCAACCTACTTTTGACATTTTTTATTTGAGTTTCAATATCTTCTAATTGTTTCAAACTTGGCTGTTCAACTTCTAATGTAGGAGGTATAGTATCATTATTCTGTGATGAATCTGTCATAAGAACTATTTTTCTATTTTCAGATATAGATTTCACATTTACATTGAGAGGAAGATCGTCTGTTAAAGATTTATCCAAATCAAATTTGTGTTCTTCTTTAACAATGGTTTCATCAGAAGATTTCAACGTTTCTTTTTTTATCTTCTTGTAATTTATTTTGGCCTCAAGTAGTTCATTAGATTTTCTCTTTCCACCTTTCTTATAAACATCTGCAAAAAATATATTATAAGTTTGAGTCCTATTAAAAGTAAACAATGTTAACTCATCGCACCTAAATTGGTGACAGTAACTTCTTTGAGCTTTTTCAAAACTATGTGAAGCCAGTCAACAAATGTGGAAGTCTTTTTTTTCAAAAAAAGGGATAAATCTTCATTCATCTGTGTTTTGGTGCGTTTATTCGCAACCATCACCATAATATAATCAGGTAACTCATCATCTGAAAAAGATTCTATATGAAAGCCACATACGAAACATTTTTCGAGGAACTTACCAACATAGCAGTCCAGTTCTGTTAATTTCGCTTTGATCGCTGACTGCAATTTAAAGTCGTTTTAGAATAAAGTAAGAAGCGAATCTACTGAAACTTACCCTCATTTTTTGACCAACCTCAGCTCCCATGTCAACCATTTTGATGGTTATTTATAAATAAAATATAAATTTTTATTACATCAATATAGGGTCCTCCTATTCAGAGAAAATATCGAAATTTGTCGTACTCCTTCGATAATAGAACGCACATATTATTATTCAGAAATGAATAAATTTGAAATTCAGGCTTTTCGCTTTTATCCCTGGTTCAAATTGAAACGTCAGTTTCACTCACAGAAGTTCACAATCAAACTCGGAACCACAGAACACTCGGAGGAAGGGAAATTTACTGTGCCATTCAACTCTTCATTCTTCTTTCATGAAAAACTAACATTTTTACATTTTGTAGGATTTCTGAAATAATCAAAAGTAATCATCGTTGTGATGAAAAAATACTGAAATGTTATTATGTTCCTTTCATAAACATCACCATCGTGCATAATTCATACACAAGAATGCAAGAAAAAGAAAGTCTAATCTTACTGGAACCTTAAAAATGGTGACCAATTCCAAAGAGGAACAAGAGATTTCACTCGTCCAATTTAGTTCCTGAGTCTGTGTAAATGGTGGGGAGACCTTCAAATCATTCTACACTCCAAACTAACGCTTATTGGTTTCAAGTTCGGGGTGATCCAATCACATCGCAGATATATTGAATGGGCCAATCAGCTTGAAGAATGAAATCGGCTCTCGTTTTGACGTTAATGTCAAGTCAATTGTCAATCGTATTTTGTTTAATATTTTTGTGAAGCTTTTGATGAATTCAGTTTTTGTTAATTCTAATTATCCATTCGAATAGATTCTTGTTTGGAGCAACCGATATTCCATATTCATGGTTAAATAACACGTAGTCATTCTGAAGTGAAGTGGTATGCCTTTTAAGGCCTGTTTTTCCAATAATTGTGTTTTACTATAATGAGCATCAAATTCATAATTATTATAAAAAGTAATCGTGATGTTACTTGCAAAATCTTATAACGTGCTGGGCACTATAATGTATTTTATAAAGAGATGTCAAGAATGAAACTGCAAAATAAAAATGGGTGTTAGTTAAGGTAAAATGGTTTGACACTATTGAAAGAACTGCTTATATTGGATATATTTTTATTCCGATTATACTAATAATGTTCATTTATTTCGGCTAGTTATACTTTGATAATGTTCATATATTTGTACTGATAATATTTTAGTACTGTTTCCTTTTCATAATAAAGCAAATACACCTTTTCAATGAAGCTTTGCATCTTTTCGAGAGAATTCAATACAAATTAAGTTACATTATATAATGTATTTAGATTATTGAAAACTTATTCCATCCCCAAATTACTTTTACAACCGCTGCATAGTTAACGGTCAGGAGCACTAGTCAGCCGAACACATTCGGTATATCACCAATGCATTTCATAATGTAGCATATTATTAAAGGTTAGTCATTATTTCTTTTCTTTCTCTACATATTGTACTCCAATTCAACCGTGCAGACCTTTTGTGAAATACCAGAATATTTTAAAGCGAAAACACCACAGTGTAACCCAGATAAAAAGCCTGCTTTAAAGTATTGGTAGGTTGATGAGCTCTTGAAGGTTTTCATTTGCCGATTTGTTTAAGAACTGGTTATTGAAACAAGAGCAACCACAAGTGGAAACTTATCGGTACTGTAACATATCTCTTTCTTGAATTATGTAAGCATAAAAACCCCCAATCTTGTTTATCCTCTAGGCATCATTAATAAACTTGAATACCACTCTTCCGTAGCTGGTAACAACGAAAATATTCTTTAAAATATCACTTGTAGCAACACGGAATGACAAGTTTGCTTGTACTTTTTGAGGTTAGTTTGACATTTGTTCTTTCTAACTCCGCCCACTTCGAGATGCGAGCTGCTCAAGGTCAACGAAACTCGGTTGGTCAAAATAGTGGAGTGGTACATCTTGTTAATCTTTGCCAATTCCTTAGCAACCACTTCCCATAATTTTTTGTTTGATCGCATTTCCACCGTTCCCACTCTTGATTTAAATTTTTTATATAGATCTATTAAGGCTAGATTTCTATCTCGGCTATTAAAGAAATAATTGTCCAAATTATTGTCCAAAGAAATATATTCTACAACATCTGAAATATATCAACTATTAATCATCATTTCACAAGAAATTCTCTATAAGACTTACTTTCATCACTCATCATGAATAAATTTATTATTAATATAATAAGGCTGAAGCTCTGGCTGAAGCAACTTGAACTTTTCTTATGCAGGCGACAATGTTGCGGGGGATAGGGTGTGGTTTATTATTATTTCAGGGATGGTAAACTACCTAAGTTCAAATATTGGCGCCGAAACACTGATCTATGTTCGATGGTTCATTAGCTGTTTTTGTGTTTTGGTTTGATGACTTCCAGAACCGTTCTGGAATAGTTCATGGCCGAGCTTCCACGGCGCATCAGTTCTGCGCAGAATTAGAACCATCCGAGAACCGTTCTGAATTTCGCAACCAAAACAAAGCTTATGACATTTTCTAACCCTCCTTCTTTCGTCTAACCAAAGATTAAGTCCATAGACCTAATAAAATAATGTATTATTAGGTCTATGATTAAGTCTAACGTCTAACCTCAAAAGTTTTTGTTTTGTTTTTTTTTTGCTGAATGCTGATCTTGATCTTGTTTTGTACTTGAAGAGTTCATCACATTACAGGAATTTATATATTCGTTTAAGTGCTAAAATGCATATTCGAGTAGGAGACGTTGTTTCTTTAATAATTCGCGATAGGTTTGGCCAAATAATTGAACAAATAGCTTATGTTCTTCAAATGCATGGATCACTTACCTTAAACCAAATTAAACGTATCACGGACCTTCCCTTGTCGAAGGTAATCTTTTTATTTTAGCAGCATCAAGATAAGTGAATCAAGTTAGTGATATTCATATTTCGATTATTTCCAGGTCAAAGAAGCATTATGCATCCTAATCAAATATAAGTTGGTTTCATTCGAACGATGCAGTTTTAAGCGAAGTATTGCAGAATATGCACTGTGTATTGAAAATGTATTGCGCATGCTGCGCTATCCTCAATACATGATATTAATTAAAAAAAAATTTGGTGATCAGTCTGAGATGATTATAGAGGAATTACTGCAGAATGGTTATTTAACTGCTGGAAATACAATTCTCAATATAGCAGAACGATTGAATTGTGAGAAAAGTGAACTTTCTACTATTAAAGATAAATTTGTATCACTGGCAGTGGCCAAATATATTGAAAGAATTAAACTAAGTGAGGAAGATGAGCATCCAGTACCTGTTCTTGAGATTCCCAAATCAGAAATGCCTGATCAACTTTCAATTGATATGCATTTATTGACCCAGGCTCACATGAAAAAAATTGATAAAAAGGAATTACCTGCTAATGAATATTGGACTGTAAATTTTGACAGGTTTCATCAAGATATGAGAGACCAATGTATTGTTGATGCCTTCACAAATAGAATTGATGACAATGCAGGTGAATTTGTGAAGTTGTTAATACAACAAATGTACATAAGAACTGATCCATGGGCAGAGTCTTCAAATCCTGTTCCACTGTCTGAGATTAAACGAGTTGCAACAAAGAAAGTAACTCACCCAAATCTTATCACTTTTTTTGATCAATATGTGAACATAATAGGTGAGCAGATATTTTTTTTAATAGTTAATTGTGTTAATACAGAAGTATTATGTGAAAGAGCTGGACTGTACTGACAGTAATTGATTTGGTTCGTTATTTTTTTCACACAAACATTTTTTCATAAGAAATCGATTGGTGCAGGCTCAACATTTGTGTCATAGATGGTTTGTGTGTCACTTGAGGAGCAAACAAACCCTCTATGACACTCGTGATCACAAAACTTGAAATTGTACAAGTCAGTGTCAACATTAGTCATTTTTCTATCATACTTAATAACTTACTGAAGGATTATAACATTCACTCAATGATATTTTCTCAAAAAATGTATAAGGATTTATAAAAAATATTCGAAATTCATTGATATACTAACTAGTTATAATTTTTATATCGAAAATCACAATAACATGAACCTTACCAACACTTATATGACCCTCAGCGGTCCTGTCAAAGTCAGCTGAACCGAAATGCCCTATAGGGAACTCTAATGATTTGTCAAAATCAGCTAAGCGTTCGCTGTCGTGGGGCACACAAGCTTTTCCCTCCATTGATTCGCATGCTGTTTTGGTCGAGCATTGTGTTTTGTGCACGTTTTTGGAAAAAATGTTCTTCCCTACGTTAGATTAGAGTGATTAGACTATAACTTTCTACAAAATGACTCTTTACACTGATAATAAGAAGCTTTGTGTGCCCCACGGTAATGAACGGTCAGTTGATTTTGACAAATCGTTAGAGTACCCTATAAGGCATTTCTTATCTGAATAATTTTAAGGTTAGGTTAGATCAAGACAGTGAAAAAAAATTTCTTACATGGAAATTTTATTTGTAGGTATTGATAAAATGGGGAAACAAAAATGTATAAAAAAATTAGGCACAAAATTGATCACTGTCTATTAAGTTCTACAAGAGAAACCATTTTATTTTTCAGAACAAGATAATCATGACATCATTGTTAAAGCTGGAGAAGCAAGTGGGGGTTCTTTCCAAATACATCTAAAAAAAGCATTTACTGTACTGGCTTGGGAGGTAGTTGAACAAGTTATTCTTCAGAAGTTTGATTCAAAAGCAACTAGAATATTCAGATTGGTCAAAGAGAAAGAGTTTATAGACCCTGAACAACTACAACAGTTGGTAATGATTCCATCCAAGGATGCCAAGAAAATTTCATACGAATTAGTACAAGAGAAATTCTTGAAAATCAAGGATTTTAAAAAACCCACATCAAATAGTGGACCAGTTAAATCACCCACGTTATTCTATATTGAACTAGAATCAATTGTAGAAAATTTGTATAGTTTGTGCTTCAAAACACTATATAATCTTATTGCAAAAAGAAATCACGAATATGACACTAATAAGAGGCTACTCGACAAGAAGCAAAGATGCAATATGATTGTTTTGTTGATGAAATCTCAAGGGGCCACAGAGGAGCAAATAGCTGAAGTAAGTAATAGCACAATCAAATAATTCAAACTTTGATTGTTCATTCATAACATACATTCAAAAAATTTATTTGTATTTGTATTTGGGTGTAAGGGGGAAGGATGCGTTTTATAGCCTCTCCCCTCAAATACCAACCTGACCTACTCGCGGTGAGGTATAATAAACTTTTTAGGGTTTTCACTCCCAATCTCTGAAACAAAATCAATTGAAAATGTAATCAACGTTACCACTTAAAATTATAATTTCAACGTTATTTATTTTCAGTTCATTGTCAGGCAACAATCTTTTCTAGTTAATTTGCTCCGGACAAATTAGTGCAAGAATTCACGCAGAAGCAAATCGTTGACTTCATTTTTAATTGATTTTGTTTCAGAGATTGGTGAAAGTGAAAACCCTAAAAAGTTTATTAAGAAATGCAGAATCCTCCCAGAATAAATTTCAATCGATATGAGCGGTATAACTCTGTTTCCCACAATGACCTATCCTAAATATTGGCTTGAGCAGGAAATGGCTCTCTGCATTGCTTAAGTAACGTCTCAGACCTTGTCGTCTCAGGATACCTGTGCCACAAGATAATCTAGTCGCAACCGCAACCAAAGTTACACTGACAGCGTTACCAGTGCAGCTTTAAAACACCTTTTAACGCAGCTCCTACAAAAAGATGGATCAGTCAAACAGGACAAAATTTGTATCCGGAGATAAAATACCCTCCCATTCGGATCTCCGGGGGAGGGTGCCTGAGCGAGTGAATCATCGAACAAACACCAATGAAAAGCACATAGCTTTTGCAGCATGGAACATCAGAACCTTGCTAGACAACCCTAAGGCAGACCGACCAGAGAGGCGTACTGCCCTAATCGATAAGGAACTGCAACGAACATCCATTGCAATAGTTGCTTTAAGCGAAACACGCTTTTCGGACGAAGGTAGCTTGGTAGAACAAGCGTATAATTTTTTCTGGAAGGGCTTGCCGGAAGGCGAAATCAGACAACATGGCGTAGGCTTTGCCATAAGAAACGACCTGGCCGCCAAACGAACCGAAAATCCAGTTGGCATCTCAGAACGTTTAATGACCCTACGCTTTCCTGCAGCAAACAACACGTTTGTGAACATCATTGCAGTAGGTATACGCACCCACTTTGAACTCCTCTGACAACTCAAAGGACACTTTCTATGAAACACTCGTTGCTACGTTAAGTAAAATCCCAAAACGGGAACGAATTATTCTACTTGGGGACTTCAACACCAGAGTGGGTAGATGTCAAAACTCAGAACTGTGGCCAGGAATAATAGGGAAACACGGCACAGATAGCATTAATTCGAACGGAGAACGTCTGCTGGCTCTTTGTGCAGAACACAATCTGTGTATAACGAACACCTATTTTATTACGAGACCCAATTCAAGGGGGACCTGCGCTCAGGACATTGGCATACTCTCGACTATGTGATCGTGAGAAGAAAAGATCTCCAAAGGGTGTTGATCACTAAACCCAGAGCAGATCTGAAATGCTGGACTGATCATAGGCTGGTAATCTCGAGAATGAAGATCTCAATGCTCCCAAAATACCAACGCAAGCCAAAGGTACTAAGAGAGCGCCTTCAAATCTCCAAACTACAAAACCCGTCTACAAAAGAAAGATTCACAGCTGCCGTCAAAGAAATCCTAACGACGACATTGAGAGTCATTGGCTCCGCTTTAAATCATCTCTTACAAATACAGCGAAAGAAATACTGGACACAGAACGCTCCCAAAAATCCCCAGACTCGTTCGCCGACAGCGAATCTCATATCGCAAAGATAGCTGGTGGAAAGAAAAAGCTAGAGCTAGGGAAATATAAGCTTACGCTTGACTACAGGCTTTTTTTCGAAGCTATCAAAACTGTTTATGGTCCAAGCAGAAAAGCTGACTTGCCTATAAGGGATGCTCATGGAGCTATTCTAACTGATGATAGAAAAATTCTCGAAGATGGAAGGAGCATTACTCACAGGTCTTGAATCAAAATAACGGCTCGGATTTATCCATTTTAGACCGGCTCCCCGCGTATAATCCGATGACATCGCTTGATGACGAAATCTCAATGTCGGAAATCATAAGTGCGATTAAAAATGTGAAAAATGATAAGTCACCTGGTCTAGACGGCATTCCAGCGGAGATATTCAAAGCCCTGGATGAAGTCCTTGTCAATAGTCTCCTAACACTATTCCGCAAGAACTGGAAACAAGGAGATGTGCCTATAAGAACAAAGGCGATACGTCAAATTGCAACAATTACAGGCGCATATCGTTGCTTAGTGTGGCCGGTAAAATTCTCTCGAAGATTATGGCTGGTCGTCTGATTCCACTCTTAGAAAACCTATTACCTGAATCCCAGTGCGGCTTTCGAACAAATCGAGGTACGGTGGACCTAATTTTCACACTGCGACAGCTGCAAGAGAAGGCCCGTGAATAACAATCAGGGATCTATACAGCCTACATCGATTTAAGTAAGGCCTTCGACTCGGTGAATCGGGAGCGCTATGGAAAATCATGGGACGCCTTGGAGTAGTCGAAAAATTCTTAGCGGTGTGTAAAAGCCTTTATACAACCGACCATTTCTTAAACAACTCTGGAATAAAACAAGGTTGCGTATTATCGCCTTTATTGTTCAATTTTTTCGCCATAGCTGTATCGATAATTGCTGACATGAGCATGCCCGTAAGAGGTGTTGGGATAAGATTCAGATTTGATGGAGGCCTGTTTAACCTGAAGCGCCTCAGAGCAAAAACCCGTACGCGGAACTTCAATATGCAGACAACTGCGCACTTATCGCTAGCAGCTCAGAGGATCCACAGATAATATTGAACATCTATAAACATATATACGAAGCTTTAGGCCTTAGACTCTCAATATCGACAAAACCAAAATCCTGGTAAGTCCGCCAGAAAGCCTTCAACCAGATATCAGCCTGGAGAATGAAACTCCAGAACAGGTCGAGCAGTTCAAATACTTGGGAATTCGGCATCACGGGCATTCTGTAAGCTAAAGAACAGAGTAATTCAAAATCACGACCTCAATCTGAAGACCAAGACAGCTGTTTACAAAGCAGTGGTCCTCCCAACGCTTCTTTACGGAAGCGAAAGCTAGACTCCCTACAGGCGACATATTAAATAGCTTGAACAATCGCAATAACGTTATCTAAGATAGATAATGCACATCAGATAGTTCCACAAAATTTCGAGTGCAGGTCTTGCAACGCGCGAGCTGTACAACAATTGGGACTCAAGTAACGAGGGTCCGACTCAGATGCAGCGGCCACATTCTAAGGAAATAGCTCTGTATGGCGAATTCACAATCCCTAAAATCAGTTAATGCAAATCATAACTGGGCTAACTAGCGTTAGCCAGATCACAGTGGAGGTCTTTGGCCCACAGTTATAATTGAGACTTGAGAAGAATACAGCGGCGGCCAGATCTGGTTGGTGACTATCCATACCCGGAGTGTGGAAGGATCTGTAGATCAAGGTTGGGTCCCTTCAGTCACAGGAGGGCACACAGTCGCAATTAGCCCTTTATTTTTTTTCTTTTTTTGTCATTTTGTAGATTTATTCCCGGTGAGGGGATACAGCAATGAATCGATGAATGTATTTTTAAAGCAGATATAAATACTGCCATTACATATTGCTTTGACTGAAGATATTTTGAATTTTCTCAATGTTGTTTATATTTTTAATTTAATTGAACAAATTTGAAAATAAGAAAGTTTCATATCACTAAAAAATTTATTTTCAGTTTGAAGAAAACATAACTCCTCCAGAAAGAGAAATAATCACCAAAGTTGAGAAAAACATAAAGAAACTGAATTTGGCCGAATTGGAAATGGACCACACAATTTTCATTCTGGAAATGTATCTAAAATACACATTTTCGAAAGTTAGGTTAAGTTGAAGTTCACCAATTGGATATCCTGAATTTGTTATGTACATATTACATAGTTATTTGAAATATAATATATTGTATATAAACCTTAAAATATCTAAGCTAGGATGAATAATAAAAAATAGATTGTATTTGCTGTTTCACTTCTATAAAAAAATTATATATTTTACTTGAGTACTAACTTTTGATTTTGGTGGGAACCAGAAAACGCGTTTTTTGAGTTATTCGAATTTTTTGTAAAAATTGTTGTGAGCACGCTACATCTCGCAATTTTGGATCTGTCGATGGTAATTTTTGCAAGTTGGTGCTCATCTAAAGCAGGACGAAATTATTGATTTTGGTCAGAATCGATTCAGCTGTTATTTAAAAGTTTCATGAATTCGTGCACATAGAAATGGAGACATGGACTGAGCGATGCTAGCATGAAATTGGCTATTTTATAGAAAGGCAGAAAGAGAGAAATGATCGTCGGACCATTACCTGTCTCCTTTGTGTTCACATAGCGGTAAGTACGGACCAACTAGCATGCCCGATATTCATTTTCTCTCTGTCACTTTTTTTGATCATATTTCATGCATAGATAGAAAGGGAAGGCACCATTGAATAAAGATGGAAGGCTCAATCCATGTCTATATGCTCGATCCTTTGGATTGAACCCAGTGTACAATCTACAGTGGCGGATTTACATTTTGAGGCCTAGGGCGGCCAGATATTAGGGGCGGGTAATCGTGACAAAAAATAGAGTCAAAATTATTTGAATAAATTCAACATTCTACATGGCCTAGGGCGGCCAAGACTGCAAATCCCACACTGACTGTCTACCGATCTTCAGATCGACTTTAAAGATACATCGTTCCTCTTCGATAGATCCACTCAAGTAGGAACTACACAACATTAAAATTTAAATCTTGTTTGTACTATAAAAACTTAAGTCAGAAAACCTTTTTACTTCTTCCTTGACTTGCATATGCGTGCAAAAAAGATTTGACCAACAGAACGCGATTAAATTAAAACACTCCATTATATTTCTGAACATTTATTTTTCACAGTCTTAATGCTCAGAATTTTTCTAGATATATTACACATTTGTACGAAACGTAAATAATAGTATGCCTTTTAATCGGTATTTTTCAATATACCAATAATTGATAAGAATATTATTTGTGTTGAATTCATCGACATCCACATTCTGCTGCAATTAAGTCCTTATAAATTTTCATAACAACATTTCCTAACTGGTCATAAAACATAATCGGTAATGAATAAAATTTCACTGGCACACAGCATGGACTTCGAGACCTTTTTTCTATATCTTGAAATGTCGTAAGCATTTTCAAGTGATTGGAAAAAATATCGGCGTTATGCCTTGTACATTTTCCTAGACAATCATAAGCCATGAATCCTTCAGGAGCAATTATGAAGTTACTCCAATGCAATTTTCGAAAGTCCAGATAAAAGTCACTCTTTGAACAATATTTGTGATGACCACGGGATTCTTCAGAATAATTTTTCGGAACTATCTCAGTCAGGTCATCATTTTCTAAAAATAAAAAGAAAATTAAAGGAATCACCCCAATATTGCTGGGCTTTCTATGAAGTTGAAAGAGATTGAATGATATTTTTATGGGACCGTTATGTTCCTAATAATACTACCCTGGCTTATTTGAGGACACTGCTACTCACAGACACTGACATGTTAAAAAGCGCAATGTATCTGGTTATCTAGTGAGCATTACCTCTCTTTGGGCGGCTGTGGCATTACCTACTTTTTTATATCACATATCAGTGGGTAATTTTACTCAGCCAAGCAAACATGGTATAGGATTATCACATATATTTATAGTTACCTCCATCCTTAATTCTGAGAATCAAGAAGGTTCTCATTTTTTTCTCATTCTTTACATCATTGAATACGGTTGTAGAATTGACTTGATTTGCTTCAGATATAGAAATCAAGAGCCTTAGTTCTTCAGTCATATTCACCCAAGTTTCAATCGACTTCCTGGTTATTCTGAACATCTGTGAAAAAAAAATTTGAAATTCGTAAATCGATATGAGGGTATCTGCACTATTTGAGCAATGAAGCGGGCGCAAAGAGTGCCCTCTCGTACGAAGTGTAGTGGCTCTCGTGAATATCATCATGGACCGTCAGATTCATTCATACAGTGTCCGAAAATCCCAAACACCTTGATTTTTTCGTCGTAACAATTAATTATGTCAATGACGGCTCGGTAGGGTATGGAGAGTCGGCCGGGCCTACCCAAAATAATAATAATTTTATACATTAAAACTTATGTATGCTTAGATCATCAAAACTACACAACGGATTTTGATGCGGTTTTTTTCGATAAATACAGTGATTCAAGAGAAAGGTTTATATGAATAATTTGTTAATGACTTCGGATGAAATATGACGATAGTTAATGAAAAGTCGAAAGGAGTCCATTTCTGTCCGGCTGTTATGGACGACACTTTGAAAATTACGAATAGTTCGCGAGATATTGCAGGTTGAAAAGTTACATATTTTGGCAAGAAATTAATTAAAGCGTGAGTCTCACTGCGACATCCAGTCCCCACTGGATTGCACTCCAGTGCATAAAGCCGCTCATACACGTAGCGTTTGTTCATCTTGAGAACTTGGATCCCACACACCTATGGAGTTTCATCGGATGTAGTGGCACATACACCGAGGTTTACCACTTGAGGCTGGCAAAAAAGTTGAATGCCGCCAGCTACCCAGTAAAACCAACATCTGATGACGTTTTTAAAGAGAATGCCGACAAGCTTAATCATTATAAAAAACTCTTGGGAGTAAGGGAACGCAGGGAGTGACATGCCGACTGGAAACCTTATAAGTTTTTTTAATTATAATTCGTTACTATTGAATTTATATATAATTATCGCGAATCGGCAAGTATGGGGACCGTGCATGGGGTCTGCGAGGGCCTCCGCTACGCTTCTGCTTTTAGTTCTAGTATATAAGAATTTTCACACCGCTTACCTGCCAACCACTTTGAGCTTTAGATACATATATGACATTCAATAGTTTGTGTATATCTGGTGTTTTTCCTGCTATTGTATCATTGTGCTCGTTTCCCACTTCGTATAGCCTTAGAACACAAGAACTCTTGAAGAAGTTTGAATCCTCCGGTACATGCCAGTAGAAATGCAGTTCAGCATTGAGAATAGTATGACCAGGATCCATTTTACCGAAATTTAAGTTCAAAAGCATCGAGTCATTCTTGTGTTTGTTGAATATCACTTTCGTTATATCTGGCAATCTTTCGCCGTTCTCGATTTTCATTGATGCTTTCTGCACTATGCTGTTGTAGAGAAATGGATAAATCTGGAACGGAAGTTCGGAAGTATTGAAATGGTTACTGTGGCTGCCACTGTAGTTCCACTCCTCATCCAAAAATGCTTCGAATTTCCGGAGCTCCTGAAGAATGAGATATATTGAAAAATTCTTAGCCTACTATAGAACCAAACAAAATTTCAATGTGGAAATATTTCATTACTCAACATATTCTACTCTTAATTGGATACATTTATTACAGCGAACCTGCAACGTCTCTAGACCTTTCAAAAAAAATGTTTCTTCTTGCTCTGCAAACCAGACCTTCACAGCTTTTATTACCTCCTCGTTGGAAGAAAATTTACGACCTTTTAAACTTTTTTTCAGTTGAGGAAAGAAATGATAGTCGGATGGAGCCAAATCTGGCGAATAAGGGGGGTGTTCTAGTAATTCAAACCTTAAATCAAGAATTTTTTGCATGGCAACATGAGATTTGTATGCAGGGGCGTTATCCCGCTGAAACAAAACACCTTCGGATAGCTTTCCGCGTCTTTTCTCTTTAATTTTTTCCCGTAGAGTGGTCAGTAATGTCGAATAGGAATCTCCGGTTATTGTTCCACCCTTATTCAAAAAAATCAATCATGATTATTCCATGGCAATCCCAAAAAATTGAAGCAAGAACTTTTCCAGCAGATTTTGGACACGAAACTTCTTAGGTGTTGGAGAACCAGAGTGTCGCCATTCCATCATTTGTTGCTTTGTTTCTGGATCGTAGAAATGTACCCAAGTCTCATCCATAGTAACAATTCGGTTTAAGCAGTCTACATCGTTTTCAAATCGAGCACAGATCGAACGCGATGCTTCTAATACCCTTGCACGCTTTGGTCAACATTCAAACATTTGGGGATCCATTTTGCAGCATTTTTTCTCATGTCCAAATTGATGAACGCGTTCGTATGAAATATTCAGTGCTTGAGATATCCGTTTTAGCCCAATTCGACGATCTGATAAAATCATGTCATGAACTGCATCGATATTTTCGGGATACTCCAATTTTTCGATTTTCACAATTTCGGTGGACATCTTCTTTCTTTCAATTTATTGCGTAGCTCTGGTTTACTTTTTTGACCCTCACACTGACACTTCTAATGAGTTATTGTTCGTTGCTATGGTAACGCAATATTTTTTTATGCATGGAACTGGTCTAGGCTAACTAGATATCAATACATCCTCGTATATGAAGTTTTTCTTGAGATTTTTACAATCAAACAAAAAAACTTTCACATTGATAAACGAATTGCGTATAGAGTTGAAAATTTTGGATGAGATGGTGATGGTTAATCGACATCCTCAGAAACACAAACGTATCTACCATTTGTTGTAAAAATTCGAATTCCAATGGTGGCTGGAAAGTAAAATGACAAATGATTGCAATTGAGTATATTCTACTAATTGCTTGCATATCAAAAATAATCACACTGTTCATATTGACGAAAATTTTCATACTATTTTAGATAAAGGCAAGTACCCCGTAACATAATCATTATAAACGAATATGATTTAGAGCGGAAAACCCTTCTCTACCTCAACACAACAACAGTTGAAGATTTGAAAGATACACTGCGTCTGGAACAGTCAATAAAAAAAAATAGCACCTGTTGTTAAAGTCTCAATATTGGAGTTATGGAGTTATAGGTGTATAGGAATGATTGACAACACTTCGCCAAGGGATTTCAAGTACCACTTAAGTCCCTAGGTAACCTATCCCTATTTACTATTTATTCACTGAGTCGATAAACGTCAACATACCCTTGTTGCTATGGGTTGAATAATGTCGTTTTTAAAGGTCAAGATGGAATACATGTTACCTATCACATGACTCACATTAATGTTTGTCCTGTTCGCTGTTTTGGATATTCTCCTTTTTGTTACCGGTGTATCAGAAGCATTTTGTGCAACTACGGGATTCACGCTCACTCTGTTGTAAATTCTGAATTGATTATTGTTGGTGTTGTATTTGAAAAAATACGTTTTACCGTCTTTCGATATATTGAACGGTACATTTTCCGAGATATTGTGCACTTTCAACCCTACAGTGGAGTTGACAGAAACGGTGTCAGTTAGAGATAGTGCCGGTACAATGACGAAAACTAAAACAATCGAAATTCGGAAAAGCATGTCGAAACATTGATGGAAATCTGCGGACTGATATTATCCATTTAGTCTTTGGTTGCATTAGAAAATTGTCCACCTACTGAGTTATGTTATAACAACAGGAAATCGTCTATTTTTGAATCTAATACATATTCCGTGGGTAAAACAATCCGTAACTGTCTCTAATGAATGTTGGCATATCTGGAACTGTATAAAACGACTTCGAGGCCAAACGCGAGTCAATTTTGTTCTAGGAAAAGCCATAAATTTAGTATTTCGACAACTATACCGGGTGGCCACCACAGACGAGTTAAAAATCGAAATTTGCTGAGAAACTATCAGGCTTAGGTGCAGAAATGAAGATAATTTCGAAATCAATTTTTACGTTCAACGAGATACAGAAATACCGGTTGTGCCTTTTGAAGTAAGAAAGTTTTTGACCATTATTTGTAGTTGATTCTTTGTTTATTTATTTATTCAGTTTCGGGATACAAACAGGAATATTCACAGAAAAGTATCCTCTGATTCCTCTGAAACATACAAAACTATTTTAATAACATCCTATGGCGTACGTAAGTGGCAACATAACATGAAAACCAAAAAAACAATTAGAATATTGATTAAATAAACTACACATTCTCGTGAATGAAATAATAGTTGGGGAAGTAAAGAGAGCTCTGAGGAAATCGAAGAACGGAAAGGCTGCCAGGGCCTGGAAACATCACTGTTGAATTAGTCAAGTACGGACCAGATATATTACTTGATATGATGGCACAACTATTCAAAATGCTTGCTAAACGATGACAGCATCCCGGAAGCCTGGAATATAGCGTATATAAGCTCCATTTTCAAAAATGGCGATAAAAGGAAATGCCAAAACTATAGGGGCAATGGGGAGGTTGTACGACAGAATATTGAAGACTGGAATCGAAATGAATGAGTACCTATAACTGATATAGAAAGAAGACGATCATGTATTGACAACACTTTTGTTCTTCAAAAAATATTAGAAAAACGAACGTCCCATAATCTGTCCACTCACATAGTGTCCGAAGATCTCAAAAAAGCCTATGATGCGGTACCTTTAAAGAGATGACTTTTCGAAACATTGACGAAGTCTGGCCTCAGTAAAACTTACGTCCGGGCCATATGGAATTTGTATAAAAAAGCAAAGAGTGTGGTGAAAATGGGAAATGTTCTATCTGAATATGTTTCCCTACAACAAAGAGCCTAAGACAAGGGTGCAGCCTCTCACCGACCTTATTTAAAATTAATATCCAAGAAGCCATCAAAGACTTGAAAAGGAAAACATACGGAATGGGGATACAAGTTCAGGATTAAAACTTAACAACTTTTCTCTTTGCCGATGACAAGGCAAGTGACGGGGACGACATAGATTACATGTTCAGAAAGCTGAAAGAAGAGTACGAAGGATTAAGGTTAAGTGTGTGAATGAAAGTAAGACGAAATATTTGAGGATAGGAGACACAAAGGAGGAAGACCCGGATTTACAAGTACATGGACTCAAAAAATGCAGAGAATTTTAATATTCGGGCAGTATCCAGTATCAAAACTTTTATTGTTGTTCCATCCTCGGAAATGATACTGCACTGCAAAAATGACAAAATCTACACGACAGTTGTAGAACCTATTCTGACTTATGGTTGTGAATGCTGGCAACTTCCAGAAAAACAGAAAAAGATCATAGATACAGTAGGGATGGACTTCTTGAGAAGATCTTGTAACATTTCCAGAATGCAACATGCTAGAAATGAAGAGATAAGAAGGAGAACTAACTGGTCGGGTTCTTACAACGGCAGAACCAGTGGAAACGAGACAGTAACTGTGGTACGGGCACGTTATGACTTATGAGGATGGACGGTATACGACGACGGTACACGATGGCTGAAGAGGGTTTGGGAGTACATACCACAGAGCAGAGGAAGTGAGGAAGACCAACAATGCAGTGGAGTGAAGGAATTAGAAAGAGTATAAGAGATAGAGCTGTTAAGGAAGATGAGTGAAATGATAGAAAGTCGGATGAATCATAAAAGTTATTCATGGTCTTGAAGAGGAAAATCCTGCAAAGGAAACCGAAAGACCAACCGGCTCAACCAATGAGAGCATCAAGGTGAGCACTGAAAACAGTTTTGAGCCGAAAATCACCCCCAAATCTCTAACCTGATTCACCTTTCTCACCTCACAACCAACAAATATTTGTACGGCTTCTAGAGAATGCCATGAATGAACATTTATATGTACATTCAGATCTAATTCATTTCGTCTACAATAATCTGAAAACGCATCAAGATCTTTCTGAACCTGTATACCGTCCCTTGTTGATTTTATCTCTTTGAACATCTTTAAATTATCTGCGTGAAGGAGGAAGTGTATAAATCTGAAACAGCTTCCTATATCGTTCAGGAATATTAAAAATAATATGGGCCCAAAATAAGATCCCTGGGGTACCCCAGATGTAACGAAAAAAGGGGATGTTTGAAAACTAATTTTGATCACTCTTGCCAGAGTTGATTATTTTTCTGTATAGGAGTAGCACCGCTTAAAGACGCTTCACGCGTATTAATCGCCATATTCACGATTCAATGGTAAGTTGCGCCCTCTATAAACATTCGTTTTCTGACATCTACACTCAGATCAATAAAAATAAAAATGTTTTTTATTGATCTGACGTATATCTGATCCACAAATTCATTCCATTGACATCGAGCTTGGGGCCTATCTATGTTTTTTATTGATCTGAGGCTTAGAACATAGATATATGGAATGGAAAATAAACATTCCAAAGACTGTGATATAGAGAGTGAGATAGTTGCTTAGTGTCGCCAATCACAATTGAGACAGTTGATTCGGACATCATTGGTGCATCAATTTTCAATACGAATAGACAGGACGCATGTGAATTTTTCAATAAAACACCACTGCCTTAGTGTCGCTCTAGAAAGAAAAATATCGAATGTGTGGACTACAAACAATTCATTCGTAACACATGGCTATTCCATGTATCTATGTTCTAAGATCTGAGGTACTCACATACTAGGTGAGAGATTTGGCCGCTAGGCAGCGTTTAGATTTTTGGGTTCGCCAATCGCAA
This sequence comes from Coccinella septempunctata, assembly GCF_907165205.1. Taxonomy (NCBI): domain Eukaryota; kingdom Metazoa; phylum Arthropoda; class Insecta; order Coleoptera; family Coccinellidae; genus Coccinella; species Coccinella septempunctata. Next base: position 2,324,925 of record NC_058191.1, read on the forward strand.
AAATATGGCTTTGATGCATAAGCAGTGGTGGCTCGTGATCTAGTTCACTAGGGGGCTACTTTTGAAATAATAATAAAAATATGAAATTTTAAAGCCAGTTTACCGCAAAATTTGATGCAATTTATAATTCTTTTTGAAACATATTTGTTCTTATCTACTTGCTCGTTGTGCTTAATAATATTATGCCGGTAAGCTGAATCTAATTGAGCAGCGATATTAGTGGTACCCAGAAAAGCTAATTCTGTCGAACAATTTAGCTTGGCAGATAGCTCATGCTTCTTAATTTTTTCATTAAGGTGCTTCAAATCTCTAAACCCTGCTCTTGCCCGCAAGTTATCACTTCCATCCGAGTTGAATAATAAGCAAGGAAAGCAAAACAAGGCATTCACAGTATCAAAGCCACATATCCACTTGTTTTTCTCATACACTTGTATTGAGAATCGTCTTGTGTAAGAAGTTTTTGGTGTTTTATCTGCCTGGGTTAAATTTAAATCGGGAGTCGGTCTACCCAGCAGTTTAATACGAACACACGCTAGGTTGTCTACGCACTAGCGGCTAGACTGAAGCGGATAGGGGCGACTTTTATCGTAGCCCAGAGACAACCTTGTCTCTGTACTCTCTGTTGTCTCTGGTTGTAGCCCTTTTACTCGTTAAAACTTCGTATCTGACTGCTAGATTATGATTGAAATAAACAAAACTGAAGGAGTCGCATGAAAGTTATACATTATTAAATTATATAAATAACCGTGGAATGTAATATTCTCATTAAAAATCGTATGGGAAGGTAAATAACATAAAAGGATTGATTTCTTGGATAGGGGGCTGTAGCCCTATAGCCCTCACAGACCAGCCGCCACTGTGCATAAGTGTTTTCTGTGTATTTGATGTTCTGTGTTCTGCTCTGTGGTCAAAGATATCTTTGCATAAAGAAAATCGGGTGTTTTCTGTGTTTTGCCAAGGATTAACCTCTTTGCAGAGAGACTTTCTCTTTCTCTTTCCCTCTTTGGTTCTGTGGAGTTGATAGTTCCTCGTGTGGTCTTGTTTTGTTTTTGTACTCTGTAATCTGCGGGTCTTGTTGACTGTGGTGAAGTTTGAATTTTTTTTAAATATCCTTGTGTTTCTTGTTCCGTTGGACGAGTTCAGACATTCAAAATGGAAGTTTTTGAATATGATAACGTTAAAATTTATAATTTAAGTTGTGGAAAATCATTACCTGAGGTGAGTGTTCTGAATACAAAAAAGAATAGTACCATTTTTATTTGTAATTAATGAACTTTCGTTCAGGCTCTTTTTCCAAGGAGCGGGGTAATATGGTTTTCACAAGAATGAGTTTTTAAACCACGACACGTTTTTCGCTATCACAATAGCATCTTCAGGTGGGTGAAGGTAAACTTCGGCTGTTATAGCTGATAGCTAAACACGTGTCGTAGTTTAAGAACTCATTTTTGTCAAAATCATATAATGGGTTTTCAGTTTATTATACAAGATACACGTTGTTGATACAAGAATAAATGAATAAATTTCAAATTTCCAGTGGTTATCAGAAAGGAAGAGGAGAGCTCTGCTCAAGAAAGATGTGGATCTTCGCAGAAGGATTGAGCTTATACAAGATTTCGAAATGCCTGATATCAGTACATCAGTTAAAGTTACTCCAGATGGCCAATATATAATAGCAACAGGGATCTATAAACCTCGAGTTAAATGTTTTGATGTGAATAATTTATCACAAAAATTTGATAGATGTTTTGACTCTGAAGCTATAACTTTTGAGTTACTATCTGATGACTACAGTAAAGTAAGTATGATAGTAACCCATAGACTAAAGCGTGGACTGGTCTTGTAAGAGAGAAAATCGTCTGGAGAGTGAGATGGAATGCTTTTGGGCACTGTTAAAAGATTGAAGTTAATCTTTGCTTTCAGTAGTGGAGAAGAGAGGATTTCTCTTTCATGCTCACAGGCTAAAGTCGGATATTTGATAAAAAATTAACATCGAAACTCATTAAAATTCCATATCCATTAAAAAGCAAAAGCCGTTCTACAAAGGGTTGTTTTTCAGTGCAGACAGTTTATTGTAAATTAATTGTGTTTTACTCTAGTGGAATTGAATCTTTTGCCCAATGTCTATCTATCTCCCTCGGTGATTCTCTTTCTAATGCTCTGGACATGCATTTCTTCCTGAAAGTGACATGATAGCCAGTCCAGATTATTGTCATTCCTTCAGAAAATTAAGGAACCTGACTGAGTTTACCAAATAAAAATTTGTTTCTTTGTTCTAGTTGGTATTCTTACAATGTGATAGATATGTAGAATTCCATGTGGCACATGGAAGGCATTATCGATTGAGGATACCTAAATATGGAAGAGACATGAAATATTTCTTGCCTACTGGGGACCTGTTCATAGTTGGTGTTACTTCTGATATTTATAGATTGAATTTAGTAAGGGGTCAGTTTTTGACTCCTTTCGTTTCAGAAGCATCAGTGATAAATAAATGCGCAATAAATAAGGAGTATTCTCTCGTAATGTGCGGAACAAAAGAAGGAAAAGTTGAATGTTGGGATCCAAGATGTCGAAATCTGATTGGAACACTTGACGTTGCTTTAAATTGTTTGAGTAAGATGGAAAAGTAAGTGATCATTTTTTGTTGACTTTAAATATACTTGTACTCCTCTCGAAAATTATTGACATCTTAGGCGGCTGTGGAAATTTATTTTTTCTGCACGCATTTGCGTGCGGGAATGGATTAGCAGGAGTTTTTCCCGCACGCAAATATATATTATTATGTTTCGTTTTTCCAATGCAGGAGTCGCCTTCCACAGTCCTGTATTTAAAATTTAATCAAATTTTGTTGAAATTCCAGGGGTTATATTTCTTTCACCTTCTGTCAAAAAAAGTATCACCTTTGAAAACAACCTGTATAATTGGCCTATGGGTTAGTGTTCATTCTCAATACCAACCTGCATTCCGCAAATCTAAATCTGACTTTAGGGGCTATTATCAACTTAATATGTTGGCTGTTCCCATTCTAATTTTTTTCTTCACCCCCAACACATTTACCCAAAGATAAGGGTTACTTTTGAGTGATAAAATATATATTCTATGAAAAAATTAATTCTGTAGCCATTTGGAAGGATTCATGTTCAAAATTTTCAAGCCCAATGGAAGGCTTGATGCTGACGTTTCTTGAATCACATATAATTCATTATGATTGAGGTTATCAATACATATACTCCATTCACTTTTATTTTAGCACCCGGTTGGCCATGGAAATTTGACACATTTCACTCTGTATAATACGAAAATGTGGGGTTATGACGCTTGTCAAAACATTTTTGGGTTTTAAATCAACGCTTTGTTGCCAGTTCTACGTAAAAGTTTCTGTTATTACGTATTTTATCACAATGTCGAATCTCTTCGGAAAATATGTGAAGAACATAATTGAAGTTTATACAAACTGATTGAAGGCATACCAAATCCAGTTATTTGCATGGAAAATACAAGAGATCAGTATAATATCATAATATGCACTAGCTTGAGGAGAGTTAATGTTCGTTATCCTCTTTAGCTAAAGTCTGAATAGGTTACATCAGTTGTATATTTCAAAAATATTAACCCGAAGATGAAATGCCTATGATGCAGTGATTGGCAATGGGCATCTCTCGAAGGAATTAACAGATAATTACAAGAATGTTGAATTCTTCAACAAAGATCATTTTGCATCAATATAAGTAAAAGGAATTGAAGGAAGTTTCAAGTCAAGCTGAACTTCACCTTCGAACAAAAATTTCACATGAATAGACAATTAACAGGACAACTGGCGCGTATTTGTGGCTGTTCATCTTAATACATTGATATAATAATAATAATTAGGTATTTATTGGCACCTTGAGACATTTACAATGTATAGGGGAAGTCAAATGAAAAATCAATTTTCGGGAACTTATTCTACGATAACATTCATCGAAAATCCTGTAGTAAACTTTTCGCATTAATTCACCCAAAATTAAAATTCTCAAATGCCACCTTTTTTGGGTCTCCCAATAGAAGGAAATTCCTCTTCATTCACAATCTTTCTGATTGTGGAAATATCCACATTATATAAATTCTCTTACATTGAATATTTTCGCTACCGTCTGACGCATTATGGATTTTAGAATATCAGGCCATCAGGGACCTGAATACTTAATAGCACCTTCTGAAACCCTGTCTCTTTTTTTCAATAAGTTTCGGAATTTTCGTAATAAAATAATAAAAATTGATCTTAGTTGTGGCAACGGCGTTATGACATTAACAACATTTCATGAGTGCCAACCTTACTACGGTTTTGTTACAAAAACTTGAGAAAATTATTTTATGGCCAACTGACTGCTAAAATAAATGTGAATGAAGTATACTTCTTCAAGACGTTCAGCCCATATAAACCGACGACACTGCAGCGTTCATGAAAAGTAACCATATTTATTTTGAACGTTACATGAATCACATACGACTCCTAGCGAAAATCTTTATGCATCGTATGTGATGCATAAAGACATCCAACGCAGCCACCCGAGATGTCAATCCGTCTGTTCCGATATTCCTGAACAGTAATGTCATTATTTCAGAGACGATGCCTATTGGCCCAGTCGTTCGAGTTCTATTGTCCTTCGATTGCGGGCCAGTATAACCAGCAATATCGAAATAGGCCCAATAATTCTTGAATTTACTTACATGATTTCTTTTGCAGTGTAACCTCAGAGAACTTCCCATCTATAACTGCTTTAAATATGGATGGTCCCTTACACATGGGTGTTGGTACAGCAAATGGTATGGTTTTATTGTATGATATTAGGTCTTCTGAGCCCTACATGGTCAAAGACCATATGGAACGGTTGCCTATCAAAGATATTGAGTTTAACAAGAAAGAAAATATTGTATTTTCAATGAATAAGAGCATATTGAAGATGTGGGATAAAAACTCTGTAAGTTTCTCGTTTATGAATTAATTATTCAACACGCTACTATTTCAGTTGCATTTTTTTATCTTTTTAGAAAGCAATTTATAAGTTACCTTATTCATGAAATGTTACACTTTGTTACTCTATAGATAGTATGGATGTCTCTTATATTACATTTTGTTTATTTTTGTTTTAGGGAAAACCATATGCTAATATTGAAACATCATCAGAATTAAATAATTTATGTGTTGTACCAGATACTGGGCTGTTATTCATTGCCAATGAAAAGCCTAAAATTCTTACTTATTATTTACCCAGTCTTGGACCTGCACCCAAATGGGCTAGTTTTCTGGATTCACTCACTGAAGAACTAGAGGAATCGAATGTCGAGAGTATTTACGATGACTATAAGTTCGTCACTAGAAGTGAGGTCAATGCTCTGGGATTGGATCTTGATGACTTGGTCAAAAATAATTTATTGAGAGCATACATGCATGGGTAAGTCGAATTTTTTTTTTTTAGCTTTGAAAGATTCTCAATATGTTACTGTGAATGTTACAGCTTAGGATTAGTGAGCTGGTAGCTTTTTTTTAATGGTACATACAAATGCCCGTACATTCCGTAGAGCCGCTTGAAAAAAAAAAGGGAAAACCTGTCAAATATCGGAATATGCCTGTAGAATCATGACTATGACCTTTATGCATTCATGTATTTTGTTTCCTCAAAAAAAAATCCGATAAAAATCCGTTCGGATAGAAAAAACCCTAAACGATTCGGAAACGGCACGTCACTGGTCATCTTGAATCGTGAATGCCCAGTCAGAGGTTATGCTCATGTCTGCCGTTTTCGAACTATCTTCTAACTTTCTTCACATCCTTTCGAAAGCATGATCACAGCAGTTTCCTCGTCTTCTCCACAGAATCTACACTCGTCAGATTCTGATAACCCCATTTTCATCACTCGCTTTCTTGAGCCTGTTTTCTCCTCCAATTCTCTTCGGTAAGACTATTCCACTCGTAGAGGTAGCCAAATATCTAGGTATTACCCTGGATAGGGAGCTTCACTGGAACTCCCATGTGGAGAGAATCATCCACAAAGCCAGACACTCCCTATGGGCCTGTCAAGGAAGCAGCTCCGCTGGCTGTATCGCCTGGTGGTCCTGCACACAACGTATCAAATCCTTTCGAAACTCTAGAGGACGGCATGCCTCATGATTTCGGGGGCATTCCGTTCTACTCCAACTGCGTCCATGGAGATGCTATTAGACCTCCCTCCCCTTCACATTTTTGTTCAGGGAGAGGCAAGACTAGCAACCCACAGGCTCCACCACCTTACCGTAAATGAGCCTGACAAACTCATTTTCGTGCTCAATCGTCTTGTACTTAAATTGGAGGCAGACGACGTGATGGGCATGAGAACTGATCAGATAATCACAAGAACGGCATGGACGGAACCTTCAGTTCTCTAATTCCAACCGGAGACGAATGGCTCCGTCACAAGGAATTCTATCTACAGGGACCTTGCTGGTTTACTGATGGCTCCAGAACCAGTCGGGGATCTGGAGTCGGCGACAGCATTTCAGCCAGAAATCTTCGCCATTGATCTTTGCGCCAACCATTTGCTTAACATGGGTTGGGCGGGTAGGTCAATAAAAATCTCTCGCAGCAGACAAATGCAACTCGGCACAGGTATTTGAAAGCAGATTTAAACTCTCCGAATTGGGAAGTTTAAACAGGCTGCAGCTGATTTGGGTACATGGACACTGTGGCCTCGGAGGCAACGAAGTATCGGATGCTCTAGCCAGAGAAGGCGCAACTTCAGCGCCTGGTCCGGAACCAACTATAGGAATTTCTAAGGCCCGTTTGCACCAATACCCCTTAAAACGAGTACTTAACTAAGTGTCGTTTAAAGTTAATGGACGCTTAATTTTATTCTGAGTTGCACGACTATGGCTTAACAAAATCTTGAGTAAGGGGCCCTTAAGTTTTTATATCTAGTGATATTTCTGTTTTCCAATTTGGTGCAACTTCATCCTAGTCCAATAAAGCTATTTCATTGGTTGGCCGGTTGCTGATGATCGTTGTTATTTCATTAACCTAACTTTATTGTCCTGTCAGTCAAGGATATTATTATCAAAGAGTAACAACTTTTCGTTGTTGAATTAGCATTAATATTAATAATCATAATGATTGTCAAATAAGGGGTACCTAAGTTTATATAAGTACAACACTTTCTTTGTATGGTCTCGTGTGAATTTGTTTTACTAATGTTGAAGAGGAACGTGAATAAAATGTCCTTATTGCCCTTGTTAGTACGAATACGGTAAATGATTGCCAAGCAAGTGGTGCTAATTTACAAAGGGCACTCAACTTCTCAACAGAAGAAGAGAGTTTGTTACTAACTATAGTATGATTAGTGACACCAAATTGAAAATTGAAAGAAACTGATGGCATTACAATAAAGGCAAAAGAAAAGGCTTGGTATTCAATAATGAATTCATTCAATTTCCAAAATCCATCAAAAATGGGAAGTTCTGCAGCCAGTTCAACAAATTTTGTTAGGTTAGAATCCCGCCCATACCTAAGTAGTCATTACAAGAGCGCTTAAATCTAAGGCTAGCTTTAACCATTTAAATGTCACTTAACAGTTGGTGCAAGGTAATTTAAGTTAAGGGTTCATTTTAAGGGACACTTAGCACTAAGTGCGTTTGGTGCAAACGGGTCTAATTCCCTAATCAGGGAAGGGAACAACAGCTGGATAAGGCATAAGGTCCTGGAGTACTGGCGCAACCGTCCTGGATTGCGTCACTCGCACAGGACTTTTTCAGTGCCTCACAGCCCATGCACCAGTCGTTGGCTAGGATTTTCTAGAACCAATCTGAGATCTATCATGGCGGTTTCCACAGGACGTTGTAGACTCAGAGTCCATCTTAAAAAACTTAGCATCGTCAACGACCCGCTCTGCAGACTCTGCTTAGAGGAGGACGAAACGATTGAGCACATCCTCTGTGACTGCCTGGCGGCAGACGGGTCAGACTTGGAGTATTTGGTTCTCCGAAGATGGTCCTAGAGAAACTCAAGAACTTCATCTCCTTTTTGAGTAGGATGGGACTGGAGGGAGAGATCTAGCTCTGCGAGCTTGCCTGTGTGCTTCAACAAACCGCTTGGTCCCAGTGGCAGGTTTGGTTTATCCGTCCAACACACCCAGCAATCAGTATTTACTCATGAATTCATGCACCGTGAATCTCTGCCACTTTCTTGCCAAAATTCTCCAGAGAATTTTCGGCTGTTACAAACGAGCTTCAGGCGACAATGTCGTGTGAGGAGGCGTAACTTCTTTCTTAGATCCGAATACTTCATGGATCTTGCAGTCTTGGAATGATCCATTCTTGGAAGATTCCACCAGAGTGTTTCTCTTTTGGTTTCTTCCTTCATCAGGAACTCTTTCCTATACCACAGAAAGGCTCTGGGCCAGTAAGTGGCGTTTGTGCTCCTTTTCTGGCGAGTGTGTAGTCTTCCTCATTTCCTTTGGTTCTAGAGTTTTCACTGTAGAATACAACTGTAAAATGCTTAGGACGTCCTCTGAATTTCCAACATATCTATCGGACAAATATTTTCATGTTCATTTGACCGCCTCTGATGGTTTCGTCACACTACCCATATTTTTAACTAGTATCGAAAAAAATAGTAAAAACTCGTTGCAACAAAATCAAAGACAATCATCGTATGAATTCAAAACTTAATTTTTTTTTTCAGATACTTTATGGACGCCCGATTTTACAATAAAGTAAAATCGGCAGCTCAACCGTTTGCCTTCAAGGAGTATAGGCAAAACAGAATAAAAAAAACGATTGAAAGGTCAAGAAGGGCCAAAATCTTGCCAAATCTGCCAAATCTTCCAAGGGTTAATAAGAAATTGGCTCTGGAACTTATGAAAACAAAGTCGAATGTATTGAACGACGACCGCTTCAGGAACTTGTTCTTGAATCAAGAATTTGAAATTGACGAAAATTCGGAAGAATATAGATTAATCAATAATGTGGCAAAAGGGAAATAAAATTTAACAAAAAAGAAACACTACAATTCTCATAACTTTTTGTCTTTTAAGTTACAGATCTGAAACTTTTTAGGCACATTTATACATAGAATCTACTGACGAGCTCAAAATATTTCTTCATTAGGCGAACTTTTATTGAATTTGTTATTTTTGAATTGAAAAAAAAAATTTGTCAATAGATTCTACCTATAAAAGTGCCTAAGAAGGTTCAAGTTTCAGATCTGTAGAAGGCTTCGGTTTTCATCATTCTTTGTTTCGCTGAAAAAGTACTCGGAAATGTAGCTCTTATAGTGCTCGATATCCCCCCAGTAGACAACGAATTTTGCCCACCCTGTACAAGATCTTCGTTAACTAAGGCTCGGACAGAAAATTCGAACTAATACACTGCGCGAAAAAATTAACGCACATTCTAAAAATCTCAATTTTAATGAAAGTTAACTCTACATTGACTTTATTTTTTATGTTCTCTCGCGAAGGTTTTGAACGAAACAAGACACATTAAATGGAAGAAAAATTCAGTATTTCACCGAATCTTATGTGAAAGAAGAGAAATGAACAATTTTCAAAATACTGATAAGTGATTTAATATTTGGTATTTCCACCCCTTGCGTTAATTACAGCTCGGCAAAAACGGTTCATACTCAAAATTTCAGTGATCTTAAAATGTTTTGATCTAATCCTTCCCAGATTTCTCCGAGTTGGATTCCTAAGTCATTAAGAGTAGCTGGATGATTTTCTGAACTTCTCAGCCTTCTATTGAGGTTGTCCCAAACCTGCTCAATCAGATTGAGATCTGGACTTCTTGCTGGCCATTCCATTCGAGAGACTTCAACCTCTTCAAGGTACTCCTGAACGATGCGCGCACGATGGGATCTGGCATTATCGTCCATAAAAATGAAATGTTCACCAATGTTTGGGGCAAATGGCACTACATGCTCTTCAAGAATGTTCCTTATATACTTATCAGCATTCATAGCTCCATTATCAACGACCACTAGGTCTGTGCGAGCAGTCAAAGATATTCCACCCCATACCATAATCGATCCTCCCCCGAAACCAGTAGTATTCAGGACATTGCACTGAGCATATCTTTCATGTGGACGTCTGTATACAAGGGAACGTCGATCACAATTGTAGAGGCAGAATCTAGACTCATCTGTGAAAAGAACTCTTTCCCAATCGGCCTCTTCCCAATCGATATGCTCTCTCGCAAAATCCAAACGCGCCCTTCGATGGGCTGGGGTAAGAGTTGGGCCTCTTGTCGCGACACGAGGCCTTAAATCATATTCGCTGAGGCGATTTCTTATTGTCTGAGTGCTAATTTGCACCTCATGAGTTTGCTCAAGCTGAATTTGAAAGAGGCGAGCGGTTATTTCGGACATTAATACCTGTCTCCCTGAATCGCTGCAACATTCTGGACACACTTGTATGGGAAACTCCAAACCTTTCTGCAATTCTTGTGTATGTCCACCCTTCTTCTCGCAAAACTACCGCTTGGGTACATTCCTCTTGGGTCAAATTGCGTGTTTCGCGTTGCATAGCGATCGAGTGTAGAACATCAAACGAAAGAAAAACTATTGATCGCTAGAATAGATCGAGAACAACTGATTTTAGAATGTAGCCAATACATTCAAAATCTGATAATATCATCTTTTTTTATTCCTGCTGGGAAAAAACATCTGTATTGAAGAAAACCGTTGAAAGTGGATAACGTATGCATGCATAATTCTGATAAAAATAATTATCATTGAGAACACCTTCAGTTGATGTAGAATAAATTTGAGATTTCCATAATGTGCGTTAATTTTTTTGCGCAGTGTAGTTTTCGAGATCCCCTCAGTAGACAATGAATTTTGCCCACCCTGTACAAGATCTTATAACGCCCAAAAAAAAAAATAATCAAAGTTCAACTATCTTAACTTTTGAAAGAACAAACAAAAAAAAACAGAAGGAAACGCTAGGAACACCTCGGTTTGCTTACAGTGGAGATGGGCGCCAACGTATTTATTTTCATAGCGATCCAACGCAAACAAAAGAAATAGTTCGAAGGTGAACGGATTACTCTAAAATCATAAATTCACAAAAAAAACTAATGAATACTGCTTCAGCCAAATACGTAAACTCCGAAACAGATGAAATAGAACGTAAATGACTATTAAAGAAAAGGTAAGCAAATCAAGTTGAGAATCTTATGAAAGAGAAATGTAAATGACGATCAAAGAAAAGGTAAGTAAACCAAGTCCAATATCTCATGAAAGGTGTAATTTTAAAAATTATAAAAATAATAAAGCGATATTCCGATGTAAGATTCTATTATCTATTCCCTACAATTATTGTTTTCTGAATGATTATGAACCTGATGTACAAACACTTTTCCCTATGCTTGATCAAGCGTAGTTCCCAAAATACTCTCGAACAAATTATGGTACACACTATATAACAATTAGGTAACAGTTCTATCAGAATTTCACTTCAGTTCATAAATTAATTAAAGATGGAAAATAATGTATTATGCACTTATAAGTACTTATGTATTGTATATTATTACGTATTACTTACCTACAAATACACACTATTAAATGTACTTGCCTTGTGAAAATACTTATACAGGGTCTTTCACGAGGAACCTCACCCATATTTATACGGGAAACTACTGAACAAAGATTATAGAGATCTATAATCTTTGCTACTGAACGTATTTTCATGAAATTCAGCACTTATAGTATTTCACGATGCTGATGAAATCTAAAATATTTTCAAGGCATGTGCACCTCCGGTTTTTCCGGAAATGACGTCAACTTCCGTTTTTCAAATTAGAACACCATTTTTTTATTGCAGAAATAGATTCCTTAGAAAATTTCAAGTTATTTTGATGTAACATTTTTCAGTTTTGGTTGGAGAATTCTCTCTGAGCGGGAAAATTCGAAAAAAAAATCGAAAATAGAGCTCCGCTGAAACAAGAATAACTTCGAGGTTTTTGGATAGAAAATTTTCATTTTTGGGATTTTTCAAGATGTAAGATTGATGTATCCACTTTAAAAATCGAAATCGCGATTCATGATACAGGGGGTGAAAAAATCGCTTTCAAAGTTAGGGATGACAAAATCGTGAAAAATCAATTTTTTCAAATTAGAACCCCATTTTTTTATGGCAGATATTGAATCTACGTTAAAAAATAATGTGAGTGTATGCATCACACCCTTGCCCTAAAATGGATATTTTCTGAGTTATTCACAAAAAACTGTTTTTCGTCTTGAACTTTCAGCTATTTCTTTTCCCTTCACGCCAAAAAGATGAAATTTTCAGGAACTATTATTTGAACCATGCTGTAGATTTTTCACCCCTTCTTGAAACCGACTTCAAGTTACTATTAGGAGAACCATGGCAAACTCTCGCAGTTATAACTAGAGAAGATGCTCAAAGTTTTGATCGTTAATTTCTGGACATTTATTTATACGTCTCAGGAATGCTTCGTGCGTTGCTCTTCTTATTTCATCGGGAGGAAGAGATCTGCAAAAGTGTTTAAAAACCAAATTGAGTTTCAAAACTATGAATCTAAAAATCTAAACAAACCTGAACGCATTTCTGACTCGTTCTATGCAGTCCTCTTTATCAGTCAGGGGAGTTGAGTAGACAATATTTTTTATCCTACCCCAAACATAATAGTCTAAAGGAGTAAAATCGGGAGAACCAAAGATTATAGAGTAGGAAGATGGGAAACGACCCTACTAATCTAGTACTAAAAACCGACTACACTTTGGGCCTGTGTTTCACATACTGAAAAATTAGATGGCGCTGAAATCGTAATGTCAAACAGTAAAATTACAGTTGTCTGCTTTGTAATTTAAGGGCGCGAAATTCGAATTTTATTCCTAGTATTGGATTGGAATATCGACTTAGTCGAGACCAGAAAAAAACATCCTGAGCGACAAAACAGTACCAGGGCTTTGTTTCGTGATCAGGATGTTTTTTTTATGTGAACATTGTTTTGAATCAATTAATATTAATGAAATACTCTGTTAGATTTGCTATATTTTTATTTGAAATTTATAAAAAATATGACAGAATTGAAGATTTTACAGGGTATATTTAAAGGTGAGGTTTTTTTTGACATATACAACTGGTGAGAATAATTGTGTCGAAATTCTCACCTTTAAAACACCTGTATACAAATAATACAGCTCTGAATAAAGGATACAAAAGTATATATTGAATATTATATATCAAAGTTCTTATTTCCATGCAATGAATTTTTTTGAGGCAATAGAATTTGTTGAATTTGTACAATCTTTATCAGAAATCTAAATGAACAAATAATCGATATAGGTACTATATATTTTGCATTCCAAGGAGTTGATTGTTAATTTCAGTTTTCGGATTTTTCTATCACTTCTGGGGAAAGACTTGGAAGTACTCTACAGAGTGTGGGAACTTCTTTCAGGTACACTTGAAAGAATATCTGAAAAAGGGGAAGTTCTTGTAATCTACTTTAAATAATAAAACAATTAATTCAATATATTGCATAAATTTTCTCATATATAAGATGATAATTCATTCAATTATTTTTGTCACAGATATCTAGGATGACTTAACATCAGTATTTGTCGTAACACTTTCAATCTGCTTGCTTTCCATTTAATGTGACCCCTCCATGAACGGAATGCTTCCTGCATATAAAAAAGATATGCATTCAATATATGATAAATGAGTAATGAATTCAGTTATGCATTGCAGATATCTAGGAAGACTTACCATCAGTATTCGATGTATCAGTTTCAAACTGCTCGCCCTCCATCGCATGTGGTTCCTTTGATGGCCCTTTCATGCATGGGATGCTTCCTGCATATAGCAACTTGAGTGGATGAAAAGATTCAAATTTACTTTAAGTAAAATGCAAAGATTATAGATTATGGAACCTAACACTAATCTTTGGTAGAATGTTCACTGCACATGGTGTAGTTTTTACTCAAGTCAATGTCTTGACGCCCGGAAAATTCTATCCACTTCAGAACACTGAAAATAAAAATCAATCAACATCCGAGTCACATGGTACGAGTTTCAATACTTACGATTCCATTTTCTTTGGTAAATTCAAAAAACTTATATTCGGAGAATCCCAAACGGCAGTTTCAACAGTTCTTCACCATACAATATTTTCCATACGACATTTTGAGCAAAATCTTTGATTTTGAAGTTTTCACTATATACACAAAGAACATTGAAATAAGGTGACTAGAACGAGCGAGTTGAACGAGCGGTACGAAAATCAAAACGTAAACAAAACGGCCATGTTGAAATATCTCCATGAAATGCCAAATGGCCCTTGAATAAATATTTTAACCAGTCTCAGTATTTTAATACACAACGGAACCACCAGGCGGCGCTCACGCAAGTGTAGTCGCTTCGTTTCCCATCTTCCTTCTTTGGGGAGAACGTGGTGGCCCAAGATGTGGACCATTGTTCGCCAACCATCGATCTTAAATAGCCTGTAGAGGATATTTGACACATTGAGTGAATTGTGTGGAGGCGCGCCATCTTGTTGATACCATAAGTCATTATGGTTCTGTACTAGCGGCTCAATTATTTGAGTCAATATGTCAGAATATCTATCTCCTAAGGCAGAACATTCTTTAAATAATGCAAACATGTGTAGTGTTCTATCTTACCAGTTAAAGTCCCATGATAAATGTGAACATCGAGAATTGCATTATTTTTGATGGCGCAAAAAACATTGAAACTCCAGATCTCTTGAAAGTTCCATTGTCTGAAGTGGTGGTTGTTCTCTTCATCCCAATAATGACTGTTATGCCTATTGAAAGAACCATTCTTTGTGAATTTAGATTCATCTGTCCAAATTATACAGTCCAAAAAGTTTTCATTCTCTTGAAATCGAATCATCATAGCTTCGCAAAACTCTGTTCTCCTGACGAAATCAGTTTCCTTCAAATGCTGTACCCTATTGAATTTATATGGGTGCATTTCATGTTTTTTTAATATTCTCCAAACACTCGATTGAGATAATCCCACATCAATCTCGGCATCTTTGAGAGAATTTTGAGGATTCACACGAAAATATGCAAGAACTGTAATTTCGTTGTTCTCATCTTCTACTACACTTTTTTCTCTGTGTATAGTTTTCTTAACGAAAGATCCGACATTTCTCAAGTTTGTCATGGTTCTGTTAATGGTATCTCTCGTTGGTCTGGGTCGGTCAGGAAACCTCTCAATGAACAGTCGAATCGTTCTATCTACAACTTTATTACATTCTCCATGAAGTAGAATGAGATTTAAATAATCTTCATTGGTAAAATTAGGCATAGTGATCGATTTTATAACTTAATACGAATTATCACCAAATTAATAGTAAACACAAAATGCTACTGAATAAAGAGAAATTTGACAGATGTAATTAATGATATCTATCATTAAAAAAAAGAATGTAAAACATGGTAAGTTTTTGCATATGGTTCATAAGGAATTATTTATTTATCACTGGAGAGAAAACCGATGGCCGATTAGTTGAAATAAAGAGGTTTCCGATACAAATTCGAATCAAAATTCGCCATCTATTTAGGAACAACCTGTAACTTTTTTCTCTTGCAATTAGGGTAGTAAAATCTAAAACATGGTTTAAGTAACAGTTCCTGAAAATTTCATCTTTTTGGCGTGAAGGGAAAAGAAATAGCTGAAAATTCAAGACGAAAAAGAGTTTTTTGTGAATAACTCAGAAAATATATCCACTTTAGGGCAAGGGTGTGATGCATACACTCACATCATTTTTCAACGTAGATTCAATATCTGCCATAAAAAAATGGGGTTCTAATTTGAAAAAATTGATTTTTCACGATTTTGTCATCCCTAAATTTGAAAGCGATTTTTTTCACCCCCTGTATCATGAATCGCGATTTCGATTTTTAAAGTGGATACATCAATCTTACATCTTGAAAAATCCCAAAAATGAAAATTTTCTATCCAAAAACCTCGAAGTTATTCTTGTTTCAGCGGAGCTCTATTTTCGATTTTTTTTTCGAATTTTCCCGCTCAGAGAGAATTTTCCAACCAAAACTGAAAAATGTTACATCAAAATAACTTGAAATTTTCTAAGGAATCTATTTCTGCAATAAAAAAATGGTGTTCTTATTTGAAAAACGGAAGTTGACGTCATTTCCGGAAAAACCGGAGGTTCTCATGCCTTGAAAATATTTTAGATTTCATCAGCATCGTGAAATACTTATAAGTGCTGAATTTCATGAAGATACGTTCAGTAGTTTCCCGTATAAATATGGGTGAGGTTCCTCGTGAAAGACCCTGTAGATGGAATAAATGTAAAGGGTTTTCCAATAAGAGGTGTTATTCTGAATAGCCCGCTATTTCGGTAGCTGTCACTTTTGAAGCTGTTATTTTTTGATATTTGGCAAGCATTGAACTAAAGTTCTTTAGTTCAATGTTGGCAAGTAGAAACCAGAGATATTCTATATCTCTGGTAGAAACTACGCCATTACTAAGAATGGAACGATACACACTTCAACAACGCATTGAAATTATTAAAATTCACTACAAAAATGGTGAAAAATTTGCAGTCACAGTTCGCAAAACTAGAGCATTTTTGGGACGTCGTGTGAAGCACCTTGTCGGACCGCAATACAGAAATTGGTGGAAAAATGCGAGCTGTTGGGACAAGTTAGTGATGTGAAGAATAAAACCCGTGCACGTCGCTCAAGAACAACTGAGAATATTGTTGCTGTAGCCGAAAGTGTTGAAGAAAACCCAGGTTTGTCCATTCCTCGTCGTTCTTTGGAATTGGGCATTCCACAAACGTCATTACACCGTATTTTGCATAAAGACTTGAGTCTTAAGGCTTATAAAGTTCAGTTAACACAAGAACTCAAGCCGGCCGATCATCAACAACGTCGTGTTTTTGCTGATTGGGTCCTTGAAATGCATGAAAATGATCCGGAATTCCATCGAAAAATCATCTTGACTGAGGCCCATTTCCACCCCGGTGGCTACGTCAACAAGCAAAATTGTCGCATCTGGGGCTCGGAAAACCCAAGAGTTATTGTTGAGAAGCTTCTCCATCCTCAACGTGTGACTGTTTGGTGCGGTTTATGGTCCGGCGGGATCATTGGACCTTACTTTTTCGAAAATGAGGTTGGATCAACAGTTACGGTGAATGGATTGCGCTATCGAGAGATGATTAAAGAATTTTTATGACCGGAGTTGAATGGTATTGATCTGGACAACGTTTACTTTCAACAAGACGGCGCTACGTGCCACACAAGCAACGAAACCATTGATCTTTCACGGGAAAAGTTTCCGGACTGTGTTATCTCTCGAAGAGGTGATCACAATTGGCCACCGAGATCTTGTGATTTAACACTTTGCGACTTCTTCCTTTGGGGCCACGTTAAAGATAAGGTCTACGCCAACAGCCCAGGGTTGATTCAAGACCTCAAAGATGGAATTCGTGAGGCTATCGAGGACATAGGGCAACCACTTTGCGATTTGGTTATGGAAAATTTCATGAGAAGGATATGGTCCTGTAAGCGTAGTCGTGGTGGCCCTTTGGCTGATGTTGTTTTTCATTATTAACGGCATACTTTCATCTTTATTATGAAATAAATATCCGATCATTTATCTCGAAAAATGGCATTTTTCTTTGAATATCAAAATAACACCTCTTATTGGAAAACCCTTTATATATATTGAGATATTGTCTTTTCAAATTCACTCTAACTGTGAAACAGTAAACATTCTATGTATGGAATAAAATTAAAGCTGAAATTTCCTGAATGAATATGAGGACAAATATCTAAACTCCCTATTATTATTTCAAAAAGTGACCATAATTGATTGACTTGATCAAATTAATTTGAGAAAGACATAAATTCAGATGTCACATGAACAATATGTCCACTCTTCACAAATGGCTTCCTTGACAGAAAAATTTTATGTCTGTACATATGTACCAGGAATTTCCAATCGAATGATGAAATTACCAATTCGAAGATCCCAACAATGAAATTACCAATTCAAAGATCTCAACCAATCCACAATGTCGAAAATCCTCCTCAAGTTGTTCTCCTCCTTTTTCTTTCAGATTGAAACTCCGATGTTCCGTTCAAACGGGACGATCCAAAATCCACAAAACTCTTATACGCGCAGAAGGAAATGAGAAGATGAAAATATACGTAGACAGGAAAAGAAAAAGTCCTCAAGTTGTTAGGCGGCCTTTAAAATTGAATGCTCCTCGTCGTAGCAGAAGTCATAGACAAACTAAACTAAGAAGTACGTGTTTAATCCCCACAAGGGTAATAATGCTATTCCAACAAACAAACCAGCAATATTGAAACAATAGACGGTCTCACTTTATCCCGAAACTTGGATTTTCACAAGAAAATTCAGTGAAGAACCTCTAATTACGCAAAAGCTATTCGAAGTAACAAACGATGATTTTCTCTCAAAGAAACGCCGTGAATGAATATTTCAGAACGGGTCCGAAGACATGTTGGATGTTTGATAAAAGCTTAATTAGGCAAATGAAAATATTGAGGGAATATGGTTTATAAGTAACTCATGAAACACAGTGAAAATTTTGGAATTGCAGAAATATTCAAGGGGAAATTCGATACGTTATAAATTCTCCCCCTTCGTCACTCATCTCATCTCCACTGTAAGCAAACCGAGGTGTTCCTAGCATTCCCTTCTGTTTTTTTTTGTTTGTTCTTTCAAAAGTTAATATAGTTGAACTTTGATTTTTTCCTTTTTTTTTTTGGGCGTTATAAATTTTGGCTCCCAACGTGGGGCCATTTTGTGTTTAGCTTGAATACTTGCTTGGAAAATTAGTTTTTATAGTTTTTTTGGGGAAATATTGTATTCAAGAAGTCAGGGAAAATAGTTGTTAACAGATTAAATCAGGCACAGTTAACATATTTGTTGGCTATAAGAGGTTTACCAACGGGAACAGTTGATAGTATGCGCAAAAGTCTGTCTAGGGCGATGAAACTAGAAAAGGAAGGATCGTCAATATCCTATCCTAATTACCCGTTCACTTTTGAGAAAGATAAAGCAGCTATTAATGAGGTCATCGCGAAGGTAGAAAGTAGTATTGCTGGTTCGGAGTCCTTGACGGTGAGGAGTGGACGTTATGTGGTGAATGATACACGTTTGAGATACGCATTGATTAGATTGGATCATCTAAATGCAAAGTCACCTGAAGAGGAGACGTATAGAAGGGAAGTTTATGCAAAAGTTCTCAGTTTACTGGTTCGGCTTGAGGAGAAGACAAATGTTGCATCAGGATCACCAATGAAACCGCTCAACCAGGAAGGCACTGACACTGAAGATGATGATTCTTCAGAGGGAGTTGATGAACAGAATTTGGCAAGTTCGACTCCACGTGTACCGGTAACACGGGTTATGGAAACAACTTTTGGACAAGTGAAAGCAATTCCAGTATACAAATGGGGTTTACAATTTTCAGGCGAAAAACAAGGAATGTCTGTCCATGCATTCTTACAGCGAGTTGAGGAGTTGAGTGAGGCAAGAGGAGTGACCAAATCTGAGGTACTGAGGTCGGCTGTGGATTTGTTGAGTGGCAGAGCTTTAATCTGGTTTAGAGCTATCAAGGACACGATAGTGGACTGGGATTCTTTTGTTGAGAACTTGAGAGCCGAATTTGAACCCTTCAACTACGATGAAAAGCTCTTAGAAGAAATTCGAAAACGAACCTATTTGCATATATTTGGCTACTATGAAATCATTCTTTAATCGTTTACGATCACCGCCAACAGAACAACAACAAATTATAGGACAGTTTTGAGGAATATTCTCCCCTTTTTCTAGTCCCAATTACTTTGGTGAGTGTAGATTCTTATGTGGAATTGAAGAGGTTATGTCGTCAATTGGAGGAACGGCGCGAGTATGTCGAATCTTTCGCTCCGCCAGCCAGAAGGTCTCAGTCTTGCCTCGAGCCAGACTTAGCATATGCAAGCATCGAAGAAGGTATTGGAGAAATGCAACTTGTAGGACCTCAGCCTTCATCTGGGTCTAAATGTGAAAAACCGGTAAGCTGCTATATTTGTGGTAAACTAGGACATAGAGCGATAGGGTGTGCTGCACCGAAGACGTTGCTACAAATGCAATCAGGTAGGGTATACCATCAGAACTTGTCCCAAATGCAATTTGTCGGGAAACGGATCGAGTCGTTGATTGCGGGACCACTTCCAACGACTGGTTCACCTGAAGGTCTTATTGATAAACTTCGTCCCATACTAAATTATGTACTAGATAGAGTACCTACATGGAGACGAGAGACCATATCTACGGTTGTCAATTTATGGAAAGGAATTTCTTGTTCTCCTTGATTCTGGTGCATCCCGAACAATAATTAACGGAGAGTGTTGGTCGATTCTTCAAAAATTGGGAGTAACTCTGGATTATCGAAAAGGGGTTACATGTACTGTAGCTAATGGACAGGTTTGCTCAAGCATCGGAAGCTGCAGGTTACCGATGAACGTTAAGGACAAAGTAGTGTTGATGGAGGTTTTGATAATGTTAGAGTTACCATGGGAGTGTTTAAGACTCATTCTCGGTTGTGCGAAAGATATTTCTGGCCAAAATCTCGTTCGGACGTGGCTCGATATATCAGAAATTGCCAGATTTGTTTGAGATATAAGGTATAGATTCGAAAAAGCCTGCTGGTTTAATGGCATCACATCATCCTGAATTACTTTTTCGAGTGGCGTTTGTGTCCTAACCCAAATGAAACCGAGGTTTCGTGTTTCCATTTGAATAATCATCAAAAATATAGAAAATTGAGTGTAGTTTTCGGTAATTCTTTTTTGGAACATAACTTCAATCCGAAATATCTAGGTGTTAAGCTGGATTCCTCGCTGAATTTCAAAGCCCATTTGGAAAGTCTGCGTCTAAAGTTAAAAACCAGGAATAATATTCTCCATAAACTAGCTGGCACTTCATGGGGTGCTGATGCAGCCACTCTTCGAACGGCAGCCCTAGCTTTGGTTTTTTCGGCTGCTGAATATTGTTGCCCCGTTTGGATTAATAGTGCTCATGTGCAGAAAATTGATGCACAACTGAATCTTTCCATGAGAACCATAACTGGAACTATTAGATCTTCACCTATTCAATGGTTACCAGTTCTTTCAAACATTATACCGCCTCATATTCGTAGACAGACTGCGGTTATGAATTCCTGGAAAAAATTCCAATCCTATCCAGACTCGTTCCCAATTCTATCCTATATTCCCGAAAATACCATTCCAAGACTGAAGTCGCATAAACCTTTATGGTCCAACTCTTTTCTTAATTCGAATATAAGGGACAAAGACCTTTGGCAGTCTGAATGGAATAGGTGCACTATTTTCAACAAAGTATTAGTAACTGATCCTTCGAATAGAGTTCCTGGTTTTGATCTTCCCAGGAAAATATGGTGTATTCTGAATCGTATAAGAACAGGTCACGGACGTTGCAATAGCAACGTTGGTGAGGTGATGCAGCGTGAGTTTTTGTAAAACAGAGAAAAGAACAAGACCGCGCAAATAAAGTGTGACAGTGACTTGTCAGATAGTACGTGCAGCGCAGGAAAAAGCTGCGTCACCTCACTAACCTGCGTTTCTATTTGCGCCGGGCCTTAGTCACGCGGTTTGTGGATCGCGCGTTTACGCACTATCATCTAAACTAAGCCTACTAAATACACTGAGGCCTAGTTCAAAGGATCGCGCGACTCCGGCAACCGTTTTCGCGTAATTAATTACGCGCGACTATGTAAACGGTTGAACGAGTTCATCACAATATTGCACTGTGTATGGATCCAATCACAGGTTGTTGCTATTGCGTAGCGTACTATGATAACGGAGATAATGATCAAAGTTGAAATCGCCCAAATTTCAATTTTGGCCTATAACCCGAAAACAAAAGAAGATAGAGGAATGAAGTTGATGGCATAATTAGTTTCTCAAAAAAAGACGACATGAATGGTACATTCATTTTCCTCTATCTCGTTGGGTTAAAAAGTTAAAAGTAGTTCAGGTATCACCAATTTTGCCCACCCTGTACATCATGGTGATCAGACCATTGATCACCTATGGCTGTGTCGCCTGGTGGTCCTGTGCAGAACGCGCTCAAATTTTCGAAACTTTAGAGGACGGCATGCCCCATGATTTCGGGGGCATTCCGTTCTACTCCAACTGCGTCCATGGAGATGCTATTAAACCTCCCTCCCCTTCACATTTTTGTCCAGGGAGAGGCAAGACTAGCAACCCACAGGCTCCACCACCTTACCGTAAATGAGCCTGACAAACTCATTTTCGTGCCCAATCGTCTTGCACTTCAATTGGAGGCAGACCAGGTGATGGGCATGAGAACTGATCAGATAATCAGCACGGATGGAACCTTCAGTTCTCTGATTCCAAGCGGAGACGAATGGCTCCGTTACAAGGAATTCTATCTACAAGGACCTTGCAGGTTTACTGATGGCTCCAGAATCAGTCAGGGATCTGGAGCCGAACTCTACAGTCTGGGAAAGTCGACGACAGCATTTCAGGCAGAAATCTTCGCCATTGATCTTTGCGCCAACCATTTGCTTAACATGGGTTGGGCGGGTAGGTCAATAAAAATCTCTCGCAGCAGACAAATGCAACTCGGCACAGGTATTTGAAAGCAGATTTAAACTCTCCGAATTGGGAAGTTTAAACAGGCTGTAGCTGATTTGGGTACATGGACACTGTGGCCTCGGAGGCAACGAAGTATCGGATGCTCTAGCCAGAGAAGGCGCAACTTCAGCGCTTGGCCCGGAACCAACTATAGGAATTTCTAAGGCCCGTTTGCACCAATACCCCTTAAACGAGTACTTAACTAAGTGTCGTTTAAAGTTAATGGACGCTTAATTTTATTCCCAGTTGCACGACTGTGGCTTAACAGAATCTTGAGTAAGGGGCCCTTAAGTTTTTATATCTAGTGATATTTCTGTTTTTTATTTTGGTGCAACTTCATCCTAGTCCAATAAAGCCATTTCATTGGTTGGCCGGTTGCCGATGATCGTTGTCATTTCATTAACCTAACTTTATTGTCCTGTCAGTCAAGGATATTATTATCAAAGAGTAACAACTTTTCGTTGTTGAATTAGCATTAATATTAATAATGATAATGATTGTCAAATATAAGGGGTACCTAAGTTTATATAAGTACAACACTTTCTTTGTAAGGTCTTGTGTGAATTTGTTTTACTAATGTTGGAGAGGAACGCGAAGAAAATGTCCTTATTGCCCTTGTTAGTACGAATACGGTAAATGATTGTCAAGCAAGTGGTGATAATTTACAGAGGGCACTCAACTTCTCAACAGAAGAAGAGAGTTTGTTACTAACTATAGTATGATTAGTGACACCAAATTGAAAATTGAAAAAGACTGATGGCATTACAATAAAGGCAAAAGAAAAGGCTTGGTATTCAGTAATAAATTCATTCAATTTCCAAAATCCATCAAAATGGGAAGTTCTGCAGCCAGTTCAACAAATTTTGTTAGGTTAGAATCCCGCCCATACCTAAGTAGTCATTACAAGAGCGTTTAAATCTAAGGCTAGCTTTATCCATTCAAATGTCACCTAACAGTTGGTGCAACGTAATTTAAGTTAAGGGTTCATATTAAGGGACACTTAGCACTAAGTGCGTTTGGTGCAAACGGGTCTAATTCCCTAATCAGGGAACGGAACAACAGTTGGATAAGGCATAAGGTCCTGGAGTACTGGCGCAACCGTCCTGGATTGCGTCACTCGCACAGGACTTTTTCAGTGCCTCACAGCCCATGCACCAGTCGTTGGCTAAGATTTTCTAGAACCAATCTGAGATCCATCATGGCGGTTTTCACAGGACATTGTAGACTCAGAGTCCATCTTTAAAAACTTAGCATCGTCAACGACCCGCTCTGCAGACTCTGCTTAGAGGAGGACGAAACGATTGAGCACATCCTCTGTGACTGCCTGGCGGCAGACGGGGTCAGACTTGGAGTATTTGGTTCTCCGAAGATGGTCCTAGAGAAACTCAAGAACTTCATCTCCTTTTTGAGTAGGATGGGACTGGAGGTAGAGATCTAGCTCTACGAGCTTGCCTGTGTGCTACAACAAACCGCTTGGTCCCAGTGGCAGGTTTGGTTTATCCGTCCAACACACCCAGCAATCAGTATTTACTCATGAATTCATGCACCGTGAATCTCTGCCACTTTCTTGCCAAAATTCTCCAGAGAATTTTCGGCTATTACAAACGAGCTTATGTCGTGTGAGGAGGCGTTATTTCTTTCTTAGCTCCGAATACTTCTTGGATCTTGCAGTCTTGGAATGATCCATTCTTGGAAGATTACTCCAGAGTGTTTCTCTTTTGGTTTCTTCCTTCACCAGGAACTC
The DNA here is from genome assembly GCF_907165205.1 of Coccinella septempunctata. Classification (NCBI taxonomy): domain Eukaryota; kingdom Metazoa; phylum Arthropoda; class Insecta; order Coleoptera; family Coccinellidae; genus Coccinella; species Coccinella septempunctata. The sequence continues at coordinate 2,349,335 of NC_058191.1, forward strand.
TTTCCTATACCACAGAAAGGTTCTGGGCCAGTAAGTGGCGTTTGTGCTCCTTTTCTGGCGAGTGTGTAGTCTTCCTCATTTCCTTTGGTTCTAGAGTTTTCACTTTAGAAAACAACGGTAAAATGCTTAGGACATCCTCTGAATTTCCAACATATCTATCGGACAAATATTTTCATGTTCATTTGACCGCCTCTGATGGTTTCGTAACACTACCCATATTTTTAATTTTTAATTAGTATCGAAAAAATAGAAAAAACTAGTTGCAACAAAATCAAAGACAATCATCGTATGAATTACAAAACTTAATTTTTTTTCAGATACTTTATGGACGCCCGATTTTATAATAAAATAAAATCAGCAGCTAAATCGTTCGCCTTTAAGGAGTATAGGCAAAACAGAATAAAACAGACGATTGAAAGCTCTAGAAGGGCTAAAATAAAATTGCCGAATCTTCCTAAGGTTAATCAGAAATTGGCTCTGAAACTTATGAATTCAAAGTCAAATGTGTTGAAGGACGACCGCTTCAGGAAATTGTTCTTGAATGAAGATTATGAAATTGACGAAAATTCGGAAGAATACAGACTCATCAATCATGTGGCAAAACGGGAAAAAAATTGAACAAAAAAGAAACACTACAGTTCTCATAACTTTTTGTCTTTGAAGTTACAGATCTGAAACTTCTTAGGCACATTTATACATAGAATCTACTGACGAGCTCAAAATATTTTTTCATTAGGCGAACTTTTATTGAATTTGTTATTTTTGAATTGCGGTAGTCCAAAAACGCAATAAAAATATTGAGGAAAACCGAGGAGGAAGAAGAAGAGGAAGAATTGGAAGGTAGGATATGATAATTTGAGTTGTCACACACTACCCATATGTTCCACAAGGACCCCCCGGTAACTAACCCACACAGAAAATTTCCAACTCGAAGGGTGATGGACAGACTATCTGAGCTGCAGTGGAAAAACTGAAATAGAATGAATTTATTTTTTTTTGTATTTGTGTAATTCACTAGGCTGAAGGACTTCGGTCGATGGCCATTAAAGAACAGTTATTATTATTATTGTTATGAACTACACAACATTAAAATTTGAATCTTGTTTGTACTATAAAAACTTAAGTCAGAAAACCTTTTTACTTCTTCCTTGACTTGCATGTGTGCAAAACTTATTTGACAAACTGAATGCGATTAAATGAAAACACTCCATTATATTTCTGAACATTTATTTTTCACAGTCTCAATGCTCAGAATTTTTCTAGATATATTAGACATTTGTACGAAACGTAAATAATAGTATGCCTTTTAATCGGTATTTTTCAATATACCAATAATTGATAAGAATATTATTTGTGTTGAATTCATCGACATCCACATTCTGCTGCAATTAAGTCCTTATACATTTTCATAACAACATTTCTTAACTGGTCATAAACCATAATCGGTAATGAATAAAATTTCACTGGCACGCAGCATGGACTTCGAGACCTTTTTTCTATATCTTGAAATGTCGTAAGCATTTTCAAGTTATTGGAAAAAATATCGGCGTTATGCCTTTTGTACATTTTCCTAGACAATCATAAGCCATGAATCCTTCAGGAGCAATTATGAAGTTACTCCAATGCAATTTTCGAAAGTCCAGATAAAAATCACTCTTTGAACAATATTTGTGATGACCACGGGATTCTTCAGAATAATTTTTCGGAACTATCTCAGTCAGGTCATCATTTTCTAAAAATAAAAATAAAATTAAAGGAATCACCTCATTATTGCTGGGCTTTCTATGAAGTTGAAAGAGATTGAATGATATTTTTATGGGACCGTTATGTTCCTAATAATAGTGCCCTGGCTTATTTGAGGACACTGCTACTCACAGACACTGACATGTTAAAACGCGCAATGTATCTGGTTATCTAGTGAGCATTACCTCTCTTTAGGCGGCTGTGGCATTACCTACTTTTTTATATCACATATCAGTGGGTCAGTGGGTAATTTTACTCAGCCAAGCAAACATGGTATAGGATTATCACATATATTTATAGTTACCTCCATCCTTAATTCTGAGTATCAAGAAGGTTCTCATTTTTTTCTCATTCTTTGCATCATTGAATATGGTTGTAGAATTGACTTGATTTGCTTCAGATATAGAAATCAAGAGCCTTAGTTCTTCAGTCATATTCACCCAAGTTTCAATCAACTTCTTGGTTATTCTGAACATCTGTGAAAAAAGAATTGAAATTCGTAAATCGATATGAGGGCATCTGCACTATTTGAGCAATGAAGCGGACTCAAAGAGTACCCTCTCGTGAATATCATCATGGACCGTCAGATTCATTCATACAGTTTCCGAAAATCCGAAACACCTTCATTTTTTCGTCGTATCAATTAATTATTTCAAAGACGGCTCGGCAGGGTATGCAGAGTCGGCCGGGCCTACCCAAAATAATAATAATTTTATTCATTAAAACATATGTATGCTTAGATCTTCAAAATTGCACAACGGATTTTAGTGCGGTTATTTTCAATAAATACAGTGATTCAAGAGAAAGGTTTATATGAATAATTTGTTAATGACTTCGGATGAAATATGACGATAGTTAATGAAAAGTCGAAAAGAGTCCATTTCTGTCCGGCTGTTATGGACGACACTTTGAAAATTACGAATAGTTCGCGAGATATTGCAGGTTGAAAAGTTACATATTTTGGCAAGAAATGAATTAAAGCGTGAGTCTCACTGCGACATCCAGTCCCCACTGGATTGCACTCCAGTGCACAAAGCCGCTCTTACACGTAGCGTTTGTTCATCTTGAGAACTTGGAGCTCACACCTATGGAGTTTCATCGGATGTAGTGGCACATACACCGAGGTTTACCACTTGAGGCGGGCAAAAAAGTTGAACCTTTGCGGTACACATATATAAGTGTATCATTTTCAATTAGAAACATATAACATTTGTGGGCTCGTTGAAAAGCTCTCGGAAAATGTAATCCAAAAATAAATCTTTATTTTTTATTTTTGTGGATATCATTAAAAACTCAAAAATCTCAAAAAATTTATTACTATTTTATTTTGCGTGAGCTTTCTAACGAGCTCGAACGTGGTATATGTTTCCATTTGAAAAACAGAAGTAGGATGGGGTTGCGGCTAAGGGTTTGAAAAAAACACCCATTTTATTACAATAACATGAGGGTAGTTATTTTAATCAATCAACAGGTTTTGAATTTGATTCCAGAGGCTTATGCTACTGTATATCCTCGGTCTGACCTGAAGGGCACAAGCCGTCACTGATGTAATGAAGAAAACTGATCAGAAGTGTGAGACATTCTGAGAGTATGAGGACGATCAATAATTAATACAAATTTATCGGCAAGGAGTAATGATTTTGACACATCAAATTCAATCGAAAACCAGCATGCTGGATCATTATTACACTTCATAACGTAAGATTCAATTGACTTTTCCTTTGAAAAGAGAGAACCATGATCAATTTTGAAGAACTACGAAGTCAATGATAGAAATTACCTTCAATAACACAATTTGAAGTTTTTAAATCCAAAGACAATAAAAAATAACATATTTCAAACATCAGAGATTAAGCTGTCTGAAGAATCCCTCATCAGGGAAGCCGCCAGCTACCCAGTAAAACCAACATTTGATGACGTTTAAAGAGAATGCCGACAAGCTTGATCAACATAAAAAACTCTTGGAATTAAGGGAACTCAAGGAGTGACATGCTGACTCGAAACCTCATGGGTTTTCTAATTAGAATTCGTTACTATTGAATTTATATATCATTATCGCGAATCGGCAAGTATGGGGACCGCGGGGTCTGCGAGGGCCTCCGCTACGCTTCTGCTTTTAGTTCTAGTATATAAGAATTTTCACACCGCTTACCTGCCAACCACTTTGAGCTTTAGACACATATATGACATTCAATAGTTTGTGTATATCTGGTGTTCTTCCTGCTATTGTATCATTGTGCTCGTTTCCCACTTCGTATAGCCTTAGAACACAAGAACTCTTGAAGAAGTTTGAATCCTCCGGTACATGCCAGTAGAAATGCAGTTCAGCATTGAGAATAGTATGACCAGGATCCATTTTACCGAAATTTAAGTTCAAAAGCATCGAGTCATTCTTGTGTTTGTTGAATATCACTTTCGTTATATCTGGCAATCTTTCGCCGTTCTCGATTTTCATTGATGCTTTCTGCACTATGCTGTTGTAGAGAAATGGATAAATCTGGAACGGAAGTTCGGAAGTATTGAAATGGTTACTGTGGCTGCCACTGTAGTTCCACTCCTCATCCAAAAATGCTTCGAATTTCCGGAGCTCCTGAAGAATGAGATATATTGAAAAATTATATTATAGCTGCATGTACACGAGAAACTTCAAGAAAATTCCAGGAATCGGTTATTATAACCGCTTCGGTTCCGGTATTTGTCCAAATCATTTTTTTTTTAATGTTACGAGGATATATTGAAAAATTCTTAGCCTACTATAGAACCAAACAAAATTTCAATGTGGAAATATTTTGTTACTCAACATATTCTACTCTTAATTGGATACATTTATTACAGCGAACCTGCAACGTCTCTAGACCTTTCAAAAAAAATGTTTCTTCTTGCTCTGCAAACCAGACCTTCACAGCTTTTATTACCTCCTCGTTGGAAGAAAATTTACGACCTTTTAAACTTTTTTTCAGTTGAGGATAGAAATGATAGTCGAATGGAGCCATATCTGGCGAATAAGGGGGGTGTTCTAGTAATGCAAACCTTAAATCAAGAATTTTTTGCATGGCAGATTTGTATGCAGGGGCGTTGTCCCGCTGAAACAAAACACCTTCGGCTAGCTTTCCGCGTCTTTTCTCTTTAATTTTTTCCCGTAGAGGGGTCAGTAATGTCGAATAGGAATCTCCGGTTATTGTTCCACCCTTATTCAAAACAATCAATCATGATTATTCCATGGCAATCCCAAAAAATTTAAGCAAGAACATTTCCAGCAGATTTTTGGACACAAAACTTCTTAGGTCATGGAGAACCAGAGTGTCGCCATTCCATCATTTGTTGCTTTGTTTCTGGATCGTAGAAATGTACCCAAGTCTCATCCATAGTAACAATTCGGTTTAAGCAGTATACATCGTTTTCAAATCGAGCACAGATCGAACGCGATGCTTCTAATACCCTTGCACGCTTTGGTCAACATTCAAACATTTGGGGATCCATTTTGCAGCATTTTTCCAAATTGACGTGAACTATATGATGAACGCGTTCGTATGAAATATTCAGTGCTTCAGATATCCGTTTTAGCCCAATTCGACGGTCTGATAAAATCATGTCATGAACTCCATCGATATTTTCGGGGACTGACGCAGAAACTGGCCCTTTTCCATCGGTCATCATACTCAATGGATAATTTACCTCTTTTGAAGCTTGCAGTCCAATTTTTTAAGGTCGGATACGAAAGACATTGATCAACAACTCTGGTTTACTTTTTTGACCTCAAACTTCACACTGACACTTCTAATGAGTTATTGTTCGATACTGTGGTAACGCAATATTTTTTTTATGCATGGAACTGGTCTAGGCTAACTAGATATCAATACATCCTCGTATATGAAGAGTTTCTTGTGATTTTTACAATCAAACAACACAAACTTTCACATTGATAAACGAATTGCGTATAGAGTTGAAAATTTTGGATGAGATGGTGATGGTTAATCGACATCCTCAGAAACACGAACGTATCTACCATTGTTGTAAAAATTCGAATTCCAATGGTGGCTGGAAAGTAAAATGACAAATGATTGCAATTAAGTATATTCTACTATACAGGGTGATTTTTTTAAGTGTTTCATTAGAAGTTTTCGAGGAAGGAATTGTAATACAGATTCAAGATTTTGGATTTCCGTTTTAGAGAACATGAACTTCAATTGCAAAATATTTTCAAGCGGAATCTACTTCCGGTTTCACCGGAAACGAATGTAACTTCGTTATTTCAAATGCAACACCCTGTATATTTTTACATATTCGAATTCTTCGTTTAATTTTACACTGATTTGATGTATGATATGTGCAACCACTCAAGCGGTTTTTGAATTATAACCTGATTATCAAATTTTTTGAAAAAAAGGTTGTCACAGATTAGTGTCCATATCTTCAAAATCCCTCATTATAAGAATTTCTTTTTGCGAAAGTAGAACAAAAGAAAGTACGCTGATACTGTTTCTTGTATAACTTATGAGGAAATATTATACAGGGTATCTGAAAAAGGGCCCCAAACTGAGCCTCGATAAAACTATGAAATCTCACTTTTTTCAAATGGCAACCCTATAATTTTGTAATTCCAATCGATTGCCTGTCAAAAACTACTTAGAGTGTCCCCAACATTCCATGCCTCTAAAATCAGTAATTTCGCCGTAATTGAATAAAATTCGAATTTCGGGAATAAATCAAGGTTTCTTAGTCTAACCATAGATTTATTAGGATAGAAATTTTCAAGAAGGCTATGTCTGTTCATTTATAATGCATTTTTGAGGACTGTCATTTATACTTGTTTGATTAATCGGGCACTATGCAAAATCAGAATTACAGTAACAGTGATGTATTAAATATGTTCTTCATTTACGGTGAATGTAACAAAATATTAGAAAGGGCAGTCAGAACTTTCAACGAAAGAAACCCACATTTACCACCTTTAACAAAATCAAAGTTCAGGAGGTATCAAAACAATTTTCTCCGTAGTGGAAGCATTAACCCAAAACGGAATCGTGTGAAAACAGTAACAGGTAATGAAAAAAATCAAATAAATATTTTAGGACATATTCACGGAAATCCAAGAGGTTCCATCAGACAGGTAGCACAGGAATTAGAAGTTTTATATTCGTCGTGTCAAAAAGTGCTCAAAAATGCCAATATGCATAATTATAAATTCCATAAAGGTCAGGCACTGGTAAATGGAGATCATCAGAGAAGAACTGTATTTTGCGAGAACATTACTGGAATGCTGAACGCTGATCCCCAAATTTTGAGAAAAATGAACAGACATAGCCTTCTTGAAAATTTATATCCTAATAAATCTAAGAAACCTTGATTTATTCCCGAAATTCGAATTTTATTCAATTACGGCGAAATTACTGATTTTAGAGGCATGGAATGTTGAGGACACTCTAAGTAGTTTTTAACGAGCAATCGATTGGAATTACAAAATTATAGGGTTGCCATTTGAAAAAAGTGAGATTTCATAGTTTTATCGAGGCTCAGTTTGGGGCCCTTTTTCAGACACCCTGTATAATATTTCCTCATAAGTTATACAAGAAACAGAATCAGCGTACTTTCTTTTGTTCTACTTTCGCAAAAATAAATTCTTATAATGAGGGATTTTGAAGATATGGACACTAATCTGTGACAACCTTTTTTTCAAAAAATTTGATAATCAGGTTATAATTCAAAAACCGCTTGAGTGGTTGCACATATCATACATCGAATCAGTGTAAAATTAAACGAAGAATTCGAATATGTGAAAATATACAGGGTGTTGCATTTGAAATAACGAAGTTACATTCGTTTCCGGTGAAACCGGAAGTAGATTCCGCTTGAAAATATTTTGCAATTAAAGTTCATGTTCTCTAAAACGAAAATCCAAAATCTTGAATCTGTATTACAATTCCTTCCTCGAAAACTTCTAATGAAACACTTAAAAAAATCACCCTGTATAATTGCTTGCATATCAAAGATAATCACACTGTTCATATTGACGAAAATTTTCATACTATTTTAGATAAAGGCAAGTACCCCGTAACATAATCATTATAAACGAATATGATTTAGAGCGGAAAACCCTCTTCTACCTCAACACAACAACAGTTGAAGATTTGAAAGATACACTGCGTCTGGAACAATCAATAAAAAAAATAGCACCTGTTGTTAAAGTCTCAATATTGGAGTTATGGAGTTATAGGTGTATAGGACTGATTGACAACACTTCGCCAAGGGATTTCAAGTACCACTCAAGTCCCTAGGTAACCTATCCCTATGTACTATTTATTCACTGAGTCGATAAACGTCAACATACCCTTGTTGCTATGGGTTGAATAATGTCGTTTTTAAAGGTCAAGATGGAATAAATGTTACCTATCACATGACTCACATTAATGTTCGTCCTGTTCGATGTTTTGGATATTCTCCTTTTTGTTACCGGTGTATCAGAAGCATTTTGTGCAACTACGGGATTCACGCTCACTCTGTTGTAAATTCTGAATTGATTATTGTTGGTGTTGTATTTGAAAAAATACGTTTTACCGTCTTTCGATATATTGAACGGTACATTTTCCGAGATATTGTGCACTTTCAACCCTACAGTGGAGTTGACAGAAACGGTGTCAGTTAGAGAAAGTGCCGGTACAATGACGAAAACTAAAACAATCGAAATTCGGAAAAGCATGTCGAAACATTGATGGAAATCTGCGGACTGATATTATCCATTTAGTCTTTGGTTGCATTAGAAAATTGTCCACCTACTGAGTTATGTTATAACAACAGGAAATCGTCTATTTTTGAATCTAATACATATTCCGTGGGTAAAACAATCCGTAACTGTCTCTAATGAATGTTGGTATATCTGGAACTGTATAAAACGACTTCGAGGCCAAACGCCAGTCATTTTTGCTCCAGGAAAAGCCATAAATTTAGTATTTCGACAACTATACCGGGTGGCCACCACAGACGAGTTGAAAATAGAAATTTGCTGGGAAACTATCAGGTTTAGGTGCAGAAAAACCTTCGAAATCAATTTTTACGTTCAACGAGATACAGAAATACCGGTTGTGCCTTTTGAAATAAGAAAGTTTTTGACCATTATTTGTAGTTGATTCTTTGTTTATTTATTCAGTTTCAGGATACAAACAGGAATATTCACAGAAAAGTATCCTCTGATTCCTCTGAAACATACAAAACTATTTTAATAACATCCTATATGGCGTACGTAAGTGGCAACATAACATGAAAACCAAAAAAACAATTACAATATTGATTAAATAAACTACACATTCTCGTGAATGAAATAATAGTAGGGGAAATAAAGAGAGCTCTGAGGAAATCGAAGAACGGAAAGGCTGCCAGGGCCTGGAAACATCACTGTTGAATTAGACTAGTACACGGACCAGATATATTACTTGATATGATGGCACAACTATTCAATAAATGCTTGCTAAACGATGACAGCATCCCGGAAGACTGGAATATAGCGTATATAAGCTCCATTTTCAAAAATGGCGATAAAAGAAAATGCCAAAACTATAGGGGCAATGGGGAGGTTGTACGACTGAATATTGAAGACTGGAATCGAAATGAATGAGTACCTATAACAGATATAGAAAGAAGACGATCATGTATTGACAACACATTTGTTCTTCAAAAAATATTAGAAAAACGAACGTCCCATAATCTGTCCACTCACATAGTGTCCGAAGATCTCAAAAAAGCCTATGATGCGGTACCTTTAAAGAGACTTTCCGAAACATTGACGAAGTCTGGCCTCAGTAAAATTTACGTCCGAGCCATATGGAATTTGTATAAAAAAGCAAAGAGTGTGGTGAAAATGGGAAATGTTCTATCTGAATATGTTTCCCTACAACAAAGAGCCTTAGACAAGGGCGCAGCCTCTCACCGACCTTATTCAAAATTTATATCCAAGAAGCCAGAGACAACCTCTGTTGTTTCTGCAAGAAGCCATCAAAGACTTGAGAAGGAAAACATACGGAATGAGGATACAAGTTCAGGATTAAAACTTAACAACTTTTCTTTTTGCCGATGACAAGGCAAGTGACGGGGACGACATAGATTACATGTTCATAAAGCTGAAAGAAGAGTACGAAGGATTAAGGTTAAGTGTGAATGAAAGTAAGACGAAATATTTGAGGATAGGAGACACAAAGGAGGAAGACCCGGATTCACAAGTACATGGACTCAAAAAATGCAGAGAATTTTAATATTCGGGCAGTATCCAGTATCAAAACTTTTATTGTTGTTCCATCCTCGGAAATGATACTGCACTGCAAAAATGACAAAATCTACACGACAGTTGTAGAACCTATTCTGACTTATGGTTGTGAATGCTGGCAACTTCCAGAAAAAGAGAAAAAGATCATAGATACAGTAGGGATGGACTTCTTGAGAAGATCTTGTAACATTTCCAGAATGCAACATGCTAGAAATGAAGAGATAAGAAGGAGAACTAACTGGTCGGGTTCTTACAACGGCAGAACCAGTGGAAACGAGACAGTAACTGTGGTACGGGCACGTTATGACTTATGAGGATGGACGGTATACGACGACGGTACACGATGGCTGAAGAGGGTTTGGGAGTACATACCACAGAGCAGAGGAAGTGAGGAAGACCAACAATGCAGTGGAGTGAAGGAATTAGAAAGAGTATAAGAGATAGAGCTGTTAAGGAAGATGAGTGAAATGATAGAAAGTCGGATGAATCATAAAAGTTATTCATGGTCTTGAAGAGGAAAATCCTGCAAAGGAAACCGAAAGACCAACCGGCTCAACCAATGAGAGTATCAAGATGAGCACTGAAAACAGTTTTGAGCCGAAAATCACCCCCAAATCTCTAACCTGATTCACCTTTCTCACCTCACAACCAACAAATATTTGTACGGCTTCTAGAGAATGCCATGAATGAACATTTATATGTACATTCAGATCTAATTCATTTCGTCTACAATAATCTGAAAACGCATCAAGATCTTTCTGAACCTGTATACCGTCCCTTGTTGATTTTATCTCTTTGAACATCTTTAAATTATCTGCGTGAAGGAGGAAGTGTATAAATCTGAAACAGCTTCCTATATCGTTCAGGAATATTAAAAATAATATGGGCCCAAAATAAGATCCCTGGGGTACCCCAGATGTAACGAAAAATGGGGATGTTTGAAAACTAATTTTGATCACTCTATATATGCCAGAGTTGATTATTTTTCTGTATAGGAGTAGCACCGCTTAAAGACGCTTCACGCGTATTAATCGCCATATTCACGATTCAATGGTAGGTTGCGCCCTCTATAAACATTCGTTTTCTGACATCTACACTCAGATCAATAAAAATAAAAATGTTTTTTATTGATCTGACGTATATCTGATCCACAAATTCATTCCATTGACATCGAGCTTGGGGCCTATCTATGTTTTTTATTGATCTGAGGCTTAGAACATAGATACATGGAATGGAAAATAAACATTCCAAAGACTGTGATATAGAGAGTGAGATAGTTGCTTAGTGTCGCCAATCACAATTGAGACAGTTGATTCGGACATCATTGGTGCATCAATTTTCAATACGAATAGACAGGACGCATGTGAATTTTTCAATAAAACACCACTGCCTTAGTGTCGCTCTAGAAAGAAAAATATCGAATGTGTGGACTACAAACAATTCATTCGTAACACATGGCTATTCCGTGTATCTATGTTCTAAGATCTGAGGTACTCACATACTAGGTGAGAGATTTGGCCGCTAGGCAGCGTTTAGATTTTTGGGTTCGCCAATCGCAAAAATATGGCTTTGATGCCTAAGCAGTGGTGTCTCGTGATCTAGTTCACTAGGGGGCTACTTTTGAAATAATAATAAAAATATGAAATTTTAAAGCCAGTTTACCGCAAAATTTGATGCAATTTATAATTCTTTTTGAAACATATTTGTTCTTATCTACTTGCTCGTTGTGCTTAATAATATTATGCCGGTAAGCTGAATCTAATTGAGCAGCGATATTAGTGGTACCCAGAAAAGCTAATTCTGTCGAACAATTTAGCTTGGCAGATAGCTCATGCTTCTTAATTTTTTCATTAAGGTGCTTCAAATCTCTAAACCCTGCCCTTGCCCGCAAGTTATCACTTCCAGCCGAGTTGAATAATAAGCAAGGAAAGCAAAACAAGGCATTCACAGTATCAAAGCCACATATCCACTTGTTTTTCTCATACACTTGTATTGAGAATCGTCTTGTGTAAGAAGTTTTTGGAGTTTTATCTGCCTGGGTTAAATTTAAATCGGGAGTCGGTCTACCCAGCAGTTTAATACGAACACACGCTAGGTTGTCTACGCACTAGCGGCTAGACTGAAGCGGATAGAGGCGACTTTTATCGTAGCCCAGAGACAACCTTGTCTCTGTACTCTCTGTTGTCTCTGGTTGTAGCCCTTTTACTCGTTAAAACTTCGTATCTGACCGACACGAAGAGTTGCTGGTGGAGCCGAATGACTGTCCGAATGCAAGAATTCGCGGCTATACGATTAATCGCCCATGCAGGTACGGACTGCTAGATTATGATTGAAATAAACAAAACTGAAGGAGTCGCATGAAAGTTATACATTATTAAATTATATAAATAACCGTGGAATGTAATATTCTCATTAAAAATCGTATGGGAAGGTGAATAACATAAAAGGATTGATTTCTTGGATAGGGGGCTGTAGCCCTATAGCCCTCACAGACCAGCCGCCACTGTGCATAAGTGTTTTCTGTGTATTTGATGTTCTGTGTTCTGCTCTGTGGTCAAAGATATCTTTGCATAAAGAAAATCGGGTGTTTTCTGTGTTTTGCCAAGGATTAACCTCTTTGCAGAGAGACTTTCTCTTTCTCTTTCCCTCTTTGGTTCTGTGGAGTTGATAGTTCCTCGTGTGGTCTTGTTTTGTTTTTGTACTCTGTAATCTGCGGGTTTTGTTGACTGTGGTGAAGTTTGAATTTTTTTTAAATATTCTTGTGTTTCTTGTTCCGTTGGACGAGTTCAGACATTCAAAATGGAAGTTTTTGAATATGATAACGTTAAAATTTATAATTTAAGTTGTGGAAAATCATTACCTGAGGTGAGTGTTCTGAATACAAAAAAAGAATAGTACCATTTTTATTTGTAATTAATGAACTTTCGTTCAGGCTCTTTTTCCAAGGAGCGGGGTAATATGGTTTTCACAAGAATGAGTTTTTAAACCACGACACGTTTTTCGCTATCACAATAGCATCTTCAGGTGGGTGAAGGTAAACTTCGGCTGTTATAGCTGATAGCTAAACACGTGTCGTAGTTTAAGAACTCATTTTTGTCAAAATCATATAATGGGTTTTCAGTTTATTATACAAGATACACGTTGTTGATACAAGAATAAATGAATAAATTTCAAATTTCTAGTGGTTATCAGAAAGGAAGAGGAGAGCTCTGCTCAAGAAAGATGTGGATCTTCGCAGAAGGATTGAGCTTATACAAGATTTCGAAATGCCTGATATCAGTACATCAGTTAAAGTTACTCCAGATGGCCAATATATAATAGCAACAGGGATCTATAAACCTCGAGTTAAATGTTTTGATGTGAATAATTTATCACAAAAATTTGATAGATGTTTTGACTCTGAAGCTATAACTTTTGAGTTACTATCTGATGACTACAGTAAAGTAAGTATGATAGTAACCCATAGACTAAAGCGTGGACTGGTCTTGTAAGAGAGAAAATTGTCTGGAGAGTGAGATGAAATGCTTTTGGGCACTGTTAAAAGATTGAAGTTAATCTTTGCTTTCAGTAGTGGAAAAGAGAGGATTTCTCTTTCACGCTCACAGGCTAAAGTCGGATATTTGATAAAAAATTAACATCGAAACTCATTAAAATTCCATATCCATTAAAAAGCAAAAGCCGTTCTACAAAGGGTTGTTTTTCAGTGCAGACAGTTTATTGTAAATTAATTGTGTTTTACTCTAGTGGAATTGAATCTTTTGCCCAATGTCTATCTATCTCCCTCGGTGATTCTCTTTCTAATGCTCTGGACATGCATTTCTTCCTGAAAGTGACATGATGGCCAGTCCAGATTATTGTCATTCCTTCAGAAAATTAACGATATTGACTGAGTTTACCAAATAAAAATTTGTTTCTTTGTTCTAGTTGGTATTCTTACAATGTGATAGATATGTAGAATTCCATGTGGCACATGGAAGGCATTATCGATTGAGGATACCTAAATATGGAAGAGACATGAAATATTTCTTGCCTACTGGGGACCTGTTCATAGTTGGTGTTACTTCCGATATTTATAGATTGAATTTAGTAAGGGGTCAGTTTTTGACTCCTTTCGTTTCAGAAGCATCAGTGATAAATAAATGCGCAATAAATAAGGAGTATTCTCTCGTAATGTGCGGAACAAAAGAAGGAAAAGTTGAATGTTGGGATCCAAGATGTCGAAATCTGATTGGAACACTTGACGTTGCTTTAAATTGTTTGAGTAAGATGGAAAAGTAAGTGATCATTTTTTGTTGACTTTAAATATACTTGTACTCCTCTCGAAAATTATTGACATCTTAGGCGGCTGTGGAAATTTATTTTTTCTGCACGCATTTGCGTGCGGGAATGGATTAGCAGGAGTTTTTCCCGCACGCAAATATATATTATTATGTTTCGTTTTTCCAATGCAGGAGTCGCCTTCCACAGTCCTGTATTTAAAATTTAATCAAATTTTGTTGAAATTCCAGGGGTTATATTTCTTTAACCTTCTGTCAAAAAAAGTATCACCTTGAAAACAACCTGTATAATTGACCTATGGGTTAGTGTTCATTCTCAATACCAACCTGCATTCCGCAAATCTAAATCTGACTTTAGGGGCTATTATCAACTTAATATGTTGGCTGTTCCCATTCTAATTTTTTTCTTCACCCCCAACACATTTACCCAAAGATAAGGGTTACTTTTGAGTGATAAAATATATATTCTATGAAAAAATTAATTCTGTAGCCATTTGGAAGGATTCATGTTCAAAATTTTCAAGCCCAATGGAAGGCTTGATGCTGACGTTTCTTGAATCACATATAATTCATTATGATTGAGGTTATCAATACATATACTCCATTCACTTTTATTTTAGCACCCGGTTGGCCATGGAAATTTGACACATTTCACTCTGTATAATACGAAAATGTGGGGTTATGACGCTTGTCAAAACATTTTTGGGTTTTAAATCAACGCTTTGTTGCCGGTTCTACGTAAAAGTTTCTGTTATTACGTATTTTATCACAATGTCGAATCTCTTCGGAAAATATGTGAAGAACATAATTGAAGTTTATACAAACTGATTGAAGGCATACCAAATCCAGTTATTTGCATGGAAAATACAAGAGATCAGTATAATATCATAATATGCACTAGCTTGAGGAGAGTTAATGTTCGTTATCCTCTTTAGCTAAAGTCTGAATTGGTTACATCAGTTGTATATTTCAAAAATATTAACCCGAAGATGAAATGCCTATGATGCAGTGATTGACAATGGGCATCTCTCGAAGGAATTAACAGATAATTACAAGAATGTTGAATTCTTCAACAAAGATCATTTTGCATCAATATAAGTAAAAGGAATTGAAGGAAGTTTCAAGTCAAGCTGAACTTCACCTTTGAACAAAAATTTCACATGAATAAACAATTAACAGGACAACTGGCGCGTATTTGTGGCTGTTCATCTTAATACATTGATATAATAATAATAATTAGGTATTTATTGGCACCTTGAGACATTTACAATGTATAGGGGAAGTCAAATGAAAAATCAATTTTCGGGAACTTATTCTACGATAACATTCATCGAAAATCCTGTAGTAAACTTTTCGCATTAATTCACCCAAAATTAAAATTCTCAAATGCCACCTTTTTTGGGTCTCCCAATAGAAGGAAATTCCTCTTCATTCACAATCTTTCTGATTGTGGAAATATCCACATTATATAAATTCTCTTACATTGAATATTTTCGCTACCGTCTGACGCATTATGGATTTTAGAATATCAGGCCATCAGGGACCTGAATACTTAATAGCACCTTCTGAAACCCTGTCTCTTTTTTTCAATAAGTTTCGGAATTTTCGTAATAAAATAATAAAAATTGATCTTAGTTGTGGCAACGGCGTTATGACATTAACAACATTTCATGAGTGCCAACCTTACTACGGTTTTGTTACAAAAACTTGAGAAAATTATTTTATGGCCAACTGACTGCTAAAATAAATGTGAATGAAGTATACTTCTTCAAGACGTTCAGCCCATATAAACCGACGACACTGCAGCGTTCATGAAAAGTAACCATATTTATTTTGAACGTTACATGAATCACATACGACTCCTAGCGAAAATCTTTATGCATCGTATGTGATGCATAAAGACATCCAACGCAGCCACCCGAGATGTCAATCCGTCTGTTCCGATATTCCTGAACAGTAATGTCATTATTTCAGAGACGATGCCTATTGGCCCAGTCGTTCGAGTTCTATTGTCCTTCGATTGCGGGCCAGTATAACCAGCAATATCGAAATAGGCCCAATAATTCTTGAATTTACTTACATGATTTCTTTTGCAGTGTAACCTCAGAGAACTTCCCATCTATAACTGCTTTAAATATGGATGGTCCCTTACACATGGGTGTTGGTACAGCAAATGGTATGGTTTTATTGTATGATATTAGGTCTTCTGAGCCCTACATGGTCAAAGACCATATGGAACGGTTGCCTATCAAAGATATTGAGTTTAACAAGAAAGAAAATATTGTATTTTCAATGAATAAGAGCATATTGAAGATGTGGGATAAAAACTCTGTAAGTTTCTCGTTTATGAATTAATTATTCAACACGCTACTATTTCAGTTGCATTTTTTTATCTTTTTAGAAAGCAATTTATAAGTTACCTTATTCATGAAATGTTACACTTTGTTACTCTATAGATAGTATGGATGTCTCTTATATTACATTTTGTTTATTTTTGTTTTAGGGAAAACCATATGCTAATATTGAAACATCATCAGAATTAAATAATTTATGTGTTGTACCAGATACTGGGCTGTTATTCATTGCCAATGAAAAGCCTAAAATTCTTACTTATTATTTACCCAGTCTTGGACCTGCACCCAAATGGGCTAGTTTTCTGGATTCACTCACTGAAGAACTAGAGGAATCGAATGTGGAGAGTATTTATGATGACTATAAGTTCGTGACTAGAAGTGACATCAATGCTCTGGGATTGGATCTTGATGATTTGGTCAAAAATAATTTATTGAGAGCATACATGCATGGGTAAGTCGAATTTTTTTTTTTTAGCTTCGAAAGATTCTCAATATGTTACTGTGAATGTTACAGCTTAGGATTAGGGAGCTGGTAGCTTTTTTCTTAATAGTACATACAAATGCCCGTACATTCCGTAGAGCCGATTGAAAAAAAAAGGGAAAACCTGTCAAATATCGGAATATGCCTGTAGAACCATGACTATGACCTTTATGCATTCATGTATTTTGTTTCCTCAAAAAAAAATCCGATAAAAATCCGTTCGGATAGAAAAAACCCTAAACGATTCGGAAACGGCACGTCACTGGTCATCTTGAATCGTGAATGCCCAGTCAGAGGTTATGCTCATGTCTGCCGTTTTCGAACTATCTTCTAACTTTCTTCACATCCTTTCGAAAGCATGATCACAGCAGTTTCCTCGTCTTCTCCACAGAATCTACACTCGTCAGATTCTGATAACCCCATTTTCATCACTCGCTTTCTTGAGCCTGTTTTCTCCTCCAATTCTCTTCGGTAAGACTATTCCACTCGTAGAGGTAGCCAAATATCTAGGTATTACCCTGGATAGGGAGCTTCACTGGAACTCCCATGTGGAGAGAATCATCCACAAAGCCAGACACTCCCTATGGGCCTGTCAAGGAAGCAGCTCCGCTGGCTGTATCGCCTGGTGGTCCTGCACACAACGTATCAAATCCTTTCGAAACTCTAGAGCACGGCATGCCTCATGATTTCGGGGGCATTCCGTTTTACTCCAACTGTGTCCATGGAGATGCTATTAGACCTCCCTCCCCTTCACATTTTTGTTCAGGGAGAGGCAAGACTAGCAACCCACAGGCTCCACCACCTTACCGTAAATGAGCCTGACAAACTCATTTTCGTGCTCAATCGTCTTGTACTTAAATTGGAGGCAGACGACGTGATGGGCATGAGAACTGATCAGATAATCACAAGAACCAGCACGGATGGAACCTTCAGTTCTCTGATTCCAACCGGAGACGAATGGCTCCGTCACAAGGAATTCTATTTACAGGGACCTTGCTGGTTTACTGATGGCTCCAGAACCAGTCAGGGATCTGGAGTCGGCGACAGCATTTCAGGCAAAAATCTTCGCCATTGATCTTTGCGCCAACCATTTGCTTAACATGGGTTGGGCGGGTAGGTCAATAAAAATCTCTCGCAGCAGACAAATGCAACTCGGCACAGGTATTTGAAAGCAGATTTAAACTCTCCGAATTGGGAAGTTTAAACAGGCTGCAGCTGATTTGGGTACATGGACACTGTGGCCTCGGAGGCAACGAAGTATCGGATGCTCTAGCCAGAGAAGGCGCAACTTCAGCGCCTGGTCCGGAAACAACTATAGGAATTTCTAAGGCCCGTTTGCACCAATACCCCTTAAAACGAGTACTTAACTAAGTGTCATTTAAAGTTGATGGACGCTTAATTTTATTCCCAGTTGCACGACTGTGGCTTAACAGAATCTTGAGTAAGGGGCCCTTAAGTTTTTATATCTAGTGATATTTCTGTTTTTTAATTTGGTGCAACTTCATCCTAGTCCAATAAAGCTATTTCATTGGTTGGCCGGTTGCTGATGATCGTTGTCATTTCATTAACCTAACTTTATTGTCCTGTCAGTCAAGGATATTATTATCAAAGAGTAACAACTTTTCGTTGTTGAATTAGCATTAATATTAATAATGATAATGATTGTCAAATAAGGGGTACCTAAGTTTATATAAGTACAACACTTTCTTTGTAAGGTCTTGTGTGAATTTGTTTTACTAATGTTGAAGAGGAACGTGAAGAAAATGTCCTTATTGCCCTTGTTAGTACGAATACGGTAAATGATTGCCAAGCAAGTGGTGGTAATTCACAAATGGCACTTAACTTCTCAACAGAAGAAGAGAGTTTGTTACTAACTATAGTATGATTAGTGACACCAAATTGAAAATTGAAAGAGACTGATGGCATTACAATAAAGGCAAAAGAAAAGGCTTGGTATTCAGTAGTGAATTCATTCAATTTCCAAAATCCATCAAAAATGGGAAGTTCTGCAGCCAGTTCAACAAATTTTGTTAGGTTAGAATCCCGCCCATACCTAAGTAGTCATTACAAATGCTCTTAAATCTAAGGCTAGCTTTAGCCATTCAAATGTCACTTAACAGTTGGTGCAACGTAATTTAAGGTAAGGGTTCATTTTAAGGGACACTTAGCACTAAGTGCGTTTGGTGCAAACGGGTCTAATTCCCTAATCAGGGAAGGGAACAACAGCTGGATAAGGCATAAGGTCCTGGAGTACTGGCGCAACCGTCCTGGATTGCGTCACTCGCACAGGACTTTTTCAGTGCCTCACAGCCCATGCAAATCTCAGTCGTTGGCTAAGATTTTCTAGAACCAATCTGAGATCTATCATGGCGGTTTTCACAGGACGTTGTAGACTCAGAGTCCATCTTAAAAAACTTAGCATCGTCAACGATCCGCTCTGCAGACTCTGCTTAGAGGAGGACGAAACGATTGAGCACATCCTCTGTGACTGCCTGGCGGCAGACGGGTCAGACTTGGAGTATTTGGTTCTCCGAAGATGGTCCTAGAGAAACTCAAGAACTTCATCTCCTTTTTGAGTAGGATGGGACTGGAGGGAGAGATTTAGCTGTAGGAGCTTGCCTGTGTGCTACAACAAACCGCTTGGTCCCAGTGGCAGGTTTGGTTTATCCGTCCAACACACCCAGCAATCAGTATTTACTCATGAATTCATGCACCGTGAATCTCTGCCACTTTCTTGCCAAAATTCTCCAGAGAATTTTCGGCTGTTACAAACGAGCTTCAGGCGACAATGTCGTGTGAGGAGGCGTAACTTCTTTCTTAGATCCGAATACTTCATGGATCTTGCAGTCTTGGAATGATCCATTCTTGGAAGATTCCACCAGAGTGTTTCTCTTTTGGTTTCTTCCTTCACCAGGAACTCTTTCCTATACCACAGAAAGGCTCTGGGCCAGTAAGTGGCGTTTGTGCTCCTTTTCTGGCGAGTGTGTAGTCTTCCTCATTTCCTTTGGTTCTAGAGTTTTCACTGTAGAATACAACTGTAAAATGCTTAGGACATCCTCTGAATTTCCAACATATCTGTCGGACAAATATTTTCATGTTCATTTGACCGCCTCTGATGGTTTCGTCACACTACCCATATTTTTAACTAGTATCGAAAAAAATAGAAAAAACTAGTTGCAACAAAATCAAAGACAATCATCGTATGAATTCAAAACTTAATTTTTTTTTTCAGATACTTTATGGACGTCCGATTTTACAATAAAGTAAAATCGGCAGCTCAACCGTTTGCCTTCAAGGAGTATAGGCAAAACAGAATAAAAAAAACGATTGAAAGGTCTAGAAGGGCTAGAGTACAATTTTCAAATCTTCCAAGGGTTAATAAGAAATTGGCTCTGGAACTTATGAAATCAAAGTCAAATGTGTTGAAGGACGACCGCTTCAGAAACTTATTCTTAAACGTAGATTATGAAATTAACGAACAATCGGAAGAATACAGATTGATCAATCATGTGGCAAAAGGGAAATAAAATTGAACAAAAAAGAAACACTACAATTCTCATAACTTTTTGTCTTTTAAGTTACAGATCTGAAACTTTTTAGGCACATTTATACATAGAATCTGCTGACGAGCTCAAAATATTTCTTCATTAGGCGAACTTTTATTGAATTTGTTATTTTTGAATTGAAAAAAAAAAATTGTCAATAGATTCTACCTATAAAAGTGCCTAAGAAGGTTCAAGTTTCAGATCTGTAGAAGGCTTCGGTTTTCATCATTCTTTGTTTCGCTGAAAAATTACTCGGAAATGTAGCTCTTATAGTGCTCGATATCCCCCCAGTAGACAACGAATTTTGCCCACCCTGTACAAGATCTTCGTTAACTAAGGCTCGGACAGAAAATTCGAACTAATACACTGCGCGAAAAAATTAACGCACATTCTAAAAATCTCAATTTTAATGAAAGTTAACTCTACATTGACTTTATTTTTTATGTTCTCTCGCGAAGGTTTTGAACGAAACAAGACACATTAAATGGAAGAAAAATTCAGGATTTCAACGAATCTTATGTGAAAGAAGAGAAATGAACAATTTTCAAAATACTGAAATGCTGATAAGTGATTTAATATTTGGTATTTCCACCCCTTGCGTTAATTACAGCTCGGCAACAACGGTTCATACTCAAAATTTCAGTGATCTTAAAATGTTTTGATCTAATCCTTCCCAGATTTCTCCGAGTTGGATTCCTAAGTCATTAAGAGTAGCTGGATGATTTTCTGAACTTCTCAGCCTTCTATTGAGGTTGTCCCAAACCTGCTCAATCAGATTGAGATCTGGACTTCTTGCTGGCCATTCCATTCGAGAGACTTCAACCTCTTCAAGGTACTCCTGAACGATGCGCGCACGATGGGATCTGGCATTATCGTCCATAAAAATGAAATGTTCACCAATGTTTGGGGCAAATGGCACTACATGCTCTTCAAGAATGTTCCTTATATACTTATCAGCATTCATAGCTACATTATCAACTATCACTAGGTCTGTGCGAGCAGTCAAAGATATTCCACCCCATACCATAATCGATCCTCCCCCGAAACCAGTAGTATTCAGGACATTGCACTGAGCATATCTTTCATGTGGACGTCTGTATACAAGGGAACGTCGATCACAATGGAAGAGGAAGAATCTAGACTCATCTGTGAAAAGAACTCTTTCCCAATCGGCCTCTTCCCAATCGATATGCTCCCTCGCAAAATTCAAACGCGCCCTTCGATGGGCTGGGGTAAGAGTTGGGCCTCTTGTCGCGACACGAGGCCTTAAATCATATTCGCTGAGGCGATTTCTTATTGTCTGAGTGCTAATTTGCACCTCATGAGTTTGCTCAAGCTGAATTTGAAAGAGGCGAGCGGTTATTTCGGACATTAATACCTGTCTCCCTGAATCGCTGCAACATTCTGGACACACTTGTATGGGAAACTCCAAACCTTTCTGCAATTCTTGTGTATGTCCACCCTTCTTCTCGCAAAACTACCGCTTGGGTACATTCCTCTTGGGTCAAATTGCGTGTTTCGCGTTGCATAGCGATCGAGTGTAGAACATCAAACGAAAGAAAAACTATTGATCGCTAGAATAGATCGAGAACAACTGATTTTAGAATGTAGCCAGTACATTCAACATCTGATAATATCATCTTTTTTTATTCCTGCTGGGAAAAAACATCTGTATTGAAGAAAACCGTTGAAAGTGGATAACGTATGCATGCATAATTCTGATAAAAATAATTATCATTGAGAACACCTTCAGTTGATGTAGAATAAATTTGAGATTTCCATAATGTGCGTTAATTTTTTTGCGCAGTGTAGTTTTCGAGATCCCCTCAGTAGACAATGAATTTTGCCCACCCTGTACAAGATCTTATAACGCCCAAAAAAAAAAAAATCAAAGTTCAACTATCTTAACTTTTGAAAGAACAAACAAAAAAAAACAGAAGGAAACGCTAGGAACACCTCGGTTTGCTTACAGTGGAGATGGGCGCCAAAGTATTTATTTTCCTAGCGATCCAACGCAAACAAAAGAAATAGTTCGAAGGTGAACGGATTACTCTAAAATCATAAATTCACAAAAAAACTAATGAATACTGCTTCAGCCAAATACGTAAACTCCGAAACAGATGAAATAGAACGTAAATGACTATTAAAGAAAAGGTAAACAAATCAAGTTGAGAATCTTATGAAAGAGAAATGTAAATGACGATCGAAGAAAAGGTAAGTAAACCAAGTCCAATATCTCATGAAAGGTGTAATTTTAAAAATTATAAAAATAATAAAGCGATATTCAGATGTAAGATTCTATTATCTATTCCCTACAATTATTGTTTTCTGAATGATTATGAACCTGATGTACAAGCACTTTTCCCTATGCTTGATCAAGCGTAGTTCCCAAAATACTCTCGAACAAATTATGGTACACACTATATAACAATTAGGTAACAGTTCTATCAGAATTTCACTTCAGTTCATAAATTAATTAAAGATGGAAAATAATGTATTATGTACTTATGTATTGTATATTATTACGTATTATTTACTTACAAATACACACTATTAAATGTACTTGCCTTGTGAAAATACTTATACAGGGTCTTTCACGAGGAACCTCACCCATATTTATACGGGAAACTACTGAACGTATTTTCATGAAATTCAGCACTTATAAGTATTTCACGATGCTGATGAAATCTAAAATATTTTCAAGGCATGAGCACCTCCGGTTTTTCCGGAAATGACGTCAACTTCCGTTTTTCAAATTAGAACACCATTTTTTTATTGCAGAAATAGATTCCTTAGAAAATTTCAAGTTATTTTGATGTAACATTTTTCAGTTTTGGTTGGAAAATTCTCTCTGAGCGGGAAAATTCGAAAAAAAAATCGAAAATAGAGCTCCGCTGAAACAAGAATAACTTCGAGGTTTTTGGATGAAAAATTTTCATTTTTGGGATTTTTCAAGATGTAAGATTGATGTATCCACTTTAAAAATCGAAATCGCGATTCATGATACAGGGGGTGAAAAAATCGCTTTCAAAGTTAGGGATGACAAAATCGTGAAAAATCAATTTTTTCAAATTAGAACCCCATTTTTTTATGGCAGATATTGAATCTACGTTAAAAAATAATGTGAGTGTATGCATCACACCCTTGCCCTAAAATGGATATTTTCTGAGTTATTCACAAAAAACTGTTTTTCGTCTTGAATTTTCAGCTATTTCTTTTCCCTTCACGCCAAAAAGATGAAATTTTCAGGAACTATTATTTGAACCATGCTGTAGATTTTTCACCCCTTCTTGAAACCGACTTCCAGTTACTATTAGGAGAACCATGGCAAACTCTCGCAGTTATAACTAGAGAAGATGCTCAAAGTTTTGATCGTTAATTTCTGGACATTTATGTATACGTCTCAGGAATGCTTCGTGCGTTGCTCTTCTTATTTCATCGGGAGGAAGAGATCTGCAAAAGTGTTTAAAAACCAAATTGAGTTTCAAAACTATGAATCTAAAAATCTAAACAAACCTGAACGCATTTCTGACTCGTTCTATGCAGTCCTCTTTATCAGTCAGGGGAGTTGAGTAGACAATATTTTTTATCCTACCCCAAACATAATAGTCTAAAGGAGTAAAATCGGGAGAACGTGGTGGCCCAAAATGTGGACCATTGTTCGCCAACCATCGATCTTAAATAGCCTGTAGAGGATATTTGACACATTGAGTGAATTGTGTGGAGGCGCGCCATCTTGTTGATACCATAAGTCATTATGGTTCTGTACTAGCGGCTCAATTGCGAGTCAATATGTCAGAATATCTATCTCCTAAGGCAGAACATTCTTTAAATAATGCAAACATGTGTAGTGTTCTATCTTACCAGTTAAAGTCCCATGATAAATGTGAACATCGAGAATTGCATTATTTTTGATGGCGCAAAAAACATTGAAACTCCAGATCTCTTGAAAGTTCCATTGTCTGAAGTGGTGGTTGTTCTCTTCATCCCAATAATGACTGTTATGCCTATTGAAAGAACCATTCTTTGTGAATTTAGATTCATCTGTCCAAATTATACAGTCCAAAAAGTTTTCATTCTCTTGATATCGAATCATCATAGCTTCGCAAAACTCTGTTCTCCTGACGAAATCAGTTTCCTTCAAATGCTGTACCCTATTGAATTTATATGGGTGCATTTCATGTTTTTTTAATATTCTCCAAACACTCGATTGAGATAATCCCACATCAATCTCGGCATCTTTGAGAGAACTTTGAGGATTCACACGAAAATATGCAAGAACTGTAATTTCGTTGTTCTCATCTTCTACTACACTTTTTTCTCTGTGTATAGTTTTCTTAACGAAAGATCCGACATTTCTCAAGTTTGTCATGGTTCTGTTAATGGTATCTCTCGTTGATGGTCTGGGTCGGTCAGGAAACCTCTCAATGAACAGTCGAATCGTTCTATCTACAACTTTATTACATTCTCCATGAAGTAGAATGAGATTTAAATAATCTTCATTGGTAAAATTAGGCATAGTGATCGATTTTATAACTTAATACGAATTATCACCAAATTAATAGTAAACACAAAATGCTACTGAATGAAGAGAAATTTGACAGATGTAATTAATGATATCTATCATTAAAAAAAAGAATGTAAAACATGGTAAGCTTTTGCATATGGTTCATAAGGAATTATTTATTTATCACTGGAGAGAAAACCGATGGCCGATTAGTTAAAATAAAGAGGTTTCCGATACAAATTCGAATCAAAATTCGCCATCTATTTAGGAACAACCTGTAACTTTTTTCTCTTGCAATTAGGGTAGTAAAATCTAAAACATGGTTTAAGTAACAGTTCCTGAAAATTTCATCTTTTTGGCGTGAAGGGAAAAGAAATAGCTGAAAATTCAAGACGAAAAAGAGTTTTTTGTGAATAACTCAGAAAATATCCACTTTAGGGCAAGGGTGTGATGCATACACTCACATCATTTTTCAACGTAGATTCAATATCTGCCATAAAAAAATGGGGTTCTAATTTGAAAAAATTGATTTTTCACGATTTTGTCATCCCTAAATTTGAAAGCGATTTTTTTCACCCCCTGTATCATGAATCGCGATTTCGATTTTTAAAGTGGATACATCAATCTTACATCTTGAAAAATCCCAAAAATGAAAATTTTCTATCCAAAAACCTCGAAGTTATTCTTGTTTCAGCGGAGCTCTATTTTCGATTTTTTTTTCGAATTTTCCCGCTCAGAGAGAATTTTCCAACCAAAACTGAAAAATGTTAATTACATCAAAATAACTTGAAATTTTCTAAGGAATCTATTTCTGCAATAAAAAAATGGTGTTCTAATTTGAAAAACGGAAGTTGACGTCATTTCCGGAAAAACCGGAGGTTCTCATGCCTTGAAAATATTTTAGATTTCATCAGCATCGTGAAATACTTATAAGTGCTGAATTTCATGAAGATACGTTCAGTAGTTTCCCGTATAAATATGGGTGAGGTTCCTCGTGAAAGACCCTGTAGATGGAATAAATGTAAAGGGTTTTCCAATAAGAGGTGTTATTCTGAATAGCCCGCTATTTCGGTAGCTGTCACCTTTGAAGCTGTTATTTTTTGATATTTGGCAAGCATTGAACTAAAGTTCTTTAGTTCAATGTTGGCAAGTAGAAACTACGCCATTACTAAGAATGGAACGATACACACTTCAACAACGCATTGAAATTATTAAAATTCACTACAAAAATGGTGAAAAATTTGCAGTCACAGTTCGCAAAACTAGAGCATTTTTGGGACGTCGTGTGAAGCACCTTGTCGGACCGCAATACAGAAATTGGTGGAAAAATGCGAGCTGTTGGGACAAGTTAGTGATGTGAAGAATAAAACCCGTGCACGTCGCTCAAGAACAACTGAGAATATTGTTGCTGTAGCCGAAAGTGTTGAAGAAAACCCAGGTTTGTCCATTCCTCGTCGTTCTTTGGAATTGGGCATTCCACAAACGTCATTACACCGTATTTTGCATAAAGACTTGAGTCTTAAGGCTTATAAAGTTCAGTTAACACAAGAACTCAAGCCGGCCGATCATCAACAACGTCGTGTTTTTGCTGATTGGGTCCTTGAAATGCATGAAAATGATCCGGAATTCCATCGAAAAATCATCTTGACTGAGGCCCATTTCCACCCCGGTGGCTACGTCAACAAGCAAAATTGTCGCATCTGGGGCTCGGAAAACCCAAGAGTTATTGTTGAGAAGCTTCTCCATCCTCAACGTGTGACTGTTTGGTGCGGTTTATGGTCCGGCGGGATCATTGGACCTTACTTTTTCGAAAATGAGGTTGGATCAACAGTTACGGTGAATGGATTGCGCTATCGAGAGATGATTAAAGAATTTTTATGGCCGGAGTTGAATGGTATTGATCTGGACAACGTTTACTTTCAACAAGACGGCGCTACGTGCCACACAAGCAACGAAACCATTGATCTTTTACGGGAAAAGTTTCCGGACTGTGTTATCTCTCGAAGAGGTGATCACAATTGGCCACCGAGATCTTGTGATTTAACACTTTGCGACTTCTTCCTTTGGGGCCACGTTGAAGATAAGGTCTACGCCAACAGCCCAGGGTTGATTCAAGACCTCAAAGATGGAATTCGTGAGGCTATCGAGGACATAGGGCAACCACTTTGCGATTTGGTTATGGAAAATTTCATGAGAAGGATATGGTCCTGTAAGCGTAGTCGTGGTGGCCCTTTGGCTGATGTTGTTTTTCATTATTAACGGCATACTTTCATCTTTATTATGAAATAAATATCCGATCATTTATCCCGAAAAATGGCATTTTTCTTTGAATATCAAAATAACACCTCTTATTGGAAAACCCGTTATATATATTGAGATATTGTCTTTTCAAATTCACTCTAACTGTGAAACAGTAAACATTCTATGTATGGAATAAAATTAAAGCTGAAATTTCCTGAATGAATGTGAGGACAAATATCTAAACTCCCTATTATTATTTCAAAAAGTGATTGACTTGATCAAATTAATTTGAGAAAGACATAAATTCAGATGTCACATGAACAATATGTCCACTTTTCACAATTCATCATTCATTCATTCCATTCATTCATTGCTGTATCCCGTTACCGGGAATGAATCTACAAAAAGAAGAAGAAGAAGAAAAAAAAAAAAATTCGAACAGACTTATTATATTATTATTATTATAAGTAATTTCTTAGTGCTAGTTGCGACTGTGTGCCCTCCTGTGACTAAAGAGACCCAACCGTGACCTGCAGATACTTCCACACTCAGGGCATGGATAGTCACCAACCAGATCTGGCCGCCGCTGTATCCTTCTCGATTCTCCATTATATCTGTTTACCAAAGACCTCCACTGTGACCTGTCTAACGCTAGTTGTTCCCAGTTATGGTTGGCATTAACTGATTTTAGGGATTGATGTAGTGTATCCTTAAACCGCTTATACTGGCCTCCTGGTTTCCGGGCTCCCTCAGTGAGTTCGCCGTATAGAGCTACCTTGGGGAGTCTTGTGTCTTGCATCCTCAGAATGTGGCCGCTCCATCTGAGTCGGGCCCTCGTTACTTGAGTCTCAACTGTTGTACAACTCGCGCGCTGCAAGACTTCTGCATTCGAAACTTTGTGGAACCATCTGATGTGCATTATCTGTCTTAGATGACGTTGCTGCGTCTGTTCAAGCTGTTTAATATGTCGCCTGTAGGGAGTCCAGCTTTCGCTTCCGTAAAGAAGCGTTGGGAGGACCACTGCTCTGTAAACAGATGTCTTGGTCTTCAGATTGAGGTCGTGATTTTGAAACACTCTGTCCTTCAGCTTCCAGAATGCCCGTGATGCCGAATTGATACGGTTGTGTATTTCCGTGTCAAGGTTAGCCCTAGTATTTATGAAGCTTCCCAAGTATTTGAACTGCTCGACCTGTTCTAGAGTTTCATTGTCCAGGCTGATATCTGTTTGAAGGCTTTCTGGCGGACTCACCAGGATTTTGGTCTTATCAATATTGAGTCTAAGGCCTAAAGCTTCGTATATATGTTTATAGGTGTCCATCATTATCTGTAGATCCTCTGAGCTGCTAGCGATGAGTGAACAGTCGTCTGCATATTTGAAGTTCCGTGATAAACTTGGTACGGGTTTTTGCTCTGAGGCGCTTCAGGTTAAACAGGCCTCCATCAAATCTGAATCTTATCCCAACACCTCTTACGGGCATGCTCATGTCAGCAATTATCGATACAGCTATCGCGAAAATATTGAACAGTAAAGGCGCTAATACGCAGCCTTGTTTTATTCCAGAGTTGGTTGAGAAATGGTCGGTTGTAGAGCCATTATGCTGTATTCTAGCGGTGTTGTTGGTATGAAGGCTTTTACACACTGCTAGGAATTTTTCGGGTACTCCTAGACGTGCCATGATTTTCCATAGCGCTCTCCGATTCACCGAGTCGAATGCCTTGCTTAAATCGATGAAGGCTGTATAAATCCTTGTTTGTTGTTCACGG
Source organism: Coccinella septempunctata (assembly GCF_907165205.1). NCBI lineage: Eukaryota > Metazoa > Arthropoda > Insecta > Coleoptera > Coccinellidae > Coccinella > Coccinella septempunctata. Next base: position 2,378,501 of record NC_058191.1, read on the forward strand.
GCCTTTTCTTGTAGCTGTCGCAGTGTAAAAATTAGGTCCACCGTACCTCGATTTGGTCGAAAGCCGCACTGGGATTCAGGTAAAAGCTTCTCTAAGAGTGGAACCAGACGATTAGCCATAATCTTCGAGAGAACTTTACCGGCCACGCTAAGCAACGATATGCCTCTGTAATTGTTGCAATTCGACGTATCGCCTTTGTTCTTATAGAGGTTGATAACTAAAGCGTCTCTGAAGTCTTGTGGCACATCTTCCTGTTTCCAGATCTTGCGGAATAGTGTTAGGAGACTATTGAGAATGTCTTCATCTAAGGCTTTGAATATCTCCGCCGGAATGCCGTCTAGACCAGGTGACTTATCATTTTTCATATTTTTGATCGCTTTTATGATTTCCGACATTGAGATTTCGTCATCAAGCGATGTCATCGGACTATACGCGGGGAGCAGGTCTAAAATGGATAAATCCGAGTCGTTATTTTGATTCAAGACCTGTGAGTAGTGCTCCTTCCATCTTTCGAGAATTTTTCTATCATCAGTTAGAATAGCTCCTTGAGCATCTCTTATAGGAAAGCTAGCTTTTCTGCTTGGACCGTAAACAGTTTTAATAGCTTCGAAAAAACGCCTGTAGTCATGGTTATCGGCGTAAGCTTGTATTTCCCTAGCTTTTTCTTTCCACCAGCTGTCCTTGATTTTTCTTATTTCTTGACGGACCTCGCGTTTTATGTTTATGAAACTTATTTGGGCTGCAACATCGCCAGGCTTGTTAATTGCGGTTTTCATCGCTTTGTGTTTTGCGTCCAAAAGGGGTGCGATATGAGTTTCGCTGTCGGCAAACCAGTCTGGGGATTTTCGGGAGCGTTCTGTGCCCAGTATTTCTTTCGCTGTATTTGTAAGGGATGACTTGAAACGGAGCCAATGAGTCTCAATGTCGTCGTTATAATCCGGTGGTGTTAGGCTATCTTTGACGGCAGCTGTGAATCTTTCCTTTGTAGAAGGGTTTTGTAGTTTGGAGATTTGAAGGCGCTCTCTTAGATACTTTGGCTTGCGTTGGTATTTTGGGCGCATTGAGATTTTCATTCTCGAGATTACCAGTCTATGATCAGTCCAGCACTCCAGATCTGCTCTGGGTTTAGTGACCAACACCTCTTTCAGATCTTTCCTTCTCACGATCACATAGTCGAGGGTATGCCAATGCCCTGAGCGCGGGTGTCGCCAGGTCCCCCTTGAATTGGGTCTCGTAATAAAATAGGTGTTCGTTATGCACAGATTGTGTTCTGCACAAAGAGCCAGCAGACGTTCTCCATTCGAATTAATGCTGTCTGTGCCGTGTTTCCCTATTATTCCCGGCCATAGTTCTGAGTCTTGACCTCTGCCCACTCTGGCGTTGAAGTCTCCAAGGAGAATAATTCGTTCCCGTTTTGGGATTTTTCTTAATGTAGCAACGAGTGTTTCGTAAAAAGTGTCCTTCAAGTTGTCAGAGGAGTTCAATGTGGGTGCGTATACTGCAATGATGTTCACAAACGTGTTATTCGCTGCAGGAAAACGTAGGGTCATTAAACGTTCTGAGATACCAACTGGATTTTCGGTAAGTTTGGCGGCCAGGTCGTTTCTAATGGCAAAGCCTACGCCATGTTGTCTGATTTCGCCTTCCGGCAAGCCTTTCCAGAAAAAAGTATACGCTTGTTCTACCAAGCTACCTTCGTCCGAAAAGCGTGTTTCGCTTAAAGCAACTATTGCAATGGATGTTCGTTGCAGTTCCTTATCGATTAGGGCAGTACGCCTCTCTGGTCGGTCGGCCTTGGGGTTGTCTAGCAAGGTTCTGACGTTCCATGCTGCAAAAGCTATGTGCTTTTCATTGGTGTTTGTTCGATGATTCACTCGCTCAGGCACCCTCCCCCGGAGATCCGAATGGGAGGGTATTTTACCTCCGGATAAGAATTTTGTCCTGTTCGATTGATCCATCTTTTTGTAGGAGCTGCGTTAGAAGGTGTTCAAAAGCTGCACTGGTAACGCTGTCACTTTGGTTGCGGCTACGACTAGATTATCTTGTGGCACAGGTATCCTGAGACGACAAGGTCTGAGACGTAACTTGAGCAACGCAGAGAGCCATTTCCTGCTCAAGCCAATGTTTAGGCTACGTAATTGTGGGAAACAGAGTTATACCGCTCATGTTCGGTCGCCAGAGCCTCGTTCGTAAGAACAGGGTGCACCGCGAGTAGGTGAGGTTGGCATTTGAGGGGAGAGGCTATAAAACGCATCCTTCCCCCTTACACCCCACTTTTCACAAATGGCTTCCTTGACAGAAAAATTTTATGTCTGTACATATGTACCAGGAATTTCCAATCGAATGATGAAATTACCAATTCGAAGATCCCAACAATGAAATTACCAATTCAAAGATCTCAACCAATCCACAATGTCGAAAATCCTCCTCAAGTTGTTCTCCTCCTTTTTCTTTCAGATTGAAACTCCGATGTTCCGTTCAAACGGGACGATCCAAAATCCACAAAACTCTTATACGCGCAGAAGGAAATGAGAAGATGAAAATATACGTAGACAGGAAAAGAAAAAGTCCTCAAGTTGTTAGGCGGCCTTTAAAATTGAATGCTCCTCGTCGTAGCAGAAGTCATAGACAAACTAAACTAAGAAGTACGTGTTTAATCCCCACAAGGGTAATAATGCTATTCCAACAAACAAACCAGCAATATTGAAACAATAGACGGTCTCACTTTATCCCGAAACTTGGATTTTCACAAGAAAATTCAGTGAAGAACCTCTAATTACGCAAAAGCTATTCGAAGTAACAAACGATGATTTTCTCTCAAAGAAACGCCGTGAATGAATATTTCAGAACGGGTCCGAAGACATGTTGGATGTTTGATAAAAGCTTAATTAGGCAAATGAAAATATTGAGGGAATATGGTTTATAAGTAACTCATGAAACACAGTGAAAATTTTGGAGTTGCAGAAATATTCAAGGGGAAATTCGATACGTTATAAATTCTCCCCCTTCGTCACTCATCTCATCTCCTCTGTAAGCAAACCGAGGTGTTCCTAGCATTCCCTTCTGTTTTTTTTGTTTGTTCTTTCAAAAGTTAATATAGTTGAACTTTGATTTTTTCCTTTTTTTTTTTGGGCGTTATAAATTTTAGCTCCCAACGTGGGGCCATTTTGTGTTTAGCTTGAATACTTGCTTGGAAAATTAGTTTTTATAGTTTTTTTGGGGAAATATTGTATTCAAGAAGTCAGGGAAAATAGTTGTTAACAGATTAAATCAGGCACAGTTAACATATTTGTTGGCTATAAGAGGTTTACCAACGGGAACAGTTGATAGTATGCGCAAAAGTCTGTGTAGGGCGATGAAACTAGAAAAGGAAGGATCGTCAATATCCTATCCTAATTACCCGTTCACTTTTGAGGAAGATAAAGCAGCTATTAATGAGGTCATCGCGAAGGTAGAAAGTAGTATTGCTGGTTCGGAGTCCTTGACGGTGAGGAGTGGACGTTATGTGGTGAATGATACACGTTTGAGATACGCATTGATTAGATTGGATCATCTAAATGCAAAGTCACCTGAAGAGGAGACGTATAGAAGGGAAGTTTATGCAAAAGTTCTCAGTTTACTGGTTCGGCTTGAGGAGAAGACAAATGTTGCATCAGGATCACCAATGAAACCGCTCAACCAGGAAGGCACTGACACTGAAGATGATGATTCTTCAGAGGGAGTTGATGAACAGAATTTGGCAAGTTCGACTCCACGTGTACCGGTAACACGGGTTATGGAAACAACTTTTGGACAAGTGAAAGCAATTCCAGTATACAAATGGGGTTTACAATTTTCAGGCGAAAAACAAGGAATGTCTGTCCATGCATTCTTACAGCGAGTTGAGGAAGGCAAGAGGAGTGACCAAATCTGAGGTACTGAGGTCGGCTGTGGATTTGTTGAGTGGCAGAGCTTTAATCTGGTTTAGAGCTATCAAGGACACGATAGTGGACTGGGATTCTTTTGTTGAGAACTTGAGAGCCGAATTCGAACCCTTCAACTACGATGAAAAGCTCTTAGAAGAAATTCGAAAACGAACCTATTTGCATATATTTGGCTACTATGAAATCATTCTTTAATCGTTTACGATCACCGCCAACAGAACAACAACAAATTATAGGACAGTTTTGAGGAATATTCTCCCCTTTTTCTAGTCCCAATTACTTTGGTGAGTGTAGATTCTTATGTGGAATTGAAGAGGTTATGTCGTCAATTGGAGGAACGGCGCGAGTATAGGTCAGTTCATATTATCCGTCCGTCTCGGTTCAGTTCAGCTCAGCCAAAATATCTTTCAATGTGTTTTATATGGACTAATTCATACTATCCGTCTCCGACAATTCAGCACCTATCGGCACGCTTACGGCCGTCCGACGGTATTCTTCCAGAGAATATTTTGCGGATGGCCTGAAGGGCGTGGTTGGACTGAACGAGACTGAACGTATAATATGAATAAGCAACCGCTCAGTTCAGCTCAGTCAATCGAGGGTTTTCCTTTGTCGTGAAAGCTTCTTTGAACCTTTCTTGTCTATTATTTGCGACATTTTTCACAGTATACAGGATGATTCATAACTATTGGGACATAGGCTAAGGGCAGATTGTTTGGACCAAAATATGGCGATAGGACCAATTATACCTCAATAAAATATTGCTGTGCAAAAAAGATAGACGGCGTTAAAGTTTTTTTTCGTTTTTTGCTAATAATTTCACTGTACATTTTTTCATCCGTTTTTAAGAAAAACTCAATTGAACAGTTCAGAGCCGATGCTTCCGATGAAGGGGATTTGAAGTAATGACTTATTTATTTAATTTATTTATTTCGACGATAAAGCATAATTAAAAACAATGTAACATAAAATGAATAAACTTAAATTAAGTGTTCTACGTGTCCTCCCCCTACTTCTATGCCTTTTCTAATTCTTTCAATAAAGGACTTTAAAACTTTGAAGAAAATATTATTCTCTCCCCTTATAAAAAATTCAACTTTAACGCCCTCTATCTTTTTCCACAGCAATATTTTATTGAGGTATATTTGGTCTTATCGCCATATTTTGGTCCAAACAACCTGTCCTTAGCCCTATGTCCCAATATGAATCACCCTGTATAATCGAAATGATTTCCTGTTCATTCTAAAATAGCCGTGATGGGTGGACCAATTTTTTTTATAATGTCCAATATTCACCTTCAACTTTTCTCTTTTCAAATATTGGTTAGACACCCAATCCTTTTACCGACTTTTTGTTCCTCTTCATCTTCGTCTAACAATAATGCAAAAGCACAACATTCATTCAGGCGTAATTGCAGCAAAAGTTTACGTCCTATGAGATAGGGCACGAAAGAGACACAACGAAAATAATAATACTGATTATTTAACAATATTTTTTAGGGTCCTTGTTGTACTGTTTTGATCGAAATGAAAGGCTTCATGTGTCAAGTGCTGGTCAATTCGAATGCAACCGAAGATTCACGACACACGAAGCGGAAGGTGACTGAGACGATCGTGACTGATAATATGAATAATATGAACGCAACCTCCGTCAACGGCTAATGATCCTTCCGCCGGCCTGAACTGAGCGGAACGTATAATATGAATCGACCTTAAGTCGAATCTTTCGCTCCGCCAGCCAGAAGGTCTCAGTCTTGCCTCGAGCCAGACTTAGCATATGCAAGCATCGAAGAAGGTATTGGAGAAATGCAACTTGTAGGACCTCAGCCTTCATCTGGGTCTAAATGCGAAAAACCGGTAAGCTGCTATATTTGTGGTAAACTAGGACATAGAGCGATAGGGTGTGCTGCACCGAAGACGTTGCTACAAATGCAATCAGGTATAGGGTATACCATCAGAACTATTCCCAAATGCAATTTGTCGGGAAACGGATCGAGTCGTTGATTGCGGGACCACTTCCAACGACTGGTTCACCTGAAGGTCTTATTGATAAACTTCGTCCCATACTAAATTATGTACTAGATAGAGTACCTACATGGAGACGAGAGACCATATCTACGGTTGTCAATTTATGGAAAGGAATTTCTTGTTCTCCTTGATTCTGGTGCATCCCGAACAATAATTAACGGAGAGTGTTGGTCGATTCTTCAAAAATTGGGAGTAACTCTGGATTATCGAAAAGGGGTTACATGTACTGTAGCTAATGGACAGGTTTGCTCAAGCATCGGAAGCTGCAGGTTACCGATGAACGTTAAGGACAAAGTAGTGTTGATGGAGGTTTTGATAATGTTAGAGTTACCATGGGAGTGTTTAAGACTCATTCTCGGTTGTGCGAAAGATATTTCTGGCCAAAATCTCGTTCGGACGTGGCTCGATATATCAGAAATTGCCAGATTTGTTTGAGATATAAGGTATAGATTCGAAAAAGCCTGCTGGTTTAATGGCATCACATCATCCTGAATTACTTTTTCGAGTGGCGTTTGTGTCCTAACCCAAATAAAACCGAGGTTTCGTGTTTCCATTTGAATAATCATCAAAAATATAGAAAATTGAGTGTAGTTTTCGGTAATTCTTTTTTGGAACATAACTTCAATCCGAAATATCTAGGTGTTAAGCTGGATTCCTCGCTGAATTTCAAAGCCCATTTGGAAAGTCTGCGTCTAAAGTTAAAAACCAGGAATAATATTCTCCATAAACTAGCTGGCACTTCATGGGGTGCTGATGCAGCCACTCTTCGAACGGCAGCCCTAGCTTTGGTTTTTTCGGCTGCTGAATATTGTTGCCCCGTTTGGATTAATAGTGCTCATGTGCAGAAAATTGATGCACAACTGAATCTTTCCATGAGAACCATAACTGGAACTATTAGATCTTCACCTATTCAATGGTTACCAGTTCTTTCAAACATTATACCGCCTCATATTCGTAGACAGACTGCGGTTATGAATTCCTGGAAAAAATTCCAATCCTATCCAGACTCGTTCCCAATTCTATCCTATATTCCCGAAAATACCATTCCAAGACTGAAGTCGCATAAACCTTTATGGTCCAACTCTTTTCTTAATTCGAATATAAGGGACAAAGACCTTTGGCAGTCTGAATGGAATAGGTGCACTATTTTCAACAAAGTATTAGTAACTGATCCTTCGAATAGAGTTCCTGGTTTTGATCTTCCCAGGAAAATATGGTGTATGGTGTATTCTGAATCGTATAAGAACAGGTCACGGACGTTGCAATAGCAACGTTGGTGAGGTGATGCAGCGTGAGTTTTTGTAAAACAGAGAAAAGAACAAGACCGCGCAAATAAAGTGTGACAGTGACTTGTCAGATAGTACGTGCAGCGCAGGAAAAAGCTGCGTCACCCTGCGTCACCTCACTAACCTGCGTTTCTATTTGCGCCGGGCCTTAGTCACGCGGTTTGTGGATCGCGCGTTTACGCACTATCATCTAAACTAAGCCTACTAAATACACTGAGGCCTAGTTCAAAGGATCGCGCGACTCCGGCAACCGTTTTCGCGTAATTAATTACGCGCGACTATGTAAACGGTTGAACGAGTTCATCACAATATTGCACTGTGTATGGATCCAATCACAGGTTGTTGCTATTGCGTAGCGTACTATGATAACGGAGATAATGATCAAAGTTGAAATGGCCCAAATTTCAATTTTGGCCTATAACTCGAAAACAAAAGAAGATAGAGGAATGAAGTTGATGGCATAATTAGTTTCTCAAAAAAAGACGACATGAATGGTACATTCATTTTCCTCTATCTCGTTGGGTTAAAAAGTTAAAAGTAGTTCAGGTATCACCAATTTTGCCCACCCTGTACATCATGGTGATCAGACCATTGATCACCTATGGCTGTGTCGCCTGGTGGTCCTGTGCAGAACGCGCTCAAATTTTCGAAACTTTAGAGGACGGCATGCCCCATGATTTCGGGGGCATTCCGTTCTACTCCAACTGCGTCCATGGAGATGCTATTAAACCTCCCTCCCCTTCACATTTTTGTCCAGGGAGAGGCAAGACTAGCAACCCACAGGCTCCACCACCTTACCGTAAATGAGCCTGACAAACTCATTTTCGTGCCCAATCGTCTTGCACTTCAATTGGAGGCAGACCAGGTGATGGGCATGAGAACTGATCAGATAATCAGCACGGATGGAACCTTCAGTTCTCTGATTCCAAGCGGAGACGAATGGCTCCGTTACAAGGAATTCTATCTACAAGGACCTTGCTGGTTTACTGATGGCTCCAGAATCAGTCAGGGATCTGGAGCCGAACTTTACAGTCTGGGAAAGTCGACGACAGCATTGCAGGCAGAAATCTTCGCCATTGATCTTTGCGCCAACCATTTGCTTAACATGGGTTGGGCGGGTAGGTCAATAAAAATCTCTCGCAGCAGACAAATGCAACTCGGCACAGATATTTGAAAGCAGATTTAAACTCTCCGAATTGGGAAGTTTAAACAGGCTGTAGCTGATTTGGGTACATGGACACTGTGGCCTCGGAGGCAACGAAGTATCGGATGCTTTAGCCAGAGAAGGCGCAACTTCAGCGCTTGGCCCGGAACCAACTATAGGAATTTCTAAGGCACGTTTGCACCAATACCCCTTAAACGAGTACTTAATTAAGTGTCATTTAAAGTTAATGGACGCTTAATTTTATTCCCAGTTGCACGACTGTGGCTTAACAGAATCTTGAGTAAGGGGCCCTTAAGTTTTTATATCTAGTGATATTTCTGTTTTTTAATTTGGTGCAACTTCATCCTAGTCCAATAAAGCTATTTCATTGGTTGGCCGGTTGCTGATGATCGTTGTCATTTCATTAACCTAACTTTATTGTCCTGTCAGTCAAGGATATTATTATCAAAGAGTAACAACTTTTCGTTGTTGAATTAGCATTAATATTAATAATCATAATGATTGTCAAATAAGGGGTACCTAAGTTTATATAAGTACAACACTTTCTTTGTAAGGTCTTGTGTGAATTTGTTTTACTAATGTTGGAGAGGAACGCGAAGAAAATGTCCTTATTGCCCTTGTTAGTACGAATACGGTAAATGATTGTCAAGCAAGTGGTGATAATTTACAGAGGGCACTCAACTTCTCAACAGAAGAAGAGAGTTTGTTACTAACTATAGTATGATTAGTGACACCAAATTGAAAATTGAAAAAGACTGATGGCATTACAATAAAGGCAAAAGAAAAGGCTTGGTATTCAGTAATAAATTCATTCAATTTCCAAAATCCATCAAAATGGGAAGTTCTGCAGCCAGTTCAACAAATTTTGTTAGGTTAGAATCCCGCCCATACCTAAGTAGTCATTACAAGAGCGTTTAAATCTAAGGCTAGCTTTAGCCATTCAAATGTCACCTAACAGTTGGTGCAACGTAATTCAAGTTAAGGGTTCATATTAAGGGACACTTAGCACTAAGTGCGTTTGGTGCAAACGGGTCTAATTCCCTAATCAGGGAACGGAACAACAGTTGGATAAGGCATAAGGTCCTGGAGTACTGGCGCAACCGTCCTGGATTGCGTCACTCGCACAGGACTTTTTCAGTGCCTCACAGCCCATGCACCAGTCGTTGGCTAAGATTTTCTAGAACCAATCTGAGATCCATCATGGCGGTTTTCACAGGACATTGTAGACTCAGAGTCCATCTTTAAAAACTTAGCATCGTCAACGACCCGCTCTGCAGACTCTGCTTAGAGGAGGACGAAACGATTGAGCACATCCTCTGTGACAGCCTGGCGGCAGACGGGTCAGACTTGGAGTATTTGGTTCTCCGAAGATGGTCCTAGAGAAACTCAAGAACTTCATCTCCTTTTTGAGTAGGATGGGACTGGAGGGAGAGATCTAGCTCTACGAGCTTGCCTGTGTGCTACAACAAACCGCTTGGTCCCAGTGGCAGGTTTGGTTTATCCGTCCAACACACCCAGCAATCAGTATTTAAGCTACATTCACAATCAATTCACGAGCCGAATGCACTTCGGCACGGAAGCTTAGCAGATGGCGTTCTCCGTTACCATTCACAATGAAATTCAAGACAAAATTTCTTGCAAGTTGCAAACTATCACTTCGGATAGGAATTTCGTGCCGGCTATAGATGATGCTGATGCTTATGTTTTGATCAGTTACATTTTTGATTCATTTGAGTATTTGGTTCCAAGATTATTGCGAATGGTAAATTTCGTGCCGAAGTGCACTTCGGCCCGCGAATTGATTGTGAATGCAGCTTTACTCATGAATTCATGCACCGTGAATCTCTGCCACTTTCTTGCCAAAATTCTCCAGAGAATTTTCGGCTATTACAAACGAGCTTATGTCGTGTGAGGAGGCGTTATTTCTTTCTTAGCTCCGAATACTTCTTGGATCTTGCAGTCTTGGAATGATCCATTCTTGGAAGATTACTCCAGAGTGTTTCTCTTTTGGTTTCTTCCTTCACCAGGAACTCTTTCCTATACCACAGAAAGGTTCTGGGCCAGTAAGTGGCGTTTGTGCTCCTTTTCTGGCGAGTGTGTAGTCTTCCTCATTTCCTTTGGTTCTAGAGTTTTCACTTTAGAAAACAACGGTAAAATGCTTAGGACATCCTCTGAATTTCCAACATATCTATCGGACAAATATTTTCATGTTCATTTGACCGCCTCTGATGGTTTCGTAACACTACCCATATTTTTAATTTTTAATTAGTATCGAAAAAATAGAAAAAACTAGTTGCAACAAAATCAAAGACAATCATCGTATGAATTACAAAACTTAATTTTTTTTCAGATACTTTATGGACGCCCGATTTTATAATAAAATAAAATCAGCAGCTAAATCGTTCGCCTTTAAGGAGTATAGGCAAAACAGAATAAAACAGACGATTGAAAGCTCTAGAAGGGCTAAAATAAAATTGCCGAATCTTCCTAAGGTTAATCAGAAATTGGCTCTGAAACTTATGAATTCAAAGTCAAATGTGTTGAAGGACGACCGCTTCAGGAAATTGTTCTTGAATGAAGATTATGAAATTGACGAAAATTCGGAAGAATACAGACTCATCAATCATGTGGCAAAACGGGAAAAAAATTGAACAAAAAAGAAACACTACAGTTCTCATAACTTTTTGTCTTTGAAGTTACAGATCTGAAACTTCTTAGGCACATTTATACATAGAATCTACTGACGAGCTCAAAATATTTTTTCATTAGGCGAACTTTTATTGAATTTGTTATTTTTGAATTGCGGTAGTCCAAAAACGCAATAAAAATATTGAGGAAAACCGAGGAGGAAGAAGAAGAGGAAGAATTGGAAGGTAGGATATGATAATTTGAGTTGTCACACACTACCCATATGTTCCACAAGGACCCCCCGGTAACTAACCCACACAGAAAATTTCCAACTCGAAGGGTGATGGACAGACTATCTGAGCTGCAGTGGAAAAACTGAAATAGAATGAATTTATTTTTTTTTGTATTTGTGTAATTCACTAGGCTGAAGGACTTCGGTCGATGGCCATTAAAGAACAGTTATTATTATTATTGTTATGAACTACACAACATTAAAATTTGAATCTTGTTTGTACTATAAAAACTTAAGTCAGAAAACCTTTTTACTTCTTCCTTGACTTGCATGTGTGCAAAACTTATTTGACAAACTGAATGCGATTAAATGAAAACACTCCATTATATTTCTGAACATTTATTTTTCACAGTCTCAATGCTCAGAATTTTTCTAGATATATTAGACATTTGTACGAAACGTAAATAATAGTATGCCTTTTAATCGGTATTTTTCAATATACCAATAATTGATAAGAATATTATTTGTGTTGAATTCATCGACATCCACATTCTGCTGCAATTAAGTCCTTATACATTTTCATAACAACATTTCTTAACTGGTCATAAACCATAATCGGTAATGAATAAAATTTCACTGGCACGCAGCATGGACTTCGAGACCTTTTTTCTATATCTTGAAATGTCGTAAGCATTTTCAAGTTATTGGAAAAAATATCGGCGTTATGCCTTTTGTACATTTTCCTAGACAATCATAAGCCATGAATCCTTCAGGAGCAATTATGAAGTTACTCCAATGCAATTTTCGAAAGTCCAGATAAAAATCACTCTTTGAACAATATTTGTGATGACCACGGGATTCTTCAGAATAATTTTTCGGAACTATCTCAGTCAGGTCATCATTTTCTAAAAATAAAAATAAAATTAAAGGAATCACCTCATTATTGCTGGGCTTTCTATGAAGTTGAAAGAGATTGAATGATATTTTTATGGGACCGTTATGTTCCTAATAATAGTGCCCTGGCTTATTTGAGGACACTGCTACTCACAGACACTGACATGTTAAAACGCGCAATGTATCTGGTTATCTAGTGAGCATTACCTCTCTTTAGGCGGCTGTGGCATTACCTACTTTTTTATATCACATATCAGTGGGTCAGTGGGTAATTTTACTCAGCCAAGCAAACATGGTATAGGATTATCACATATATTTATAGTTACCTCCATCCTTAATTCTGAGTATCAAGAAGGTTCTCATTTTTTTCTCATTCTTTGCATCATTGAATATGGTTGTAGAATTGACTTGATTTGCTTCAGATATAGAAATCAAGAGCCTTAGTTCTTCAGTCATATTCACCCAAGTTTCAATCAACTTCTTGGTTATTCTGAACATCTGTGAAAAAAGAATTGAAATTCGTAAATCGATATGAGGGCATCTGCACTATTTGAGAAATGAAAGCGGACTCAAAGAGTGCCCTCTCGTACGAAGTGTAGCGGCTCTCGTGAATATCATCATGGACCGTCAAATTCATTCATACAGTTTCCGAAACACCTTGATTTTTTCGTCGTATCAATTAATTATGTCAGTCGGCCGGGCCTACCCAAAATAATAATAATTTTATACATTAAAACTTATGTATGCTTAGATCTTCAAAACTGCACAACGGATTTTGATTCGGTTTTTTCAATAAATACAGTGATTCAAGAGAAAGGTTTATATGTATAATTTGTTAATGACTTCGGATGAAATATGACGATAATTCATGAAAAGTCGGAAGGAGTCCATTTCTGTCCGGCTGTTATGGACGACACTGAGAAAATTACGAATAGTTCGCTAGATATTGCAGGTTGAAAAGTTACATATTGAACGGTACATTTTCCGAGATATTGTGCACTTTCAACCCTACAGTGGAGTTGACAGAAACGGTGTCAGTTAGAGAAAGTGTCGGTACAATGACGAAAACTTAAACAATCGAAATTCGGAAAAGCATGTCGAAACATTGATGGAAATCTGCGGACTGATATTATCCATTTAGTCTTTGGTTGCATTAGAAAATTGTTTACCTACTGAGTTATGTTATAACAACAGGAAATCGTCTATTTTTGAATCTAATACATATTCTGTGGGTAAAACAATCCGTAACTGTCTCTAATGAATGTTGGTATATCTGGAACTCTATAAAACGACTTCGAGGCCAAACGCGAGTCATTTTTGCTCCAGGAAAGGCCATAAATTTAGTATTTCGACAACTAAACAGGTGGCCACCACAGACGAGTTGAAAATAGAAATTTGCTGAGAAACTATCAGGTTTAGGTGCAGAAAAACCTTCGAAATCAATTTTTACGTTCAACGAGATATAGAAATACCGGTTGTACCATTCAAAATAAGAAAGTTTTTGACCATTATTTGTAGTTGATTCTTTATTTATTTATAGTCCGGGAGGCAGGGGCTCTTTTTTCAAGGAATTCTATCCCGGCTGGGATGAAATATTACATATAAAAAATTTCAGCCTGGAAAAACTTAAAATTTTGCAAATTCCGCGAGCCGTCTAAATGGATGAGCGCGCTCATACATTTTTGCTCTGACTGACGGTCTTTCCACCGCTAGACATGCAGCTGACGGTCATTTTTATATTTCCATATATGTAAGAAATCATATATAGGTGTTTTCATTCGGGATGAAATCACTTGATTTTCGAATTTTTTTCTTAAGTTCACGCGCTCGACTGATGTATTTACAACCCTCCGCCGATCGGCTGACTTCACTATTTTGTTTCTAATTAACATCAATATTACATATAAAAAATTTCAGCCGGAATAAAATCACTTAAAATTTTGCATTTTTCCAAGTTCCGCCGCCTCCCATGCCTGCACCCACCGATGGTATTGATGCTGACGGTCGGTTTCGTCAGAGACAAGAGAAAAGTTTCCCTTTATCTATGGTCTGCTCTATGGCATAAAGTCAAAGATATCTTTCATATATCTATTATATAACTAGCTGACCCGGCAAACGTTGTTTTGCCATATAAATAATTTCCATGTTGTATCATAAAAAAATAGAAATTAAAAATTTTGTCTAAAAAATAAAAAAAATTTAGGGGTGGACTACCCCTAACATTTAGGGGGATGAAAAATAGATGTTGGCCGATTCTCATAGATAGCTGACCCGGCAAACGTTGTTTTGCCATATAAATAATTTCCTAATGATTAAATTACTAAAATGGCTATTAAAAAATAAGGGTTGATCGTAGAAGGGTGAAAATTGAGGATTGTATGTATTTTTGTATGTTGTAGCATAAAAAAATAGAAATTAAAAATTTTGTCTAAAAAATACAAAAAAAAATTTAGGGGTGGACTACCCCTAACATTTAGGGGGATGAAAAATAGATGTTGGCCGATTCTCATAGATAGCTGACCCGGCAAACGTTGTTTTGCCATATAAATAATTTCCTAATGATTAAATTACTAAAATGGCTATTAAAAAATAAGGGTTGATCGTAGAAGGGTGAAAATTGAGGATTGTATGTATTTTTGTATGTTGTAGCATAAAAAAATAGAAATTAAAAATTTTGTCTAAAAAATCAAAAAAAAATTTAGGGGTGCACTACCCCTAACATTTAGGGGGATGAAAAATAGATGTTGGCCGATTCTCATAGATACCGGATAGCACAAACACTGAACTCCCATAGAGTTCAATGAGCACAAAAAATTTCATCAAAATCGGTCAAGCCGTTTCGGAGGAGTATGGTAACGAAAACTATGACACGAGAATTTTATATATTAAGAAGATAGATATATGATATCTTTGCAGAGACAAGATTCTCTATGTATCTTTGCATAACATTGAACTCTATGGGTTCAATATTGCATAAAGTAAATCATAGAGAAAGGTTCCTTGGTCCCTTGTCTCTGAAGTAAATCGGGTGTTTTCTGTGTTCTGTCAAAGATATTGATGTTCTGTGGATTAACCTCTTTGGTTCCTCGTGTGGTCTTGTTTTTCTACTCTGTAATCTGATCTGCGAATCTTGTGGACTGTGGTGAAGTTTGAATTTTTTTTAAATATCCTTGCGTTTCTTGTTTCGTTGGACGAGTTCAGACATTCAAAATGCAAGTTTTTGAATATGATAACGTTAAAATTTATAATTTGAGTTGTGGAAAATCATTACCTGAGGTGAGTGTTCTAAATACAAAAAAACAATAGTTCCATTTTTATTTGTGATTAATGAACTTTCGTTCAGGCTCTTTTTCCAAGGAGCGGGGTAATATGGTTTTCACAAAAATGAATTTTTAAACCACGACACGTTTTTCGCTATCACAATAGCATCTTCAGGTGGGTGAAGGTAAACTTCGGCTGTTATAGCTGATAGCTAAACACGTGTCGTAGTTTAAGAACTCATTTTTGTCAAAATCATATAATGGATTTTCAGTTTATTATACAAGATACACGTTGTTGATACAAGAATAAATGAATAAATTTCAAATTTCCAGTGGTTATCAGAAAGAAAGAGGAGAGCTCTGCTCAAGAAAGATGTGGATCTTCGCAGAAGGATTGAGCTTATACAAGATTTCGAAATGCCTGATATCAGTACATCAGTTAAAGTTTCTCCAGATGGCCAATATATAATAGCAACAGGGATCTATAAACCTCGAGTTAAATGTTTTGATGTGAATAATTTATCACAAAAATTTGATAGATGTTTTGACTCTGAAGCTATAACTTTTGAGTTACTATCTGATGACTATAGTAAAGTAAGTATGATAGTAACCCATAGACTAAAGCATGGACTGGTCTTGTAAGAGAAAAAATTGTCTCGAGAGTGAGATGGAATGCTCTTGGGCACTGTTAGAAGATTGAAGTTAATCTTTGCTTTCAGTAGTGGAGAAGAGAGGATTTCTCTTTCATGCTCACAGGCTAAAGTCGGATATTTGATAAAAAATTAATATCGAAACTCATTAAAATTCCAAAACCCATTAAAAAGTAAAAGCCGTTCGACAAAGGGTTGTTTTTCAGTGCAGACAGTTTATTGTAAATTAATTGTGTTTTACTCTAGTGGAATTGAATCTTTTGCCCAATGTATGTCTATCTCCCTCGGTGATTCTCTTTATAATGATCTGGATATGTATTTCTTCCTGAAAGTCACATGACGGCCAGTCCATATATTATTATGTCTATGTAATAACCTGCCATTCCTTCAGAAAATTAGGAACCTGACTGAGTTTACCAAATAAAAATTTGTTTCTTTGTTCTAGTTGGTATTCTTACAATGTGATAGATATGTAGAATTCCATGTGGCACATGGAAGGCATTATCGATTGAGGATACCTAAATATGGAAGAGACATGAAATATTTCTTGCCTACTGGGGACCTGTTCATAGTTGGTGTTACTTCTGATATTTATAGGTTGAATTTAGTAAGGGGTCAGTTTTTGACTCCTTTCGTTTCAGAAGCATCAGTGATAAATAAATGCGCAATAAATAAAGAGTATTCTCTCGTAATGTGCGGAACAAAAGAAGGAAAAGTTGAATGTTGGGATCCAAGATGTCGAAATCTGATTGGAACACTTGACGTTGCTTTAAATTGTTTGAGTAAGATGGAAAAGTAAGTGATCATTTTTTGTTGACTTTAAATATACTTGTACTCCTCTCGAAAATTATTGACATCTTAGGCAGCTGTGGAAATTTATTTTATTTTTTTCTCATTTGTAAACGTCAGTTTCCAGAAACACAATGTTAATCAAGAAAGTTTATTTTATCAAGTCACTAACTTGTAAAACTGACAGTTAACTTGCAAAATTTTTTACAAGTTAGTAGTATTATTTACATTAGAAAATTTTGTTTTATTGTCATATATGGGTACAATTGTTATTTCCAGTACCACAGATTTTTGATGATGAAAGAGTTGATACTGATGATGATGAACTATCTGTTGACTCAGAAACTGCTAAACTCGAGGACTGCAGAACATTTGTACTCTCCTTACTACCAAATAATTTGCTAGACATTTCGATTTTTTTGTTGACCGAATCATCGACATAACTCATCGCAATTTCGGTGCTCTTCCACCCTCTTGCACACTTAAGTGCTAAAATATCTCCACCCGAATCTGCAACCAAAGTGGCTCCAGTTCTGCGAAAAGAGTGGCCGGTGTATAACTCTCGGTCTTTTAAACCTAAATATTTCGCTATTTGCTTTGGGACACCACCAATAGTGTGCTGGCCAGCATTAAGGAAAATGCACTTTCCATGTCGGTATGTCAAAGAAAATCTTAGGCTTTCTGTTCCACGAGGCCGAAGATTTACATATATTTTCTGTATAACATGCAGGGCTTGAAGCTGCAGCCATCATCGGTTATGGTGAATCTTCTTGTTGTTAAATTTGTTTGCCGCAATGTCACAATAACGTATTTTCCCATATCTTCTACATCATTCATGTTTAAGGAGAGAATTTCTTCACATCGACAACATCCAAAAAATCCCAAATATTATTACAATTTTCGCCAGCAACCACTGATCCTCAGGAGCATGCAAAAGAAATTGTTCAGCCTCTTCTTTACTTAATACCTTGGCCTTTTTTGGCGTATAACGCTCATTTTTTCGTTTCAGAAACGCTATTACCTTTTGAAATCTGCAATTGCATTTTTTAAGGAAAACAAACCTGCGAACAGAGGCATTTTCTTTCATTTCCAAGCAGCTTTTCAGCATAGACCATTTTGCCCATAAAGTATTAGGGCTGAATCTAGCTGATAGTTGATTCAAGAAGACCAACAAAACATCTTCAGTTACCCCAATCACACTATTTTTGTTTTGCCATTTTTTGAAGACGTTTCATTCTCGCTCGTACCTTGAAGCTGATTTTGCAGGTAATAAACTTGAAGCTACACTGCTGACTGCCTCAATAATTTCTTTTGGTACATTCATTTTCGCTTTCGCCAAAACAAATGTAAAGAAAAATAAACAGACATGTTCATGGCAACGCTTCCATAGCTTACGACATTTGCGACAAATTATTGAGATTTTTTTGGAATTTATCTAACCTTTTTACAAATGTGAAACAAATAAAATATAAAACAATACACGCAAGGTAACGGGTTTTACCGGGTCAATTCGCCAGTAAAAACCCACTTACCTTGCTAGTAATGTTATATACTATTTTCTGCACGCATTTGCGTGCGGAAATGGATTAGCAGGAGTTTTTTCCGCACGCAAATATATATTATTATATTTATTTTACCTTCTGTCAAAAAAAGCATCACCTTTGAAAACAACCTGTATAATTGGCCTATGGGTTAGTGTTCATTCTCAATACCAACCTGCATTCCGCAAATCTAAATCTGACTTTAGGGGCTTTTATCAACTTAACATGATGGCTGTTCCCATTCTAATTTTTTTCTTCACCCCAACACATTTACCCAAAGATAAGGGTTACTTTTGAGTGATAAAATATATATTCTATGAAAAAATTAATTCTGTAGCCATTTGGAAGGATTCATGTTCAAAATTTTCAAGCCCAATGGAAGGCTTGATGCTGACAATTCTTGAATCACATATAATTCATTATGATTGAGGTTATCAATACATACTTCTTCAAGACGTTCAGCCCATATAAACCGACGACACTGCAGCGTTCATGAAAAGTAACCATATTTATTTTGAACGTTAAATGAATCACATATGACTCCTGGCGAAATTCTTTATGCATCATATGTGATGCATAAAGACATCCAACATGTTAAATGCGATTTTCCACAGCCACCTGAGATGTCAATAATTCTTGAATTTACTTACATGATTTCTTTTGCAGTGTAACCTCAGAGAACTTCCCATCTATAACTGCTTTAAATATGGATGGTCCCTTACACATGGGTGTTGGTACAGCAAATGGTTTGGTTTTATTGTATGATATTAGGTCTTCTGAGCCCTACATGGTCAAAGACCATATGGAACGGTTGCCTATCAAAGATATTGAGTTTAACAAGAAAGAAAATATTGTATTTTCAATGAATAAGAGCATATTGAAGATGTGGGATAAAAACTCTGTAAGTTTCTTGTTTATGAATTAATTTTTCAACACTCTACTATTTAAGTTGCTTTTTTGATCTTTTTAGAAAGCAATTTATAAGTTACCTTATTCATGAAATGTTACACTTCGTTATTCTATAGATAGCATGGATGTCTCTTATATTACATTTTGTTTATATTTTTTAGGGAAAACCATATGCTAATATTGAAACATCATCAGAATTAAATAATTTATGTGTTGTACCAGATACTGGGCTGTTATTCATTGCCAATGAAAAGCCTAAAATTCTCACTTATTATTTACCCAGTCTTGGACCTGCACCCAAATGGGCTAGTTTTCTGGATTCACTCACTGAAGAACTAGAGGAATCGAATGTGGAGAGTATTTATGATGACTATAAGTTCGTCACTAGAAGTGAGGTCAATGCTCTGGGATTGGATCTTGATGATTTGGTCAAAAATAATTTATTGAGAGCATACATGCATGGGTAAGTCGAATTTTTTTTTTTTAGCTTCGAAAGATTCTCAATAATGTTACAGCTCAGGATTAGTGAGCTGGTAGCTTTTTTTTCAATGGTACATACAAATGCCTGTTCATTCCGTAGAGCCGATTGAAAAATAAGGAGAAAACCTGTCAAATATCGGAATATGCCTGTAGAACCATGACTATGACCTTTATTGATCCATGTATTTCGTTTTCTCAAAAAAAATCCGATAAAAATCCGTTCGGATAGAAAAAACTCTAAACGATTCGGAAACGGCACGATCATCTTGAATCGTGAATGCCCAGTCAGAGGTTATGCTCATGTCTGCCGTTTTCGAACTATCTTCTAACTTTCTTCACATCCTTTCGAAAGCACGATCACAGCAGTTTCCTCGTCTTCCCCACAGAATCTACACTCGTCAGATTCTGATAACCCCATTTTCATCACTCGCTTTCTTGAGCCCATTTTATCCTCCAATTCTCTTCGGTAAGACTATTCCACTCGTAGAGGTAGCCAAATATCTAGGTATTACCCTGGATAGGGAGCTTCACTGGAACTCCCATGTGGAGAGAATCATCCACAAAGCCAGACACTCCCTATGGGCCTGTCAAGGAAGCAGCTCCGCTGGCTGTATCGCCTGGTGGTCCTGCACACAACGTATCAAATCCTTTCGAAACTCTAGAGCACGGCATGCCTCATGATTTCGGGGGCATTCCGTTTTACTCCAACTGTGTCCATGGAGATGCTATTAGACCTCCCTCCCCTTCACATTTTTGTTCAGGGAGAGGCAAGACTAGCAACCCACAGGCTCCACCACCTTACCGTAAATGAGCCTGACAAACTCATTTTCGTGCCCAATCGTCTTGCACTTCAATGGGGAATTCTCCTCAATTTGGGTTTTCATTGCATATGCAAGTTTAAACTGAATAATTATGAGTTTAATTCATGATTTTTTCAAATTCACCGCGAAAACTATTCAAAATCATCTTTCAAATATGGGGTTTTAAAATTTAAATCGCTTTGTGCGGAGTTTACGATTTGGCAACAGCGCTTACAAGACAATGAGAAAAACAATGTCCCATCAGCTTGTTTATAAAATAACAGCTGTTGATCTACAGGCGCCTACTTACTGGCGAGCTTCAACTGCAACCGGCCATAAAAATCCCATAAAATTTCACGACCTTCCTCGTTCGTCGCAGACTTCATAGACAACCATCTTTGTCTATCTCATCAAGATAATACATTTGTTGTCCTTTATTATCAAGGCATATTTCAGTCGATGTTGCCAGCTTGAGCAATTCTCATAAAACGCTTTAAACTTTAAATACCCATTTTTATTTTTCATTTTTAAGTGCTTAAAATGATTTTTTTTGGGAAACGGTTGAAATGATTTATCAAAATGTGATGTTTCAAAGATATTTCATAAAAAATACATCATTTTCGTCAGGAGTATTCCCTATTGGAGGCAGACGAGGTGATGGGCATGAGAACTGATCAGATAATCAGCACGGATGGAACCTTCAGTTCTCTGATTCCAAGCGGAGACGAATGGCTCCGTTACAAGGAATTCTATCTACAAGGACCTTGCTGGTTTACTGATGGCTCCAGAATCAGTCAGGGATCTGGAGCCGAACTCTACAGTCTGGGAAAGTCGACGACAGCATTTCAGGCAGAAATCTTCGCCATTGATCTTTGCGCCAACCATTTGCTTAACATGGGTTGGGCGGGTAGGTCAATAAAAATCTCTCGCAGCAGACAAATGCAACTCGGCACAGGTATTTGAAAGCAGATCTAAACTCTCCGAATTGGGAAGTTTACAGGCTGCAACTGATTTGGGTACATGGACACTGTGGCCTCAGAGGGAAAGAAGTATCGGATGCTCTAAACAGAGAAGGCGCAACTTCAGCGCCTGGCCCGAACCAACTATAGGAATTTCTAATTCCCTAATCAGGGAACGGAACAGCTGGATAAGGCATAAGGTCTCTCTGGAGTACTTTTTCAGTGCCTCACAGCCCATACACCAGTCGTTGGCTAGGATTTTCTAGAACCAATCTGAGATCTATCATGGCGGTTTTCACAGGACATTGTAGACTCAGAGTCCATCTTAAAAAACTTAGCATCGTCAATGACCCGCTCTGCAGACTCTGCTTAGAGGAGGACGAAACGATTGAGCACATCCTCTGTGACAGCCTGGCGGCAGACGGGTCAGACTTGGAGTATTTGGTTCTCCGAAGATGGTCCTAGAGAAACTCAAGAACTTCATCTCCTTTTTGAGTAGGATGGGACTGGAGGGAGAGATCTAGCTCTTCGAGCTTGCCTGTGAGCTACAACAGACCGCTTGGTCCCAGTGGCAGGTATGGTTTATCGGTCCAACACACCCAGCAATCAGTATTTACTCATGAATTCATGCACCGTGACTCTCTGCCACTTTCTTGCCAAAATTCTCCAGAGAATTTTCGGCTGTTACAAACGAGCTTCAGGCTGCAATGTCGTGTGAGGAAGCGTAACTTCTTTCTTAGATCCGAATACTTCTTGGATCTTGCAGTCTTGGAATGATCCATTCTTGTAAGATTACTCCAGAGTGTTTCTCTTTTGGTTTCTTCCTTCACCAGGAACTCATTCCTATACCACAGAAAGGCTCTGGGCCAGTAAGTGGCGTGTGCTCCTTTTCTGGCGAGTGTGTAGTCTTCCTCATTTCCTTTGGTTCTAGAGTTTTCACTGTAGAAAACAACTGTAAAATGCTTAGGACATCCTCTGAATTTCCAACATATCTATCGGACAAATATGTTCATGTTCACTTGATCGCCTCCGATGGTTTCGTCACACTACCCATATTTTTAACTAGTATCGAAAAAAAAAATAGAAACAACTAGTTGCAACAAAATCAAAGACAATCATCGTATGAATTCAAAACTTAATTTTTTTTCAGATACTTTATGGACGCCCGATTTTATAATAAAATAAAATCAGCAGCACAACCGTTCGCCTTTAAGGAGTATAGACAAAACAGAATAAAACAAACGATTGAAAACTCTAGAAAGGCTAGAATACAATTGCCAAATCTTCCTAAGGTTAATCAGAAATTGGCTCTGAAACTTATGAATTCAAAGTCAAATGTGTTGAAGGACGACCGCTTCAGGAACTTGTTCTTGAGTGAAGACTATGAAATTGACGAAAATTCTGAAGAATACAGACTGATCAATCATGCGGTAGTCCAGAAACGCAATGAAAAAATATTGAGGAAAACCGAGGAGGAAGAAGAAGAGGAAGAATTGGAAGGTAGGATGATAATTTGAGTTGATATAATGATTTCTTGTCTTCAAGGGGGGTACCCTAGGTTAAGAAAGTATTGTTTTTCATGACACTTCACAAATAAAAAGGGAAAAAAATGGAACAAAAAAGAAACACTACAGTTCTCATAACTTTTTGTCTTTGAAGTTACAGATCTGAAATTTCTTAAGCACATTTATACATAGAATCTACTGACGAGCTCAAAATATTTTTTTATTAGGCGAACTTTTATTGAATTTGTTATTTTTGAATTGAAAAAAAAAATTTTGTCGATAGATTCTACCTATAAAAGTGCCCAAGAAGGTTCAAGTTTCCGATATATGTAACTTCAAAGAAAAAAAAGTTATGAGAACTTTGCGAAATCGTCAAAATCTCATTTTTTGCTAATAACTCAAGAACGAAGAATCGTAGGAGGCTTCGGTTTTCATCATTCTTTGTTTCGCTGAAAAAGTACTCGTAAATGTGTCGTCCATTTAATTGTAGCTCTTATAGTTCTCGAGATCCCCTCAGTAGACAATGAATTTTGACCACAGGTAAAAGATCTTTGTAAACTAAGGCTCGGACAGAATCATCCCCTATTTTGATTTTTTAGATGTTTGAGTCTCATCCCTTTATTTTTTTAGGCAAGAACAGCTCTGATGAGTCCTCAGACGAATTGGAAGAATCGGATGAGGGTGAATCAGAAGCATTATCAAGAGAGGATAGTGATAATGATCATGTTGAAGAAACACGGAAGCAGCCTCCGAAAAAAAGGAAACTGGTGGAGATAAACAAGCAGGATACCGAGAAAGAGTAAGTATTTCAAGTAAATTATTTGTTTACTCTTTATAAGTTCAACATATTTCGGCAATCACTAAAGAAATAATGCTCTAACAGAAATTAAATTAATCCTGATCTTGTTTGGTAGTAAAAGAGGCACAAATATTCTTGCAGGGTACCATTGGGTGACAGGTTGAAGCTGGAAAGTGAATCTGTACAATTTGTTGGTTCACTGGGAAATAGGCAGATGAATTTCTCAGTCAAAAAAAAGAGAAAAGATAATATGGTGGAAAAATCCAAAAAGCATTTGGCCGACAGAAAATCCCTGTCGAGAAAAGGAATGGGAGGGAACTATCGCCATAAAAAGTTTTAAAAATATTTGCTTTCAATATCGTCCTCCAATCAGAGCGACCCCATGAGTATTCAGTAGTGTATTGGAGGCTCTAATCATGACAAGAAGTCATGTTCAAGTACACTACAACTGAAAGTATAACGGATTTCACAATCTCAAGGCACTAAAAGAGGAATATTCTTACCTGTGGACCAGTACAAAATATAAGAAATGAATAAGGAGGATTTGAGCTGACCTTTGAGGAAATGCCCGTCGACATTAAGTTATCCAAAGACACTTGAATCTTAATACCACCATATATTAAGCATAGATTGAAAATCTATAAATTCATATTTTTATAAATAAACTATCGAAAAAGAAGGCTTTGTTCTGAATTTTTAAGATGTTGGAGTTTAAAAACTAACTGAAAAATGGTACTTTTTGTCCTAAATGTACCTTGTTCGAAAAAAAAAATTAACCATCTTGATGCACAGCAGTAAGGCAATCTGTCCTTTTGTTATGTGTATAAGTTGGCCATAACAAAATCAAATTCTAGAGTAAATTTGGTCATTTTTCTATGGGGTTCAACAGGGTTTTCGACGTGAAGTGGATTTTCCAGACTCATCTGAATAAATTTTTTTTCAAGTTTCAAATGAACATTGATCTGAAATACAAGTTTCCTGTACACTTAATTCTTGTTTCCTAATTGGACAATACCAAAAATCAAAGTTTTATTTTGATTAGATTCAGTTTGATTGTCAAACTGAATTGTGTTATCACCAAAACTGTCATAAACAGCTGATTACCACAAAACATTATTATAAGATTACTCCATTTAACTTTTGGTCCCACTTTCTGTTGATTTACGGATCCCGTTTCTCTAGTAGTAAGAGTAGTTTTATTTTCCATGAAATTCAATCATCACAACTTATGTTAAATATGGAAAGAGAAGAATTATAGATAACCCACCAAATTATAGATAATCTTTGAAGCATATTTAACTACTCATTCGGAGCAATTTGAGACAGAAACAAATCAGACTAGAGATTTAAATCATCACCTCATCACATTGAACTAAAGTTCAATGCCACAGAACAGACCCATCTTGACTTACTTTATGTTCAATGCCTCATCATAGTTAAGGATTCTGTGCTGCTTCCAGATTGACATTTCATTCATGTCAATAAAGACTCTCTGGGGTTGCGTTCACAAACTTTAACTTACTCAGAGCAAGCTCTGAGTAAGCTCTGATCACCCGAAGCGTTCACAAACGTACTTTTACTTCCTCAGAGTATGCTCTCTGAGCATGACCATACTCATACTCTACTCTCGGAGTAAGTTTATGAACACACCCTGGTTATAATTTCAATTTCTATAGGCGATTTCGAATGGCTTTTTTGGTTGGTTAAAGGTTAACCGGTCGGTTCATAGACGATGACGTCGTTCCCTCGGTTGGTTCCGTCCCATTCGAATTCTTCGTGAACGAAACGGTTGGTTAAACGGTTGTCAGCTGAAATGTTATTTCACTTGTTTACAAGTATTTGTTTTGTATCAAATAGCTATTCATAAAATGCTTAAACGCAAAGCAGTTGCAGCCATCATATTAGTGGATGAATTGGGTGATTCTGATTCATCGAATATTGAAAAAATATTTTTAATGAGTGCCAGTGCCAATAAAATAAATGATTTTTCCATTAACTTCAAAGCCCACTGCACTGAGAGATTTTCAAAAATATTAACTTAAAAACTAAAACCGCCTAAAAATGTGAACAAAACCCAAACAAAATATATGTAATGTAGTATATAGTAATGCAGAATCGGAGGATAGAAGGAGACAGAACTAATAACCAGACAGCGGACCGTGCTCGAGAGCACGGTTCAAGTTTTGGTTAACCAACTACGAACCAGACGATTAATGACGTCATCAATTTGTCATTCGAATGCGGTTGGTCCAAATATGACGAACCAAGCTATGAACCAGCCAAGAACCAATATCATTCGAAATCGCCCATAGACTTAATAAAGCGTGGACTGGCCCTGCGAGAGAGAACATTGTCCGGAGAATGAGATGCAAAGCTTTTGGGCCTTGTCAAAAGATTGAGGTTAATCTTTGTTTACGTGCGTGAATATCGTGAAATAAACATTTACTTTTTTGCGTTTCTAGCTCTCGATAGTGGTTGTTTGTAGTGATTTCTGTGAAGTGACTTGCGGTTGTTTGAGTGTTAATAAAGTGAAGATTATTGTTCATTAGTTTTCAGCTTTCGGCAGTAGTTGAAGTGATTTCGGTGAAGTGGTGTAGAATTTTCATAGTTTTATCATTACTGTTCTTTTTTTCACTCTTTTACTTTTTATTTTTTCAGGAAGTAGTAAGTAATCATGCCTTGGACTTGTGCTGCATTCAATTGCAAGGTTCGATATAAGAAAGGCGAAAATTTGAAATTTCATTCGTAAGTAGTCTTGGAGTGATTGTGATCGTAGTTGTAGTAAAATGGTATAATTTTAGCTTTCCGAAGGATGAAATATTAAGGAAAAAATGGACTTCAGCTTTGAGGAGAGTAAATTTTAACCCGTCAGCTAGTTCAAAAATTTGCAGTAGGCATTTCAAGGACGAG
Organism: Coccinella septempunctata; assembly: GCF_907165205.1. NCBI lineage: Eukaryota > Metazoa > Arthropoda > Insecta > Coleoptera > Coccinellidae > Coccinella > Coccinella septempunctata. Next base: position 2,405,258 of record NC_058191.1, read on the forward strand.
GATTACTTTAAAAATGCCTATGGCAATAATGTCCTTAAGAAGGAGCTCAATCCTGTTGATATTTCTGAAATCCAGGATGAGTGAATGTTTTCCTTAGCGGAGAGTGTGAAAGCATACAGAAGGTTTTTCTTCTGAGCTGGAAATCATTTGTACACCCAATTAGACAAACGGCCTTTTTACTAATTTTGGAAATAATTAGTTTATTTTCAGAAGTAAGTTTTTTACTGTTTTTATAGATAAAAATTAAAATAATTTTATGCCAGGTCAAGAAGAAGGCTACAAGGCCGAGTATTGACGGTAGAGAAGAGGACCAGATACAGCTGAGCTCAATCTTTTTGATATTTGTGATATCCTAGATGAGTGAATGATCTCCTTAGCGGAGAGTGTGAAAGCCAACCGAGAAGAGAGAATTTCTCTTTTACGCTGACAGGCTAAAGTCGTATATTCAATAAAAAATTAATATTAAATTTAATAAAAATCTGTCCAATTTTATATTTTTCACATCCCTAATGTTATATACAACATATTCAATAAATACCTTTCAACTGATAATTTTATTTATTTATCATCCTTCTTGGGGACTTAGATAAATCTTTGGGTTTAAAGGAATACCTCTGTATGTGTTCTGTATTGCTAAAAGCACCTCTACTCAAACAATTAATTATTCAAATATTTTTTCAACTACCTTGACTGGGAATTTAAGGAATGTTGGGTGTTCAATCTTTGACATACTTAAATCTCAGTAATTGTTTTCCTGAAAACTATATGAAATAATTGATTCATAAAATTAATTGAAGAAAGATTCAAACCAATTTAAAATTTGATTGTACCAAAAAACGCACTATTACTTGCCTTCTATCTTCAAATAGTGCATACTAGTTATTTCCCTTATTTTAGGGTTTTTTCTCCGAAAATTTCCGCATAAATTAGTTCTCTTACATAAATATTATATATTTCCATTGATTCAAGTAACGATTTTGCAGTAATAGGACCTGAAACCAGAAATAAAAATAATTTTCGCTCGGATGGATTTTCGATCAAATTCGTCAATTGCTAACAAATTTCAAAGCATAATTACCTCAAACTGATTTCTGATGATTCCTCAACATGTTTATAAATTATTTTGGTCAAAATAATCATAAGTTTTTTTCAGAATACTAGAAAAATTCGTGTTTGACCAATGCTTTACCTTAGTGGAATTAAATCTTTAGCCCAAAGTATGTCTATCTCTCTCGGTGATTCTCTCTCTAATGCTCCGGACATCCATTTCTTCCCGAAAGTCACGTGACGGCCAGTCCATATATTATTATGTCTATGAAATCGCCTTATGGCTGCCTTGTCTGCTGTGGTCGGATCAGGTTGAAGTTTTGTTGTTTTACGTAGATAAACAATAGTTGTTTTATTTGTTACGGTTCAAAAACGAAACTTTTCTAAAGAAAATAAAATACATTGGTATTTCTTTTGTTCATTTCCTATTTTGTTTGGTACAAGATAACTCGAAGACTTCATAATGGCCACAAATCAAACTGTATCTGACGAAAATGTGTTTGTTTATTTAGATATTGCTTTCGACAATGTTAGAGGTGAAACAATAAAATATCATATTTCGTAACATTTACTGAATACTTGTTGTAGTTGGAAGACTTATTATCGAGCTCTTTAAAAATATGGCTCCAAAGACTGTTGAAAATTTTAGAGCTCTATGCACAGGAGAAAAAGGCTTAGGTAGAAAAAACAAACCTCTACATTACAAAGGATGTAAATTTCACCGAAGTAAGTCATTTATATTTCTATAATCAAATTGATTAATATTTCCATATGAATCAAATGACTGCATAATTCCTTGACACAACATACATACTGTAAATTGTCAATAGGACATGGTATAATCCAGCCTTTAGTCAAATTTCATTCAAAATTTTCATTTCTCATCATGTTCAAACATTCATAAGAATAAACATTTCCAAGCAAAATTTAGAGTATGGATAAGTGGCGTAATCAGTTTGATAGGCTAAAGAGACAGTGGTCTGAATTTAACTGGACAGACAGTGATTATAAGCCTCATGACAAAAGACAGGTTGCCAAAATTGGGGTAGCATGGGTTGTGAAATTACCAAATGAATATTTCAGAAGGCCTGTAGGTTGGGAAGTTGAAATCATTGATACTCCACTGGGAATATCTGAACGAAGTAATAAGCTCTTGAAATGGCTGCGACATCCCCCAACTAATGTTTACGATAATATATCACTGTTCAACGATAATTCTGAAATCATTCTGAGTGATTCTTTCATTAGGCATGATTCTGGCTTTCGAGGTAACGAACACTTATTAAAAGTCAATGAACCCCAACAAAGATTTTCTGTTCCACCAAATGAATATGAAATTTTCAAAAAAACTTGCTGTGAATGCAAAGAAAAGTCATTCAAAAATTCTTCCACTGAATATGAATCATACAATAGAAGTCTGAGACCAAAAGAGAATCATCAATTTAGGTTAAGTGCAAAAGGTTCATACCTATCCTTACAGCCAGAAAGTTCTAGAATTTCTAGAGCAGATAAAAAATCTTATTACAGTGACTACAGTGAATTTGAGGAGGAATTGAATAATCACATATTAGATGCTATGACACAGTCTTCTTTTGATCGATCTGATGCAACAAACCAATCTAGAAGAACAAATACTTCAAGGAATCACAGAAGACAAGATTCCAAAGTTCATGCTTCTAATGTAACACATCAAAGTGTTGATACATCTAAAGTTTCTACTGGCTCGTCCCCTCATAAAGATCCATCTCTGATAAGTGAGCGTAAACATAATAGTTTAAGGAATGAAACAATTAATGTAAACAACTTCCCCACTATTAACCATCGGAATAATCACCTCACAATCGCAGAAAATACAAATAAGGAAACTCCTGAAACTTCCACACGTAGAAGAAGCACTGGACCTCATATTCCTTCAGTTGATATATTTGATGATAATATTTTAACCAGGGGTACCTCGTTAGAGCAATACAGAAGTACAGATCGAACTTTTGCACCAGGGTCTAGAGAGGCTCATTCTGAATACAAAAGGCCTAATTCGAATTGGCATAGAAACCATCATAGACATCATCATAAAAGAAACGGAAGTAAAGAAGTTAGTATTGATGCTACAGTTGAAGATAACTTGGTACCCTCAGAACATGAGCCCACTAAACTTGAAGAAAGTTTTGGACAAAATGATACTCAGTTATGAATGGGGAAATTGGAGAAATTATAGTTCCAAAAACATCATGATGAAACCCTTATTTTATCAAGCAATAAAATTAATTTCAACAAGCAAATTTCCCATCATTAGCTACATTTTGAATCAAAAAGTTATGCTGATTTTTAAGTGTACTATCTCTGTATACCTCTTTCTCACCTATCTCCAGTTCAAGCATAAAAAAAAATTTACCAGGTTTAGGCAAAACTGGTAGTTATGATGGAACAAAATTGGTCCTAGTCCATCTCATTTCGAAAATCAGACGAATTTGCAGAATATTTTCTTGAAAAACAGTTTTTCCAGCCCAACTTTCCGTCTCTATTTTTTCTGATAATAATGTTGCCTCGAGTCTATCTTTCAGAAAATAGGGGAAGATCAATACAAAGCCCTATTGAGTGACGTAGAGCAGCATCGAATATAGTGTACACCATTCTGGTTGAACCTTTCTGCTTTTCACTACACAAATAATATAGTGCAGAGGTTGCAATTCAGTATAAAGTTGTGTACAGGGTGGGCGAAATTCGTTGTCTACTGAGGAGATTTCGATCTATTGAGATTTTGACGAATTCGAAAAGTTCTCATAACTTTTTTGTCTTTGAAGTTACAATCTGAAACTTGAATCTTCTTGGGCACTTGCATACTCAGAATCTACTGACAAAAGATTATTTCTAATTCAAAAATAACAAATTCAATAAAAGTTTGCATTAAAAAAAAATGAAATTTCATCTAATGATTCGAAATGAAAAAATATTTTGAGCTCTTCAGTGGATTCTAGGTAAAAAAGTACCTGTAGAAGGTTAAAGTTTCAGATTTGTAACTTTAAAGACAAAAAAGTTATTAGAACTTTACGAAATTATCAAACACAAAAACGTAGGATCGTAGGAGGCTGCGGTTTTCATCATTCTTTGTTTCTCCTGCTATAGTTCTCGAGATCCTCTCAGTAGACAACGAATTTTGCCCACCCAAACCGCTTGATTTTGGCTGTTTCTGGTACTTCAGGATAACTTCTTTATTTTCGAGAATATCTGAAAATCTGAAAACGGTAAAAACTTGCTAGAGGCACTTTTTCACTGGGATTACGATACTATATTCAATTTTTTTTTTATCTCCTGTAGTGAGAGTGAAAAAAAAATCTTTATTTTAAATACGGATGGTATCTTTTTCTGATCTCATATTATAAAGATTCCTCAAACACTCTATGACATTCTGGTACATAATAAGGACCCCATACCTAGGTCCTAGGTTACAAAAGAGTGGAGTCTACACCTACAGGCAGAGACAGTTTGTCTCTCAATTTTGGTGATGTTTGCTGCAACACTGTACATTGGCACGAGTGGACATACCCTCCGACAACGTATCTTGGACAGTTTGTGTTGAAGGAGACTAAAATTTTTTGTCATATCAATGACCATCATTGAATTATTGCCTAGAATTTTTGATTTGTTGTTGGAAATTCCAAGGGAGGAGGAAATAACTTAGTTAATATGTGATTGACAACATGGGTGGTGTTTTGAGTGTGATTGTTTTACTCTTGTTTGTGTCGTTTCATGCCGCCACTGGTTGTATTTTTTCTCGACCTTGTCATGTTTTCTTGTTCCGTGTTTTTGTGTGTCCGCCTGCGTATTTTTGATTTATATGTCCCTGTCGATCAGATTTTGGCATCTAATTTGTTTATGCTCACATTTTTATTTTTATTTTTTGACGAAATTTGTTGAGGATTTTTAAAATGTTTCCTGATCGATTGTTCTGCCCGTTTGTTGAACTGTAACATGACTGCTGCATCGTGAGTTTCTAATCGATTGTTTGAGAATAATTATTTTCTTACATTTTTTTTTTCGTTGTTAGTTTTTGAGAATGGTGAAACTAGTCGGGCAGAATTATTTGTAGTATAAATAAACACTTCCCACCAAGAAAAGGGTTGATTTATAGAATATTCGAAACTATGGGTGGACGCCAAAGGGTTTAGAAGAACCAACAGTAATCTACCCCGTCTACCCCTATGCGTTAAGGGGAAGTAGTATATACGATTCGAGATCAATAGGATCGAAATTGTTTGGTTTACGGATGCTACCCCAAATACGAAAATTGTCACATCTTTGAGCAATAGCCTGAATTAGGTACTGAGTTAGTTGAAAAGTAGAAATTACCACGTGAGAGGTAATATAAGGAATATTGAATAATTTTCAGTTATTCCTGAATTTCAGCGTAATTTTGCCATATATCGCTATGAAAATCGTTGCAATATACCGGGTGGCCCACCCCAGACCTCATTTTGAGGGAGTAAATGAAGATATTTTGAAAATCTTTTCTTGTTGTGTATGTAGGATGTCGCAAAGTACAATTTAAAATTATTGTTATATATACAGGCTATTCGAAAACAAAGATATAGACCAAAGTTGCACTTTTTTAAATGTAACACTATATTTGACCTCAAAAATGGAATAGCAAGCTCAAATTATGATGAGTTTCTTCAGACTACTTTATAGCTCGGAAGCACCCTTTACGAGATATTGGCGAAATATCGAAAATATGGAGTTTTTTCAAATAGCAATTAATGAAGAAACTAGTAACGCCAGCGATACAGACAGAATTTTTTCGAGTAGACAAGTTGGCTACTCCTACATATAGAAGAAAATTCCAACTCTGGAATATACAGAATTATCATAATTAATTCTCGAACATCAACTACAAATAATCGTCGAAAACTTTCTCATTTCAAATGGCACACCCGGTATTTCTATATCTCGTTGAACGTAAAAATTAATTCCGAAACTATCTTCATAAAATTTTCCTACATTTAAACCTGATAGTTTCTGAGCAATTTTCGATTTTCAATTCGAAACTAGTAAACCAATTTCGCCATTATCTCGTAAATGGTCCTTCTAAGGTATAAAGTGATCTGAAGAAAATCATCATAATTTGAGCTTGCCATTCCATTTTCGAGGTCAAATACAGAGTGTTACATTTAAAAAAAGTGTAACTTTGGTCTATATCTTTGTTTTCGAAGACCCTTTATATAGTCCTGTATATGACAATAATTTTAAATTGTACCTTTGAAGACCCTACACACACCACAAGAAAGGATTTTCAAATTATCTTTATTTACTCCCTCAAAATGAGCGCCGCGTCTGGGGCGGGCCACCCGGTATAAAGAATTGAATCGCCGATGTCACCCGGTCGTTATTTTTATCGAAATATGTTGAAAAACCGTCGAAAAATGATTGTGAAAACAAGTTTTAGTGACGCTGAAGTTCAAGTTTAAACATAAAACATAGAAAAACAACTAAATTGAAGAAAAAAGAGAGGTACTTTAACTTCAATTAAAAAAAATGAAAGCAAAAAAATTGAAAGCGTAAATTAGGAACTAGTGAATGCCGTTTTTCAATGGAGATTCTTGAGGTATTACTTTCCCTTAACCATTTCTTGAAGCAGACTTCTATCTCCTGGTTCTCTGGTAAGCCGAAACCAATGGTCAGAAGCTCTCGAAGCCGTTTTGCTATCAATGCTTGGCCTTTTAACACCCTTGGTTGCCACGGATCGTCCACAATAACCTACCCCGCTCTGAAACTAACCTGCCTGTTGCCCAGTAAACCGTATACTGTTGCATTGCTTTCCATCTCAGTTAACCCCGTCCTCATTATTAAATTTTAACGTGATTTCTTATTGGCTTGTACAATTAAAACCGCCGAAAGTGCTCGGAATTTGACCTATTTTTGAACAGCATACCATATTGTAATGAATCCCAGTTTTCTGAGAAAATTGGAGTTCATTTTAGTACATTCCTTTCATTTCACATTTCCGCCTTTGAAAATATATAATTCTCAAATATTCATTCATTTCGATAGGCAGAGTAAATGTAAAAAACCGTTTATCTGTGGTTAACGTTGTTTTTCTTGCATGCCGTTGAAGATTTCGACGTTTTTCTGATGTTGATATGCGATAAACCGGAGCTGACGACGTTTTTTACTCTTGTCGCATTCTGGAATTTTCAGATTTTTAGCGTGTGGGGGGATTTGCCTATAAAAGCAGATTTTCCCCCGCGACGGTCACTTTTAGTCTCTTTTACTCTTTTGTCACATGACTCTCTTTTGTCTCTTTACTCTCTTTTCTCTGCGATTCGTCTTTGATTGTGTTCACGACGAGCCGTTCAACGAATTTAGAATAAATTTTGTGTTGCGAGGGTTAGTGCTCTTAGGAATTAATTGTTATTCGTTTTCCGCGAGTGCCTTGAATAAAGGAGGTAGGTCCCCGTCTGTACCGTTCAGTTTCTTTATTAGACCTACACCGGTTTCTTCTTTGACTCTGCTGTACTGTATCGCTTTCTGTTATCTTTTATCGTACTTTACCCTTTTTCGCGAGTCTGACTTTTCCCTTCGCTATCAGTCATGGTGCGTAAGCCCTTGGGGTAGTGAAGAGAAAGTCCCGTCAACCCCTCCTGTTCGCGTTCCCGAGAGATAAGTGTTGAAATAGAAATCTCTCCTTTTCTACCAGTCATGGTGCGTAAGCCCTTGGGGTAGAGAATAAGAGATAACGCTCGTCGTCAGTGAAAACCCGTAGTTGCGCTCAAAATAGACCTTTTCTTCGCTATCAGTCATGGAGCGAAGCCCTTGGGTAGTGAATAAAGGTCTCGAGTAGATCCGCCCTGGTTGTGTTTCTTTCATTTCTGGAGAAATACAATTAATTACATCCTGATACCGTATAGCAAGTCATTTCACTTCGCGAGGTCATCCTTGGTATCCATTTCGTCAGTTCTGGTTGGCGCATTTTATTGAACAACCTTTGATTTTTCACTGTACCCGGTATAAACTTTATAAAGTGCTCGTGATCGGATCAAATTTCCCGAATGTATGTTTGCTGATCGATTCGCTCATATTTCATACCTACACATCTTTCCGTTGTATATATAATCAGTTTCCGAAGGTGTGAACAAACTGGTACATAATTTGATTTTGACTACTTCGTTATCTCTACCACCCTAGATAACGGCGAACTCTGTCTCCGACTAGCAGCTACTCTGGTAGGATTGCTATTCTTCCTAGTGAAAAGAATAGCTGGCGCTCGAGACAAGTTTCTTCGAGGAAACCACATTACAATATTATACTCATTGGATTTCTTTACAATTTGAAGCACTGTTTCCTTGTTTCGATTTCTGTTTTCTTATTTTGAGCTTGGCCATTAGTTGTATGTTTCTTGACTTTGGTATATGTACTTCAATAGTTCGGTGTGATTAAATTGATAATAAACGCGTTGTTATCGCTTACATCTTAGATAACACCTAACTTTGTCTTCGACTAGTAGATACGTTTGCTGTTTTTCCCTTTTCTTAAGAATAGCTGTCACTTTTGGAAACAAAACCCGTTACAATCATTCTTGCTTGAAAAATGTATCATCTAATTATTCGTTTTTTTTTTCAGTTATCCCACAGTGCTTTGCACAAGGTGGGGATATCACCGATAATAATGGCAATGGAGGGGAGAGTATATATGAGAACGGCTACTTCGAGGTAGAAAACTGTAAGAGAATCGTGAGTGAATTGATTATTAATGATGTATTACACCTAGCCCTCTTATACAAACGCGTTTTGAAAAAATTGCTATTATTTATTATTAACTTTGATGACATTCCGATATCGCTATGTGATCTATATTTTAGCACGATGAAGAAGGATTGGTTGGTATGGCTACAGTTCCAAATACTAACATAGTCAATTCTCAATTTTACATTACTGTGGTACCTTGTGAGCAGTTGGATGGTACGAATATTGTATTTGGAAAAGTCAAAAAGGGTCTGGATATAGTCAAGGAAATGTCCAGTATAGAAAGAAAAGACGATTGTCCTTTGGAGGTAGGAGACAGACTTATTTGGTTTCAACTACTATAAATTTAAAATTCACATACAAACTATGTTTTTCATAATATCTCAACGAATCTGAGGGCGATGTATGATTATTTCTGAAACGGGATAAAAATGGCGATTCTTTCTAGGTCATTTTAAACTACTGTTTCCATAGAAAAAAACACAACTTTATGTTATAGTTCAGCAAATATACCTGTTGGATAAAATCATAGTACGCTACTGGCTTGCTATAAAAAAAGTGTCTCTATAATGTTTTCATTTCAACATCCTAGCACAAATATTAACGGAAATAATGACCAAATTTTTAATTTTAATTTTGGCCTTTAACTCGAAAACAGAAGAAGATAGAGGAATGCAGTTGATGGCATTATTAATTTCTCGAAAAAAGACGACACGAATGGCACATTCATTTTCCTCTATCTCGTTTAAAAGGAAAGTTGTAGTTCAGGTATCACCAGTTTTGCCCACCCTGTACAAGTCAAAGACTCACCATGCGTATACTAAAATGTTAAATGAAATTTTGGAGGCCTTTATGCCCGTTTCCACCAACGATCCCTAAATTTTAAGGAATACCTAAGCCCATTTAAGTGACTCTTAGCCTCAATTTCGTTTTCACCAACGTTTAGGGAACTCTTAAGTGCTAGGGGACACCCTAAATTATAAATGCCCGAAAGTCGATCCCCTATCGAATCCCTAATAAAGTGACAGCGGATTTTGACATGTCTTCGATACACAAAAAGAATTTTTTGAGAAATCGATAAATGTTAGTCGTGAATTTGTGGAAATGATCGCTCTTCGAAATCCCAATCATCAAATTTTGAGGGGTTGCTTTGGGATTTGTGTATTTATTTGAAGACACGGTTGTTTGGGAAGTGATTGAACCAAAAACCCCTTCACAGTGATAACTTCTAAACACCAATTTCTAGCAAATGAACAATAATATTTGATAGCTTTCAAGAGTAGAAATTGCTCGAATGCCATAAAGCAGAGCTTGTTCTTAGGAATGAATAGAAGCGGTTGTGTTCTAATTGTGTGAAAAATTTCGAACATACACAATGGAAGTTTATGAAAAAATGCAGTCATGTTGGAATATTGCGATTCTTTATATCTCCAGGAGGATGTTCGGTGACACCATTAAGAATGATTTGTATGACTATCAACGCAAAGGGAATATTGGATTTATGTAGCCGAATTTCGTAGCTACGAGCTCCTATCTATTCCCTCGATAAGTATTCCTTAACAAAGTGTACCTTTGTATGGTGAAAACGAATTTATATTAAGGGTAGAGTTAGGTACTCTCTAAACTCAATGATGTAGGCAAGAAGAATAAGGTCTCTTTAATCTGGGTTCCCGGTCACTCGGGAATCGTAGGAAACGAGAAGGCCAATAAACTTGCCAGAGAGAGCGCACAAACGCCACTCACTGGCCCAGAACCCTTCTGTGGTATAGGAAAATGCACCTACAAGAAGGAGTTTATGGAGAAGGAGAAAGCCGAAAGGGAAAAACTCTGGCGGAATCTCCCAGGAATGGATCACTCCAAAAAGTTCCTTCGGAACTTTGAAACTGCTGGATCCAAAAAATATCTGGATCTCAGTAAGAACCAACTACACCTACTCACTGGCTTTCTCACAGGACATTGTCGCCTAAAGAAGCATCTGTTGAGAATGGGTTTGTCGGACACTGACGAGTGTAGATTCTGTGGGGAGGAGGAGGAAACTCCTATTCACCTGGTTACGGAATGCTTTGCCATTGCAAGCCAAAGGAAAGAGTGCTTTGGACGAGAAACTTGTAGGAGTGGGGAATTATCCTCGTTGAAGCCGTCCCAGATATTGGATTTCATCAGATCTCTGGATCTGGAAGGCGAGCTGTAAAGGGCGCAATGAAAACAGCTCTGTTAGGGGGCACAATAGACCTTAAGGTCGCAGTGAACTGTAACCCCTTCACACTATATAACTATATAACTATATAGGTACTCTCTAAAGCTAAGGCATACTTAGATAGGGGCTTGTTTAGGGATCGTTGGTGAAAACGGGCATTAGTCCTACAAAAAATTGGTAGCGAATTTGCACGTTACAAGTGGAAAATTTGACAAAATGTTGTAACTCTATGAATATTTGTATTCGAATATTTTAGGACATCGTTATCCATGACTGTGGCGAACTGAAAAAAGGCGAACCTTGGAATATTCTAATACCGGACGATACAGATGATGTTTTTCCACCGTGGCCGAATGATTGGGACGACGCGAAAGATTGCCAGACGATAGAGCGAGCAATCGATACAATAAGAGAGTCTGGAAATTTTTATTTCGCCAAGAAAAGTTTCTCTGAGTCTCAGGGAAAATATTTGAAGGTGCTGCGCTATATCGACTGGTATTTGAAGACTGGGAAGAGTCCTAATGAATCATTCGCCAAAAGTAATAAGTTTAGAACTTTACTGAACTTAGCTGCTGTAAAGCTGGAGAGAAAAAAATATAGGGAAGCCTTGCAATATTGCAATGAGGTGAGAACTAGATCTGCAAAGCCTTACGTCGACAAAAAATATATTTTTTTTTTGTGATGAGAATTGATTTATTGGCGTTATCATTATTTTTCGTAATATTTCAGTGCGAAGCCATGGACTCGACTAATGGTAAGGTATACTATAGAAGAGCCCAGGCTAGGTTAGGACTAAGAGACATAGACGAGTCTCTAGAGGACCTGAAACGAGCTATGTCCCTTTCGCCTAATAATAAAGCTGTCAAGGATTTCTTCAAGGTAGCGAAATCGGACAAACTGAAACATTTGAGGAAAGAAAGGGCGTTCTTCAAAAAAGTATTTAGTTAATATTTAGCAATATGTTTTTTATTATTTAATTGTTTGTACATAGTTTTAAAATTGTTTTTACCGAATAAAGTGTTTGTAAATAGTGTCCAGTTGATGTTTTGCAATTCCATTGTTACTACCTACATCCCCCAAATCGAATTAAACCTCGTGTATGCTGGAATCTTAGTACATGCCTGCCATATCGGCAGTTTTTATGAAATTCGTGAAAATTAAAATGGAGAGTGCTACGTCTGTAGTTGGGGAGCCGAAGATGCTAAATCGGGATTTACTCGAGCGTCGTGGAGACCTAGTGGATTTTGATGATTAGATGGTAGAAAGAAAAAAAGGTTCTATGATGTATGCACTTTCAGCGGCGGGGAAAGCCTCTGCAGGGTCTCAAAGATGTAAAAAGAAATCGTCAGGTGTACATAATCGAGTGTGTCAGATTAAGATACTGTATATGCCCTACGTGTCTCTGATAATGAATTCTTGTTAATTTTAAGGTTTGCGCGGTGGGGCTGGCCGTACGGAAGAGTTAAAAATGATAAAAAAAATTCCAGCGTGTCATATTTTTGAAGGATATGTTAATTGGACCCAGAGAAAACTACTTTTCAAGGGACTGACAATTTGGACGTGACGCAAGGTCACAGCGGTCCTTTGAAAATGTAAAAAAAACATACTCGAGTGTGTCAAATTTTCATACAGATGGTTAATCTCGGTGTTGTTGACGTGTTGACAAATTAATCAGACACTAATCAGGGTGGGTTTTCTTAATCTGACACTTTGAAGATGATAAAAATGCTTTTTTTTTCGAATATTCCCCTGCCTGTACCTCTAATCGTTTTTGTATTCATTATGAAGGTTGTAGATAATAAAATACTACACAACTTTTGTCTGAAGCAATTTTACATATTCTCCACCAATCTTGAGATAGAGGGCGATAAGGGCGAGAAGCTTAGCCACAAGGTCAATGTAGAATCCCAGTCTAATCTACATTCATCAAATGGGCAAGTTTCCTAAAACTCCAAAACCAAATTTGAGATTATTTATGGAAAGCCTTTTCTACTAGTTATTCAACACGTAAAAGATTCGCTTCAAAATTCAGACATTTCAGAAATACACCCTTCGGAACTTCGACTATGTGAAAGCTTGTGACGTAGAATGCCTTTATTTAAATATAGTAATTTTTGTTAATTCGACAACACTGGAACCGATCAAGAAGATATCCACAGATTACAAAAAATTGTTTCTGTAATCTGTGTCTTTACCTTCTTAAAACCGATGACATTTTGTGTCATTGTGTGTTTTTCTTGTCAAATGTGAATAATGTGATCATCAAACTTGATATTTATTACATCTATGGTGATCAGAAAACTTTCATGACCATTACTGACACAAATGGGCGTTGCCGGATTGTAAAAATGACGTAGAATGTTCACAAGAGCACTTCTGAAATTAGAATTTTCGTAATCGAATACAGACAAAATGCGATATGTTAAAATTCGAAAAAAATATATTTCCAGATATTTGAGTTATAAGGATTTTTATGACATATATTTTGAAATTTAGGAAAATACCCCATTGTCAAAATGACAATGTATTTCTATGATGACAATTTCGAAATTAGTCACGAAAATTTTAGTGTTGTCTGTGACTGAACCTTAGAATGTACTATTTTCCAACGAGTGAATTTTCGCTTCAGCATGTATCGCTAAACACCTCGCATTAATCGCCATATATGTCTAAAACGTTTGAACGTAGAAAAAATTGCTTAGGACAAAATTTGTAGAAAATGTTATGCTCAACTGAATGCGAAAAAGATTTGAAGCCCAGGGGAGGAGATAATTCGAAAAAATTGATTCTTGTGACCAGGCCCGCCGCTAGCTGTCTGAGCGCCCGCGTGCAAATACTGTTATGCCGCCCCAAATAGGGCGCTACATCAGGGGTGTATCCAGAGAGCAATTCGGGGGGGGGGAGGTTAGTGGCAAGTTTTAGCCAGGGGCCTGAACTGATAATTGGAATTTAATTTTTGATCGTTACTGTTCATACATACACCACGGAACAAGAGACAAGTTTCACCTGCGGAACTTCGGGGGGCGGTAGTGCCCCTCCCGGAAATATACCTGCAGTGAATTCACTGAATTCCGTGGATATACGGAAATTATCGATGTTGGCCGCCTGTCCTCCCGATCCTTCAGAGAAAGAGTCTCTCTAAGGGGGATGAGGAGACCTTGCCGCCCCCAATGTTGAACGGAGTTGGAGAAATTTCAAAGCAGTTGGCAAAGTTTCGATCGCATATGGTAAAATGTCTATGTTTCTATGACAGTTGGCAAAATTTTAAAGCAGTTGGAGTTGGACAACCGCCCCCCCCTTTTTTTCCTCCCCCCCCTCTCCGCTTACCACGTTGTTTGTCCCCTCCAAATAAAATTTCAATTTCACTGGATTTGACGCCCCCTTGGACGTGGCGCCCTTGTGCCGGGCACGCCTTGCACGCCCGCTTACGGCGGCGGGCCTGCTTGAATTGTCAGATTAAGAGAATATATACTTTTCAACCTGTAATTAACCACATATATCTTAATCTGACACGCTCGAGTATGTACAATGATCGTTTTTTTTTACTATTCTGACAGGCTGTCCTTGACAATTCCCCCTATATACAGGTCTAATTTTTGATAGAGGTACTCTACAGGGTCCAAGGTATGTCCCCTTATATTAATTTGATGGACTCAAGTAAATCCCGAATTTCCCAACTATTGGTGAATCAAAACCAAAGATTAAAGATTGTCCCAAAGGAACTATGGTATGCTCACAAAAACAAATTTGTTTCCACCCTTGTTTTTTGAAATTTCGCCATCTCATTTCGATCATTCGCGCTATAAAAAAAATTATATCAGAAAATAATGGTTGAGTTGAGAGCTTATTTACGCTCTCCATCCTTCTTTGATTCACTTATACAGTGTGTCAATTTGACGAGATCCACCCTTCATATCTCGGCCCCTATGTAAAATATCAGAAAACTGCAAAAAGCTTGCAGCCACATTGATCTGCGAGTGGCCAATGAAAAAATAATTTTATTATCAATCGTAAAAATGCTTGTAACTCCAAAACGGTGCATTTTTTTGGTTTTGCACCATTATACCGTATACTTTTTTTTTTAACTAATGATAAAATGGAAAACATAAATGGAGGAACTTCGCCGAAATTCAACCAAAAAAAAAGTTTCTGGCTATTAAGTGCTGGAGTCAGTCTATGGGAAAATATACTGATATTTGTATTAACTCACATTGCCAGAATCTGTTGATATTCGTACAAAAGTTATCACAAAAAAAAACTGAACTTATGGGAATAATCATTTGGAAGCACATATCTTAGCAGATATATGTGACAAAACTTTTGAAGTTGACGTAGACTAGCATCGGACAGATCCGTATTCACTACTCAGAGCTTCCTGCTCTTGACTGCATATGGATAATGTGGTGTGGTTGGAAATATAGTATAGTGTAGGGCACACTACATTCTGAACGCAGATGCATCGTACAGACCTCATATCTTCAACTACAACGCAAACAAAACTTCTACTCACCTTATACGTTCGTAGCTTGGTGGTCGAAGCCTCGGCTCAGTATATTGCACTCACCGTAAGGTACTGGAGTTCGATCCCGTTCTAGGGAAGAAATTTTCTAGTCGATACGGGTAGGGGCCACCATTTACTGTTGGGTTAAAATCAACTGTACTGTGCCTAAGGTGGCGTAAGGACACAGTAACAAAGCCTACACAACTGGTTCTCCGAGCCCACAGAGCTTCTGAGGGGTATTTCGGTATTCAGGATGAAATAAATAAATAAGTCGCCACTACACGTTTGGAACCCTAGAAGGTCAACAACACTTCTCATCGACAGAAACACGTAAGTAACCTTTAACTTTTATTTTTTTCTCAATTCGTATTACAAATGATGCATGTTTTATTCAGTAGTGAAATAACCTGTTCTTAAGTTTTAGAAATGAGTGGTGAGGTCCTCAAAGGTACGAAATCTTTATCACGTTGAACTGAAAACATATATCTCAAAGAATGTATATAAATATTTCCAGGATACAAAACAGCAGGAGGAAATTCTGGATGATTCACCGCGTCGGGGTAATTTTGTGTTTCCAGCGTGAATCCGGCATGCTTGAAATATCTACAATCTCTTTTTCCAAGAACACCATTATCTCTATCTTGAAGAGCATCGCCAGTTTTTTCTGGGAAGTTATTAGCTGTATAAAACTGGACGCCTGGTTGATTTGAATATACTTCTAGTACCCTTCCTGAAGGAGGATGAACCACTCTAGCCACAAAACTATTTTTTTGATATTCAGAAAGTGTCACGCAGAAGTTCTGGTCGAAACCATTCGTCATGTCTGATCCAATTTTTTCTTTCAGCGTTTTGGGAATACGGAAATCGAAGGGGGTGCCACCAACATGTATAAGCTTTCCTGTAGGTATCATTTGTTTATCCGTATGCGTAACATGCTCCGCGTTTATGCAAACTTTATGATGATAAAGCTCATCTGCCCCTGCGACATGTCCAGCTAAGTTGAAATAAGTGTGGTTCGTAAGGTTCACATATGTGGGTTTAGTTGTGAATGCTCGATATTCAATGACGAATTCGTTACCGTCTGTTAAATACATAACAATGTTAACATTCAAATCCCCTGGAAATCCTTCTTCGCCATCTTTGGAATGATAACTCATAGTTATTTTCTTGTCTTCTCGGCAAGCGCTCCATAAAATCTACAATTCATGCATTAGGATAGATTGAAATTTCTCTTAATGATGCGTTCCCTACCACAGGGCATAGCGTAGTTGGAAATTTTCATGTGAATTTAACAACATCCTGTAGATCATTGTATCAATAAACAAAATGTAGTCATAAGTTATTTTGCGTGAATAATTTGATAGAAGAGCTAACATTTGCCAATTATTCGACAGTTTTTCGGCTTCAAGAATGATATAACTGGTTTTTTTCTTATTTGTAAATGAATGGAGAAATTAGCAATTTGGAATATCTACTATGCTCGCATGTTTGGGTGATTCAGCAACATCTTCGGGACGCTCGCACTGCTTGACACTGTACAGAAGAGGGCTATTATGTCGGAAAGTTGATCTTAATATCACAGTATAGACTACAGACTGTGTCTATAACACAGCCGTCTTTAGGGACTATAGACGGCTGTGTCTATACTGTGCTAATATTACCTAATCACAGATTACAGAGTAGAATGTACCTAATAGCGTTTGGTTCCACTACCGTATCGGCGCAATGTGATTTTTCACTGTTCAACAATACAGGGTGCGTCTATGACTTGCACATATATTTTAATAGAAGAGTCCTGAGGTTAAAAGAAACACTTATTTCTTTACCATTTTTTTCCAACTCGGCACGGTTGAAAATATACAGACTGTTGAAAATGATCGAAAAAATGTAATTTTCAGTTATATCACGTAAACGATTTTATCGAATGTAATGATTTTCGGAATATAGCTTTTCATTGCTATGATGAATCTTTTCCGAACACAAAATTCCATCCAAATCTAAAAATTTTTTTTTTGGAAAAATTTACTTCCATTTCCTGTATAACTGAAAGCGCTTAGCTTCAAGAATATTTAGCTTAGTAGATAATGTCGAACAATATCATAATCCAAATAGGTCTAGTTCTCCAGAAACGCCCCTTAAGCCCTCGAACTTGGTACACCCTGTCACCCTGGCTGTCATTCAATAGAATATATGTATACCGCGTTTGGTGAACGACATCCGCTTGAATAAAAGCCATCATAATATGTTATAATTATTTCCGGACTACAGCAATTTGTTGAAAAAGTACTCGTAAAATTCGAATAGGTACTTTGACTTCGGGTTCTGTACGCGACAATGTGTGCAATGGGCCAAGTACTCGATTCTTTGTATTCATTCTTCAGCTATTGAAAATATTGGCAATTATACAAAATACACTGCGCAAAAAAATTAAAGCACATTCTGAAAATCTCAATTTTAATGAAAGTTAACTCTACATTGACCTTATAACTTATTTTTTATGTTCTCCCGGGAAGGTTTTGAACGAAACAAGACACATTAAATGGAAGAAAAATTAAGGATTTCAACGAATCTTATGTGAAAGAAGAGAAATGAACAATTTTCAAAATACTGAAATGCTGATATGTGATTTAATACTTTGTATTTCCACCCCTTGCGTTAATTACAGCTCGGCAACGACGGTTCATACTCAAAATGAGTGATCTTAAAATGTTCTGATCTAATCCTCCCCAGATTTCTATGAGTTGGATTCCTAAGTCATTAAGAGTAGCTGGATGATTTTCTGAACTTCTCAGCCTTCTATTGAGGTTGTCCCAAACCTGCTCAATCGGATTGAGATCTGGAATTCTTGCTGGCCCTTCCATTCGAGAGACTTCAACCTCTTCAAGGTACTCCTGAAAGATGCGCGCACGATGGGGTCTGGCATTTTCGTCCATAAAAATGAAATTTTCACCAATGTATGGGGCAAATGGCACTACATGCTCTTCAAGAATGTTCCTTATATACTTATCAGCATTCATAGCTCCATTATCAACGACCACAAGGTCTGTGCGAGCAGTCAAAGATATTCCACCCCATACCATAATCGATCCTCCCCGAAACCAGTAGTATTCAGGAAATTGCACTGAGCATATCTTTCATGTGGACGTCTGTATACAAGGGAACGTCGATCACAATGGTAGAGGCAGAATCTAGGCTCATCTGTGAAGAGAACTCTTTCCCAATCGGCCTCTTCCCAATGGATATGCTCTCTCCCAAAATCCAAACGTGCCCTTCGATGGGCTGGGGTAAGAGCTGGGCCTCTTGCCGCGACACGAGGCCTTAAATCATATTCTCTGAGGCGATTTCTTATTGTCTGAGTGCTAATTTGCACCTCATGAGTTTGCTCAAGCTGAATTTGAAGGAGGCGAGCGGTTGCAAACCGTTGTCTCAACGAACAAACTCTCAAGTAACGTTCTTGAATGGCAGTTGTTACCCGTGGTCTACCATTCATTGCTGTATCCCGTTACCCGGAATAAATCTACAAAAAGAAGAAAAAAAAACACACTTGTATGGGAAACTCCAAACCTTTCTGAAATTCTTGTGTATGTCCACCCTTATGCTCGCACAACTACCGCTTGGGCACATTCCTCTTGGGTCAAATTGCGTGTTTCGCGTTGCATAGCGATCGAGTGTAGAAAATCAAACGAAGGAAAAACAATTGATCACTAGAATTGATCGAGAACAACTGAATTTTAGAATGCAGCCAATATATTCAACATTTGATAATATCATCTTTTTTTATTCCTGCTGGGAACAAACATTTGTATTGAAGAAAACCGTTGAAAGTGGATAACGTATGCATGCATAATTCTGATAAAAATAATTATCATTGAGAACACCTTCAGTTGTAGAATAAATTTGAGATTTCCATAATGTGCGTTAATTTTTTTGCGCAGTGTAAGTTCCTGATATTCACCTTATCAAAACCTCTAAAACCTCCATGTAGTGTATGTGGTGGGCAGTTTTTCGATAATTCGTAGTTTTTCCCATCTATAAACATGATTCCATGCCCAATCCTGTTGCACGCTCTTCCAATAGTAGCTCCATAATACGGATTTGAGAAACTCAAATAATCTTCCATAACATCAGAGCCTATCACAACATCTTTGAATTTCCCATTTCTATCCGGAACAATAATGGAAATTATCGTTGCCCCATAGTTGATTGCTTCAACTATCATTCCGTTTTTGTTCACCCATTTGAATTTTTTCACTGGTTTGGCTATTCTGCTATTGGGATTTACTCTGTAGTGACCGAATTTTTCAACGCTTAGGGTGACTCCAATGTCACAACAACTTCGTAAGCATGGTATTGGGTTCTGGATTCTCCTGCCACAAGGAGCATTTACCATAACGTAATCGTAGGAAAGATCTATAAAGCAAATATACTTTGGTATATTTGATACTTTGAAAACTATCAGTGTCAATGTCTTTATTTGAGTGATATGCAAAATTATTCATAGTTCTATGTAGAGGCGTTGGGATATTTTTGTACACTTATATTCGTAGAAACCAGAGCTTTATATCGTTTTGCCCAAATGTCTTAGTTCGAATTTTGAGCCAAAAAAGACACAAACATGGACTCGCTGATGAGGAATATGTAGAATACGGTGATCAATTGATCTCATCCCATCAGAACAACACAACTCATACCCCGACGATCAGTTCAGTGATGGTGAAGGAATACACCCTAGCGTCATCAGGAAACGATTAATGATTTATTGATGGGTATTTTTTCACTTCGAACTTCTGTGACTATAAATGATAAACTTGCAAATATGCAAATATTCCAAATCTTATTTTTAGCCTAATGGCTCATCTTCTTCAATTTGCTCAAAATTGCTCAATTGTTAAGTTTTCTATTCTTTAATCTCATCTATCGTTTCTTCTAGAAACTTTGTAGTATCGTGCTTTCTTTGTACTAGCGACTATTCGTCTGTTCACAATATTGAACGGAAGAAAATTATTTAAATATTCCAAGAAAGCTTAAATTTATTTATCGCTGTTATCAACGCTAGAATTACCGTTATTTGTTGATACTCCTTAGCGATCGCAGCACCTCTATATTGTCGACGTTTTCAGGGAACTTGCCAGTGGAGTGGACTCAATGAAGAATTTATTGAATTCATTGGACCTTACACCAGGAAACTCCTTTTTTTATTTAAGTCAGGGCTATGGAGGGTAGAGTTTTTCTACTTTTTCGTCATTTCACTTCGCGAAACAGCCACGGTCGAAGTGGAAAGCAAATAACCATAGACATTGTAATCAATCATTCATATAACTCTATGAATGAATCTCATATTTGTTTTTGTCATAGACCTAATACATGGACAGGCCTTCACGTGGTTTTCCCGTTCACCGCATCGAGGAATACCAACGAGAGAGAGGGGGGTGGTAGAAAAGAGAGATAACAGTAGTCCCTGGTAGTAAACGTCAAGCTGGTAGCTGGTAGAGAATAAATCAACGTTGCCGCTTCAACCAAGTTATCGAGTAAACTCGGGAATTCTACCAGCCCGCTGAACCTCCATGTTGCATTTTTGGGTGGTTGTCGGTAGATTTATAGACTTTCTATTAATTTGAAGCAATTTTTGTACTGAAAGAGAAGACAACAACAGAGGTTGTCTCTGACTGAAATCAACTTCGAAAATGTTATCAAATCAACTATATTTTTCTCGTACTTGAAACTTTCAAGTGTTGATAAAATAATAGATTCCGTATAAAAAAAATACTACCTGAAAATTTTTTTTCTGATTTTAATTAATGTAAAAAACTTGAGAGTTGTGTAAAACAACACTATTATCTCATTCGCCAGAGTCTGATTTTATATACACTGAAATTACTCGTGATTTGCGAAGATAAAAGGACCCCTGCTTTGCGTTCTGGCTGCACAGAGAAAAATTAATCGTTAAAGTGAATTTTTTAAACATTTCACCTTCCTTGAGCAAGAACATGTGTGGTATAGAGAAAAGGACAATAATTTTGAGTATGTTTATTGATACTTTCACAAATAACATGAAATTTCCTGCCGGGGAAATATTTATATGATGATTAATCAATCACAATTTTTTTTTCAATTATTTTGATAGGTTCTCCATCAGGTGGTTTAGTTGCTCTTCTCTGGCACTCCTGGCAGTAATATTTTACTGCTCCTGTTTCTTTATCGTGTGGCTTTCCAGTGTTAGATTTCTGTGACACTGATCAACAGAAAATATTGAGTTTTTAGTTTGCCGATGTCACAGGGCTTACTGAATGATTTACATCTTTTCTCTTCCTAATATTGAATCCAGATTAGAGTTAAGTATTTTCTTCGGACATGCCTTGAAATAGAATGTGATGGTACATATGTAACTACTTCGTTTAGAACAACATTCCTTATAATATTCAATAATATATCTACTATCTCGAAATTCAAGTCACCTCTACAAATTCTTGCTGTGGCCTTATGAAATATAGAAAGTAGACTAGGTATATTCCTTGTAAATCTTTGTAAATCATGTCCTATATGTACATACATGAAATAACAAAGAAACTCCTTCATTGGTCTATTATTTCCAAAAATAAATCACTTTCGCTTTATTAGCATGTAGCAGTCGATTCTAAAAACCTAGATTTCTGCTAAATTGTTTGTGACGAGAATGAAATATCGATTGAAAACACAGTAGCTGAACAGTAAACAATAAACATATGATTTTGACATTTTCTACCATATGTCCATCTCTTTCTAACGTACTACTCGTGACCTCTCTCTCTCAGGGCCTGTCCATATTTTATTAGGTCTATGGTTTTTGTTTTTATGAACATCTGATACGGTGATAAATGATATATTGAAGAAAGGTGTTGATACTTATTACCAAATTATGGTTTATACAAATCCTATTGCACGAACTGATGCAGATCAATTATTCCCAGAAGATCCTATTGCAGTATTCGAAGCAGAAAGTGCAAATATACTTCAAGGTGGATATGAGCCACTTCCTCAAGAACCTGAATGTGAACCCTATGAATTTCAAAATAATATCGACGATTTAGACGAAGGTTATTGCCCGCTTCAGGGAAATGATCATAAAATGGATACTTTTTATTATTACATCAAGAATCCTCAACCTCCACAATCCAGGGTTGATGATACAATATCGCCCCCACGAAAAAAATTTCCACAACCTATAATCTCCAAGAATCCGCCGACTAGCAGTGAACTGCCGCCTGGGCCTTCTGGTTCAAAGATAAATCTGGATGATGAAAAAGTGGAGGAGGTTAAAAAAATCATGGTAAACATCAATTTGCCCTCAAGTTATTTTCCTGAATGGGCATCGGAGGTTCCCGAGGAACAGTGGAAAGATTTCATTTTGCAAAGGTTGCATTTGAAAAAAGATAGAGAATTCACTGAAGATGATTGAGTAAATATATTTTTTTCTGCACTACATTTCTCAGATTTTTTTATATAACCACAATTTCCATTTATTCGATAGTAGGGTAGGGCAAGATGATATTGTATTTATTGTGGTATTTGTTTAGAAATTTATCAGTAACATGTTAATATGTATTTGAATTCTTTATATTAGAGTCATGATTAATTTTTAGTGAATATGTATATTGTATCCAAAGAATAAAAACATACTATATGCTATAATTTTCAGCTTCAGTTTTCTTCTGATTCTGATTATTTTCTAAAATATTTGTATTTTGGGTATGGTTTTGATAAAATGATTGGGATTTTTTCATCTGATCAGTTTATACAGATATTCTATCATGTGCAATATTTACTCATTCTTCCCAATTTGCTCTAAAAAAATAATTCAATTGAACTACAATAATAGTGGTGGTATTTTTATATATTTTCTTTTGAATGTCAGCAATACATTTTTAGTTTCCAATGAATTCAGCATATGTATGAGTTTTAGCAGAAGCAGGTCTAACAAGGTACTATATAATTCGGCATATGATCTTTGAGTTAAGGTCAATACTCAATGGTATGCTACAAAAGCTAAGGGAAAAACCTCTGCGACAAAACCCTGTTTCCCTGTGAGTGCAGTGATGTCAAATTTCTTTACAGAATAAGATTTTAATACCTAAAATTTCATCATCCTCCCTTCATCTTGAAACTATATCTGAAAAAGAAAACAAAAAGGAGAAAACGAGAAAAAAAAATGAATAATACAGCTTTCATCAAACTGATTCCAAGACTTGACTAAGTCAAAAAAAATTCATTCAATTTATAACTTATTCTTTAATTGCAGTGAGGAATATCATCTCTGTGTTGAAAATCTTCTGCTGATTTTGGTGAGGAGCGTCTTTAATTGGTCTGACACTCGTTGAGTTAGCTTGCCTGTGTATTATGTATACAGGGTGTCCCAACGAAAATTTGACCTCCCCTTTCTAGAACTAAGAAACTAAGGGAGGTCAAGTGCTGGTTAGTTGAAAGTTATTTATGTTCTGTACACAACCCAGTTAAAATTTTCAAAATCCGTTCATTAGTCACGAAATAATGTAATAATCGAACTTACCGTCAATAGGTGATATTGAACAGATTGAAGAACCTTAATTTTTAAGAATCCAAAAATAATTTGCAAGTTTGCAAGTATTAGGGAGAAAGAATTCTAATGACGATATCGTTTCGAAAAAACCACCTGAGGGTGACAACAACTCCTAATTTTTTTTTGGAATGGGAAAAAGATGGAGGATGTATTTTAATTAAAAAAGTTTTTTTGGAACAAACTCATGATGAAAATTCGCCCCTTCCATAACAGAAGTTGACTTATTTCTTTAAAATCTTCGAAAAGTCTTCGTTTCTGAGTTCTTGGGGGAGTCAAATTTTCGTTGGGACACTTGTATCCAGATGACTCATAGCCGACTATAGCAAACTAAAAAGTCTGACTAGAACGCAAAAGTGACATATCTCTACTACAGATGATTATTATGTAGGGTCATGTGGAAAATCATGAGATCTTAGAGAAGACAAGACTAAAAATCTAATCCTGTAGATCTTTTTAAGAGCCATCGGAATATAACATGGGAGTGCTAAATTCTTAGTATAGAAGAATACAAATTATTTATTTATAAATATAAATTTCACTCGAAAACCCGGCGTTTCTTTTGAAACATATACTAATTCTACGGCCCCCACATTGGGAAGCACTGTCCTACAGTACTTTACTATTCCTTCTTGATTCCTGACGTGGGAATGCACGTCCCACGTCACGTCAGAACAATTTGAACGCTTCCTATCATCTATCATGCGCATTATGACGTGATTCCACGTCCCGTCAGAATAATCTGTTAGTTCAGTTCAGATTACTCTGGCTTGACGGGACCACGCCATATAATGCGCATGATTCAAAAATCTAACATACTGTAACGTGGTTTCCTCGGAGAAACTACAGTGACCCCATGGGGTATATAGTCACTGTAGGAGAAACTTATCTCGAGCGCCAGCTATTCTTTTCACTAGGAAGAATAGCAAACCTACCAGAGTAGCTGCTAGTCGGAGACAGAGTTCCTTGTTATCTAGGGTGGTAGCGATAACGAAGTAGTCAAAATTAAATTACGTACCAGTTTATTCACACCTTCGGAAACTGATTATATAAACAACGGAAATATGTGTAGGTATGAAATATGAGCGAATCGATCAGCAAACATACATTCGGGAAATTCGATCCGATCACGAGCACTTTATAAAGTTTATACCGGGTACAGTGAAAAATCAACGGTTGTTCAATAAAATGCGCCAACCAGAACTGACGAAATGGATACTAAGGATGACCTCGCGAAGTGAAATGACTTGCTATACGGTATCGGGATGTAATTAATTATATTTCTCCAAAAATGAAAGAAACACAACCAGGGCGGATCTACTCGAGACTTTTATTCACTACCCCAAGGGCTTACGCTCCATGACTGATAGCGAAGAGAAGGTCTATTTTCAGCGCAACTACGGGATTTCACTGACGACGAGCGGTATCTCTTATTCTCTACCCCAAGGGCTTACGCTCCATGACTGCTGATAGCGAAAGAAAAGTCAGACTCGCGAAACAGGGTAAAGTACGGTAAAAGATAACAAAAAGAGATACAATACAGCAGTGTCAAAGAAATAACCGGTGTAGGTCTAATAAAGAAACTGAACGGTATAGACGGGGACCTACCTCCTTTATTTCAAAGCACTCGCGGAAAACGAAGAAAAAAATTAATTTCAAAAGCACTAACCCTCGCAAAACAAAATTTACTTTAATAAAACGTCTCGAACTAAAAATTTGTTGAACGAATCGTCGCAAACACAGGTAATCAAAGGTTACTCACTATGAAGAATCGAAGAGAAAGGAGCAAACAGACCCGTCGGGGGGGAAAATCTGCTTTCATAGGCAAATCCCCCACACGTTAAAAATCTGAAAATTCCAGAATGCGACAAGAGTAAAAAACGTCGATCAGCTCCGGTTTATCGCATATCAACATCAGAAAAACGTCGAAATCTTCAACGGCATGCAAGAAAAACAACGTTAAACACAGATAAACGGTTTTTTACATTTACTCTGCTTTATCGGAATGAATGCATTGAAAATTTGAAAATTAAATATTTTTAAAGGCGGAAATGTGAAATGAAAGGAATGCACTGAAATGAATTCCAGTTTTCTCAGAAAATTCGGATTCATTACAATACCATTTTGCGAGGTAGCATTCAAATTGTTCTGACGTTACCTGGGAATGCACTCCATCGTCATCGTCACGTCAGAAGAATTTGAACGTTTCAGCGCAAAATCGTATGTTAGATTTTTGAATCATGCGCATTATGACGTGGTCCACGTCACGTCAGATGGTTCGTTCCAGAATAGCATCTTCTCAATCTGTTTTACACACACCGTTCCTTTATTACGATCAGAGCAAAGTAACCTGAAAATCTGCTCGCTCACATTCCTCCGAGATGTAATTCTGAAACTCTGCTAGAGTAATGTTAGATTTTTGAATCATGTGCATTATGACGTGATATCCTACGTCACGTCAGAGTGATCTGAACTGAACTGAACGTGGCGTTGCAGTCGAGTTACAGAACCTCGAAAGCCATGGACAATGGGGAATTCTCCTCAATTTGGGTTATCACTGCATATGCAGGTTTAAACTGAATGAGTATGAGTTTAATTCATGATTTTTTCAAATTCACCGCGGAAACTATTCAAAATCATCCTTCAAATATGGGGTTTTAAAATTTAAATCGCTTTGTGCGGAGTTTAAGATTTGGCAACAGCGCATACAAGACAATGAAAAGAACAATGTCCGATCAGCTTGTTTATAAAATAACAGCTGTTGATCTACAGGAGCGTACTTACTGGCGAGCTTCAACTGCAACCGGCCATAAAAATCCCATAAAATTTGACGACCTTCCTCGTTCGTCGCAGACTTCATAGACAGCCATCTTTGTCCATCTCATCAAGATAATGCATTTGTTTTCCTTTATTATCAAGGCATATTTCAGTCGATGTTGACAGCTTGTACCATTCTCACAAAATGCTTTAAATACCCATTTTTATTTTTCATTTTTGAGTGCTTAAAATAATTTTTTTTGGGAAACGGTAATTGCCGTTTTTCAATGAAATTTTGTGCGTTTCTGGGTGGGGCTTTGGATGGCTGTACAGTTTTTTTTTGCATATTATTAATATCAAAATTGTTGCATGTTATACGACAAGGTATACCGACCGTCAGGTATATGCTGATACCTATTATGTTTGATCAGCAGAAAACCTCCACCAAAGATTCTCCTTGAATGTTCGTCTTGTCTGTGGTATGTTTATTGAGCTCTTTCTTCTACCATCACGATTGTGGGGTAGATTTCTTACATTTTTTTCAAACTCAATGACTAAGCACAAGCAATAAAGATATCCCTTAACGGGAATCTCCTACCCGGAGACTGGGTTGGACTTATGAGGATATTGAACCAATTGGACTCAAACCTCTTGGCAAAACCATCCGATGGTATGCCAATCATCTTCGATTTCAAAACGCCCTTTGAAACGGCCATAGCTGACTGTCCTAATGCAATAGGTTTCGTAAATCGTTTGGACAAAACGTCATCCACATGGTTTACTGATGGATCAAAATCAGAGAGGGGCACCGGCATTGGCGTATATAGACCTAAACAGAGGATCTCTAAAGCCCTCTACAGACCGAGACACTGATGGCTGTCTACTTATGCACTCTACTATCACCACGGACAGTCAGATCACCCTGGGGTCGCTATGGAATCACACTGCCAAGGATCTCTGCTGACATGGGAGTGGCGTAATACCATAAAGCAACTGGCAATAAAGTGGATACCACGACACTGTGGTGTTGAAGGAAATGAAAAAGCCCATAAACTAGTGAAAAGAGCATCAAGCTTAAGACCTGCTGGATATGAGCCTTTCTGTGGGCTTGGAAAAGATACTAATAGAAGGTAGTGGTCCAACAATGGGGGTTGAACAACAGAATACACCTCTGGAGAAACACTTCTGGACTTCTGGACCTCTCACTCATAGAAAGCGCGAAAAATGTCAAGGTTCATTAGGCAAGTATAAAAAGGCGATTTAAAATAGGAGTTTAATATTTTATTACATTAAATTTAAATTACATGGCCACAAAACATAAATGCTACGTCTACGTTCTAATAAGAATCAACATCTTTTGTATAATATACTAGAAAATTCACAAAAACGAAATTCTAGTATCTAGACCCACTCAAAGATTTTTGTTCCATCGATTCACAAAAATCATTCAATAGATCGCTTGAAATTTACAAAGCAGTTCCAGATACTTGAGAAATGAGTCCTTATATTTGATGGGAACTCAAAGAGTGAATAATTAAATGAAACAATGAACAACATATACAGTACAATGATTGGGATCACTTTTATAATGTATTGCATTCACCACATCCGAACATAAACCAGAATTGATTTCCGATACGTTTATGTGATGAGAATAAGCACTGAAAATTTCAATTGGAAATCTGCGTGGGTCTTCACAACACATTTTTCTGATATGGTTTTCGAAGAATTGAAATATGATTCAATGCGAAGAAAACAAATTCAGGAATGCATGGAAAATATTCAGATATGATCGATGCAATTGATTAACACTAAAAACGACCAGAGATCAAGAATGTTGGCGACAATGCTGAAACTCTACATAAGGCAATCGAACCTTATATTGATATTTTTTGATATTTAGATCCCTGATAATTTTGTATCAATCTAAAGCTGTGGTAAGTAAATAGGTTCCAACCTTATCCATTACGCATTATTATCAAGTCATCTTGCGATTCGAAAAAAATCATTCATATTTTTAAGGAAAAAAGCATACATCTTTCCATGAAAAATGTTTCATCCACAAAAACAAGCCTAATTTATTCTATTCGGTGAACATACGGCTACTTCATATGTCGCTTTCACATTTCCTGACGATTTTGAATGAATGCGAACGAAGGAACTGCCTCAGAAGCTTATATGATACTTAAGTATATTTATGATGATGATAACTGGTTTTTTGTCTTATGCATTTTCTTCACACTTGAATAGGATAGAAACACAATCAAATGAACGTACTGAGTTTACACGAATCAACAATATATTGTGGATATCTACTAAATATTACCCCATTTTGAAATAATCTTTTTTGAATATTTTATTCAGTGGAAAAATATTTATTTCTCAGGAAATTCATCAATGAAAATCAGGGGCACCCAAACACTCGACTTTGACCAGATTACAATAATCTGTCCTTTATCTGCTTTCTCTTTATTAAACTCGATGGACGTGTTTTTTTCTGAACATGGAGTAACATTTTCTATTTTAACACCCACCATATTAAGACTTCTGTTTGAAATCGACAGGTATGGGCACCCCTGATACGACATTTCGAAAAACTCTAGACTATATTAGAAGCTGCATCTTCAAAATTGTGAAAGTAAGAAATATTATAAAACAGTCAATCTATACATAATGATTTGAAGGTTCCTAGCTAATAGTATCAATTGTCATTACAACAAAAAAAGGAAATTCCTTTTCTGGGCGGTTTTAATTATACTGAATGGAACTAGTCATACAATTCAGTCAATAAATTTAGCAATATATGTAGTATGGTATCTACATTGATTAGCTAGATATATCAGAGTACTTCACTTTGTACACCTAACGAGCTTAGCTGACCTTCACCTTAACAGATGTTCAAATTAATATTACTGAATGCAAAAATCTGGTTCCACCCAATTATTGTAAAAGTTGTGAGTCACACTTGAAAAAATTGTGAAAGGGATATAATCTCGATTCTAACAAGCCTTACAAATAGGTAAGAAAAGTAAAAAGTCTTTGTACAAAAAGCAGGTGGTTTTGAACATGCATTTTTTTAGTTTTACCTAGGTTTGAAAGAATATTGGAGGGTATCATACATCTAGCTATAAATATGTTTTTGGTAGCTGCGTTCCATTTTCACGGAACACGCTGTTTCTAAACCACAATAAATGGCACCTGGCGTCGAATTTTCTAGATATTTTGTGGATCGAACGGCGAAAAGCTAGTTATTAATTCATGTGACCAAACTTAAGTACAACGTGGATTCTTGGAGTATCCAATATCACTTAAGTATATCGTTAAAAATACTAACACTGCTCTAACAGTTATCACACTCATTATTCAAATTAATATCATGATGGGATATTACGAATACTCCAGTAAGAGTTTGATTAAATCAATATTTAAATGAAGTACTTTACATCTCAAAATATTGCTCGAAATAAACGAAGGCTCATGCCGCTAAGTCGAAATGAAGGAATGTTTGTGTGTATCTTTATTACTCTTTTACTTCGAAATATTTATAGGTAGGGTTCTCATAACCATTGACTTGCATATTGGCCACGTGTCTCTCTTCTGGCGTGGCAGCTTGATCCACTTCGATAAACCCTTGGCTTTTCGGTGATCTATGTGAGCGTTTTTTCACAACAATGAAGCCCACCGCGAACAATGCTATCAAAGCCGTTCCAGCGAATACCAAAGTGAAAGCAACACTCTTTGCGTGCTGATGATATACTTCTCTGCGAACGGAATAGGTCTGAAAATAAAAGAGAAAGTATGATGAAATTTAATTTCATTATTGAACAGTTTCAAATCGAAATAAGTAATTTGTTCCCAATTGACATGGTTTTATTCCCTAAGCTTTTGTATCATACGCCAAATTTTCTACCCCGAATTAACTGGTTGCTATGGCTTCGTCAGACATAGGCCCAGTTGCAGGAACGTTCATTAAGATTTAATAACACATCAAATTTAAAACTATCATTTTAGAAGGGAATAATGAATGATTGAAATTTTAATGGGCATTAAATTTTATGGGAATCTCCACAAGCTGGGCGTAAAACCAAAAATAGATAAAAAAGTAAAGGTATACTACTCAATTGGTAACAGGTTAGTTTCAAGTATAAAAGCACACCTAAAGTTTTTTACCCTTTCTTAACTTCTCTTTCCTAAAAAGGAAAAAACACTCAGAAATTGATTTTTTTGTTGTTGGGGAAATGATACCCAAAATTCTGCCTTATAACGAGTGTTTACCTCTTTGATTCATTGCTGCATCCTGTTACCGGGAATAAATGTACAAAAAGCCAACGAAAAAAAAATGTGCGAACAGAATTATACTTTCTTAGGGCTAATTGCGACTGTGTGCCCTTCTGTGACTGAAGAGACCCAACTGTGACCTACAGGTCCTTCCACACTCTGGGCATGGATAGTCACCAACTAGGTCTGGCCGCCGCTGTATCCTTCTCGAGTCCCCATTATAACTGTGTACCAAAGACTTCCACTGTGACCTGTTTAACGCTAGTTGTTCCCAGTTTTGATTGGCATTAACTGATTTTAGGGATTGATGTAGTATATCCTTAAACCGCTTGTACTTTCCTCCTGGTTTCCGGGCTCCCTCTATGAATTCGCCCTACAGAGCTATTTTGGGGAGTCTTGTGTATTGCATCCTCAGAATGTGGCCGCTCCATCTGAGTCGGGCCCTCGTTAATTGAGTCTCAATTGTTGTACAAATCGCGCGTTGCAAGACTTGAGAGAGAGAGAGAAAAAAACTTTATTGACCAGTCAGTCAAACGGCTATCGACCTAGGTCTTCCAGCCAGTTACATTTGCTTATATTAAACAATAATAGTATATTATATTGAAAAAGTTATCATAACGATTTCAAATATTCGAAAGCTGGTAGCAGAGGTAATTTAGCTTTAGTTTCTCCATGGTAATGATGTATCAATGGGTCCACAATATATCTGTTCGTATGATTTGAGATGAACTTTTTGCCAAGTTGGTTTATTCTATCCAGTATAGGTTCTATATTCGTTGTGTCATATAAGAGTTGGTTTGACGGATTATGCATTGGATTGTTAGGGTTTCTTAGTTTAGTTATTTTTCTTAGGCAAGTTCTTTCTGCTACTTCGATGTTTTTAAGTGTTGTTTTCGGGGTATTCAGGAATGTCGTAGAGCCATACTCCAATAAAGGCCTGCAGATCATCTTATAAATTGTGCTCGCTGTTTTGGTGCTGATTCCTGAGTTTTTGTAGGTAAGCGATCTAAAGTGTCCGGCTCTGGTGATGGCTGCTTTCTTTTGTGTTTTAATATGTGTTTTGAAGCTCAGTTTGCTGTCTATTTGAATGCCAAGGTACTTGCACAGGTTTGTAGGTATGACCATGTGGTTTCCGAGTTGGATATTTTTGGAGTTTGCATTGATTTTATGGTTGAAAATTATTAATTTTGATTTATTTGGATTTGGCTGTATTCTCCAACGCCTCATCCATGCTACAGTGACGTCTGTGAGTTCTTGTAATTTATCCATGCATTTGTCAATTGTTTTATCATGAGTAATTAAAGCTGTATCATCGGCAAATTGTAATATGTAAGCTTGTTCGTTGATTCGATGTTCTCTTTGGTTGTTGTGATTGTACATGTCATGACAGTATAAGTTGTATAGCAATGGAGAGAGAGTTGAGCCTTGTGGGAGACCTTGTTGTGGTGTGAACTGCTCTGAAATTTCGTTTTTTACACGAACCTGAATAGTTCTCTCTACTAAAAATTGATTAACTATTTTCAGCAGATAGATTGGACAATGAAGGTGGAACAGTTTGTATATAAGTCCGACATGCCAGACACTATCGAAGGCTTTTTGTATGTCCATGAAAAGGGCTGCCGACTTTGTTCCCTTTTTCTTCTTACACTGTATGTTTGATGTTAGGATTAGTAAAGGGTGAGTGGTTGAATTTTTGGTTTTGAATCCAAACTGGTATGGTGGAACAGCTTCTCCTAGCTTAGTACGAATCCTCTCTGATAGAATTTTCTCAAACGTTTTTCCCAGTACAGATAGCAATGTGATGGGTCGATAATTCTCTAGCTTAGAGTGGTCCGTTTTAGCCTTTGGAATGGTAATTAGAATGCCTTTCTTCCATTCGTTGGGAAAGTAAGAGTTTTGGATGCAGAAGTTGTATATTTTTATTATTGTATTGTGAATACTAGGATCCAATTTCCTCAATATTCTCCTGGGCAAGTTATCGTAACCGGGGGCTGTGTTTTTTCCGTGGTTTAGAGCTTTATAATATTCTTCTTCTGTTATAGGTTCTATGTTAGCTTCTGTTTCTGTGCAAGGAAAGCTGTGTTGGTACCAGTACTCTACTGTTTTTTTGTGGTCTTCATCGAAATCTCTGTTAATAGTTTTCCTGTAGATATTTTGGAAGTGTTTTGCAAAGGCTTCTGTAATCTCTCTGTCATTTGTCGCAGTTTTTCCGTTAGCTTGTATAGGGTTACTTAAGTTGTGGGTTGTGTATTTAGATAATTGCTTAATTGTTCTCCAGTATGTTCGTCCTTTCTGATCTTCAATTTCCTTACATGCTTGTAGGTATTTGTGGGATCTGTAGTTGTTGATTAGCTTTTGGATGTCTTTATTGAGATTGTTGAACTTTGTTTTCAGGTTTGAATCCTTATTGATACTGTACTCCCGATATAGTTGTTTTTTAACCCTGATTAGTTTAATAATGTATGGAGGAAGTGTTTGACTATAATACTTCTTCTTCAAAATTGGGGTTTGGTGTTTTATTATTCTTGCCAGTGTACTATGAAACAGTGTAATATATGCTGGTGTGACTTCTGCTTCTAGGTTTATTTCTTCCATTACTTGTTTGTTGACTTCCTCTGTGCTGCATTTTTCAAATATAAATTTGGTTTCTTGAGGGTATTTCAAGGGATTTTTTTTAGTATCTATTGTGAACTCAATCGCCAGATGATTCGAGCCTAAGTCAGGAGTGAGCTTAATTCTTAGGATGTTATGCTTAATATTTCTTGTGCACAATATCATGTCAGGTGTAGAGTCTGGGTTGTTTTGCATTAAGAATGTTGGAGGGGTCTCCAGTATGGTGAAGTCAGAGTTTCTGAGAAAGTTGTTTAGCTGTACCTTTCTTCGAGTATTTATATTGAAGTCTCCCAAAATGATGCAATGTTTGTACTGAGATGCTTTAATGAGCAGGTTCTCTTCGATCAGCCGACTAGAGTGGTGCATGTAAATCAAGAATATGTGAATTTTATCGTCTTTGAAGGGGATGGTGAAATGTAAAACATCATTCCAAGCATTATTCAGATGTGGTGGGTTGCTTTTTCCTATTTGAACCATTTTTTCAGCCATTACTAGTGCTCCTCCCCGGATGTTTTGATTCAAAACACTTCCGTGTTTAAATATCGTTCTCCAATCTCTGTAGTGAAAGTTGCTGTTTTCTCTTGTCTTGGTTTCTACAAACATTGCACAGTTTATGTTGTTGTTTTCTATATAATGGCGTATCAACTCTTTTTTGTTATTGATACTGTTTATATTACAGTAGACTGCCTTGATCATTGATAGCTTGATGGAGTTGTACCCCTTCTGAGGGTTCAGTGTCAATTGATCTGGGCTCTTTATTCATGTCGAACATAAGCACATAGAGACGGTTCCCTACGAAGGTTGGGATAGTATTTATTCTATATGTTTCCATGAATCGCTTCTGCAGTTTCTGAATGAGTGCTTGTCTATCGGAGTTCTTAGGTTTGTTAATTTTGTTTATATATGTTTCAATTATGTAATCGTGTATTGTGATGCTTTTGTGAATTCTACTCGTTTCGGTTTTGTCTTTGTCCATTTCTGAGCTTTTTTTGTTGATTGACCTTATTTTCACGTTAGGTATCCCATCTATAGGTTTTAGTGGTCGTTTGGGACATTTTGTTGACCATGCAACGTGGTCTGTTGAATTGCATGCATTACATTTTTGTGGTGAGTTCGTTTCGCATTGGTTGTCTCTATGATTCCCTCCACATTTGTTGCATTTAATTGGTTCCTTACAGTCCTCGGTTGTATGTGTGAACTGTGAGCATCTAGTGCAGGGTATGGGAATAGGGTCTGGTGGATAACTGGGTTTTACTACATAGTGCCTGCATTTGTAATAAATCCCTTCATTAATGAGTCTCTCGTAAGATGTAATATCTCCTGTTATCATTCTAATGAACAGTGAGGGCCGGTTTGTTTTTTTTGAGATGATCCTCTTGCAGTAACGATATTTTATTTGGTTTTTGGTCAATAACGTAGCAATTTCTTGTTCTTCAATTTCTATCTCTACATGTGAAATTACAGCAGAGTACGATTCAGAGGATCTTCTTATTGGATTATGTGTTGTATTTCCCATTGTTTCTGTAAAATTCGTTATGATTCCATCCTTTTTGAGGTGTTCCAGAGCTTTAATTAAATTGACTCTTGTATTGTCAGATTTGATTAGGAATCCTTGCCTTGTTGGTGTTATTATATCTGTGTTGTCGGGTAGTATTTTTATCCAAGCGTTCGCAATTTGTATTCTAGTTGTGTTGGGTAGTGTATTCATATGGAATAAATTTTTGAATGTTTTGTGCATTGTATTTGGTTTCGCAGATGTTTGATTGCCTCTTATATCATTGTCAGTGTTCATGTTTCGAGCTTGCCTGTTTTGTTTATTTGTTTTTTCTGTTTGTTGTGTATGTGGGAGATTCGTACGCACACATGTGCCATCTTCGGAATTCCCATCGGGTGTTTTTTCATAGTCTATGCGATAGATTGTCGCTGGTGTCGCCGATGCTGACTCAGGTGCAGATGGAGTTGTTTTTTTCTTAGGGCTACGCAATGTTGGAGAGTTAGGATTCCTGTTTTTCCTCCTTTTATGGCGTACCTTCTTCCATGTACCATTGTCGTCTATCTCCATTTCCGTGTAATCGCCGTCGCTTGTCGAATCCATGGTGACGACTGTTAATTGTTGGAGCACTTTACTGATATAAAATACCGATTATGCAGAGCGTCGCAAGAACAACCGTCCGCGGCAGATGCTACACGTTGACTGTTGCAAGACTTGTGCATTCGAAATTTTGTGGAACCATCTAATGTGCATTATCTGCCTTAGATGACGTTGTTGCGTTTATTCAAGCTGTTTAATATGTCGCCTGTAGGGCGTTCAGCTTTCGCTTCCGTAAAGAAGCGTTGGGAGGACCACTGCTTTGCAAACAGCTGTCTTGGTCTTTAGATTGAGGTCGTGATTTTGAAACACTCTGTCCTTTAGCTTCCAGTATGCCCGTGATGCCGAATTCATACTGTTGTGTATTTCCCTGTCTAGGTTAGCCCTAGTATTTATGAAGCTTCCCAAGTATTTGAACTGCTCGACCTGTTCTAGAGTTTCATTCTCCAGGCTGATATCTATTTGAAGGCTTTCTGATGGACTTACCAGGATTTTGGTTTTGTCGATATTGAGTCTAAGGCCTAAAGCTTTGTATATATGTTTATAGGTGTCCAAAATTATCTGTAGATCCTATGAACTGCTAGCGATAAGTGCGCAGTCGTCTGCATATTGAAGTTCCGTGATAAAATTTGTACGGGTTTTTGCTCTGAGGCGCTTCAGGTTAACTAGGTTTACCTTGCTCTGAGTAAGTTTGTGAACGCAACCTTTACCATCTATGTGGCCTACCTATACTGATCACCAGATTAGCGATATAATGCCTGAGTCAGACTAAGTCTTAAGGCTTGAACAAGTTGCTGTAAATTCGTAGAGAGCGATACTCTAATTAAGTTAATGGCTATGGTGGCTTTGCCGTTGATTAGTGATACGCCTTCTACTGCTTTTTGCGCTGTTAGGAATAGAAGTGGTCTGTAGACACCAATTCCGTTTCCAAGATGCTTCAATTTGCAAAGCACCAACTCTATTAGCCATGAACCTTTGAGAATGGCCTTCTTCAATCAGAGGGGTATTCTCCTTAATTTGAGTTGTCACAGCATATGGAAGTTTAAACTGAATAATTATGAGTTTCATTCATGAATTTTTCAAATGCACCGCGGAAACTATTCAAAATCATTCCTCAAATATAAGGTTTTAAAATTTAAATCGCTTCGTCTCTAGTTTACGATTTGGCAACAGCGCCTACTAGAAGAAGAGAAGAACAATGGCTTGTTTATAAAATAACAACTGTCGATTCACAGCCATCATAAGGCGTGTACTCACTGGCGAGCCTCAACAGCAACCGGCTATAAAAATCCCATAAAATTTTACGACCTTCCTCTTTCGTCCCAGACTTGGACAGTCATCTTTGTCTATCTCATCAAGATAGTGTATTTATTTATTGTCCTTCATTATCAACGCATATTTCAGTCGATGTTGCCAACTTGTGCAATTGAAACGAAACGCTTTAAATTTTAAATACCCATTTGTATTTTTTATTTTCAAGTACTTGAAATAATTTTTTTTTTGGGAAATGGTTCAAATGGTTATTTCAAAATGTGATGTTTCGAAAATATTTCATAAAAAATACATCATTTTCGTCAGAAGGAGAATTCCTTATTCTACATGTCGGCAGTCAAAATCGTAAAATGCTTTAGCTGTCGAAATAATCACACTAAAAATGTGATCTCCAAATTTCATCAATCTTTTTTTTCATTTATTCATTTGACATTTAGAAAGATAAACATGATGAACAAACCTACACAGAATTGTTGATGTTAAAAAATTCCTGCATATGGAAATGTGACGATGCGAAACTTTTGAATCTATGTGTACAGGGTGGGCGAAATTCGTTGTCTACTGAGGGAATCTCGAGAACTATAACAGCTAGAACAAAACGGATGGCACATTTTCTAGCTTTCTTTTAGAGAAAAAGAGAATTATAATAACCGTAGCCTCCTACACGAATCTTCGTTTTTGGGTTATTAGCAAAAAGAGAGATTTTGACGATTTCGAAAAGTTACAGATCTGAAACATAAACCTTCTATGCACTTTCATACGAAAAATCTACTGAAATTTTTTTTTATCCAATTCAAAAATAATAAATTCAATAAAAGTTTGCATTAAAAAAAAAATCGCCTAATGATTCGAAATGAAAAGATATTTTGAGTTCGTCAGTAGGTTCTAAGTAAAGAAGTGCCTGTAGAAGGTGTAAGTTTCAGAACTGTAACTTCAAATACAAAGAAGTTAGTTATGAGAACTTTTCGTAATCGTCGAAATCTCATTTTTTGCTAATAACTTAAAAATGAAGAATCGTAGAACGCTATAGTTTTCACCATTCTTTGTTTCTCTGAAATGTTTGTTTCTCGGAAATGTGTCATCCGTTTTCTTCTAGCTCTTATAGTTCTCGAGATCCCTTCAGTGGAAAACAAAATTTGCCCACAATGTGTATTGACGAATTTTTCTGTTATTTGCTGTATTTCATGAATATACACAATGATATATTATCGTAACACCGATAAATTATTACTTTAATTCTCCAATTACTCAATAACTTGGAAGTTATACTTCATATACGACCCCGGTTCAAATATTACATCGATGTCGAATTGTTGGTTGATTACTCAGGGTCGGCAGAATGACGTTTGCCGTAGATCATCGCTATTTCTCGATTCGTAGAGCTGAATCTATCCTCACGACCTGAAATCTTCAATATTCCTTGTCCCTTTTGTAATATAAGAAATCTGTCTTTACCTTCTTTAGTTTCATCTGAAGAGGGACGGTGGAAGAGTCTTTTATTGAAAAAAACCCTCCTCACAGACCCTGTAATTGTTCTGTGAGAATATGTACCACAAAATGAGCAGAATGCCTTCATTCAACTTTTTTATTATCGGTGGAAATTCAAATTGTCGAAATTGCACATTCTACTCACCGGTTCATCATGACTCATGTCGTGAGTCATGGAGTGAGAAATCCTAATTGTCTCCTGTCTATGAGCTACAGCAGCGACATCTTCAACAGCTTGTTGGACGGCAGAATCGTCGACTTGTCTATGCTTGGTGCTAACATCATTGCTTATCAAGTCGACAGTACTGTTGAGTACGATCTGGGTAGTTGTCGAGTACTGAAAATGATATATTATTAGCTAACTAAGCCGAATTCATTATACATATTATTCATATATATCATTCATATATATCATTTGAACCGAGGTCGTTGTGACTCGGTTTGCCTTCCGTGAACTGCGACCATGTAGATCTTCAGTGATGTTGATAAAACCGACAACATCCTTAAAAGCCTTGGCCGTTACCTCGTGAGTATCTAGGACCGGTTTCCCCATATGAATAGTTCTTAGGCGAGCCAGCTCTGGACACTTGTATACCATTCGTTCAGCTGTTTCTGATTCTGATCCACAGAGCTTACAAACTACAAATTTCTTTGACTGAGTCAGTCCAAGAGTGTTTCTCCAAAGGTGTATTCTGTTGTGCAGCTTCCATTGTTGGACCGCTGTCTTGTATTGGTATTTTCCAAGCCCACAGAAAGGCTCAGGTCCAGCAGGTTTTAACCTTGCGAAGTTTATTCGCTTTTTCATCTCCTTCACACCACAATGCCCTGGTACCCAAACTAGAGTCAAATTATTGCCTCTGGCCAGTTGTTTTTATGGTATTACGGCCCTCCCATGTCAGCAGAGATTCCTGGCAGTGTGATTTCAGGGATCTCAGCGTGACCTGGCTGTCTGTGGTGATATAGATATGGGTCCTTTTAGGTTCATTTTAAGACACTCCTGAGCGCATGAGTAAACAGCCATTGTCTTGGTCTGTAAAATAGAGGGTTCATTTCCCAGGGGTATAGAGACACTCAGTTTAGGTCTATAAATGCCAATGCCGGTGCCTCTCTCTGATTTTGATCCATCAGTAAACCATGTGGATGACTTTTTGTCCAGACGATTTACGAAACTTATTGCACTAGGACGGTCAGCTATGAGGGTTTCGAAGGGCGTTTCGAAATCGAAGATGATTGACATAACATCCGATGGTTTTGCTAGGAGGTTTGAGTCCAATTGACTCAATCAATTGCTGATTTTCTCACATGTAGGTGTAGGGGAGGCAGATCAAGTATAGGCTCAAAGGCCTCAAGCGCTGCTCTAGGAGCATAGCTCCTGTAACACCAACACAGCCACAACGACCTCCGGTTCAAATAATAATAATAACACCGACACAGGCCCGTTGTATCACTTTCTGCACTTGATAGGAAAATAACTATTATGAGCATTGAATTTTTACCTTGTTGTCTTCTGGCAGTGATTCGTCTTCCATATCCTCGTCATCGAAATTGCTGATTTTCTTGCCCAAAACTCCTTCAACCCGTTTTTTCTCTTCTTTGAGATCCATTCGTTCTTTTTTCCTCTGTTCTTTTCTCTCTTTTTCCTGTATTTTCTGTCTTTCCTTCTCAGCCTGCTTGGTGGCCACATCATATTTATACTTATTCAAAATTGCCTGCTCAGCTTCAGTGGTCATGGCCAAAAGAGAACCCGGTGTTTCATCTTTGGATCTGAGAGCTTGAATGTAATCATCCATCAGCTGTTCAATTTTTGCTGCCAGAGCAGGATAACGTCTTAGCATCTGCATGCTTTGGTTGACCGTTCTGTCTATATCCAGAAGACGTTCCAATGTTCTTGGCTGTTCTCTGGTGGCAGCTTCAATACTGCTGCTGAGTAGATGACGGTAGTGGGTGATAGCGTGGGCCCTGTCTTTGTGGAGTGCCCGTAAGACTTTTTGAAGGCATTTCTGAACTCTGTGTGTCTGAAAGATTATGGTCATATTTAATCAAATATCAAATGGTTAAATTCCTAAATATATACTACAAAATTACCAAAACGCAGACATTCAAGAGATAGCTGATATTTTTAGGCCGAGGATTGTTGGTTCGATGGATCCGAACTGATGATTTCATCAGCCATCTCCAAAAGCAAATCACTTACGAAATGGCACTAACTTATACTGAACCAGCGCCATAGTTACAAAGTAAAACAAGCTCACTAACGGTGGAAAGAATAAGGAAGTTATTAATTACTTACATTTGGAGGGACCTCATTGAGAGCTTGTGTGTAGCAAGTCATGGCCTCCTTTTTCCTCTGGTTGATGTGTGCCAAGACTCTCTGTTGGTGCATCGCAGCGAGTTGATGTTTTTCCGCATCTCCCTCTTCTTCCAAAGCTTGCACAGTTTGTTGGAACCTCCTGGTCATTCTCTGTTTGAAGTCTTCAGCACCTCTTGGATCGCCCTGGCGCATGTCTTGGTAGCGTTCCTCCAAGTCTGACCAGTCCTTCATCACCTTGGTGACCTTCTCGCGATGGGTTTCTTCTAGGCGTTTCTGGAAGAACTTGTTTTATATATCCTGATTTATTATTCGATGAATTTGCATAATACTGGTGAAATAATACAGCCGTCTTATGAATTTTAGCATTAGTAGTTCACGTTGATCAGGTATGCTATATCCTAGGGAATTCTGATTTGTTTTGAGACGCTCCCGTGCAATTAAGTTTTGAAAATGGAAAAAGTCATGTAATCCTGTATCTTTCTTCATACTCATATGGTGCTTTTGATCGAAAAAAGAAGGATCTTTCATGAGCATTGAGAAATTCAATACGATGCTATGCAAAAGGGAAAAATGGGAAAGGGAAGACTATGCCCAAAATTTTGAAGGAAATACCATAAAATGCTACATAGATGGTTCAAAAACCACGACAGAATCTAGCACAGTGATCCATTCTGATAGTCAAGCTGCTGTCAAAGCATTGAGTCGTCGAATCAAAGCAGATATAGAAGTGCCGAAGATAACTCAACGAAATAGGCAAGAACAACAATGCCTCTCTAATCTGTGTAGCTGTACCAGCCCTGGAAAATCAAAATTACCTTCAGAATCTGTGAAACTACACATCTGTAGATGTTTTGAACAGAGTTGTATTCAACTAAGGCCCGTTTGCACCAATCCTCCTTAAAAGGAGTACTTATAAGTACTCTTAGTTATAACTTAGTTATAACTAAGCCTCGTTTAGAGTTAAGGGACGCTTAATTTTATTCCCAGTTGCACGACTTAACAGAATCTTAAGTAAGGGGCCCTTAAGTTTTTATATCTAGTGATATTTCAGTTTTTTATTTTGGTGCAACTTTACCCTAGTCCAATAAAGACATTTCATTGGTTGGCCGGTTGCCGATGATCGTTGTCATTCCACTAACCTAACTTTATTTTCCTGTCAGTCGGTGTCAAGGATATTATTACAACATTATCAAAGAGTAACAACTTTTTGTTGTTAAATTAGCATTAACATTGATAATGATAATGATTGTCAAATAAAAGGTACCTGATTTTATATAAGTACAACACTTTCTTTGTAAGGTCTTGTGTGAATTTGTTTTACTAATGTTGAAGAGGAACATGAAGAAAATATCCTTATTGCCCTTGTTAGTACGAATACGTTGAATGATTGCCAAGCAAGTGTTGGTAATTTACGAAGGGTACTCAACTTCTTAACAGAAGAAAAGAGTTTGTTGCTAACTATAGTATGATTTGTGACACCAAATTGAAAATTAAAAAAGATTGATGGTACTACAATAAAGGCAAAAGAAAAGGCTTGGTATTCCGTAATGAATTCATTCAATTTTCAAAATCCATCGAAAATTGGAAGTTCGAAGTTCTGCAGAGAGTTCAACAAATTATTTTAGGTTAGAATCCCGGCCTTAAACACCTAAGTGGTCATTACAGGAGCGCTTAAATTTTAAGGCTAGCTTTAGCCATTTAAATGTCACTTAACAGTTGGTGCAACGTAATTTAAGTTAAGGGTTCATTTTAATGGTCAGTTAACACTAAGTGCGTTTGGTGCACTTGTGTGGGATCTAAAGTACCCAATTTTTCAAATTTCATAGATACTTCATCAACATCAGATTACTCGAAAACGGCGCATTATACGATAAAATATGAAGGATACTTTTATTTCACTAAACGTTCCAATATTCATTAGATAGCGTCAATTCAGATCCAAGTTTCAAGAGTTGGGTTCTTTGAATTTTTGGTACGTAGTGGTCATAATGAGAAAAGTCGAAGACGTGGGTGATATCTTGTATTTGAAAAAGATTCATCAAATAAATTAAAAACAATATACCGAAATTCATTTCATTCGATAGGATCGTTTATGAGATAGAACTAAAAATAACATTTTTTTAAAGATTTTTCAACAGCCTGTATCTTTTAAACCGAGCTGATTCGGAAAAAATGGTGAAGGAAAAAAGTGTTTCTTTTGACCTCAAGAATCTACTGTTGAAATATTTGTACTAGTCCAAGACTCACACTGTATATTTGCTGTAGTGGTATTTAAGTAAGTGATGAATGATTCTCCAGAGTAAAAAGGGCTTAATTCCATAGAATGCTGTGTTATTTGAAAGCTTTCATAGTGGTATCTCTTATCAATATCAATAAATTTACCTGTGCTTCCTTGTAACTCTGATGCTCGTTCCTTGGGTCGAAATGTGTGAAGTACGGGTCAGGAGCAGAAACTGGTGTCGTGGTTGTAGTAGAGGTGGTCGTAGAAGTAGTTGTTGATTTTGATTTGGCGGTAGTGCTTGACAATGTATCCCAATCTCCGTCATCATATTCATCCAGTTCATCCTCGTCGTCGTCCTCGTCATCTTGCAAGTTATTAGTATTCTCAGATAAGTCTGTCTCATCTGCCAGGTCGTTGATGTCATCTTTGTCTTCTTCATCGAGCTCATCAGAATCGTCTTCGTCATTGATGTTGTCGAGGATATCTGATTCCTTCTTGAGGATGGAAAGGTTGACGGCATCCTTACTCTTTATGTTATCTACAGAAAAAATGTTTTGACGTGATTATTCATAAGTAAGCAGTTTGATGTTCCAAGAGCACCAATTGAAATTGATAAAAAATTACGGAAGTTCTTGGATAACGAATTTCAGCAAAATTTTAGGTGGCCGAGTTTTTATGCCGGTGAGTGCACTATGGTGAAGTCAACATATTTCCCAGTTGGCCGTTTGAAG
Organism: Coccinella septempunctata; assembly: GCF_907165205.1. Lineage (NCBI taxonomy): Eukaryota > Metazoa > Arthropoda > Insecta > Coleoptera > Coccinellidae > Coccinella > Coccinella septempunctata. Next base: position 2,449,068 of record NC_058191.1, read on the forward strand.
TAATGTTAACTCGAAGAAAATTTATCTTGTGTAATTATCCCAGAGGATATAACAGAATAGCAGGGGGATTATTAATTGGTTTCCCGATATTTATTCAAGGGCTGCCCAAGTAGGGAATCCAATACGATATACGATAGGATAACACTCAACGAACTAGGAAAGCCCTGTTGGCAGACGGCCATCACATTATCGCAGTAACTCAAAGTGTGATTGGAATTGCCCTTATTCTTTTAGCTCTCCAAATTTGTTGATATAATTCATTTGATTCTTTAAACTGTCAAAGCGAAACACGAATGTTATCGAGACAATGTACTGCCTTTGAGTATTCAACCCTTAATACTCAATGGTACTGCCGAAAATTCGAACTTTTCCAACGCCTTCCCTCCATGCTGGATTATCGTGAAAATGCGATTCCTGCAATCTGGGAGTTTGGGCAAATCGATACAAGCTGCCATCTTCACTATGTGAGTAAGAAAAGTGAATTGAGTTCGATGTCGTTTCCTGTCAGATGTCGCTAGGGGGTATTCCTGCACTATACCGGCTTATCTCATCGAATAAAGGGGCCATCAATTCATTAGATTGTCGTCGGGGAATGAGTTGTGTTCCTTTGACAGGGTCAAATAAGATCGGAACTATGGTAACCATCTACTCTTTCTCGAGAAAATGATATTTCTGTTAATACTTTGAGTGATGATGGTTTGCTAGTTCGATTAAGATAGCAACATTGTTGATATATTTTATACAATTAATATTATACATTACTGTAAACAAATGCGAAGGGCTTGGGGAGATTATTCCTCGTAGAAAATAAGCAGGGGTAGTTCGAATAAATTTTTTTCGAAATCGAACTCCCTTCCAAGATACAGCCTTTGGAAGGCAATGACGAGTTGACAGTTTCTAATTTTTTTAAGGGTTCTAAAAACATTGGATCATGAATCTATACATAATATGGAGCACTAAGTAGATGTTACTCACACAATTTTTTTTAGATCTCATAACTTTATTATTAGGGGTTGAAAATAACATCCCTTTCCTTTTTCCTTCAAAAATTGTTTCCGTGGGATAGATTTTCGAAAAAAAAAATACTCTTACTTACAAGCAGTTCTGATTACTGTTCATTCCATTTCATCGTATAAGTGTTCCATAGAATGGCTACCTCCCGCTAAAATACATGCATCAATTCTCTGCCTCATAGACTCTAAAAATTAAGTTAGGAGATCTAAAAAATTGTGTTAGTAACATCTACTTAGTGCTTCATATATGTATAGTTTTATGACTCCGTGTGTTTTAGAACCAGTAAAAAAATAATAACTGTCAACTCGTCATCACCTTCCAAAGGCTCTATCTTGGAAGGGAGGTCGATATTTCAATCGAGGAATAATCTCTCCAGGTCCTTCGCATTTCTTTACAGATACCCTGTATAGGTATCATGTGTCTTAACTAATTTCCTGTATTATTCACCTGCCAGAGGAGATATTCATTTAGTTCAATATTTTCGTTGAGTTCTTCGATATTCCAATATTTTTTTTCCATTTTGTATTGTGAATAGTCGCTTGTACAAAAAAAAAAACAACAAAGTTTTTGAAGGAAACGACAGATTAGATTAAACAATAGTATATGGTCGATAAGAGGATTTGGAGTTGAAAAGGAAGAGAACCTTGAAAAACTGAATTCTCACAACAATTCTGCTTTCGTTCCATTTAAGCTTAAAAACATCTTCCAAGTTTGACATAAATATTTCGGAAACTACGTTTTTGGGATATTCAAGTTATTGGGAAAAAACTCAGTTATATGAACACTATGTAGCTTGGTTATGAAGTATTTGCGAGCCTACATCATAGGACATTTTCGTCTTGAAATTCTATAGACTGTCCAAGTTACCCAACAAAAAACAGGACAACTTTGTATAATTTTGAGTATATTGAAAAATAGGAATCAAAAGATTAAAAAAGTGATTTGGAATAGAATTTGCAACTTTCTCCACAGCCTTTCCTGAAGGTTTATCATTCATAGTGAAAAAATACCAATCACAATCAATTATTGTGACACATTGACGACATTATTAGAAATGTGATGTATGATATAATTTTTTACGATCTCTAAGAATCAATTCAAACATTCCTTGTTTCCAGGTAGTGATCCTGTAATGTTTCTACCTAAATGTAGGTACTTACCAACGAAGTGTTTTGGACAACAGACGAATTCAACTCCGCTAAAAAGCGAAATACCACAAGGAAGCAACATTGCGAACGACCTCAACTGAAGACCTCTTTCTTGGCAGGCACTTCCTGCTGTTGCATTCCACCTGCCGAATGTCCAGCAGTTACTTTGGTTGTGGATGTGGTCGAAAAGGCAGTTTTCTGGTACAAGTAGAGCATCTGACTGAAATGGTCCCTCTGTAAAAAATATTTTTGTTTATTATAATTTAGAGAATTACATATTATTGAATGTGTGTGTGAAGATGAAAATTCATTGTACTTAATTCGTTTGCAGGAATGCTGTGTTATTTTGTGCGAATATTAGATTTCATGATTCTATTATGACAACATTTGTATTTATTTGAGTTCCTCCGGTTGCTTTCTCATAACGAATACGTCATCATTTAGTTTTCGCGTTATATATTGATCGATGGAGAATACCTCTTCCTAAGCAGGATCATCCAGTGAATGAACTTTTTGGAGAATATCATCTCAAGCTCAAGACATCAAAATTTTTCATACTTCCTAAGCAGTAAGCAGAATACAGAAAAATTTTCACCTGAATTAATAGTTTCTCCAGAATCAAAATATGTAATAAATTAATGTTGGTTCAGAGGGTTGAAAATTTTTCACTAGGGTAATAAACTATCCTGAAACTAACGCCAATAATAATACAAAATGAAAAAGTGATTCTGCTAGCGTTAACAGGGTATACATGTCGTTATGGAAACGAATAGACCAATGATGAGCATAAAATTTCAGTGAATAGATATTATAATTATTATTCATTTCATCGATGTGATGGACTCAAATTCTGGAAATCTATCAAACATTTATATGTAATACTTTATTATAATAAATATGTAGAGCAATATACTAATGGATTGATCAATAATTGAATAGGTACCGCTTCTACGAGGATATATTGAAAAATTCTTAGCCTACTATAGAACACAACAAAATTTCAATGTCAAAATATTTTATTACTCAACATATTCTGCTCTTAATTGGATACATTTATTACAGCGAACCTGCAACGTCTCTAGACCTTTCAAAAAAATGTTTCTTCTTGCTCTGCAAACCAGACCTCCACAGCTTTTATTCCCTCCTCGTTGGAAGAAAATTTACGACTTTTCAAACTTTTTCTCAGTTGAGTACTACTAGTTAGCCTAGACCAGCCCCATGCATAAAAAAGAACTCATTAAAAGTGTCAGTGTGAAGTTTGAGGTCAAAAAAGTAAACCAGAGTTACGCAATAAATTAAAAGAAAGAAGATGTCCACCGAAATTGTGAAACTCGACAAATTGGAGTATCGAGCCATCATCAAGTACCTGTATTTAAAAGTGTTAAGAGGTAAGCAGATTTACGAAGATATGCTTGATACCCTTGGTGATCAATGTCCTTCGTATGCGACCATGAAAAATTGGACTGCAAGCTTCAAAAGAGGTAAATTTTCCATTGAATTTGATGACCGATCGGGAAGGCCAGTTTCTGTGTCAGTCCCCGAAAATATCGATGCAGTTCAAGACATGTCAATTTGGACATGAGAAAAATTACTGCAAAATGGATCCCCAAATGTTTGAATTTTGACCAAAAGCGTGCAAGGGTAGAAGCATCGCGTTCGATCTGTGCTTGATTTGAAAACGATGTAGACTTCTTAAGCCGAATTGTTACTATGGATGAGACTTGGGTACATTTCTACGATCCAGAAACAAAGCAAGAATCGATGAAATGGCGACACTCTGGTGCTACAAAACCTAAGAAGTTTCGTGTCCAAAAATCTGCTGGAAAAGTTCTTGCTTCAGTTTTTTGGGATTGCCATCGAGTAATTATGATTGATTTTTTGGATAAGGGTAGAACAACAACCAGAGATTATTATTCGACATTACTGATCACTCTGCGGGAAAAAAATAGAGAGAAAAGACGCGGAAAGCTATCCAAAGGTGTTCTGTTCTGGCAGAACAACGCCCCTGCACAAAAATCTTATGTTGCCATGCAAAAAATTCGTGATTTATTATGATTTGAATTACTAGAACACCCCCCTTATTCACCAGATTTGGCTCCATCCGACTATCATCTTTTTCCTCAACTGGAACTTTTTAAAGGTTTAGAGACGTTGCAGGTTCGTTGTAATAAATGTATCCAATTAAGAAGAGAACATGTTGAGTGATAAAATATTTTGAAATTGAAATTTTGTTTGGTTCTAGAGTAGGCTAAGAATTTTTCAATATATCCTCGTAAAATTGTTTCAACAATTATTGATATATAGTCGGTAGTAATTGCGAACAATGGTCAAGGGGACAGGCCAGATTTGGGCTATTTTTTTTAGTAAAGTTCACTAATTTTCTGAAGAAACAACTCTGCTCTATACAGAATCATAAACAGTAGAAGAATATCGTTTGAATAAAGTATTCAAATGTGGACAGTAAGAGAAAAAACTAGAAATTTACAATTTTATAATGCGGAAATTTAAAAGTTGATTCACCCATATACAACACAGTTTTGTCAGCTTCATCTCGTGAAACCCTGTATATGTCCTTCTTCATTTTACCCACTTGATTTTCTATAATTCTAATCTGGGATGAACGGATTCTTGAACGGTAAGCTCTCAATCCCTTAAAGGGAGAATCGATTAATTCAATTCTGAAGAATTCATCACAACATTCCAGAGAAAAGAATGGGTTCTATAATTTCTTCCAACTTTGCCAGAGGGCCGGTCTGTATCCCATTACTTTTTGCCGAGCTAAATTAATTAACGCTCTAGCAGGGAAGGTTAAAATGTAGCAGGAATTAAAATTCGGATTTCACTTTGATATTTTTCGCAGAGCGCTGGCTAGAATTTGAGGAATAATTAACCTAGTTTGCTGAAGCAATTTTGTATCTGAAAAAATGATTACGTAATCAATTTACACTTCCATTTTAATGAAAGGGAAGTTCTGTTCTGAAATTCGATCAAATTAGCCTCTTGACATGCTGGACATTAAAAAGTTATATATCCTGTAATGAGGGTGTCTGAGACAGTAAGAAATGTTGCTTGACTGGGCAACTGATTACTATACGAATGAAGTCATAGCCCATCTTGTCAGTAAACAAATTTTCATAATAATTTGAGTAGATCCCCTGATCACCTTCTATATAAAAACAAGCAAACTATACTCCATTCATTTTTATTTTAGCAGTCGGTTGGCCATGGAAATTTGACACATTTCACTCTGTATAGTACGAAAATGTGGGGTTATAACGCTTGTCAAAATATTTTTGGGGTTGAAATCAACGCTATGTTGCCCGTTCAACGTAAAAGTTTCTGTTATTACGTATTTTATCATAATGTCGAATATCTTCGGAAAATATGTGACGAACATAATTGAAGTTTATACAAACTGATTGAAGGCATACCAAATCCAATTATTTGCATGGAAAATAAGATCAGTATAAAATCATAATATGCACTAGCTTGAGGAGGGTTAATGTTCGTTATCTTCTTTGGCTAAAGTTTGAATACGTTACATCAGTTGTAGATTTCAAAAATATTAACCCGAAGATGAAATGCATATGTTGCAGTGGTTGGGAATGGGTATCTCCCGAAGGAATTAACTGATAATTACAAGAATGTTAAATTCTTCAACAAAAACCATCTTGCACCAATATAAGTAAAAGGAATTAAAGGAAATTTCAATCAAGATGAACTTCACCTTTGAACAAAAATTTCACATGAATAAACAATTACCAACTGGCGCGTATTTGTGGCTGTTCATCTTAATACATTGATATAGTAATAATAATTTGGTATTTATTGGTACCTTGAGACATTTACAATGTATAGGACAAGTCAAATGAAAAATAGAAAAATCAATTTTCGGGAACTTATTCTACGATGACATTAATCGAAAATCCTGTAGTAAACTTTTTGCATTAATTCACTCAAACATAAAATTCTCAAATGCCACCCACCACTTTTTTGGGTCTCCCAATAGACGGAAATTCATTGTCATCCTCTTCACTCACGATCTTTCTGATTGTGGAAATATTCAGCTGAATTATAAGTCGTTTAGATTCAGATGAAACATTATATAAATTCTCTAAATTCATTGAATATGTTCGCTACCGTCTGACGTATTGTGGATTTTAGAATATCAGGGTATAACCTCGGGTATAACTATTTGAATGAGCGGACCTGAATTCTAAATAGCACTTCCTGAAACCCTGTCTCTTTTTTCAATCACTTTCGGCATTTTCGTAATAAGAAATGATATTAGTTGTAGCAACGGCGTTATGACATTAACGACATTTCATGAGTGCCAACCTCACTCCGTTCTAGTTATAAAAACTTGAGAAAATTATTTCATGGCCAACCGACTGCTAAAATAAATGTGAATGCAGTATACAACCTTTGAACTCTACGGTGAGATTCACATATTGATTGGATTTCCTAGTATCTGACACAATTCGAAGATTGTGTCGATATTTCATCATAGGCCATTATATCCTCTCTAGACTTCCCCACTCTGGCGCTGGATTATGGTTCAAAGGGTTTTCTCTGAAGCTTTTATGATTCGAATATCGGAATCACTCATTTGTGAAGCCCTCTGAAGCATGAATTAAAGGAAAATCGATCTCCAGCTCTTCGCTATTCACATAATTGAAACACTTGACCGCTCTTGCGTGCATGCGTTTGAGAGTGTAGAATGAATCTTTTCAACACAAAGTGACAAGTTGCATATTGCAATAATATCAGTAACTGCATTGGTCCTGACGTAACAAGCAACAATTTTTCTGATAGGCTTTATTATAACAGACTCGTTTGAAAATACGAGGATATATTGAAAAATTCTTAGCCTACTATAGAACCAAACAAAATTTCAATGTCAAAATATTTTATTACTCAATAAATTCTATTTTTAATTGGATACACTTATGACAGCGAACCTGCAACGTCTCTAGACCTTTCAAAAAAAATGTTTCTTCTTTCTCTGCAAACCAGACCTTCACAGCTTTCAATACCTCCTCGTTGGAAGAAAATTAACGACCTTTTAAACTTTTTTTCAGTTGAGATCATAGTCGGATGGAGCCAAATATGATGCATAAGGGGGGTATTCAGTAATTTAAACCCTAAATTACGAATTTTTTGCAAGGCAACATGAGATTTGTGTGCAGGGGCTTTGTCCTGCAAAAACAAAACACCACTGAATAGCCTTCCGCGTCTTTTCTTTTTGATTTATTCCCGTACAGTGATCTGTAATGTCGAATAGTAATCTCCGGTTATTGTTCCACCCTTATCTGAAAAATCAATCATGATTACCTACTTTATGGCAATCCCAAAAAACTGAAGCAAAAACTTTTCCAGCAGATTTTTGGACACGAAACTTCTTAGGTCTTGGAGAGCCAGAGTGTCGCCATTCTATCGATTGTTGCTTTGTTTCTAGATCGTGGAAATTTAGCCAAGTCTCATCCATAGTAACAATTCGGTTTAAGAAGTCTACATCGTTTTCAAATCGAGCACAGATCGAACGCGATGCTTCTACCCTTGCAGGCTTTTGGTCAATATTCAAACATTTGGGGATCCATTTTGCAGCAATTTTTCTCATGTCCAAATTGACGTGAACTATATGATGAACGCGTTCGTATGAAATATTCTGTGCTTCAGATATCCGTTTAAGCCCAATTCGACGGTCTGAAAAAAGCATGAACTGCATCGATATTTTCAGGGAATGACACAGAAACTGGCCTTCCCGATCGGTCATCATATTCAATGGAAAATTCACCTCTTTTGAAGCTTGCAGTCCAATTTTTCACGGTCGCATACGAACGACATTGATCACCAAGTGTATTAAGCATATCTTCGTTAATCTGCTTCTTACCTCTTAACCCTTTTAAATACAGATGATGGCTCGATACTCCAATTTTTCGATTTTCACAATTTCTGTGGACATCTTCTTTCTTTCAATTCATTGCGTAGCTCTGGTTTACTTTTTTGACCTCAAACTTCACAATGACACTTCTAATGAGTTATTGTTCGTTGCTATGATAACGCAATATTTTTTTTATGCATGGAACTGGTCTAAGCTAACTAGATATCAATACATCCTCGTACCTTCTTAACTCATAGGATTATCAATAAGTATTGTCTTGTAGGATTTTCAGGAAAATATTGATCAATCAATTTATATGGTCTACCATATACATATAGACTTCTACATATTTTTTCAATAATTTCCAAATTTCCTTCTTGGACTCTAGATGATACGAAACATTTCTGGATTACTCTATATACTAAAACAACTACTAGTCAAGTGACCCAAATTTCATTTGTAAAAATGGTCGAAGACTTATAGACATATATACTGTACTCTTCGGAAGAGAATGACGTATAAATACATTTTCAAACTACAATATTCAGCCTGCTTCTGAAATGTTGTCAGGTTATGCTCGGGATGAATAAACACTCTGTTTCGTAGAAAGTTATTCTGTTTTATGCTTCTTAAATAGCATTTTGTTGCTATTGTTGCTATTTGTTGTTCTGATGAAAAGAACACATTCTTGTATACAAGGTGAGTCTTGTGACTCGTACAATTATTCAAATAGTAGATTCTTGAGTTCCAAAGAAATACTTTTTTCCTATACCATTTGTTCCGATTCGGCCCTGATAAAAATATAAAGCCATTTTAAGTTTTCATAATGAGCTGGGCCACCCCTGGAACAAAATTACCTTCGAAATAAGTAGCTGAATCTGTGACACTATACATCTGTGGATCTTTCAAAAAGAGTTGCATTCGGTTAAAGTACCCAATTTTTCGAATTTCACAGATATTTTTTATTTTCACAGATACCTACATTTTAATTTTTGAACATCAAATTACTCGAAAACAGCGCATTATACGAGAAAATATGATTTATTTCACAAAACGTTCAAATATTCATTAGATAACGCCCAACTTACTTGCAAGAGTTGAGTTCTTTGAATTTTTGATATTTTTATCGTACGTAATGTTCATAATGAGAAAACTGAAAGACGTGGGTGATAACTTGTGTTCGAAAAAAAAAAAATAAACAAGTAAATGAAAAACTATATTCCGAAATCATTTCATTCGATGAAACCGTTTGTGAGATAAAACTAAAAATAACATTTTTTTATAGTTAAAAAACAGCCTGTATCCTTTAAAGCGAGCCTGTTCAGAAAAAATGGTAAAGTAAAAAAGTGTTTTTTTGACCTCAAGAATCTAGAGTTAAAATATTTATACGAGTCAAAGACTCACCTTGTAGTATAATATCAGAATAGAAGAAGATATGAATTTTTTCTGGGTCGTCCAAAAATTTAACTGATATAAAGTGAAATCTTTTCAAGCGAATAAAATCACCTGAATTATATATTTTCATAAAGTTAATATGTAAAAATCAACGGTTGATCGAATATAGTCTAGCACTTAAGTTCTTCGACAATGTAAAACATAACCAAAAGTTTTCCAACAATTTCAATTTTACACGTTGTTGTTCTGCCGCAACCAATTAAACCCATTCCATCTGGCGGTGTTACACAATAATTCATACACACTGTACAAACAAAGCGTGAATTGGTGAGCACCCACCGTTGTTCAGAAGTCTCGTGAAACTATACCCATGAGGTTGGAAATTTCAACCATGGAATATTACATAACATCGTTAATAACTGAAAACGTACGTTGTAGATATATTAAACACATACTAATATTCCTTGCCAAAACAGAGTTCATTTCACTGATTGAGAATGGGTAATAAGTCGTGAAAATATCTTATGACTCAATTATTTACGAGTACAGGGGATCTATTCGAGGAAAACCAGATATTACTAACGTTTCTCTGTAATTAAAAGCTTCCTCAGGGCACTGAAATCAACAAAGCTAGAATTTCACTGTTACTATCAAAACTGAATTATTGCCAAATGAGCATAACATTTCAGATGTGAAGCAAAATACTATTGAATAAAAAGAAAAATAATAAAATATGATGCTAAACTAAAAGTTTTCATCTCGTAAGCGAATTTGCAAACGATACCTACTAGACAAACCAATTAATGCTGATTTATTAATATAAGAGAAGAATTATATGAAATACAATATTTTTTGACAAGAACCCCCTCATGACTAATAGGGGCATAGAATAATTTTTGGAAGCAAACTAAAAAAAAAAAGAATTTCTAGTGCACTATACGGTATCGAATAACAAATACTGAAATGATTATAGACATTTTAAGAGGAAATTAAATAATCTGAATTAGTTTTGAGAATTATCCCCTCCTTTTGAAGAAAAATTCCGACTGAAATTTTCGAAAAAAATACCTTGAAGCCTATGAAAAACCAACGCCTACAAATCTTCATTTTTGTCGTAAGATATTTTCGATCCTATTGGATTTTTACAGGGTTGGCAAAATTCGTTGTCTACTGAGGGGATCTCGAGAATTATAAGAGCTAGGAGAAAATAGATGGAGCATTTCCTAGCTCTTTTTCAGAGAAACAAAGAATGGTGAAAACCGTAGCCTCCTACGATTCTTCGTTTTTGAGTTATTAGCAAAAAATGAGATTTTGACGATTTCGAAAAATTTTCAGAACTTTTTCGTCTTTGAAGTTACGGAACTTTAACTTGAACCTTCTACAGGCACTTTTTTACGTAGAATCCACTGAATAAATCAAATTATTTTTCATTTCTAATCATTAGGTGAACTTTGGTTTTCTTTAAATCCAAACTTTCATTGAATTTGTTATTTTTGAATTGGAGATAAAACTTTTATCAGCAGATTTTACTTATGAAAGTGCCTTAAAAGGTTCATGTTTCAGATTGGTAACTTCAAAGACAAAAAAGTTATGAGAACTTTTTGAAATCGACAGGAAGCCTTCTCGAAACACAAAATTTTCTGAAACTGTCCTTTTTTCCCGTGAATTAATAATATGAGCAAATCTTTAGCAGGTGAATTCGTATAATCCAGAGATTGCCAAAGACGGTTTCTGTGCAGAAAATATCGTCTCACTCGTGCTTGACATGGGTACGGATATTCAAATTAGCCTAATAGCCGGGAATTCAGGTCAAATGCCCCGTGCTCCTTTTGAAATATGTGTACATCTACCTGTATTTGTACGTATGAACCTTCCAAGGGTTAGTGTTTGTGATGGGATTATTTTGATATTTTCCAAACTCATTAGGGATCCCTGACGGAGACGGTAATTGGGCTTAAAATATAGGATTCCCTTACATTCCCAAGGCAGTAGTAGGAATATATTATCCGACAGGATTGTTTTATAAGTGAGTGAACTCGATTCAAACATTTGATCGTTAATTTTAGGATTCTTTGAAATTGCCTGTAATATGTTGTTTAGTAGCTTGAATCCGCGACCTAACTAAGAAAAATGAAATCGAAAAGAAATAATAATTAATAATCATCTTGAACAAATTAATAAGAAATGTAACAAAAACCCTCACGATAAAGAAAACTAAAAATAAACTGAAATTACCGATTGGTGCAACCTTCTTTAAAAAAAAACCGAAAAAAATGAAATCAACGACTTATTTCGAATAAATCGATATGTTTAATCATCTCTTCGTTATATAGGGTGTCTCAACGAAAATTTGGCACTCCGGAACTCAAAAATGAAGAATTTTCGAAGATTTTAAAAACACGTCAACTGCTGTTTTGAGAGGGACGATTTTCCATTATGAGGTTGTTAAAAAAAAACCATCCCTGTATGAAGTTGTCATCCACCCCCAACATTTTTTGAATAGGGAAGAGAAGTCGAGTGTTGGTTAGTTTGAAAGTTATTTGTGTTGAAATTTTCAAAATCGTTTCATTATTCACGAAATAATGTAATAATGACTTACCGTCAAAAGGTACAAACAGACAGTTGAACCGGCCAAACTCAAGAACCTAGGAGTTTTGATGAATCAAAAAATAATTTTCAAGTTTATTGTTCATAAAAAAAACCAACATCATTACATTTTATGGTTTATTTGGTTGATCGGTCGCATATTCCATAATTTGTTATGTTTTAAAAATGCGTTTCATATATTTGTTTCGTCCGTCAACACATTTTAATTATTGCCTTGTTTGAAAAGCGCAACTATATTCTACGAAAGCTATTCTACAAAACCTAATACGGTAAAATTGAATTCTTAAGCATACCCTATTTATCCTCTCCTCGTTTCAATCCAAACATGATTTTTCATGGAGTTATTCATGAGAAATTGCCCCTAGAAACCCTTCATGCAACAAATTTGTGGAAGATCGGCATTTACCCTACCGCAATTCAAATTAAGTTGAGTAACGAACCGACTAATCTTATTAAAGTAGAACTTTTCTATTTTCCTCGCTTCCATACTGTTTTACTTCATTCAATTTGCTCAATTTTCAGCGTTGTAAATGCTAATTTGGCACATGATCTCATTTACTTACAAAATTTATAGATTAAGTTTGTTTATTTTCTCCTTTATGCTAATAACTCCATCGTCTAACATCAATATGAGGAAGAGTGTTGCCACAAGGTTCGAACATTATATGCTTTTCAGCTTTCATAAGCAGCAGAGGAACCATAACGGAAAACATAATGCCACTTGACACAGAACATGGAAAATGTAATTTGTTCAAGAGGAGAGTTTGATCTTGAGGTATCTGAGTCAGCCGAATATTTCGCCCCATCTGAATTTGGATATCGATCATTTTTAGCGAAACGAAGACGCCTGAATGGCACTTGAATATTGTTTAGTTAGCAAAGTTATAAGGGAGTCACTTGCCGAATAATAGAACTCTCCAGTTGAGATCGAAAAAGTAAAGATTCGGTTTTCAGTTTCCAATTAGTTATCTAGCACAACTAGTACAACGATAGAAGCCACTGATGAATATTAGAGACATTATTTTCACGAATATTATTTCCGTGCTGTTAAGGAGCAAGTATTCTTCAAAGAATGTACGAAATTGAAACCAAACCTAATCATCTGAACTATTAAGATTGAAGTAAAATCTATGGATTTGATGTAATTTTGCCTGGGTTATTGTGCGATAATCTGTTCCTTTGTAACCGAAAATTTTATAGACCTCACTTTCGGATTCAATGTTCAAAGCAGTTGAAGCTGATGTTCCATGACTTTATTGAACTTGAAACAGGCTATACGATTTCCACAAAATGAATTTTCAAACCACGACACATGTTTCGCTATTACAAGACCATCTCAGGTGGGTGAAGGTAAACGAACTTTAATCGAATAATCTGTTTCAAGTTGAATAAATCTCGCCGGATATTTATTACACCCACCTGAAGATACTGTCCTTCTATGTATACAAAAATGAATACCATCTTGTATCCTCTAACAAATTTAATCAACAAATGTCTCACTCAGGGTGTCTTTGCGGATACCCTTAAGTTTTCTAAGGTCGCTCCTGTTCATAAGAATGATGACAGTGGTACTGTGGGACTTGCAAAAATGCAAGTCTTTTCGAAGATTCTGGAGAGGCGGATCTGCAATCAGCTTGTGGAGTATTTCGAGAGCAATAAGTTATTTTCGGAAAGGCAATTTGGTTTCATGAGAGGTCGCAATACTGGTGCGGATGTTCTCTAGATTTGGTTGGGTCAATTCTCGAGTGCTTCAAGCTTGGTTTGCACTCAATGCCATTGTTTGTTGACCTTTCAAGAGCTTTTGACACTGTCTCCCACGAGACACTGCTAGGTAAGCTTAAGAATTATGGGCTCGATGACCGTTACAACTGATCAGTTCTTTTTTGACTGATCGTTGGCAGGCAGTTTGTGTGGGCGAGTCGTGCTCAGGATTAAGATCCTTGGTCATTGGAGTCCCGCAAGGTTCAGTGTTGGGACCAATATTATTTTCGATATTTATAAATGACTTCCCAGAGTATGTAACGGGTGCGCTGGCCATGCACTCTCTTTGCTGATAATTCCACTGTCCTCGTTAAGTCTTCGGAGTTGGCAAGTCTGGTTCGGGTATCGGAGGAGGCAGAGTTGAGGGTTTCTGAATGGTTTTCTGCGAATAGATTGTCCATAAATGAGTCCAAATCGCAGAGGTTGGTTCGATCTGTTTAAGATCTGTGCCGGAGCGGAAGCTGGGGTGCATTAGATTTCTGCGTGTTTTGTTAGATGATTAGCTAACATGCACTGCTCAGCCCACTGCCGTCGCTCGGGCGATCAGCAAAAGTGCTTTTGCCCTTCGAGCTTTGTCATCGACTTTGTCTGTTGAAGCTTTGGGGATGGTTTATTTTGCCTTGGTCGAGTCCCACTTGAGATACTCCGTCATTTTGTGTAGTAATTGCTCTTGGAGAGAAAGTATTTTCATAATTCAGAGAAGAGCAATTCGGTTCATTGCGGGCCTAGGGTATAGGGAATGCTGTAAACACAAGTTTGTGGAGTTGACCTATGCCCATAGTAATAGGCATTTATATAATCTTCAGTCAGACATTCATGGCCATAACACTAGAGGCAAGGGCCTCATTAGGAAAAGGTTTGTGATTGGTACAATAAGTTACCTTCTCACCTGAAATCACTGACGGAGGATAAATTCAAACGTGTTGTGAAGGAGAGACTGCTATCCAAGTCTGTTAACTCTAGTGAGGAGTTTTGTTCTTGTGTTTCACGAATTTTTTGCATGGCAACATGAGATTTGTGTGCATGGGCGTTGTCCTGCAAAAACAAAACACCTTTGGATAGCTTTCCGCGTCTTTTCTCCTTAATTTTTTTCCGTAGAGTGGTCGGTAATGTCGAGAAGTAATTTCCGGTTATTGTTCTACCCTTATCTAAAAAAATCAATCATGATTACTCCATGGCAATCCCAAAAAACTGAAGCAAGAACTTTTCCAGCAGATTTTTGGACACGAAACTTCTTAGGTCTTGGAGAACCAGAGTGTCGCCATTCCATCGAGTGTTGCTTTGTTTCTGGATCGTAGAAATGTACCCAAGTCTCATCTATAGTAACAGTTCCGTTTAAGAAGTCTATATCGTTTTCAAATCGAGCACAGATGGAACCCGATGCTTCTACCCTTGCACGCTTTTGGTCAACATTCATACATTTGGGGATTCATTTTGCAGTAATTTTTCTCAGGTCCAAATTGACGTGAACTATATGATGAACGCGTTCGTATGAAATATTCAGTGTTTCAGATATCCGTTTTAGCCCAATTCGACGGTCTGATAAAAACTGGCCTTCCCGATCGGTCATCAACTTCAATGGAAAATTTACCTTTCTTGAAGCTTGCAGTCCAATTTTTCACGGTCGAATACGAAGGACATTGATCACCAAGGGTATTAAGCATATCTTCGTGAATCTGCTTACCTCTTAACCCTTTCAAATACAGGTACTTAATGATGGCTCCAATTCTTCGATTTTCACAATTTTGGTGGACATCTTCTTTCATTTAATTTATTGCGTAACTCTGGTTTACTTTTTTGGCCTCAAACTTCACACTGACACTTCTAATGAGTTATTGTTCGTTGCTATGGTAACGCAATATTTTATTTTATGCGAGGAACTGGTTTAGGCTACCTACATAAATACATCCTCGTATATACCTCAATTTTATATTGACGAATGCAAACAAAATAATGGTAGTCATGAATAAAGATATCTATCTATCTATCGAAACACATGTTGTGGTTGAATAACTCATCATAGTGAGAATCAGTTTTTAGTTCGACCTAATTATTTCGATGCTCTTTTCACACAAATAAATCCATTACCCATCGGTGAACGACATAGGATCACTTTCCATATTAAAAAGTCCATTTCCTCGAAAGCTCATACTCCAAAATTACATAACGGGTAGCCTATCAAGGTTTATATTTCAGATCAAAGGGTTTCATATTGCGAGAATTGACGAAAATGGGAGCTGGAAGGTCTTCAAAACTTTAGAATACCGATATAGAACATTGGCCCTCGCAAGTATCGATTCTGGCCATTGGACTGGACATAATGTGGAGAGCACTTTGGGGTCGGCGCTTCGAAGTTTGACCTCGTATCGACTTTTAATGGTGTAGTTGTTATAGTGTAATGGAGGGTACGGCCCGCTGGATTGTCAGAACTTCGATATTAAAGAGGCGATGGGAGTTATTCGGGGTCCACATGGTCATTTCTGCCGAGTTACCTCTGATTGAAATATCGTTCGAAACAGTTGTACCACTGAATGTTCATCCAGACCAATTTCGAGTTCGAGTAGAGTCGATTTCGGCATTTGAATACAAATGCGAATAGCGTCATTGGGATTACAATGGCCTGATTTACGAACTATAAAGTTAGCTTGTTATTGTACTTTGAATAGGTGTCACAATCCTATTATCTTGGTTTTGCAAGGACACTCCCGACACCTTTTCATTCTGTCCCCTTCCATTCTTTGCTGAATATTATCCTTTTTCCAACTTTATTAGGATTCTGCCTGTCTATACGTCCCGGAACAATTGAATTTCAAAGACGGTGCTAATATTTCACAGCAAGGCATTTCTTGAGTTGTAGTTTATTGCTATGTAATTGGCCATCGATCTCAGGTCCTTCGGCCTGCTTAATTAGGTTGTTTTTAATTTCTAAAGAGTAGAAAGATGGGAAACGAAGCGTCTAAATACAGTGACTCCAGCAACACGTGGCGACAATGGGGAATTCTCCCCAATTTGGGATATCACGGCATATGAAAACTGAATAATTATGAGTTTCATTTATGAATTTTTCAAATGCACTGGGAAAACTATTCAAATTCATTCTTCAAATATGAGGTTTTAAAATTTAAATCACTTCGTTTCTAGTTCACGAGTTGGGAACAGCGCCCACTAGAAAATAAAAAGAACAATGGATTGTTTATAAAATAACAGCTGTTGATTTGCAGCTATCATAAGGCGCGTACTCACTAGCGAGCCTCAACAGCAACCGGCCATAAAAATTCCATAAAATTTGCACGACCTTCCTCGTTCGTCGCAGACTTCATAGACAGCCATCTTTGTCTATCTCATCAAGATAGTCTATTTGTTGTCCTTTATTATCAACGGATATTTCAGTTAATGTTGCCAACTTGTGCAATAGAAACGAAACGCTTTGAATTACTTAAAATAATTTTTTTTTTGGGAAACGGTTGAAATGATTATTTCAAAATGTGACGTTTCAAAGATATTTCATGAAAAATACATCATTTTCGTCAGAAGGTGTATTCCCTATTGGAAATTTTGCAAGAATATGGCGGCTTCGAAGCACAGATTACAATGCTTTGATCTGAAATTCAGAATGCGAATTGGGCCACGCCACGTCACGTGACCAAATCCGCAAAAAACGGTGAAAAACGAGACCACAGTTATCGCCACTGTCTCATTAGAATCATTGTAAGACTAAAGTGATGTGAGCTCCATTTAGTGTTTCAAATATGTTACAAAGACTCTGAGACTGGTTAAAATATTAATTTGAGCAAATTTTGTAAGATTTCAGATTGCCATTTTGATCGAAGAGGTAAAAAAAAGTATTCGGTCTTTAGTACCTACTAGAGATATGAGGGCGTTTCCTATCTTTCTCCTCTATAATCTTTGATTAATTTCAAAGAATTTTTACGTTATCTTCGAGTTGGGAATGATGACCATGAATATTTTACTGAAAAGCTTTGGGTGAAGTTAGCCTGGACTTTCTCGAAATTTTTTATGCTGAGCAGCACAAACCTAGCATGGTTTGTGCTGCTCTGTGCTTTTTTCCATACGGTTCTCAAGATATTTCACAAAATGCATTAAATGGACCACCCCGGAAAAAAGAAAATGAAGAAAAATTTAGCCCAGAAGCAGAAGTTTGTTTTATACAGGGTGTTCCTAAATTGAACGTACAAACGAAAAGGGGAGATTCCTTAAGTGAGTTTAAGAAAAAAAAGTTCCATAAACATGGGGTCGCAAACGTTTCGTTTTCGAGATACAGAGTGTTGAAGTTTGAATTTTTTTTTAAGTTTTTTTCTCATAGTATCTACACTTCACAAGATATTCAACTGAAATTTGGCATAGATATTACATTTTAGAGTTCTCACCTCGTGAAATGGCAATTTCGGTAGAAGATCTACAGGGTGATATTTTTTCTGGAACACTGCCACCTGTTCTTCTGCAGAACTTTTTTTTGGTGAGCAACTGTTGATTTGAAAAAATGTAAAAAGAAGCTTTGTTCTTATACTAAACTTTTCGGTCTCTTGTAGTTTTGTCGTATCTACCAACGTTTTCGAGAAAAAAAATTTTGAACGATTCTCTCGAAATCCTCGTGAAAATCCAAATTACGATGGGAAGGCCACTTTGTAAGCTGTGGTGAATGAATTCAGTGTCAGTTTAAAAAAACAAACGTTCAATAATTTGATGTGTCAAAACTGGCACTGAATTCATTCACCACAGATTACAAACTGGCCTTCCTATCATAGTAACGAGAATTTCGAGAGAATCGTTCAAAATTTTTTTTCTCGAAATCGTTGGTAGATACGACAAAACTACAAGAGACCGAAAAGTTCGGTATAAGAACAAAGCCTCTTTTTACATTAACAGTTGCTCACCAAAAAAAAGTTCTGCAGAAGAACAGGTGGCAGTGTTCCAGAAAAAATATCACCCTGTAGATATTCTATAGAAATTGCCATGTCACGTGGTGAGAACTCTAAAATGTGATATCTATGCAAAATTTCAGTTGAATATCTTGTGAAGTGTAGATACTATGAGAAAAAAACTTGAAAAAAATTCAAACTTCAACACTCTGTATCTCGAAAACGAAACGTTTACGACCCCATGTTTATGGGACTTTTTTTTCTTAAACTCACTTAAGGAATCTCCCCTTTTCGTTTGTACGTTCAATTTAGGAACACCCTGTATAGTTATGCTGAATTACACTTGTGCCGTTAGATTTTCAAAAAAAATTAAATTAAATTTTATTCTAAAATTATAACAATCATTAGATTCAAAATCAAGTATTTCTGAATTATCTGAATGAAATGAAAGTACACATTGCCAAAATTTCTCATTTTCCTGGAGAAAGGAGAAATTTCAACAACACTATAAACCTAGCCCAATTCAAAACAACAATTTTTTTCCAAAAATCGTAAAGTACTGAAATTTCTTCATACACATTTGAAAGTAGGCAAGATTTAGTTTCAGTTTTCGATGAACTCACTCCTATTGAATAATTGTAACTGGATTATTCACTGTTCGGATTAGATTCTAAGCTCCAGAATCATCTTAACTATGAATAATTCATCAAATAAGTCTAATAAACTAATACCACCAATTATCATTGAAATAGTTTCGGTAGATTCACACATCCAACAGTGAAACATACCCATGTCGCAATTTCCCTATTGTCGTAATAATTCTCGAGCGAATTAATGATAATTAATGCGAGTTCATACTCAACTCTAGAGTCGCCATCCAACCTTCCATCCACGCATATTCTCGGTTATCCCAACCCTGCCTAATGTTGCCCTAGATTCTATTTCTGCCTCGAATTTCGCCTCTAGACGCATTAATTTTCCGAGAAATTCCCTGCCAAGCTTTCCCCGTGATGTCTTCGCATGCGAAAATCGAATGGCACACTTGGAAAACACCATTTCGGCTGTACTCATATGAATCTTAGTGCTTCATGTTCATATCTAGTTCATGTTCCATTTTCTGTTCAAGTTTTCGTGTAAATAGATTCAGGAATAGGTAGAGGTATCTTGGAGCTGAGTGCTGAGTTTCTAATTGTTACATTTGGATTTCTATTAGATGTAATAAAGAAAGCAATTATGGAGGTTACCGAGGATGGGAAAATGTTGTCAGCATTTCGCGTGGTGCTTCAAGACACACGGTGTCGATTGATACGAATGGGGTAGTTTATATAAGTCGAGAAATTAGACTTCTGAGCAAGCCGAAGTGCTCTGAGAATTGTGAAGAAAACGTGCGTCTCAAAGAATGAAGAATTCATTTCTTGAATACGATACTCTTTGATGCTTTTTATCTCCTGGAAATCCTTGGATTACTAGGGAAATAATACAATTATGCAACAAAAAAGAAGCTCTATATGAAAATGGCAAAATGATGTATCAAATATAAATCTTAAATATGAGTACAAAAACTCAGTCAAAGAAGTAAATAAAAGTGTTATACTTAATGAGTATAATTAATTTGATAGCAACTCTGGTGACTCTGAGCGTATATGGCAACTAATTATTAACAAACTAGGTGAAAGAGTGAATACAAAAGAATATATCAAATATATCGTAGATCAAGATATCTAATAATGTAAAAATAACTGATTCGAATGAAAAAGCAAACAAAATGAATTATTACTTTTGCAATGTAGGTAAAGATTTAGCGAATAAAATAATAAAACCGCAAAATAAAGTATGTAACCTGCCTCCAATGAACTCCAACACTATTTGTCTACATATGACAGATAAAATAGAAGTTGCAGGGGTAATTAAAAATTCAAAAATGGGAAGGGTGGAATTAAAGGGGGTGAATACTGGAGTAATAAAAGTTTTATCTAATTTATAGCTGAGCCTCTATCATATATAATAATCTTGTGCTTCCGTGGAGGTGAATGGCCTGATGATCTTAAATGAGCTGAAATTATTCCCATACCTAAATCAAAAGGTGAACATCATTCTGAAAATTATAGGTCTATTCCACTTATTTCGAATTTTGCAAAAATATTAGAAACAAATTTTACACAAAAGACTATTAAACTTTATTAGAAAATGTAAAATTATATCAAATAAGCAATATGGATTTTTGAAGGGTAAAGGAATAAACGATGCATCAAATTTTATTGTGGACTGAATGAGATAGCTGACTGGCTAGCATTAAACAAATTATCGCTGTATATTGATAAAATTGTATTGTTGACGTTCGGTAATTATTGTGATAGTGTACCTGATACAATGCATATAGAAAAATCAAAATCAAAAATAAAGATGTGAAAAGGGTTGAACAAAGTAAATAATCAATCAATTCTAGATTATAGATTAAGATGGGATATTTATATAGAGAAAATACTGAAAAAAAACAAAATATCTAGTCTTTGTCTTCAGAAAAATATCGAAATTCATGCAGCAAAAAATTCTAATGATAATCTATTATGCACTATTCCATAGTATATTAAATTATGTTATATTAGCTTGGGATGGCGCCTACCCAACACAAATAATCTTACTACAATATAAATTATTGAAAATAATAAGTAAAAATAGAATTGTATATGAAAAAATTATATAGAACAAATACTGAAAAAAAACAAAATATCTAGTCTTTTTCTTTAGAAAAATATTGAAATTTATACAGCAAAAGACTCTAATGATAATCTATTATGCACTATTTCATAGTATATTAAGTTATGGTATATTAGCTTGGGAAGGTGCCTACCCAAGACAAATAATCTTACTACAATATAAATTATTAAAAATAGAATTGTATATGAAAAAATTTCTAAAATATTGAGCAACAATTTGCTCTATATAGAATCAATATTATATCATTATGAAACTCTTTCTAATATGTTTGCTGAGTCAACCAGTGCTAATAGATATAAGAGTGTTCAATTACCAAAAAGAACTAAAAGAGTTAGCAGTAAAAGGAGTTATGTCAAAGCAGTTCTTATTTAATAGCCCACCTAATGAATATAAAATTATTGTAAGCAAAACCAAAAGAAAGAAAGATTAAAAAAATTGGAAAATATTAATGTTGCATGAAATATAATTTGAATTGAAAAAATAATAAATAAAAAAGGGATAATAATATAATTACAATGATAATAATTGTCAACAGAACAAGATAATACGAGAACAACAGAGCACTCAAACGTACTTTTATTTTGATGCTGGATTTTTGCTTTTATACTGAGGTCAGTTTTTTTTGTAATTTAGTTTAGTTTATATTTACTTTCTTAGTTTTACACAACCAGTCTCACAAACAGTTAACTGTGTTCACCTCTGTGAGAGTATGCTGGAAAGTGTATTTTCTATGTATATTTTTTCTAACTGGTTCCAGAAATTGAAATTGAAAACTTCCCTATGGTTTGCTGACGGTTTAGGAATCAAATATATCAATAATAGGTGGTCTACGCATATCTGCATATAAAAATTGTAGGAAGAGTGGAGAAAATTTGCAGAATAATTCATTCAAAAGATACTATAGAAAAACCATAACCCGTCTCCCTTTTTCTCCGTATATTCAAATATCCCATTTCCTTTCGCATCTGGACTCTGGAGAGGCATACTGGAGAGTCGAAGGCATTATTCGTATTATATTCTAAAATATATTTTGCTCGAACCACTTCATGTTTTTTTATGGGAGTAACCCAGGATCAATACCCACAGAATATTTCCCGTCATCATGGAATGGGATTAAGCAGATATATCCTTCCAACAATATTGCATCCGGAGCTGAAAACCGTGTCAATTAGGGTTAGGGAATTTACGATAGAAGGGGAGAATCTTCGTTATTTCAGTGTCCTTTCACATAAAATTTCGGGTCCGAGTCTGTCCAGTTGCCACTGATGATCGTTAGGATCGGTGTGGATAATATTGGAAGGAATTTATCGACGAGGCGAATCTAGGGGAGTCTTTCGACGGCAATATTCATTCATTACCCCATGAATCTCAAGAGAAGGAGAATGAGAGCTATACAATAAGAGATTTTATCTCGATTCGACAAAAATAGGAGTTGTGTCCATCCAGAAATAAAAAGAATCAAGGACAGCTGGTGGAGAGAAAAAGCTAGTTAATACGAGCTTACACCGCGCCGATAACCATGACTACAGACGTTTTTTCAAAGCTATTAGAATTGTTTATGGTCCAAGCAGAAAAGCTAACTTTCCTATAAGCGATGCTCATGGAGTTATCCTAACTGATGATAGAAAAATTCTCGAAAGATGGAAAGAGCATTGCTCTCAGTCCGATGACATCGCTTCATGACGAAATCTCAATGTCGGAAATGGTAAGTGCAATAAAAATATGAAAAATAATAAATCACCAGGTCTAGACGGCGTTCCAGCGGAGATATTCAAAGCCCTGGATGAAGACATTGTCAATAGTCTCCTAGCACTATTCCGCAGGATCTGGGAACAAGGAGATGTGCCACAAGACTTCAGAGACGCTTTAGTTATCAACCTCTATAAGAACAAAGGCGATACGTCAAATTGCAACAATAACAGGGGCATATAGTTGCTTAGTGTGACCGGTTAAATTCTCTCGAAGATTGTAGCTAATCGTCTGGTTGCACTCTTAGAAAAGCTATTACCTCAATCCCAGTGCGGCTTTTAACCCAATAGAGGTACGGTGGACCAAATTTACACACTGCGACAGCTTCAAGAGAAGGCCCGTGAACAACAATCAAGAATCTATACAGCCTACATCGATTTAAGTAAGGCCTTCGACTCGGTGAATCGGAGAGCGCTATGGAAAATCATGGGACGCCTTGGAGTACCCGAAAAATTCTTAGCAGTGTGTAAAAGCCTCCTTACCAACAACACCGCTAGAATACAGCAAAATGGCTCTACAACCGACCATTTCTTAACCAACTCTGGGATAAAACAAGGCTAAGTGTTAGCGCCTTTACTGTTCAATATTTAGCTGTCTCGATAATTGCTGACATGAGTATGCCTGTAAGAGGTGTTGAAATAAGATTCAGATTTGATGGAGGCCTGTTTAACCTGAAACGCCTCAGAGCAAAAACCCGTACGAAGTTCATCACAGAGATTCAATATGCAGACGACTGCGCACTTATCGCTATAGCAGCTCAGAGGATCTACTGATAATGTTGGACACCTATAAACATATACATATATGAAGCTTTAAGCTTCAGACTCAATATCGACTAAACCAAAATCCTGGTCCAACAGAAAACCTTCAAACAGATATCAGCCTGGAGGATGAAACTCTAGAACAGGTTGAGCAGTTCAAATACTTGGGAAGCTTCATAATTACTGGGGCTAACCTGGATACGGAAATACACAACCGTTTCAATTCGGCATCACGGCATCCATTCTGGAAGCTAAAGGAGAGAGAGTTTCCAAATCACGACCTCAATCTGAAGAACAAGACAATTGTTTACAAAGCAGTGGTCATTGAAATATCGACCAAAAAAGTCTAAGAAGAATTTTTGGTAGTCCTGGTTTTAACAAAGTCGATATTGAAATTCAAAACAAGGAATAGAATTTGAATTACGCGCCCTTAAATTATAAAACAGAAAAGTGTAATCAAACAGTTTTTGTGTGGTGACGGTTACAGAGACTCTAACGAGGCAGTGGCGACAATTGTGGTCTCGTTTTTCATCGTTTTAGCAAGAATATGGCGGATTTGGCCACGTAAGCCAATCCGCATTCCGAATTAGAGATTATAGCATTGAAATCTGTGCTTCTAAGCCGCCATATTCTTGCTAAATTTCCAATTGTCGCCACTGTCTCGTTAGAGTCACTGCAGTACAGTACAGTACGTTTTAAGCGCCATCGCATTGTCAAATGAGGCAAACACAAGCCAAAATGTAGTCGGTTATCTAGAGATATGAGGGCGTTTCCTATCTTTAGGTCCATTCGTCTGTTTCTCGTTGTAGTGCAATCCACACTACACTTTGCATCAGCTGATTTTCAGTGTAATTGTGCAAACGCATAAAAAAACACTGACGTTAGGTTGTCACGCTCATAGACTAATAATTATTCTGATTTAATAGATGGTAACGTTTCTCAGAATGTTTGTTACTTTTTCATCTTCTTGTGAAGTGATGAACTTATCGCAAATTTCAAATTTAATCGTACCCATTTTGAAGTATATAACTGTGACGTCCGTGACATTAACATCAAATTTTGCATTTCACACCACAGAACACAAATATTGCACCTCATTTCGACCTTATAGAACATAAATACATGGAAAGGACATTGACGTGCTATGAATGTAAAGAGTGTTTCAAATCATGCGGTTTTTTTTTTAAAACAAATAAAACACATAATTTGCAATCGTTTTATAAAACTTTTTATTGGTAATTGAAGTATCAGTTATGACATTTATAAAAGAAAAATAATATCCCAAATGGCCACCTCTTGCAGCTCTACAGACGTTTGAATTTTCAATGAAATTTTGACATAATTAAGGCTCTAACTCTCTGATGACACGAATAATTTCATTCTTTAGTTCAGGAAGCGCTTGTGGATTATTCTTATAGACCTGGCGTCTCACATAACGCCCCAAGAAAATAGTCCAACGATGTCAAATCACATGATCTTGGTGGCCAATTGACATCAGCGTTTCTGGAGATTATTCGTCCCGGAAATTATTGTTTCAATAAATCAATTGTGTCATTTGCGAAGTGAGGTGTAGAGCCATCCTGTTGAAACCAAATGTCCTCTTTATCAATATTTATTAATTCAGGCCACAAAAATTCGATTATCACCGAACCGGTCTCTTGAAATTTGTTAATAATTCGACCAACAGTGCTTTCAGATGGACGATTGTGTGAACCATAAAATTCACGTAATTTTCTGAAAACACTTTTCACAGAACGCTGATTTTCATGAAATAATTTAACAATCTGAACGCGTTGTTGTAACGTGTACGAAGCAATTTTTATAAATGTCGTACATCGTACTTTTTGAATGTTAAAATACCCAGACAAATTCGGTGCGCCATCTAATTTTATTTTTTCTTAAGAAAAACCGCGCAATTTGAAACACCCTTTATTTGTTGTGGTACAAACATTCGATGTTTCTCTGTCTAGCGCGACACTAAGGCAGTGGCGCGAAATAAATAAATTTATATAACTCCTACCTTTTTGTACGGAAAATTGACGCGACAATGATGTCAGATTCAATTGTGATTGGCGACACTAAGCAAGTATCTCACTCCAGTCTTTGGACCACAACAAATGTTTATTTTCCATTCCTTGTAATTATGTTTCTAGATTTCGACTAGGTCTAGATAAACTACAGCTCTTTCACACTGGTATTAATCTAATCAGTAACCGAATACTTAAATCGAGTGTAAATTACACCTAATGTAGAAAAGTGCTACACTTCCTATGCAAACGAAAGGACCTATACTACTCTTTAATCTTAGGACGTTGAAGGTTGTTGATGCAAATGGGAACGAAAGAGGAGAATTCGGGACGTATTGTATATTTAGAGTGATCTTCGCGTGAATATGACAAAGAAAAGGTGCATAAGTAATCTCATTCTGGATTACAATTTCCGGTCAGCTCAACACTGTTGTGAAACTATTTCAGCAGCTGCAACACTGAGCAGATTTCAATTTCCGGTGCTTCCAGGTTTTGCCGATTTTGCCAATTCACCATTCGGTATCGGGGCAAATATTCATTCGAAATAATATCCTGATATAATCACGAACACATTCAAAGAGGATATTTCCATTTATCAGCAATATTTCAAAGGATTCCTCGTTTATGGACAGTATTCCATTTAGTCATAGATCCAACTTATTTAATAATAGGTTATCTGTGATTTAATAAGGAAGCAACTGAAAATGCGAAATGAATAAAATTATATCGGACGTTTTTTTCTCGTAGAAAACAGATGAAATTAATCGATAACAGATCATCCGAATCAAACACAGAACATTGAAATGATGTGGCCGAAAATAATTGATGAGAATGCATAATTGAAATTAAAACAGAATTATGAAAAAACACGAGTTGCTCTTGTTAAACTACAATGAGTGTTTCGCTATCACAATACCATCTTCAGGTGGATATAAGTGAGTAAGGAGTGATTGATGTACCTTAATTGATAAAAGATAAAGGAACGTATCAATCATGTAGGTATATTTTTGTTGTAATTGTGATTTTGATTTCAGACAATTCATTAATTACTACACTACAAAAATGCCATGTCTTCAAGAAGTCTTTATAAACATCAATCACTTTTCAAGTGTATGACAGTGACCTAAGGACGTGTAAATTCAGATTCAATAGGTTTAATCATTCGATTCCTATAAAAAAAAACAGAAAGTTAGGGTTGCTATTCACAAACCTCTACTATCCTACTCTTTCGTCGAAGGTGCATAACAAATTCCTTAATGATAGATGAAAAGTAATTTAAAATAAAAATTGAACTATCAAACATTTTTCTACAAAAGAGTCAATCAATTTTCTGAGTTACTTTTTACTTACTCTGTATATAAATTTTTTCATAGAGCACAACATATTTTTCGGACTAATTACTTTTGGGATATTTTTTATCATTGGATCTTAGCTTTCATCTAATAAGCCTGTGTTTAATGTTATCATATTGAGAATAACAATTTGATTTTTTTTTCTGCTGCCTCTGCGTTGATTTGAAAACATGAAATAATGTGATGATAATACAACGAGCGAGACAGCGAGTGTTGAAGTTAGTTTCCGGCGCATTCACCAATTTGCAATATATAAAAAATTTGAATGGTGCAAAATAGAGCGGTGTTACACTAACCGCAAAGAATTTTTACGATTTTTGTGCCCTCGTTTCGCTCAGTTTTGCTCACCACTCAGTATATTTTGCTCACGTATGTACATCGAGCTATAGACAATTCAAAGTGCCCTGCTGGTGTAATATTACACTAGCAGGGCACCTAAACGAATCTTTCCAATATTGGTTTCATTCGAAAGCTTTCGTTTCGCTCCGTTTTGCTCATTAATTCTTTAAATTCCACCAAATTCGCCTTTTTCATTCAAGAACTGTTGAACCAAAATGATGAAAACAGTACATAGCCTAAAAGAGAAATTTGATTTATTGGGTATAGGGGATTTGTGTAGGACAGCGTGTTGAAATAAAAACAAAAATTATCAGAAATACCATTTGTGTCGGATTATTATATGAGTAATTATTATCTGAAATTATATTAAATTATTATGTGAAACTGGCACCCCCAAATGCGAATTTTGAAACAAAAATTTCAGGGTCGTTTGTCCATCGTAGGTCCATGTTTGTTTTTTTTTCATTTGTCCAGGTACCGTTTTAGAGATAACGGGGGCAGCACCCCCAAATTGCAAAAACTTATTTTGGATGGTAGAGATTGTTTGTATAACGTAAGTCTACGTTTGTCCACCAAAGTTTTTCATTTGTCCACCCACAGAACCTTTTATTTTCATTTGTCCAAGCGCCGTTTGAGAGATATGGAAAAATAAGTTTTTTCGGTGCATTTTCTGAGCAGGTCACCTAAATTGTGAAAACGAGGGTAAATATCGTTTGTCCAACGTTAGTCCACTTTTTTGTCCAACCAATTTTTTTAGTTGTCCACTCAAACAACCATATTCTGAAAGAACAACTCTTCTAGTAATAAATCTGAGAATTTCATCCATCTCGGCGCAACCGTTCGGTCTTGACGAATTTTTAACCGAACCCATCTTTTTCAGGAATTTTCGAAGGTCAGCTTTCGAGTCATTTATCTTCCAATAAAAGTAACTGTAGATGGAAATGTGATAAATACTCTGAAGAAGCAACTCTTCTAGTAATAAATCTGAGAATTTCATCCATCTCGGCGCAACCGTTCGGTCTTGACGAATTTTTAAATAAACCCATCTTTTTTAGGATTTTTCGAAGGTCAGCTTTCGAGTCATTTATCTCTCGATAAAAGTAATCGTAGATGGAAATGTGATACATATTCTGAAAGAGCAACTTCGCTAGTAATGAATCTGAGAATTTAACCCATCTAGGTGCAACCGTTCGGTCTTGACGAATTTTTAACTTAACCTATCTTTTTCAGGATTTTTCGAAGGTCAGCTTTCGAGTCGTTTATCTCTCAATAAAAGTTACCGTAGATGGAAATGTGATACACATTCTGAAGGAGCAACTCTTTTAGGGTTACATGTTTTATCCTCTAAAAGCTCTCTTCGCGATATAATATGATCAACTTGTGGCAAAGAGAATATAATGAAAATTTCATTTCAATATTGTTATTGTTATAAGCTTATGTACCAATGCTGAATGCCCATAAAATATACTTCATATTTGCGCATTCAAACGTTTTTGTGAGACCAATATTAACTGATAGAGTTAAAAAAACAATCACCCTGTACATAATTCGTTATGATTCAGGATATAAATCTGGAATTTTATCAGAATGAAGTATGTATCCCCGAAAATCCCTAAAAACTCTAAAAAATCATTCTTTCCCTGATTTCCATATTCATACGGACCATTTACGACTTGATTTCTTATCGTGGATCTGCACTCCTGACGATAATTTTAGGTAAGTTTTCCTGGTATTCCGACTCTAGCCTTATCAATTTATAAGGGCGCTGCACGAACGTACAAAATGGCGATGGGTGTAGTTGGTGATAAGACCAAAGGGAGAAAACTGCAGATAAATTGGTCGACGCGAGTGTAACCCCGTATTTCGTAATGCTTGTCGTTTCTACCCCCCAAGGATGGGAACGCAAATTTTCCAAATTACATCCGGGGTGCATCCTAATCTAGTTTGGGAGTTTCCACTTCTGCGTACGTAGAAATCGTTAGAGCAGAGGGCAATTTTCCTGAAGTTACGACCTTCTGATATTGAGTCATGAAATTATGTTCGTAGACCAGGTTTCATAGTTCTGGTTAATTTGATACTCTAAAACTTCGATAATACCTCCAATTCTCTTTTATTGTTTCCTGAAAAAAACTGTTGAAATTTTACTGAACATTTTTTCTACAGTCATTATCATTGAAAAAGGCACACTAATTATCTGGAAACATTATGCTCAGCATTTGCATTCTATTAGATTCTGAACAGAACCTAAACACCTTCTCCAGAATTTCAATTTTTTCAAAATACTTCTGAAACAATCCTTTTTCTCAAGTTCAAATGTGAAAGTATTCATAAAACTTTCAAGAGGTAATAATGCTGGACCCAATTCTGGCTTATTTTTATTATATTGAGAAAAAATGCTCACAAACTATGTTTACAAAAAATATACTCGTATATCAATTACTTTACTTTCTTCGATTTTCATGAAATGTTTTAGAAACATCCAGGGTGTTTTATGAACGATTGTACGTACGAGGATATATTAAAAAATTCTTAGCCTACTATAGAACCAAACAAAATTTTTCAATGTCAAAATATTTTATTACTCAACATATTCTGCTCTTGATTGGATACATTTATTACAGCGAACCTGCAACGTCTCTAGATCTTTCAAAACAAATGTTTCAAAAATTTTTTGCATGGCAACATGAGACTTGTGTGCAGGGGCGTTGTCCTGCAAGAACAAAATACCTTTGGATAGCTTTCCGCGTCTTTTCTCTTTAATTTTTTCCCGTAGAGTGGTCAGTGATGTCGAATAGTAATCTCCGGTTATTGTACTACCCTCATCCAAAAAATCAATCATGATTACCCCATGGCAATACCAAAAAACTGAAGCAAGAACTAAGAACTTTTGCAGCAGATTTTTGGACACTAAACTTCTTAGGTCTTGGAGAACCAGAGTGTCGCCATTCCATCGATTGTTGCTTTGTTTCTGGATCGTAGAAGTGTTCCCAAGTCTCATCCATAGTAACAATTCGGTTTAAGAAGTCTACTTCTTTTTTAAATCGAGCACAGATCGAACGCGATGCTTCTACCCTTGCACGCTCTTGGTCAACATTCAAACATTTGGGGATCCATTTTGCAGCAATTTTTCTCATGTCCAAATTGACGTGAACTATATGATGAACTCGTTCGTATGAAATATTCAGTGCTTCAGATATCCGTTTTAGCCCAATTGGACGGTCTGATAAAATCATGTCATGAACTGCATCGATATTTTCGGGGACTGGCACAGAAACTGGCCTTTCCGATCGGTCATCATCTTCAATGGAAAATTTACCTCTTTTGAATCTCGCAGTCCAATTTTTCATGGTCGCATACGAAGGACATTGATCACCAAGGGTATTAAGCGTATCGTCGTAAATCTGCTTACCTCTTAACCCTTTTAAATACAGGTACTCGATGATGGCTCGATACTCCAATTTTTCGATTTTCACAATTTCGGTGGACATCTTCTTTCTTTTAATTTATTGCGTAACTCTGGTTTACTTTTTTGACCTGAAACTTCACACTGACATTTTTAATGAGTTATTGTTCGTTGCTATGGTAACGCAATATTTTTTTATGCATGGAACTGGTCTAGGCTAACTAGATTTCAATACATCCTCGTAGTTTTTCGCACTGCCCCAGCTCAGATTTCAGACTCAAGTATCAAATGATAGGTACCTATTCCCATTTTCAAATTATTCATCATCATTTCATCCACCGAAGAAAAGCAGATGCTGACCATGGTTTCGGTCTCATTGGACCCCGTCAGAGCAACACAGCATCTTCTCTGACGGAAAAACGTTTGGAATTGATGGACCCTTAATGGAAACTGGCAGACTCTTTTGAGTTTTATGATGGCAATTTCAATATGAATATAAATTGAAAATTTCCCGTAATTCGTCAGTATATATCAATAAGTCACTGTAGGTATTCTGATCGTAAAAAATTGAGCTCGTACAACTTCAAAAATCAATCTCTGCTCGGTCTAGGCGGTTTTCAAAATACCCGCGAAAATAATTCCTCATTCTATTATCTAGAAAAACGGCTAGGAATTTAACACAGTTAATCTTCATACACCCCATTAGGCTGAGCTGAACAAATGTGCGGTCCCTGATGCAGTATCCATCGTGGATAGTGATAATAAATGATTAGGGGAGATGGGGTAGCCATTTCAATTTGAACGGGCTCATTTCAGGCAAAATGGACAATTCAGCAGGAATAATCCAAGATTTACTCATCCAACCGTCCAAAATCCCGAAATGCTGAATGGAAGAATGGATTAATTATTCCTTGAAGTGAATTCTCATATTCATTTCCCCATCAAGATGCATACTCAGCAGGAGGAAATATTGAAGTTTCATTATCAGAAGAAACAGAAAGAATAAGATGATAGGACTGGGAAAGTTTCAGTTAGAATAATTGTTTTTGTTCGAAACCGCCAGTTCCCTGAATAACGACATGAATAAATCAAGAAAATTATTTTGCGAAACGTAGGTATCAGTTTTTTTGTCTGTCAATATATCAAATTCTCGAATAATCTAGTCATTATTTGAAATAACTAACGAATTTGATAAATAAACCTATACTTCATTCAATTTTATTTTAGCAGTCGGTTGGCCATGGAAATTTGACACATTTCACTCTGTATACTACGAAAATGTGGGGTTATGAAGCTTGTCAAAACATTTTTGGGTTTTAAATCAACGCTATGTTGCCCGTTCTACGTAAAAGTGTCTGTTATTACGTATTTTATCACAATGTCGAATTTCTTCGGAAAATATGTGACGAACATAATTGAAATTAATACAAACTGATTGAAGGCATACCATGCAGTTATTTGCATGGAAAATACAAGATACAAGAGATCAGTATAATATCATAATATGCACTAGCTTGAGGAGAGTTAATGTTCGTTATCTTTTTTGGCTGAAGTTTGAATACGTTACATCAGTTGTAGATTTCAAAAATATTAACCCGAAGATGAAATGCATATGATACAGTGATTGGGAATAGGTATATCCCGAAGGAATTAACAGATAATTACAAGAATGTTAAATTCTACAACAAAATCATCCTGCATCAATAAGTAAAAGGAATTGAAGGAAGATTCAAGTCAAGATGAACTTCACCTTTGAACAAAAATTTCACATGAATAAACAAGTAACAGGGCAACTTGCGCGTATTTGTGGCTATTCATCTTACATTGATGTAATAATTAGGTATTTATTAAGACATATTATTAAGACATTTACATTGTATAGGACAAGTCAAATGAAAAATAGAAAAATCCATTTTAGGGAACTTATTCTCCGATGACATTTATCGAAAATCCTGTAGTAAACTTTTCGCATTAATTCACTCAAACATAAAATTCTCAAATGCCACCACTTTTTTGGGTCTCCCAATAGAAGAAAATTCTTTGTCATCCACTTCATTCACAATCTTTCTAATTGTGGAAATATTCAGCTGAAATACAAGTCGTTTAGATTCAGATAAAACATTATATAAATTCTCTTACATTGAATATGTTCGCTACCGTCTGACGTATTGTGGATTTTAGAATATCAGGGTATAACTATTTCAATGAGCGGACCTGAATTCCAAATAGCACTTTCTGAAACCCTGTCTCTTTTTTCAATCACTTCTGGCATTTTCGAATTTTCGTAATAAAAATTGATATTAGTTGTGGCAACGGCGTTATGACATTAACGACATTTCATGAGTGCCAACCTAACTTCGTTCTAGTTACAAAAACTTGAGAAAATTATTTCATGGCCAACCGACTGCTAAAATAAATTTGAATGAAGTATATCTATCCATCGTTTCACTTATTGACGATTGGTAACCAAGGGTAACCATTCTAAAATATATCTACAGGTGGATCATAGAAACGAGATATCACATGCATTTTCTATCTTCAGTAGGTAAATGAAACAATGGATTAATAGGATTATTGAAAACGGCAGTTTTCCAGTTTCTCTAACAAAAGTGTAGCGCAAAAGAAGAACGATTTGTTATTACAACAGTTCCTGTAATGATTACATTTCAGTCTAGCTGCATCAACAAAATATTGTTTCCCTATAACAGGAATCCATTATAGAGAATACCAAAGTTTTGGTTTCTGCAAACCCTTCATTTCTTCCTGTTCACACAACATACTCCAGTTCGACAGGAATCGAAATGTTGGGTCGACAGTATGTTTCCAGTTTCTCTTACAAAAGTAGTTTTTATGTAACAGGATTTCAATTTACAGGCAATTCCAGTATACAATTTTTTTTAGTGTTTTCTGAAAGGCTTGGTTGACCTGCATTTACCGTTAGGCTATGGCCAACGTCTCATGAAACACCTTGTATATCGATACAATTAATTTGGGTAAAATTGCATACTGTGTGTTTCATTGAGAGATTCTTGGTCTTTTCTGTCACACTAATATTAGAGTTGATTCAATTACGTATAATGCAAGGAGAGGTACTTACCTAAGCATCTGAAGGGTTTCACCCATCGTGCTGTTTTACATTTTCCATTGCCCTGTGAAGCAGCCGAGCCTACTTTGCACCACGAGCCAATTTTCAAATAATGACTGCTTTCGACTATATTAGTAATATCCCTCTTTGGATAT
This sequence comes from Coccinella septempunctata, assembly GCF_907165205.1. NCBI lineage: Eukaryota > Metazoa > Arthropoda > Insecta > Coleoptera > Coccinellidae > Coccinella > Coccinella septempunctata. Next base: position 2,483,346 of record NC_058191.1, read on the forward strand.
ATCTGAAAATAATTAAAATCGGTCAATTACGATATTTATTCGATAAAATTGTGAAATTGGTCACACACATGATTAGGTCATAACTTTTCTATACACAGGGCCATCAATATGTGTATCCTCATTCAGGCCATTATTGCAATGAAAATTGTAGACAGAATATGATTGATGACGAAATTAGTTTGCACTATTTGGTATCGCAATTTGAAATGAGAAAGAGTTACCCCAGTCAAAAGGGATGAAAACTTACATGTAATTTCACTTTCGAATCAAATGTAACATTTGAGAATTCGTCAAGACCGAACGGTTGTACTATGCTCAATAAAATTTCGAGATTTATTGCCAGAAGAGCTGCCTTTTCAGGATATGTATGAGATGTAGATCTACTATAATTTTTCTGGGATATAAGCTTATCGCAAATGGACCTTCGAAAAAACTTTTCGAGTTAAAAATTCGTCCAGTATGAAAGGTTACACCGAATTTGATGAAATTTGAAGAGAAGTTGCGTTTTGAGAACTTGAGAGAAATATTTTTTCGAATATCGAAATGGAAAAACTCAATGTCATCTAGCCATGAGAAAAAAAGTGGAAAGCCCTATCTTAAAATCTAGTAGACCGATTTGAACGAAAATATGTAGGTCATTTTTGATCAGTTGACTTTGACAGGACCGCTGAGGGACAAGCAAGTTTTGGTCGAGTTTATGTATTTGTGTTTTCGAATGATTTTTTGCAACAATTTAAATAAATACCTATTCTTAGAAAATGTCGTTCCAGGAATATTATTTATCCTTCAGTGGTGATATGAAATTGAGGTATGATAGAAAACTGACTCCTATTGACAATATTGTCTCCTACAATTTGAAGTTTTGCGATCATAAATATCATCCGAAATGTTCTATTGATTCATTTGATGACGATAACGCTTAATGATCTCAAGATTTCCTAGAAATCGTAAGCACAGGAAAGAGGGTATGAACAATTTTAGAATACTTTCTTATTTATGATGTCGTTGAAAATAAAAAAATCAAGAAGAAAGACTTGCGAAGGTGTACCTTTTTCCATACAGGATGAGTCTTTGACTCGTACAAATATTTTAACACAAGATTCTTGAGGTCAAAAGAGACACTTTTTTCCCCTACCATTTTTCGGCTCATTTTAAAAGATACAGGCTATTGAAAAACCATAAAAAAATGATATTTTTAGTTCTATCCCACAAACAGTTTTAACGAATGAAATGAATTTCGGAATTTGTGGAATCTTTTTCGAACACACGATATCACCTACGTCTTCCAGTTTTCTCATTATGACCATTACGTACCGTAAAAATACCAAAAATTCAAAGATCCCATCACTTGAAACTAAGCTGGTGGCTATCTAATGAATATTTGAACGTTTTGTGAAATAAAAGTATTCTTCATATTTTCTCGTACTTATAATGCGCCGTTTTCGAGTAATTTGATGTTCAAAATCAAAAACTATCTCTTAAATTTGATAAATTTGGTACTTTGGCTGAATAAAACTCTTGTTAAAAAGATCCGTAGATGTATAGTGTCACAGATTTATCTGGTTATTCTGATAGTAATTATGTATTTTCAGGGGTGGCACAGCTCGTTATGAAAACTTAAAATGAAATGGTAAAAAAAGTGTTTCTCTTGACCTCAAGAATCTATTTAAAAATATTTATACGAGACAAAGACTCATCCTGTTTATATTTTGAGCAGAATTGTAAGCCGAAACCTCCTCAACCCTAGGTGTAAGGACTATCACCCTTAAATTCTTAATAGCGAATAGAGGATGACATTTACCTCAATTGAAAGATCACTTGTCCCTCTACATGAATACTATGGTTTGCAAATTTTCATTTATTCCTCGGAGTAGTTACAGGAGGTGACAATATCAAAACTTGCCAGGCAAATTATGTTTTCAAAGAAAAAGCCGGAACAATTTTTGAAGGGAGGGGGACATATTTTGAGCAAAGTTGTAAGGCGAAATCTCCTGAAACCTAGGTATAGGGGCTATCACCCCTAAATTCTTCGGAATTAGAGAGTGAGCTGAACCTCAATTGGAAGACAATATGTCCCTCTACATAAAACTATTGTCTTCCAATTGAGGTATAGCTTACCCTCTATTCCCTATTAAGAAATTAAGGGTTACAACCCCTACACCTAAGATTGAAGAGATTTTTGCTTACAATTCTGCTAGATACATGTCCCCCTCCGAATTAAAATTGACCTGTTCCAGGATTTTTTCTGAAAACATCCTTATCGAGACATAATTGGCCTGGCAAGTTTTCAAATTGTCATCCCCTGTAACTACTTCAACGACTCAATAAAAATTTGCAAACCATAGTATTCATCTAGAGCGTCAAGTGATCTTTCAATTGAGGTATAGCTCTCCTATTCTATATTGAGAATTTAGGGGTGACAATGCCTACACCTAAGATTGAGCAGATTTTGGCTTACAATTCTGTTCAAAATTTGTCTCCCTACGAATAAAAATTGACGTGTTCCAGCATTTTCTCTGAAATCATCCTTATATGACAATTTTCAAATTGTCACCCTGTATAACATTATTATCAAACCAGAACGAAAAGGGATTTCAAATATTTGAAGACTGTCCATATTGCAGCAAATGCATGGAATATCCGAGTTGCGAAGCATATTATGAAATTAATCGTGAAACATAGATGGCAAAAATAGCGAGCGGCGGCGTAAAGCTCGAGGCAATTTATAGTGAAAACTGATGAGATGACATTACGGCTAGTAAACTGGAAATTCAAACGATACGAGTTGAGCCAGCCGTTAACTGATTGTTTGGCCATCCATAGCGAAGCTTCGGGCGATTGAATTTCTAACCTGAATTCCATATTCTGATATTCATAAAAATGGACAGTACAGGCTGCATAGGTTCTATCGCCCCAACTAAATGGAGCAAGAGCGTTGAAGCTGAATGCCCAATAAAAAATAATATTATACATGAGAGTCTCTAATTGAATTTGAAATTAATCCTGAGAATAAAAGAAATTTTTTTGTTATTGTGAATATGCTCGGACATGCTTACTAGTATTTCAAATTACTCTCAATCGGATGTGAGAAAATTGTATACAGCCCAATTTTGAGTTATGGCATCTATGAATATTTTTTTTAATGCAAGCGTAATTTTTTTATGACTTTTTTAAGGGGTTTATCAAGTTATATGTATGGGTATCAAATAACAACATTTTATTTAGTTCAAAGATGAAGAAATATTAACTGATCTGTCCCATAAACTCAAATGTTTCTTCAATAAATGCTCAAAATTTTGAATGACTGACAACATCCTGAACAGAATAGAAACAAGTTTTGTACATTTCTTATTATAATACTAGAAAATTAGCCCACATGCTGGTGTTATTAGTTCTTGAATCAGATTCTTTCATCATCTAATTAGTTGATATTTGTTTAATATTTCTTTTCGTCGACCTCAACATGAAATTACTTATGCATGGATTTCCCAATGAAAAGGCAAGTATTTTTCGTTTCCATCAGATACTTTTCGTCCGTAAACACTTCTCGTCCGCTCTTTATGTCGCATAGAAACAAATACGACAGTGGCGATTAATCAATTTCGATTGTCTGGATTTGATAAAAAAATATACCTGTGACAAAAACAGTCACTATTGTCAATTTAATTCTTTGAGAGATCTGTTAGATTTTATCAGTGAAAATCAAGAATTGATAATGAATGCGATATGGATATGAGTTACTTTCCTGCAGAGATGAGATCGACGAAAAAATGTAATATGCACTTCGGCAAAAAACTGTTTATATTGTCTAGTCTGCTTACTAGCCTCGGCTGTGCCTCGTCTATCAATTTGCAGGCTCGACTGTAATAAACAGTTTTTCGTCCTTGGTACATGAATAACTATTTAACGACAAGGAATGAGAGAATTTGATATTTGGTACGCATGTTTAACTTAACCCTTTAAATAGTAGTAAAGAATTAGGAGCTTCAGGTAGATGAAGGTGAACTGAAATATTTGGTACTGAACGAAAAGCAGTGAACACTCCATCAACTCTACTCCTAAATATCTAGACTATAATAGTTTCCACAACATTCAGAGCTACTGCTGTGCAGGTACTAATTGGAGGAACAGTCGTTGAATAATATGGCGAAGAAAACTTTCTATTAATTTCCTAGTAGTGCACAATTGAATCTACTTATATTCCTCGATGGCATCGAAAACTATAATCTTCACTTCACTCAATTTGAGTCAAAAGTAAGTTAAAATGTATAAATTATTTTTTATTTGTTAATATATTTGTTCATTGTGGTGATATTCACTATTCTGAATACCGATATATCTAAATTGTGAGTATACAGCGTGTCCGCGCCATGGGGCGGACATTTCTATTAACTTTACAAATAAGAATTTCAAATAAAACTTTCCTCCTCTTAAGTAGAGCATCTCCTAAAATTAATGAGAACTATACAAAGTGTTTCGTTTCTTTTGCACAGCTATCAACTTCGCTATTTTAAATGGAACACCCTATATATTTTTACATTTTTGAATTCCTTGTTAAATTTTAATATGAATTTGATGTCTTTACTATGTCTGAATTCTCAACGGTTTTAGAGAAATTTAACTTTTTACTAATATTTTGAGAGTTTGAGGTACTTACATAAAGGACTATAGCTCCGTTCCAATTCTGTATAATTGATTCAAATTTGGACTGTGTCTAGTCAATAAATAATACACTAAGAATTTTCTTTGTGAATAACCATATTATATACAGGGTCCACGAAAACGTAGATCCATTATCAAAACAGAAATTCATCAAAATCTTCATTTTTCTGAATATCAACCCATATTTCTTTTCTGTTCATTATTTAAACATTTTTTGTTCGCTTTTAGTTGTTTTAAATAATAAACAGAAAAAAAATATGGGCTGCCCTTTGAAATAATGCAAATTTTGATGAATTTCTGTTTTGATAATGGATTTACGTTTTCGTGGACCCTGTATATAATATGGTTACTTCCAAAAAAAAAAAAAATAATTACATAGAATAGGGACGGAACGAGGGACGGAGCTATAGTCCTTCATGTAAGTACCTCAAACTGTCAAAATATTAATAAAAGGTACATTTTCTCGACAACCGTTGAGAATTCAGAGATTCAGTTGAGTCATCAACTTTATATTCAAATTTAACAAGGAATTCAAAAATATATAGTGTGTTCCATTTAAACGAAGTTGATAGCTATGCAGAAGAAACGAAACACTTTGTATAGTTCTAAATAATTTTACGAGATGCTCTACTTAAAAAGAGAAAAGTTTTATTTCAAACTCTTTTTTGTAAAGTTAATAGAATCAGAGAAATCGACCGCTGTTCCATGGCACGGACGCCCTATATTTATTTATTCATTTATTCAAATCGAAAATACACACATACAATATGTGCATCTCATAGAGGCAATCGAGTTGCCTGTTTGTGAGCTCGATTGGGTCAACCGTATTTGCACAACTTATAACCAACAATAAAAAAATAAGAAAACTAAAATCAATACACAATGCTATCTTATCAGATAGCAATCTGTGAAATACAATGTTTTCATGATACAATAAAAATATACATACAATAATGTATAACATACAAACTTAGTATTTAGCTGCAATCCATCTTTTTAGTCTCCCTTTCCTGAAACAATCATCATCAAAAACCTTGAGTTCGTTTGGGAGAGAGTTAATAACACCTATTGCTCTAACAATACTACTTTTAGAACTTACAGTTCTGAATCTTATTGGCAATTGAACACTCTTGTTCCTAGTGATACTTCTTGACTGTAAAAACTCACTCTTAAGGTTGTCATAATGATACTTTAGAGATTCCAGTAAAAACAAATTTTCAACATCTAGAGGGATGCCCTGAGCAACTTTATTCTTATTAACAATCCTTAATATTCTTTTTTGTTGATTCTTTAAGAGGTTTAGACAGTTCGAATAAGCTCCACCCCAAGCAAATTCCATAATATTTGATAAAACGCTTTTGACCTAATCGGTGCCTTATAGAAATGAGGAGAACTTCTTTCCTGAAAAAGTCATAGTAAAGAAATTTATAAGACGTTGAAGTCTGAAATGAAACCTTCCTCCCTTCAAAAATATTATTAATACATTTTCTGCTGAATAGATTCAACTCTACACATGGTATACAAAAGGAAAGCCAGATATATATATATATATATATATCGAATATCGAATACGTATCCATTTTTCCTGAATATACGTATCAAATTTCTGCTGCAACAACTGGAAAAGAAAGAGGAAACCTGCTACTCCCTGCTCGGAGCTCCAGCTGATTCAGTTTCCGTTTTTATTAACTCGTAAAGCTGATGCGAAATAGGGATTAATCCGCTTTTTATCAAACTCCCGAGAAAAGGGTGGTTGAAGTGGGATTATCATAAAATTTTCATATTCTACCGGAAGGAATCCAAGAGAGGCTTTTCGTGTAGAATCTGAGAAATTGTTTTGCAAAAGACGACTAATGTCATCAACTCAACTGAGCCCCTGATTTTTAGCAAACTCAATTATTCTTCCAAGAAACGCCAGGAGCGATCCGCGGGGACCGCTATTTTTATCCATTTATTCTTAATTCGATGTAATGAAGCAGGGAAGCTGAGCTGAGTATACCTACCAACAAAAAAATTAAGAAGGAGGCGATATCGTGAAGTCGTCCTTGAAATTCCGACTAAAGAATTAAATTTATTCAATTTATTAACATGAGAATAATCATCGGTGATAGGGTATAAAAAAGGCCGATTATGTGATTCCCATAAATACCCTCCCAAACATTTAATTCTTGGGGAAGCTGAGTATGCACCTCAGGAAATAATCTTGGCTTTTCATCTGACCAATACCGACAGTTATGCCGGTTTACAATGTCGCTAAGGTATTCGCCGAAAAACAGACATCGAACAAGTAGATTTGATTACCGTTAATAATTTCACTGACCACTTCGCAGAACTGGAGTCGGCGATAGGGATCATCCTCATTCAATTTCTGAACCAATCGTATCTTATAAGGATGCAATTTAGATAGTTTAAAGATTCTCATGATTGTTGGGCGTGAAACACCAGATACATCGGACAATTTTCTAGTAGTAAAGGTCGGATCCATTGCTACATGACCTAAGACAGCCACGTCCTTCGCTTCGTCTCCTTGATACACCTTCTTTTCGTTTCCGACTTAACCAGTAGCGTCACTGCGCACTTATCGCTAGCAGCTCAGAGGATCTACAGATAATGCTGGACACCTATAAACAAATATACGAAGCTTTAGGCCTTAGACTCAGTATTGACAAAACCAAAATCCTGGTAAGGCCGCCAGAAAGCCCTCAAACAGATGATATCAGCCTGTAGAATGAAACTCTGGAACAGGTCGAGCAGTTCAAATACTTGGGAAGCTTCATAAATACTAGGGCTAACCTAGACACGGAAATACACAACCGTATCAATTCGGCATCACCGGCATTCTGGAAGGTCAGAGTGTTTCAAAATCACGACCTCAATCTGAAGACCAAGACAGCTGTTTACAAAGCAGTGGTATCCCAACGCTTCTTTACGAAAGCGAAAGCTGGACGCCCTACAGGCGACATATTAAACAGCTTGAACAAACGCAACAACGTCATCTAAGACAGATAATGCACATCAGGTGGTTCCACAATGTTTCGAATGCAGAAGTTTTGCAACGCGCGAGTTGTACAATTGAGACTCAAGCAACGAGGGCCCGACTCAGATGGAGTGGCCACATTCTGAGGATGTAAGACACAAGTCTCCCCAAAATAGCTCTGAATGGCGAATTGACAGAGGGAGCCCGGAAACCAGGAGGCCAATATAAGCGGTTTAAGGATACACTACATCAATCCCTAAAATCAGTTAACGCCAATCATAACTGGGAACAACTAGCGTTAGACAGGTCACAGTGGAGGTCTATGGTCCACAGTTATAATGGAGACTCGAGAAGAATACAGCGGCGGCCAGATCTGGTTGGTGACTATCCATGCCCAGAATGTGGAAGGATCTGTAGGTCACGGTTGGGTCTCTTCAGTCACAGGAGGGCACACAGTCACAATTAGCCCTAAGAAATTATAAGTCTGTTCTTTTTTTATGTCTTTTTGTAGATTTATTGCCGGTTACGGGATACAGCAAGGAATGAATGAATGGAGCGTCAAATTTGGCAACCAGTTGCACAACGTAAGCAACGGATGCATTTTTTTCAAGATGCCGTTGTTGTCCGCGCAGAGTCGTTATTTCTAAAAAATTATTTTATGAATTCCACCCTTTATTCTACGGAATATAGAATTTTAATTCTATACTACAAATTTACAATGGCTTTGACAATTTTGAAACTTTTTTAAAAATTCACAATAGAATAAGGTAAATCAAAAACATGGTCCGTCTATTCTTTTGGCCAAAAAATTAATATTTTTTTGAACAAAAAATTAACAACATGACTACTAAATACCTTTGAAAGGTGTCGGATAAGAATAATATTCTCGAGATAAAGTCCACATTGCCTCTTTCACTATTTTCGCTGATATTTCATTAACGGGAGATATTTTGAAACTGGATTTTAGGATCAGATAGTACTCGATACGATCTTCAAAATGAGTAATCGCAACACCCCTCATTCCAATTCAAAATCAAGGGGTTGTTATCTGGATAATTATTATAAAAACACCTAACCAGCCAACCATAAGAACACCAGACCAATCAACATGAGAATACTTACCCATTCTTCCATTCGAGTTTGTTTAAATCATACTTTTTCATTCACCGAATAATTATTGTGAATAATTCTATTATTGTTGAATTCTATATGCGCTTTGAGCTTCAAATTTATCAACCACGCCACTGCATAATTCAGCCTTCATATCTTGGGTGGATTATTGGAAATTCAGATCGTCTCCCTATTTATTCTTCTCTCTAATATCTGGGACTTTGAGCTTAAATTGCGATCCTGACATCCCACTCTGAAGTTTTCAATATCATCCTCATTAATTTCATTCATCTTGGCACGTACGAACTCAGCACTGTAATTAGTGTTATCTCGTTTGGAACTATTCCCATTATCGATGGAAATTCGACGCTGCTTTTGATTTATTGGACTACGTCATCTTTTGAAGATCCCGGGTATTGTTTGGTGAAATTTCATTCAAAGAGACATGTCAGCGCAATCTCAATATTCAATGCACAATTCGTAGCCAATGAGAAAAAACATTTGATTGTTTTCAGCAGAAATCATATCCAAACAAATAGTAGGCATGACAAGGATATTCATAAAAGATCTCGTGCATAGAAATTTTTCGACCGCTATCCCTGAAGAAATAGAATATTTCTATTTACAAAAAGGGTGGATCCTCTTGTCTGTGTGCTTTCCTTCTAGTTTCTGGTTCTTGTGGTCCCTCAAATTTCTCAATTCATATCAGTATTACTTTTATATCTTGGATCTACCAGGATATATTGAAAAATTCTCAGCCTACTTTAGATCCAAAAAAAAATTTCAATGTCAAAATATTTTATTACTCAACATATTCTCCTTTCAATTGGATACATTTATTACAGCGAACCTGCAACGTCTCTAGACCTTTAAAAAGAATGTTTCTTCTTGCTCTGCAAACCAGACCTCGACAGCTTCCATTACCTCCTCGTTGGAAGAAAATTTACTACCATTTAAAAAAAATTTCAGTTGAGGAAAGAGATGATAGTCTGATGGAGCCAAATCTGGTGAGTAAGGGGGGCGTTCTAGTAATTTAAACCCTAAATCACGAATTTTTTGCTTGGTAACATGAGATTTGTGTGCAGGGGCGTTGTCCTGCAAAAACAAAATACCTTTGGATAACTCCCCGCATCTTTTCTCTTTAATATTTTCCCGTAGAGTGGTCAGTAATGTCGAACAGTAATCTCCGGTTATTTTTCTACACTTATTCAAAAAAACAATCATATTACTTCATAGCAATCCCGAAAAACCGAAGCAAGAAGTTTTCCAGCAGACTTTTGAACACGAAACTTCTTAGGTCTTGAAGAACCAGAGTGTCTCCATTCCATCGATTGTTGCTTTGTTTCTGGATCTAAGAAATGTACACAAGTCTCATCCATAGTAACAATTCGGTTTAAGAAGTCTACATCGGTTTTAAATCGAGCACAGAACGAACGCGATCCGATGGTCAACATTCAAACATTTGGGGATCCATTTTGCAGCAATTTTTCTCATGTCCAAACTCACGTAAACTTTATGATGAACGCATTCGTATGAAATATTTAGTGCTTCAGATATCCGTTTTAGCCCAATTCGACGGTTCTGATAAAATTATGTCATGAACTGCATCGATATTTTCGGGGATTGACACAGAAACTGGCCTTCCCGATCGGTCATCATCTTCAATGAAAAATTTACCTCTCTTGAAGCTTGCAGGCCAATTTTTCACGGTCGCATACGAAGGACATTGATCACCAAGGGTATTAAGCATATCATCGTAAATCTGCTTACCACTTAACCCTTTTAAATACAGGAACTTGATGATGGCTCGATACTCAAATTCTTCGATTTTCACAATTTCGGTGGACACCTTTTCTCTTTTAATTTATTGCGTAACTCTGGTTTACTTTTTTGACCTCAAACTACTCACTGTCACTTCTAATGAGTTATTGTTCGTTGCCATGGCAACGCAATATTTTTTTATGCATGGAACCGGTCTAGGCTAGTTAGCCTAGATATCAATACATCCTCGTACCTTCTTAGTTCATAGGATTCTCAATAAGTATTGCCTTGCAGGATTTTCAGGAAAATATTGATCAATAAATTTATATAGTCTACCATATAGAATTTTACATATTTTTTCAATAATTTCCAAATTTCCTTCTTCGACTCTAGATGAGTTGCTATGCTAACGCAATACTTTTTTTATGCATGCAATTGGTCTAGGCTAACTAGATATTAATACATCCTCGTATAATGTTCACTATGTCATCTCTCTTCTTCTCATTCATCTCTTCAAGTTTCGAGAATTCTTCTCTTGTATTTTGAACTATGTTTTCGTACATCTCCGTTTGTGATTTCCTCAATTTCAACTTTTCTAGGTCATATTTTTTCCAGTTGTGGATGATTTAATTTATTTCGATTTTCTTTTCTACGACTGTTAACTGTGATGATCCCAAGTGTTGTCATCAAATACCCCAATTCGAATTTTCTTTTTTAGATTTTTTGTTCGAAGCAAAATCTAGGATGCCTGCTTCCTCCTGTAGCTTCGATAGAAATTGTTATTATAAATTTCATTTTTGATGTCCTGGGAAAAATTCCAGAATTGACAGTAAAATGCCAGGTCTTCATCGTCGAAAATTGAAGGTCCACGTGAAACTGGAGTGCACAGTAATTAGCGATATTGTCGATATTACGATCAAATGAGATAAACCAGTATCGAATGAATAATGGCCTAATATATAGTTGAAACATATTTCATTTTACCTTCCGCATTCCAGATTTTTCGATTGTTTCCCATAAGAAAAGGCATACTATGCAAATAGAGAAACAACACTACCATTGTCCTCGGGAAGCCAAGGTGGGTGTTGCTCTCGTCTTTGCGAGTTGCGAGACCTCGGACACCTACACATTCCCCAGAAATACGCTAAAAGCCACCGCCATTTTTAACAAGTACTGAATAACGGCAATCGCAATAATACCGTTTCATTTCGACGCGTCCAATCCATTATTTCAACCATATAATTCATTCGCACTACGTTACCAACATGAAAATCTGTTTTCAAAGTACAATAAATCTTAATTTATTGCTGTTAATATTTCCTCCAATAATAGCTACGGTCCATGGATGGCTGTTCATTGAAGTGTAGTGTGATTATTTCGCTGCAATTGAGTTATACCCATTATTAATTTTGTGAATTGTTCTTTGATGTCCCATGGTTGTTCGCAATTTGTTCAAACTTTGCCATCGCGTGATGTATGGGCATAGCTTTGACTGAATCAAATATCCATTTTATTCCAACATGAAAAACTTTCGCTTCGAACTTTCTGAAAAACCTGAGCGACAAAATCAGCTGATAATTCCCAACGGATATCAGTCTCATTTAATTAACACTTTTTTAATTTTTTATTCGATTGAATATGAATCTTATTTTACTTTCTTTAATAGTACCTCCTCTCATTCGCCACTTATACTCAAATAATACTTCATACAGTATGAAACGACTTATACAGGGTGTTTCACGAGTTAACAGACAAAAAGGAACAGTGAACAAAAGACGTTGAGTTGAGTTCAAAAACATTTCATATGTGTGTTTTCCAAAATTTCTCGAATTTTCGTTTGGCCTTAACTTCTGGTAGTTTTTATAGATTTGATTGAAAATGAAGTTGTTGGTTTCAATGGAACAAAACATTAAAATTTTACAACACTCAGGACCGGACCCATTGAGTCTATATTCAAATTCAAACTCATAAAAAACAGCCTGTATTTAGATTTTCATCATAATTTCAATATTTTAGTTATCTCCATGTTCGATTTTCTCAAATTCAATGAATCAATGGTATGCCCCATCCGTGGATTATTTTTAATGAATAATTGTTTTGTGGTCAAACGCCTCTTGAAAAAAAACAGCACTGCATAAAATGGATTTGGAAAAGATCAACAAAATTTTTTCGTTCACGAAATATGGCTTGCTTTTGTTTTTGTTATTTATAGCATATCTGGTTATTCAGTCATTTAGAGTGATGCTCTATTATTGATGATGAATAAAGGTAGAAATAAAAAACGACGCTATCGTGAAATAGTTATTTAATCAACTAGGTTATTAATGAAAGCGATTAATGATCGAGATATTTTAACGTTAATGTTCGAGATCATTAATCGCTCAATTAATAACCGAGTTGATTACAAGATTTTTCCGTCGACCACATTTTGAATTGAATGTGAATTCTTGATTGCAAAAACTTTCTATCGATACCTAGTCAAATTTGACACCTTATAAATTTTCTATGTTCATATCGGAATATTGATATTTATGAGGCCGATCGAACAATTCGAGAAGTCCATAGAGAGCATATTCGAGTTGTGACATTTGAGTAAATCACATTGATATCGTTCCCTATAATATCTTTTAAATAATGTGTGAAGTCCGGAGTTATAGTACGTAGATATATTGATTACTCTCTAACCATCATAATTTTTCTTTAACCTCCATAATTCATCTCTTCTCAATTCACCCGCTAGGTACTACGAAAATCAATGCGACATACAAATGAAATAATTATTTTGGAAGCTGCTTAATACTTCTATGTTCGATTACCCATGACAATAATGCATTAATAGGAAATTAACCAATAAAAGGGTTCATTAACAGCTAATTTCGTGTACGTTAAACAATGCTATTAATAGGTCGGCGGAAAAAATAATTATAACTCGATATCTTCAGAATCAATCGACTTTTATAGACAACTTGGACCTCAAGTACTTTTATGTATTAATTTTCACCTCATTCGTCCTTTTAGTGGGGTTATAAAGAAAATTCAAATATGATGAATGTTTTTTTAAATTATTATGGTCTTAATACTCTTTGTTATTGAAACATCGATCATATTCATGCACAGAAAGAAGTATGTATCAGTATTTCACAACCCTTTATCAAGTTAAGTAGTTAAAAATTTTAAGAATGCCCCACAAGTTTACTAATAGAAAATATGTATACGGATGGATTGGAAGTGGAGGACCCCAACATTGGCCTGCTTGTTCCCATGATCTGACATCCCTCCATTTCTTTATTTGATGTTATTTGAAGACCAATGAAACAATTATTATTAGATCGAATAAATGCTGCTTGCAAAGAAATTCGTAATGAATGAAATGTAATAAAACGAGCAGTTATGAGCCTCATAAATGACGGAATATGGTATAATTGTTGAAAACATTCAACAGAATATTTGTTGAGGAAAAAATTGCAATTGAAAATTTATAAATCCATTTTCATGAAGTGCTCTATTACTTAGAGGCATCTGGCCACAAAATAATTGTATATAAAATATTTATTTCGAAACAATCAAGCATGCAGATAACAAAAATGTTGAAATTATGATTCAAAAAGTACATACCGAGTGTTTTACATGAGTTTGAAGTTGAATAAAGCCTCACTGAGTCCGGTACTGATTTTTGTCGAATTTCAATGTTTTGTTTTATTGGAACTAACAACTTAAACCTTAATAGGAATTTTCAGTAGAATCGATCGAGAATTCTAGGAGTTATAGCCAAACGAAAATTTGAGAAATTTCAGAAAACTGTGTGTTTTTGAACTCAGCCCAATGCTGTCTATTCATGGTTTTTATTTTCATTTTACTCGTGAAACACTCTGTATTTTAGCTACATGCTTTCACAATCAGGAAGAAGGTGAGTGAAGGGGAAGACAAAAATTTCCAAAAGATGTATTTCAAGATTTTCTTTTCAGAGAAGATCTGAATGGACAAATAAGGAATTATAAAATTTGAAAAATAACACTTCAGTATTGACACTCTTCAAAGACAATTTAGAATAATAGTGGGAGACGGACTGACGGACATCACACATTTTGAAATCAATGAATGGGTTGTAAATACAAAAGAGTGAACAAACGCAAAATTTTATATGGACGAGAGAATTCCAAGGCAGATTAAATTACTTTCTTGCAACAATCTTCACAATATGAATCACTGAGTAAACATATCAGATTTGCATTCCCAGATGAAACTTGGATTTACCAAAACTGTGTCAACTTTTGTCCAAGAAGATAACCAAAATTAACTCTTTTCAAGAACTGCATATTGTGTGTCAATTATTCGATTTTCTTGCAAATCAATAATAAATTTATATTATACGTGAGAAATCCCTTCAATCAGTTTATATCAACTTTAATTTTCTTCATCACATCTTTTGGAGTTCATATATTTTACGAAGTAAGTTCACATTGTGAGAAATACGTAGTCACTAAAATATTTATATAAAAAGGACAACATAGCGCTGATTCGAAAAACAAACATATTTTGAAAACCTTCATAACCTCACATTTTCCTCGTGTGGAATATATGAAATGTCCAGGACCAATCAAATGCTTTTATGATAGCCAATGAACTATAAGTAATTTGTTAGTTATTGGTTCAAGATTTCATTTTTCGTTATTCCACTAGTGAATAAAATGGCACCAAATAAGACTTAAATTATAAGGTAATATATTGGTAGAATATAAAAAAGCCTAATTCACCTGTAATTTTCAAGTATATGCATTTCGAAAAAAACTTAGTATATTTCAAAACTGCGGAAAACTGAATAATTTTGAGTTCATTTCGCCATTCGCATGGGTTAATGGTATGTCAAATAATTGGCTGCTATCACAGTAGCCAAAATTACCAAGAACTAGGGGGAAAAACTGAAAACGCGAGGATAATGGATATCCGGAGTACAACAACCTTTATTCACCGGGCAATTATTGCATTTTCAGTCTTTACCCTTGCATTTTCCGACAATTTGCGAATGGCGAAACCATGAAAACCTTTATTTATCTTCGCTTAATGGATGGTGCAATCTAAATTCCGTTCTTAAGTTTCCAGTCCCTTCTTTAGAGACAATTACGCTTGCTGTTACACCTAGGAGGTGTCTACACTGTTTTACCGCAGCTACTAATGAACGTTCAAATTGATGGTGGTTGTCAACATGCTTATTAGGGAAATTAACAAGTTCATTATTTCCAATAATGAAGCTTCAGTATAGGGCACGAAAAAAATTATAACCTACCGTATAATTTTCTCAATGCTGTTTGAGAAAGTACAGGGTGTTTTCAAAGGTGAGGCTTTTTTTAGATAGAAGGTAGAACTCAGCAAAATAAGTCTATATAAAATATACAAGATGGCTGAGATACAACACCTAGAAGTTCGACAAAATTTCAAAATTCCATTGAATTTCAAGTAAGGTGGAAGGTGACTACGGCATAGCAAAAACGAAACAAATCATAAACATATGGGTGGTCAATGAATGGTTCAGTATCAAATTAATCGGATTAGATGCATCAGGTCACTTTTTAGAGAATCATAATTGTTGTATCGTGCAATTTTGGGTGGAAAACAAATGTAGAAAATCGAGGCAGTTTCTTGAAAGTGCTTATGATAGTTATGTTGAAAAAGTGCTATGATGTTTAGCCCATTTCATCCAATTTTTACGACGATTGTTGAAATGTACGAACAAGTAGATTGTGATGCCCATTGTGAAAAAATTGTGAATAAATTAGACGAATTTTTTGAGTGTGATTTTGAACTAATATTAAATTTTTTATACTATTTCTAACAGTTGGTATCGAAATGAGCCATTTCATGAAATCGTGTAAGTTACTTGAAAATAATGAGAACAATTCGGCAATCCTAAGTCTCCATTTTCATTACCACGTAAATATCGAACGAGCCAATATCCTAAATGAAACCACATGGTCGAATCAGGAGATAAGTTTTTTCTTTTTTTAGTGATCATTTCCAATTTTTCTGAACTTTATCATTTTGAGAGTTTTCTATGTAGTCCAAGATCCCAGAGCGACCAGACATAACTTATTTCACACAGATGAAACTGTAGGATCTCAGTAGAGACTCATGTGCTTTGAATCCCTGCGAACTTGTGGAGCTTGCCTATGCCTATTGACACCTGGGCAGATACCAGGTGGCAAAGGTAACTAAAAATAAGTGTTACTTAACTTATTTTCACATGGAATATTATTCTGAAGTTATATTATAAGTGACAGACACTTTCCATGGGCTAAAACTCTTGCCAGACGCTTTGAAAATGCACAAAAAGTAAATGAACTTTACTTATTTTCTACTCGATCTTATGATACAGGTATCCAGAACTCCCATTTTCGAAAAAAAAAATTGGATAAACCAAAATTTCGATTATCCGAAATCACTTTGGTCCACATTATTTCTTATAATCGAGACTGTACTGTACTGCAATCGATTGCTGCAAAACCTGGCATCATCTACGAAAATAATAATGAATTATTCTTTTAATAAGAGACATGCCTATCCATCAACTATTCAAGACTACGAAAGAAAATACTACCCCATTGTATCTGAATTAACAAGGGACTATGAATGCAGTCAGTTAGTTTATTGTGTATAAGTATGTGCTGTGTATGTGCAAGAGTTGATACTCTTAGGTATGTGTATGTGCCATGTGCGAGCAATGTATAGTATACAGTAAAGGGACTCCAAACAGATTGTGAAAGGGAACCATCTTGGTTACCATAGTCTCACTCACCCTGAAACGCATGCATAGTGCTCTCGCACACACACTCCCGGCTAAATAATTTTAATAATGTTTACTACTATTTGTCTGGATGATGGAATACAACTTTTTTTTATAGTTACTTCGATGACATATTTCAATATCAGACATGTGAAAATAAGTAAAGTTAATTTATTTTTTGTGCAGCTTCAAAGCGTCTGGCACGAGTTTTGGCCCATGAAAAGTGTATGTCACTTATAATATAACTTAAGAATAATATTCTTTAAAACTTATATAAAAATCAGCCATGTGAAAATAAGTTAAGTAACAGTTATTTTCAGTTACCTTTGCCATCTAGTATCTGCCCTGGTGTCACTAGGCAAGCTCCACAAGTTCGCAGGTATTCAAAGCACATGAGACTCTACTGAGATCCTTAAGTTTCATCTGTGTGAAAATAAGTTATATCTGGTCGCTCTGGGATCTTACTCTAACATGTTGTGGTTGAATAACTCATCCTAGTGAGAATCAGTTCTTATATTATATAATTCTTCAATTAATCGTTCAACAAAATAAATATAGAAGTCTCAAAACATAAACATCTTATTCTGTACAGAACGTTGAACACAAAAACATGCAAACTGTCTCAGGCCTCCCCACATATGGGAGGATTGATACGATGTACTGGGAGGTATGAGACACAAATTGAAAATATAAGTTCCATTGGCATCACTTCCAAATGTCACAAATAAACATTTTTCTGCCTTTTCTAAAACCGGCAAATGCTTCGTCGCGCCATTTCGAGCACATCTGACACCTGACCCAGAATTCGTTTGATCTAGAGGATGAAAATGAACCATTGCAATATATATAGGCTACATCTTCGCCCTCTCAGTTATATTCTTCAACCGTGTCATCCTCATTGTCCGAAATACCCCGGTCTACATACTCTTTCTTTCGTATACTTCTTTTGTTTGATTTTCTTGGTTCTTGTTCTGCCTCGGCTATGTTTGCTGCTGGATGTACTAGGATTATTTAGCTCAGTAGGTAAGTCAGCAATGATACTGGCTTGCTTTGGACCTATGGGTGTAGAAAAATCAGGAAATGGTCGGTTAGTCAATTCCACACAAGAAAAGTCGACCTCGTTAAATACATGGGGATTGTACGGATAAATTCCAGTTGTTTAAAATCCCCTTGATATGTTGGATGGTGAAAACGCCTTCATGTAGGCCTATCCAACTAGCTACGGAATATTTTTTGAAGATGATACATGTATCAAGCCTCCCCACGAGAAATGTCTCAAACCTCCCAGAAAGCTGTTTTTAAAGTGATTCATGTTTTCACCTTATACTCATATATTTTGAAAACCGAATAAAACTGTAAATTGAGTAGTTTTATGCATATTTCCCAGTGAAATGTTTGTTTATGCCGAAGAATTAATGCATGATCATAAAACCCTTAGATAACTTGAGTTAAAACTTCCAATTTCCACCTCTAAACACCCTTTGTTGAATATTTCACAAACAAACTACTGTTAGCCTTAAAGATTAACGTCACGCAATGCTCTCTGTCAACGAATAGTGTTCACTAGTATAATACTTTTGAAAACGGCTACAGACCGAGGATATAAGCCTGTATCAAGCCTCCCCATGTATCAATGCTCCCTAGTCCCCCCTACTGAAGTTTCATCTGTGTAAAAATAAGTTATGTCTGGTCGCTCTGAGATCTCACTCTGATAGCTGATTTTTGACCAGTTCTACCTACTGTAGGAAAAAAGCCTCACCTTCAAATACTCCCTGTATAATTTCAGTATTAAATACAAAAAATCCATCAACCCCTTGAAAAAGTGAAAATTTTCATCCTGCGCTTTCTGATTTATCTGCTTTTGCAG